>NC_042622.1:95706428-97204408 GCF_901001135.1 Rhinatrema bivittatum | reverse complement strand
AAGCAGACTCTCTCCTCCTGGTTGGAGGACTGCATATCTTTTTGCTACCAGCAAGCAGGCATTCCTTTTCAAGGACCGTGTCAAAGCACACTCTGTGAGGGCCATGGTGACTTCAGTAGCACACCTACGATCGGTGTCGCTTCCTGATATTTGCAGGGCTGCCACCTGGAGTTCTCTCCACACTTTCGCAGCCCACTATTGCTTGGACAAAACTGGAAGACAGGATTCCATCTTCGGCCAATCTGTCCTGCGTAACCTATTTCCAACGTGACGTACCAACACCCTTCCGCTGCCCGGTGGGTTCAGGATGCCCTCACCAAATTCCACCCCCAGTTGTTGTGCCTGTTGCATTTGGTGCCTGTTGCATTTGGTGCATGTTCGGACATCCTCAGCTCGGTACTCACCCTATGTGAGGACTACACCATCCTGCTTGTCCTGTGAGAAAGCAAGTGTTGCTTACCTGTAACAGGTGTTCTCACAGGACAGCGGTGTTAGTCCTCACGAATCTCGCCGCTGCCCCTCTGTGTTGGGTTCGTAAAGTTTTGTTGTTTTATTTTTTCGGCACTGCCTGTAGCTATCAAATAAGACTGAAGGGGACCTCTGCTGGCTGCAGGGTTAGTGCCATGCTGGGTATGCCCAGTAGGGGCCAGTCAAAGTTCTGGAAACTTTGACAGAAGTTTTCCGTGATTGGGCTCCATCCTGATGATGTCACCCATATGTGAGGACTAACATCCTGCTGTCCTGTGAGAACACCTGTTACAGTAAGCAACACTTGCTATCTTCATTCTTTTAAACTTTTTCATTTGCTGTGTTGCCTCACTGCCTCGATTGCCATCCAAACAGCACTTTTCAGTACTATCTAATAAAAAAGATTTTTCTTTACAGAATGTCTAGCATCAAGAAGCCCACTATTAGTGACTTCAAAGACTGGGTATGCAGCAGGAATAATCATTACAGATGGGCATGACATCTGTTACAAGTGCCTAGGACCAAGTAATGACCAGGCCAGTTGCTACCACTATAGCTGAATGTCTCCGTGTTCCCAAAGAGCAAGGCCTGGAAGATGGAGTTGCGAGAAGTCTTGAAAAGTCACAGATGGTCCTCCTCCCAAAGCAGAACCTTGACTTGCTCCCCAGGTGCCGAGTTGAACAGGAGCTCCCCAAGAAAGCCTCCCCTCATATTGGAGTAGGCTGAAAGATCCTCCACTTTTTTAGAGTTGGCAAGTGAAAAAAAAAAACACCATTCACAAGCCTCATTGAGCCCTTCATAGGTATCGTGTAGTTCAGGGCCTAGCAAAAAAAGAAGCACTATTCTGCCCTTTATCCAGACCAGGGAGTAGATGTTTATCCTGGATATGAAGGAAACCTATACTCATATACTCAACCATCCCTCCAACTAGTGGTAAGGGGGTGGGTGTAAGGGGGCAGACTGCCCCATGTGACAGCTAGGAGAGGGTTGCCATTGTGACAGTGAAATTAGGGGCAGCACTGACCTGGAGAGAGTGTGCCATGTGCAGACCCACCCATTCACCCATCTCTCACGTTTCTAGGGGGCAAATGCTGGGGTAACATGGAAGGCAGATGATAGAGTTTCTGGGAATATGATAGGGTTGCCAGCTTCCTAAATATGATCACTGACACTCTTGCTGCTACTCCTCTAGGAACTCTGATCCATGCTTTCACCCTTCTGCAGCAGAGGGGGGAGGGAGGGAGTGAATTGGGGATCAATGGGGGTGGAAATATGGGGCGGAAGTATTTACCCTGGATGCCAGCTACTTTAGGTTCATCACTGCCTCCCACTAGCACTATCTACATTTTGTAGTGGAATCCTCTCGCTACTGGGTGCTTCCTTTTGGATTGTCAGTGGCTCGGAGGGTCTTTACCACATGCCAAGCTATAATAGCAGTTCATTTTCATCATCATGGCTCTGTGGCTTTCTTTACCTGGATAATTAGTTAGTGACCGTGACTTCCATAGAAGGAGTGCTGACCTCCCTACAGAATAATTTCAACTCCTACAATCACTAGAATTCCAAATGAACTTTGAAAAATTGTCTTTCATCCCATCTCAGAAAATCAAATTCATTGAGACTTGGATAGACTCTCTACAGGAGAGAGTGTTTTTTTCCGACAAACCAAGCAAAATCCTCCAATTCCTTGCTCATTGATTGCTGAATTCGGCCAGGTAGTACTAGTTGTTCTGGGCTATATAGTGACAGCAGTCCATGTGTATGACTAACCTGCCTCCACTGCGACTCCTGCAATGGGGCCTCTGCTCTCAGTGGGATCAGTTAACTCAACCCTTGACAATCTCAGTAAATGTCTTGCAGGAAACAAAGCAAGAGCTTTGCTGGTGGCTAACCCCCTTTGTCTTTTAAGATGGGGCATCACTCCATCTACTTCCTCATCAGGTGACATTAGCAACAGACGCTTCCCTCACCACACGTGGTGATCCAGACCGGTGAATTCAACTCCCTCCACCTCGCTGTGAAAGGGACCGTCTCCAGTGACCTCACTTGTGCGACTAGAGCGACCAGCTCTTCTTAAGGCAGGTCGCAGGCGCCGTGCGTCTGGCATCACGCGCCAAAGGAGCGCTTCAAAGGGGCCTGCCCCTTTGTGCGCCCCTTCGTGCCGCCCCTTCGTGCCCCTGCACTTTCAACACATCATTGTCTCTGGGACTCCAGATATCTGCTTCCTCACAATGACTTAGTCACCATTCCCCCTACTACAGCAATTTCATCTCTCTCGTTCTTTCTTCCGTTCCCCTTGCCCTCTCTACTCCCAGGAACTACTACCCCCCTCCGCCTGTCACCCCAACCTCCATCCTCATACTCCCTCTCTCGAAACTCTCCTCCAACTGCAAACCTCCACCCTCATACTCGCTCTCTCGAAACTCTCCTCCAACTGCAACCTCCACCCTCATACTCGCTCTCTCGAAACTCTCCTCCAACTGCAACCTGGTCGTGCCATCCAATAAGCCTACCAGAATAACCTCCTATACAAGATACCTCTTCACTTTTACAAAATATCCTTACTTCTCCATCTGACTGTTTTTCTTTGGAACTTTGAAACCCCTGGATGCCTCGCAGTGCACCCCTTAGCGCAGTCCTCTGTGAGCTTACCCCCTCCCATAAGAATACTCCCCCAGAGTATACTCCCGCATCGCTCCGACACCCTCAACCCACAGACAATAACAACCCCTAAATAGAACAACACTTCTGCCCTTTATCCCTCCCACCCAGCCACCTCCGATTCACAATGCAGCACACCATAACAGCATTCCCCATCCCTAGCAACAAACATACTACCTGCTGACACACAACACACCACTTTACCTATCACACCGCAAATCTCTGATACCAATCATGATTTCCCCAATTACTCAGCTCCTTGCCTCACCACTCTGTCCATTGTCTCTTCAACTCCCAGTCATTAGTGAAAACCCCCCCATACTAAACAACCTCGTTATTGGCTGCAAACCAGACATCTGTGCCATCACAGAAACCTGGCTTAAACACTCAGACACAGCACTCCTGAACCAGCTCCCCAAACATTCATTTCTCCATTCCAAGGCCCAAAAGAAGAGGCGGAGGCCTCCTACTAGCGGCCAAAAAAGATCTCAAACTAAGATCTCTAAATACTATCTCCCCACCCAAATTTGAAATTGGCCTCTTTAAATCACCCAAACTTCAAATATGCCTAGTCTACACCCCCCCCCCCCCCGGTCTTCTTGATCACAACCCTTCTCCCCTCATAGAATTTATAACCGACAACCTAAACATAGATGTCCCAGCCATTATACTGGGAGATTTCAACTTCCATGTGGACTCCATTCCCCCTCCCCCTCCTGTGAGTCCCTGCTTAACACCCTCAATGCCCTAGGCTTCAATCAAATTATCACCTCTCCCACACACAAAGCAGGGACACATGCTTGACTTAAGCTTTCTCAACTCATGCATTTACTCCCCTAACTCCCCCTCCTCCACTCCTGTCCCATGGTCTGACCACTCACTTATAAAGGTTACATCTATCCATAAAGCAAACATCTACTCCCCACCCCTCACACAGCAACACCATACACTTTAGAAAACCCTATAGCAAAGAAGACTTAATCCTCACTCACCAACTCCCTGCTGATATGCTAGACCTATCAAGTCCTGACTCTGCTCTCTCCACCTGGAACATCATTACAAATAAAATAGCTAATAAACTTTGCCCCCTACCACCAGAGTGATAAGCCATTCCCACAACTCAAAAAATCCCTGGTATATTCCTGAACTAAAAAACCCTCAAACTGGACCTTAGAACGAAAGAAAGACTTTGGCGCAAAGACCCCTCACACAACCAATTGGCCTCATACAAATTCTCCTTACACACTTACAGATCCCCATCCTCAAAACAAAACGTGACTTTTACACAACTAAAATCTATGACTACCAATATAACCCTATTCTCTTATGTAACCAGTCTCACAAAATCACTAAACCCCCCGCGCCCCCCATCCCTGACGAGGACTCCAAAAACAAATGCGAGGAACTTGCCCTTTTCTTTAAGGAAAAAATTGCAAAAATCCTCCTACGCTTCCCCACTTTCACCCCCCATACAAACCCCCTCCCAAAAACCCCAAACACCATCTTAGACTCACTCGACTCCACTACCCCCTCGGAAATCGAAACCATCCTAAAGAAAACGAACCCCCTCTTCAACACCCACTGATACCATCCCCACTAAATCCCTCTTAGCTATCCCCGACACAATTGCTACTCCCATAGCGGAGATAATCAACTGCTCACTCTCGTATGGCAAAGTCCCTGACCTCCTAAAACAGGCCATAGTCAAACCTACCCTTAAAAAAACCCAACCTTGATCCCTCCGATCCAACCAACTACAGGCCCATCTCAAACCTTCCCTTCCTTGCAAAACTCATGGAAAAAGTTGTTAACACCCAACTCACAGACTACTTAGAAAATCACAACATTTTATTCCCTTCCCAATTCGGATTCCATAAGTTCTTCAATACGGAAACCCTCCTAATCTCCCTCACAGATACCCTCCTCAAAGGACTAGACCATAGCCACTCCTACATTCTCGCCCTGCTTGACATCTCCGCCTCCTTTTGACACCATAAGCCACAACATCCTAATTAACCATCTTACAGAAATCGGCATCACAGGAACAGCACTGCTCTGGTTTAAATCTTACCTCGAAAACAGATGCTACAAAGTTAGAATTGGAAATACAGAATCCACCACCTCAAACTAACGCAAGGATCCTCCCTCTCCTCTTACTTATACACAAAGCCCTTCATAACTCTAATATACACTGGCTAGATGATTCCCCTCCGTTTCTTCACCTCCAACCGACCCCGAGGACAGCTTACAAAGGAACCTTATCACACCCTCACCTAAGACCACCTATCTCAAATCCACAAAGACCGAGCCCTAGCGATCACAGGACCCACCCTCTGGAACTCAATGCCCCCTGACCTCTGCCTAGAACCTTGCACCCTGAAATTAAAAAAAAAACCTCAAGACCTGGCTCTTTAAAAAGGCCTTTCCGCAATAGCACCCACCCCCATATCAACCCTCCTCCGCCAACAAGTTGCTTCACCTTTACCTCCCACCCCCCCGAACCTTCCCCCTGCCTCACCCTCCTCAGCAGAAACCCACCCCAATTTGAATTCCCCCTAATTCCTCCTGAAAAGACTCCTAGCCCCCATCCCGATTTTTCCCCTTGTCATGCCACCACCCTCCCCCTGGAAATGTGCGCTAATATTCTTGACCCCATAAATATATTCTATGCTCCCATGTTATCAAATCTTTACCCTCTTTCCTCCTTCCTTATGGTTCCTTTATAATATTTATTTTTCTCATCATTTTAGTGTATTATCATAGTTTGTTCTCTATAATTATGCTGTTCCATTGTCAACCCCCCTCCTCCAAGTTGCCCATCCTCCCTGTTCCATGTATTACGTTATGTTCCATGTAAACCGATATGATGTATCTACGAATATCAGTATATAAAAGCTGTAAAATAAATAAATAAAAAAGGATGAGGAGCCCATTCAGGGTCCTTCCAAAACCAAGGGACTTGTTTGTTAGCAAAGGCAGTTTCGGAAATGACTTTCTTGCATCTCCTTGAGAGAGAAAGCATTCTTATTCAATTGACAATCAAGTTGCAATGTTCTAAGTCAACAAACAAGGAGTCATGGGGTCATGGACTCTCTGCCAAGAAGTGATAAGAATATGGGAATGGGCATGCAGACACCAAATGGTTCTTCATGCAACCTACCTCCTGGGGATCACCAACCACTTTATTGGACCACATCAGCAGGGTATTTAATCCACACAAATGGTCCCTGCAACAGTCAATAATCAACAGACTGTATGTCAGAACTTAAATTTAAGACCAGAATAGAATATACATGACCTAAAGCTCCAAGATGACTAACTACAGGGATTAATTTTGAGAGGCAGCAAATAGGAGCAGAGACTGCAATAATATTTGAGACTCTGAGGACGACTACCTAAACAGCTTGCAACCTGTGTCAGGATACCACTGTAGGATGTTTTGAATCATGTGTAACTTTTATTTTGGATATAAAGAAAGGTTTTTCCAGAAACAAACTGGAGTGTGGTGCTGAACTGTTTTTTCTGTTTATTCTTATAGTTTTGTTACATTTATTCTCATATTGTCAGAAAATAAAGTTACACTAGAATTGGAAAAACACTACTTTTTATGAATAGGAACAGCTAACTAGGTCAAAATGCTAAATGCCCCCATATTTCTTTTGTTTCTGAATGGTGAGATAAGATGTTACTGTCAACAAGTCCCCCGTGTCTTTAGAGTCCACAGTTCAGAATAGTTCATCTTTGTTTTCATCTGGGGGGACTGGATGAACTCCAGAAACCTTTATCTGGCTATTATTTGTGCACTGGTCTTAAGAGAACTACAGCAGGTTTCTTGAAAACATACAATGTGACCTTTTCATGAATGAACTCCCTGCAGGGTGATGTATGGTTAGGTATTTAAATCTGCCAAATGTGTGACTAAACTTGATTTCAACTTTTATGGAGTTATCAAGCCAAATGAAGAGTGGATTTCTGGGGGGTCTGCATGGTTTTGTCTTATTATTTACCTTAGCTAAGTCTCCTTGGATATACTTGAGTGAATTTAAATATGCTAGCAGTATATACTTTGCACATTACGCATGCAACTTAATGACCTTGGAGTTTTTTGTTTCTCTTTTAGGGAATGGTGGACAGGGAACTGGCAACATCAAAGAAAGAAACCAAAACTTATTAATGCACTTCAACGAGTTTCTTCTGGAAATTTGTTCCTATGGGTTCCTGTTGTATTTAGGGTAAGATCATTTTTAAATTGAGCTATGTCTTTAATGATAAGATCCCAACATTCTGACATCTCTTTCTTGGTGTGCCAGAAAAAGCAATTGAGGACATAGGACAGAGTTGTTGGTTCAACTTTTTATTAATTCTGTCTTGTATACTTGTTTTCCTTTTAATGATGGCTTAAATACATGTTGAGTCCATATTCAGGCACTATGCAGCTGTGCTAGTTAGCCGGCTAATTAGCAGAGTATATTCAGCGGCGCAGTTGTGCTACTGAATATACCCAGCTATCTTAAAGTTAACCTGTTGTGTATACTGGCTAACTTTAAGACAGCCCTATGGCCTGACCAGAGTTAGCCAAAAAAGGTAACCGTTTGGCTCTGAATTTCGGAATTAGCTGGTTAACTTCTTCACCTAACACTACTCCTCCCCGGAATGCCTCCTGCCTGCCCCCCCACAATGCCCCTGTTTTATCCAGCTAAATTCTAGACAAGTAACTAGTTATCCAGCTAAAATTTAGCTGGAAAAGGGCTGAATGTAGCCGGTAAGCCATGTAAATGGATAGCTATTATGTTAACTGTCAAAATGGCTTTTGAATATGGACCTTGTTATTTTTTTCACCTCTCTTATTTACATTGATGGGAATTCTGTTCTTGTTTCTGCTAGAAACTTATTTCAGTGTCATCTGAGACTTGACAGGTAAGAGTGCTCTGTGCTCTCATGTTGACTAGCCTAAAATTTTATGATTTTGGTAGGGAGAGGTGAAACATACTGAATTTTCCAGTTTACAAATATTGGGGACTTTCACAGATTTCACTTTATAAAAAATATATACAAATGCCAATCTTTTCATAAATGATTACTTCAAAATCAGAGTCATGTTGACTGACCTGTTCAAGTGATTTGGGATCTGGACACGTGCACAGTCAATAGGCTTAAAGAGACCAATATTCAGTACGCTGTTTAGTGGACAAGTTATCCAGCTAAGGTTAGCTGGATAATTTGTCCTGTATATTCAGTGGAAAAAAACGTCCCACTGAATATACTTGCTTAAAGTTATCAGGATACATGTAGCCAGATAACTTAAAAACCTAAATGTTTGAATATAGCCATTTAGGGTTTCAAGTTATCCAGCTACTTACCCGGATATCTTTTGAAAGATAAGGTATGTAGCGTTTTTGCTCACAAAAACCTCAAGAATTAAAAGGGTCTATGGCCTGATTTTTTAATATTCCCCACCTAATGTAAAGTTGCCCCGGCCCTTCCCCCACTTCCTGAGGACAAAAAATCCCCGCTAGGAGGAGGGTCAGCACTTACCTATTCCCAGCGAGGTCCAGCACAGCGTCTATCAAAGCAGCACTGGAAGCGCAAACTACATCAAGTTTACTCTTACATTACCAGAAGGGTACTTACTTCTAGTGCTGGAAGTGTAAACCTGGTGTAGTTTACGCTTCCAGTGCAGCTTTGCGGGTGGGGTGTTGTTTGATTGCTGAGAGGGGGAAAGGGGAAGGAAGGGCCTGGCCTCAGTAGTGTTGCTTATGAAAAAGGGAATTGTCCGGGGAGGAGGGGGGGCAGCGTGACAGCTCCTTGACATTTATAGATGTGGGATAGGGGATACAAAGCCTGATAGGACAACTTTTATTTTAGGTGGGGGATATACAAATTTGGCCCATAGGCCTCTTTAATTCTTGGGATTTTGTGAGCAAAAGCACTACTTACTGGATATCTTTTGAAGATATCCAGCTAAGTAGCTTACTTCTGAGCAGTTCTAAAGTTATCTGGCTAATATAGTTGGATATGTGCGATATTCAGCTAAGTTAGTCGGATAACTCTACTTTTCCCCGGAATGGCCCATTAACACCTCCTTTTTATCCAGCTATAATTTAGCCGGATAAGTAGTTGAATATGCCAATTGTGCCATTTAGACAGATGGCTTTTGAATATGGACTGGAAAATTAGATAGGATCAGGTACAAGCCATTTATGCAGGCTTTTAGTGTAATTTACTTAAGGGAAAAGTATTGATTACAACTTTCTTACTTTAAAAGCCTCTGCAAATTTTAGATTCTCACTATAAAGAGGAATCTTTGGAAGAAACTTGCCTGAGCCTGGATCATGATGTCCCTGACTGTTACAGTTGTGGTAGGATGCTCCCACATGGGCAACAGCCTAGAACAGGGGTCGGGAACCCATGGCTCGCGAACCAGATATGGCTCTTTTGAGGGCTGCATCTGGCTCGCAGACAAGTGTCGCCACACTTTCCCGCTGACCCAGCTGCTCCCGGTCCTCCTCCGCCCGGGCTAAAATGTTGTCAGCCCGGGCGGAACGCGGCAGGACAGCTGGAGTAGGCGGCACCGGCGTGCTCTCTTCTTCCCCTCCCCCCGCGGCCCGGAAGAGGAAGTGGAGAGTATCGGGTGCGTGCGCGGCAAGAAGAGGCCACGCTAGTGCGCTCTGCATCGGCCCGAAGAAAAGAAGACTGCAGCGCGGCTCGGAGGAAAATGAAGAGCTTCAACCGCGGCCGATGGGACTCCGCCTCCGCGAGGGCTGAAAATGAAGGAGGTTAGCGTTGGGAGGAGGCTGCTGCTGCCGCGAGTTCCCATGGTGGGGGAGAGAGAGAGTGAATGAGCGAGCAAGCATGTGTGTTTGCTCGGTCATTCACTCTCTCTCTCCCCCACCCCCCCCGGGAACTCGCGGCAGCAGCCGCCTTCTCCTAACGCTAACCTCTTCATTTTCAGCCCTCGCGGAGGCGGAGTCCCATCGGCCGCGGTTGAAGCTCTTCATTTTACTCCGAGCTGCGCTGCAGTCTTCTTTCTTCGGGCCGATGCCGAGCGCACTAGTGTGGCCTCTTCTTGCCGCGCACGCTCCCGATACTCTCCACTTCCTCTTCCGGGCCGCGGGGGGAGGGGGGGGCCTGTGTGTGTGTGTGTGTGTGTGTGTGATTGCATGTATGTGAATGATTGAGAGCTGTACATGTGAAAGAGAGTATGTCTGTGATTGAGAGCCTGCCTGTGAGAGAGAGAGAGCATGGATGTAAGTTTACCATTGGGAACCTGTATGTGTAAGTTTGTGATTGAAAACCTGTTTGTGTGAAAGAGTATGTGTGTATGATTGAGATCCTTTGCGTGTGAGAGAAATCATGTGTATGTATGATTAAGAGCCTGTGTGTATAAGTAAGAGAGAGCATGTGTGTCTGTGTGTGATTGAGAGCTGGTTTAGGTGATGGAGCATGTGAGTGTGTGATTGAGAGCCTGTGTGTAAATGAGAGAGAGAGGTCATGTGTGTGATTGAGAGCTGGTTTAGGTGAGGGAGCATGTGAGTATGTGATTGAGAGCCTGTGTGTAAATGAGAGAAAGAGAGGACATGTTTGTAAGCATGTGAATGAGAGTCTGTGTGTGAGAGAAAAAGACAGCATGTATTTATGTGATTGAAAGCCTGTGTGTGTGTGTAAGCGTGAAAAGATAGACAACATGTGTTGTAAATGTGTAATTAAGAGCCTATATAAGTGAGAGAGAAAAAACATGTGTATATGTGAGTACTGAGAGCATGTGTGTCATTGAGAGCCAGTGTGAGAGAGAGCGCTGGTATGTGACTGAGAAAGGAGAAAGTTCCAAGCAAACCACCCTACCTCCTGCTAATTCAGAACAATCTCAGGACACCTGGATATCAAACGTTCCCAGGTATGCAGAGCAAAAAAATTTTTGTATCCTTATTATTTTTCATTACTGGGTCTTTGTGTCTGCTATTTTGAAATATTTTGTTGGTATCTGGAAATGTTTTATATGAGTTTTTAATTATTGGATATTCCACTCATCAGCTGTTTCGAAATATGTTCTTTTTGTTAGTACAGTTTTACTGCTGATGATTTTATATTCTTGATTTGTTTTATAAGGATGGGTGATGTTTCTTTTTTCCTTTGTTACACTGCATACAGAGACTCTGGCTTGTTGCAGTTTCCAATTCAGTTTTTTCTGCATGCTTCTTGTTATGCGTTTTGGTCTCTTTATTCTATGTTAGGTGAGGGACAGCACGTGATTCAGGTGAGGTTTTCTGCTGGCGTGTAGTTTCTGTGTAGGACTCTATAGCAGCCTGACTTGGTCCGTTTTCCTAATAGGAGATGTATTGGTGTCTTAAGGCCTGTGTAATATTTTCAGAGACTTATTGTACTTTAAAAGTGTGATCTTACATAAAATGCACACATTTACTTGTATTTAGTTTTAAACATATTGTATGGCTCTCATGGAATTACATTTTAAAATATGTGGCGTTTATGGCTCTCTCAGCCAAAAAGGTTCCTGACCCCTGCTCTAACATGTACCGATGATACATTTACCCAGTCAATATTGGCTCTGCCTGCCTCTGGTGACCTGCATGTGGAACTGGGAGCATTTCAGAGAATGCCACCCTGGAGGTTCTGGATTTAAGCTTTCTACCTAAGAGCCTAAATTTGGCTTCCAGAACCTCCCTCCCACATTTTCCTATGTCATTGGTGCCCACATGTACCACGACATCCGGCTCCTCCCTAGCACTGTCTAAAATCTATCAAATTTGCGGATGACACAAAATTATGCAGAGTAGTTAAATCTCAAGTGGATGATAAATTGCAGGATGACCTTGCGAGACTGGAAGATTGGGCTTCCAAATAGCAAATGAAATTAAACATGGACAAGTGCAAAGTGATGTACAGTAGTGTGTAGTAGTTACACAATGTTAGGTTTTATCTTAGGACTTACCACCCAGGAAAGAGATCTAGGCGTCATAGTGGATAATATATTGAAATTGTAGGCTCAGTGTGCTGTGGCGATCAAAAAAGCAAACAGAATGTTAGAAATTATTAGGAAGGGAATGGCAAATAAAACGATGGATATCATAATACCTCTGAATCGTTCCATGGTGAGACCGCATGTTGAATACTGTATGCAATTCTGATCACCGCATTTCAAAAAAGATATAATTGCACTGAAGAAATGTAGAGAGAGGCAACCAAAATGATAAGGGTCATGGAATGGCTGCCCTATAAGGAAAGGATAAAGAAGTTATGGCTTTTCAGTTTGAAGAAGAGACCAATTGAGGGGGGATATGATAGAGGTCTCAAAATCATGAAAGGACTTGAACAAGTGAATGGAAATCAGTTATTTACTCTCTCAGATAATAGAAGGACTAGGGACACTTCATGAAGTTAGCAAATAGCTCATTTAAAACATATTGAAGAAAATTATTTTTCACTCGGCGCATGGATTCCTGGAATCCATTGCCAAAGGATGTGGTTACAGCAGTTAGTGTAACTGGGTTTAAAAAAGGTTTGGATAAGTTCCTAGAGGAAAAATCCATAAACTGCTATTAATTAATAAGCAGTAGTAGCTTGAGATTTATTTAATGTTTGGGTCTTGCCAGGTACTTGTGACTTGGAATGGCCACTGTTGGAAACAGGATACAGGGCTTGATGGACACTTGGTCTGACCCAGTATGGCATATCTTATGTTCTTATATCTTATGTTCTTAATTGTTGGTGAGATGCTGGGAGTGAAGTTTCTCTGAGATCTGAAATTTAGCTATTAAGTATGCCTGATGTTCACTTAGATAAAACACAGCAGAGACTACTATCTTATATAGTGTTTGCGGCAAAAATAGTAGTAGCAACTTGGTGGAAATGTTGTTGTAATGCACCTCTAGTACAACTGGTGGTGGCTAAATTGAGGGAAGCTGCAATATACGAAGAGACAAACAGCTATCGACAAGATAAACTTGGAAGGTATTGCGAAATTTGGAACCCTTTGATTCATGGGTTAAGACAAAATATAAAGAATGACTTCAATTTCCTTATTTTCTGTGAATGATAGATTTTCTGTAGTGGGGGAGGTGGGAGGCTTAGTAGGGAGGTGGGGGGAGTTGGGTTAATAATCTTGAAAACTGTGTTTAGATGTTTATGCACTTTGTGATATGGATTATACATGCCTCTACATATCTATATGATTTGATTGTTAAGTATTTGGCTTGTCTAATTTTCTTATAATCACATTAAAAGTGTTATTTACAAAAAATAAATAATGAAACAAATCAGTATTGTGTTAGTATGACAATGGACCTATGATTATAGAGAAGGCTAATGAAAGCCTTTTGAAGCTGTGAGTGCTTATTATGAGGGTCATTCCTAATAGTATAGAAACTGATGGTATATTGTGGTGGAGTCAACATTTGTTATCTATGGACATCATATGAGGCATGCCCAATAGACTTTAAAGACCCAGTGGAATCAAGCCATTCATGATTTCAGGAGTGATCACTGCACTGGAGGAACTCAGTTCAGTGTCTTTTATCTTAATGGCTCTTTCATTTCAATTTGACAAAGAACGTGCCCTTCAAAATTCTGATGCCTTCCATTTGGGCTGGGCTAAATGAGCTTCACATCCACGGCCCCAGGTACCTTCAGGAAAAAAAACCACTACACATGCAGGAGTGAAGTACAATTTACTATACTCCAAAGATTTTCAGAAATCAGGTGAACAACCAAATTGTCCTGATCCAGAGAAATAATCAAGTAGTCATTTTCTACCTGAGCAGGAAGAAGCAATGGGGCTTTCTATCTGTCTTGGGAGAATGTGGTACTTGGCCATTTCAAATAGCACCACCCTGAAGGCCAGTTATCTGGCAGGGGAGCAAAATGTTCTGGAAGACAGGCCAAATTGCCTGTTGCCCTCACAAATGGGCCCTGAATCAGAGTGTAGTAACATCTTCTATTGGTGGGAAATTTTAACAGATTAGAATGGTCAGACAGAGGTCAGAAAGCAGACTAGATTGGATACCTTCTCTGCATTGGGGAAAGGAATTCTGCACAGGTATCCTCTGATATATCTGTTGTGGCAAATCCTTGATAAAAATCAGACAACACAGGGAGCTATGATTTTTGTAGCTCCTTCTTGGGCAATATAAATTTTGATTATGATCCTTCTGGATTTCTTCATTAGGAAATCAGTCAAATTGGACATTTTTTCAAATCTAATATTGTAGAACCAGGAATGTTACTTCATTCCATTCTCCAATTTGTTATCCTTATGGCTTGGATGTTGAGATTGAAAGTAATACATTCCTTTTGGCTTCTCCAATCCGGTGTCAGGGTCTATGGAGCTTGATCAGCAACCCTAGCCGGCAGAGGCTAGGAAGCTGCAGAGGAGTCATGACAGATACAGAGCAGGCAGAGAAAGGCCAGGAAACATTTTATCCTTCAGTTGCCAGTGTTACGTTTGCTGGCTTGCTGACTACTCCCACCAAGATGGCCCCACTCACCCAACATTGCTGAGCCAGGTCTCCGCCGCTACTCTGTGCAGCCAGGAATGCTGCCTTCACATGCTGGGCCTAGCTGCTTAGGTGCATGCGGCGTCAGAGACCTCTTAAAGGACCTGCAGCGAGACTTAGTTGTGGCGCCTCCGGATGAAGTCAGCTGCTTCATTCCTTATAATGGCCCTTCTCTCTGCCAGACGCCCCTCTGCAAGGGGTTGACTACCTTCAGGTAGTGTGAGTTGCTGCTTCAGCATTGGACCTTCATCTTCCAGCCTTGTCTTCACCTCTTCAGCCTTGCCTTCTGCACTCATAAGCCAGCTTGCCTTCAGAACTGACCATAGTCTGTGAACTGATTACTACTCGCGTGCCGCCTGCCTCAGATCTTAGCCTGGACCATGACCATCATGCCTGCCACCAGCTACTGACCATAGTTTGAACCCTCACCACCTCTGTTTGCTGCCTGCCTCCGACCATAACCTGACACCAGATCTATTCTTCTGCCTGCATCTCAGGGAAAGGGGTTGGTATAGGCAAAGCTCAAGCCCAGTCTTGCAGTATCCACTCTGCCAGTTGGCGGTGAGGACCTATATGGGCTTCCCTGTAGGTTGCGTCAATCTCCCCAATACAAGGATCCACAATCCTAACATCTGGGTAGCCATGCCCTTAAAAGGACCCATTGGTTCAGCACAGGGTATGCACTGATTAGTGCTAGCGTACAAGGAGACAACAGAAAAACACACACCCAGGCAGATACAAGTCTCTTGGGATACATCCTTCAAGAACCTCTGCTCATCTGGTCTTGTTCCTTACTCCAGTGTTCCCAGTCTGTATCTAGCCCTTTAGTTTAGTTTGTTTATTTATACTCTTCATTTATGGCAATTTCAACATCCATATCCAAGCAGTTTTACAAAAAAAAAAACCAAAACACAACATGCTTTATAATATTATAAAAACAAAAAAAAATTCAATTTAAAAGCATCTGTAGTTTTTCCAATAAAAAAAAACAAAACAAAACAAATTGCACTCTAGACATTATCAAAAGCCTTCAATCCTTGCTCCAGTATTCCTGATCCAGCCCAGCTCTGCAGTTGTGTTGCAGTGTTCCTGCATCTTGTCCCGCTCCAGGGTTTTTCTTTGTATCTAGCTCTGCAATATTGCTTTAGTGTTACAGCTGCATGCTGAGATGCCTCCCAAGCTAGGCCTGATTTTTTATTTGTTAAAGTATTTCTGTAGAGATCCTGATAGATCTCTACCAGGAACCATATTGAATATTCCATTGTGTAGAGAAGAAACATAGTAGAAATGTGAGCAGGTAGCTCCTTCATGTGAAAAGTGCATGTAGCGAGTTCCTTTGATATAAGTACTCAGGTCACTATTTTGTTGTGGATTTTTGTTTCCCTTTGTAGGGGCAACAGTCTATGGCTGCTCCCAAATTTTTCTGTTGTCTAAGCCTTAATGCCTTCAATTAGACTTTTCATTTTGTATATGGAGTTTCTTTCCACCCTCCCTATCTTTTTTAAAATTTTATGCTGATTTTTGTAAATTGGGAGGGAAGCACTAGACTTTCCCTATACCCATGGGATGGGTGAAACATCAGAAAAAGACTGAATTAATTGACTTTACAATCTTAAAACTTTAAACAAGACATTGAGAAGTCTCAAATGTATTTGTGAAGCATCTCTTGCATCATCTTTAAATGAATTACTCAGCTGTAAAGATCATTTCACTATTTCATCACTATGACGTGGGGAGTAGTCACAGGGTGTCTGTGGGACTGATTTCTAGAGTGAAAATGGGCACTTTCACGCTGCATATCAAGATCTATAAGGAAGTGGAAAATCCTCTATATCCATGGGCTTTATATTTATCAGTTACCCTTACCCAGCTAAGGAAGGTTGATAATTAGGGTATTCAATTTAAGGATACTGTTAATGTCATTCTCAAACAAACTGTACCATGCTTGAAGATCTCTGAAGCCCTCCTTTGCTAAACACTCTAAGTGTGTGTTCTCAAACTTCCTTTGCACTGAGGCCCTGTTTGAGGGTTCTGATCCCTTAGCACACTACTATTCTTATTATCTGGTGCCTAATACAGCTTCCTTTAGTAGCTGAGGCTACATGCAGGAGCCTGAAATCCCTTACTTTGAGTTTACCTTTGCCTTTGACCACAGTGCCACTAGTTCTTTCCTTAAACTCAGCAAAATCCAAGCACTGGACTCTCGTCCTTTTACTTAACACACTGGACTCCCCCATTGAGGTCTCCTAAATACTTGCACCATTTCAGCTCCCAATAATCACTTCAGCAAGCTGCAATTCAGTCAACAAAAAATTTCTCTTTATTTAACTAGTTGTTGCTTAACCCTTAACTACAACTTGAAGTATATTTGACAACAGTTGAGATAGCTTCAAATGTAGGCTCCCCTACCAAACCAAGAGTACAAAAACTGTGGGGTCAATATTCAAAACTAAGTTAAGTAACTTAGCCAGTTAGAACTCATCCTGCTAAGTTACAAGATATATTCAGCGGCACGGCTGTGCCGTGCCGCTGAATATATCTTGTAACTTAGCAGGATAACTGAGAGCATAACTGTGGCATAACTGAGCACTTAGAAGTATAAGTCTAACTGGCTAATTTAAGACCTAGTCTATGGCATATCTAGCTTAGCTGTACAACTTATGCGGCTAAGTCTGAATATTGACTGTTAGCCGCATAAATTGTATGGCTAATTGCTCCACACCGATCCGCCCACTGCTTGCCCACAACCTATGTGGCTAACATTTAGCTGTATAAGGGATTTATATGGCTAAATGGCGGCCACTGAACATGGGTGTATATTCAGCGGCTACTACTTAGCTGCATAAGTCTTGCTTATCCAGCTTAATAGCGCTGAATGCGCTTGAATATTGGGCCCAATTATGATACGTTTTTTAGCTGAAGATCAACTGGGAGATTATTCCACATCTCGGGGGCCACAATATGAAAGGCTGTATCCTCCTTGTCATGTGAGGTAACTTGTTTGCAGTGTAGGAAGACAAAATAACCCAGCCTGAGTGGATCTCAAATTTCTTGTTGACTTGTATCACTTCACCTCAGAAGCACACAATGATATAGCCAAAGTGCAACTAAAGCTACCTTTCATAATTCTTGCTGTGATATTCTGAATTAGTTGTAATCCATGCATGGACTTTGCTGGTAAAGACATATAAAGGGCATTGCAATAATAAATTTGTGCAATAACCAAAGCATAAGTTATAGATTTTAAGGCTTCCAAATCATTTAACAGACTGTGAGGCAGTGCCTCTATTTACCTATGCATACCAGGCCTGGTCCACCTTAAATACCTGAAGGAGAGTATGCTCTATGGGCGAGATCCAGTTGGGCAGGTGGGGCTCAGAGAATGTAACCAGAGACTGCGGAATAAGAACTAGGGTCCAGGTTGGGATAACCAGACTAGGCCCGGGTCTCCAGGAGGAAAGCAGCCCCTGTAATGTAACACTGTCCAAATACTGAGCAGAGACGAAGCTGAACCGTGAGTACAGAGGGAAGCAGTAGTGAACTGTAAGTAAAGAGAGTACCCTGTTTTGAAGGGAAGACAGTCTACTATTGTGCATGTGTGAAGCTGTAATAAAAATATACTGTTTAAAGTAAGGCTAGAATCAGACTAGTTTGTCTCCAGGCTTGTGGGAATCACCGCTCATTCCCACAAGCCTGGAGACAACTTGCAGTAAGCAAGTTGTCTCCAGGCTTGCAGTAAGCATTTGTCTCCAGGCAACTTGCAGTAAGCAGTTGTCTCCAGGCAACTTGCAGTAAGCATTTTAAGTCATTTGCACCAATGGTAATTCCAAATCTAATAAGGAGTCCAGTTTAAACCTTCAGGGATTTCACTTCAGAGGTAGATATAATTATCAGTCAATCAATAAACTGCTGTCCAACCGTATCCGAGGGGGCCAATGTGCAATCATTCTTTCTTACTAGACTTTAACACCAGTTTACAGTTCATAAGCCACCCCATTACTTTTTTCAAACATTCATTTAAATGTGCAATAGTTGAATCTGGGTGAGTGCTAGAAGGAACCGCAAACTAAATGTCACCAGCACAGATAAGGGTAATAAATGTGTAGGACTGTATCAACCTTTCCCAGGGGGGGGTAGATAGATATTAAAAAAAATGGGGACAAAGATGACCCTTGGGGTACCTCATTCCACATATCTCTAACATCTGCTGAATCAATTTAGAAGCACACAGATTGCACTCTTCCTGTATCAAATGATAATACCCAGTTAATTACTATACCCACCAGCCCAAGCCAGTGATTACTGTGTCAGAGAATGACTAATTGGATAACAGATTTCATATCATTCACTTATGGCCAAACACGTTGACCCTAGAAGGGCATGTGAAAGCTCATAATGTTAGGGAGATGATTGTGTCAGTTTCTCATCTAAGGTTAACCTCTGTTGAAGAGATTTGCTGTTATGTGGAGTTTTGTCCACACATTCATAATCCATTACAGAGGAAGAGTAGCCTAGTGGTTAGAGGAATGAGATGAAAACCAGGATTCAAATCCTACCTCATTCCTTGTGACCTTGGGCAGTTATTTTATATCCCATTGCCTCAGGGACCCACTTAGATTGCAAGCACTTTGGAGAAGGGACTTATTGTACCTGACTACTTATCACAAATGCTGCCTAAGTCCAATAACACTATTAATGATAATCATTATTATTATTACTATTTGTATACTGACTTCTGCTGGGATAACAGGGTCTTGTAAGAGTTAGAGCCTAACTTGTTTCTTCTTAGGGCCCATTTTTATGATTACAGGTTGTTTTTCTGTTTAAAAAAATAAGTTTTAACCCACTCTAAAACACAGAAACATGGAATATGATGGTAGATAAGGGCCATGAGGCCCATGTAATCTGCCCATTTTCATGTCTGGTGCATTGGTATAGATCTTTTTCTTTTATCTTTATTTGAGACTTATATACTACCATATACCATAGCCCGAGGCAGTTTACAAATGGCAACATACATATAAAAATAGTCATAATAATAAAATACAGCAAATAGATCAATACATTTTAAGAACATAGCAATAATAATAAAAATAGCAAATAGATCACTACATGCTAAAACATATTAAAACAAAGAGACACAACTCAATAAAAATCTTACAAATATCTTTAGTCAAAAACCTCCAAGATCAGCTGCCAAAATATATACATCTGAACACAAATTGCTCAGAAATATGTTAATCAAATGCACACTTCAAAAGGTATGTTTTCAGTAATCCCTTGAAACATCTTTGTACAGCCAGTGAGACGCATAGCCATGGGAAGGTGATTCCATAAATTTGGGAGCAGCAATTGAGAATGCTCACTTATATGTTTCTTTCGGATGGGCTTGATGCATTGATGACTCGTGTAATAGTCCTTTCTCAGCAATGAGAGAATTTATAACCCACGGCATGGGTTATAAATCTGTAAAAGATCTTAGTGATTTCTAGTTTTCCCTGTTTTGCAATTAGGCCTCTGTTATGCTTACCCCATTCTTTCTTGAATTTCATTGCTATTTTAGTTTCTGCCATCCCCATTCCATACATTCGCTACCCTTTCTATGAAGAAATATTTTCTGATATTGCTTCTGAGTCTGTCTCCTTGGAGCCTTATACTGTGTCTTTCCTTGAAAACTAATTTTGCTGCTCTGTTTGCAGGATGTTATTGTGTCATTGTTGTTTCCCTTTTTGTTGAAGACAACTTTTTTTTTTTTTTTTTTTTTTTTTTGTAACTTATTTTTATTAAATTTTAGGAACATATAACAGAAACATACAATAAATCACGATTGTACAGTTAGGGACACAGAGTTGACCATTTGGTCAGAGTACACTGTAACTCACAATTAGCCCACATGTAGTCAAAAGCGTCCTAGCACCCAAATTGGAAAGGAAAGGACAGGTACAATCTTCAAGACAGAAGTAAGGGTAGCTCCAAAATATATTCAAGATTCAGGAGAAAATCCCCAGTATGGGCTATGCAGCTAGGCAAAGCATACCCCACTCCTCCGTAGTTCCCAGTGAGAACCTGCAAACTCGTCCTCACCTAATAGAACCGCAGAACAATTGAATAGTAGAACACTTGAACAATAGAACAACCGATAAACTGATAAACTGTTCCCCCTACCTCCCCCCCTTCCCTCCCTCCCCCCCGCAAGAAACTGTGTGAGTGCAACTGAGTGCAATATGGCGTGAGAGTGAAATATGAAGTGAGAGTGAGCATACAGACCATGGGTAAGCAAGTCAAGAATTAGAAATTGAGGCAGGAGGATAGGGTTAGGAACCACTCCCCCGAAAGTTCATCAACCCAGGGCTTGGGATCACGTTCTAGGACCCAGATCCCTCTCAAGTGATTGTGGAGGGTTGTAAATATGTCTCTAGAGGATTCCAAACATTTCCCATAAATTTCATTTTTGTATCTGAAGCCTCCTGCATACAGAGATGTTCTAATGTAAACAATTTAATCAGACTCTTAAACCACAGTTCATGTTGAGGGGCTGCGTCCGATGTCCAACAGGCCAGGATGGCCTTCTTGCCCGTCAGGCTCACCCTACGAATAAACTGCAGCCCTGATTTTCCCAAACCTGGTATAGGGCTTCTATCAACACCAAATAGCCAAAGAAGTGGGTCAACAGGGAGACTCAACGAGAGTAGGGAACCACAGGTTGCAATAAGCTCCCTCCAAAAAAGCAGGATTACATTACAAGTCCAAAATTGATGGACATAAGTTCCTGTCTCCTTGTTACACTTTGGACAGACCGACGAGTCCGTTATATGAGCCATAAAAGCTCTGTCAGAGGCTACATAATAACGTCGTAAAAACTTAAATTGAATCTCCCTGTATATGACACTCCCCGACCAGTCGGGCAACCGTTCATAACATTTTGCATATTCCTGGCAAGTGAGCGTGAACTCAGACCATTTGGACCACTGCCGCCAACTCTGAAATGTGGTGTCGATCGGAAAATGCAATAAGAATGATTGAGAAAAAGCTGCCACTGTGTTCCTTTGTGGTTTATGTATGGGGAGAACTTTGTGTACCACCTCAAAGGATATAGATCCCCCTGGTAGCAGCTTGTGCTTCTGACAAAAACCGCAGAGTTGCCTATAAGCAAAATGGTCTAGAGGGGATAAACTATAAAGTTGTTGCAATTCAGGGAAAGAATAAAGTTGGTTTTTTTCCATAGAGATGCATTGGATATAACCATCTCAACCCCTCTCCTTCCACTTGTGGAATGAGGAGGGGAGTCATTGCTGGCATAAAACAAAGGGTTTACCGCATATCGGTAAAAAAATAGAGTGAGCCTCGAGGGCAATCGTGCCAGTTCTGCCATGTAAGCCCAAGCCTGACGGCAGGGCCCTCAAGAATGGTTTGTGTCCCAGCCCTGATGGTAAGTGCTTTCTTGGGAAGTTGAAAGTAATGGGTTTAAAAGTTTGCTGGTTCCACACCATGAGCAGAGCAGCTGGAGGGGGGTATAATGTGATGTGTCTCCTAACATGTCTTTCATTGCGTAATAAGCAGGCTAGTTGTATCTACGCAGATTAGGGACAACACCAGGCCCCCTTTTTGTATGGGTTGTGTGAGGATAGTGAACGAAGACGAGCCTTGCGCCCATTCCATATAAACTTCCTAAATAGGGCGTTTAATCCCCCTTACACTCCGTACCCGTTACCATAATGGGACATCTGCAGGACATAAAGCCATCTAGGCAGAATCATCATTTTGATTAGCTGAATACGTCCAGATAGTGAGAAAGGAAGCCCCTGCCATTTCTTAGTAGTAAGGACGTCTGTTCCATAAGTGGGTCTATATTAATCTATGAAAATCTCGCACATCTGAAGATATCCGTATACCTAGGTATTTCATGGCGGCTGTCGCCCATTTAAGGGGGAAGGACCCTGCCAATTTGGTTGAACTCGACTCCCCAACGTCTAGGGGCCTCTGACTTGTCCTTATTGATCCTTAGCCCCGGCAAATTCCACCATAGTGCTCCAGCATAGTCACAGAGGATTTATAGACTGTTGTGGATTGTGTGAGATAGATCAAGTCTGTCGTCCGCAAATGCGGCAATTGAGAACACCTGGGAACCCTTTCCCATAACCACGAAGGAGCGATGAAGAAGCAATTTTTCTTAGAAGGGGGATCAATAGCCAAAATGTACAGGAGTGGGGACAGAGGGCATCCCTGCCTCACACCTCTCTGAATGAGCACCTCCCCGGACTTGGAACCGTTAGCTGTAATGTGGGGATTTGGTGTGGCATACAACATATGGAGATAGGCCAAGAAATTCCCTTCAAAACCATATCTCTGCAGAAACCGAGAAAAGATACGGCCAGGAGACACGATCAAAGGCCTTTTCGGAATCTAGGCCTAATCACTAAAGCTGGTGTGTCTTGAGCAAGGGATGAGGCCATGGCAGTCAACAATTTAATGATATGCGTACAAGCTGGCCTATTTTTAACGAACCCAACCTGATGGACTGAGATGAGATGTGGCATAATAAGTTAATCTGTTGGCTAAATCTTCGCAAATAACTTTAAGTCACAAGTTAACAGTGATATTGGGGCGATAAGAGGCTGGATAGAGCGGGTCTTTGCCTGGTTTGGGGGAGAACAGTAATATAGGCAGTATGAAGTGACTAGGGAACCCCCCTCTAGTGATGGCGTCATTATAGAAATCTGTCAGGTGATCAACAAGTGGTTTTGTAAGACTTTATAGAAATCAAAAGAGAAGCCATCTGGACCAGGCGCCTTCCCCCTTTTTGCTTGTGGAAATGTGCATTCAGGACTTCTAAAGGTATAATGGGTCTGTTTAATAAACGATAATTGAGCCCTTGGTCAGACTAGTAAAGAAAGATCCTCGAAAAAGGAATCCTCTTCTCTCGCCCCTCCCGTCACATCATCAGTTGTAAAGCTGTGCATAGAATTGGCGGAACACTTCACAGATATCTGTGCGAGTGGTAACCTTAGTGCCCGTCGCGTTTTCATGGCCGGTATGAAGTTTTCCCCTATGGGCCCTTACGAGATTAGCAAGGTGTTTCCCCCCGCCTAATTACCATAGCGGAAGAAGTTCCGCTCCGCAACCTGAAAACGCCCTCTGTGGCCCTCTGGTTGTAAGACATTATTCAAATCCCGAAGAATTGCAAAGTATTTCTTTTGGTTATTGGAGTATGGTTGAGACCAAGTCCCGCTTCAGGATACCCAATTTGGCTTCTAGTTCCAGAATTTGGTTACTAAGATTCCTCAAGCGTGCTGCCATAAATGAGATGACCTCGCCTCTTAAAACGGCCTTTGCCGTTCCCAAATAACTCTGGGTTCGATGTGTGCTGAGAATTATTATGGGCAAACTCCGACCATTTTCTTTGCAAAAAGGTCCTTAAAAGACAAATCGGAGCTAAGAAAACCTGGGAATCTCTCCACAACCTCTCTCCCCTGTCACAAACCTGGAAACAATACATCCACCCAAATCATTGCATGGTCAGACGCCCCCTGCGGCCCAATCACCGCCTCTACTACCAGATGGAGCCCCTCTCTAGGCACTAGTATGTAAATCGATACGTGAGAGTGTGGCATGGGCCCTAGAGATGTGTGTATAGTCTTTCTCTGTCGGGATGGAGCGTGCGCCAAGCATCCAAGAGAGAAAAATTCTGAACACAAGAAAGGAACTCCCTTCCCCCATCTACTTGGGACCCCGGATCCTTGGGGAGTCTTATCAATACTCGGGTCAGCCGGTAAGTTGAAGTCTCCTGCCAGAAAACACGTATCCCTTCGCATGTTCAACAGCTGCTCCAAAACATATGTGAAAAAAGAGTGAGAGTAAGGCATTTGGCGCAATAGATGCTACACACCGACACTTCCTGACCATTAAGAAAACCAGTCACCAAAATAAATCTGCCATCCTCATCTTTTACTATATTAGCAGCTGTAAAGGAGGCAGTTTTAATTGACCAGTATGGCTACACACCCCCTTTTTTCTTCAGCGCAGGGTTATAATAACATTCTCCCACCCAGTCCCGTTTGAGTTTGCCGCCTCTCTAAGGGCCGTGAGGTGAGTTTCCTGGAGACAGGCAACTGTAGGTTTGTGAGATTTAAGCCGTTGAAGTATTTTATATCGTTTAACTGGGGATCCCAGCCCATTTACATTCCAAGAGAATTATTCTGGTATTATCCATCATCAGGCGGGGAGTGGCTGATATGAGATAGGAAGAATAAACCATACTATTACGTCAGTGGAGTGGAGTCTCCCCGCACGTCCATGAGACAAAGTGATATGTGAATTCCCCACAACCCTATATCCAAATGAGAGAGATTCTAAAAGAAACCCACCCTGAGCCATATAATGTAGATCAAGCATGCCTCTCCATCCCCCACACTCTTCACCCACACACTTCAGAAAAATGCTTTGATAAAGAAACCACAATAACCACACACAGAATCCCCCATTCCCCCCTCTCTCCCTCCCTTTCCCAAACCACCCTTCTTTACCCCCCCATCCCACAACCCCATAAAAACCCAAAAAACCAAAACAACACTCACAAAGTCCTTACTACCTTCCCCATCCTCGGGTAGGTAGTGTTCCTCATGTATGTATCCCCTTGAAAACGGGGAAGAGATCACTTCTGCATGTGTTCAGGTGCCCCTTTCCGACCCCCCTCCCTAACCGCAGGCACAAATATAAAAGTATAAAATTGTATGCCATAAAATATTAATATAATAATAATATTAAAAAAAAAAGAACAAAACATGAAAGCAAGTACCAATGCCCCATGGGCTCCCCCAAGATGGCATATTTACCGCATATGCATCATGAAAAAGTAAAAAGGAAAAAGTAGCTTGTGCTGTAAGTTCGCCCCAAGTGTACATAAAGAAAGGAAAGTAAAGTGAGAAAACAAAACAGACTTTTGCTGCCCGGATCTCTGTGGGTTTCCGTTCATGAAGTCCGAAAATCCAATAGTACTGCATGCCTCAGTCAGTTGTTCCTCGTGTCGAAAGGAGTCCAAGCGGTGTAACCGGAAACAACTGTAAATGAAAGCCACTACTTCGCTGGCTGCTCCTCTTCAGGATTCAGTCTGCCACGCGGCTATGGGAAAGAAAAATGAAGCCTGGCAGTTCGCCTTCAAGCCTCCAAAATGGCCGCCGAGTACTTTGCTTCCCTAATGCAGGTTGGTTGTCAAAAATTTCTGAGCTTCCTCCGGTGACTCGAAGAAGGAGATCTTGTTTTCATGCCAAATTTTTAATCGGGCAGGGGAACTGTAACGTAAATCTGACCTGTTTTTCAAATAGGGTAGAACAGATGGGGGAGAAAACCCCTTCTGAGCCCAGATACTTTCGCTGAGTAGTCTTGAAATAAACGAATCTTAGCGCCATCATAAGCCAAATCCGGGACTTTACGGTATGCTTGCAGCAGAAGTTGTTGTGGGCAAAGTTAAGTACTTTTAGGATTAC
This sequence comes from Rhinatrema bivittatum, assembly GCF_901001135.1. Classification (NCBI taxonomy): domain Eukaryota; kingdom Metazoa; phylum Chordata; class Amphibia; order Gymnophiona; family Rhinatrematidae; genus Rhinatrema; species Rhinatrema bivittatum. The sequence goes on along the minus strand of NC_042622.1, from coordinate 97,178,289 downwards.
CATCCGCGGTCTGCTATCCCCGTCTTTACGTTGGCCTAGCCTATGCTCTCTTTCTATTCGAAAAGCTGGGGCGAGCTCCGGGAGATGAATGGGCCCTCAGGTAACCAGCTCTCCAGAAAATTACCCAATGTACTTTCCACCAGGGATTCCGGTAGCCCCATGACTCGAATGTTGGATCTTCGTGCCCTATTTTCTAGATCTTCTAATTTAGAGGAGTGCGCTTCCACAAGTTTTTCCAGAGTTGCGATTTGCCCGTGAGCGCAAGTGTGTCGTCCTCCACGAGATTCACCCTGCCTTCCAAGCGCTCAAAGCGAGGGTTTATTTCATCTAGCACGGATTTCACATCCGCGATCTGTGTAGAAATGGCACCAAGTCTAGAATCTAGGGCCTCCATCAAGATCGCCTTGAAGTTTTCCGTGAGGTCCGGCTCTGGGCCCCTCACCACTGTGGTCGACGGAGCCGCCGCCATTTTAGGATCCCCCGCACCTGCCTTGTCCTTGTCTCGTCTCCCTGAGCGCATCGGCATACCCGCAGGTGAGCGCTGCATATAGTTGGTGATAGACATAAAAGAGTTTAGCAAGCAAGAAAATGCTGATTAGGAGGGGTTTTTGTGCCGGTTTAGTAGCAGGCTATACTTAGAACGGATCGAGGCACCCGGAGCTCTCCTGTACACAACCGCCTCCGCTCACCACATCACGTGATCCTCCTTTGATGTATTTTTATATTCCTTCATCTGGGATACAGCAGCTTGCAGTTTTTGCAGGGCTGAAAACCCCTTCTTGACAGATCCAAAACACATCACTCAGATACAGACACAGCTTGGTCCACAATGTAAGGGTCTAACACATGACAAGCTCGTGGGGGCAGGAACTTGGTCTATAGTAGCCTGCCACACCACAAAACAGTAAACCAAAAATACAATGATCTCCATTCATAAGAGATTCAGGGATTGACTCCATTGACACCAGCATCTTTTAACAAGTGATGTAGATCTTCCAATCAGGACATACACTGTGAATAACAAATCATGGGAAACTCTCTCCATTCATAAAGTTGGTTCACGTGACTTGAATCATCTGTGATCTGCATTCACAGTAAACAGTAGCCAGTGCCATAAGAAGATGGCATTACCCTTCCCTCCCTCAATGTGTTTGGTCATTGTAATACAGTATCTTTTCTTGTACCAATATACAAATTGTATAAATATGTACATGAGCTTTTGCAACCATATAAGCCCCTTCTTTATTTGTGGCATCTGGAGAGGGAATCTATCTAGTATCCAAAGCTCATCTCCAATATTTTTTTTTAATCTCTTATTTAGGTCAAAGAATCCAGATGGGAGCTGAAAACTTGGAGGGCAATTTTCAAAGCCATTTATTAGGGTACATTGACCTGTCTGAAAATTTCACTCCCTCAATCTGAATAAAAATAAGTATGAATTTTTCACAGTGCGCCTACTTTTAGCCAGATTGAGGGGAGGCATCCCCAGAAGTGGCAGGGGAGGAAAGTAATATTCATAGTTTGTATTTTCAAATCTATGTCCTTTATTGTTGTGAGGACAGATTGCTGACTTCACCTCCAGCCAGCAGGGAGTGCTGTGAGCTGCTTGAACTATTTATGCAGTCCTCTGAGCTCGGTACCCCTCACTTTCCCTCGGTGACCATCTTGTTTCCTGCCTAGAAATGTATTTACCGTATTCTCAGGCCTTTCCTTAGTCAGTTGCCTGACCCTTGTACTCTGATTTCATCCTTGTTACCTGAATCCAGAAGACTTATTTGTTTCCATTTCCTCCCTTCAGCATTCCTGCCTGATCCCTTTCATATTCCTGGCTCCCTGGTGTGCTCCAGCTCCTCTCTCTGTTCCAAGCCTTGATCTCCTTCCTGCTATCAGGGGTTACCCCTACTCCTCATGCCTCCCCTGCTTCCAATAGCCTGAGGGCTGACCCTGAGGGGAAGGTGGTTGGCATAGGCGGAAGACACCCAGCATTCCTGCTTTTACTGTCGTCAGCCTGAATTTTTCTCTCCAAAAGTTAGGCCGCTCGTTCCTGGGGCAACCCACAGATGACTACTTTCACAACATCCATTGAGATTTCACTCGCATAAAAAGCAGGAGCAAAGTCTAATAATCCTTGGGAACAAAGTAGTTACAGACTTTCCCACTCATGACATGGAGTTAATTGGAAGGTTTTTCATATTGCAATTGGGTGGTCTACATGGCTTGTCAGTCACCAGCCCCCAAGCATAAAATATTATAGCTTCTGCCACCCCTGTAACAGTGCCATGCGGCACCTTAACACCATTGAATCATGGGCACAGCAAAATCTTTGTCTATTTGGAATGTGTATCTTTATCTTTATTAAAATGTATGAATCATTTATGTCTACAAATTCGAGAAACACAAAATACACACACCGCACCAATGTAATCACACATGTAGAGAAACAGTCTTTTTCGTAAACTTTGTTAACCAGCTCAAGATACTTTTTGCATTATTTCAGTAAGAAAAAGTATCATCTACAATATAGCATCACTTGGGAGGATACTTATTTAGCAAGAAAAATAAAATGCAATAATAATAATAATAATAATAATAAAATATTTTTACTTCCTCTCATGAAAAATTCCCAAGGGGAGACTAAACCATTTGTTTTCTCCCCCAAAGCTCAGTTTAAGTGTTTTCAAATATTTATCACAATGAGGCTGGAGGGGGTTAGATTCAGGAGGGGAGCATAAGGAAGTAATTTTTCATGCAAAGGGTAGCAGGAGCATGGAGCAACCTCCTGGAGGGAAGTGGCCGAAACCACACTGGTACCAGAATTCAGCAGTACCAGGGACAAGCAGGGGGGAAGTAAATGGCCAGGCTTACGTCTGCCCCAGAGTCTTTATCTACTGTCAAATAACGTCTTCCAGTATTTGCTGATTTAGATCTAAAGAGCATCTCTTGACATCCACATTCTGTTAGCATAGGATATGAATTGAAAAAGTTGAAGGCTGGAATATTTATTAAAAATATTGTTAAGAAATTCAAGTTCTGTAGAATACTCGAGATCACTGTCGCCTTCAGCTAGCTCTTCATTCTGGACCAGCTCGTGAGCCTCTCCACTGCTGGGCCGTTTCTCGTGATCTCTTTCTGCCTTTACAAGGCAAAGAAATCACAGGAGACTGCTGCTTTTATTGCCAGTCATCAGCAGCATCTAAAAGAACTTGTTTTCTTCTGTAAATTAAGGTGAATGTACTGATTCAAACATTTTGTGTCGGGTTTTGTTTTTTTTTAATTTGTGTGTGTTCAGAATGAGCTAACACTGCCTAATGTCCTCAGGTCATAGGCAAAAGAAATAAAGAAATCTGTCCCTGCAGAGCCGGATTTTATTGAATCATAATTGAAGAACCTGGAGGTGAAAGGTCATCACGGCTGTTTTAGAAAAAGACTAGGTCAAATTAATTAGTGTCAAGGATTAATTTCAACACTGCAGGGGTGTTTTGTTAGGCTTTTTTTTTTTTTTTTTACTTCCTAACCCTACAGTACAAGAAAGAAAAAGGGGACACTGCACCTAGACACTATTATTTATGCAAAATAGATTAAAACATGGGCCTGTCCCAAAACTTGGGCAGCTTACAGATTTCAGACCTTCCAACCTACTGCACAAGTTTTCACAGAGGAAACTAGACTGGTTTTTACCTAGACATTACTGTACAAAATCTGGGAGGAAACAACTAGAGAGAAAATGTATGTTGTTTTCCAGTCAGTCTCCCACACACACACACACAATAGACTACATGGTTTCTATAAGTAGCTTTGTTCCAGAAGACTTTTCATTTTCATTATGCATATTTGACAAGCAGCAAACCGCTTTTCAGCATGAGACTCAATAACATTAAATTTGTTTAGGCTCAGTGAAGCACAAAATAATTTAAATAGAGTGTGTGTGTGTGTGTATATATATATATACTTCACAATGACAAAACATGAACATTCATGAATAGACTTTAACTTAAAAAGATTAAATTGAACAACTCCAAACGTAACATACAAAAAATCTTTTTATTGTTACAAACTACTATTATATTATAGCACAGTACAAAAAATAAAAACCTGGTGTAACCTTTATTTTTATTATACAAATTTTTTATAAACTTAATCATTATATAATCCTCAGATGGGTCACAAAATCACAGTCCTTAGAGGAATCAATGGTCCAATGCAGGACTAAGAGCTCTTGATATTCTTTATATCCACACAAACAGCATTGTCCCTCTAGAAACTGTAACAACTCTTCATAAACAGTAGATGCTTAAGTTCTTAAATGCCCTGATGGCACAACTCGGAATAACTCCTCTCGACAAAGGGTCCTTTGTTTCACCCAGAGGGCTTCATCAGGAGATGGAGTTTAAATGAGCACAAACTGGACCATTTATACTGCTTTGTACAGTGCTAAAGATTTTAAAAAAAATATGTGCTGAAAACTTCAGCATTCTTAAGCCTTCACCTTTTTTCTGACAGCAGCCTTCCTGCAGTTGAAGGCTTAACTACAGGACCTGAATGTAATCTGCTTTGAAGTGCTGAAAAGTGGAATATAAATAAATATAAATAAATAAATAAATAAACAACAGTTGAAGTCTTGAGGCACTTAATTGGCAAATTGACATATAATGTAAACTGAAGAATAAGAGATCAAGTCCTCTTCAGTAAATACAGTCCAACGCAAAAAATAGTTATGAACCATAATTTCTCCTGATGAAGCCTGTCTGGGTGAAACAAAGGCCTTTGTAGGGACCCAGAAATAGTAGTGGAACTTATATGAAGTTGTTGCGGTTTTGGCTGCGAGCACCGCGGCCAGGCCCTTACCTCCGGGCTCCCAGACCTGCTCCCGCTTCCAGAGGCCTGGTTTGCGGCCTGTTTGGCGGCGACCCCGCTGGGGCTGCGCAGCTGCGAGGCCTCCCATGGATGCCCGGCTCCTAGGCGCACACGCGCGCCACTTGGGTGCTTTTCTAGGCCGTTTTCCGCCAGTGGTGACTCCGCCCAACTCCTGACGTCAGACGCCGCGGCCTTGATAAGCCGGCCGCGGCCATCCAGTCATTGCCTTGCAACTGGTTAGCCTCCCGGTTTCCTGTTGCGCTGTGCCCCGGAGTGACTCGCTTTGCTTCGTCGCTCCGTTCCTGCTACAGTACCTGCCTGGTTCCTGCCTGCCTGCTACAGTACCTGCTTGGTTCCAGTACCCGAATCCTGCTACAGTTCTTGCCTGGTTCCAGTACCCGAATCCTGCTACAGTTCCTGCCTGGTTCCAGTACCCGAGTCTTGCTACAGTTCCTGCCTGGTTCCAGAACCCGAGACCAGTTACAGTATTGCTACTGTTCTAGTCTGGTTCCAGTTACCTGTCCTGATCCACAACCCGCCTAAGTCCCAGCGGCCGGGCCCCTACGGGCTCCTCCCGGGGGGGCTTCAGCTTCCAAGGGTGAAGCCACCTAAGTCCCAGCGGTTGGGCTCCTACAGGCTCCTCCCGGGGGAGTGCCAGCTTCCAGGGTGAAGAGCATCTACGTCCCACCTGAACATCTGCCTCCCAGCCTGCTATTCATTAGAGACATTGACCACCTTTCCCAGTCTCCAGCAGGTCGGCCCAAGGGTCCACTAAACAGAGACTCCCATGACATGAAGTGATAAAGATATGCATAGAACTCTGCATAACATTCCTGTGAAACAATTACAAAGTATCTGTTCTTGTGGACTGTGGTTCATCTGTATCCCCTTATTAATTAAGGTGTCTTTCATGTGAGCCACATGCAATTCACAAAGTATCTTTCTTGAAGTTGAACTCTATTACAAGCACTCTGTATAAATTTTGACAATGTTTTATGTTGCTATTTATTCATGCTATAAATGCATAACACTAAAGAGAGTTTAGAAGTAGTGTGAATGAGGAATGATTGACTAGGACAACTGATTAATATATATGTGTGTGTTTTAATAGTTTTGATATTCTTTGTCATTGTGTAATAAAGCTTGCAATATTAAGCATCTCTGAAATAATTTAAAACATTAGGGTTTATTTATTTGGTTTTATATACCGAAGCTCTGGATCAATCACATCGGTTTACAAGATAAAATATTACAACATTTAAATACAGTATAAAATACATCAATGAAAATACACCTTTGACATATAAAATAAATATATAACCTCTAAAACATAAGATAAAATCAAAGCAAATAAAATAAAATCTAAAACATAAAACCCTATAATAGGAGGAGAAGGATATCAACTATTAACTTGAAATTCTTGCTTGAGTTCAGGGTAGAGTTCTCTGCCCGATGAAATTGCTAAAGACTTCCGGGTGTGACGTTCCAGGGCAGAGCCGGCGGAAGGGCTATAAGAACAGACCCCCCTGCGATTCAAACCCCGAGGAGAAGGATATCAACTATTACCTTGAAATTCTTGCTTGAGTTCGGGGTAGAGTTCTCTGCCCGATGAAATTGCTAAAGACTTCCGGGTGTGACGTTCCAGGGCGGAGCCGGCGGAAGGGCTATAAGAACAGACCCCCCTGCGATTCAAACCCCGAGGAGAAGGATATCAACTATTACCTTGAAATTCTTGCTTGAGTTCGGGGTAGAGTTCTCTGCCCGATGAAATTGCTAAAGACTTCCGGGTGTGACGTTCCAGGGCGGAGCCAGCGGAAGGGCTATAAGAACAGACCCCCCTGCGATTCAAACCCCGAGGAGAAGGATATCAACTATTACCTTGAAATTCTTGCTTGAGTTCGGGGTAGAGTTCTCTGCCCTACGAAATTGCTAAAGACTTCCGGGTGTGACGTTCCAGGGCGGAGCCGGCAGAAGGGCTATAAGAACAGACACCCCTGCGGCACGCAGCTGATGCCGGCACGCTGCCTAAGCCGCGCGCACCCAAGGGGCGCGCGCCGCTTTGTTTGAGAACTGAGACCTGAGTCCCTGGAAGTCCTTGAGAATATCTTCGCTTAGTAAGTTTATACTTCTATTATATATTGAAGTTCCGAATCCTCCATTAAAGGGAACCAAGTGTTAATTATTTGGATAGGATTGAAGTTTATTTCCTTGTGACTTTTTTTCGCTGGTATAAGAGATGCCACACACAAAAAGGAAAGGGAAACTGAGGGAGGTGACAACTACCTCCTCCCCAGTAACCCCTTCTCAAAATCAATTAAAGATTGAAAAATTCTTCAATCCCGCCCCAGAATTAACTCCCGATGTTGGAGGTGCTGTGATGTCTACTATAGAGCACGGAGTGGCGTCACCTACCTCACTTCTATCTTTAAGCCCGGGAGCGCCGAATACACCTTCTCCCCCCCATGTTGGTTCATTATTATCTGGACTTTGTGAATCAAAGTCCCCCAACACAGGGGAGAAAGAAACATAAGAAAGAGGAAATGTGGGGTCTTGTGCTTCTGAGGAAGGTAACAGCTCTGATACACACAATGGTGTGGTAAGAGCAATGGACTCAGGAGCCAGCAACCTTCGGGGATTCCAAAAACCTCCAAAAATAACATTGGAAAATGTCTGGACTGCAATAGTGACATTAGAAAAATCTATTACTGTTCTCACTAATGTAGTTACAGATGTAAATAATCGGATGTCAAATATGGAACAACAAAATGAGGTACAGAAGACACGAATACAGGACATTGACCAGAAAATTCAAAAAATAGAGAAAGTTCAAACAGGTTTAATTTTAGGGGAAAACCAACAGCAAAAAAAGATGGAGAAAATAGAGAATGAACTGAGATATTTAAACTTGAGAGTGATCAATTTTCCACAGGTTGTGGGAATATCAGTTCAGGAGCAATTCAAACAATATATGGGAACAGTTCTGAAAATTTCAAAAGAATCTATGCTGCCATTGGCAAAAATTTATTACCTACCTGAAAGGAAAGGGAAAGAACAAGAGGATCAACAAGATCAGCAAGATCAACAACAACAAGGACTATTGAATGTTACTGACTTGTTAGAGGGATCTAGTGAGGAGCTAGTCCAAAAGAGGGGTATTGTCCTCGTTAAGTTTATTTTTCCTTCAGACAGGGACTTGGTACTAAAATTATTCTTTAGAAATAGATCGGTTAAATATTTAACCAACAAATATGGATTTATCCGGATGTTACTAGAACTACTCAGAACAGGAGAAGAGAATTTCTAGCTTTAAAACAACTAGCAGAAAAAGTAGGGGCTCAAATGTTGATTCGTTATCCTTCTAAATGTGTGGTAAAATTGAACAATGTGAATTATATCTATCATGAACCTGTAGATTTAAAAAGATTTCTGGAGGCTAAGAATCTGTTGGGAGAATAGGATACTGAATATAAAGTATTCGCAAAAGTAGAATAATGGGGTAAAAAAATTTCCAAATTTATGTAAGTAATAATTACCTTTATATGCTCAACTAATATTGATTCTCTTTACTTCATAGTACATAGAATGTCTAATTAAAAGTTTAGGTATTTTACTTTTGAATTTAAATATGGCTGTAACAACTAGTATAAATATTTAGCCATTCGTATTTCCAATATGATATGTATTGTCATGATTTATGAAAATTTAATAAAGATTAAATTAAAAAAAACAAAACCCTATAATAAAAGTCTCAAAGTCCAGCAATAACCATTACAGTACATTTAAAGATATTCTCATTCTCTTCTCAAAACGCCTACCAACAAATTTATATATTACTCTCTTTCGTATCTTCAAACAATTGCCTAAACAACCATGTTTTGAGATTCTTTTTAAAAGATGAAAAACTGGTTTCTAATCTTAATTCCATTGGCATAGAGTTCCATGGTTTTGGTCCGGCTGATGTTATAGCTCTATCTCATACTTTACTGAGTCGTACCATTTTTAGTAATGGAATTGTTAAGAGGCCCTTATTCCTTGATCAAAGATTTCTTTGTGGAACATGAATGTGTAATAATGCATCTATTTATCCATTCAATATTTTTATTGTTCAAGGATTTGTAAATTAAGTACAGTGCCTTATATTGTACTCTAATTGTAACAGGGAGCCAATGGAGTTCTTTTAAAATTGGGGTAATGTGGTTACATTTTTTAGACCCAGTTAAAACTCTGGCTGCCGCATTTTGCAGCAACTAAAGTGGTCTAATTGATGATGAGGGCAAACCTAATAAAAGCACATTGCAATAAACTAGCTTTGAAAAAATAAGGGCTATACCATTTTAGGTACCCACATATTTTTATTTAAGCCTAGATCAAATATACTAGAGAGAGAGTGAGTATATATATATATATATATACTCCCTTCTAGCCTGGACATTAAATTGGTAGTCCTTGGCCAGGGTCCACTGACCGCACTCCTTCCAGAACTCGGTATGAGTGCACCCTGAGTTTGTCCACTGGGTGTTGCTGTCATGTGATGTCAGAGACTTCCCTTGCGAGGGAGAAGGGGGACAATATGGCCATTGTAACAGGACACTGATGAGAAGGCTCTGCAGTCATCGCTGTATTTAAGGGGGGGTTTTCTTGTAAATTTTGCCTCTAATTATGATGGATCACAAGGGCAAGAGGAATCCCCAAGCTTATCTTTTTTCAACATGTCCGATGGAGAGGCATGTCTGTGTACAGGCAAGTCAGCTCCCGAAATATGCTCTGAATGGCAGTCTGCTTTAGACCTGGAGTTATTGAGCTGAGGTATAAGAACCCCCTCCCCCCACCATCGACGAATTGGTGCTCATAGTTTCCAGTGGCAAGAATGCCAAGCTGCAGAGCTCCACAGAGGATAACCAACAGGGAATATCAGCTGCATGTGCTGGGCTACATGGGGAGCACATACTTTGGAGGATGGCCTGTCTTTGAGCTGAACTTTCTTGAGTCCAGGGAACAGAGACTGATGTCACGGAGGCTCAAGTTGGTGTATCATCTTTGTGACATTCCTGAGTGCCAGTACCACTGCCAGTAGTGTTTTCTGTATTTCTAGGTGAGGAAAATCATGAGCTGTTAAGAAGGGTGTCACATTGGAAGACATCTAAGAACATAAGTTGCCATGCTGGGTCAGACCGAGGGTCCATCAAGCCCAGCACCCTGTTCACAACTGTGGCCAATACAGGATTTAAAATTTCTAAGGGAGTAGGGATGTTCAAACTAAAGTACTTTTAATTTATTGGCTTATTTTATATTTGTCCTTCAGTAATCCTCCAGAGATTAAAATTAATCTACTTATAGTTACTTGGTTACACACCGTATTGACCCTTGTTTTGAATTAATTCTCTGTTATAGTATCAAATAAATAAATTTGTTGTTGAAAATGTATAGGAAGTAGTGTTTTGGTACATGCCTTCTAATCCTCTGCTGTTGAAAAGAAGGGAATGGGGAAGCTAAGCTGTGGGAGCTAAATCACAGTTTCCTCTATAGTCCATTGCTAGGGCTACTGGTAGAAGTATGCAGATGAGCCTGCTGGTTCTCTGATGCTAAAAAAAAAAGTATGAAGGCTATGAAAGCTTAACTCAAGATATTTTAAAGTGTTCTCAGCTAGATCAGCTAATAGAAACATACATATGAGTCTTCTTGCTGTCTGTAGCGAGCAACAATTCCAGGGCTATGAAAGCTGAAACCTAGAAAACTCACAATGTCCTTTAGAGTTCTCTGCTGGGCAGGCTGAGAGAAATTTACAAATAACCCTTCAGATCCTCTGGTACTAGAAAGCATCCCAGGGCTGTGAAAACTGAAATCTAGATAGCTCCTAAAATCCTCTGGTAGGGTTGCTGGGAGACGTATGCAAATGAGCCTTTAAATCCTCTGATACTAGAAAAGTGTTAGGGCTGTAAAAGCTGAAACCTTAATGGCTCACAGCATCTTCTGGAGTCTACTGCTAGGAAAAGTATGCAAATGAGCCTTCTAGTTTTCTGAAGCTGGAAACAGTGCAAGGATAAGGAAATTGAAGCCTAGACAGTTCAGTGTCCTCTAGAGCAGTGGTTCTCAACCGGTGTATTGCGACATACCAGTGTGTTGCCAAGCACACGCAGATGTGTCACCACACTTCCCGGTCCCCCGCTGACTCAGCTGCTCCCCCTACCTGAGCAAAATAGGTCCTCCACCCAGGCTTAAAATGCTGATAGCTGGAGGCAGAATGTGGCAGGACAGCTGGCGTCAGTGGCACTGGCATGCTATCATCTTCCTGCCCCCCCCCCCCCCCCCCCCCCCAATGGAAGAGGAAGTGGTGAGCGGTGGGTGCGTGCACGGGAAGAAGAAACCATGCTAGTGCAGGCAGCATTGGCTCGAAGAAGGGCAGAGAGGTGTGGCCTGAGGAATGAGTAGCGTGACTTGGAGAAAAATGAAGAACAACATCAACCCCCGCGGCCGATGGGACTCCTTTCTCTGCAAGGGCTGAAAGCGAAGGAGGTTGCTGTTGCCTATAGGGTTGTAAGTGGAAGAGGCTGCTGCTGTCACTAGTTTGGGGGGGGGGGGGCGGGGAGAGTGAGTGAATGAGCAAGCATATGTGTTTGAGGTGCTGTGTGTGTGGGTGTGTGTGTGTGTGTGAGTGAGACAGTATGTATGTGTGTGATTGAGAGCCTGTGTGAGAGATAGCATGAATACAAGTATATGACTGAGAACCTGTATGTGTAAGTTTGTGATTGAAAACCTGTTTGTGTGAAAGAGTATGCGTGTGTGATTGAGATCCTTTGTGTGTGAGAGAGATAATCTGTATGTATGATTAAAAGCCTGTGTGTATAAGTAAAAGAGAACATGTGTGTCAGTGTGTGATTGAGAGCTGGTTTAGGTGAGGGAGCATGTGAGTATGTGATTGAGCGCATGTGTGAAAGTGAGAGAAAGAGAGAGCATGTGTTTCTGTGTGTGATTGAGAGCTGATTTAGGTGAGGGAGCATGTGAGTATGTGATTGAGAGCCTGTGTGTAAATGAGAGAAAGAGAGAGAGCATGTTTGTAAGCATGTGAATGAGAGTCTGTGTGTGAGAGAAAGACAGCATGTATGTGTGCAATTGAAAGCCTGTGTGTGTAAGCGTGAAAAGACAGACAGCATGTGTGTAAATGTGTAATTAAGAGCCTATATAAGTGAGAGAGAAAAAACGTGTGTATATGTGAGCGATTGAGAGCCAGTGTGAGAGAGAGAGGGGAAAGTTGCAAGCAAACCATCCCTCCTCCTGCTAATTCAAAACAATCTCAGGGCACCTGGATATCAAACATTCCCAGGTATGCAGAGCAAAACATTTTTTGTATGCTTATTATTTTTCATTATTGGGCCTTTGTGTCTGCTATTTTGAAATATTTTATTGGTATCTAGAAATTTTTGATCTGAATTTTTAATTATTGGATATTCCATTCATTAGCTGTTTCGAAATAATCTGTTCTTTTTGTCAGTATGGTTTTGCTGCTTTCGATTTTATATTTCTTGATTTGTTGTATAAGGACTGGTGGTGTTTTTTTTTTTTCCTTTGTTACACTAGTTTTTTTCCTTTGTTACACTGGTTCTCTGATGCGGTTTCCAATTCAGTTTTTGTCTGCATGCTTCTGGTTATGCGTTTTGGTCTCTTTATTCTTTGTTAGGTGAGGGTCAGCACATGTGATTCGGGTGAGGTTCTCTGCTGGTGTATAGTTTCTGTGTAGGGCTCTATAGCAGCCTGACTTGGTCCGTTTTCCTAATAGGAGGTGTATTGGAGTTTTAAGACCTGCTGTAATATTTTCAGAGTTGCCTTTTCTTAGGTAAGGTGGTTCCTGTTTGAGTACTGGAAATTGGTGCTGTTTTGGTGTGGGATGTTTACTATTTATGCAATTTCTGTTCAGACAGTATATGTATCTTTCTCTTGTGTCATTCTTAACAATAAAAATAATACTGGGCCTTTATTTTTAATTTCCGCCGTGAATTGTAATGTGAGCGTGGTCTATCAGGTGTGTCATGATAGGAAAAAGGTTGAGGACCACTGCTCTAGAGTCCACTGCTGGGAGAAGTAGTCAAATGAGCCTTCAGGTCCTCAGGTGCTAGAAAGAGTGCCCAGGCTTTGAAAGCTGAAACCTAGGTAGCTCACAATCAAGCCGATACAGAACAGTGTGCTTGGCCGAGCACACCGTTTAACCCCCGTTTGGCTGCGCGTTTTAGACGCGCTATTATTACCCTCCCAAGGGCAAGTGCTAGCATTAGAAAGCACTGGGAAAAGCGATATTAAGTCGGAGGAACCAAAAATAAAAAAATCCCCCCAAAAAGATCTGCCCGCCAGTCGGCAGGTTCGAAAATGGACGCTCAATTTTGCTGGCATCCATTTTCCGAACCCATGGCTGTCAGCGGGTTCAAAAACCAACGCCAGTAAAATTAAGCATCTGTTGTCGGACTCGCTGACAGCCACCACTTCCACTAATAAGGAGGCTCTAGGGACACGCTAGCGCCGGCCCGCCAGCACATTTTATTGAATCGCCCTGTTAGTCCTCTGCTGGAGCTGCTGGGAAAAGTATGCAAACGAGCCTTCCAGTTTTCTGCAGCTGGAAACAATATGGAAGCCTGAACAGCTCACAGTATCCTCTGGAGTCCTGATCCTTCTGGTCCTCTGCTGTAGACAAACACTACTTGCTCCTAAGCGCATTATATATAGATAGCTAAAGTTACACTAAAAGTTCCCTTTTTCCAATGGACAATATTTCCTTGGAAGGTTAAGACCTTTCTTTTTTCTTGTCCTCCACAAACTTTCTCTTAGGAGCTTTTAGAAATTAAGGCAGCAGGCATGCTACAGGTGATACTTTGTTGATTGCACCATCTTAATGCAGTTTTGATTAGTTCTTAGGAGCTAGTCACTTTTTCAGGTCACTGACAAAAGTGGTTTGAAATGTAGGCAATCTTTTAGCAACCCAAATAGTCAGACACCATTCTATTTCTTCTATTTCTCTTTCCGCATTTAGTGCCAAACCTTTATTTTTATCATCTGTTCTCTATAGTCAGTCACCACCTACTAAATTAATCTTCCACATATGCTTCCTTTTTTATGCTCCTTCCATCCACCTGTGTTTATCTTCGTGTATGCTAATTTCCCTCCATCTAGCACTTATTCATCAGCCTTCTACTTTCTCTGCAATTTTACCTCTTCCTTCCCCCATCTTTTTTGCACTGTTGCTTTCATTTCTGTTTTTTTTAAAGAAGAAATTAGAATAATATGCACACCATATATTTTCATCTGCTTTGTCATTTTCTGCCATTCTTCCTCATTTTCCTGTTCTTGGTTTGGCTTCTATGTGGAGGGGAAATGAAGTGTGTCTACTCAACCACTGCATAATTGTATGATGCTTGAATGAATTGTATGATGCTTGAATGAAAGGTATTAACATGAGGAAAGCACATCGGATTTAGTAGAAACATCATCAATGTAGAATAGAGTGGGTATGTTCTTAGCTGCTAAGACATTAATGGAGATGGGAGAGTATGAACAACAGCTAATCGGGGAAAGATGGAAGAAGTCCAAGCTTTCTGGACAATGATGATGGTATTTGTTATATCTGTGGACCCTTGGTCTGAGGCAAGATTGACTCTACCTGCTTGGAAGAGCCACCACCAGCAGGTGAACCAAGGCAAAGCAGAAACCTGTCAGGATCTTCAACTATACCAGCCCATGTTCCCCTTGGGTTGAGCTTTTGGGTGCCAGGGCCAGCAGGACTTAGGTGGGGTCTCTGCTGATGGCAAGGGAGAAGGTCCATAGTAAGCTGGATCATAGGTAGTTGGCAGTCAGCCATATCCAAGGTCCACACAATGGTCAGAGGCAGGCAGCAGTTAGTCATATATGAGTTCCAGGCATTGGTCAGAGGCAGGCAGCGGTCAGTCGTAACCAGGGTCCAGGTCAAGGTCAAGCCAGGTATCTGTCCAAAAGTGGAGAAGAGGGAGGGATAGGCAGAAGAGGACAAGAACAAGCAGGAAATGTGGACAGCGCAGACGGGGACCAAGACAAAAGACAAACCAAAGACAGCTGGATGACGACTGAAGACAAGGTGGACGAAGATTGGAATGCTAGAAAGCAACACATGCTACTAGGAAATAGCTGGACCTATTGCTGAGGCAGTGAGGGAGAGACAACAAGGGCCTTTTATAGGCCTGAGTGTGTGATGTCATCAGGAGGCACCGCGGGGCTTTTCCCATTGTGGGCTCTTTAAATGAAATGATGTTGGGCATGCGCATAGCTAAGGAGGAGTGTGGCTTGTTTGAGACAGTGGCGATCTGCCAAATGGAGCACTGGAGGCGCTTCGCTACGAGCAGGACCAGATATGTTTCGCTGTGTTGGGAGCCAGCGGGAATGGCCTGGCCAGGAAGGTGAGTGCAGCAGTTCATGGGAGCAGCCCATGGACTGCCAAGCATAACAGTATTCAGTCTAATTACTGTGTTACTACGAGGTCAATTGGCCCGCAAATGCGCTGAGGTGCAAGGTACATTGAATATGATGTTAGGGGACAATTATGATGACATTTAAAAGCACTTCTGAAGCAAGTTTGATGCAAGGAAGAGGGCCATATATTCATTTCTCACCAAATACCAATAGAGCATGGCTACTTTTTGGAAGGAGACAATAGAAAAATGAAAGATTTGGGGGCCTCCTCAGGAGGAAGAGTTGACAGTTGTTGTAATAGAGAATCAATCATTCTTGATGCTTCCATATCCATATCTCTGCTGCTGAACCGCAGAGGAGGAGGAACGTGAACAAACTTACAAAATGATACAATCCCTGCAAATTGCATGTGATTATATTGCTGTGAAGTTAAAACAAAATTACATCTCTTTGTATTTTCTGAGAAAAAAGTAAGCTAATTAGTTTATACTTCTTGTTAAATTTTTTCTATCATTGTCATCTGCAATATAGCAAAAATATGCACCTTGAAGCCAAAAGATTGGCTCTTCCTCCAGAGCCAGTTCCCAATGGGCTGCCTCAGCTGATCCTTTGCTGCTCCAGCCTATAAACGTTTGCAGTTGTATCGCAGGTGTAAACACATCTCAGCTGTTCCCATGTAACTAACCCCAATAGTGTCTCATAATGCAAATCTGGGCACCTGAATTAACATGCATAAGGACCTACTGAGAATTATCCAATCAGAATTGGCAAACATACATAAAGAAGTCGTAGTAAGTATCTACTCAATATAGTTAAGGACCTAAGAACATAAGAAGTGCCATGCTGGATCCGACCAGGGTCCATAGAATCCAGCATTCCATCTCCAAGAGTGGCAAGTCCGGGTCACAAATGCATGTCAGATCCCCAATAGTTGATCTGTTTCTTGTATCTCACTCCTAGGGATAAGCACTAGTTTTCCCAAGTCTACCTGGCAAAAAATCCACTATGTTGAACCCCACTATGTTCGTTGCCTTGACCACGTCCTCTGGCAATAGATTCCATAGATTGATTATGCGCTGAGTGAAAAAAATATTACCTTCAATTTGCTTTAAAGTTGCTGGTTGCTAGTTTCATGAAGTGTCCCCTACTCCTAGTATTGTTTGAAAGGATAAATAACCATTCCCTATTTACTTGTTCCACCCCACTCGTGATTTTGTAAATTTCAATCATATCCCCTCTCAGTCTTTTATCCAAGTTAAAGAATCCTAATCTGTTTAGCCTTTCTCCATAAGGGAGCTTTTCCATCTCATTTATCATTTTTGTTGCCCTTCTCTGAACCTTTTCTGTGTCTGCTATGTTTTGTTTTTTTTAGATGGGGTGATCAGAACTGCACACAGTACTCAAAGGGGTAAATTTTAAAAGAAGCACGCGCAGCCTACATGTGCATACGCTACCCGGCGCGCGCACATGAACGCCCGATTTTATAACAAGCGTGCGTAGGCGTGTGCATGTTATAAAATCGGGGGTCAGTGTGCACAAGGGGGGTGCACAATTGTGCACCTTGTGCGCGCCGAGCTGCGCTGCCTTCTCTCGTTCCCTCCCATGCTGCTCCAAATTCGGAGCGGCCTGGAAGGGAACTTCCTTTCCCCCTAACCTGACCTTCCCACCCCTTCCCCTAACCTTTCCCCCCCAGCCCTACTCTAACCCCCCCAAAGTTTTCTTTTACCTTTTGTGCCTGCCCCCGGGGGCAGGCGCAAGTTGCGCACGCCGGCAGCCTGCCGGCACATGGTCTTTCGCCACAGCGGCAATGGCCGCTTTGTTGGAGGCCTCTGGCCCCACCCACGGACCGCCCTGCCCCTTTTTGCAAGCCCTGGGACTTAGACGCGTCCCGGGGCTTTACGCGCGTCGCCGGCCCTTTATAAAATAGGCCCGGCGACGCGCGTAACCTTTTTAAAATCCAGTCCAAGGTGTGGTTGCACTAGGATCTACACAAAGACATTATGAGATACTCAGTTTTGGTTTCTATTCCTTTCCAAATAATTCATTTGTGGAAGCAGAGTTTCTGGTTAACTTTTTCACATGGCCCTGGGTAGGTTCATTTACCGAATTTTTTCCAAAAGGGATCTCAGGCTTGTTGCCATGCATCAAATGGCAACTAAATGGTGCAGAAACCATCAACATTCACAGCTGCTTACTTAACCCAGTTTCTGGAGGGACACTTTGAACTTCTCATGCTTTTTTTGTTTTGTTTTTTTCTGCATCCCTCCTGATGCATTGTGCTACTTGCAATGCTGATTTTTCAAATGACAGCAAAAAAGGCTACAGACACCAGGATTCATTGAGATGGAAGTTCAAGAGCCAGAATCTGACTCAAAGTCTCCCTCCAGAAGCTGGGTCTCCCAAGGCAGCCCTGCAGCCTTGGCTATGGTTCACGATGGCCAGAGTCTCTGCTTGTCATCACCTAAAAGATCCAACAGGAGCTCCCATGCAACCATAAATAACGCAATCTCTCTGGCCTCATTTGCATGGGTGCTTGGAGATTTCTTTTTTTCCCTGCAGCACGTTGCTGTTTGAGGTTGCAGTGCCCAGTTGCTGGCCTTACCCATTATCTTGGCAGAGTGGCCCACAAATCATACTGACAGGCCAATCAAGAGAGCTGGAAATTTCTACATGGCTCTGCCTCCTGAAAGATGATTTACTTTCTGAAACACATTTCAGGGGATCAGAATAAATGTTTCACGATTTTTTTTTCTTTGTATTTTATTTTTAACCATGTTGAAAGGTCTCTTGGTTCCAAGAGGCTAAACGTCCTGTCCTGCACACCATTCCCATTCCCTTTCCCTTTTGACTCCCTTCCTCCTCTTTCCTTCCTTTTTTTTTAATGCCTTCCATTGTTCCAGTTTTACTGACAACTGCATCCTAATAGTCTCTTTAAAGGGATGATGAATGGATAAGTCGCATATTGATCACGGCGGTGATTGATTACTGGATCTCTTTGACAGATGAGCCTACTAAGGTGGCTGCCAATATGAGGGCATGGCTAGGAGGGCTTCCTCACTCAGCAGCCTAATGGTTTCTGACCCGGCAGGGCAGAAAAGCAACTCCCTCATTTCAGCAGAAAGAAAAGGCTCTCTATACTCTTTATAAAATAATTCATAGGAAACTTAAAGTGTTCCGACACCGAGAAATTGCAAATGGGGAAATATGATGGATTATGGCTTGAAAGGAGCCGACTAAGAGAGGTTAAATTGATCCCCCAGAAAATGTTTTTGTCTGCTGTGAGAAATTGGCAATATCTAGGTGACTCTGGAGTGCTATAATCTTGGAAATGATTTGCTTTTGATTTCTTTTGGTTGCAGGCATTTCTGCCCCCCTCTAAGCTAGTTCCCTAAAGGATTTTTGCAAGGAAGTTTGAAACAGAATTTGTAAAGATTAGTGATGGTGACCTTCCAAGTTGCATTTCACTCCTCGCTGCGAAGGTAATCTCCTGATTTTATGGCATTTCCTCAGTGGGTGACTTTTTCTGTGTGTGAGGCACAGCAACAGACATTGCCAACTAACTGAGGAGCAACCCATACAGACTTAATTACCCAAATGTCCAGCATTAGTAGCCTGGTATTGTGAATAGAATAATAGAGTGTCTTCTTTTATGACCACTGGTCATTACTTACTGTGTTACTTTGATCAAGTTACTTAACCTCGCTATTCTCTTTAGATTGTAAACTCTTTGGAGAGTGGGGTTTAAAAATAGCATATACTGGTATTTTTAAATTGACGTTTTGTATATATATTCTCCATACAGAATGGATGTGTGTAAGTAGGAGTATGTTTATAGATTTGAGTCTTAAATGTTGTAACCACGCTTTGATGAGCTAAATCAGCATCATATGCTGTGTTATGCTTTACTAAAAGGGCAATAGTTCACCCATATTCCTGGTCTAAATGTGATGTGACTTTCTTCATTTTCCATTGATACGGTGCCTTTCATCCCAGCGGGGATCAGAGTATGCTGAGCAAGCACAATGCAAATAAAACACATAATAGAATAATCAGCATTTACTATATCAACATACAAAAGATTTTCCAGGCACGTCTCTTTTTAAGGGGGTAATTTTGTAACATTTCACATAACTTAGCCAGCAAATATGCATGTAGTTTACATCAATTTTCAAAGCAGAGTTACGTGTATAAGCTCACTTTGAAAACTGTCCCATCAAGTCTACCTGTATAAGTTACACCTATTGGGCTGGGCATATGTAATTATGCCAAGAGAATTTTTGTGTACAAAGTATGCTCCTAAATTCCAGTATTGTCCAGGCTCCATCCTCTGAAGGGCCTCTCCCCTATGCGCATAGAAGTACAGCATACAGTGTCTTCGCATATGATTTTATGCTCATTTCAGTTGCACTATTTTCTAAAAGGCCATTTCTGTGGGTAAAGCACTATTTTACATGCAGAAATCCCTTTGAAAATCACACTAGACATAGCTTTTTCTTTGCTTGTTCATTCTTCCTCCTTCCAGATTAGATTATGCTATTAAGCAGCATCAGAGCTTTTACTGTAAATTAAAAGAAGACAAGCGCTGCACCATTACAACCTAGAAACGTAGAACTTGATGGCAGATAATGACCAGAGGGACATCTTGTCATTTTACAGTGACAGGGAGGTAAGGACATTTGTTTTGTGTCATTTGCCATCTGAAACGACACAAACCCCCCCCCCCCCCCAACAAAATGCCATTTTGTTTCTGTTGCTTTAGTGGACACTAAGTGCTTGATTAATGAAAGTATTTACTCAAGTAAAATCGGGCTTGACTCGAGCAAATGGCTTTTGAAAATTGCTACAGTAGAATGCTACGTGTACATGCGTAACTCCTTTGAAAATTACCTCCTGCAAGGGCAAAAACAACATTAATAGAAAAATGAAATGAAACAAACTTTTTTTTTTTTTTTTAATTTCCCACTGGACCCTGTTTAATCTCTCACATTCCCACGGGTAGGGATCCACATTCCTGAATGCTCTTACTATTTCTGCCTCCACCACCCCCACCCCCGGGAGCCAGGAGAGGTTATTTCATGCATCCACCACCCTTTCCGTGAAAAGACAGATACGGCTGTTTCTCCCAGGCAGAACTCGGTCGCCTTCCTCGCTAAGGTTTCCGGTTGGCTCTTGTTATTACTGACCCAGTACTCCCGCCTGGGCTTTGCCATCGCTGCTTGCAAGGACCTCTGCTTTGGCTTTTTCTTAGGGAAAGATCAGACCTGCAAGTCCCAGCATGTGGTATAGGGGGATAGAAGCGGGTCAGTGGAAATAAATTCAGCTGGCGGCTGTGATGTGGGGGGGCCCATGTCGTATCTTCCATTCTTTTTTTTTTCCTCTCATTCCAGACTTCGGTAGCCTCCGTTTCATTTGTGGAAAGAGAATGGAAACAGTAAACCAGTCACATGACCCCATTACATTTGCAGGTAAGCTAGGTTTTTAATCAGAAGTGTCGGGGCCTCATGTGAATAATGACTTCTTTTTCGCTGGACCAGTTTGTGAAAGCAATTAAAGACAGGATTTCCTTCTTCTGGCTTTGCAACTCTGGAGCTCTTTTTTTCATCCAAACAGAAACACAATATGTTTTAAAACAGTCTTATTTCAGAAACCTGCAAGGCAGCCACCACCAGGGTGGATGTCATGAAACATTTCAGCTCAAGGATGCTGCCTGACATCTTCTGAAGGAGTGAGAGCAGAGGAATTATGAACCATTATATTAACCATTCCATAGCTGCACAAATCAGAGCACAGAAAAGTAAATAAGGTGACACAGAGAATCACGATTAACAGAGGCAAGGGAGACAGTTATTTCACATTCAGGATTTCCTGATGCCTGGTTCTCGGACTCCTAAGCTCTGTGATAATTTCAGAACATGTGGACTCTAGGACTTTGTGTCAGTGGTTTCAGAGCTGCAGATTTACATGGACAGTAGGTGTGCATTATGTGGAAGAGATCTACATTTGGGTCAGCCCCATCACTTGGGACATAGTGCTGTGTATTGCAGTACATGAGATCTAGGTCAGATCTAATCATACCATGCCGGCATGTGCTGAAGTCCAGGGAGGACGGCAAGATCACCACCAGTGCTGCAGCAGCCCTAGCTGGTCAAAGATCAGTACTAAAGGTACATCCTTAAAGCCCTTGGCCCAGCAAGGGTTCCCCGAGTCACCTGGCATATGACATCTGGGGAGGATTGAAGATAGAGGGCTAAAAATTAGGGAAATTGGAAAAAAAAAAAAACCACCAAAACCCGAAGCAAAATATCTGAGTCGGACAGAGACTGAAGCAAAGCTGTTTTCATGGATTGATCTGTTTCTAGCATATCCCTGGGGCAGAAGAACCTTGACAAGATAAATGAATTCTTCAGGGACTCTCATGACAGCAGATCATATTATTGCTGAAATGTATGACTATCAGTTCCACCTTCTGGCCTTCAGGATTCCAGGGTAGAACTGTAAATGTTGTGCCATCAGGCCTGCTTAAAGTGTCCCTGTGTTGATAAAAGGTCCTGTGCAAAAATGAGACCTTTGGATTGCTTATGTGCCGTTACTCTGGACCTGCCAGCTTACATCTGCTCCGTTTACTGATTAAAATCCATTCTGCGCCCTCTGCTACTATACTGTGACATTAGAATACAAATTCCTAGTTTATGCTCTTTTGTTAACTGATTTCATCACATTAGCTAAGTCAGATCACTGGCATATGCCACCCCCTTACCTCCTGATACATGGGCACTATACAGGGGGGGGGAGGGAGGTAGCAGCTTGCTCCCTAGTACTTATGTACAGTATTGTAAAGAAGTTCATAGATAGACTATGCTATCCCTTCAACTTTAAGGACCTAAATATGTAGAGGAGACAAAAAGAAGATCCGAGAATGATATTCAAATACCTCAAAGGTATAGATAATGCACAAAAAGGAAACCTTTTTCAGCTGAAAGGAAATGCCAGAGCAAGAGGTCATTTTAGGAGGTTTCAAGTGGGTAGACTCAGGAGTAATGTTAAAGCATATTTCTTCACAGAAAGGGTGGGTGAATGCATGAAGCAGCCATCCAGGGGAGATGATGGTGGAAGCAGAAGCAGTAAGAGAATTCAGGAAGACCTGGGTTAAGCACGGGGGATCCTTATCCACAAAACAGTGAAAGGAGAGTCAGAGACCAGCTGGGGTCATCATCGGCATTGCACTGAGGAAGTAAATTGGGTAGATCAGATGGCTTTAAGGCCCTTATCTGTCATCGTATTTTGTTTCTATGTTTAACTTCCATTTCATTTGAATGCCTTGTGTGTTTCTCCATACAAGCCTCCATCCAGGCTGGTGCAGAGCACTGTGTGTAACAATAGAGCCTCACTGCACTGTTGATTAAATTAGACAGATAATTATTGATCCAACTCCAGTTTATCCCCGGCTGCCTAACTTCAAGAAATGTCAGCTTTGGGGGGGAAAATTAGCACAGGATTCTTAAGGGGTTTTTGTTCGTCTTCTTTGAGATCTGTCAGAAAGAGGAAGATATATGTGTGTCCGAGTAAGATTCTCCTTTCTTGGTGAACTGTGGAATCTGTTTATTGATGGTACTGCAAAGCTAATGAAAAAAAAGGAGTTTTTGTGCAGTGCATGTGGGATAAAGCACAGTGAAGTGAATAAGAACCAATACAGATGCACTGGGGTTGAATCTTTTCTTCCTAGTAGGGGTGGGGGAGGGGGAGAAAAGGTCCTTTTACAGTGTCCATGAAGCGATGGCACTCATTGGAAAAGGGGCATCCGGTGCGAGGATGTGAATCTCAGTGCTGGAAGTGTCAGTGGATTCTTTCTGCTCTGGTTCCAGTTGGAAAGGGATTGTGTGTGTGATGTGGGCAGATATCTGCTGGAGATCAGGTTAAAAATCACAAATGCATTTATTTGGCTTGCGGCATGAATAAGGATTTGAACCTCCATTTCAAATGACGCAAGTCATGAAGAAACCATCAGCATCACTCAGCTTGCCTCTTTGAAAAGTGGTCTGCTCATGGGCATGGGCACTCCGTGGCAGTTCTTACCCTCTCCAGATGGCCTGCTGTTTCATTTGTTTTTCTTTTGTTTCTTCCACTCTTTCCTTGTCTAATTAGTGTTTGGGCAGTAATTTCCAAGCACAAATGAGCACTGTTGTTTACCCAATGAACAGTTCCCTATGTGCTGTGGCACCTGCTGGGGGGGGGGGGGGGGGATGTTGTAGCACGGTGCAAGGAGAGACGAGTCCCATCGTGACTGCTGAGTGGTAATGGTGAATCCAGGAGATTCTATGCCCAAGACAGCTGAGAGTATGATACTTTCCAGAGTCTTAACAAAGGCATGGAGCTCCACGACATATCACTGTTGCAACTTGGCAATGCTAATAGAAGATAGTGTGGAGGCTGCTACTAGGGTTCTAGGTGGGAAAGCCCCCTTAGGTTTGGGGTCTCATAGACCTTTGGCAATGGATTGGTTTGGATTTAATTACTCACCTCTCCAAATCTGGGCTCAAGGCAAATTCAGGTATAGTTAGTAGGTCCCTGCCCAAGAAGGCTTACAACTGAGGGCCTAATTTACTAAGGCTTTTCTCCCATGCTCTGTCTGGCCCCCCTGGTCCTCAGTGAGAGAACCACTCTAAGCTCTCCTCACCCCCTCTAGTCCAATTGCATCATGTACAACTACAGACTAGCTTATTGACTCTGAGCCTTTTTAACTAAACCTGCATTCCAGATATCCCCTAGCACTTTAACTACCCGTGAGCCAAAGACTACATTAACTCACTAAGCCAGATGCTGCTCAACACGCAGCTAGAAGTCACTTAGTCCCTTAATGAACCTGTAAGTTAGACGTTCTTAATGCATTATTTTTTCTTTCCTTTTAACTTGCCCGCTAGTTTGTGTTAGTCCTACCCGTTATCCATCAGTTACTCCAGTTTTCCTGTAATTTTTGCGTTCACCAAAAGTTTATTTGATGTGATATCATGTATAGCCCTATGTTTTTATTATACCATATTATAATTCATTCATGTATAGCCCTATGTTTTTTATTATACCATATTATAATTCATTTGTACTACTTGTTCCTTGTACCTGCCCCATGGCGACAGTTCAGTTCCTATGTAAACCGGTGCGATATGTATCCTATACAGGAACATCGGTATATAAAAGTTAAAAATAAATAAATAAATACATATAGGAAAAATGCTTGGTAAATGAGGTTCTAAATGTATACCTGAGGCAATGGAGGGTGACATGACTTGCATGAGGTGCATCAGAGGCAGAAGTAGGATTTTGAACTGTGACTACCCTGGTTCTCAGCATGCTGCTTTAACCACTAGGCTGCTACTCCACTCACGTATGAACGTTTGGAAGTTGGAAAGGAGACTCCTCCTAGCATGAGTGTCTATAGGCTGATTATAAATGATTGTAAATAAAGAAATATGAGGAAACTCTACTTTATTGAGAAGGTAGTTGAAACCTAGAATACTATAAACCTGCAGAGGTGATATAACCATGATAGAAACCAAAGCTAAACATGTTTGTGACAGATAAAGAGAGGAGAGGGAGGAAGATGACTGGATTGAGTAGGGCAAGAAGTCCTTCTCTTCTGACAGTGACTGTGTTCCTACGTGTGTGTGTGTATATATATATATATATATATATATATATATATATATATATATATATATATGCCGTATCTATATGGGGAGAGCGTGGCATTGTAGATGGGCATTTGTCATGTCCCAAAAATGTAAAGGTTTTGTTTTGCTCTTGTGGCCGGACTGCGAGATGAACAGTTATTGTGACTTCTCACCCCCCTGTCCCCTACCATTAAAAGACTCTTCACCTCCACAACACATCCCCAGAAAAGGACTCAAATGAACTGCAAACAGGATCAATGCCCTTAAATGTTCACACTCCTTGGGATTTAGGGGAGGAAATGCAAAACATCCCACACGTTAGTCCAGAAGAGCAATCGCTGATTCACAGGCTATAGAAACAGGCTACTGTCAAAGAATGGGGCTCAGGTTCACTGTCAGTCTCTATGAAAATGAAGGACCGAAAGATGGAAATCCACCACTTCTTGTTCAATAGTTGGCAAAAGTTTGGATTAGTGCTCCCAGCCCACATCATGTATTGTTACATTATAATGGCCTGAAATGTGAATCCTCCAAAGATAATGACAGCCATGAGCTTTCTAGATGACACAGGACCCTCTTTTGGAAGAACCTCATGATACTGTATTTGCATTATCCCTGCAGACTTATTAATGTGCCTTAAATGATGATGGATCCGATAAAGTAAGGCATATCATTATCCTGATCTCTGTTATCACTGTAATTTGTATTCATCCTTACACCATAAATCAGCTCCTTTTTGCAAAAATATATTGATGCTTCCCGACAGGGATCAGAATCTGTGTCTGTAAAGTCTCTAAAGACTTCACTTGTTATGTTTTTCTTTTTAATGGTGCAACTTTTTAGAAGTTTCTAATGTGTCTTTTGGCAGGCTGCAATTTTTCTCAAAGATTATAAATTTCCACTGTTGCCCTGATACAGCAGATGCTGGTCCTGTACCTTCTCCTTGATTAGTCCCTGGTGACAGAATGCTATCGATTTTTGCCCCAGACTGCGTGGAAGGATTAACACAGTGATAAATGACCCAGAATTGATTTGCACTTAATTGACAATTTGGTGAACCCATTTTAAAATCCCATGGTTTGGCCTAAGGAGTGAGTATTCCTGGGTAATTTATAGCTTGATCAATAAGGCTTGGCCTAACTTTCAATATCCAAGATAAGAAGGCAGGGAAGCTGTCAGATTTCAGTCTGCTCTGGGATGAGAGATTTGTGTTAGGGGCTCCCGCACAGGCATCAGATTGGGCAACAGAGGGCAGTGTAGTCTTCCAGATGAGTCTAGCAAGCATTTGTTAGCTCTGTGAGTCTAAAAGGGTAGGAGCAACAACATCCAAAGAGGGGATGAAAGTGCTAAAGCTGAGGCAGTCATAAGAATTGGTAAGAGATATGTATAATTATTAATAAAAGTGATAGAATAAATATGAGTTCATTGGGAAAAGTCTACACTGTGAAGAAAAGAATGCCATGTATCTATCTGTATCAGTGTTTATCTATATATGTAGAAGGATTAACACTGTGATATATATCACCAAAGTTATGTCCCTTTCTAGTTTAGTAGTACAAGATTATATCTTGGGTGAGAGACATCCAGGAATTTCCATTGTATGAAGTATTATACAAAAAATACTTAACTGTTTGAACCTGCACTATTTCAGAGAGACCACTGGATGGCACTCGGTGTGACACTGGATTATTGGACTATGGTTATTGGTATGTGTAAAGGCATCTGAGTATTAGTGTTTTCTGTAATGCTGAGTCTCCTGAAGTTTATGGGAGGTTTTGATTGGTTGGGAGGTGTCCTGGGAAGGTATAAATTTTGGGTCAAATTGGCAGGAGTTGCCCTTTTTAGATTTGAGTTTGGGAATTAATCAATAGGGAATAGCCACTGCTTGTTATCAGCATAAGTAACTTGGGATCTATTTAATGTTTGGGTACTTGCCAGGTACCTGTGACTTGGACTGGCCACCTTTGGAGACAGGACTTGATGAACCCTTGGTCTAACCCAGTATGGCAACTTCTCTTGTTCTTATGGAAGAGAGGGACCTCCAGTGATGTACAGTCCTGGAGTAGTCAGCCCGTGGGCTGGTGGGGCCTGGGGACTCCAGTACAGAAGGGGCCCTGCAGGGGCTTTTCCCTCCAAGGGAAAGGGCCAAGTCCGAGGAGTGAAGAGCTAGCGATTCCTTCCCTTGAGGAACCGGCAGGATGGGGAGTTGTAGGAGAGGCAGTTCCTTCCCTGAGAAAGAGGAGACGAAAGAGTATCCTGAGATGAGGGGAACCCAGAGAGAAATGGAGTGTGGAGGAGACTGCAGAATCCTGCAGATTGCCAATGGAGAGGCCCAGGACGAAGGAAGAGGGGATTCTGAGATCACGAGGCTGTGAGTTGCCCTAGGTATGAGTCACCAGAGGGGTATTTGGGGATGTAAGCTCCATGTCCCTAAAAGTGGAGAGAGAAGAAGGTGAAGAGATGGGAGGAAAGCTGAGGAGGTGGAATAAGGAAGGATTGTAAAAATCTAAATTCTGTTCAGATGTGGACTGAGAGGAGGGTGTGCCAAGCTTTGGGATACCAGATAGGCTTTATTAGTGGATGTTGTTACTCTGACTGTGTATCCCATGAACTCTGAGTATGCAGAATGGAGGTTTACCCTAAACTGAAATGAACATAGTAGCTGGATGTAAAATCCAGAAATAAAATTAAGCATTTTGGTTATACTTTGGAGTGGTGTGGTTCTACTTCACGAGACTTTATGCCAGCACTTACAGAGAAATATAGGAACCAGATTCATAGAAGGGAGAACAGTCGAGGGGATGTGAGCTCCTCCAATGCTTCTAAGAGGGTCCACTTTGCCCTCTGCCTGATCCACATTTCTGAACCCACTGAACAAGTTTGAGAAACTGACCCTTATCATTATGGGCAGAACTTCTGATCATTTATGTGTCTGCTTGGAGTGGGGGATTTTATATTAGGGATGTGAATCGTTTTTTGACGATTTAAAATATCGTCCGATATATTTTAAATCGTCAAAAATCATTAGAGCCACGATACAATAACAATTCCCCCGATTTATCGTCAAAAAATCGTAAATCGGGGGAAGGGGGAGGGGAAGGTGGAGGGCGGGAAAACCGGCACACTAAAACAACCCTAAAACCCACCCCGACCCTTTAAAATAAATCCCCCACCTTCCCAAACCCCCCCCCCCCCAAATGCCTTAAATTACCTGGGGTCCAGAGGAAGGGTCCCGGTGTGATCTTTTACTCTCGGACCTCCGTTCGTTGTAGAAATGGCGCCATTTTGTTTTTTTGTCCCCCGATGTCAGGAGCGTAGGAGATCGCTCCCGGACCCCCGCTGGACCCCCAGGGACTTTTGGCCAGCTTGGGGGGGCCTCCTGACCCCCACAAGACTTGCCAAAAGTCCAGCGGGGGTCTGGAACGATCTCCTACCGTGAATCGTTTTTCCGTACGGAAAAACGATTCGACTGCAGGAGGTCGTTCCGGACCCCCGCTGGACCCCCAGGGACTTTTGGTCAGCTTGGGGGGGGGGCCTCCTGACCCCCACAAGACTTGCCAAAAGTCCAGCAGGGGTCCGGAACGACCTCCTGCAGTCGAATCGTGTTGCCGGCGCCATTTTCCGTACGGAAAAACGATTCACGGTAGGAGATCGCTCCCGGACCCCCGCTGGACTTTTGGCAAGTCTTGTGGGGATCAGGAGGCCCCCCCAAGCTGGCCAAAAGTCCCTGGGGGTCCAGCGGGGGTCCAGGAGCGATCTCCTATGCTCCTGACGTCGGGGGACAAAAAAACAAAATGGCGCCGGCGCTACCTTTGACCTGACAGGTCAAAGGTAGCGCCGGCGCCATTTCTACAATGCACGGAGGTCTGAGAGTAAAAGATCACACCGGGACCCTTCCTCTGGACCCCAGGTAATTTAAGGCATTTTGGGGGGGGGGTTCGGGAGGGTGGGGGATTTATTTTAAAGGGTCGGGGTGGGTTTTAGGGTTGTTTTAGTGTGCCGGTTTTCCCGCCCTCCCCCCTTCCCCTCCCCCCCCCCACTGGACCCCAGGTAATTTAAGGCATTTTGGGGGGGGTTCGGGAGGGTGGGGGATTTATTTTAAAGGGTCGGGGTGGGTTTTAGGGATGTTTTAGTGTGCCGGTTTTCGATTTACACGATTTACACGATATTTAAAAAACCCAAACTGCGACGATCCGATTCCCTTCCCCTCCCAGCCGAAATCGATTGTTAAGACGATCGATCACACGATTCACATCTCTATTTTATATCTCTCTATATCTATAGATAGATAGCATATAGAGAAGGTGGCTGTTTGGACTCACAGCCACATTGTAATTTTTTCATTTTGCCCCATAAATTTCCATGAAATGAATTTAAATACAGAAATAAAAAGTCTTTTGGTTCCATTTTGAAATGTCAACTGTACTCAGCCTTGCCCTGCTGTGTGCATGGTTCCTGTGCCTGGATTAATAGACAAGGAATTGGTTGTGTGTAGAAAGCAGAGGCAGTCTGATTCCCAGGTGCAGAAAGCCAGTGTTCTGGAATAGACAGCAAACATTATCCATTGCAAGCCTGTGTCATGGTGTACGACATTCTTCCGAAATTCAGACGAAGCACCACATGATCTTTCTTTAAAAAATAAAAATGCAGGGCCAGATTGAAGGATCAGGCAAAAGCCTTCAGGTCATTCTGCTTGCAGATTTTAGAAATTGGTACATCTCTTCCCCAAGTCTTTCATTTTCTGCAGCTTCGGAAAGAAGAAAAAAAATGTTCCCCCAAGAACTGTGAAAGTGAAAACTGTGATAGTAAAAACTGCAGCTAAAAGCACTGGGAAACTTTCCCTAACCTAAGGTCTAAATTTAAAGGGGATGGGGCAAGTGTTTTTTTCATGCCAGTCTTCATTTGCACATGTTTTTCCTAGACCTTTACTTCTTCCTTTCTAGAAGCTGCAACCTTGGGGAGAAACCACATGTACTTCCATTCCCTCGGCTGACACAGCAATACACGTTTTGCTATGATGCAGGGATGTGCATTAGTTTAAAACTAAATAGAAAAACAAAATGAATAGGGGACAATTTGTTTCTTTCATAGGGGCCCCAAAACGAATTGAAGGGACCCCATGAATTAAATAAATCTTTTTCGTTCCATTCGTTTTAAGTAAAATGATTTCTATAAACCATTATAATCAATGGACTGATAGAAATCATAGAGCAACAGGTACAAATCATAGAGCAACTGATACAGGGTAGAGCAGGCAGTCGGCAGAGAAGGGGAGGATGGGCCTGTTGTCAAGGAGATGAGAGGATTGGAATGACGTATCACAGCAAAGCATTTTGCTAGTTTGACCTTTCACTGTGGACCAGGTACAGTGACGCTGATTTGAAGACTAAGGGTGTCAGAGATTGCTCTGCAGTGCTTCTCAAGACATCGTCTGTGTGAAAGCATAGCTCTGAGCTCTTTCTGAGTTCTTGGTAAAGCTTTTGCTGTGGGGTATTATATACTCTCATTGTGCCAGTCTGTCACATAGGAGAGGAAAGCAAAGCAGTGAGGTAGCGTTGCAACACAATATCTGTGTCTCATTGCAGATTTGTGTTGCTTCGCTTGCAGTTGCTGTTCTGCTTTTCCTTTCTGGTGATTGAAGCCTTAGTTGCACTTAAGATTAGTCATTTATTCTCTGTTTGCCTGGAATAGGTATTTCTGGCTCAGCACTACTATGGTTCCAGTCATTCTTGAGCAACAGAACGTACAGTGTCAAAAGTGGATTAAGTTAATCCAAGGCAAGAAATCTCTCTCAAGGAGTACCCCAAGGATCCTCTCTTTCCTCTACATTATTTAATATTTACCTTACACCTCTATGCCGGCTACTATCAAAACTGCGTCTTCAATACTTCATCTACGCGGATGATATTCAGATACTCATACCAATCACAGGCACTATCACAAATGCCTTGATCACTTGGAATGCAGCCTTATTAGAAATTAAAACAATTCTCATGGTCAATCAATTGGCTATTAATACCAATAAAACCGAGCTTATCATTGTTTACCTCCAAAAAATGCATCCCCAAGCTATGCTGGCCTTTCACATGACACATCTGCTATTACTCAGCAAGTACGCAGCCTTGGCGTCATCATTGACAGCAATCTCACGTTTAAAAAATTCATCGCGGATACAGTTAAAAGTGGTTTCTATAAGCTACATACACTAAAACGTATCAAACCTCTTTTATACCAATACGACTTTCGCACTGTTTTACAGGCGACTATTTTATCAAAGATTGATTACTGTAATGCATTGCTTCTAGGTCTTCCTAAAACTACAATTCAACCCTTGCAAATTTTACAAAACGCAGCTGCCCGCATCATCACTGACACAAGCCGCCATGAGCACATCACTCCAGCACTTCAATCATTACACTGGCTACCCGTGGCATCCAGAATAATATATAAATCCTTGACGCTGATTCATAAAGCCATCCACAACAGAGATATGAATTGGTTCACTGATAACCTACAATTCAAAACATCAATCCGCCCAACCAGATTCCAGCATTTAGCTAAACTGAAGATCCCTGCACCCAACCTGACTAATCTTTCCACTACAAAAGAACGTTCATTCATCATTGCTGGATCCAGAATATGGAACACTATGCCATCAGAATTACGCCAAGAATTTTGCTACAAAAAATTTAAACAAAACTTAAAAACATGGTTATACAAAAAAGCCTACTATTCTTGAACTGAGTCCTTTGCTTTGCGTTCTAGTTAGTCCCACAGACACTCATATTCTGATATTTATATTCATTATACAAAGTTTTATATGGATTTGTATTCTTTCAGTTATAATGTTATATTGTAAAGCTCTATGCTGAATTAATGTTTGAATGTAAACCGAGGTGATGTTACTTAAGTGCCCCAGTATATAAAAAACCCGTAAATAATAATAAATAAATAATAGTGAGCACAATGAGGGCAGTGGGCACCAGGCAATACTGGACATAAGTGAGCAGTGAGGGCAGAGAGTAAAGCATAACTGGCTATATTGTGAAGCCTGTCTGTGTCAGAGAAATATTGCAGAGTAGACAGTGTGACACACACTTTGCCTGGCAAAGGGCACAGTGTGGGCAGTGGGCCCTAGGTAATCATTACAATACCACTGCAAAATATTAAATCTTTGTTGAAATCTTCACCTCCCCAGTGTCATAAGAACAATCATGTCAGAGACAGGGAAAGGTAGCGCAGATTAAGTAAATTTAAATGTGTTCAAAATTGGGCAGGTTGACAGTGGCACTGGCAGTGCCAGTGAGAAATTCAAAAGGCTTTATTGTATCTCTCTGTTCAATGTAATACAATATAGTGCACTATAGTTCAATTTAGCTAATAATGTACTTTTCTGATTTATGCTGTTTGCTATGAGCAAAGATAGAGGCTACTATTTAGATTATAATAAGAATGAAAGATATGTAATCAAATTTGTACAAGGTTGTACCTCACTAGAGTTTTTGGCTCCAAGGACAAGATAAAAGATAATTATAATTGGTAGAAAATAGATATAATATGTATTACCTTTCCCTATCAGTAATAAAATGTGTTGTGCTTGTAGATAATTGCAAATAGAACCTACGTCAGGCTGGCCTGTTGATTAGCAGGACCTAAAACCTATGGTATTTGAATAAAATGCAGGAATGTATCTGTAATTGGTCAAATTAAGGTAAAATTCTTTTAATGTTTTGTTTTATCATGATGACTTTGGATTTAGAAACATTATATACAATTGATTTAATTACTGGATTTCGAGACTGCCTTGCACCGAAATTGAAGAGGGATTTCTTTGTTAGTTATACTGTTGTTTGTTATAATGAGTTTTTTGCCCCAAAAAGCCCTCATTCGGAAGGAGAAGAAACTGGCAAAAGACAAAAGATGCTTACGCATAACCATTTCGCTGCTCTGAGTATGATAACACTTAAAATAGTGCCAGAGATTTCATGCAAAACCAGAAAATCAGAAAATAGAACAGGCTGAGGGCAGCTCAGTGATGTGGGAAATGGTCTCTAAATAAAGCAGCCCTTACTATTTTCCTGGAAAACCACCCCACAATCATTAGAGAAACCATTGTGATGTACTAATTGTGATAAGAACCTTTACATTTTGCAAACCCATTCTAAAAGGAAACCTAAATTCCACCCTGCACCTCAGGGGTCTTTTTGTGACTCAACATTGCTTCCATGCCCATACCTTAAACTTTGGAATTTCCTTTGCAACTGTGCCTTGCTGTCCTACCCCACATCTTGGCAGTCTGGGGGAGCTGCTTTGCACCTCTCATGGTGCTCTGGAATCTTAAAGCCACTCTTTTTGCAGCTTGGCCCCTTTAACAGTGCCTGCCTTTGTGGTTTTACTACAACCTTTTCTGCTTTTTTCCCCTTTTATGATGCCTTAGGATTCTAATACCACTTTCAGTGCGAGTTTGCCACTTGAGATGGCATTGTTGCTGGTGCCCTCTTTTGGAGCTTTAGGGTGTTCTTCCCACTTTTTCTGCTTCTTTGATGCTCTTACAGTGCTTTCGGAAATCCTGCCAATGCTGGTACCCCTTTGCTCCTTCACAGTGTCGTAGGCTATTCATGCCACTTTTGGTGCCACTTTTCAGTCTCCTCAGTCTTTCTAGGTACTTTGGAGTTCTTTTCCCCTTCTGTTAATTTCTTCCAAAAAATTTTAAGACAATTGATTTAAAAAACCCTATTCTGGAGCCCAATATAGGATGAAAATTACCTGTAATGCTTCCCCCATTAACTTTAATGGCAAACGAAACGAATCATTTTCCATTTTGAACCTAAAGAAATGAATTAGGGTAGTCATAAAATGAATTTTAAAACAAAACAATTTTTTTCCAGCTACACATGCCATCTGTCAGTCTAACCTATCCTCCCATTTTTGAAACTCAATGTACATTATTTTTTTTAAGAACTGTCCTCGTCTTTGTCTTGTTATTGTTAATTTTACTGGGCTATTAAATTAATGCTAGTCTCTAAAAACATTGTTTTGTTTATATCAACACTGCCAGTTAGAGATAAGCTGATCAGCAGAAAGCTATTTTCCCAGTATCAATGTGTTCAAGAAAACACAACTGAGGTCATTGAACAGATATTTGTCTATAATAGGAAAGAGGTATAGACTAGAGCAGACTGACAGTGATCTGGGCCCCCAGACAATAAGGGTCATTGGCCCCTCACCACCCATCTGAGGCTAGGAGAGAGTACTGTGGGCCTTTGGGCACTGCCCTATTGTGCAAGTGGTTAGTCTGCCCCAGGTATGGTCTGGTGACCAAGAGCATTGGAATAGGATTTGACTTAAGTCCTGGGACATAAGTTCAAGTCTCTTCCCTGCCACTGACCATCTTTGTGACCCTGGGTATGTCACTGTGCCTCTGGGACCCAGCTGAAAAGAAAATGTCATTTAATCTCATTTTCCAATTAATAAATAAAATAGGATTATAGATACTATGTGAACAAACAGCTTTGTGTCATTAGTAAAATGGTGTACACAATACAAGTGTATAAATAGCCCTGCCTATTTAAAAAAGATATTAATTTTAATACATGAAAAAACGCAGGACAAGTGATCAGTACTTCAAATGAATGAGAAGTTTTAATCTGTACAAACTTTTTACTGCGGTTACAATTCAGCTAAGATTTTAGACCCTTAGCATTCTGTCCGTACCAGCTGAGGATATTATTAAAGCAGCTTTGACCTCCATAGTACCTATATTTCCTCCATGACTTTTTTAATCACATTTACCAGCATATATTGTAGTCCTGCTGCTTCTGTACAGACTGTTAGGAAGCTGAAATGACCCTGATATATGGACGTAACCCTGAGAATGTTCATATTCTGTCAATCCGGTCATAAAACAAAAGTAATCATTCCAGGCATGGCTATCAGTCCTCCAAATTATCTTTGACCCTTGGCCATGTAGTATATGAGATCAAATGTGTCTCAAAAATTAAGTAGTTTATTTCAAATTTTGTGAAATTTATATCCACCTGCAGATAGGAAGGATGGTCCCAGGCTAACCTATAGTAGGTTCTATGTTGCTGAATTTGCTATGGGTGACTGTGTCTTTAGCAAGGGGGTCATGTCACAGACAGAAATATTTGTCCCTTTGCTTTTCTATTGCCTTCTTAGGTACACATTTATCTTTGGTATGATGCCAACAATAAAATGTGCATATTTTAAACTGGAAAGGGACCAGATGCAACATCCTTAAAACACATGTACCAGTGATAGAAGAACAAGGGGGTTTGAAGTTAGAAAGCTAGTCACATGCATATATTTTAATATGCTCACCATGCAAAAGGATCAATTTCCTTTGAATGCTTGCAAGCGCCATACAAACCAAATTAAAGAAAACCTTTTTCTAAGATAATGCCAAAATATTTTTGCTACAGATTTTATCATTGCATCTGCCGAGAGTACAGATTTTACCACTGGTTATCTGTCCTTCTTACGTAGTCAGTTTTGTAATAGAAAACACTCCCCTAGGGTTTGCTCTGATTTCACATTTCATGGATTTCTGTAATACAGGAGTAACAGAACATGCAAGAAAGGTCAAAATTGCTTGAATCAGCAGTGATATCTTTAACATGGCTGTTATGTGAGCTCAGCTTTGAAGGGAGCCTTATGGTCAGCCTTGAGTTTTCAAACTTCTATTGCAAGGCATGGTAGTGCTTGTAATCTTGTGCCTTCTGCTTGCAGGTAGGCACTACAAATACCATCATGCATCAATATCAAAGAGCCAGTACTGACCTAACATCTTCATGTCCCTAGTCAACTCAGCCTCACAGCTGTTCTTTTTCCTTTCTTCTTAAAGAATTACTCTCATACTACAATAAAAGGTATAGATTTTACCACAGCTGTGCTCTGATTATTGTGTCTATCTATCTATGTGTCTATCCTCAATGATTCCTTTCACATGACATTGATACTGAAGTGGATGGCAGGGACTAAGGATAATTTCCAAAAGACAGCTTAGAGTCAATAGTGGCAAACTGCAGTTTTTTATATCGGTGCCACTTATATGGCTATATTCTTTGTATTTACCATTACGCACAGGGAAAGCTGGTTAAGATTTTAATTTGAGACTTTATTGCTGGATGCACATATTGATTCATTTTGAAAAAGTTCTTACTAGTTTTCAAAACAGCTCATAATTAACCCCTGATAGATGCTCAGGGCCAAGACAGCAGAAGCACCAGAGCATCAAAATTAGCAGTTGTTTTGACAACTGACTTAGAAGGCACAGCAAAAGTTAAAGCACCCAAAAGCAAATAGCTTTCTAAAACTATTCAGAAAACATTGCCAGATTTTTCACCTAGGTTAAGTGAAGCCACTACCTCTCTTTCTGTGATTTAATTGCTAGATTGTCTAAATGCCAACCAACACTGAGGGACAACGGTTTTAAATTAAATATGAAACATCAGAGTCCATCCATCCCAAGTCATGCTGTCTTCTGTCAATAAAAAATTGTTGAAACTAAATTAAATATGAAATCCTGTTTCTCTGTAGACAAGACTGATTGACTGGCCTACAGGTGCTAGCTGTGCACAGCTACCTTGAGCTGTGCACAAATTCAACATCATTGCAGAGCTTGTAAAGGTTAAAAAATATAAACAAAACGGTTTAATTTATGCTACCGCTGACCCTCTAGATTGGGTGCTTTCACTGTCAGATATAGTTAACACTTACCCTTCACCCTTCTCACCTTTTTACCGAAGGTCAAATGTAAGGTCTGACTGAGCTCTAAGCTGACAATGGGTCCTTCTTGGCCTTTTGACTGAGATTAAGAACCTGTACAGTATGGGGAGGGGAGTTAATGCTCTGCCATCTGACCCACTGGGTCACTATACTGTTGAACATTGACCAAACTGAGAGGAATAAACCTCCCATTAAAAATATAATTTTCAATGCTTCGCTGCTTTTGTTTGGTTTTAAGGTAAAAGCAGTTGCTGCCCAATTTGCCAATGGATGGCCCTGTTGAATAGACATTACTGCTGGAAATATAGCAGATGAAGCCATTCATCCACTGGAATCATTTTAAATTGTTTATCATGATTGTTTAGTACCCACATACTTGTGCATTCCATTATCATAGCACTCCTCCTTCTATGACTATGTCCTCTGCACAGCTTAAACCAATTTCAATTTCTGATGGGAATACAATTTTAATTTTTCAAAGAATCTAGATGTCCATAAATGAAGTGAGATAAATAGGGATGTGCAGCCAGAAAGTATTCGTTGCATTCGGAATATGTATTCATCGGGGTCCAGATACGTTGCATTCGTTCAATGGTGCCCCGATACATTGATACGTGCATTCATTTTCCAGTTCCCATTAAAGTCAATGGGGAAGTGTTTGCAGCCTATTTTTGGCTGCAGAATTGGGGTTTTATTATCAATTTTGATGAAACTTCTGGGGAGCAATCATCAGAACAACAAAACAGCTCCAAGGTACTTAGACTGTGGCAACGTGGCACCAAAGTGGCATGAATAGCCTAAGGTACTTTAAAGGGGCAAAGGGGTACCAGGAGTGGCAAGAAGAGTGCTTTAATAGAGGCACAAAGCAGCAGCGAGAGTGTCAAAAACACACCACAGCTTCAAAAGAGAGCACCGATAACAGATGCATGAACCCTCAAAGGTAGCACGACAGGCAAAGTGGCAAGACAAGTGGCATCGACATCCTACAGCACAATGAAGGAGGAACATAGCAAACAGAAAGACTAGCACCAATACACTGAGCAACCATGATAGTGGCCAGAACACCACAAGGAGTTGAGTGAGTCATCTGGTGTATGGCAGCAAGGCACAGAGGCAGAGGGTAGATATAGGCTGGCTACATCCGGTGAGAGTTCCCTTTCCTTTGTGCAGGAAAGGGCTCCCTAGAATCGGTTTGCCCCTAGAGTGGGGTGTTTCCATTGGCATCTAGTGAGCTCTCGCTGGTCTTTTAAAATCTGGTAGAGTTAGCAGATATACAAAAGAGAATTTTCAAGGCCGAGGCGGAGGAGGTTATCATGTAAACAGCGCTTCAACAAGGGTCAGAGGGTAGATACAGGCTGGCTACACCCGGGGAGAGTTCCCTTTCCTTTGAGCTGGGAAGGGCTCCCTGGAATGGGTTAGCCTCTAGAGTGGAGCATGAGCCTTCAAAGCGTGGTGACCTGGAGCAGGGTCTCACTATGAGCATGGTCTCACTGTGTTGTGTTTGCCACAGTCTAAGTACCTTGGAGATCTTTTCTTGTTCTGAACATGGGTCAATAGGTGGTAAGAGGTAGGCTGCATCAACGGGGAGAGCTCCCATTCCTTTGAGCAGGAAAGGGCTCCCTGGAATGGGTTGGCCCATAGAGTGTATAATGGTACAAACTGTTAGGATTTAAGCATTTGCAAACAGATAATGACTTCATAAGCAAGACGGAGGAAGTTCTCTTCTCTGC
Organism: Rhinatrema bivittatum; assembly: GCF_901001135.1. NCBI lineage: Eukaryota > Metazoa > Chordata > Amphibia > Gymnophiona > Rhinatrematidae > Rhinatrema > Rhinatrema bivittatum. Next base: position 97,139,867 of record NC_042622.1, on the reverse strand, counting down.
CCTGAAACTAAAGAAAACTGTTTGTTTTATTTAAGGATCCATGCTGCGAAGGATTACTAGTTTGAATTGCCAGAGACTGAGGTTTCCCTTTGCAACGAGGGTTCAGCCGTTAGGACTGGACATAAGGCCTGGACAAACAGGCAAAGCAATAGTGGTCAAACCTGTGTAGGGACATAAGACCTGAACGGACAGGCAAAGCAATCGAGGTCAAACCCTTGTAGGGACATAAGGCCTGGACGGACAGGCACAGTAATCGAGGACAGAGTCAATCCCACGTAGAGACATAAGGCCTGGACGGACAGGCACAGCAGTCGAGGACAGAGGTCAATAACACATAGGGACATAAAGCCTGGACGGACATGCACAGCAGTCGAGGACAGAGGTGAATCCCACCTAGGGACATGAGGCCTGGACGAACAGGCAAAGCAATCAAGGTCAAACCCTTGTAGGGACATAAGGCCTGGACGGACAGGCACAGCAATTGAGGACAGAGTCAATCCCACCAAGGGACATAATGCCTGGACGGACAGGCACAGCAGTCGAGGACAGAGGTCAATACCACATAGGGACATAAGGCCTGGACGAACAGGCACAGGAATCGAGGTCAAAGCCTTGTAGGGACATAAGGCCTGGATGAACAGAAAAAGCAATCGAGGTCAAACCCTTGTAGAGACATAAGGCCTGGACGGACAGGCACAGCAATCGAGGTCACACCCTTGTAGGGACATAAGGCCTGGACGGACAGGCACAGCAATCGAAGACAGAGTCAATCCCACGTAGGGACATAAGGCCTGGATGGACCGGCACAGCAGTCGAGGACAGAGGTGGCTCCCACCTAGGGACATAAGGCCTGGATGGACAGGCAAAGCAATCGAGGTCAAACCCTTGTAGGGACATAAGGCCTGGATGGACAGGCAAAGCAATCGATGTCAATCCCATGTAGGGACATAAGGCCTGGATGAACAGGCAAAGCAGTCGAGGACAATCCCACATAGGGACATAAGGCCTGGACGAACAGGCAAAGCTGTCGAGGACAGGGACATAAGGCCTGGACAGTGGATGGACAGGCACAGCGTTTCAGGTCAGACCCTTGTAGGGACGTACGGCCTGGTCACTGGATGGTCAGGCACAGTGTTTCAGGTCAAGTACATCTGCTGCAGTGCTTATATTATCTGGAGCATAGGAGGCAGTTGGAGCTGCTGCAAGGCTTTCAATTGCTTTTATTCATCTTGCCATTCACAGGGAAAATTTGGAAACCCAAGCAAAGGCAGGTTTACTTTCAAAAACACTAGCATTTCCATCAACTCTGGTACCAGCCTTGAGCGGTGAGGGCTCATGATATCCCCTGTCATTGAAAAGACACGTTCACTGGGCACACTGGTTGGTGGACATGACAGATATCGCTGAGCCACTTTGGCTAGGTGTGGCCAGACAGTGGACTTGTGTGCCCAATATGCCAGTGGATCTGTCTACATGTTCTCTGTTGGCTCTGAGAGATACCGTGTCACTGACAGCTGTGCTGGTGTCTCCTTTGCTTGGATGAGCTGAGAGTCACTCATGCCAGCTGCTTTCTCTCTCGCCCATTGCACAACAGATGAATCTTTATGGGCAACATGCCTTTGGCGTTCTGAAGTGGAGGAGGAGGTACTATCTGTCGCTGACAGTGTGCTGCTCCTGCTTGGGCTAGCAACACAGCTCTCTGAAATGTCCACTATTTCCATCTCTGCTTCACGCATAATCTGTCTCTGCCTATGGCGCTCCTGTTCATGCACTATTGCTAACAGCAGGTCCTTCACCAATAAGAGACAATCGCACTGTAGGGCGAGTTTCCCTTTCACACGGGGATCACAGACTGTGGCGAGCATGTATGTGTTCTGTTCTGTTAAAGGCCTTAATCTCTCTTCCACCTGCTGCTGCAAAACATCTAGACAATGCAGCATCTCAACTGTCATTCCCTCTTCCTGTTTAAAGGCCTCCAAATGTTCATCCAGGAGATTAACTATAGGGATAATGTCAGCCAAGGTGGCACTTCTGGAACTCAGCTCCTCCATGACATCCTTGAAGGGCTGCAGGATTTTTACCAGCTGACTCATGACTAACCAATCATGATGCCCTAGGGGATCCTGCACACCTATGTCCATTGTACCAGAAAGTTCATGAAGGGGTGTCTGCAGCTCCACTAACCTCTCGAGCATCATAAAGGTGGAATTCCACCGGGTGGCAATGTCTTGAATGAGACGCTTGTGAGGCATCTCCAAATCAGTCTGCGTTTGTCGGAGAACCTGCCCCGCCTTCACACTTCTGTGGAAGTGCGCTGCTATGTTCCTGCACTTCTGTATTAACCTATTCAGGTATTCATTCTCTTTGTCATTGGAATCCAACCTCAGAGCTGACTTCACTACCAGGTGCAGAGTGTGTGCAAAACATCGGATGTTCTTAAAGTGCCCGTCGTTTATTGCCTTAACTATGTTTGCACCATTGTCTGTGACAAAGAACTCTGCCTGAGGATTCCTGTCTCGCTGGTGTAGTTGCCAGCCCTCCAGCATCTGTCTGATGCATGCTAGAATATTGACTGCGGTATGGGCCTGGTCCGTCAGGTGGGTGTGCAGTAAAGCCCACCTCCACCCTGATACTTGTTCAGTAATAGAGCTGCTGGCTGCCCCTACCTCAGCCAGGTCCCACCAGTGTGCTGTCAGGGAGAGGTAAGAGTGTGCAGCATTCATGGCGGTCCAGATATCGCAGGTGAAATGCACTTTCCCCTCTGCCTTAGCTAGCAGCGTTTGCATGCGACTGCGACACTGCTTGTACAGGCTGGGATGACCTTTCTGCTAAATGTGGTTCTGGAGGGGACTTTGTAATTTGGAACTACGACCTTCAGAAAATGCTTGAAACCCACATTCTCCACTAACTGCAAGGGCTGGTCATCAAGGGCAATCATTTCCCCAATGCTCCTGGTTACAACTTTTGAGGCTGCCTGCCTCCTACCCCAGGATAGCGTTACCGCACTCCACCCCATTTCCTCCATGGTGGGTTGTCGCTTTTGCCACATGTCAGGGGGTTGCTGGCCTGCCACCTGAGTGCTAGAAGGGGATGAGGGTGTGGGCTGACTCTGCTGCTTTTGAACCACTTTACACTGCTTGGAAGGGGTCCCATGACTGTACTGCCAGCATCCCCAGATGGCAGTACTCTTGTTGGATGTTGCCTCTTCATACGATGCGTCATGCCAAAATTAGATAGATGTCCAATTTGCTTGCCTCTGCTAATATCCCTGCCACAGTAATTACACCGAGCAAAACACGGGTCATCCGTCACTTTAAAGTGGCTTCAGATTGCAGATGTGTTTTGTGATCCTCCCTTCTCTAAAGCCTTGGGGGTGGATGCTGGCACTGGAGCTGAAGTAGTGGGTACACCCTGAGAAGCAATGCCAGGGGCCTCAGTCACCCTCTGTCCCTGCACTGACTGCTCTTCCTCCTCCTCATCATCAGTTTTATCTCTCCCCTGCTGCTCTGAAGTGGAGGCTAAGACAGGACTAACTGATCCTCCTAAAGCTTCGTCAGCTATTACTTCTTCTGTTTCTGATGTGAATCCCACACAAGATGATTCTTCATCTGAATCAGAAGCAAACAGTGACTGCACTACATTGTCAATGCTAAGTGTTAGTTGAGACTTCTGTCCCCCTGCTGCTTTTGGGTGTCGACATTTTGTCTGGCATGACTCAGCCTCCCCTTCCCTCACCTCCAAAACTACAGGGTCAGAAACAGCTGGTGGTGATGGCGATGCATCATGGTCAGATTTCATTTTTTTCTGGATAGAACTGCCTGCCCCTCCAAAGAGTTTAGATTGCAACAGGTCCCTTTTTAACTTTAATGGGGGAGAGGCACTAGTGCCTTTTGAAGTTTCTCCTCTGCCAGTCCTAATCACTCGACTACATCTAGCTTTCCTTGACATTATGGATTTAATGTCACTGCCTAGTGCCTACTGGCTGCCCACTGTCACAGTGCCTTGCTAAGCACTAATGTAACGTGTGTGGTGTGCACACACACACACAGCTTGCTTGTAAGCACAAAAGAGGCAGACTGGGGATTTCACTGCACAGACCATCTCAATAATAAAGTTCAGTCTCTTAAACTAACCACTGCCCACTGTCACAGAGCCTTGCAATGCACTAATGTAACATGTGTGGTGTGCGCACATACATGCAGCTTGCTTGTAAGCGCAAAAGAGGCAGACTGCATCCCCAACGCTACCTGACCGGATGATTATAGCGGGTTTCCCTGGTGGTTTATGAATGAGAATTAGCGGCACAAGGATACCGATATTAGAGTGGTTCTGTTATACCCTTTGACGATGGTTATTTGTATTTGTACTTTGCTGCATGTATTTCGGGTCAGCATGATAATGTTATTTCTATGTGTTATCCACTCAATAAAAATTGTTATTTAAAAAAAAAAAAAAAAAAAGAGGCAGACTGGGGATTTCACTGCACAGACCATCCCAATAATAAAGTTCAGTCTGTTAAACTACCCACTGCCCACTGTCACAGTGCCTTGCTAAGCACTAATGTAATGTGTATGGTGTGCGCACATACATGCAGCTTGCTTGTAAGCACAAAAGAGGCAGACTGGGGATTTCACTGCACAAACCGTCCCAATAATAAATTTCAGTCTGTTAAACTACCCCCTGCCCACTGAAGCCCAGTACACAGAGAGACTGAATGAGTTGAATTAAACAAACTCAGTTTTAAAAAGCTGGAATTGTTGGCACAGCAGGAAAATCGATGAAATATATTTTCCAATGCAAATTCAAGCAAAATTGAATATAACTCTCCCAGCCACAACACCCAAATCGTGCTTGCTTGCAGCCTAGCCCAGAGGGTGAATGAAGAAAAATGGCACTGCTAGCAGCTTCTCTCCCTGGCACAGAGAGACCGTCTTAGATCACCTAAATAAACTGCTTAAAAAACAAACAGGGCTAGCTGGCACAGGCACTGCAGCCAAATAAAGAATAAATATCTTTTTTTTCTCTTTACTAACTAGCCTAGCTAGCTCTCAGTACAGCCTCCTTCCACAAAGACCACCTCCCCACACCACCCCTGCAAAGAAAGTTGGTGGCACGCCGCGTGCTCAAGTATATATAGTGCTGGGTCATCAGGAAAATCGTCACCGAGCACTGAATGACAGCGCGATTGGCTGCTTTCAGTGCATTTCACAAAATGTTAGTGCTGATACACTGCATTCTGGTATCCGTGCCAACCTGTCCAACCCTTTCCTGTGAGTCACTGATGACTCACAGGAAAGGGCTGGTTTTTGGCTCTGGATAGTGGATACACCGAAATGGCGTTCTCTGATTGCAAATGGCGGTGAAGAAAAGCATGCGCATGTGCTGTGCGCCGCGCAACGTATGGAATGGATGATAAGTTATATTCGTGGGGAGTCATGATGCGTTTCACCTCCCCATGAATATAACAAATAGGGACATGTACGTTGCGGATTGCCAATATGGCGAAAACGAATGCACACCCCTAGAGATAAAACCAGTGCTGGGTAGGGATGTGTAGAGAGAAAAATTTGTTTCAATTCATATACTATTTTTGTAGAACAGCAACATTCATTTGGGTCATTTTAGATCAAAAACATTTTCATTTATTTGTTCCATTCATCCATTTGTTTCATATTAAAGCCAATGGGAGAAGCAGCGCAGCCTATTTTAGGCTCCCAAATTGGGATTGTCTAATCAATTCTAATGAAACATATGGGTAGATATCATCAGAAGAGTGAAGAATATTCTAAGGCACCAAGACTTATGTTCCCTGGATCAGGAAGAAGAAACAAGAAGAGAGGGGCTGTATTAAGGAACAGAGTAGCTATTTTCTTCTCTGTATGCGCCAGACTCATCCCCTCCCCTTTTCTCCCTTACAAGCTGCCTGGAGTGGATGGACTGGAGAAGAATACACCTGCTGCTCTGCCTCTTAAGCCTGAAAAGAAGTGCCAGAACCGCATTATTGACTGTTCCCCCACAAATTAAACTCTGGTGAGAGCTGAGCCAGGAAAGAGTGGCATCAAAAGCCCAAGACACCAAAAGAGGATCAAAGCAGCATCAGGAATGGCGTGATGTGCATAAGAACCCTCAAGTGGTGCAGCAAGTGTGCAAAGCATCAGATTGCAATACCAAGACCAAGAGTTAGTAAGTATCTTAAGGCATGGGAATTTAGAAGGAATCTCTAAGACAGGCACAGCAGAGGCAGAACCATTCAAAGGTATCAAGAGAGGCTTGGAGCCACAGAAGCATTGGTGTTTAAAGTCACAAATGGTAGTGCAGAGTAATGCTGCAAGAAAAGTGGCTCTGCTTAGCAGCAGAGTTAGAATGATTGGCAGTGGCACATACTTTCTACTGGCTGGCTATGTCCATGTAATATACTACAATTGTTCAATACAATAGTATACCCAGGAACTTGCACAATGTGTACAAAAATGTCTCTCATATACAATGTATGTGTACTGACTCATTTTGGACACAAACAAATCCTTGGCAAAGAAGAACCAGCAAGGCTCATACTGGTATTCACTGCAATCTGACTCTGTAGCTAATAGTAGCTGGAAAGTGAGACAGAGAGATTAAGTGGCAGCAAAATCTTCAAGTTGTAGCATCATGAGTATGACAGCAAGGCAGAGTGTGTGGCATAGCAAACAACATGGAGGCATAAAACCTCCAAGTAGTAGAGTTGTACAGCACAGAGGCATCAAAACACCCAAAGCATAGAATATGGGTATCACAAATAGCACAGAGGTATAAAAACCCCCAGGATGTAGAGTGTGAGCTATTGAAAACAATATGTAGGCATCAAAACCCACAAGAAGTTGATTGTATTATATGGCAAACAGCAAGAAGTAATCAAAACCCCCAAGGCATAAAATGCAAGGAATTACAAACAATACAAAGCCATCAAAACCCCCAAGAAGTAGATTGTGTTGTATGGTAAACAGCACAGAGGCATTAAAACCCAATCAGAATAGAATGCAGAATATTGCAAAAAATACAGATGCATCAACACCCTCATGGTGTAGAGTGCAGGTTTAACAGCAAAAAAGGCATGAAGGCAGAGTGGTAATAAGACCCCAAAAGTAAAGCATTAGGGAGATGATAGCAAGGCAGAGCAGAAGCTAGATCCCCAAGGTATAGCATCAGGGGTATAGCAGAAAGGCAAATTGACAGCTGGACACCCAAGAGTAGAGTCTGGGGTATGGCAGTAGAAATCCTCCCTGTTCACATCCCCCCCCCCCCCCCACTACCCTACACCAGTGAATAGGCAAACATAATTCCAGTGCCTTTGTCTCTCTGACACAGTAAGCACTGCAGCAGTGAACATAAGAATAAAGCCCTTCCTTTTCCCTACTTCTTCTCTCTCCTTCTTTTCTCTTTTTTAAACATTTTCTTTCACTCAGAGTGCCAGAAAATATAAACTTCTCCTGTAAAATCCACCAGAGAAGTAAATCTCAAAATGGAATTTGTACATGCTCAAACCTTTCAGTGGGAAGGTGTGCAAGGCAGTGCCCTTAGTGTTCCCCTATTTACCTGTGCAGGACCAGGCTAGATGTCTAGTCCAACTTAAATTCCTTAAGGAGAGTATTCTGTATGGGCAAGATCCTGTGGGGCAGGTGGGGCTTAGAGGCGTAACCCGAGTCTGGGGAATAAGAGTATGGATCCAGATGGGGATAACCAGACCAGGCCCGGGACTCTAGGAGGAAGGCAACTCCTGTAACTTAACACTGTCCAGACACTGAGCTGAGATGAAGCTATGCGACTACTGGGAGAAGCAATGCAAACTGTGAGTAGAGAGAGTACACTGTCTGAAGGTAAAGGCAGTCTACCGTTGTGTATATGATTGAAGCTGTGAATAAAGATATATTGTTTTAAGAAATGCTGGCGTAAGATTAATTTTGTCTCCAGGCATGTGGGAATCACCGCTTGTTCCCATAGGGTGTCAGTGTCACTTGATACAGCTACCAGCTATAGACTGGTTAAATAAATGCTTGATTGGTCCTTCTTCTTGTCTTTTCCCTTGCTGCTCCTGCTCCTGTCAAACTATGACTTAATTGGTATCGCATGGTTGCTAAGTTACCTTGAAAAAAAGGAGGGCAATATAGCTGTCACTGTTTTACTTGTGCACACACAAACACGAAACAATCGTATCACTGGTCAATAGTTCATGTAAATCAATCTAGCCAAGTATATGTAGGCCCCTCACTCTGAGGGTCTGTCAAAACATACAGACTCCTAAATAGGTATGGGGCCACCTTGCTTTAATTATAAATCATTTTTGAAACTTTTTTTGAAATTTTTGCCTTTTTTAAAAATGTCAAGCAGACTAAACAATGATCAGCATTCAATCACCGCTTGTTATAGCACAAGGCTTTCAAGAGATACGAGAGGAACCGTCAATACTCATCTGTTCCCATGTTTTGGTTGGTCTCCCTCTCCCCGACACGTTTGTGATTGATACTGTTTTACTTGTGCCATAGACTTTGATGGGAAACATAAATGAATGCAAATATATTCCTCCATTCTTTTCAGGGCATCACTAATAAAACAAAAATGGCTTCATTCATCACATTTTACACATTCGTTTCAAACGAATGCACATCCCTAGGATTGGGTCAGCCCAACCATTTCTCCCAGAACCAGCTAGTAAACATACCCTCTAGTGTAGGGTCAGTAACTCTAAAGTGATGCTCAGAGAGTCAACTCTGGTTGCACAACTTTAATTTGGCAATCGCAGTAAGGTTTTTCCTTTTCCCCCCCTTTAGATGCTTTCCTGAAATCTGGGAGTCAGACGTGGTGGCTGCATGCAAGTGTCAAAAGTAGCAAATCATAATGCAGTTTGGGATTCTGCTTGACTATTTCCATCATTAAATGTGCCTATGTACCATAATTTTGAGGGTATCACTTTCAGTTTTGCCTTGGTGTTGATTCTTGCAGTTTTCCATCGCGCTTACAGTATTTTCAGTGTGCAATTTGACAATGGTGTTGCGTTTCCCATCTAAAACTAACCAGCAAGATCCAGAGTCTGTCTTCCAACCCCAAGTGCTATTTTCAGCAGGCTAGGACAGAACATGATGGCAAGAATAGCCCTGCGGTCATTTCCCCTGATTAGGGAACACCACACATCATAGGCTCAACCCCAGGAATGATAGGGTTAATACAAATAATCTTAAATATGAGATTTCACTTTGTTTTTATTTTGTCAGACTTATATTTTGAGGCTTTACTAACTAATCCCCCACTGTAGTAATAAACATTTTAATCCTGTGTTTAAAATATGAGATTTACTTGTCAGAATCTGGACCTGCAGGGAGAATTATCATATCCACTAAGCAGAAGCAATTCCTTTATTTCTGTGTAGTTCAAGCAGGCATTTGGTGTTTGGGAGAGTCTTGTAGGTACTTAGCGTTAATACCCGCAGTATGCAGATAAAGGAAATAGAAGGTCAGAGAAGCTTTAATTCCAAATGGGATTCAATTTGTCTTCCTTGCCTGCCAGGTACCTGCTCCTCCTTAGAACCAGCAATTACTATAATTTCATTCCATTCCTAGGCTGTTTCTGTGACTTGTATAACCAGGAGCTTTATTTATGCTGAAAGAAGCAGCCCAGAGTGCAAAAGAGACCAGGAAGTGAGTAGTAATAGTAGACACCAGCCAAATGAGTGCTGGGCACTATCCAACCCTCAGCTGGTCCCTAAAATGTGCCAGCATGGACTGCGCCTTTTCACAATAATGTTCAATGGCACAAGTGGTACTGGTAGAGATTAGGCAGGGACATGGAGTGTAAATTCCAGGGATAAAATGGAGAAATACAATGCTCAGAAAAGATCCTGGTGAATACTTAGAGCACTGAGCAGTGATTTAGGATAAATCCCGGCATAATGCTTGCCCAGTTATTGAAGTTATTGTGACCCCTGTTATTACATTCCGGGAAACCTTCCCTCTGGCACAGACTTACTGTGTAGGAGAGACCTTGGGTAAATCACTGATTCTCTCTGTGCCTCTGGGGCCCCATTTGAAAAGCGAGGTGTTTGTCTTAATCAGGCTTTCCCAGAAATGGTGCATAGTCACATTTCAGACCAACAAGGCATGTCTGGAATCCATCCAGAAACGAGTCTCTGTTAAATGCTTTAGCACAGTCTTGCCACTAGAATTATTTAGTTAGATACCACCAGTCTCCTTTCAACCTTTCTTGTTTAAAACAACATAGAAAACACTGACATCTTTTGTTTGTTTCCAAAAATACATAAGCCTTCTACAAAAAAAAAAAAATCTCATTTTCTTGGTGTTTTAGTATGTACCAAAATGCGCAGTGAAATGAAAATTAAAAAAAAAAAAAGGATAAATGAAACAATTTTTTGGCTGCACACCTTGCCCTTTCTTCCATACTTCCAGGGCTGGCATATACCAGGAGGTTTCTACACCTCGCTGTACTGCTGCACCCCAACATAACATGTTAAATGCAAATATAGTAAAATGTAGGGGTGTGCATTCGGATTGACCGCATTAGTAAAACGCAACTCATATTTTTTTTTTACTTAAAAAATTGATTCGACATAAACGATCGGATTTCCCACATATCGAACATAGATATGTTCGATATGTGGGAAATCGCGATTGTTGAGCCAAAATAAAAATATAAACCCCCTCACCCTCCTTAATCCCCCCCCACCCCCCCCCGACTTACCACAACTCCCTGGTGATGGAGCGAGGAGTGAGGACGCCATTTCTGCAATCCTTGGCGAGAAGCATGTGACGTCGGCGGCACGTCGAGTGACGCCGGCGTCACGTGATTCCCGGCTCGTTCGCGCCGGACGGCTCGTTCGGCCCAAAAAGAACTTTTGGCCAGCTTGGGGGGGCCTCCTGACCCCCCCAAGCTGGCCAAAAGTTCTTTTGGGCCGAACGAGCCGTCCGGCGCGAACGAGCCGGGAATCACGTGGCGCCGCGTCACTCAGACGCGACGTCACGTGATTCCCGGCAAGTTCGCGCCGGACGGCTTGTTCGGCGCGAACAAGCCGGGAATCACGTGACGCCGACGTCACGTGATTCCCGGCAAGTTCGCGCCGGACGGCTCGTTCGGCCCAAAAAGAACTTTTGGCCAGCTTGAGGGGGTCAGGAGGCCCCCCCAAGCTGGCCAAAAGTTCTTTTTGGGCCGAACGAGCCGTCCGGCGCGAACTTGCCGGGAATCACGTGACGTCGCGTCTGAGTGACGCGGCGTCACGTGATTCCCGGCTCGTTCGCGCCGGACGGCTCGTTCGGCCCAAAAAGAACTTTTGGCCAGCTTGGGGGGGGCCATTTTGGCCAGCTTGGGGGGGTCAGGAGGCCCCCCCAAGCTGGCCAAAAGTTCTTTTTGGGCCGAACGAGCCGTCCGGCGCGAACGAGCCGGGAATCACGTGACGCCGCGTCACTCGACGTGCCACCGACGTCACATGCTTCTCGCCAAGGATTGCAGAAATGACGTCCTCACTCCTCGCTCGATCACCAGGGAGTTGTGGTAAGTCTGGGGGGGGGATTAAGGAGGGTGAGGGGGTTTAATTTTTTTTTTTGCACATATGTACATATACCCAACTCATTGGATTTTTTTTATGTCCATATTGGCCGCAAGTGGGACCCCCTTTCGGACATAAAAAATATGAACATAAAATTTTGCTCTGCACATCCCTAGTAAAATGTTCTTAGGGAACTTTGAGCTAATTCAGTATTTTAATAAACAAATAATAGGGCTCCCAGTCTATTATAGTTTCTGTTCTAGGTGTAACTTGATATTCATAATTAAGGTTCCGAGATGTGAGAGTAAAATGGATGCACAGACTTAATAAGGTAAAGGACCTACTGAGCCGCATGCAAAAAATGTGCATTCATCCCAGAGAGCCTGGCAGTGAAACAAACCATGCAGTTGTGACAGAATTCATTCCATCAGCATAATGGATTTGCCAAATAAATAGCAGGAAACAAAGTGTATAGGTTTTTGTTTCAGATGCCAGTCCCTGCCACCTTGCCTATCACAAAAACGCATGGGAGAAGGAAGGGAGAGAAACTATTCGCAGGGCCAGGCAAATTTGTTTTGACTTTCTCTGAAACTGGAGCAAGTTTTCTTGTTCCCTCATATTTTGCTTCTTGTTTTGCTTAAGGTGGAGTCAGTACATTAGGTGAAGAACCTGTGGCACTGCATTCCCAGCTAAGGTTCACCCAGGTTAGAAACGGGCTTGTTTTTTAGTCCTGCGCCGATCTGTGTTGGTTATAACAGGTGATATTTAATGTATCAGAAAGAAAACCAAATGAATGGATGAGCTAAAAATTCCTTGCCTTATAATTAAGCAGTAAGGCATAAGAGGGAGTGGGAGGTGGAAGGGGGCAGGTGTCTATGGCATTGTTCAGTATCAACACGTCTTGGGCGTGTCTTCAGTCATGCCTGTCCATCCCTCTGCAAAACGCTATGTCTGAAGAAAAAAAGAAGAAAATTATTTAGCATTCTTTGTTTTTAAACATAAAGGGCCAGATTTTAGTAGATACGCGCGGGCGTAGATTTGTGCGCGTAACCCGGCGTGCACAAATCTACGCCCGATTTTATAACAGGCACGCACAGCCGCACGCATGTTATAAAATCCGAGGTCAGCGCGCGCAAGGGGGTGCACACTTGTGCACCTTGTGCACACCAAGCCCTAGGGGAGCCCCGATGGCTTTCCCTGTTCCCTCCAAGGCCGCTCCGAAATCGGAGCGGTCTCGGAGGGAACTTTCCTTCCGCTCCCCCCCACCTTCCCCTCCCTTCCCCTCCCTAACCCACCCCCCAGCCCTATCTAAACCCCCCCTGACCTTTCTTAAATAAGTTGCGCCTGCCTCTGGGCAGGCTTAGGTTGCGCACGCCGACCAAGTGCCGGCGCGTGATCCCCCAGCACGACCACTGTGCCGGAGGCCTCAGTCCCACCCCCGCCCCGGACCGTCCCACCCACTCCTGCCCCTTTTTTCAAGCCCCGGGACATACGCGCGTCCTTGGGGTTGCGCGTGTCGCTGGGCCTAGGCAAAATAGGCTCGGCGTGTGCAAAGCAGGTATTCGGGTTACGCGCGTAATATACTCGTGTAACCCTTTTAAAATCCACCCCAAACTGTTTCTGAAAAAAGGGGAATAACAGATTCTTAGATATTCTTTTCTTTTCTTTATTTATTTGAAAGATTTATATTGCACAATCTCTCAGCCATGCTGTCTGATGCGGAGTAAAGAGATAAATAATAATCCTTTTAAAACATAAAACAACCATTCGTAAAATAACATAAAATGATTTTCCACGTGCGCAACTGAGGAATCCAAACAGGAGAACTATCTGCTAACATCAGTCAAATTTGGAAAAGCCTCCTGAAAAAAAGGCTCCTTTTTGAAATTTTGTAAAGTCAAGCTCCTTTCTAAGCTCCTCTGGTAAATGACCTTCCATGGAATTATAGAAGAAAAGCCAGGAAACGGTGGCCCAAAGAAGACACTTAACGCGTGTTCACGCGTGTTTTACAAAACCCTTAAAAATCTTTAAAGAGCTTGGCACTAAGTCATCTGTCTTTATGAAGGATAGCAGCGCCAACCATCTTCATATGACTTAATTTATTACAGACTCCTATCTGTAATTGCATTAATTACAATTTAAATTACTTCCCCCCCCCCCCCCCCTGGCTTCTAATTGTGCAGCAGCTCATTCTGTAGGGAGAGTTGGAAGGGGAGCTCTCTCATCTCTCTCCAGTTGTTAAGAGAAATGAGATTTTAGACAGAGGAATGTAGACTGGGGCCCCTTAGACCAGGAAATGGTAAAAAGTGAAATAGATAATTGTAACTGTGAAATTTGGCGGCATGCAATACATTATGCAAAGGAGTAAATCTCCAGAGGGTAGAACTAGCTAACTATGCTGATACATCCTGAAAAACAGAATATAAATCAAATAAATAAATACATCTAATATATATATTTTTTTTTACAGAAAATATAGCAGACTTTTCCCCTACAACCAAACAATTGTGCTGAAAATGTGCTAGCCCGTCTTGTTTATCGTAATAAACATAAGGACAGTAACTTTCAAACCGGCGCATGGGCGCACTTTGATGAATGTATGCCAGTGTGGGCCCAGATATAACTTGTTGTTATGACTTTGCTGGAGTGATGTCTCCGCCCTGTGGGCCTCGCTGTCGGTGGGCGTGGTTTCAACGAGGTAGGACACAACTGTAAAGAGCTTTTATTAGGGAGAAAAGATAATGCATAACCCAAAGAGCAGGAAATGCAATAAGACAGTTCTTGAGCAGGATATACTCAGGGTAGTACAATTTTAAGTACGCATGTACCCAGGCTTGTAAATCGGGTTTCTACCACTTAAGTCAGGGTATTTTAAAAAGGGCGCACATCCATGCCATGATCAGTTTCACCAGTTTGTCCACCAGTTCACCCAGTTATAAGCTAGGTTCTCCAAACACCCCTGATTTAATAGGTGGCACTCCCCCCATTTACCCCAGGTGCTTTAAACCCCTCCAAAATATCTGGGGGGTTTTGTTTTTTACAGTTATACCGCCTTCATAACTGAAGTCAAGTTATGCAACTAAGGCGTGTAAGTATTTACGTGCACATTTCTTAGCTACTACCCGAAACACCCAGACAATTCCCCTTTTTGAAACAGAGTGAGATGTGCGTGCAGTAGGAGATATGTGCACATCTGGGCAGCTTTTACTATTTGGTCGGCATGCACAAGCCCGATCTGTGTTATGAACCCTGCCCGCGGAGCTAACCCCTGCGAGCAGGCCCTGCTCACCTCGTTTCTGCTGTCTTGCTCCGTTCCCAATACGGCATGATGCCACCGCTGTCGGGCCTTCCATGCGGCCGGAGCTGCAGACTTGATTTCCTTCGCGGCCCGGACGCCACCCCCGTGCCTGCTCTTCATCGCGGCCGGAGCCGCGGATTTTATTCCCTTTCGCGGCCCAGACGCCGCGCTTCATGTCCCTCTTCATGGCCGGAGCTGCCCCCGACATCCATGACATCTTCGCGGCGGGAGGCTGCAAGCCCCGGCCTGGATTAGCAGCTGGAGCCGCCCCCGGGGCCTCCTGCAGCAGCTGCAGCCGCTGCTGTCAACGGGCCTGTTTCTCAGGCCAGCCCTGCTTCTTCGCGACGTCGATGCTGTACAGGCCGCTGTCCATGGTCCTGCACAGCCAGCTTCCTTCCTCTAGGCATGCGGCTGCGCCTCTCTGCTGAATTTAAAGGGCCCACGGCCGGATATGCCCTGGGCCCCACCTATGGACTATTTCCTGCTGCAGCCCTATAAAAGGGCTGGTCTTGCCATTGTTCCTTGCCTTGCATCGGAGTTACTTCACTCTGGAGGCTCCTGCCTGCCAGAGCTCCGTCAGGTCTTCTTCGTGGAACTCCTCATCGTCTCGTCTTCTTGTCACATCATGTCATGTCTTGATTGCCTGAGGTCCCTGTCCTGATGTCTCATCTTTGGACGTCCCACTTCCTTATGTTCCTGGTTCCTTGGTGTCCTGCTCCTGTGTCTTCAGCCCTCCTGAGCCTTCTGGTCCTGTCAGGCCTTGGTCCCTCGGATGATGTCTTTCCCGAGTGTGGAGTGGCCTCCAGATGGAATTCGTTCCTATGCTCCTGAGCTGTCTATCCTGCCAGCCGTTGTGGAGCTTCGGATGACATTGGCTTCGTCGTCAGAGTCCCACCTCGACTGGATCCTCTCCTGCGCTTGTCCCGCTCTCCGCGTGGTCTGTGACCAGCCTCCTCGGGCTGTGTAGGGTGCGCAGTGGGACAGGGTGGTCCGCGACTAGCCCACTGGGTCCGCTCATGAAGGTGGGCTGAGTAGGGCGCCGTGAGAGACAGTGCCTATGTCTTCCTGCCCAGTTTCTCGTCTCGTCTGGACTCCAAATTCCCTGTCACATCCTTGATGCTGTTGCATCAACCTTGGTGTCATGTCTAGTTCCAGCCTTCATCTCTGATGCTGTTTGCATCAGCCTTGGTGTCATGTTTTCAAAAGCCCTGGTGTCATGTCTCCAACTGCTTCATCTGTGATGTCTTCACAATAACCCTGGTGTCACGTCTTCATGTCAAGGCCTCCATCTGCCCTCAACCTCAGGCTGGCCTGCTGCTCCATGCCGATCCAAGCGGCAGGTCCGAAAGGGCTCGGAACGGTCAGAGGTCCGTTCTCCTACCAACATCATCTTGTTGTTGGCGCTGGGAGCTTGCAGGCCCAGCAGAGGGTAAGACCATAGTCACGCCATGCTGGAATACGATGTCAACCCTCAGTTCGGTCCTGGATCCGTCTGGGATTGGGTCGAGGCCCAAGGGCACACTAAAACACCCCGTTACATAACAATCTGTTCACGCATCCCTTCATTAATGTGCATGCCAGGCTGTTAAAAACTACCTCATAGGCATGATATTCCTTTAAGAACCAAAATAACTTGTTGTTAAAGGACAGTGTATATTTTATTTTGAGTACAGTATAGTGAGCAGGAGATACAGCCTAGTGCTATAAAAATATTACACTATGGGGATAATTATGCAATATTGAGTATAAGTTATACAAATTTTCAAAGTGGACTTACGCAAATAAGTCCGCTTTGAAAATTATCCCATCAAATGTATCCATATACAATGACACCTGCTTTTTGATGTGCATGGCTTTGCAGAGAGAATTTATGGATATTACTTTATAAAATCAAAAAGTATGAGCATAAGTATGTTTATGTTTAAAAAAACACTTTCCTTAAAAATCTACACCAAAGCTGTTTACAATTAAAACAAGATGAAATTAAACCTTCAGTTATAGTTATAATAAAATAAGAATAAAATATATAAAACAAACATTAAAATGATAAACAATAATTTAAAAAAATAGTACATAAAAAATGCTAATGGTAGCACAGAATAATAGCAAATGCTCAAGACTCATTAAAAAACAAAAAAATGAATCTGTTGCACTTGGAGGTGGACCATTGTCCTAGAGCAGTGGAGAACGGTTCCCTGGTAGGGACCAGGAAGCACCTGCCCCCAGGAGGCAGAGCACTGGAGGAGACAGAGGCTAGGATGAGCTTCACCACTGGAAGGTGAATTTAAAAGCTGCCCCCAGGTGGAGGTCATAGGGACCCGGGCCGCTTGGACTTAGGTGGGCCTCGCAGGATCTCCTGGAGAAGTGGTAGAGCCGTGCCCACGAGCAGCAAGGGAGCGTGGTCGGTCACTAGGCTGTAGGTCTGGAGAACCAAGGAAAGCCAGTACAGCGTAGGCGATGACAAGGCAAGGGACAAAGCCAGAATCAGGAGATGTGGTCAATGGCAGCCGAGGTCAGAATCCGAGGGTCAGACCGAGGAGTAGTCAACGAAACAAGGGTCAGGTTCCAGAGGTCAGACAAGGTCACAAGGCAGGCAGAGGTCAGGATCCAGGCAGCAAGCAGAATGAACAAGGAGCAGGCCAAGGTCAGTACCAGAGAGACAGGAGACAGATGGACGCTGGAACAGAAGGACGCTGGAACAGAAGGATGCTAGAACAGTAGGCTGCTGGAACAAGGCTGGAACAGTAAGACGCTGGAACAGAACACTGGAACAAGACTGAAACAAGACTGGAACAAGACTGTGAACGTGGAGGCAAACTAGTACACTTACAGTGCCGACCTGATTACCAAGGCAAGGAAGTGCAGGCAGGGACTCCGGCGTGAGGCCTGGTGCACAGTGGAAGGCCCGGCGACCACCGCCGCGGAATGCCGAGGCCTGGAGGTGCTCGCGGCTGCTGCTGGAGAGGCCGACCTGTGACCTGCAGAGGAGCTAGCGAGGTGCGGGATGGGCGCAGACGGGGCAAGCAACAGAATCGATAGTTAAAAGTATGTGTAAAACATTGGGCTCTCAAGCCTTTCTGGAATTTTATATAATTAGGCTCCTGCTTTGAATATAAAGATAATTTATTCCAAAGACATGGAGCCTTATAAGAAAAAAAAGGTTAATGGATGATTTCCGCGATCATGGCGAATGAAGGTTTTGTGAATAGGGACCTGTGAAGGACGAAGCACCTGAGATGGGGTGTACAGAGTTAACAGATCAGACAGGTAACTAGTGACGTTCTTTGAAGATATTTAAAGTTTTAAATGAACTCAAAATGTGACTGGCAACCAGTTCAATTCCTTTAGAAGTGGAGTGACATGCTTGCTCATATTTCTTCTTACCAAACAGTAGTTTGGTTGCAGTGTTTTGGATTACTGGACATATTTAAACACTGTTGTAGTACAACCTAAATACAGAGGATTACAATAGTCAATATAACTCAAAATCATCGCATGCACTGCTTTTCCAAATCACTTTTTACTAAAAATGATCTAGTTTGACACAAATAGCAAAGATGAAAAAATAATGGCCCAACTAATGCTATTTGATTTTCCATAGTAAATTTAGCATCCAGCTTTACATCCAAAGTTGTCACTACATCTTTTGTATTGATCTCAACTCCAGATAGAACAGGAAATGTTTCTAGAGGGCAGTTCATTTGGCTTAACCATAATGCCTCTGATGAGCTGGGTTAACTTTTAATTTGTGTCGAGTTAACCAGTCAGACACAGATTGTAAGCAGGCATTGAAGTTTGACATATCTCCAGAATCCCCCTGATTTAAAAAAAGCCACTAATTGTATGTTGTCTGAATAAAAATAAGAACTGAAACCCGAGCTCTGAATAAGAGCAGCCAATAAAACCAGATACAAATTAGAGAAGGAGCCAAAATTGAATCCCAAGGGACTCCACAGACCACCTTTCAGACTGATAAGAGATGTGAGCCTTGGCTAACCTGATAAGTTTGTTCAGAAAAAAATAAGGCAAACCATTTTAAAACCATGCCTTCACACCCAGTATCTAAAAGGCTCTGCAATTGGTCAATTGAATCAAAAGCAGCAGACCTATTCAAAAATATTATTAATGCATCTTTTATTCTAGCAACTCTTGAGTTCTATTTCATTTTTCATGGCCAGTAAGGCTGTCTCAGTACTAAAAGCTTGTCAACAGGTTTTACAGGTGTAAATGCACTTTAAGCATGTAAATGGGCTTCTGAAAATTGCTATGAAACATGTTTTTACATGTGTAAATCCTTTTGAAAATTACCCCCTCCCTTATTTGGATTTTCAGGAGGTAATTGATAAAGTACCCCATGAAAGACTCCTCAGGAAACTCAAAAGTCATGGGATACAAGGCTATGTGTGCGCCGGCGTGCACCCAGGGACGTGGTAATTTTATAACATATACCTGCAACCAGGAACGCACATATGTTATAAAAGAGCCTAGACATGCATATGTGTGCACCCTGTTTTGCAACTGGGCATGTACAGCTGCGCACATACGGATATAAGCCGTAAAAGTGGAGGAATCTTATAACAGACGTGCGTCCATGCCATGACCAGTTTTACCAGTTTATCCACCAATTCACCCAGTCTAGAGCTAGGTCCTCAAAACCCCCTTGGTTCTTTAACCTGTACTCCCCCCAGTTGCCCCAGACCCCTTAAATCACTCAGAGATGTCTGGATTTTTTTAAGTTACACCTCTTCCATAGCAGAAGTAAACTTACACGGCACTAGACCCGGGCGTGCTCCCAGGCGCGTAGGTACTTGCGCTCACATCTCTTGGCCCTACCCCAGATCGCCCAGGCCCCGCCCAAGCACCGCCCACTCCACACCCCTTTTTCATTCCAAGTGTGATATTCGCACATCGAGAGATATGCGCGCATGTAGGTGCTGTTTAAAATTGGGTGGACATATGCCCAATTGGCGTACGCGTGGACATACGCGTGTCCGTCATGCGCTCACATCTCCCGATTTTGGCATGTGCCCAGCTTTTAAAATTCACCTTTCAGAGTGGAGGAGTAGCCTAGTAGCTAGAGCAGCAGGCTGCAAACCAGGGCTCTAATCCTGCTAATGGAAGTCACCTCACCCTCCTTTGTCTCAGTTACAAACTTAGAACTAAATTTACTGAGCTACGATAATGTCAATAAACAGCGATTTATGCACGTTAAACCCTGATTATCGCATGATATCACTATATTGCAGCACTATCACGTGATATCAAGCAATATTCCCATAGATTTCCTCCACCTATGGAAATTAGGCAAATTGCCAATGCATGCAAAACATCTAATGCATAGGCAATTCTATGGTAATAAAATAACACAGCTGACGTTTACAAAATTCAGCCATGTTATTTCATCCCATCTTCTCCCACCCCCCACCTTTTGAAAATGAGAATAAAAATCAGATTTAGTCTTGGGGCAGGCCCTTCCCCTTCCTCCCAAACCCTGATCTGTGTTTACAAATTGCCCACCACCCCAGACCTCCCTGCCCTCTTGTGCCATATCTGTCAATCCTTGGTAGCCTACTGGATCCTAGAGTGTATCCTAGGCTCTGGGCCCTGTGCTGTCACTGAAAAAAATGGCACCAGCTGGCCAATTTTGTACTTATGCCCCTATAAAGCATAACCTGGGTACATCAGGATATGCACTAGCGTCCTGATGTTCCCAGGAAATGTAGCTAACTTTGAATCAACTAACAGAGCTTGCGATAGATAGATAGATAGATAGATAGATAGATAGATAGATAGATAGATAGATGTATAATGCCATAATAGAGAAATATCATTCTTGGACATTTTGATCCATAAAGAAGGTAGCAGACTGGGGACATCATTATACCAAAAATCAGCAGAAAGAAACAATCTGCTGCATTACTCTAGTTTCCATCTGGCCAATTTGAGGAACAATCTCCCTACTGGCCAATTTTTGTGAATTTGACAACTATGTTCTAAGAAGGAAGATTTTTTAATCCATGTATTTGATTTAAGTGCAAGGCTACTTGAATGAGGCTATGCCTTCAAATTAATATGGAAAGCATATAAAAGGGTGGTACATGCAGAGCGAACTTGGATAATAAAGAACCTATTGATAAGCCACTGGTAATGGTACTGCAAAATTCTTTGCTGGCCAAAAACATTGCAATGGTAATGTTATTTATTTATTTATTTATTTATTTTTCGAGTTGTATATACCGTCATTCAGTTTCACCATCACAACAGTTTAGAAACATGTGACTTATACCAATACGAAAATCCTAGTAGTAGATTTTTCAATAAACCAAAACCACAGAAAACTGGTCATGATGTTCATCCTGCCACCATCATCAGCTAAATGGTCACCTTTAAACCCAATATAACTGGTTTGTTCCTTTTAATTCTTGCTCTATTTCAAATTCAGGACAAGAATCACTTGTGACTTCCACTTTGAATCAAGCTGATTCTAGCACGAGCCATGGACATCCTCTCAAGCTCCAAAATCACAGACAGTATTACACATGCAATACAAAATGTGAAATTTCACTCTTTAAACAAGGTAATCTATTGCCTCCAGCCAGAAATGGGCTTCAGACAAGTTCAGAGAAAAGCATACTAAACAAAATCATTTACCATTGTAAGTCTCCAAATATTTCTTTTTAGAAAGAAATATCAAAAATTTCCCAAAAGGTGCTACACTTATCTTTAGACACCAGCATCCAGGCTTCTCAATGACATAAGTCAAGCCTGTGCTCATGCTCCATTAAACCCAACATGAACAATGCTTCGATAACATTGCCTTCCTCAGGGGTCAATATTTTAAATTTTAAACATTGGTCAGTGTTAACGTTTCATTCCGTATTTAAGACACTTCCAGTGATTGCATACAAGAGGGGAAGAAATATTAAGGACACAGAGGTTCATTCTTTTCGTCCCGTAGAATCTCCCACACAAGTATCTTCAATTACCAGTAGTGCGGCAATAGTAACTTCTGCGCACAAACAATGGTGGGTAGTCAGTGGACTGAACCAATCTCAGGAAAAGTTATTTTTATTACAATACCAGCTGTTTATCCTCATATGTGGTTTATTTTCTACAATGTGCATGCCAAAAAATCTATGTTGGACTTATAACATGTACAAAATGCATTTTACAGAGCATAAGAGTTGTATCAATACCTGCAAGGTAAATGCTCCAATAGTAGCCCATTGTATAGAATTCAACCATCAATTTCAGGATTTTAAGTGAGGCATCTTGGAGTATACTGAAGCATCTTTCAGATGCAGTAATGGTACCAAATACCTTAATTTGAGAGAACAATTTTGGATTATTTTTGAAATGGGACGGATTTTGATAATTTAAACATGTGTCACTCATTTTTTTAGTATATAACTGTTTACCGGACATTTGAGTCAACTTTGGCGAGAGAAGGTAACGCTGAAAATATCTTCTGAAGGTTCTTGCAGTTAAAATCAAATAGCTGCTACATTAAATGTTTTCTGTGCAATGCTATTATGGAAAACTTATAGATACTTTTAATGTAATTACCCGGAACTTAGAGCTGTTGATTTCTTTTCTAGTAATGTTTCAACATCAAAAATTCCATAAGAAGAAGTAGTGAATTTGAGCAAAGTGCATCCCCATGATGCAGGATTACGAAACACGGACTCATATCGGAGGAACACCATTTCATTCATACAGCATTGAGATAAGTTCATTTTAAGTGCAAAAATATATAAAATTAAAAAAGGCTGATCACTGGTCTATGATTAAGAATAAGGCAAAGAAGGTATTTTGCTTGCTGGGAGTGCCTATTATGATGGCACATTAGATGGATAAAACACTTGGGTGTGAAGGATTTGTGTTGTGCATTTAATATATTCCCGATTTCATATGTAAGTCGGCCAATTTTAAAACATACATGTGTCAAGGAAATTACCAGTTTTACTAATTAATTTACCAGTTCACCCAGTCTTTCTTTAGGTCATTGAGAACTTCCTGGTTCTTCAGGCTGAACTACCCCCCCCCCCCCCCCCCCCCCCGTTCATCAGACCTCCCACTCAGTCACTACTGCACAATAAATGTGCTTAATATGACTTATACCAGATAACTAGCAGGTGTAAAAATAGGCAAGAAAATTGGAATATGTACACATGTGTCTTTTAAAATAGCAACTTACACACATAAGTGTTGGCCCCACCCTGGAATGCTCCTCGACCATCCCTTTTTTATATGCGCATATAAAAAAACAGACTATGTGAGTAGAGGCTACTTGTGCATGTATATGCTAATTTTTACATGCATAATGTTTGAAAATTCATCTTTCAATACTTTAAAAATGTGGATTCTTTTTAACCAGTACCTCACTGTTCTCTCTTACTGTCCCTTTGCATGCTTGACCAAATCTGGGACCCATTGCTATAGAACGGATATAGCCAATCGCTCCATCAAGAAAGGCTAGATTTATGGTGGGCCAATAATAACAAATCATTAGCTTTTAGATTTATAGCCTTCAGGATTTGAATTTACCAAACAGGCAATGTAACCTTTTTCAGCACTCCCTTCATTTCTTTAATAAAGTCGAAAATGTAAAATGTATGCAGAAGCCTCCTCAATCTGAATTTTATGTAAACTGTGCAATAAGTTTATGGAGTCTGATAACATATGACTCCTTGTAATTTCATTACGTAAAAAGACACAGTTGGGACCTTTCAGGCCACTGGTTCAACGTTTATGACTGAAATGATAAAATGCATCGAACAGTGGGATGTGAAAGAGCTATTTGGAAATGGATAGGATGGAGAGTGAGTTGGGGGTTTCCTGGTTTTATGAGCTGTTGCACTCTCTGCTAGCGTATGAACCAAACAAAAGCAGCAGGCCAGCAATCAAGAGTGTATCAGAGTGGAAAAGGCCATATTTCAAGTGCTGTTTGTAGAGTGTCTTGGGTGTCTCCTCTAAGTAGAATACAATCAGGTTTGAGCTGAGGAAATCTTAAGGTCATGATAGGTCCAAGCTGCTTGTGTGTGATTGCTGTGCAATGCTCAGCTTAGTTGCAATGGATTTTTTTTTTTTACATGCTC
The DNA here is from genome assembly GCF_901001135.1 of Rhinatrema bivittatum. Taxonomy (NCBI): domain Eukaryota; kingdom Metazoa; phylum Chordata; class Amphibia; order Gymnophiona; family Rhinatrematidae; genus Rhinatrema; species Rhinatrema bivittatum. Next base: position 97,115,944 of record NC_042622.1, on the reverse strand, counting down.
AGTTACTGCATGTTTGACATAGAATGGTAAGCCAAAGATGTGTTCTGTCTATATGAGGTCCTAGAACAATGGGGCTGTCATTAGTACTTTTGAGTATGATGCCATCTACTATAAAAAGGACCCTTTCTGAATTTTGCAATCTGTTGTCAGTGGGACGTGGCTGAGTGCTCAAAAAGAGAAATGTTTAACTAGTAAATTGAGCAGAACTGAGCAAGACTTTGCAACACAGAACACAGACAACCAGAAGATTTTAATGGGACAGAATGAAAGATATAAATATAGATACATATACAGGAAACAGCTCTATATTTTAGGGATCATCAAATCATTCTATCCTTGATGGGCATATTAGTTCTTATCTTCTGTCATCTATTATGTATGTTACTGTGTTCATTACCCAAAGGCATGTTAGCATTCATACATTCTATACAAAGTGTAAAAATACATAAAAATGATGTCCAAAATAGGATCATGTGAAATTAATCTTCCGAACAACATAATGTAGCTGTGTTTTGACCCAAAAGGTCTTATTCAATGAAGACTTTTTCCATGAGCATAGAATGTGGGAAAAGTAATTTTCATTTGACTAAGACACAAAGTCAGTTTCAATGAGATCATTTTCTCTTTGTACCAAAAAAATAAAATAAATAATTTTGGGATTTTAAAAAATACATGAAATAATGCACAAAAGGAAACCTGTTTCAAGGAAAAGAACGTTCTAAAACAAGGGGTCACAATATGAATCTCCAAGAGGACAGACTCAGGAACAATGTCAGAAAGGGTGGATGCCTGGAATATCCTTCCAGAGGAGGCAGTAACAGAATTTTTAAAAAGCATGAGCTAAACACAGAGGATCCCTAGTGGCAAGAGGATGGGGTAACCTACACAGAGCAGCAGTTCCAGCCCAAAACAGCAGTGATGTGACTCATTGTGCCTTCAGGAAGGCATGGGGTAAACTGCATAGAGCAACAGTTACAACCCAAAAAAGCAGTGGTAAAACTTTGACAGGTTAGGTGAGGGTCATAGGGGGGCTAGATGTTCGGTTCGTTATGGGAATTTGCATATACAACTACCCAAAGTGGGTAAATCACTAGTGGACAGACTGGATGGGACATTTTGGTCGTTATCAGGCATAATTTATTCGGTTACTACGATCCTAAATTTATTTTAAATAAGCATCCAGTATCCCCCTGCATAGTGTTTTGAAGTAAAATAGCTTCTCGTTTCTATAATGAGAGACTAGGGTTGGATGGGAGAGATTTGTCAACTATTCTGATGAACCACTCTTTTGCCCTCCTACTCCCCCATTTAGCTCAGCCTTCGTCTGATAACACCTATGGTCCTTCAATGCAAACATGTCATTTAGATGATTACAATCAATATTTTGGATTTTGCCTTCAGTCCTGAAAGGGCTGTTATTTTTCATAGGATTTGTCAATAAGCCCCCTAACCAATGAGACATATGCAAGATACTCCATAAGCACTTAAGAATTATGGGCTCTCAAGTAAATGAAGTATTAAAAAAAAAAAAACATTTTCACTTCTGAAGAGGCCAAAAATAAAACGCAACCCTTTGCCTTTTGATTCTGAGCTCTCCAGATACAAACAGCATAGTTAGAGCCATAAAATGACTTACTACTGAAGAACTGATCTCTTCATGAGATGACACTGTTAATATAATAAATAAGTTTTAAAATCTGATATACTGTTGTATGCTAGCTAATGCAAGGTAGCACGCATTAACCTAATCCCGCTTCCAAAGAGTTAACGATTGAAGTATGTTTTATTGTTACCTGCTTTAAGTAAACTGAGACAAAGGGAGAGAGGGATGTGCCCAGTCACACAGCAACAGAGGCAGGATTAGAACCCACGAAGGCCTGACTCTAGAAATCCTATACCTCCGCTCTAACCATGAAGACTACACTTAAGGAACAACAGCAGGCCATTTCTGTCAGTTTACTCCTAAAACAGATTCCGTATAAGTTGTCATAGCATCTTTAATAAGGCCATGATGAAGGTTACCCACCGATGATGCTCTATGCGAGTTTCCAAGACCCTGCAGGGCCGTTCTTCAATGCTCCACATCTGCCACTGATTATGCCCCCTTGGACGAGTCACTTTATCTCCCTGCCCCTTGATTGGCAGAGCTGTGATTACAGCAAAAATAGTTACTACAACATTATCCCATCTCCTGTAAAGAAGTGCCTTCTCAAAGGTCTCGTGTGCACTAGAGGTGCCTGCTTCTACGCATATATGCTGGTCGGCATATAAAGAACTATCAAAATGTGAATTTATGTTGGTAGTAAATGCGAACACTGCACTTCTGATTTCAGCATCATTGCACCTATCTGTACATCTAAGTTCTTGTGCTCATGATGGATTATATATATATATATATATATAATGGCAAAGAATATCAAAGCTATTCAAAAGATAAAATTGGGACAATAACACACCCGTATACTTATCACCTGCCCTAATCAATCATTCCTCATTCACATCACTTCTAAACTCTCTTTAGTGTTATGCATTTATAGCATGTATAAATATCCACATAAAACATTGTCGAAATATATACAGAGTGCTTGAAATGAACAGTAAAACACTTGCAATGCAGCTGGACTTGAAGAAAGATACTTTGTGAATTGCAAATCAGTCTCATGGATGACACCTTCATTAAAAAGGGGATACAGTGAAGCACAGTCCACAAGAAAGGATACTTTCTAATTGTTTCACAGGAATGTGGTCCCAATGATGTTTCTGTATCCTGTGTCGTTTCTGTTATACTTCTGCTATATCATGAAACAGAGGAACGACACTGGATACAGAAACATCATTCTTTGCCCTTGTGTAATAATTAAGCTTCTTCCAAATTATTTAAAACATTAGTGGTGTTAACCTATTTTAGGGTTCTCTGACTGATAAACCATTTTAGGTACCCACATATCATTTTATTTAAAGCCTAGATCCAATATACTATATATGTGTGTTTATGTGTGTGTGTGTGTGTGTATATATATATATATATATATATATATATATATATATATAGACACACACATATATATATATATAGACACATAAACACACATATATAGTATATTGGATCTAGGCTTTAAATATATATAGGCACACACACACACACAGAGATATAGAGTTATTAAATTTTATAAAATAAAGTAGCATCTTCTCTCTATGGAAAAGCTGGTAGAAAGGGGTTTCTCTGATTGCATTCTGCAACTTTGTTGGGTCTCTTGTTCCTCATCTCCCCTCACCCACTACTCCACACTGAAGCCTGCAGTCTGTGGAGTTTCTTCAGGCCAAACGAGTTTTTCTCACAGAGCTGGTCCCTGTCTTTCATTTACCCTCTGCACTCTAGGTAACATCTTTTTCATAAGGAGTTTTAAATTATAAGCTTAAATGAGACCAATAAATTATGCTTCATAAAATTCTACGGCCATCGTTTTCCAGGAGAAAAGAGTGTATAAGAAATATTCTCCCTGCCACCACCTATGTTCCCATCCCTTTGCAATATAACATTTATTCTAATATTAAAATGGCAGCTGCTCTATAAATTGTGAATCATTTGCACTCTGCATTGATTTTTTCCCTGGCAGTCTGCAGCCCCGGGCAGAGGCTACGTGTGAATATCAGTCTATTGGATTGAGATTCATGTCCTATTTGGAGGTCAAAGACCGGGACCTCCTGCGCTTGAACTTTTATCAGCCTAAGGCTGATCAATACTTGGAGATATATTTGATCTTGGCCGCCAGCACAGATTAAGTGGCTATAAATACAATGAAATACATGAACTGCCGGGCTAAGCAACTGAGGGAAGGCTGACAGTGAACTTGATGACTTGGGTCAGGGTTTAGGAAAAGGGATCCTGCTTCACAGCAAACTGTCAAGGTCTCCTGATAAGATCGTGAAATGATGGAGATTTTTTGGGGGGATGGGGGAGGGAAGGAAAAAAAATGCATAGGGGGAACTAGAGATGCTTGTGTGAGATGCAAAGGACAAATTAAACTTCAGATTCTGAATTTTTCAAAAAAAGTTAACATTTTTTAGAACATCTCGGCCTTGTAGCATAGCTGCCAGACGTCTGCTGGTTTTTCTGATATTGCAGTCACTGAGCAGCATTAAGAACATGCCATACTGGGTCAGACCAAGGGTCCATCAAGCCCAGCATCCTGTTTCCAACAGTGGCCAATCCAGGCCATAAGAACCTAGCAAGTACCCCAAAATTAAGTCTATTCCATGTTACCGTTGCTAGTAATAGCAGTGGCTATTTTCTAAGTCAACTTAATTAATAGCAGGTAATGGACTTCTCCTCCAAGAACTTATCCAATCCTTTTTTAAACACAACTATACTAACTACACTAACCACATCCTCTGGCAACAAATTCCAGAGTTTAATTGTGCGTTGAGTAAAAAAGAACTTTCTCCAATTAGTTTTAAATGTGCCACATGCTAACTTCATGGAGTGCCCCCTAGTCTTTCTATTATCCGAAAGAGTAAATAACTGATTCACATCTACCCGTTCTAGACCTCTCATGATTTTAAAAACCTCTATCATATCCCCCCTCAGCCGTCTCTTCTCCAAGCTGAAAAGTCCTAACCTCTTTAGTCTTTCCTCATATAGGAGCTGTTCCAATCCCCTTATCATTTTGGTAGCCCTTCTCTGTACCTTCTCCATCGGGGAAGGCATGAAGGGGCTTGAGAGCCTCAGAATATTCCCTTGTTAGCAGAATTCTAGCAACATCCCTGCTATGTTATCTTGAATAACTTACTGTAGCAATAATTGAGTACTCCACGAGTACAAAACAGATCATCACAGAAGCATCCTGGTCTTTATACGATAGTGATAGTGTAAAGAGAAACATTGCATCTGGATGAAAATCTGATGATTTTTCAAATAATGCTCTTAGATGAAAGCAAAGAGTTGTATGTTGTGAGGCTGAGGTTCTCTCTAGGCCACAGCCCCTTCTAAGTCTTTGACACTAATGGTGCCTTGGTTATTGTGCTGTATATTTCATTTCTTATTAATTATATATTTCAGAACAAGGCCCAAAGACCTTCCCAATGCAGTGAACAATATCATCACATAAAAACATGAAAATTATCATCCAAAACCCTTCCACAAAATTAAAACATAAATATTAACACTCTCTCTTCCTTCTTAATTTCCAACAATACAAAACAAAAAACCACTGCCCCCATCTACCAAACCAGAGACCTTCTCCTTCTTTGCCTTGCAACTGGGAACAGCTGTGGTTTCAATTTTTTCCTGAAAGCCATGGGCCCAATATTCAGCATTATCTGGCTATGCTACTGAATATCCTTGTATTCGGCACTGCTTAGCCGGATAAGTTATATCCAGATAAATTAGATCTGCTCTATGGCAGTATAACTTATCCAATTAACTTAGCCAGATAAGTCTGAATATCAACACTTATCCTGTTAAGTTATCCGGTTAAGTAGCGCCGCCCTGTTATGCCCATTGTCCGCCCATCAGCTATCTACTTAGCCAGATACGTGGCCTAGCTGGCTAAGTGGCAGCTGCTGAACATAACCAGATATGAAGGGCTCACCACTTAGCTGGATAAATCACTACTTATCTGGCTAAGTAGCACTAAATATCAGCCTCCATATGATTAATTCCCAATCTAATATCAACAAGTAGAGAGTTCCACAACCAAGAGAAAGTTCTGTTATGGTTCTTTAATTCCTCATGAGTTGGAGGCCCCCTGACCAGATCTCAACTTACGACCATGACAGTGCCCTCTCAAATACCTTTTCAAATACACTGGACCCCCCTTGTTATGGTAGTGGACCCTTGAGCTGGCTAGGAGATGAAGAGAGACCGCTGAAGGAAGGCCCGCAGCGGAATCCATAGCCGGGAGGCGGATCAGGGCTTGGAGACCAGCAGGACTAAGCAGGGACTCCTGGTGAAGAGAGTCTGAAGAACTGTCCGAGTCGAGGCAGGCGGAAGTGGAGCAGAGCCAGAAGTCCAGAGGTCGTGGCAGGCAGCAGCGATGCAAGTCAAAGATATGGACTGGATGTCTGGGCAGGCAGCAGACTAGCGGAAACTGGAGACAAACCAAGGATCAGGTTGGGCAGCAGAAAGGAATTACCAGGAGCTAAGCTGAAGTCAGGAACCAAGAAGACAAGCCGAGGTGGAAGCAGGAGATGGAGCAGGAGAGCTGAGACAGAGCAGGAACTGGATCAGGAACATGAAGGCAGGAGCAAACAGGAAATGGATCAGGAACACGAAGGCAGGAACTCAGGAACAGATGAACAGCAACTAGCAACTTCAGAGAGGGAACCCTGTTGCAAAGGCAAAGCATGGAAGTAGACGCTGGATTTAAATACCCAACAGCGTCTGTCGTCATCCTAGGGGCCGGGCCGAGTTTTTCCGCTGTGGCCCCTTTAAATCCCGAGCCCTTGTGCACGTGCGTGCCTAAGGGGCGGGGTTTGCGGGAAGAGTTCGGCGGCATCTCCCTCGTGGAGAAGCCGCCGCGGAGAGGCCCAGCCATGGCCCAGGGAAGGGCGGAGGACGCCGCAAATCAGCGGGAGCTGGCAGCAGAGGAGGTGAGAGTCCGGTCTTACGCCTCCTCCTTGGGGGTCTGAGTTTGTCCGGATGGTCTTGATGAAATTGGGAAAGGAGGGATTTGTCCAGGATGTTGACAGTGGGTTCCCAAGTGTTGTCTTCAGGGCCACATCCTTCCCAAGACAATAAGCATTCCTATCTACAATGGTGGAAGCGTACATCTAAGACCTCTCATACTTGATAGATGGTTTCATCTTCAGCAGCTGTCTCATTGGGGTCATAAGGTCTTTGATGGAAGGTTGAGAGAACCAAAGATTTGAGCAGTGATACGTGAAATAAATTGTAAATCCTCAATGTCCTAGGAAGACGTACACGGTAGGAAACAGTACCGATCCTCTCTGAGACCACAAATGGGCCAATGTATTTAGGAGCTAGGCTTATCAAGTGAATGCGCAGACAAATATGCTTTGTACTTAATCATACTCTGTCTCCAGGGTAAAACACGAGAGCAGGACAGCAATGTTTATCAGTGTTCTTTTTAGCAATGGCAGCTGTTTGCTGCAGTTTGAGTTGTATGGATTCCCAGAGAGAATGAAGCTGCTGAGCAGATACTTGAGCTGCAGGAGATGGCACAGAGAGCGGGAGAGGTAAAGGTGGTTTGGGTTGCCTACCATAGACAAGCTGAAAGGGAGACATCCCTGTGGCTGAGTGGACATGATGATTGTAAGAAAATTCAGCCCATGGTAATATAAACACCCAATCATCCTGCTTGTCTCCTACGAAAGCTCAGAGAAAAATCTTTAGTGAGCGATTGGTTCGCTCCGCTTGTCCATTACTCTGAGGATGGAATGCAGAAGTGAAATCTAGACGAACTCCAAACCTTTTACAGAGAGTGTACTTGGATTTTCAGAAGGCATTTGACAAAGTTTCTCATGAGAGGCTTCTAGGGAAAGTAAAAAGTCATGGGATAGGTGGCGATGTCCTTTCGTGGATTGCAAACTGGCTAAAAGACAGGAAACAGAGAATAGGATTAAATGGACAATTTTCTCAGTGGAAGGGAGTGGGCAGTGGAGTGCCTCAGGGATCTGTTTTGGGACCCTTACTTTTCAATATATTCATAAATGATCTGGAAAGAAATATGACGAGTGAGATAATCAAATTTGCAGATGATACAAAATTGTTCAGAGTAGTTAAATCACAAGCAGATTGTGATAAATTGCAGGAAGACCTTGTGAGACTGGAAAATTGGGTATCTAAATGGCAGATGAAATTTAATGTGGATAAGTGCAAGGTGATACATATAGGGAAAAATAACCCATGCTATAATTACACAATGTTAGGTTCCATATTAGGTGCTACAACCCAAGAAAGAGATCTAGGCGTCATATTTATTTTATTTATTTATTTTATTTAAAGTCTTTTCTATACCGTCGTTTGGTGGGGACCGTCACAACGGTTTATATTAAGGCACATAAAAGTAATGATACTACAATTTGTCCGTTTACATAGGTGCCATAAGGTTCGGTAACATAGTTTGTTATCAATGTTCGTTGTTAAATGTGATTAATCATGTCCATGTCCATGTCTTTCCTTCTCAGTTTTAATTACAGAGCTAATTTACATAGTGGATAACACATTGAAATCGTCAGTTCAGTGTGCTGCGGCAGTCAAAAAAGCAAACAGAATGTTGGGAATTATTAGAAAGGGAATGGTGAATAAAATGGAAAATGTCATAATCCCTCTGTATTGCTCCATGGTGAGACTGCACCTTGAATACTGTGTACAATTCTGGTCGCCGCATCTCAAAAAAGATATAATTGCGATGGAGAAGGTACAGAGAAGGACTACCAAAATGATAAGGGGAATGGAACAGCTCCCCTATGACGAAAGACTAAAGAGGTTAGGACTTTTTGACTTGGAGAAGAGGGGGGATATGATAGGGGTGTTTAAAATCATGAGAGGTCTAGAACAGGTAGATGTGAATCGGTTATTTACTCTTTCGGATAATAGAAAGACTAGGGGGCACTCCATGAAGTTAGCATGTGGCACATTTAAACTAATCGGAGAAAGTTCTTTTTTACTCAACTCACAATTAAACTCTGGAATTTGTTGCCAGAGGATGTGGTTAGTGCAATTAGTATAGCTGTGTTTAAAAAAGGATTGGATAAGTTCTTGGAGGAGAAGTCCATTACCTGCTATTAATTAAGTTAAGTTAGAAAATAGCCACTGCTATTACTAGAAACGGTAACATGGAATAGACTTAGATTTTGGGTACTTGCCAGGTTCTTATGGCCTGGATTGGCCACTGTTGGAAACAGGATGCTGGGCTTGATGGACCCTTGGTCTGACCCAGTATGGCATGTTCTTATGTTCTTCTTATGTTCTTAATACTTTGCCATAAATTGAGGGCCACTATCGGAAGCAATATGGAGGGGCAGTCTGTGAGTGCGAAAGACATGTTGTGTAAAGAGCTGGGCCAACTCAGTTGTTGAAGGAAGTTTGGGTAATGGGACAAAGTGGGCCATTTTAGAAAACCTGTCCACTGTAACCCAGATGACAGTCTTCCCTTCGGATGGCAGCAGATCCACTATAAAGTCCGTGGACAGATGGGCCCACGGTTCAGCAGGAATGGGGAGTGGTTGAAGAAGGCCCCAAGGATGACCTGGCAAAGGCTTCTGTTTGGCACAGGTAGGACAGGAGCTGACGTAGAGCTGAACGTCCCCTCCAATGTGAGGCCACCAGTAATACCGAGTGAGCAGCTCCAAAGTCCGTGCTCTACCCGGATGTCCTGCAGTGAAAGAATCGTGGGCCCACAAAAGAACTTTCTTTCTTAGACGAGTTGGAACTACTGTCTTACCAGGAGGAGCTACTTCCATGGCTGCCACCTTGACCTTCGCAGGATCCAAAATATACTGAGGTGGATTACGAGTATCCTCGGTTTCAGTAGTGCCGGATAGAGCATCAGCACGTATATTTTTTGATGCTGGTCTGTAACGTAGTGAGAAGTGAAAATGACTGAAGAACAGGGACCAGTGAGCTGGTCTTGGATTCAGACGCTGTGCACGGCACAGAAATTCCAAATTCTTGTGGTCCGTGTATACCAGTATTGGATGCTGGGCCCCCTCCAACCATTGACGCCACTCCTTGAAGGCTAGTTTGATAGCCAGAAGCTCCTTATGACTGATACCATAGTTTTTCTTGGCGGCAAAGAACTTCCAAGAGAAGTATGAACAGGGGAGTAGCTTGCCCTTGTTGGAGATCTGACTGAGGACTGCTCCTATTGCCAGGTCTGATGTGTCCACCAACACTATGAAGGGTCATTGGGGGTCTGGATGATGAAGGCAAGTGTCCAGTAAAAAGTCTTTAGGTCTTTGAAAGCTTGAAGTGCTGTTAAGGGCCAATCTTTGGCATTGGCTCCCTTCTTTGTAAGAGCCGTGAGGGGAGCCACCCTCTGAGAATAGTGAGGCATAAATTGCCTGTAGAAATTAGCGAAGCTGAGGAATCACTGGAGGGCCTTGACCTCCACAGGTCAGGGCCAATCACTAATAGAAGATATGAAATCTGGTTGAAGACACTATATACCCCAAGAAGGGTAATGACTCCTGCTCAAACAAGCAATTCTCCAACTTGGCGAACAGACGGTTGTCCCTGAGTCACTGTAGGACCTGCTTCACTTGTTGGCGGTGCGTAGTAATATCTTTTGAGTAGATTAAGATGTCATCCAAATAAACAATGACGGATGAATGGAGCATGTCTAGTAGTATCTCGTTCATCAGGTTTTGGAAAACCGAAGGGGCATTGCACAGCCCGAACGGCATGACGAGGTACTCGTAGTGTCCGTCATGAGTATTGAAAGAGGTCTTCCATTCTTCTCCTGGGCGGATTCGTACAAGGTTGTAGGCCCCACGGAGATTGAATTTGGTGAAGACCTTGGCTCCTTGTAGTCGGTCCAGCAGTTCTGAGATGAGTGGTAACGGATACCTGTCATGGCATGTGATGGCATTGAGCCCTCTGTAGTTGATGCAAGGCCTGAGGGAACCGTATTTCTTAGCAACAAAAAAGAAGCCAGCCCCAGCTAGAGAATTAAAAGGAGAGATGAATCCTCGATTCAAGTTTTCTTTGATGTAGCTGGTCATGGCCTGTGTCTCCAGAAGAGACAAGGGGTATACTCGCCCCCAAAGTAGAGTTGTGCCAGGCAGTAAATCTATAGCGCAATCAAATGGTCGATGCTCTGGTAGAAGTTCGGCCATCTCTTTAGAAAATATGTCCATATAGTCAACATACTGTGGTGGTAGTGCGAGTGGGGTGGCCATTAGATTTATGCAGGGCCATGGTAATGTTGATAAACAGGACAAAAAGCAGTGCGGACTCCAAGCCGCTATCTGCATTGTATCCCAGTGGATGATAGGAGAATGCTTTTGAAGCCATGGTAAGCCCAAAACAATAGGATGGATGGCTTTCTCTAAGATAAGAATCGAGATCTCTTCTGTGTTGAGAACTCCAGTGCGAAGAATCAAGGGTGTTGTGGTAGCAGAGACACACACTGGGAGTAATGAACCACGGATTGATGAAATTCGTAGTGGAGGTTTGGAGGAAGTACAGAAAGTTGCAACTGTTGTACCAAATCTGCAAGGATAAATTTCCCTCCTGCTCCGGAGTCTACGAAGGCAAGAGTGGAGAATGTCCCTCCTGGGTACTCGAGGGTCACAGGTACTGTACATTGAGGACCAGGATTAACACAGCCTAGGGACAGCTCCCCGATGACGCCTAGGCCCTGGAGTTTTCTGTCCGCTCACTGCACGGAGCCAGTAAATGGCCCTTACCTCTGCAATACAAACAGAGGCCTAGTGATTGGCGGCATTTCCTCTCTTCAGGAGTAAGAGGGTTGCGCCCCAGTTGCATGGGTTCATCACCCTGACCATCCGGGTGAGCCGGAGGTGAAGATATAGGTCAGGAGAAGGTCGGAGCCAGCATGACTGGTCTACGAAGTGGTTTAACCTCCCAAGCCCGTTGTTGGAGCCTGCGATCAATCCTTCCAGACAGATCAATCAGGCTTTTGAGGTCATCAGTAAGATCTCTTGCCACAAGTTCATCTTTAATGGGAGAGGACAGTCCTTCCAAGAAATACTGCGTAGGCTGTCCTCTTGCCAACCCAGCTCAGTCGACAGGGTGTGAAACTCGATGGCATAGTCAGCTAGCGGTTGAGAACCTTGGCGCAGGTGCAGAAGCTTCATGGCTGCAGTTGACTGGTGGGCTGGTTCATCAAATACTTGTTTAAAGCTTTGTACAAAACTGTTGAAGACTTCCCAGCAGTGGATCATTTAGTTCCCAAGATGGAGAGGCCCAAGCCAGAGCCCTCCCATCCAACAAGGATAATATGTAGGTGGTTTTCACCTGGTCGGATGGAAACTGAGTTGGCTGGAGAGCAAATCGCATGAAGCAATGATTGAGGAAGCCCCGACACTGCTTAGCTTCTCCTGAATAACGGGGTGGAGCCGGTAGATGCATCGATGCAGCCGGACCGGGAGCAGGAACAGGTACCGGAGGCGAAGTTACCACTGGTGGTGTTGAGTCCAGACGGGTTGCCAGTCTTTCGATGGTAGCTGCCAATACATCCAAGCAGTGTTTGTTATGGGAGCGCTGAGGGAGCGGTCCCACTTGAGGGGATTGTGTGCCCTTGAGCCTCGGCACAGTCCCAGACGAATCCAAGAAGCACCGAGGGTAGGCGAGGCACATCCCAGCATGGGTGGAAGCTGACAGTCCAACCCTCTGCCGGACCTGCATGCTTCTGGAACCAACAATCATGATGTTGGTAATGAACAGTCCTCTGTATGTTCCCGGCCCTTTCAGACCTGCCGCTGGAATGGCAAGAAGCAGCAGGCCGGACTCTGGACGAGGGCAGATGAAGGCTCAGGACAAGGCACTTGAAACGAAGACACAGGAACAAAGCACTAAAGACAAGGACTCAAACGAGGCAAGGTTCAATGTATTCAAAGAATTCAGGCAAGGATTCAGAAGCAAGCGAAGTACTGGGTTGAGCCCTACCACGCAGCGTGCCCTACACAGCCCACCATAAATGGGCGGACCCAATGGGCTGGTCATGGACCACGCTAGAGTGCGAAGCAGGCTCCAGACGAGGTGTGGAATAGCTGAAGCTGGAACATGGCAAAGATACTGTAGAAGCCTGTACCAAGGCGTGCCCTACACAGCCCATCCTAGGCTGGTCGCGGACCACGCGGGAATGGCACAGGTTCAGTCAGAGTCTTAGGCATGGACGGAGCAAGCTCAAGTATCCGAAGGCGAGACAGAGTTCAAAACACAGAACCAAGACAGAACTTGGCTTCAGGCAAGGATACAGGAACAAGATGGGACTTGGCTTCAGGCAGGAGGGTCCCTCCGGAGGCTTGAGCTGCGGATATGAAGAAGGATGCCGACAAGGAACCAAGGGTAGCAGGCATCAGGACAGGATCACGGACATCAGGAACGGAACTGGAACATGAACATTGGGAACAGGTAACACAGGACATGGAGCTCCAACGTAGAACATGGACCTGACTGAGCGCTGGAAGGCAAGACTTCCAGGAGCAGGAAACTCCAGTGCAAGGCAAGGCAGAACTGAAAGTGGAGCCCTTTTATAGACCAGAAAGCAGGCAACTCCCTGGGAGGAGTTCCGATGGGCCATACCTGGCTGACCCTATAAGTATAGAGAGAAGTTGCGGGCCGACCCCTTAGAAAGAAGGGTGGGGCCCAAACCAGAAAGTCCAAGCTGAAACTGGAGCAGGCCTCAGACAGGCCCCGATGACATCGAAGGCCTCCCAGGCCATGGAGCAAAATCCGGAAAGCCAGTTCAGGCGAGGCCCCAGCTTTGGAGCAGCCTCCAGAGAAAGGTGAGAGGCCTCCCGTGGATGCAGCTACAGGAGGAATCGTAACAGTGTTGTTGCTGCTGTAGCCTTTGAGCTATACCGGGGATGGCCTGGAGGCCCAAAAGGTCTGCCGGGTCCAAGGCCTTGCAAACTGTTATGGTAGTGGCTAGGAGATGAAGAGAGACCACTGAAGGAAGGCCCGCAGTGGAACCCGTAGCCGGGAGGCAGATCAGGGCTTGAAGACCAGCGAACAAAGCGGGGTCTCCTGGTGAAGACAGTCTGAAGAACTGCCCGAGTCGAGGCAGGCAGACGTGGAGCAGAGCCAGAAGAAGTCCAGAGGTCATGGCAGGTAGCAGCGATGCAAGTCGAGGATACAGACCGGATGTCAGGGCAAGCAGCAGACTAGCAGAGACTGGAGACAAACCAAGGATCAGGACGGGCAGCAGAAAGGAATTACCAGGAGCCAAGCCGAAGTCAGGAACCAAGAAGACAAGCCGAGGTGGAAGCAGGAGATGGAGCAGGAGCAGGAGAGCTGGGACGGAGCAGGAACTGGATCAGGAACACGAAGGCAGGAGCAAGCAGGAACTGGATCAGAAACACGAAGGCAGGAGAAAGCAGGAACTGGATCAAGAACATGAATGCAGGAACAGGCAGGAACTGGATCAGGAACACGAAGGCAGGAACTCAGAAACAGATGAACAGCAACTAGCAACTCCAGAGAGTGAACCCTGTTGCAAAGGCAAAGCATGGAAGTAGATGCTGGATTTAAATACCCACCGGCATCTGTCGTCATCCTAGGGGCCGGGCCGAGGTTTCCCGCCGCGGCCCCTTTAAATCCCAAGCCCTTGCACGCGCGCGTGTCTAAGGGGCGGGGTTTGCCGGAAGAGTTCGGTGGCGTCTCCCTTGTGGAGAAGCTGCCGCGGAGCGGCCCAGCCACGGCCCAGGGAAGGGCGGAGGGCGCCGCAAATCGGCGAGAGCCGGCAGCAGAGGAGGTGAGAGCCTGGCCGAGGAGTCCCAAGGCTGGGATTCATAAACACCCCCTCCTCTAATGATATGAAAGAAGGAGCTTTCACCAACAGCCCATGAAGTCCAGACAACAGCAGTGCCACGCTACGTCTATTTATAGTACAGCTTCAATAATCCTAATTACAGTTTCATAATTGCTGCGATTATCTAGGCTCTTGCAAACAAAAGGGCAGATTTTAAAAGCCCTGCGCACAAAAATCCAGCCGGATTTACGCAAGCAGGGGACTTGCGCGTTGGCGTGCCTATGTTGCCTAGGCCGCCGGCACACGTGAAAGCCCCGGGACATGCGTAAGTCCCGGGGCTTTGCTTGGGGGGCGTGTCGGGGGTGGAGCGGTATTCGGGGGCGAGGACGAGGGCTTGGTGCCGGCCTGGGGGCGTTCCAAGGGTGTGGCCGAGGCCTCCAGACCAGCCCTTGGGCCGGGGAATGGCGCGCCGGCAGCCTGTCGGCACGCCCAAGTTACACCTGCCTCGGGCAGGCATAACTTTCTGAACAAAGGTAGGGGGGGATTTAATTAGGGCTGGGGGGTCGGTTAGATAGGGGAAGGGAGGAGAAGGTGGGGGAGGCCGTAAAAAAAGTTTCCTCCGAGGCCACTTCGATTTTGGAGCAGCCTCGGAGGGAACGGAGGCAGGCTGCTCGGCTCGGCGCGCGCAGGTTGCACAATTGTGCACCCCCCTGTGCGCGCCGACCCTGGATTTTATAACATTTGCGCAGTAGCGCATGTATGTTATAAAATTGGGCATAGATTTGTTCACGCTGGGTTGAGCGAACAACTCTACACCTGCGCATAACTTTAAAAATCTACCCCAAAGGATTTATCTTTTAAAAACAATTTTTTTTTGAGGTGGGGGGGGACACTGAATAGCAGAGAAGAGAGGCTATGGCCGAGCACAGGTAAAACCTCCACGGCAGAGTGATGGCCTAACAAGAATGGCAAAACAACTAAAATAATTACACTCAAATTTTATCTTGTGAACAATAAAATCAATCAATAAATGAATCAAAGTGCTGCTTGGTAGAGGAGCATCAGCGACAGCCCCAGGCATGGAAATCTTGTTGAGCCCATGGGATTGCAGGACTCCTGTGGATCCAGGCATGATGATATCTCTTGGCATCTTCGCCTGCCTGGTTGCACTTGCTACCACTTATGTTTTACAAAGCAGGTTGGCTGGAGGGGGAAGTGCTGGAGTTGGCACTGAAAAGAGGGATCAAATGTAGGGTTTGGCGACAGTGGTGACTGCTGAATATCTGGGATCCTTGGACATGCCAATAGTTGGCAAGCTGGCTGAGGAGGGTGGACCACAGCAGTTTTAGGAGTGGTAGTTATATGACTGCTGTGGAGCCAGTTTCTGGAGGAAAGCAGTCCTTACAGTAACACTCTCAGGTCAGTGGTTGCTGAGCCAAGATTATAAATTTGAAAGAAATATGGAAGGCTATTTTCTGCCTTGAAAAATCCCTTTCAGGACAAATTATGCATGTCTGTACATCTGCAGGCATCAATTTCTAGGTTTCAGTTCAAAGAACAGGAAACTCAGGATCACAAGAGTCAATTGACTAATTTAGATGAGAAAATTGCTAAACTTCAAAAAATGATAGAGGATAATGTGAATTACATAATAAAATTGAGAGTTTGGAAAATGCTATTAAAAGGTGGAACTGAATTTTACCAATTTTGCAAAGGTACCAACTGTTTCATCTGTAAATAGGTTTAAGAGATATTGAAGATACCTTCTTAAGTTATGGCTCCATCCTCTAAGGTGTATTATTTCTCTCCCCTAAGAAGAAGTTTGGGGAAAAACATTCAGGGCTTCCCAGCTGCCTTTTGACAATTGGGCTATGACTGCTATTTTGCATCTTTACACCACACTTATAATTGATTTTATATTGGAACTGGACAGAGACTGCATTTGACAGATTTTTTTTTTTAACAAAGATATTCTGTTTCTAAATGAAAGAATATGAGTTTTTCCAGATGTGGCAAGAGCCACTCAAAAAAAAAATAGATAAAATTATTTTGGGGTTTGAAATTGAAAGTTGTACAATTAGGTGCCCAATTTTTTTTCTACAATTTCTGGGTAAATGTGTTATTAGATATTAAGGAGCTCATTAATTCTTTTAAAAAGTCTAGTAAGTTCTCTCTTTTCCTGAGGAATAAGGAATTTGTGCAGAATTTGCCTGCAGTTTCTTCTTTATCTGCTCCTGTGTTATTATCTAAGTAACTATGGGATAAGTGTAATATTCTATATGTTGCAATGCATTAGGAAAATAGTGGGTATTGATTTGTCTCTGAATTGCTTTTATTCCTTCTATATTTAGACTTCGAACTCCCTCATTTAGTGGTCTTCATAGGACATTTAAACATATATCTGCTGGATTTTGGGATGTATTAGGTATTAATGCCTGCTTGGATTTGATCTTGTTTAAAATTCTAAATAAATAGGGGGACTAGTTGGAGGAGAGAGGAGTCCCTGGAGCCTCTTTTCATTGTGAGCTGCCATTTCCTGGGACTTTTATTGAGCTGCCTCATTGATACCTCTTGGGTCCTGGCCGGTAAGAGGGCAAGCCGCTGACGTCATCACTGCGGGACCTCGGGCCTTTAAATCCCATGGCAGAGCAGTGCACCAGCGCTGCCGGCGCACCACCTAAGCCACTTGCGCCAAAGGGGCGTGCGGCTTTGTCCGTCTTCAGCTGTTCAGCTGGGAGACCCTGACCCTCGTTTCCTGAAATTATGGGCAAGAAGAGGAAGGCTAAAGTTGTTACTTCTTGCCTTGCTCGCTCTGGGAATATTGGCCCCATGGATGCTCATGTGAGTAGGTTAACATTGGTGCCACAAATGGACTGCGAGGGGGGGGGGGCAATTTGAGCATCTCCTTGAGTCCAGGTATAGGCCCTATTCCTCTTCAACCTGTTGGAAGTAAAGCTGTGGAAGGTTCTATAGATTTTGAATCAACAAATCTGAGTGAAAGTGTGTCGGAGTCCCCTGTTGTGAAATCTGCTGAAATAGCTCAGTAAGCTTTACAGGTACAAGGAACATCAAGTAAGAACTTCCCTGAGTCACAATGGGAGATTTGTGGAGGATGCTAGTGAAATTGGACTCTAGTGTATCACAGGTTAATTCCAATCTTTCATCTTTGGTTAATATCAATAAAATATCTATTGAGGAACAAGGAAAATAATCGAATGAGTTAGAATCTTCTGTTAAGGCTATTTCTTTAAAGATTCAAAATATGCAAAATGTTGAAAATATGCATATTAGTGATAGTTTAACAAGGCATGCAGAATCGGAAAATATTGAAAATTTAGGGGCAGATTTTAAAAGTTATGTGCGCGGTCTACATTTGTGCGCGCTATCCGCGCGCATGTTATAAAATCAGGGGTCGGCGTGTGCAACTTGCATGTCCCGAGCCCTCGGGGAGACTAGCTGGCTTTCCCCGTTCCCCCCCACCTTCCCCTCCCTTCCCCTACCTGTCCCGCCCTCAGACCGAAAACCCCCTCGTACCTTTGTTGTTGAAGTTACGCCTGCCAAAGTCTGGTGCGCGATCCCCCAGCCCAGTGGCCATATGGAGATCTCTGGCCACGCCCCCACCCCACCACCGGACTGCCGCACCCCGCCCATTTTTTCAAGCCCCGGGACTTACATGTGTCCCGGGGTTTTACGCATGCCGCCGGGCCTTTTGAAAATAGGCTCGGCGCGCGTAACTCCCCTACATGTAGGGCTTTGAAAATCTGCCCCTCAATGAGTAAAAAAGCTATGATTTGTTAATTTTCTGTTAACAATATTGTTATCTCCATATGAGATGTTTATAAAATTTCTTAAAGGAATCTTGCTATTTGAAGAAAATAAGATCCTTCTTTTATTGAAAATCTTCTATTTTCCTAATTATCCTTGTACGAGAGAAGGTGGGGGTAATGAGAATAGTATTGGCATTTCAACCTTTCTAGAAGAATCCTTAAACATTATTAATACAAGAGCTACCTTGTTTCTTTTTCCTTAGAAAAAGATAAGGAATTTTTCTGACCCTGCCCATCTTGAGACCTTTTTGGCAGATAAATCTGAGATAAGTGGAGCCCCTCACTAGCATTTAATTTAGGACCAAATATTTTTGTACTCTCCTCTCTCTGGTGTTTATTGGAATTTTTCCTGTTAAATGATTTCTAGTGGTCCCCCAGATTATATGGCACTGTGTGATGGTTAGTTATTTGATGTTTGCTTTTTAAGTATTATGTCCTTCACAAGTTTCTTTATGTTAATTTCAGTGCTTGTAATTGGAAAAACTTCAATAAAGAGAAAATTATAAAAAAAAATATTCTAAATAAATAGGCCACATTTTAAAAGGTGCGCGCGGACGTAGATTTGTTCGCTCAACCTGTCGCGAACAAATCTATGCCTGATTTTAAAACATGCGCGCGCTCCCTAGAACCCCCCCTTACCTTTGTTGGGTAAGTTGCGCCTGCCTCCCGGCAGGCATAGTTTACACAGCCAACCGACAGCCAGCCCGCAAACCCAGGCACAGCGGCAAATGGCCGCTGTGCCCGGAGGCTCCAGCCACGCCCCCGCCATGCCCCTGGACCGCCCCAGACCGCCCCTACCCCGCCTCTTTTTGCAAGCCCCGGGACATATGCGCGTCCTGAGGCTTGCGTGCATTGCCAAGTCTATGCAAAATAGGCTCGGCACGCGCAGAAGGGGTTTTAAAGAGTTACGTGTGTATATTGGGGTAGATTTTCAAATACCGCGAATAGGCGTATTTTTGCTGGCGCATCAGGCGCCAGCAAAAGTACGCGGGATTTTAGTAGATACGCGCGTAGCCGCTAAAATCCTGGATCGGCGCGCGCAAGGCTATCGATTTCGTATAGCCGGCGCGCGCCGAGCCGCGCAGCCTACCCCCGTTCCCTCCGAGGCCGCTCCGAAATCGGAGCGGCCTCGGAGGGAACTTTCTTTTGCCCTCCCCTCACCTTCCCCTCCCTTCCCCTACCTAACCCACCCGCCCGGCCCTGTCTAAACCCCCCCCCCCTTACCTTTGTCGGGGGATTTACGCCTCCCTCCTGGAGGCGTAAATCCCCGCGCGCCAGCAGGCCTCTTGTGCGCCGGGACGCGACCTGGGGGCAGGTACGGAGGGAGCAGCCACGCCCCCGGACCGCCCCGGGCCGTAACCACGCCCCCGGGCCCGCCCCCAGAACGCTCCGGACACGCCCCGAAAACGCCGCGCGGTTCGGGCTCGCCCCCCGACACGCCCCCCTCAGAAAACCCCAGGACTTACGCGAGTCCCGGGGCTCTGCGCGCGCCGGTAGGCCTATGTAAAATAGGCTCACCGGCACGCAGGGCCCTGCTCGCCTAAATCCGCTCGGATTTGGGCGGATTTAGGCGAGCAGGGCTCTTAAAATCCGCCCCATTATGGGGCGGATTTTCAGAGCCCTGCTCGCGTAAATCCGCCCAAAACCGGGCGGATTTACGCGAGCAGGGCCCTGCGCGCCGGGAAGCCTATTTTACATAGGCCTCCCGGCGCGCGCAGAGCCCCGGGACTCGCGTACGTCCCGGGGTTCTCGGAGGGGGGCGTGTCGGGGGGCGGGGCCGGAGCGCGCGGCGTTGCGGGGGCGTGTCGGCAGCGTTTTGGGGGCGGGTAGGGGGCGTGGCTACGGCCCGGGGGCGTGGCCGCGCCCTCCGTACCCGCCCCCAGGTCGCGGCCCGGCGCGCAGCAGGCCCGCTGGCGCGCGGGGATTTACGTCTCCCTCCGGGAGGCGTAAATCCCCCGACAAAGGTAAGGGGGGGTGTAGACAGGGCCGGGTGGGTGGGTTAGGTAGGGGAAGGGAGGGTAAGGTGAGGGGAGGGCAAAGGAAAGTTCCCTCCGAGGCCGCTCCGATTTCGGAGCGGCCTTGGAGGGAACGGGGGGAGGCAGCGCGGCTCGGCGCTCGCAGGCTATACAAAATCGATAGCCTTGCGCGCGCCGATCCAGGATTTTAGTGGATACGCGCGGCTCCGCGCGTATCTACTAAAATCCAGCGTACTTTTGCTTGAGTCTGATGCGCAAGCAAAAGTAGGCTGATCGCGCTTCTTTTAAAATCTACCCCTATGTGTATAACCCTTTTAAAATCCGCCTCAAAATCAATTTTCTTGCAAGCACAATCTGGTAGCTCAATGTCAGTGTTGGATGCTGTGATGTGGGAGAACTGGGCTTGACTCAAGAGTCTGGTGTGTGCTGCTTGGTCTGACTGGGGCTGGGGAATACTGCAGAAGGAAAGGACTTTGCTCAACAGTAACACCTATGAACAGACTTTGGGCCGGATTTTAAAAGGGTTACGCGCTTAAGTTAAGCGCGTAACCCTTTAAAAAAAACCCTGCGCGCGCCGAGCCTATTTTGCATAGGCTCGGCGGCGCGCGAAAGCCCCGGGACGCGCGTAAGTCCCTGGGCTTTACTAGGGGGTCGTGTCGGTGCGTGTCGGGGGCATGTCGGAGGCGTTCCAGGGCGTTGTGCCGGCCCGGGGGTGTTCCGGGGGGCGTGACCAAGGCCTCCGGACCAGCCCCTGGGTCGGGTGATGGTGCGGCAGTGGGCCATCGGCGCGCGCGAGTTACGCCTGCTTCGAGCGGCGTAACTTGTGCGATAAAGATAGGGGGGGTTAGATAAGGCCGGGGGGGGGGGTTAGGTAGGGGAAGGGAGGGGAAGGTGCGGGGGGGTGGAAGGAAAGTTCCCTCTGAGGCCGCTCTGATTTCGGAGCGGCCTCAGAGGGAACGGGCAGCATGCGCAGGACTCGGCGCGCACAAGTTGCACAAATGTGCACCTCCTTGCGCGTGCCGACCCCGGATTTTATAAGATACGCGCGGCTACACGCGTATCTTATAAAATCCAGCGTACTTTTGTTCGCGCGCGCGCTGTTTTTTTAAAATGTACCCATTAGTGCATGCACACTGAGCTCTGGAAGGAACTGTAGGTCATAGACCTTGGTTGAGGATTGTCACCGCCATGATTGGACTGGGTGGTGGAAGCTAACTACCAGTTGTAAATGAAGATTTGTAAATGAAGATTTGGGCTCCCTGTTCCTACTGAACTGGGAGCCCAAAAGAACAGGAAGAAACCACTGAGCACCCTCAGAAAAATTCTGACCCAATATTTCATTGGTCCATATGGACTGTACAGTGCCTGATAAAAGAAAGAATTAAAACATTGTTCTTCACATACTATAAAGCAGAACCTGGTTAACACTCTTTATATGCTAAATTGTGTATATATTTGCATGGCTGCATGTCCTTGCTGTGTCCTTCCACAGACTTCATTAGCATAAAAAATACGTTTTTATCCATCTCTGTAAGCACTAGGTATTACAGTCTCATATTTTCTGGCATAGTGAAGGGGTCTTTATTGTTGTACATCAAGGTCACTGACAAGTAATATATTTAATCTATTAAATCATTAGGCAGATAAATAATTTGGATGCAAATTGAACTTTGAACTTTTACCTCTTCCCCTGATAGACAGCACAGTTTCACTGTATTCATGCTAATCTTACTCCACATTTTGGATAGTAATTCCATTAGAGTTCTGACTACAGCTGTACATATGCAATGACCTCAAATACAATCTCTTTATAGAGAGGGGTAATAGGAATATTAAAATTTAAGCCAAAGAGGAAAGTAAATTAACTTTACATTATTTATTATGGACACAAATCCTTTGTAGGATTAGAGGATAAAGAATTAATAAAATGAAGAATGCACAGGCATCCTTAAAGAGAATCCATAAATTTAAAAGTATTTCCTAATTTATTTGCTCTAATATTTATATATGCTGCCTCCAGAGATGCTGCGTTTTTAGTCACATGAGCTATTCTCTCCTGTGCTGTAGCTCCCAATGTGCAGTGGTAGGGGATAAGACGGCGGGGGGAGGGTCGGGTTGTGTGAAGTCACATCAGAACTGTTTAATTGTTCAAACAGAGTTGACCTTAACATGTCATTTAGTTTACTTTAGTTTAGTTTAATTAAGTTTGTTATATATCTTTCGCTCCTTGTTTTGTAGCCCAGCAGTATAATCCTGGCAGCCGAATTGCCCATGGTGAAAAGAGAAGGCAAACTACCTGTTTAAGCCCACAGCCTACAGCCACCCAACTGCAGTGTGAATATGCCACACTGGGGCTGAGAGAGGCTGGGAAGAAGAGGGAAGGGGATCCGGTGTCATGTTAATGGTGCTCCCAGTCCCTGGGAGCTTGCTTTTTGTGGTATGAACAAGAACTGTTAAAGCTGCCTTGCCACTGTTTAGGGATTCAATATACAAGCACGGAAGATGACCATTTGTGAGGCAGTGTAGGGGATGTTTGCTTTTTTGGTGCCTGTTCTGCTCATAGCCAGAAAACTTGCCATTTTTTTTTTATCAGTCCTATAATTATTGCAGAGATAAATAGTTATTAATAACAAAAAGTACTGAACAAAACAATTAGGACAATTACATAAAGATACCAGCATCCAATCTGATAAGAAACTCCTGCTGTTTTAGGATTCTCAATCCATTTGATTCAAACAATAATGTTCCCAGATGGTCCCAGTTTATTAGCATTAATCAAGATAGTCCTTTTTTCAAAAAAATTCCCTCTTATTTCATTGCATTTTGGGATTTATAGTCTTGCTAATCACATATCACCTGAAACCACATCTTGCTTAAAGGTAGTATGAGTTACAAAGAAACAATGTCTTCGTTTCGATTTGTGTGTGATTTTATTTTGAAATAATGCATATATTATAGCAGGAGATGATGTGCCACACTCTGTGACTGTACAAACCAAAACTGAGACACATGCTTAGCTGAACAGACAAAAGTATCCTTACTATCATAGCACAGGCTTTCCTATATTAAGTCTAGAAACATCATCACTTAAGCAATGGGGACTCATAAAAGACCAGATGGTAGGAAGAAAGAAACGCATGGATGCCTCATCTAACAAAACTGATTTTCCTAAGCTCGGTTCAGGTGAGGACATGTAGGTCAAGCTGTAAAATGCATTGTCCTGAAGTTAGAACAGACAGAAGAGAATAGAATTCTGGGGGAAAATGAAGCACCCTAGTAGCACCGTGACATTTTGTCACTTGCGTCCGTTCATGAAGTCAGATGTACTGGAAATGGCGGGCAGGGGGTGGTAGGGTTGTAATTTCGGTGGTAATGCTGGATTGGGGTTTATGGATGCCCTGCTGTAGAACAGCATTGGCTCCTTCACACCATCAAAACCAGAGTACTGCTGTCACGTCAAGGCAGATGTGTGCCTTAGTTCTGTCATGAAGGAATTGTTTTAGATTCAAGGTCTACTGTAGAATATGGAATCTTATACAACCTTTCAGTAATAAATAAATGTGTTAAACAGCACTTAATAATAGGGAGGGCTGCTTATGGATGTATTTGTACATTCCTTTAAGGAGTCTTTTCCATCTTCATACCTCTTCCCATACGCTTTGTATGGCACAGAGAGGTAATCGGTGTTGCCAATGAGTTTGTAAACCAACCACTTTTCCAGAAATTTTTCACAAAATGAATGTAGCAGCAGTATTTTATTCTATTTATTTTAAATATTTATATTCTGTCTATAGAAGACCAACTGTTATTAAGCAGAGTACATTAGAAACATATATATTAAAATGACATGCAAGACTATAAACATGCTTGTGCCTTAGATGCCCATCATTACAATGCATACCTAATACCTGCTGCTTCCTGAATCATGTCATGAAGATGGCAAGTAAGGAAGTGCTCTTTTTGAGACAAAAATTCATGCATAATCAAATGTAAAACCTTTGTCAGATCTCCAGGCAGGTAGAACTGAATCGCTGTGTAATTAATATGTGTGTTTTATTTGCCGATTTAACGTTATTTGTCTTCAATTTATTTTTCTAGCGAATTGTTTAGAGTAGCAGAAAACTGTATGAAGCTAGCTGGAAATGCTGATTACTCTAGGTGTCAATTTAGTGTGTCCATATATAGTACTGCTCAAACTTTGGGGGTCATTTATCAAAGTGCTATATGGCATTTTCACATGTGTTAAGGCATTTTCACATGCAAAATACGCCTCTAACACATGTGAAAATGCCATTAATGCATGCGAAAGCACCATAACGTTTGGTGCGATGCAAGTGAGAAAAAGGGGAAAATATTGAGCGAGAATTTTGGCCAAGTGGGCTGGACTCGCAGTTTTGTGAAGCCGTATCGCACGGCTTTAACGTGAATTTTAACTACACCTTTTTCATTTGCGTAAAGCTATGCAATAGGGCTTTATCGCGGTTGCGATGTTTATCGCAGATGCTGTTTTGAGTGGTTTTAAGCTCCTGGAGAGCCAGCCAAGCTATCAGGGCCCTCTCTCTCTCTCTCCCAGTGGTTGTATGTAGGAAATACATCAATTCTGGCACTTATCGCAAAGTGCGAAAAAGTTATCGCAATTTGCACTAAGATAGCGCTTTGCATAGGTATTATTAGCACAAATTGCGATAAACTGCCTATTACCATAAAACACACCCCTTTTTCTATCGCATGCGATATTTAGTGCATTTTGATAAATCCAGGCCTTTGTGTGAGAAACTTTAGTCCCAGTCACCCTGCCCCACACCCACCCACCCACCCACTAGCTGTCCCTTTTTAATAGACTTCTAAGAGATCTCATTCCTTGCTGCCTTACTCAATTAAAGTTGGCCCTTCCTCAAGTAATCCCTCCTCTAATCCACCCGGCTTAGTTTTTCCAAATCATGGCCTCATTGTTCTTGTCAAAGCCTCTTATTTGTTTTTTATCTATGTGTTTTGTCTGTCTATCTTGACTATATTGTAAGCTCTAAGGAGTAGGGTCGGTCTCTTATGTATCTCCATAAAGTGCTATGCAAATGACAATAATAATAATTATTGTAGATACTTGTAGGAATGTGATGCCATAGTTGAATAGCGCAGGTACCTTTCCCAACCTTCTCAACACCATCTGTGGAGATTTTGCCACACATCAGTTCTAGGGAAAGGTTGTTCAGTATATATCTGAGCTTTTGTCATCAGCAGTGTACTAGAGGTCAGAGAGAGGCAAGTATTTCTTAGAAGGACATTTTGTCAGTCTTCAGACCTTAAGGGACCAAGAATATATGCCATTACTAAGAGGGGGATGCGGGAGAGAAAAGAAATGTGTTAAAATCTTATTGAGTTGGACTGTAGAAAGAGAAATTTAAGGATGAGGAAAAAGGCAAAATTAGATTTTGGGATTAGAGATGTATGAACGTTTACAAAAAGGACTCACAAACTCACCCAATTTCATCTAATTTAAGAGCCTTTTTATGCTAACATGAAAGTTATCTTGACAATCTTTGATGGGTTGTACAGAAATCTGAGGATTATTTGGTTTGGATTTGAGAAAAAGTTAGGACAGATTTATATTCATGCAAATGTTGGGTAAATGGCAAATAAATGGATTTCATTTTCAACTGTGCAAACATTCACCTGGCTTCAGTTTGATTCTAGCTAGCTCTCACAACCCTAATTGTGGGGAACACATAAAAGTGACTCTTTCTCTCACGCTTTCTTTTACCTTTGAGAAATATCACCCCCAACAGAACTCATTGGAATGAGCACCAATTCATCAAAATGTTTTGTAAATTTCAATCTTATTTGTCTAACAAGCAAAACAGAGACATAACTAACTTTACACTTTTATTATGCAGACTTTGTTCTGTCAAACTCACTAATAATTTTTCCCGAGGCTTATACCATACTTGTAAAAATGCTTATTCTGACATTTACTATATTAAGTATGCAGAAAACCATACAATATGTTTATTGGCCTGGAAAAGCAATCTATAGTAAAGCTGTTTTGGTGTCAGTTTTCTTTCAGATTTAGACTTTTGATGTTGGACAGCTGTTCTATATAATTAACTAACTTGAAGCAGCATATTTATAATGGTAACAACAAAGTGAAAGATTGTAATAAAGCTTCTGTATGAAGGTTATTAATTTTCTTATTGCAACTGCCAATATATTTAAAAATTCCACTTTATTTAGCTAATAGGACACTTAGTTTAATGAAAAAAGAGTTTGCATAATAGAAATCACCTAATTAAATTCTCAGGCTTAGATTCGCTGAGTATTTACTTACCTATTATGCTAAAAGTTGCTTGGAGGTAGCACCAGGAAAGTCATCCCCAAATTCCTTTTACTTCCACAATGGCTCCTACTTGCTGCAGAAATCAAATCTGCAAATTGTAGGAGGATAAGGATTTTAAACAAAGAATCGCCAGCACCTATATAAAAAAATAAAATGGGCAAAATAAAAAAAAAACCAAACAATATTTTTTTAAAATTCTGTTTTATTGATGGTGAGAAAACAGCAGGCAGTAGACCAAGGTATGTCCTAGATCAATCACCCCTTCTCCGCATCACCTTACTCCTCTAAAAATCCTCTCATATGAGATTCCTTCATAAATAAAATTGAATCAATAGGTAAGATCATTATTATGCAACTCTTTAATATCATAGAGTTACTAAGTAGTTCTTGACTGCTAAAGGAATGCTTGTTCTTCATTATTGTTGCCTTGGTATTTGTTTCTCTATATGTTTTTCTCATAGCGCATCATGAGCCATTACATATATACTATTTACAGAAAAAGTATGATCATTGTCCACTCAAGTATTGTTTCTTTCTACTGTCTTCTGGGAACTAAATTATTAGTGGGTATTTTGTAATTTTATTTTAGTTTTCACCTAACATTTTCTTCCTTCTCTTTTCCAGCTCATTAAAACCTAGCCTTCATTTGAAGCTATCCAGGGTTCTTTATTATATTTGTAACACCCTTTCAACTAACCCAGGCATTACAGAGATAGTCCTTGATGACGATAGGCCACAGGCTGCATTCCCTCCAGTATCTGGTACATGTGTATTGAGTCTGACCAGTAGGTGTCACCCTCGTGCAATGATTGAAACTCCCCACAACCGTAGCAAACCAAATCCCAGCTGGCCCAGGGGAACATAAGCCAAGTTCCAAATTCAATCCAAATCTTCCACATGACAGTCTGCAGCAGACACTAAGGGGTAGATTTTCAATCTAGCACGTGGGCATACATGTGCGCGCGCTACCCGGTGCGCACACATGTACGCCCGATTTTATAACTTGCGTGCGAAGGTGCACACAAGTTATAAAATCGGGGGTCGACATGCACAAGGGAGTGCACACTAGTGCATCTTGCACACACCTACGCCCGCGGGCTTCCCCCGTTCCCTCCCAGGCCACTTCAAAATCGGCCAGCTTCACAAATAGCCGCTGTGTGGAGGCCTCTGGTCCCTCCCCTGCCCCGCCCCAGACTGCCCCACCCCACCAACACCCCACCCCGGACCACTCCTTTTTGCAAACCCGGGGACTTTCATGCGTCACCGGGCCTTTTGAGTATAGGCCCGGCGCACGTGAGCCCGGTTTCGTGCGTAAAGCCTCTGGATTTACATGCAGAACCTTTTGAAAATCTACCCCTAAGCCATTAGGCCAATCCATAAATATTTAAAAATATATTATATTTAGTTACTTGCCCAGTTTCCTTTCCACCTAAAAGAATGAGTGGATTAATCCAAGATCGAATCCAGCAAGATACAGGTAATGGAATATTTTTTTAGTTATGGACTTCTTACAGTTCTGAAGTATTATATAATAACATAACATAGTTACAGAGTAAGTGATGGCAGAAAAAACAAAATGGCTGATCCTGTCTGCCCAACAGTGACCTGTCCAAACTGGGCAGATACAAACACAAATTCCCACATGGTACACGACATCTGCTCCCTCCTTCCCACATGTTCCTCACTCAGTCTCTCAAGTTGTATCTCTGCTTTTTTTAGGTTATAACTGCTGCTCCATTCAAGTTACTGATCAAGGTCAGGACAGACAGCAGACAGACTGGTCTGCTCCAGGCAAGAGGTCAAGGTCCAGGTGGCAGGCAGTCATGTTCGGGTCCAAGCAAGAGGTCAGGTCCAAGCAAGAGGTCAGAATCCAGAAGTCAGACCAAGGGTGGGCAAAGACACACAGAAGACATTGATCGAGATGGATAGGATGAGGAAAAGCTGGACATGGAAGGCTGGACAAGGCAAAGTTGGACAAGGAAAGCTGGACGAGGCAGGAATCAAGACCCCAGGAACAAGCTTGAAGACACAAGAACACTGGAACGCTGTAGCAACACACACGGCTAATAGGCAGGAGACCCATTGCTGAGTCGTCTGATGCTCCTCAGAAGGAGCTTATATTGTGCAATATCGGTGATGACATCAGAGGGTGCCGGGCCTGTCTTCCCACCATGGGACCTTTAAGAGGGGAAATGTTGGAAGCATATGCCTAAGGAGAGACAGAAAGGCGGTGGTCATGGTGGCATCCTGTGCTGCGTTAGTGAGGCTTGGCTGCTGGAGGCATCCTGGCCGCAGAGGTTTGGTGGTTGCTGGCTTGGGGGTGAGCGCTGTGGCTCGCTGGGCCTTCCCATGAACTGCAAATCCTAACACCCCAAAGTCTCTTTTTCAGTCCATGCACATCAATCTCTTGCCACCTATCATGTACAGCTCCTTTGAATTTCTGCACACCAAATGCTTGACTCTGCACTTCTTGGCATTGAATCCTAGCTGCCAAAACTTTGACCAAACTTCAAGCTTTTTTAGATCACTTCTCATCCTCTTGACTCCTTCAAGGGCATCCATTCTGTTGTAGATTTTGGTGTTATCCATAAAAAGGCAAACTTTTCTTTCTAATCTCTCTGCAGTATTACTCACAAAGATATTGAACCAAACTGACTCCAGAACTGATCCCTGAGGCACTTCATTAATCACCCTTCTCTCCTCAGAGTGAGCTCCATTTACCACTACCTGCTGTCGTCTGTCAGTCAACCAATTTCTAATTCATTCCACTACCTTGGGACCCACTTCCAGGCTGTTCATTTTATTCATGAGCCACCTATGAGGACCATATCAACAACTTTGCTAAAATCAAAGTAAACCACATCAAGTGCCTACCCTTAATCTAATTCTCTAGTCACCCATACAAAAAAATCAATTAGGTTAGTTTGACACATCCGTCCTCTGCTAAATCCATCCTGCAACCCACTGGAATTTAGATAATTCACTATCCTGTCCTTCAGCAGCATCCCCATTAATTTTCCTACTACTGAGATCATGCTAATCAGCCTGTAATTTCCAACCTCATCTTTGCTACCACTTTTGTGACATGAAACCACAGCTGTCCTCCAATCTTGCGGCACTATTCCCGTCTCCAAAGATCTATTAAACAAGTCTTTCAGAGGACCTGACAGTATCTCTCTGAGTTCCCTTAGTATCCTGGAATGTATCTCATCTGGCCCCATGGCCTTATCTGCTTTCGGTTTTGTTAGTTTCATCCAAACTCTTTCTTCTATGACAGGAGTGATATTTATTCCATTTACCTGTACACACGTCTGTACTCTGACAAGCCAGTAATGGTTCCTCTGCTAGGTCTTCCTTAGTGAATACTGAGCTGAAGAATCTGTTTAATATTTCTGCTTCTTACTTGCTTCTCTCCACACAATGCACACAATGCACCTCGTCACCTTTCATTCTTACAATTCCACTTCTGGTCTTCCTCCAGAGCTTTAAAGACAGGAGGATAAAGCCAATGACCAACAGGCCGATACAGTAAAGTCCGCGGGAGAGCGGACGAACGCCCGCTCTCCTGGCGCATGCACCGGCCCTTCGCCAGTGTGCGCGATTCTCTATTTAAATTAAGTGATGCGGTAGATCGGGGTAAAAGGAGGCGCTAGGGACACTAGCGCTTCCCTAGCACCTCCTTTTTGACAGGAGCGGCGGCTGTCAGCGGGTTTGACAGCCGACGCTCAATTTTGCCAGCTTCGGTTCTCGAGCCCGCTGACAGCCACGGGCTCGGAAACCGGATGCCAGCAAAATTGAGCGTCCAGTTTTCGGCGCGACAGCCGCGGGCCGAATTCAAAATTTTTTATTTTTTATTTTTTTACTTTTTTTACTTTTCGGGACCTCAGACTTAATATCGCTATGATATTAAGTCGGAGGGTGCACAGAAAGGTCGGCGCCGGAAGAAATTAGCGCCGACCTTTGGGTTGGCGCTAATTTCTGAAAGTAAAATGTGCGGCTTGGCTGCACATTTTACTTTCTGTATCCCACACGCATACCTAATAGGGCCATCAACATGCATTTGCATGTTGAGGGCGCTATTAGGTGCCGCAGGTTGGACGCGTGTTTTCCTCCCCATACTGAATAAGGGGTAATGGAAAACGCGCGTCCCAGTGCTCCGATGGAGCGCACTGTACTGTATCGGCCTGCAAGTTAGGAGAAACAGGTAGATAAGATAGGCCTTTCAATCTTTGGGGCCGATGCAATATAAATCGCGGAAAGCGGGCGCTGAAAAATCAGCGCCCGCTTTCCTAACGTGTGCATGGCGCCCGCAAGGGGGGCGCCATGCAATATCCAAATTAGGGACCCCACAGCGGTTTTCATAACCATCCGTCTGCCAGTAACGAAAACAGGCGCCGAGTTTACCAGCATTGGTCTTCATAACCGGCAGCCGCTGCGGGGTCCCTAATTTGGATATTGCATGGCACCCCCCTTGTGGGCGCCATGCGCACGCTAGGAAAGCGGGCGCTGATTTTTTACTTTAAAAAAGTACAGAAAAGCAGTTTTTTCTGCTTTTCTGTACTTCTTTTACCTGCGCTCAGCTATTAACGCCTGCTCCAGGCAGGTATTAATAGCTGAGCGATAAATGTGCATCTGAGACGCACATTTATTTTTTTGCATGCGGAGTGAATGAGTAATAGGCTCATTCACATGCATTTGCTGTTGCAATGCGATGAGAGGAGCGCTAGGGGGCGCTCCCCATTGCGGGAGTGGTGTGTGCCCTTGCGGTGAGATGGGTCCTTGTCTGGAAATATACAGGAGGAATCTGGAGGTCCTGACCCTCCACCGGACCTGCACGCTTCTGTGAGACCACCAATGCAATGGTGGTCTCTGAGTAATTCTCTGATCACTTTAATCCCTTTCGGACCTGCCACTGGGTAACGGCAAGAAGCAGAAGGCTGGACAGAGGTCAAGGGCGGACAAAGACATCTTGGCACAGGACGAAGAGACGAAGACTCAGACACTGGAGCTTGGAACTTGGAACTTGGAACAGATGAGACAAAGAAATGGACGTTGGAACAGACGAGACAAAGACGTGGAACTTGGAACAGATGAGTACTCAGACAGGCTAAAACTCAGGATGAAGAAGAATCCGGGTAACTCTATGCAGCAACTGTCTTGGACTGAGCTTCGTAGACCCGGTGAAACAGGTCAGAGAAGTTGGACTGAGGACGGTCCACAGAGAGGAGGAGCTGGACCAGGACATCCAAGGACAAGACAAGCTAAAATCATGGAAGTAAAAGTCTGGAACTCTCAAGAGAGAGCAGGGCCTCCTGCCACTCATGGACACTCGATGAAGAGCAGCACAGAGAGGAGGACAGATGACGGCACCTCAGGGAGTCCAAGAACCGGAGGAAGGTGGACAGGTGAGCAAGGTCCCTCAGGTGCCCTACACAGCCCAGCCGGGCTGGTCGTGGACCACACTGTCCCCTACGCACCCTACACAGCCAGCCGGCTGGTTGCAGACTACGAGGGGAGCGGGGCCTGCCCAGGAAAAAGGCAAACATCTGGACATCAGAGACGGAGGGCGTCAGGACACGGAACATCCAGTGAAGAGACCAGAACGAGGAGGGATCCCAAGAAGACTGGAATGCCAGGCAGGAGCAGGAACGAGGAGTCCTGAGGAGGAGAAACTCCCAAGAGGTCAGGCTCCTAGTGAAAGCAAGGCAGAAGTGACAACAGAACCCTTTTATAGGGCTGAAGAGGAGAACACCCACGGAGGAGTCAGAGGAGGACCACACCTGCATTGGCCCTTTAAGTAGCAAAGAGAGGCGCGGCCTCGCGCCTTAGGAGGAGCAGGAACAGGAAGCAGGACCCTGGACAGCAGCATCCCTGCCGCTACGTGCAGGAGCAAGAGCTGGGCCTCAGGGCAGGCCCCGACGTGGGAGGCGGCTTCCTTGCTGCACATGGAGGACAAAGGGCGGCTCCTTGCTGCGGAGGACACTGGGGACTGCGGCTTCCTGGCCGCGGAGAACTTGATGATGTCAGTGGCCCCTGCCATGGAGGTGGGAGTGGTGTTGCGGCCTCCGGACTGCCTGGGGGTGGCAACTGCGGCCTCTTGGCCGCAGAACAAAGGAAGAACATCAGCGGCTCCGAGCCGCGAAGGTAAGCGCCTGCTTGCAGCTAGGCCCGCGAGCAGGAGAGCAACATTTGCATGTGATGAGCGCTGTTACATTCACTCCGCATCCGACGCGGGTTAACTAGGCACTAATGCCCCATTGCATTAGGGGGTAGATTAGCGCCTATTTAACCTGCATCGGAGTGTGGGTTATACAGTGCACTCGGCTGAGTGCACTGTATTGCATCAGCCCCTTTATCTGCTGCCATACACTTTTTAATATTACCAGCCCATAAATGGACAGGAGGATTTTAGGTTTTGAATGTGTTGTATTTTGGGGGTTGGACATGGTTTAATTATCTTTTTTGTTAATTTGTACTTTTGTGGGTTGTAAGGATGATTTCTGTTATTTTTATAGAGTTTATTTTATGATTGGGAATGTTCAAATGTATGCTTTTGAATGTATATATTGTTGTAAGTCTCTCTGATGTGCTAGGAAAGGCAGGATAGTAAAATCCAAGTATGCCAAAGGAGAAGTTTGCCGTCCCCAGGTGGAAGTAGAAATGCTAACAAGGAACAATGTAAAGGAATGTAAAGGAACAATAGAGCATCACAAGATAAAGACCTGAAGTGAGAGGAGCTGGAAATGTACAGTAATGCATTACAACATAGAACAGGATAGGTAACAAAATGCAATCAGAGGTCAATGGGTGCATGTGTCTCTAGTCAGTCTGCAAGTTCTGTGAAGAACCATATTCACTATAGCACACTCCCCAGCTAGATTAACTGCCTCATGCCATTACAAGGCTAATAAATGCAAAGTGGTGAAGATTTGTATAGAGCAGGGGTGGGCAATCCTGGTCCTCGAGGGCCACAAACCAGTCTGGTTTTCAGGATATCCCTAATGAATATGCATGAGAGAGATTTGCATGCACTCTGCCTCAGTTGTATGCAAATCTATGTCATGCATATTCATTAGGATATCCTAAAACCTCGACAGGTTTGTGGCCCTCGAGGACTGGAATTGCCCACCCCTGGTATAGAGGCTGAAATCTAAAAGATAGGAAGGATAAAGAAATGCGCAATTCTTTCTGGTTCTAGGGAAGCGTGGAGGAAGGTGACTATTTTCACAAGGGTGGAGACTATTGAAGCTGACACAGGGATCCAGGATAGGTGTGTGTGGGAAGGAAAGAAAATGGGTTGACAGAAATAAATGTCTGATTGCTATGACCTAGACCCCCTCATCTGGTACAAGAGAACTCCTGCCATTAGGAAACTGTGATAGAAATGTGGCAAAAAATAATTTTCAAGGTTGATTTTAGAAGCATTGCTGGTCAAAAATGCCCAAATATGTGCATATGTGGGCGGCGAGCGAGCAACGCAGATTTTTAAAAAGACGCAGAATATGTGCATATTTACCCATATTTATGTGAGGACTAAGGGGTTGGAAAAGGGGCAAGGAGTGGGCGTGGCATGGATGTTCCAAGGCAGAGCCAAATGTTATGCACAAAAATCCAAACTTTAAACACGGAACCTGCAGCGCACATAGCGCATAACTTTACTGCTGCTCCTGAGGAGGAGTAAATCTGTAGATCTCAAGTTTTAGGGCTTATAGGACAGGGTGAGGGTTCTGGGTCAACTGGGCAGTGTACTGGATGAGGAACCAGAGGGGTCTAAAAGATCTCACTATTAACTGGACAAACTGGTGGACTAATCAGAGAACTGGGAACATTTTAAAATGTTCTGACATACACGCATAAAAGCTGACTTGGTCCTAATGAAGACACACGTGTGCTAGCTGTGCTCAAGAAACCTCTTAAAATTAGGAGCACACTTACGCGCAGTTGGTGCATTTTAAAACATAGGTGCGGAGGACTTCCAGTGATGACGTCATCTGAACGGGAGTAGGAAGTGTGAGCTCCGTAGCTCCCCTCCGAACTTCCCCCCATAATCTGCTGAAACTGCGGCGATTTTGAGCGAGTTTCTTGGGGAGGACGTCTCATGCCACGGTGACCCTGATCAGGCTCTTTGGTGCGCTGGATTTCCTGAGTGCTGGTAGAAGGAACGGCGCGAATCTGCTCACCATCCCGCACTGGCAAAATGGCGGCCACCCGTTTAAAATGAATTAATTTAGAAATGAAGCACGACAGCGATTTTGAGGCGGATCGACCACTCGGCTTGGAGCAGATCAGAGCTGCGATCGGACAGTTTTGGAAGCCTTGAGGTACCAGGACATCGGGGACGAAGCGAAGGGGGGCATAGGCAGGAGAGCAAAAATTTAATTTGAAACACGTGGTCAAGATGGCGGATGTGGGAATGCAGTTTACCTATGGAAGTGTGAGCTTTGGTTCTATGGCTCAGGAATATCAGTAAGGGAAGGCCTAGCTGAGTCTGAGCGTGCTCGTGGGGGTAAAGCCTCTTTACTAGAAGGCTGCACAGCGAGTACTGCTTTTTGTCCTGCTTAGGAATCTTCTTCCATCCGCTGCACCCCTGCTGGTTCCGCTGCGTGTCATTGCCAATTGTCCAGATTCATCGGTGTCCTTCGCCTGACAGCTGCACAACGAGTTCTGTCCTTCTTATTTAAAGAACATAAGAATATGCTACACTGAGTCAGACCAGGGGTCCATCAGTTCCAGCGTCCTGTTTCCAGCAGTGGCCAACCCAGGCCATAACAACCTGGCAAGTACCCAATTCTTTTTCTCCAACTCTAATCTTATCAACGTAATCGTCTGCTATTTTCATTGTGTATAGCTGTGAGCTGCTCTGCCACACTTGTGAAGATAAATTGTTGCGTTTTGGCAAGCCTAGAGTGGGGGAAGTCATGGAATGCGCCATCGGAGTTCCCGGGCTAGCACTGAGCGAGGGATTCATGTAACCAAAATGGCGGCCAATGCAGAGGGCTTGAAGCAGCTCACCTCTGTATCAGAGGATGTTTTATTGCAAATCTCGTCTCTGGTCTCAGGGACTCTGGATGAGAGGTTCATCAGATTGCAGACTATGATGGATGATATTAAGGGGACTTTGGAGGGGCAGGCCAAGCAGATGGATGGCGTGGAGCAAAGGATTAGTGATCAGGATGACCGGCTGGTCACTGCAGAACAACAGGTACAACATCTCACGGAGCAACAGGCTGTACTTCTAACTCGGATAGACGATCAAGAGAACAGAAACCGAAGGAACAATATCAAGCTGGTTGGAATTCCAGAAACTGTAAAAGAATCCGAGTTGTACCATCTCATAGAGGACTGGCTTCCTAACTATCTAGGCCTGACTTCTTTAGTGGGTCAATTACGATGCGAACGAGCTTATCGGATGGGTCACCCCTGGGAAGGGGATAATAGGCCAAGGCCTGTCATGACGCGTATCCTGAACTGGTTCCATAAGGTGCAGCTGATGCGTGAATGTCGAAAACGTCAGGTGATAGAATACAAAGGGAACCGCATTTTGCTCTTTAATGATTTTTCCACGGTGGTTGCTTCACAGCAGAGAGCAATGGCTCCCCTGTGTACTGAGCTGCATAAGAGAGGCATCTCATTTGCATTGCTTTATCCGGCTAAGCTACGGATACATCATGACAACAACACCTTTTTCTTTCTTAAGCCTGACGATGCATCCGCCTTCCTGACGACCTTGGCTCCGGCGGCACCTCCTGGTGTGGGGGTGGCCTAGCAGATATCACTCGCAAGAGAGTTTTTGTCCTTTCTTGTTTGTTCTCGACAATCATTGGGAACTATGCATCCAGAGACAGTTTATTGCCTGAATTGGCATGGAGCCAGGGTTTTTGGCTCTCTCATTCTTATACTCAGTGTTGCATTCCCTGTTCGTGTAGTATTGATTCACGAATATCTTCCTGGAAGATTGGCTCCAAGAGGGAGCTCATGACGTGTGAGCGCTGCAGCTTTAGCTTTCAGATCTAGTTTTCAAAAGTTACATGTTTGTAAAGTAATGGTCTATAATTGTGCTATTATTCTTCTATTTTCACTGTTCATTGGGGGGGGGGGAGGGTGGTGGAGGGGAACTTCGGCATGCCTTGGAACAGGGGGTATGTTGGAGTTCTGGGCCTCCTAAGGTTGCAGGGTACTAGTCGTGAGTATGAATGGAAGTATGTCTGGAGTGTATTGTGTGCATGGTGTGTATGGGGGTGGCTTTTGGGGACTAGGTGGGGGGGAAGGTGGAATCCCTAGGAGAGGTGTATGCATTTTTGGAAGGGAAACAATTCACACTGGACACTGATGAAGTAAGGCTCAGGTTGTTTCCATATGATCCCGGAGGCTCAGGCTGGGGAGCCAAGGGATTTTCAAAATGGATATCTCTCTGTGTAGCCCGCTTGGGCCTGGCCTATAGGGCTCTGGCGTCATGGCAGCGGTAAAATTTACTTCTCTTAATATAGATGGCATTCATCCCCCAATCAAACGGAAGAAGCTTTTAATGGCGTTCAAGCGAATGAATGCACAGGTGGTGTTCCTCCAGGAAACCCACTTATCAGTGGGTGAACATGCTAAGCTGAAGAGAGAATGGGTGGGACAATGTTTTTTCTCTTCATACAGCTCACAGAGACGTGGTGTTGCCATACTAATTCATAAACAATTGTCTTTCCAATCGGAGAAGGTATGGCAAGACCCGGAAGGTCGTTACATCATTGTCCAGGGATTGTGTAACCAGCAAAAAGTGGTACTCTGTAATGTATATGTATCAAATGTTTATAATCATGCTTTTTTCACTCAGTTGTTGGGAAGGTTGGGGGAATTCTCATACTGTGCAATGTTGGTGGGGGGAGATTTCAATTATGTGGCCAATAAACGAGAGGATTGTAGGCCTCCTAAGTCTGTAGAGCCCAGGGATACTCAAAAGGGACCTCATTTTTTGTGTCAAGAATTACGCCTATTAGGTGGACTTTGCATCCTGGTGAACAAGATTACACATTTTTCTCACACCCGCATGGGTCATATTCTCGATTGGACTATTTTCTGATTTCGGAATTTTTGTTTCCCAAAACGTCAACTGCCACCATAGGTACTATAGCCTTGTCCGATCATGCACCAGTATCAGTCACTGTTACCTTGGGCCACACCCCGAAACCCCCCTTTTCATGGCGTATGCCCCCTGGATTACTCCTGGACAAGGAGTTCTCACGGTTCCTTCAGGAGCACTGGGAGGAATATATACTCTTAAATTCGAGTCCTGATGTAGTGCCTGGGATTCTCTGGGAAGCGGGAAAAGCGGTAATGCGCAGACACATTATAGCATATGTTGCCACCCAAAATAAGGCTAGAAATGCTGAAATACTTAGACTTACTGTAGCGTTGAAAGCTGCCCAACTTTGCCATATACAGGCGATGACTGAGACTAGTAAAAGGGAGGCGGAGAGTATTCGTGAAGCGTTACAGATGCTTCTGCATCAACGTGCATCCAAGTCTTTGAGATACTATCGGTTTCAGTTGTATCGCTATGGCGATAGACCCAGTAAATTGTTAGCTGGTCTAGTGCGGGTTCGTGGCAATAAATCTTTCATAACTAGTATTAAGGATCAAGCTGGGGTTTGCCACGTCACAGCGCAGGCGATAGCAGATCGCTTTCAGGAGTATTACAGTAGGTTATATCGGGATAAATCCAGTAATATTGAGATGAGGGAGGACTTCTTTCGTAATCTACCCTAGCCCCAGTTTACTGAGGATCAACAGACCATGTTAAATAAACCAATAGTTGATGCAGAAATTCATGCGGTTATACATGGTTTGAAAACAGGTAAGGCGGCAGGGCCTGATGGATTAGGACCTGAATTCTACAAGATCTTAAAATTTCCTGTACTGCCGGTGCTGAAGCAATACTATAATGGTTTGATTCAGGGGATGACTGTTAATCCCGTGGAAAATCAATCTACTATAGTTCTACTGCCGAAACCTGGCAAAGATTTGCAGGAGGTCGGTTCTTATCGGCCTATTTCTCTTATTAATGGTGACCTGAAAATCCTCTCTGCTGTACTTGCTGCTAGATTAAACTCCCTCCTACCCTCTGTAATTCATGAAGACCAAACGGGTTTTATCAAAGGGAGGCAAGGTGTAAAAAATGTGAGGCACCTGATTGGCCTTTTAAATTTCCATCAGACAACAGAAGCGGTGGTCTTGAGCCTGGACTCGGAGAAGGCTTTTGATTCCCTTTCCTGGAAATATTTATTTTGGGCTCTACAGACTTATGGCATTTCGGGTCCTTTTCTCACCTGGTTGCAGGCACTGTACAATAATCCTAGTGCTCGTCTACTTATAAATGGGGTCTTATCTACATCCTTTCCTATTCAATGTGGGGTACGACAGGGTTGCCCTCTTTCACCTCTATTATTTGTTATGGCCTTAGAGCCTTTGGCCATTAAATTACAGCTGGATGGCGAGTTCAAGGGCCTACGCTTGGGAAGACATCAGATGAAATTGACAATGTTCGCTGATGACATTTTATTGTTTGTTGGTCATTCGAAAGATAGTATCCCAGTTATTATCCACCACTTTACCTTTTTCCATAGCATAGCGGGCTTGACAATTAACTTCGCCAAGTCCGAGGCTTTAGCGTTAAACCCCAGTGTACAACGTCATTTGTTAGGAGTTTTCCCCTTTACTTGGGCTCCACACAAAATAAAATACTTAGGGATTTGGATCCCACGAAATCTTGCGGACTTGTATGAGTTGAATATTACTACCACTATAGCAGCTTTAGCTGCCCAACTCCAGTCGTCGCAGACTCTGCCTCTTTCTCTCTTTGGTAGATGTGCTTTGATTAAAATGGTTCTTTTGCCTAAGTTACTATATAAGATGCACATGCTACCTTGCTGGCTACTTGGCAGAGATGTCACAAGGTTACAAACTATTTTCCAAAAATTTGTGTGGGCTGGGAAGAGGGCCCGGCTGAAATATAAAGTTTTGACCTACTCTAAGGGGGAGGGAGGCATAGGGTTGCCAGATATTCGCCTTTTTAATGCGGCATGTCAATTACGATTTGTAGGCGAATGGCTACTTGATCGATACAATTACTGTGAGGATGGGCTAGTTATTAGCATGGTTTCCCCGTGGTCTCCATTATATCTCCTGCAAGCTAGAAATAGCATATATCGTACTCTACAAATCCCACGTAGCTTGGTCCACCCATGTCGACAGGCTTGGCGATGGATCCGAACACAGGGAGGTATGACTGGCCTGGTTTCTCTTTTAATGCCATTGTTGGGTAATTGGGATTTCCTTCCAGGGCGTGAACAGTATGCTATTTTTGATGACTGGTTACAAAAGGGGCTTCCGTTCATCTTCCAATTCTACTCAGAGGACGTACCACTGGTGAGAGACTTTGCATCACTGGTAACAGATTATAACTTGCCAGCTAAACATTTTTTTTCATTCTTACAAACCCGTCATTATTTGTCGAGCTTCAAATGGACAGAAGACACATATAGACGGGAGCTTCTCTTCACCCAACGTTTCTTTGATATTGCCTTAAAGCAGAATTCCATCAAAGGATGGTGCGAGATGGGTAAAACGTACCGAACACCCCGGCATATCTCATATCTTGCGCAGTATTGGACAGAGATGGGGACGATGGATATTTCCACCACTTTCTTGCTCTCCTGTTTCAAAACTATGCCAAAGAGCTTGCTGGACCTATCTCTCTGGGAATTACAATTTAAAATTTTACATCATATTATTTGTGACGATGTACATCGGTATCAAATGGGGAGGCTGACATCGCCCACATGTATCAAATGTAATCAAGAGAGAGGAACTTTGGTTCATCGATTGTTCACGTGCCAGCAGTTAGCGAGGTTTTGGGATGAAGTATTGACCGTAATTCCCAAAGCACGCACAACACTATCGGCAAGACTGGCAGAATCCTTTTGTCGGGCTTGCGGGGCACTATGCCAGTTTATAAGGCTTCTCTGGACCGGTTTGGCCACACTGCCATACTACTAGCTTGCCTCACAGTCCTGGTAGACTGGATAAAGCCGAAAGCACTTCCTTCATTACAGGCATGGTACTATAGACTTGCAACATCCATGCAAATGGAGAGAATCGCTTCACTACAAGGTTTGCGGACCCAGAATATAGACTTTGTTGGGCAACTTGTTTTACCTTATTGCCACTGGATATACAAAGTCATCTGCTCACTGCGGGATATCATCCTTCTTGGAAGTGATTAGATGTACCAGCTCATTGTTATTGAACCTAAGACTATCGGTCAGTTTGGTCGGGAAAAAAAGGTTGCCGGGGGGGATTTCTGGGCCGGGCCTCACTGTGTTATACAGATCTCTTTCATGAAAGTGTATGCCTTACGATCTTACTGCGACACTCTCCTAAGGGTTGGGGGGACAAAACAGGGGGGAGGGTTGGGAGAGCGAGAGTATCGGGCTGATTGGTGTGACTGAGATATGTGAATGACTTGACAAGCTTTGTCTGGTGGACTGTGTCTGCTGGATAGTGAAAAGGAGTAGGGCAGTATGTCCGGTAAAAGCCGGGACTACGGCGGGGGGCACATTTTAGCACTATTTTTGATGATTTGTTGCATTGTGTAGGGCACCTTTTGCATGTTTTGATGGTTGTACTGCCCATACTCTTCAATAAAAATGATTTTGACAAAAAAAAAACAAAAAACATACGTGCGTAAGTACATGCACAATTAAAAATTCGAGTATATTCTCACTTGCACATGGATATGCGTGCTCGTTTTAAATTCGACCACTTTGGCTTTAATGAATGACTAAAACCACTGTGGTATATTTTCCTTTTGTATGAACTGTGGAGCTGATAAGTGATGAGAAAGGTTGACCTGCTATAATTTGGTGCAGGAGGTGTTGGTTATTTCTCATAATATAGGTAAGCTTTGGCTTCTCTGCTCCTCGTGTACTTGACTAACGGTGGGTGGGGGGTGCATTAGATGATGGATGTTAGTACAAGCTTTCTGCTCAGTTCTTCTGTCCTGTCTTTTTTTCTCGTCTGTCATGCTGTTCCCTTCCTTCATCTAAATGCCTGTCTCAGCCAAGAAAAGAATGAGGGCACATGGGATCATGACAAGTTCCTCTTAAAGTGCTACAGAACCATTGAAGGTCTTGACCTTTTAACCTTACTAACCCCTGCACTTGGCAGGTGGTCCATGGGAGGGGGTCTTTGTATTATGGATGTAGTCAGTATATGCCTCTGTGTTCTCTGGTGCCTATGTGCAAACAAAAGATCCAGGTAGCACGTGCAGCCTATTGAAGAATACAGAGGCAGAGAGCAGGGAGTTTGTTTGAATAAGATCACTTTTCATGCAATGTGAGGCCTATTCAAAACTTGCACTAAATGCTCCTATTTGGTTCTAGCTGGTGTTTTGCTCAGGGCAAGAAATAAGGATTTGATGTGTTTAAAAACTGGTATTATCCTCTGAACTAGGTCAGCCTTGACCGGGTGATCCACTTCTGGTTTTCCTTCGTTCCATTCCACTGTTGCCTGAGCCTTACAGCTTTTGCCTAAGAATTTTCCCAGAATGCACCGAAAGGGTTTAAGAAATCCAATGCTGGGGGGGAACAATGCAAAAAGGTGTGCTCAGCACAGCGCACGGTTTAACTCTTAGTTGTGAGCACATTTTTTATGCGCAAACTCTACTGCCAGTGCAGCAAGGAGTTTTGCGCACAAAAAAATGTATGTACAGCAATGTGCATTTAAATTAGCGCTCTCGCATGGAAATTCCATGCTATTGATGCGGAGGGGTGCGCTAGCTCACCTCCTGTTTTCTTAGTGCTGGAAGCGTAACTCCTAGTTCAAGGTGGAGTAAAATTTCCAGCGCTAGTGTCAGTCTATGGGTGAAGCTGGGAGTTGCATGTCCGGAACCGAGGTTGGGATTTTATGCATAGAAAACATGCCTTGTACACAAAAAGCATGTTTTCTGCACACACAAAAAATGCTTTCTGCACCAAGAATAATTTTGTATACATAATTCGTATTTTATGTGCAGAAAACATGGCTTATGTGCTCAAATAATTTTCCATGCATAAAATATGATTTATGCACACAAAAAAATATTTTCTGCTCTGAAAGCATTTTTGTGCATATACATCGTATTGTATGCATAGAAAATGTGATTTGTGTGCATAAACCATGTTTTCTGTGCATAAACTTGTTTCGGCACTAAGCCTTTTCTGTTTGCACATTTTCTGGTTTGTGTGCACTTTTTAACATGCGATGCATTAGCGTAGCATTAGCTTACTGCATCCGGAGTTTTAAAAAAATGAGTTTAAGCATTAAGAAATTGTGTGCTAAATTTCAACACACATCTGTAACAGTCAGCTTTTTGCATTGGCCCCTTCTGCTCCAGAGTTAGTCAGTCTGGCTTTGCTCCCTGTTCTTTTGACACTGTTGAACTACTCTAGGATTGAATGCAGAATAGATGCCATTTATCTTCAAACTTAACTCTGGAAATTACTACAAAATTCCTTTCGCACGCATTTAATCATGCATTAGTTATTCCTGGAATAATTAATCTAGGTGTTGAAACTACCTCCCAGAGGAGAATTGTTAATGCAGTTTTAATACGCACTCACTCCTTGTTCACTTTGCAGTGTTTTAAAAACGTTAAAAGTACGCATAGATTTTACATTTTGCACACACACATACGCACGTAAAACAGGGACATTCCGGGGCAGGACCAATACTTACGCATGTAAGTTGCTGCAATATTTTAAAAAACATGCACATACATTTGTCAATCCGCTTGCATTATTTAACATCTGCTAATGATCTTGCATAATTGATATCAGACTTGTTTATTGTATATTATTGGCTGGGTGGGAGGTCTGGCTGAACTGGGAGAGTTCAGGCAGAAGAACCAGTAGGATCTCAATGATCTGGAGAAGGACTGGGTGTAATTGGTAAACTGGTAATTTCTTTTATGTGCAAAAGCTTTAAAATATAGCAACTTCCGAGCATAAATAGTGTTTACTGTCCTACTGTATTTTCTCACGAAAAATAAGCACATGTATATTTTATAAATTTGTAGGAAAAGTACACGCATTCAATGCATCAAAATATTCACTTTCAAAGTACTGCATGTATTCACATGTAAGCATACATATGCGGATATGTTGCAGGGTGGAGATACACGTGGGTCATATCGGAGATCTTCGCGTGGCAATAGACATATATATACTGCTGCATGAGTTTGAAAAGTTACCCTCCCTATACATAATTGTCACAGGTCCTGTGTGTTTGTGTGTGTGTGTGTGTGTGTGTGTGTATACACATAGGCCCTTTGACAATAATATGTCAGGCAAATTCTGTCTCTTTGGAGATAAATTACCATAGTCTCTCCCTTCCACCTCTTTTAAGACCATACTGTCTGAAAAGAGCAACACTTTCAGCCAACCAGTGGAACATCTAATAAATCACATCTGTATACCTCTTTATTCAGAAGCACTGACAGTTTAGGATTGACGACATCCAGGGCAAACTAATGTCAAGCACTCCTAATGAAAACTATCCCATCTAGCTCTAGCACCACCAGCTGCCAACAGGCATAATCTACTGGCATATGGAGAAGGCCATCCTAATCCTTACAAGGTCATTAACAAGAGGGTGGAAATTACATGCAAAATCACCAGCTGTGGCATCACCCACTGCCTTATACTTGTTAGCACAGAACCAATGAAGCACTCCATACT
This sequence comes from Rhinatrema bivittatum, assembly GCF_901001135.1. NCBI lineage: Eukaryota > Metazoa > Chordata > Amphibia > Gymnophiona > Rhinatrematidae > Rhinatrema > Rhinatrema bivittatum. The sequence continues at coordinate 97,071,646 of NC_042622.1, read as the reverse complement.
GGGCCAAACATTCAGCTTCATTCTTTCAAATTGCTTTGTAAGCTTTGATGTTAGTGCAATGGAGGACTCTGGGTTTCTTGGCATCTTAAATGGCATTAATATTTCTTAACAACTCTATAATCAGATTCAATTCCAATGGGAAATATATTACTTGCATGCGATCAGTAGCATAAATTACATACAATTCATTTATGTCACTGTGAACATGATACTGCAGTAGGGGGTCAATTTTCAAAGGGTAAATTAGGAAGTTAGGAGCTTAAATCAGTCCCTTTGAAAATTGACTGGGGGCTGAGAACCTAAATTTAGGGTTTTAAAAGCAGGTGGCTATGTGGGCAGAGTTAGAGTAATGTGTATGTGTGTGGGGGGGGGGGATGTGTGTGTAAAGAATTTAGCACTGATTTTCAGCACTAGGCTTCTAACTTAAGTGTTGCGTTTGGTGGTGCACGGGTCTGCCTGTGAACCGCCTCACTACTTCCAGCCCTGAGCCATTAACTGGAAACCCTGATGCCAGGGGAGCCCCCCCCCCCCCCCCCCCAGATGGACACACAGCAGACCTCCACACTTGAGCAGGCCCGACATGATGCTGGAAGGAATATTGCTGGCTCCAAACATGGCCGCCCCTAGGTATGAGAGAACCCAACCTGCTGCAGTTGAAGGGGCCTGTGTATGTGTTCACGTGTACGTTTACCCAGATTGAACAGAAGCATTTGGATTTATGCGCATACTTGATAAAATTCGGCAACATGCCTATAGCTTGTCAGGAAATATTCGGGTGCGCCACCTAGCAGGTGCGACTTGTGTGGGATGGATTTGGTGGAAAAATCTCCAAAGTGTCAGGGCCGATGCTTCCATGAGGCAAAGTAGGTGGTCACCTAGAGTGCCAAAATTTGGGGGGGGGGGCAGCAAAATCCCACCAGCACAAGGCCCAGTAGAGCCAGTACCAAAAAAAGGGAGTGTGCTGTGCTATAGCCACTGCCACAGGTAGGAGGGAATCTTGGACTGGAGCTGCGACCAATAGGTAAATTGGGGAAGGGGGGAAGGTGCATGACAGAAGGTTTGCCTAGACTGCCGAATACTTTTACACTGGCCCTGCAAAGCGTACTTAAGTGCCTGCCGTTAAGAAAACTGTTGTAACTGAACTGACTTCTTAGGCAGACTCTTGGAAAATCGCCCTCTTAGTGCTTACAGCCTACCAGCCCCAGTCCACAGTGGGTGTGCGTGGAAAATTATTTTTTCAGGTAGCCATGTCGTTTCATTTCAGATTTGCGACATTTCTTTTGCTTCGTTCCCCGGGAACATTGCTTTGTTTGCTTTGTTGGAGCACATGACTCTGTTTTTACAATGCACACTTTGAGCCCAATTGTGCAACATAAGCCCGTAGGGCTGAAGTCCGCGTGTGCTTCAACCAAAATTTTCAAAGCGGACTTATGCAACTAAGTCCGCTTTGAAAATTAGTGGGCATGCACGAACCCTTGTGCGGCATCCATGTGCAATAGTTATGCCTGTACAGGAGCAGATGTAAATATTCACATGTGCATGTACGTGCATACATTTGATTTTAGAAAGTATTAATATAAATGGTTCCCCCTGTCCTAACTCCAGCCTGGGAATGTTCTTTTTTAAATACATGTAAAAGTACACATGCGTATAATCCCCAGAGTAATTTTGAAAAGGCCTATGTACGCATATAAATGGCACTGAACTCGTATATATGCTTTTGAAAATTCATTTTTTTATTAAAATCTCGTGTTAAAATGACATAAAGCATAGAACTGATATCATTGATATTATTTTTCATGTTGTTTTAAAATGGCAGCACATCCCTAACACCCTGTGAAAAGTAACAACTGCGCTTGCTGAAGTCCTCTAAGGATTGCTCTTTCTGGAGCTGATGGAGATGGAGAGAAATGCAAAGCGTGTTTAGCAACTGTAGAATGACTCAAGCAATCGTTGCTAAAGTTGCTGGAACAATAACCAGTAAGGATGTGCATTCATTAGACTTGACACAGGAAATTATAATGAAATTTCCCGTTTTGCTTTTAAAACAAAATGAAAGAATAACAAAACAAATTGTGTTCAGTTTTATTAATTTTGTTTTAAAAACATGGCCCCCACTACTGGAAACATTTTTTTTAAAATGACTCTCGATCCTTCCCCAATCTCTTCGGACCCTCTTACCCTGTTCGTTGCTTGAAATTTTCTTCATTGGCCGGGAGTGGTCCTTGGTCATTCCTTCCCCACTGGCGAATCATTTGTAAATGACGCCAGAAGACCAAGGCTGGCACTATTGTTCATTTCTGCTGTACAAAATGGTGCCAGCCTGCCCAGAACAGTTCTTATAAAGGCTTTTACTAGTGATGTGCAGGGGTTAAAAATGTGTTTTGTTATTTGCGTTGTTTTTGGGAGGTTTTCCCCCCATAAATTTCAATTTTTTAAATGTTTGATTCATTTCTTTCATTTAAAAACAATGAATCAAAATTAAAATAAAAAAAAGGAAATGTGGTCTCGAAAGGCCTCCTGAGCCCACCATCCATTCCTCTCACCCGGAAAAATGCCAGGGCCAGGATCCCCTCCTGCTTTCACTTACCAGGTCTGGTGGGGATCTACTGGTGAGGCCTAGGCCCATGCCGAAGCCTCGACCTTGCATAGGCCAAGGACATAATGGATCGCTGTGAACTCGGCCCAGACTCTACACAAGGCCGAGACTTGGAGGCCTTGGCCTAGACCCAATGACAGGGACTAAGCAGGATGCTGGAGTCTAAACCGTGGCCTCGGCCTAGGCTGGAGCCCAGGCCCAATGCCAGGGCCTGGTCTGGAGGCTGGGACCCGATGCCTGGGCCTTGGTCTAGGCCAGAGCCCAGGTCCAGGTCTGACACTGAGGCCCAGCCTAGAGGATGTGTCCTGACACCTGGGCCTCGCCCTAGGCCAAGAACTGGGCCCAGACCCAACACCGCAGCTCAGTTTGGAGGCTGGATCACAATGCCGGGGCTTCAGCCCAGACCCAGGCCCAATGCCGGGCCCAACCCAGAGGCTGGGTCCCGATGCCTGGGCCTCCATCTAGGCCAGTACCCAGACCTAGGCTCGATGCCTGGGATTGACTCAGAGGCTGGAACCCAATGCCAAGGCCTCGGCCCAGACCCAGACTCGATGCCAGGGCCCGACCCAGAGGCTGGGTCAGGATGCCTTGGCCTCAGTCTAAGCCAGGGCCTGGCCCCAGGTCTAAAACCACAACCCATCCGAAGACCGGATTCTGACTCCAGGCTCAATGTTGGGGCCCGGCTTTGGACGTTTGGAAGTTTTAACCAAATTAAACGAATAAGATTTTTTAAATTTGGGGGGCCCCTCAATTCATTTCAGAATGAACCGAATTGACCATTATTTGTTGCATTTTGCAAACTCATTTAAAATGAATGCACATCCCTAGCTTTTACCAACCCCTAACGCCTTGCCCTGATGAGCTTATGACACACTATGCTTATCATTACATCTGTTAGTCCACAACTATTTGAGTTCTGTCTTGTGCATGAAACTATAGGATTGGTGTTAGGAAGGAACTACTGGCCTAATTTGCAAAGCTATAATTGAGACACTAAAGGGAGGTGGAAACTCTGATTGCAGAAGCTTTCCTGGAACCTAAAGCATTAACCAGTCTGTTCCTCCCAAGCATGTTAATGTACTTACCTCTGGCTATGTTGACACTTTGATTAATTTAGGGATATACATCATCTTTCACCCTTTTATTGTTTAGCTGGGCATATCTTGGCATATCAAACAGCAATACAGCAAACAAGATGTGTTAAAAGATGACTGCAGAGATCTCTCTGCCATTAGGTAACATGCCCAATTGTTTAAACTCATAAATGTTAAAATTACTGTGTGTAACTCAAAACATTTATTTCAGGAATTTAATAGAAAAAAGCTCTTAAATTGTGCAAAGAAATAAATGATAGTCAGCAGTCTGACCTTTTTCCATGCCATGATGACAATGAATAATTTTGAAGTTATTTACACTTGAATTCTTCCCTGGAAAAAAGGTTGACAATGCTTTCACCATGCGTAATAGATAGAAGCCCAGGCATATGTATGGAAAATGGAACTGCCTCCAATAGCTCAATTCTTCTTCTTTCTCTGTTAAAAAAATGGGACTTTTTATAATGAATGGGTTACTTCATAAACAGAATTTTCATTAGTTATCCACAGTGATCTGTGGTGGTTACATAGTCCCTCCAAATGGGCAGTAATGTCATGGCCAGTTATTTGTTATCATAAACATATTCTATCCCAGCCATGATATTTGTGTCAGAGGGTGTTGCATTTACATCAGGCTTCACCTCTGCAGGCTGTCAACACCTGACGTAATGGCAGTGTTGGTCAGCAAGGGCTAGCACATGCCTGTAAGAAGGAAAACAAATTATGGAAGCCTAGGTTATTTCAGATTTTTGGTTATATAAAATGAGAATAACAGTTTCCCATGGAAGTGGTCTAAGGCCTTTGGAGCCCTTCACTTCCTGCTGCTGATGCTAGTGTAGCAGAAATGTCTAAGATGAATTCCAAATAATGTAAGACTCAGAGAGCACCTGGTACTCCCAAGGCTGGGTTTTCCATTAGGCATGTGCCTAGGGGTGCCTGTGCCACTCAGTGTGCTCCCCTCCTCCCTTCCTCCATCCTATCAGGAAAAAGAAAGCAGGGGGGGGGGGGGGAGAGGAAAGGTGATGAGGCCTCTGTGCCTAGAGGCATGTGAATGTAAATCCAGCCCTGAGTGCTCCCCTTAAGGCAATCAGAGGGCGCAACAGTTACAAACCCTCTGATGGAGATTGCCACAATACTACAGACTACCTTTTGAGTAACTTGCCACAAAATAACTGATTTGATGAATCTGCTTGCATCTTTTTTTTTTTTTTTTAATAACCTGAGCTAATGTCACAAACTGTGAACTTTTTTTAGAGCCTGGCTAACTAGCTCACAAAGATTTTCTTTAAAAAAAAAAAAAAAAAGGTAGCACTCAGGCTAGCCTGGTGTGACTCAGTGACAGTGCCATGTGAAGGGATGTGCTCTCAATTCCCAGCATGGATTTTCTGCTCCCTGGGTTCACCAGGGCTGGGGAGTTTCTATTCTCAAGCCACAGAATCAGGTAGATTCTAAAAGCATTGCTCGCGCAAAAACGCCCACCGACATGTGCATGCACGCCGCAAGCGAGCAACGTGGATTTTAAGAAGCTGTGAAGCGCGCATGAACGCTTATGACAAGAATAAGAGGCGGGGTGTGGGCAGGGCAGGGCCAAAACTTACATGCGTAAGCCCGTATTTTAAATGGCCTGACTATGGCACATGTCAATTTTTATCCACGTAAACTTTACTTCTAGTCCTGATGAGGAGCAGGTCTGGAGATCTTGCGTTTTAGAGCTTTCAGCACAGTGTGAGGGTTCAGGGCAAGTGGGGGGGGGCTTGCAGGACAAAGACCCAAAGGAGTACTGAACACCTTGATAGGAACTGGGCAAACTGGTGCACTGTTTGGAAAAACTGTTTTGCCCTCTCGCGAACACGTTTTAAAATCCGCCTGCATACGGGCGTAAAAGCCGCTAAAGAGCGGCAATATGCACGGGACATTTACTGGCTCCGCCTCTTAGGATCACATGCACACAGACGCATGGCGTGGGAGGGGGTATTTTAAATGATAGGTGTGTATTTGTGGGCACAATTTAAAATTGTAGCGCATCTCCGCTCATGCGCCAGTGCGCTCATTTCTGGGCACACGCGCGTTCCTTTTTAAATTACCCTATATGGTTTTAAATGTCCTTAACTATTGCAATGCTGTATCTGAGGGCTGTATGGGCACCTCTTTGAAGCATATCCAGCTTCTCCAAGGAACTGCTGCTAGAATTCTTTTTGGAAAGAAAAAATGTGACCATGTCTCCCTTGCTGGGCAAGCTCCATTGTCTCCCGGCTGTATACATTACAGACCAATGTTAAAAACTCTCACCTTTGTTTTCTGATGGCTACATGGGGGTCGTCCAGAAGTGCTGTCTGATTTACTACTTCCTTATAAGCCCACCAGAGACCATCGCTCATCCAAATTACATCTGTTCTACTCTTCTATCACTCACAGGAATAAAGCTGGAAACCATCCCGGCACTCATCTTTCAGTTAGGTAGCACCATCATCGTGGAATGCCCTTCCTTTAGATCTTAGGCAAGAAAACAATGATTTAAAATTTTGGAAGAGACTCAAAGGCTGGGGGGGGGGGGGGGTTCACAAGCTTTCGGGTGAAAATGGGGTTATTTACAGTTTTAGAACTTTTTTTTTTTTTAATGCTATTTATTAGCATGACAAATTCCAGTCTGTTCTCTTGTTGTAGCTTTTTTATTTTTTATTTTTTGCAGTTAGTTTTTTTCACCAATCTGTTTTTCATTATCCCTGTATTGATTTTATTGCATTTATATTTATATTGTTAATCATTTATGAAATTTGTGTTTTTAACCGTTATTTATCATTGTATAATTTTTATGTATTAGTTTTTGTAAACCGCTTTGAGGTCAAAGGGACTTGCAGTCATTCAAGTAAATAAAGTAAATTAAACTAAACCAAAATTTCTGACTGTCTCATAACCCGAACAAAATTCTGCCTCTTGCAAATATCCACCATTGCTCGGGATCCAGAAAACAGCCCCTCTGCAGCTGTATCCATGATGGGGAGTATTAGCAGTGTGAATTCGGTATGTGGCTGCCCACCACAGACAGTAGAGATGTGAATCGTGTCCTCGATCGTCTTAACGATCGATTTCGGCTGGGAGGGGGAGGGAATCGTATTGTTGCCGTTTGGGTGTGTAAAGTATCGTGAAAATCGTTAAAATCGTGAGCCGGCACACTAAAACCCACCCCCGACCCTTTAAATTAAATCCCCCACCCTCCCGAACCCCCCCCCCCCCCCCAAATGCTTTAAATTACCCTGGGGTCCAGCGGCGGTCCGTAGCTAAATCGGGAGAAGGGGAGGGCAGGAAAACCGGCACACTAAAACCCCCTAAAACCCACCCCGACCCTTTAAATTAAATCCCCCCCCCCCCAAATGCCTTAAATTACCCTGGGGTAGAGCGGCGGTCCGAAACGGCCTCCTGCTATTGAATCGCGTCGTCTTCAGCCGGCGCCAAATGGCGCCGGCTGAAGACGACGCGATTCAATAGCAGGAGGCCGTTTCGGACCGCCGCTCTACCCCAGGGTAATTTAAGGCATTTGGGGGGGGGGGTTCAGGAGGGTGGGGGATTTAATTTAAAGGGTCGGGGGTGGGTTTTAGGGGGTTTTAATGTGCCGGTTTTCCTGCCCTCCCCCTTCCCCCGATTTACGATTTTTTGACGATAAATCGGGGGAATTGGTATTGTATCGTGGCCCTAACGGTTTTTGACGATTTAAAATATATCGGACGATATTTTAAATCGTCAAAAAACGATTCACATCCCTAACAGACAGATACCCATGGAAACCAGAGTAGATCACCCATGTAATCATGACTTGGACGGAGCTCTGCCCCCCTGTTGTAGCAGCGTGTTTGGAGCCATGGTGGTTATGACTGCAGAAATTCCCTCTCTCTACAGCGAAGTTCCCACCATGGCGAGTACTTCATTAAAAAAAGATATTTTTTAAAAGGATTGATTTTCAAGATCACAGTCTCATGGTAGATAAGTATAATATTCTAAAAAGAAAACACCAGGCAGACCTTTAATTTTTATCTCAATTCATTGACATGAAGGTAGGATTTTGATTTTTTATTTTTTTCTTGCCTTTTCTTAATTTTCCCTTTTGCCCAGGCAGCTTGCCTTTGCTGTCTCCAGGGCTGGAGCTCTGAAACCTGTCTCAGTATATTCCACCATACTTCGGGGTTAGTTTTAAATGACTACTACTTGTTTCTAGTTGCATAGCATTCCTAGATAAAGGCAGCATTGCACAAAGGCGCATGCTGTCAGCAGCATTCTCTTCTCCATAGAGCCTACAAGAATCTACCACTGGGCTGAAAGGGACTTTGAACTCCCTGGGCGAGGAAAGTGGCGGAATTGCTGTATGGTGCTGACGGGAGCATGATAACAAAGGGGGATGAAGCCTTTAGCAGAGCATGTGCCCAGAAAACGTAAATGTAACAAAAATGGCAATGCTGGAGAAACCGTTCAGGAAGAATAATACAATGCACTGTATTTGGGAAGCAAAACCGCTGCTGCTGCTGCTGCTGCTGCTTAGCCCAGAGTGCATGTGGGCTTCTTCAGACTGCAGAAAAAGTTCACATTCATCAAGCCCAGCTTTCCGCAGCTTTGTCAGGGGCAGCCTAGTAGTATTAAATAGTATCCATTAAAGCACATCATCGATGCCCTTGAGGTTGAAGAAGCCATGGAAATAGCTCTTATGATGTTAACTGATGTCACCTCCTGGGGGAATACGGCCCAGACTCTGATTACCAAACCCCTTTCCCCCTGACCCCCACCTTCAACCTGTGGTAAGCAGCTTTCTTTTCCTCCCTTATTTCTTAGGGGGTGGAGGGAGGAAGACGTGGCAGAACGTGGATCTCTTTTTTTTGTTTGACTAATATGTATGTTTTGCCTTGTAGTGTCAAGAGCAGGCGGTCTTAGATTGGTGCCTGGGGCCTCCCAGTCCAGAGTTTTCTCCAGTGAGCTGGTGCTGCCTGTTACAGCGCAGTAATCACAACCTATAGGCCCATCCCCACTGCCGATTTATTTGATCTCCAGGAGTTCCATTTTATAGGATGGAACTATATTATTTCCAGGACGAAGCTGACTTCCTACTGATACAACAGTGAACTTCCTGCCAAGTCAGCTCCATTTGATTCCTGCTTGCACTCTTCCATCTTGTCAATTCTTGGCTCCTGCTTGATCCTTAGGGGGCCTTCATTTTCAATTTAAGCCAGTTTTTACCCATAAATTCTCATATTTTCCCAAAAGTGACAATCGGTTTAAACCAATTTTCACCCTAATTTTAGGGAGATTAAAGAGCAATTCCAGAGCTTCAGATGTAGCGTTACAAGGCCACCAGTAACTGCTGGAAGCCGGTGCAGGCTAAAGCACCTGCAGTGTTCCTGTCCCCCACCGGCGAAAATGCTAGCCCTCCAGTGCCACAGATACGGAGTTTCCCACCTCCCCCTTCCCCTCTCCCAAAGCAGCCAAAGTGGCAGCTGCTTGATGCCATGAATGCAGCATTTGAAGCAAACTATTCCCATCAGAAGCAACTCCTGGCAGGCTCCCTGTCCCTGCAAAAAAAAAAAAAAAAAAAAAAGGTGCAGTGCTGCAGAGCACGGGAGCCTCAGCAAGCTGCTGCCAGAGGAAAGAGGAGAAACCTGAAGCCCCTAATAGTAAGGATGAATGCTGTTGCAATAGGGAGTGGAAGAAAGAGGGAGATTCTTGTTGGTATGAAGAGAGAAAGGGACATGCTAGGCAGGGGATAGGGGTAGAGATAGGGACGCTGGTGCGCAGGAAAATCTACTTGTTTTATTGTCCTGTCTTCTATTCACCAAAATAAACTCGGATATTTACCCAGAAAAATAACAAGTCACATTTTTCCACTGATTTTCTCCCATTCTTGTTCTTGTCAATATAAACCCAGATAAATTCCCCGGGGAAATTAAAAAAAAATAAAACCTGAAAATGAAGGTCCCATTTGATCCTATATCCTCCTCCTAGCCCTTGCGCTGACCCGTTTGCTTCTCCTTGGGCTTGATTCTGACTTAACTCACCATATGTTTGGGCTCTTGGAAGACCACTCTTGGCTTGGGTCTTATGCCTAATACACAGGCTGTCAGAACCCTGCATTGGTAGGACAGTACACAACATTTATTTATTTATTTAGGCATTTTATATACCATCGTTCCAAAAGAAGGTCACAACGGTTTACAAAAGCAACATTCACATTATGGGTCAACACAACATCAAAAGATGTTAACTAGATTGTTGAAATAGTAATTTCTGATACATAAGTTCCTTTTCAATAACCTTCACATCGCTCAATATTTATTACATACCAACATTTGATCTGAGATATCACATCAGTTTACATTCAGGTACTTCTCTATCCCCAGAGGGGCTTACAATCTAAGTTTGTACCTGAGGCAATGGAGGGTAAAGTGACTTGCCCAAGGTCACAAGGAGCAACAGCTGGACTTGAACGGTGGTCTTCCGGTTTGAAGTCCACTGCTCTAACCACTAGGCTATTCCTCCTCACTTGTTCATCTAATCATATCACTCGTTCATCTAACCATGGGCTTCATTTTCTAAAGTATCACAGGCCTGCGATACTTTAGGAAATGAGGGGCGGGAGGCCGAAATGGGGGAGGCGGGCCTGCACTAGCCGGCAGCGATCGCACCATCGCGGTGCGATCGCTGCCGGTTTCGCACCCAATAGCGCCACCATAGGAGGTGTAGCTATTGGGAGCGAAATAGGATGCGAAAAAGGCCTTACCTTTTCGTCATCCGCGGCGGCTTTGCAGAGTCGGCCCCGGTGACGCCCTGACTCCTCCTCTTCCGGGGCCGACTCCTCCCCCATTTTGGTATCGCACGTGAAAAGGGACATTTCGCATGCGAAACGTCCCTTACCGCGTGCGATACATTTAGAAAATAAGGCCCCATATCTATGTTTTTAATATTGTAATTTCTGCTTATTCTTATTTTATGCTAGATCATACGCATTTTTGAAGAGCTATGTTTTCAGCTCATGTTTCAAACTCTTTCTTTCTGTTATCAGATATAACAATTCTGGTAGAGAATTCCAAAACATGGGGCTCACTATGGAAAACATTCGGTCTCTTATTTGCATTAGAGTTGTACTCCGCGTTGTAGGCATAGTTAATAGCCCTTTATTTTGCGATCTTAGTGTTCACTGTGGTGTATATGTTTGAGAGTCATGCCTATTTGAGCAGGGGTTTCTGTCACTAATGAAGTTAAAAATTAGTACTTTATAGTGAATTCTTGATTGTACTGGCAGCCAGTATAGAGCTATCAGTGAGGGAGTGATGTGGTCAAACTTCCTTGTCCCTAATAAAAGTCTTGCTGAGGCATTTTGTAGTAGCTGTAATGGTTTTAATAGTCCTGCAGGTAGGCCTAGTAATAGGGAGTTGCAGAAATCTATGTTTGAAAATGTTAGTATTTGTAAAACAATGCAAAATATTCACAGCTTGGAATATCCTGTTTTAATTAATTTGTTTATGTGTATTTTCATTGTGATGTTCTTATCGATCTGTATTGCTAAGTCTCATACTTTTTCAGGTTTAACTATAGAGGGGTTTCTCCTTAGCCACACAATTTGAGTTTTTTTGTGTTTAGTGTTAGTTTAAGCTGAGATAGTTCTTGCTGTATTGCCTTCATGTATGTTGAGAGTGTCAATGCTGTATTCTCAATGGATTTGGTGATAAGAATGTAGAGCTGAATGGCATCTGCGTGTAAGAAGAAGCTGATTCCTAGTTCCGCTAGTAATTTATATAGAGGAAGCAATAAATGTTGAAAAGTGTAGCAGAGAGTGCTGAACCCTGGGGGACACCTGTATTGATTGGGGAAATGTGTCAGATAAGTGATTGCCCAGTTTGACTTGGAATGTCCTATCAGTTAGAAAGGAGGAGAACCATTTGAAGACACTTCCGTCTATTCCTATTTTTTTTAATCTGATGGCATAGCAGGGTGTGGTCCACAGTGTTGAAGGCTGCTGTTAAATTTATTAGTACCAAGATATGAGTCGTCATCGTCAAACCCCTGTAGCACTGGGTTTGAAGATATGAGTAAAGTTTCTGTTGAGCGATATTTTCTGAATCCGAATTGGTTTGGGTATAGAATATCATTGGCTTCTAAGTAATTTTCCAATTGTGATAACACTGCTTTTTCTAGAACTTTTGCGACAAAAGGCAAGTTGGATATTGGTCGATAATTGTCCCAATCGTCAGTTCTGCCAGTTTTATTTTTTAGGATTAGCTGGATCACAGCTTGTTTCGCCCCATATGGGACCAGTCCTGAGAGTGAGTGGTTGATTATGGTTGCGATTGTTGGGGTGATTACCCTTTGTACTAATTTCAGGGAACTTGCGGGGATTGGGTCTAGTGGGTGGATAGCAGGCTTAATTTTGGTAATGATTTGATTTATTTTAAGTTTAGTTACTATGGGCTTCATTTTCTAAAGTATCGCAGGCCTGCGATACTTTAGAGAAGATGAGGGGCGGGGGGCCGAAACGGGGGGAGGGCCTGCGCTAGCCGGCAGCGATCCCACCGTCGCGGTGCGATCGTTGCCGGTTTCGCACCCAATAGCGCCACCATAGGAGGTGTAGCTATTGGGAGCGAAAGCTGCCGCGAAAAGGCACTTACCGTTTCGCTGTGCGTGCCGTCGACGCAGAGTCGGCCCCAGTGACGCCCCGACTCCTCCTCTTCCAGGGCCGACTCCGCCCCGACTCCACCCCCATCCTGGTATCGCACGCGATAAGGGACTTTTCGCGTGCGAAAGGTCCCTTATCGCATGCGAGCGGCGTGGAAAATGAGGCCCTATGTCAGATGCGTTCCATTTAAGCATCCCATATTTTTCTTCAGGCTCTTTTGTTGGTGAGAAGGTGGGGAATTGTGTTTTTAACCTATTTATTTTATCTAACAAGGAGGTGGCGTATTCATTGCAGGCATTCTTTGAGAAGTTGTACATACTCGAGAAGGAGGAAGATGGGGCCTTGATGAAGCTTTTAAATAAAAGACCCAATGAGGTTGCTTGGGCATTTTTTTTTTTGTTTGGCTCTCTCTTGCCCCTTCTCCTTTTCTTCTTGCTCTCATTTTATTGTTACTCACACAGGAGCCACATCAAAACAAAGTGAGTGGGGGAAATCAACCACCACTATTAGGAAAGCTATCACATTTTATGAAGCATTTCAGTGGATTGCTTGGTATTAATTATTAGCCACATACTGTGTTTGCCATAATGCTGTCTGTTTGCCACTGAGCCAATAAACCCCAGACTATTGTGCCCCATACTGATTATTGCAGGGCTCATAGTAAATTTTATTTTTCAAGGTGCAAATCTCAGCATGGGTTACTGAGCTTTTCATCTTTGTAAGGCAGATATAATGAGAGATTACTTAAATTGGGTAATAATAATGTATTCTCTCTGTTTCTAGAGTGTTTTGGATTGACTGATCCTATCTGAATATAAATATTGTTCTTATCCTAGTCACTACACTTTTGTGACATGGCAAAGAGTGTCCTTATTGATAAGTATTCTCTGCTTGATTAAGGTCAGTGTCACCCATTAGAAAGACACAGAGATAATACCTGAATTAATTTACATTTGCTCGCATGCCTTGTACACCAGCTGGTGAAGCAAAGCTTGATCTTATCTGCAAACAGTTCTAGGGCCCCAGTGGGACACTTAGCACTTTATAAACCTGTCAAGAGCGTCAAGCTGATGACCAGAATCAAATGAGCCCTCCTGGCTTGTGTGCATGTGGTGATCTTGTTGAACCCAGCTCTGGTGCAATTTCACTTGAGGTATTGGAAAAAAAAAAACCAAAAAACCAAACCAAACCATGCAGAGCTGTCAAATGACCACAAACCATAATGTGGTGGAAACATAAAGTCGCCAGATTTCTAAATATTTTTACCAGAGCCACCAAATGAGAGGATGAAAATAAGAGCCCACAGTGCTCTTGCACGTCAGAAATGAAACTAAACACAGTTATTGGGGATCAAAATAACTCCTCTAAATAATGGAGAAATGTCACCTATCATCCTAGCAGCTTATACTGCTCTGCAGCGTGCTTCTCAGGTGTCCATATTTTTACAGGCAGACAACCCAAAAGCACTGCCAGAAATTAATACCATTCCAACACTCCCGTGAAAATCACATCTCCCCTCCTGAAATTTCTATCACAAATGCCCATTTTTTGGTGGTAAAAAACAGTACGATCTAGAAAAATACAAGTCATTTCCAATCCATGTTTTTGCTCATATCCCATTATATTATTTCCTTCCTACAGAGGGACTGATACTATTCCTGGATTTCATTCTCCTACTTAAGAGCTTCTTTTAATGCAATAGCTGGGTGCAAGGTTCATGGTGACTTTTGTAGCTAATTTTCAAAGGGAAATATCCGGGCGGCTCTTCTTGAAAATGAATTACAGGGTATACAGATAAAACAAAATAAGTACCTGTGTACCTTGCTTCTGCTTTATTGGCAGACTGAGTGCACACTGGAAAAAGCCCGTGGATACTCGATCGACAATGAATTATCCATGTGGATTTTCCCTCCCTTAACACAATCATCCCTGCTGGAGGCACCCATTTTTTGCAGCTGCATGTTTAGGTGCTGTGCCCAGGGTGATCCTGTAATCCGGGAATCCAGGTGCCTATAACTCCATGTGAGGAGCCTCGCTCCCTATGAGGACAATTTTCAAAGCAATTCCCCAGGTAAACGGCAAATGGGCCTTGGCTAAAAGTAGGCGAGGGGGGGGGGGGATGTAGGTCAGGAAAGGAAAACAGCATGCATACAAGGGGATTCCCAAAAGAACGGGTAATTTTACTGTCCCTCACAAAAAAGCAGGTGCAGAGTATGTGGATGCTTTTGGGTGATTTAATTTAAATTAGGAAAGCGGCCTATACATTTTATTAAATAAAATAATGTTTTTCGCTAGCAAATTTTCAAAGGAAACTGCAGGGCTTTTTTTTTTTTTTTTTTTTAGTTTAGTTTAGCACCCCCGGTTTCCCCTACTGCATTTTCCCCAAATGAATTTGAATGGATTTCAGTGTTACATCTGACGCTCTGATAATTCATTAGGGCTTAAAAATCTTGAGCCTGAGTTACAATAGCAATAGAGCTGTGAACTCTTTCTCCACTCCCCCTTGCTTTTTCTTTTTTTTTTTGACAGAGAAATCGTTGACCAGAAAACTTTACTCTTTTTCAACTCTTCCTTCTTGACATATCTTCATCTTCCATGAATCTCAGTGGGAAATGCAGACCTCTCCCTCGATCTCTGAGGAGCTCTCCTTAAGGGCGTCAAGGATCCAAACTTTTACCCTGAATGAAGCTGGGCTGCATTATTGTTAATATCATTGCACTGATTCACTGGGAGTCAGAGTTGTCTTTACCCCCCATCAGCCACCAGCTGAGAAGACTTTGCAGCCTGTGGCCCAGGAGAATAATAACATGTGACTGTAGCATATCCAGTCATTCCCCATGGGTCCAGCATGTTGTTGCTTCATTAAGCACTAAATTGTTACATTAATTCTAACTGCTCTGCAGAGATGTAGCTGTCAGGAATGATTTACTCCTCTCCAGCTGACTCTGGGATTTTTACAGGCTCCTCGGCAAGAACTGGGACAGGTGTGGTCATTTGTATGTAGCGTGGTAACAGCACCAACGGGGGATGGTTTTAATATCACCTCAGAGAGAGGGAAACCAGCCCATGAGAAGGGGGAAGGATAGAAAGACAGCAGAAGTCAACCCAGCTTACAGTGCTTCAGATTCAAAAGGTTTTAATGAGTAGTGTCCAAAAAAAAGGCAAGTGCAATAAAAATAATATATCATATACTACCTGTGAAGGATCCTCAGAAATGGTGTGTAATCTCATCAATATTTTCTTCTCTCTTTTAGGAAAGATTATTCCTATATACCAGGGGCATGCAATAAGAGGTCACTTACTCTACAAAGTGAAATGACACCAGCATACATAGCAAAGATATTTAGTCACAAGCAATTTTCACAAGATACATATATTTTATGTATGATGTGTGGGGTGAGTGAAAACCATTTAATATGATTTGATGTATGGAACGGCCTCCCCCTAGAGGTGGCAGAAACATAAAGAGTAACAATCTGGTTTTTCCATATCAGTGTTGGTTTATACTTTGCTATTTATTGTGTGTTAACGTTTATTTGTTAAGTCCTGGCTTATGTTGTAGTAAATGTTTACTGTTTTTTGTGGTTCTATTGGAAACACACAAATAAATCACGGAATTCAGGAAAGTCTGGGATAAGCTCAGAGGATTCTTAGTTGCAATGAAGTGAAAGGAAAGCCAGAGGTCAGTTAGGCTCTGTGGCATTGCACCAGGAAGTAAATTAGGCAAAATAGATGAGTCTTATATACCCTATCTGCCATCGAGTTCTATGTTTCTATGATATTGTAGAAGTGTGGATCTATAAATTATTATAACAATAACTATTATTTCAGTACTTGTGACTCCAGGCATATTATCTGGCTGGCTTTCCAAAAATAGAAGAAAAGAAAGAAACATGCAAATAAAGATACAGGACAAGGCCAGTGCTAAATATTTATATTGCAACCTCATTCCTTATGGAAAAAAGCAATTAGAAAATTAATTTAAAAATATGAAAATGGTTAAAACGGACATGACCTTGATACACTAAAAGATGACCAGGCCTTAGAACACTCTAATTTAAATTATTTGTTAAACAGTTAAAATCTGGTCTAATCGTTGTTTCACAGAGGAACATTATAAAGCAATGAGAGCTGAGCTACAAGCACCAACGTCAGCCAAGGTTCTGCTGCCATCCTGCACCCAACCAGTCAGACTAAAGTGGCTTTCCATAGTAGATTGAAACTGTCTGCAGTTTTCTTAGCCTGCCTGTGACCCAGTCCTAATTCTGACCTAAATTATCCTGGTTAAGCTTACAATTCATAGTACAATCAGGAAAAAGATGACTTGGACTGCGAACTGAATTCTAACAGGAAGTTTGGATTCTCTCGACCTTCACCTGACCTGGAAGGCTCCTGAAATCTTGCAGAGCCACAAGGAAGAGCTCCTGAGGCCTCCATGAAGCTTTTACAAGCCTTTACCAGGCCATACAAAATCCTTCTTGCCTGCTTTTTAACACAACCCCTTTCAAAATACAAATCTGAGTTTGTTATTAATAAGATGGGGAAGAGGGCTCGAAAGCCGAGGGAGTTCACCTGGAGGTCCGCATTGTGTAGATTGAACTCTTGTAAGTGCATCTTAGGTACTGTTTTTACAGATAATTTCCACACAATAGCTGAAAAGAAGAACATGCTAGAGCTGCACTGGTAGGTCCTTGTTTACATTTAGTGGGGATCTCCCAGATTACCTCCTTTTAGAAACTAGTTGGAATTCAGCGAGGAAGGTGATCTTTGGGAGATTAGCAACATTTTTTGCCATATTAGTCACCAATTTTCTGGCATTGTTTCCCCCATGTGTTCACATGTATCAGGTTACCCATCTGCTTCTTGCAGACAGTCTGGCCACAGTCTTGGTCCTCTCACCTGGAATGAATTGATTAAGGACAATGGTGGGCTCTGAAGTTTGGAAAGTGAAAGTGGACAAATTGTTTTAACAAGAAGGGTATTTATTTTTTCAACAGAGATTAAGCCTAGAAAATGTAATGCTAGTTCCCATGGAAAATTAAATATTGCCTTGTCTTTGATTTGTGCAAAACCCTAGCACCACCAGTTTGGCACGTTTTGTGTGGAAACGTTGGATAGTGCTAGCATCAGACGTTCTCATTCACCCTCATCTGGAGAGTGACGCTGTCAACTCAAAGAAGCCCCTTTCCTCCACCCACCTTCATTGGCCTCCATTAATGTTCCTGTTATCATCCTCATAAATAAATGCTTTGCATAGAAATACTGAAATATTAACTTTTCTTCTGCTAAATTATAAACTCATCCTCCCCCCTCCCCCCCCCCCCCCCCCCCCCGGAAGTCAGCAGGTTGAAATGTGTGTACTAGATAGATTCAACTCTCCTGCGTACAGTACAGAAGAAACCTCTTTTTTTCTTTTATATATTGGCATAATGAAAAGCAGTTTTATTGACATTTACTATAGCTTGTGCGACTTTTGCTTGCTAACCATAATAATTAATAAAACAATTTAGATTTTTATTTGGTACCCTATTCAGAGTACCTCAAGAAAGGGCAGGTGCTCCAGCAATTACTGATTATAATCATCAGTTGATATGGATAGAGCCAAAGCAGAGAGGGGTCATGCCAAAGTCAACGTCCTGGACTTCAGCATTGCCAGCTTTCTTGAACTGGGCCAGAACCTTAAAGAGGCGCTGGCAGTGTGAAAAGGAAGTAAAGAACAGTAGAGGAAGCTAGGAAGGGAAAAGAGATTGGAGTGGTTTTCTAGAGATGACTGAAAAAAAATAGGGGCAAAAAGACAGCATTCAAAACGTACAAGAGTCGGAAGAATTTTCCAATAGTGAATTAATTTCTCTAGTCCTAATATTATTTCAGGCATGGAACATGTGGATTGTTTGACGTCATTGAGAGAAATGTTACCTCTGGTGTCCAAGTCTTTCTGTAGCTCATCTGACGTTGCATCTCCCCAGCAAGGTTTAAGCCCTAGCCCAGGAACTTTAGGGGTCCTTTTCTGAAAATATTGACCAGGGCCCTCTACTTCTTAGTGTCATGTTGGAACCAGATAAAAACCTGGTCTTATGTCATTTCTTTCGCAATGCTACTAATGCTTATGGGACAAAAGTGCAAAGAATGTCAGAAAGACATCTGCTGAAGCAGAAAGAGGCATGGAAGGGAAGCAGGACAACAAAGGTGAGAGCGGAAGGGAAAAAAAAGGCAGTTGACAAGACTTTCTTCAGATTTGTCAGTGAAAGGAGGAAGTTCGGAGATGTAATTGTAAGACTGGGAGGAGAAAAGGAGAACCATGTGGAGGGTGTGGAGAAAAAGCAAAAATGCTAAACAAATCCTTCTGTTCAGTATTCACTGAAGTAGGGATTGGAGAAGAATTGCTGGCTGCTGGCAGGGGTACGTGCACCCTTCATAGAAGAAAGAATTTGTGCATAACTGGCAAAACTGTACATGAGCCAAGCTCTGGGGCTGGCTGGAATGCATCCTAGGGTATTAAGGGAGCTCAGAGAGGTTTGGGCGGCTCCACTGAAGGAGTTTGTCAATAGACCTTTGGAGATGGGAGTAGTCCCTCTTCCTAAAAGTGATAACAGAGATGAAATTGAAAACTACAAACTAGTAGGAAAGTTGGAAATTACAGGCTAGTAGGAAAATGAATGGAGATTCTACTGAAGGAAAGGTCGCAGGCTCCCAGACAGCATGGTTTTCCCAGAGGGAGATAAAGTCTGATCAATTTATTTGTTTGGGTGACTAGAGAATTAAATCAATGACAGGTGCTGGATAATGTTTCCTTGGATTTCAGAAAAGCTGTTGATACTGTTCCCGTATAGGAGGCTCATAAATTAACTGAGCAGCCTGGGGTGGGCCTCAAGGTGGTGGACTGGATTAGAAACTGATTGAGTGATAGATAACAAAGAGTAACGTAATACGTGGAATTCAGTCTAAGAAAAGAAAGGTAATGAGTAGAGCGTCACAGGGATTGCTCCAGAATCCTATTCTATTCAAATCATTGTGAGTAATAGTGCAGAGAGGTTGGAAGGAAAAGTTTGCCTTTTTGCAGATGACTCTATCTGCAACCCCCCCCCCCCCCCCTCGAGGAAGTAGAGAGAATAAGAAGTGATCTTAGAAAGCTCCAGGGCTGGTTGAATGCCTGCCAATTAAGATTGACTGCAACAAGTGCAGTCATGGGTGTGATGTTCACAAAAATGCGGGAGCAGTTCAAGATGTACGGGTGGGGGTGGGGAACTGATGTGTATCAACCCGGAGAGAGACCTTGGACTGATCATGTCTGGTAATCTGAAGGTAGTAAAAGAGTGCGATAAAGTGGTGGCGAGAGCTAAAGAAATTCTGGGTTGCAGAGGAAAGGAGGTGATAATGTGTCTGTGTAGGTGAGACCTCACTTAGAGTATTGGGTCCCGTTCGGAAGGCTGTACTTCCAAAAGGATATGTGCAAGCTGGAGGAGGTCCAGAGAAAGGCTACCAAAATAGGGGTCAATTTTAAGACCCTCCCGCGCATGGTTCCCGGCGCACGCACATGGATGCGCCAATTTAATAACATGCCCACGTTGCCGCGTACATGTTATAAAATACAATTGGGGGAGATCCAAGATGGCTGCCATGCCGTGAGCACGGAAGCGACTGAGCTCCGTGTTTTTTCCTGCTGAAACATGCCAAGTATTTTCCTCTGGAGGTTTTTTCCTCTTTATTTTTCATGTCGCACACTAAACGAAAGGCAAGGATTCGGGAGGTTTTGACTTCAACGCCCAAATTGCCTTATCGTCAAATACGAATCGAGGAAGCGTTTCGTGGTGTGCAGATCCAGCCGGAGAGCGGGGCCGCTGGCTCCGATGCCGGAGAGCAGACGACACACGCCTTGGCCGATGAAATATCTCTTAGCCCCGGCGAGCCGACAACTCCTTTCTTTCCCTACAAACCCCCATTGGAAGGGGGGATGGAACAGCAGCTAGAGGATTTGCCGAGACAGCTTCTAGGAAAATCGGTAGATCCCCAGAGAAGAGGTATGGAATCCGTGCCTACTTCGGAGAGCCTTGAAAATTTAGGCTCTGGGGGAAAGAGGCTGAAATGCAGCTTAACGAGCAGGGCAAGGAAGGCCTTCCAGATAAAGGAGGTGAGAAAAAAGGAATACACGTAGTATTGAATTATCCATTAAGAGTACCTGAGAAAATAACGTCTGAAGAGATTTGGAAGGCCCTGACCACAATGAACATGGCTATAATAGATTTAACAAATGTTGTGAAGCAGAATGTGGAAAAATCTAAGTCCTTGGAGATTAAAGTTCAAACGATTGAAAAAACCTTAGTAACGGTGGAGAAAGAAATTAAAAATATAAAAGAGGTACAAGTTAACCTTATAAGATCTGAATCTTATGCTAATGGGAAGATTGATTTCTTGGAGAATCAGTTAAGGAGAAACAACTTAAGAATTCTGAACTTTCCAAAAACGAAATGGATGTCATTAAAAGACCTAATTAAAAGTTATTTCATAAATATCTTGGCTTTTACAGAAATAACATTACCAATAATGTTGAGACTTTATTATATACCTGGAAGACAAGGAAAAGAGAAAGTACAGCAAGAAGAACCAATGGATAAAAATATTCCCACAGATAATTTAACAGATTTCTTAGAGAAATCGTTTGAAGCAAAAATTGAAGAAAGGGCAACAGTTCTAGTGACTTTTCTGCAAATATCTGACAGGGATGAAGTCTTAAAGAGATCGTTTAAAAAGCAGTCTGAATTATTTTATGGCTTTCAAATTAGTCTTTCCGGACGTTACTAAGAGAATTCAAGAGAAAAGAAAAGCTTTTCTGTCTATGAGAAATGAAATTGTGGCCAGAGGAGCCAAATTTTATTTGAGATATCCTTGTCGTTGTATCCTGGTTTACCATGATGATAAGTATATATTTATAGAGATAGAACAACTACGCCTATACCTGAACTCTCACTCCAGATAGGATCTAGAAGTGAAGGCTAATTTAAATGTTAATCTGCATAAACACGGTGTGCCAGTATTAAGTCCTTAGAGATGATGATTTTCCTTAATACACCGCTTATATTTTAGGGTCTCCCCATTTTTTACTTATAATATAGAAGAAATACTATATTGTTTATTTTCCTCAAAACAATGTAAAAATTGTGTTTCTTATTTTTCTTCCTCTTTTCTGTGATATTGTGGTTTCAATGTATTTGAAATTATGAAAATTCAATAAATTAAAAAAAAAATACAATTGGAGTGGACTGGGAGAGAACTTCCCTAAACCTAACCCTATCCTTCCTCCCTCTTCCCCTCTTCTCCTCGACCCCTAAAGTAAACCTTTCTATCCCCAGCTTGTTTTTTTTTAATACTGACTGCTCCTCTGTGCGCCAGCCGGCTGCCGGCGTGCTTCCCCAGAACCGCGTCTAATGGCATTGTCTCGGCCTGCCCCCGCCCCGCCCCCTCCCCAGCCAGACCATGTCCCTGGCCCACCCCTTTTAGCATTTCTGCACTTATCGGGGGTTATGCGCATGGTTGGGCCTGTTCTAAAATGCGCGCAGCCCCCACAAAGCCCAGCCACACGCATAACTCCCGATTTTATCACGCGCAGCGCTTTTAAAATTCGGGCTTTAGTGCAAGGTCTGCACCAAAGGCCATTTAAGATAAGCAGGACCTAAGTATGTACATTTTAAAGGACAGGAGAAGAGAGGCAGGGCAATTCTAATAGACATTCAAATACCCCAAAAGTATAAACAAGGCTCATGGGAAAGAACACTATAGGACAAGAGGTCACAGTACGAAGATCCAAGGGGCAGACTCAGGAGCAGAATCAGAAAATATTTCTTCATTGAAAGGGTGGTAGATGCATGAAATGGACTCCTAGTGGAGATGGTAAAGACAAAAACTGTAATGGAATTCAAGAAAGTTTGGGATAAATATGGAGGAATCCTAGTGGCAAAGAAAGTGAAGGGAAAGCCAGAGACCAACTGGGTTTTCTGGCATAAGAACATAAGAAATTGCCATACTGGGTCAGACCAAGGGTCCACCAAGCCCAGCATCCTGTTTCCAACAGTGGCCAGTCCAAGTCACAAGTACCTGCAAGTACCCAAACATCAGATAGATCCCATGCTACTAATGCTGGTAACAAGCAGTGGCTATTCCTTATTGATTAATAGCAGTTTATGCACTTCTCCTCCAGGAACTTATCCAAACCTTTTTTAAACCCAGTTACACTGGCATCTACCTTAACCACATCCTCCACATCCAAGCAACGTGCTTGAAATGAAATTGGGCAGACCGGATGGGCCTAATGCTCCTTATCTGCTGTCATATTATATGCAGGATTGGGGGTTTATAGTATTGCAAACAACCCACTCTTCACTCTCTCAAGAGCAGAGGCAAAGGGGAGAGATGACAGAGACAGAACAAAGGAGAGAGAAAGGAAACATGAACTAGCAACAATGCAGGCCACAACTCCTAGAAATCAATTTGGTCAGTGTCGACTGATTAGCGCTACCTATCTTGCAAAGCCAAGAGGACACAGGATGCTGGATGTTCAAGCAGCAGCCTCACTAATTTTGCTAGCTATTTAGCCTATTTATATTATTACAAAGTTGGTGGCAGAGCATAGGGGTAGAGAGGGATGAAGGTGCTGGGTGCTGAATTAATTATAGGATCTTGTATGCTCATCTTCCCTGGGTGGGAAACAAAAACTGATGTAGTTAAGGAATGATATCCTAAAAGCCCTCAAGCTTCTATGACTGACAGCTGGGTTATATCCTTGCAGTGTGGACAGGAATAACTGGGCAAACTGAATGGGCTGATTGGTCTTTCTCTGCCATCATCTACTATATTACTATAAGAGTTTTACACAATATAAAATAAAGGGTACATAAATCAATGATAATTTAAGTAAACTAAGTAAGCATAAATATCAGACAACAGCACAAATAAAGTAACACCGAATGCTGTTAGTTTGAACAAGGGGAAACATCCATCTGTGAGGCAAATAATGCTCCTTGTTCAATGTATTTAGTCAAAACAAAGCCACTGCCTATCTCTGCACATGCACCAGGCACTCTCTCCATGGACAGATTTGGCTGAAATTTTGCTGAAGTTCCAGCACTCCTGCCACATTTCAGTCAAAGTCATGCAGAGAAGGGAACATGTGCTTCAAACCCAAGAGGAATGCACTTCCCTGACTTGTCAGGCACATAACCTGCATCACAGGGAATATAGGTGCAGGTAAAAATCATGCAAAACCACATGATTTAACTCTCTCTATATATATACATATATGTATGCATGTTATGTTTTTTTTTCTTTAAAGCAGTGGTGCCTCCTCCTCACAGACTTAGTAGATCACTTAACAATACTAACAACTCAGGAAGCAAACTCCAAGCCTCTAATTCCTCTCAGAACTTGGAAGATAGATAATGCAATAGTATGGCCACTACAGCATTCTCCAACTATAAGAGCGAGGTCAATTGCCCACTCTCTGGTATCAAGGATGCCAAAACCTATCATTCATTTGTTGATTTCATTTCCAAATAAAGAATTAGACACTGTAAATGGATCACTATCTAGTACTCTGTGGCTCTGTATGTATCTCTGAGTGTTTCATGTGATCTTTTGGTCACTTCCGACAAGGAAATTAGTGATCTAACATGTACCTAATTAAAATAAAAATACATTTATTAATGTAACAAAGCTTTGCTCTCTTGCAGAATCCCAAATTAATTCTATTAATCATATATTAGGAAAAACAGCAGCAATGAAGCCAGTCTTTCAGTGGTGAACTTGTGGCCTTTTACAGTGACACATAGTGGATGACATCATAGCTTTGCCATGTTGGTTTTAATATCATCAGGCATAACTCTATGTCATCACCAGGGGACCCAAAGAGATCAATAAATAGCTAATTCTACTTTTCAAAAGGAGCCTTGTAATTTCTCTCAGATGAGTGAGCTCAGCAAGACGGACTTAGTGTTTTTAGCTGATAAATTTATTAAAATCTGTGAAGTATTTGGTCATCAAGTAGAATAAATAAAAGACACCGGACATACACATAGTCTACAGATAATTCAATATTCACTTTTACAGATAACAGTTTACATACTGGATTGTTCCATGTCCCCCACGCCAGCTTTCGCTTTATTATCCGCGACCTGAAGAAACACATGTGGAGTCTCACAAGGAAGCTTAGAATGGTGACAGTGGCTTGTGTACTAAAAAGAGAACCTATGCTTCCTCTGATACTTTTCTGTACCAGGTATGACGCACTGTAGAAGGAAAAGTCAGGCAGTAGCAGGAGATGAAATATTTATTGCACCTACAAATATTTTTGATCATCCTATGGGAGTTACAGATCTTTCTCTTCCTCTGGAGAAAGCACTCAGGCTTTACCAATAGCAGGGCTGAACATGAATGGCATTGCATAAATCTCTATAAGTCAGAGGATGAAAGTAACTGTAACTGATTCACAGTTTATAAGAGAGAGGGATGGGAGGGGAGCAATTGATATTATTTGGAAAATATTTTCACATTTTGAATGCGTGGAAATATTATTTTTTAACCCGGAAGTTACCTCCTGCTCCTTTGTACTTCCAGCTCAGTTGGAACCAGGGCTGGGAACTGACTCACATGAGCCTTCAGTTGCAATTAACCAGGAATTTTCTCCTGTTTTATAACCCCCCCTTCCCCCACCAACATACTTAGTAGTCATGACAGTGACAGTCCTGGGCTGGGGCCATGACCTAGGTCTCCTTCCAGAATCCTGTAACCTTAGATCCCGAATCCAGCCACTAGGTGTCACCCTTAAGCAATAACCACGACTCCCTTTACTGCTTACCTTCCTTCAGGTGGGGTGAATGCTGCCTCGGAAGCATTCTCAACCCACTTGGGGAATGAAAGAACAGACTTGGAAACTGAACAAATGCACAGAAATTATTTGACTTCCAAACATTAAAATTTAACGTGAACCTCTGATTTCACCTTGCTTTGCAGTTTTTAAACTGGAAAATAATGTTACTGACTGTCTGAGAGGGAACAGTGTCCAAATCTGTTCGTGTGTAAAACATGAGAGATAAAAAACTGAGTACCAATGTAAGGATTTGATGCTTATGGGGATTTTCCTCCTTTAATGCATGACTTTTTATGCACTTATGAGAAAAGGCAGATTTACAGTGCATTCAGAAAGTATTCAGACCCCTTCACTTTTTCCACATTTTGTTACATTTCAGCCTTATTCTAAAATGGATAATATGAATATATTTCCCTCCTCAGCATCCACTCAATACCCCATGATGACAAAGTGAAAGCAGGTTTGTAGAAATTTGTGCAAATTAATTTAAAACAAACCTGAAATATCACATTTACATAAGAATTCAGTACTTTGTTGAGGCATCTTTTGCAGAGATTACAGCCTGAATTCTTCTTTTGCATGACACTATAATCTTGGCACACCTGGATTTGGGGATTTTATCCTATTCTTCTCCACACATCCTCTCAATCTCTGTCAGATTGGATGGGGAGCATCAATGCCCAGCTATTTTCTGGTCTCTCCAGAGATGTTTGATCAGGTTCAAGTCTGGGCTCTGGCTGGGATACTCAAAGACATTCACAGTCTTGTGCCGAAGCCATTCTTGCATTGTCTTGGCTGTGTGCTTAGGGTCTTTGTCCTGTTGAAGGAGAACCGTCACCCCAGTCTGAGGTCCAGAGTACTCTGGAGCAGATTTTCACCAAGGATCTCTCTGTACTTTGCTCCATTCATCTTTCCCTTGATCCTGACTAGTGTTCCAGTTCCTGCAGGTGAAAAACATCCCCACAGCATGACGCTGCCACCACCATATATCATTGTAGGCATGGTATTTGCTAGGTGATGAGTGGTGCCTGGTTTCCTCCAGACATGACACTTGGCATTCAGGCCAAAGAGTTCAATCTTGGTTCATCAGACCAGAGAATCTTGTTTCTCATGCTCTGAGAGTCCTTTAAGTGCTTATTGGCAAATTCCAAGCGGGCTGTCATGTACCTTTTACTGAGGAGTGGCTTCCGTCTGGCCAATCTACCATAAAGGCCTGATTGGTGGGGTACTGCAGAGAAGGCTGTCCTGCTGGAAGGTTCTCCCATCTCCACAGCAAAACTCTGGAGCTCTGTCAGAGTGACCATTGGGTTCTTGGTCACCTCGCTGACTATGGCCCTTCTCCCCTGATTGCTCAGTTTGGGCAGGCAGCCAGCTTTAGGAAGAATCCTGGTGGTTTCAAACTTCTTCCATTTAAGAATGATGGAGGCAACTGTGTTGTTCGGGACCTTCAATGCTGCAGCAATTTTTTTGTACCCTTCCCCAGATCTGTGCCTTGACACAATCTTGTTCTGGAGGTTTACAGTTAATTCCTTCAATTTTATGGCTTTGATTTGGCTCTGACATGCAGTGTCAACTGTGGGACCTTATATAGACAGGTATGTGCCTTTTCAAATCATGTCCAATCAATTGAATTTACTCAGGTGGATGCCAATCAAGTTAGAGAAATATCTCAAGGGTGATCAATAGAAACAGAATGACTGAGCTCAACTTTGTGTGTCATAACAAAGAGTCTGAATACTTATATAAATGTGAAATTTCAAGGTGTTTTTTTTTTATTATTAATTTGCACAAATTTCTACAAATCTGATTTCACTTTGTCATTATGGGATATTGTGTGTAGATTGAGGAGGAAAAGAAATGATTATTATTATCTATTTTAGAATAAGACTGTAATGTAACAAAATGTGGAAAAAGTGAAGGGATCTAAATACTTTTTGAATGCCCTGTATACACTGAAGACTTCCACTGAAGTACAAGATAATGGTCTGTCTCCCAAACGAGGTCTTAGCAATGTGCCTCAGTCTTGTACTGGAGGGATCATCTTTAGCAGTGAGAGGGTCATTTAGTTCCCATTCTTATTCAGCTGTTGATCTGACTGCAAAGACTGGGGTATCAGCTGCAGCTGTGTATGGTTTGTGATGTGGATAACTCTCCTTTGGTAATAGGACTAAAACGACTGACTCATTACTTATCAATCAACCCCAACTGTGAGATGGCAATGTTGTTTGACCACTACAAACCAAGTTGGATTGGAGCCCTGACCTAGTAGAAGAAGCTTCATATCTTTGTGTCAGCCAATAGGGACATCCAGTCTCCTAATACACTGTTGATGGTGTGCCACAAAATCTTTCCTTAATTTCAGCCCACATAAGTTGATCCCATCCAAAGCTATCACCTTCAGTACATTAGATGACTTTTCTTTTTACATCTTGAATAGAATTAACATGACCATCAAACACTTTGCTCAATGATATGCTTAGAATTATAACGAAACCAAGTGCAATAATATCTAAAGAAAAAGAAATAAAACGATTTGAGTAGACATTTGGCAACAAAGACTAAGTGCAACTTAGTAAACTCTGCGATAAAGTTGACATTATAGGAAATAATACAGAACAGAGATCAGTTTAAGATCTTGGACAATACCATTCTGTTGGAACTCTTCCCCCAGTCACCCAAAGAAATACTTACCCAATCAAAAGAGGCATGTATTTTCTATAATAAGCACATCTATTCATGATTTAACATTTATTACAAAAGAAAACCAAGTAAATGGTCAAAACTAAGTTTAACAGATTTGCTTCTTTATACAAAGAGGAAAAAAAAAAGCTTGTTTCTTTTCTATTAAATGGTTGGCATATTAAAATCTCTTCAACTTTTGTATGTAAAACATGAATTAAAATTTTGCAAAACGTCATGTGTGGAAGAAGAGTCTGAGTATCTCTGGTTTGGATTGGTGAAAAAGATCGTTTTTTACATGTATTACCTAGAAATCACATAGTAATGTCTAGGGTGAACTTTTTTTAAAATTTAAAAGAGAAAGCTTTAGGTATGTAGAAGTGTCGATGTAAGTAACAATTGCTTTTAAGGATGCTGTGATCAATCAAAAGTATTTTATCAAAACTGTAAAGCGCGCATCTTGTTGTTCAGCAACAGTCTGCTTAACATCTGTTTCCTTGTTTTTGCTAACATGGGTCACATAGTTCTCCCCATTGCCTGGTGATCCTTTTTAAGAGCTTGTTGTTTTCTTTGCCTTTCTTAGAAATGACTGCCCTCATCCTTTCTTGTCTAATAACTGATGATACTTAATAGCCATAAGTTTTCAGGGTTTGGGCTGAGCAGCTCTTGTATCAAAATTGGGCATGATCAACTTCATCCAACCAAGAGGCAGGGCTTGCAGGGAAGTCTGGGTATCCCCCACTGCTTCCCGTCGAAAGATCAGAACTCGGTCCGTTGCCACCTAAAACTCTCATTGGTTGGGGCACTCCTGGTCCACCTTGAGCCATGATGCCCAAAGCATTATCTGGATAAACCAAACTGGAAATTAAAGGCTGGTGACTTGGCATTGCCTGCAACGATGCTGGCGACTGTGGTATACCATAAGGGCTGTTGGATCTGAGGTCATGGTACTGGTCCTGTGATGGTATCCCACCATGTTCCAAAGTGAAGGTGCCATTGATACCAGCCTGCCTGCCCAAAGCAGGAGATGTTTCATTTAAACTGTTGTAAATTCCATTTGGGTGACTCATTTCTGACATGGAGGGTTCATCTGCAATGAAAACAGACTATGAATCTCAGGTTGCCCTTAA
This sequence comes from Rhinatrema bivittatum, assembly GCF_901001135.1. NCBI lineage: Eukaryota > Metazoa > Chordata > Amphibia > Gymnophiona > Rhinatrematidae > Rhinatrema > Rhinatrema bivittatum. The sequence goes on along the minus strand of NC_042622.1, from coordinate 97,042,638 downwards.
ATCAGATCATCTGCACATCCGACAGCAGTAGAACACCACTTTTGCACAGAACTCACGATAGCTGACATGGCAAGCTCAGGATGCCAAGCCTGCCTCCATGGTAGCAGCAAGCATTATTTCGGCTCTGGTTTTCTGGTTCCTGTCCCCATACACCTGGTGTATTTGATCATACGAAGCAGAGTGGTGACTTTGCAGGGATTTGCTAGGTCATGTGTGTTACACTGGCAGACCTCATGGCAGGAACAATAAAATAACAACTATTACCATCCTAAATCAGCACTTGGGCTGAGCCAGAATTTGTTTCATAGGCACAGCAGAGAGAACTGTTGCTAGCCAGAATACACATTGGCCATGGGCATCTTATTCACCAACATCTCAATGGCATGCGAGCCGTGCACTCTGGCTTTAACCATGGAACACAACTTATTTGCTGCCCACTATTAGTGTGGCATGCCAGGCATTCCTGCAACTCCCACTGGACAATCCATCATTCAAGATTCTTTAGGTTATCAGGCCTTGCTAACTTTTTAAAAATCTTTTTTTAATCGATTGTTTTCCAAATTTTAATTCACTTTAATTGAAATAAATGGTAATAGTTGATATTATATATAACAGTGCTTCTCAACCTAGTCCTCGAGTACACCCTTCCCATCGAATATGCATGAGATAGATTTGCATACAATGGAAACAGTGATTGCCTATCTATCTTATGCATATTCATTGTGGATCTCCTGTAAAAGTAATTGGCTAGAGATACTGGAGGACCAGACTGAGAATCAGACACATAGTTCAATTACTGACCATTTTTTAATGTTTTTACTTGTTTAATTACTTTCAAGCATACCTTTGACTCAACAATGACTAATTTCCACTGTCCTAAAACAAAAATCTAAGATTATCTCTATCTCCATGTCCTGTTTGGTCTTTTCAATTAGAAATGCCTGGGGATGGGAGCTAGAAAAATCTCTGACTCTGCTCAGAGTTATAGATTAATGTTACTCAGAAGTGCCCCTTATCATAGAACAGAGGCATCTCATTAGGAGAGTAGGTACAAGGACAGTCTAGGGAAGGTAAACAAGCCTAACTGCTGCACGAAATGCAAGACATCATTAACTCCTAGAAGCCTGGTGCTTTGTAACATCATGACAAAGGCAGTTATATTGCGCAATGAAGAATGAACCTCTAATACAATAGCAGGGAATTTAAACGTAGAGTATGACAGATAGAGCCATCCCAGAAGGTGGCCGGTTTGACCACCCCATCAGATCCTTCTGCTCTCTGGGTGAGCAGGGACCAAGGCTGTTGCAGAGGCAGCATTCACAGCCCCTGGAGTACAGTGGGAGGCAAAGACAGTCATGGTCACTTCTTAAGGGTGATACCTAGTGGCCAGATTCAGGATCTATGATTTCAGGGTTGCGGAAGGAAAAAAAAAAGAATTTGCTTGTAAGCCCCATTTGATCTGCACATTTTGCCTTCCTGTTGTACTACTGCAGACTCTTTTACCTTTGCTTTTCCTCTGTTCTTATCCCAGACTTTCTTGAATTCTGATAATGTTTGCACCTCTACCACTTCCACTGGGAATCTTCCTTCTACTGCCCTTTCAGTAAAGAAATATTTCATCTGAATCCTGAATCTGCCTTCTTTCAGCCTTACACTATGACCCTTTGTCCTAGAGTACTGCTCTTGTGAAAGGTGATGGATCAACAGCCCTGGAAATTGAAATAATACATTTATGCATAGAGCAAAGACAGTCTGAGGAGTAACAGGGCCCATTTGCTTGTATTGCATGGGATTCATGGAACACCTTATACTACTACCATTGGAAAAAATAGTGTGTAGTATTAATCAGTTTGTGACACTGGTTTTGGAGTGACACCTTATACTTTGACAGAGAACTTATAGGAAACCAGATAAAAGATGACATGGACAAGCAACACATCACAAAAACAGATTGAATCACTAGTTGAGGGGAGGCATTTGAATTTATTATCCTAATCCATACTTAATTTTACAAAAATTTGGTTACAATATAATTTGTTTTTCCTTATGTGCTTGGTCATACCTGTGAAAGAGACCTCTGCATCACTGTCAGGTCCTTCCTCCTGGATGCTGTCCTTGTCTGACTTGGAGTTACCTCTTGATCTTTTCATGTTTCTGAAGTATTGGCCCCATCTCTGCCTTCCAGCATCTTTCTTAAGTCTTTTCTCCTTTGCTCTTCTGTTCTGGAACCAAACCTTCCAAGTAAAATGAGGATTTCATGTTTAAAACCCTGACCAATGGACTTCTGACCAGAGCCTTAGCGATGGAGCTGACTCAAGGGCTCGGTTACAGAAAGCAGTGCCATGCAGGCCAGCGCTCGGGCACCAGCCTTACCACAGATGCCCTCACATTCTGGTAGTGACATAATAAATCACAGTGTAATTTGGACACTGTTTCTAAAGAGCTGGGACTCTGTGCACCTGGACAAATCCCCAGTTAACTGCAGAAAGCAGCATTCTTGGTGGAAATGGCTTATTCCAGAGGTGGCCAACTCAGTCCAAGAGCCACAAAGGGGCCTGGTGTTTAGGATATTCGTAATGAATATGCATGAGGTAGATTTGCATACAATGGAGGCAATGCATGCAAATCTCTGGATCTATTTGTGACCTTTGAGAACCAAAGTTGGCCATTCCTAGCTTATGCCATTTTTGGCGACCTTCAGTGACCTTCTTCCTTCCTTTAAGCTGTTGCATGTAGGGTTGCCAACTTTCCCATGGAGCAGGACCAGACCTTGGGGGGGGGGGGGGGTGCAGTCAGCTGCCACAGCCATCCCCAACCCTTTTTTCACTTTCAAATCGAGCATTAATTTTTTCCTAGGCAGATTCTGCCTGCCAATCTTCTTCTGCATCTCCCAGGCAGACAGTGCAAAGCAGCAACAAATGAGGCACAGCTGTGGGAGAGGCAGAGGGGAAGGAGAATCAAACCGAGCCCCAAACGCAGGCAGGTGATTGAAGCGCTGTCAGGCTACCATCATTGATTGCCCCCCTGACCTTGTCTGACCGGGTTTTACAGTGTCCGATTACCCTTGTAACCGGTCAATGTACAACAGGCTGAGAAACTGGGCTGTCTGATCCAAAACTGGGCAGTAGGTCACCCTAGTTGCATGCCAGTGCTGGTTGGGAAAGGAGTGCATGGCACTACAGATGCACATGGCTTTTTCCATGGCCCTGTAGAACTAGGCCTCAGTTGGCCTGGATTTGTCAAGGCCTGTGCCTAGGGCAGCAAAAATCTGGGGGCAGCAGGTTGATTTAATTTTTGTTGCTTTCTAGCTGTGCTGAATCTCAATCAGCAGAGAATAGCCCTCTGCTTCCTGATCCAGTTATTTCCCCCCCCCCCCCCCCTGCCAGTTAGTTGGCAGGAAACAGGATGAGAAGGATGAGCCTGGAGCAAAAAAGAACAAAGGGGGATCATTTTGGGAAGGTTAGTAGAGGCTAAATGGGGATAACTGGGGAGTGAGGAGAGAGGCTGGTGGTGAGAGAAGATGGGTCTGTGAGTGAGAGAGAAGGGAGCAGGGGGAGGGGCAATATTTGTGTGTGTTAAAGATAAGGAATTGATGCCAGTTGTGTCTGTGTCTATGTGTGTGTGAGTGTGTGTGTATGTGTGTATACCAGATTGGGTGGGAGGAGGTTAGCGAGGGGATACAAGGGGGAGCAGGACCAATGTTCCCTCTAAAGATTGGGTTGCTGTGCAAAATGTTTTGCTTGTGAGCAAAAAACCTTTGGTTGCATTCTCCAATGACCACTACTTTCTTTGATGCAAAAAGCCTATCAATTGTATGCTCATAGCAACACAATCCTTAGAGGGAACATTGGTAATAGCATGCACACAAACTTTCAGACATACACACACACACACACTAACACACTTTATATTCACTGTTATACTCTCTCACATATACATGTTTAGTCTCTAAAACGCACACCTACTCACTCTCATTCCTTTCATTCACTCCCCAGACTCTCATGTACATGCACGTTCACTCAGTTCTCCTCTTACACACACACACTCTTCTCAGTATCTGCAAACCCTTCACTGCCAAACACTTTGAGAAGTAACACAAACCCCTGCAAAAACAAAGACACCTAGCACCTTGCCATACCATACCAGCACTATCTCAGGACTCAATCAGAAGCAGCCTTATTTATGGCACGGCAGCAATGCAAATATTATACCATGCCCTAGATCACTAATACACCGCTTACTGGGGTTAGCAGAATAAGCCATACTGCTGCAAAGCCCTAAAGAAAAACTACATGCCAACAGAAAGACAGCACCTCAGTTACACATGCAGAACACAGACAGACCCTTACCTAATACAGAATAAGGGACTACAAATTAGAAACAGAAACATGCAGACAAAAATAAAATGGAAATCCTAAGAAACCAGACTCAGAGCAGTGGAATACTGAAGAAAGAAAAAAATGCAAATGTGTAATACACATTCCCAAAGAAAACATATACCAATCACAAAAATTGAAAATCTTTTTTTTTTTTTTTTACTTTTGTTGTCTGATCTTAATTTTCTAATCAGTTGATCCCAGGCTTTTTTTTATTCTGTGTTCCTTTTTTTGGTCTTTTACTAATTAATTTTACAGAATCTCTTTTTTTTCCCATTTCTTCTCTCTTTATCAGTCTTCTTCACTTCCTCTCTCAAACACACACTCAGGCTCTCATTCTCACATAATATGTCTCTCTCTCTCTCACACATACACACGCACAGGCTCTCACTCTCACATGCTCTCTCTCTCACACACCCAGACTCTTGCATGTTCTCTCTCTCACATGCTTTCTCTCACACACATATACTGACTCCCCCTTTCACATGCTATCTCTCATACATGCACACTGGCTCTTTCTCACATGCTGTCTCAATCACACAGGCTCTCATGATCACATGCTGTCTCTCATACTCACACATACAGGTTCTCACTCTCACATGCTTTCTCACATAAATATACATGCTGTCTCACTCACACACACACACGCACACACACACTCACATATATGCTCTCACTCTCACATACTGTCTCTCAAAAACACAATCTCTCAACTTTCTCTTTCTCTACAGGACCTCAGCCTCTCTCTCCTCTCTGGGCTTCCTGCTCTTGAGCCACCACAAGATGGGATCCATGAGAGCCCTGCCTCAGTCACTGCTTCTTTTTTACATGTGGGCCAATGCTTCTTCTCCTTCCTGCCCACGCGGTTCCGGCAACTTTTTTCTCCTGGGCCACACAGGCAGGAAGAAGGAGGAGCACTCGGAGTTTTGGAGCCTCTTCTTTTCTTCATGCCATGGTGAGATGGGCTCCACCACAGCCCTGATTGCCTCCTGCTCACTTCTTGCCATGGTGGGATGGGCTCCACCACAGACTCACCAATCTCCTCACTTCAGGCCATGGTGGGTTGGGCTCCACCATGGCCCCAACGACCTTCCTGCATGGGGAGGAGGTAAAAGCTGTGTGCAACCATGAGAAAAGCTGTGCATGGCCACACATGCACACAGCTTAAAGGGAACAATGAGCAGGACTGAAGAATGGGTGGTTTACTTGCCTCCTCCTGCACCTCATGAACAAAATTCAGATCCTCTCTCTTTTGACTGTGGATTCTTTCTCCCCAATTCTAGAATCCCCCTTCTCCCCAGATCCTGGAACTTACCCCCAGCTCCTCCTACTCCCTCCTCCCCTTCCTCAATCCCAGAACCTCCCTCCCCCTTCTCTTCACCCATCTCATCCCTCTTCCTCAATCTTCCCCATTTCCCATCCTCCTGTCCTCCCCCTTTCTCTTTACCCCATTCCCGGTCCTCCTCCCTTATCTGCCCATCCCTGTCCTCTCATCCTCCCCTTCTTCTCTCCCCATCACTGAGATCTCCTTCTTCTAGTGATACTTGAATTCCTTTCCTTACCCAATAAAAAAAATAAATTGCAGATCCACAAGTAAGGTTGGAAAATTACTTCATTTTTACAATGCTGGAAATGTTTGCATCAGAATTTTTAACTTTTTGCCACAGAATCTACCCCTGAGTTGCCACATGAAACTGTGGAGCTCTATCTTAGACCTTCTGCTCCCTGTTGTCTGACTTTCTGGGGCAGGGGCAAGGGTTGACAGCAGTGCCTAGGAGTGGCAAAACACGAAATCCATCACTAGGCCTCAGCCCTACTAGCTGGAAATGATTTTGTGCAGGATGAAACAGATGCAGAACTTTCATAAATTAGCCCCAATGTTTAAAAGCAATAAACCAAGCACAGTGCTAGGCAGACAGTACCTAGAGAGCATAGCAAGCTGCATATCAATCAGAAGAATTATCACACAGTCATTAAAACAAGAAATCCTTTGAAATGTTCTGCAGCTTGTCCCTCTTTGATCACCAGTTATGTCTGAAAATGTAGGCAGTGGGGAACTGTTTGATATTCTTGGCCCAGGAGGATAACCATGTTATTTTTTTCTCCTGAAGCAGGATCCTCTGCTCTTATAAGCAGCAACAAGGAAGTACCCCTTCCTATAGATCCTATATTCAACCGTTCTGCTAGAGAAATTCAATTAAGAAATAATACTGTGTTAGGTAAAATTGATGTTTTATTAACCCTTTTAGACTAAGTGACCATCAGTGAAACGTTTACCCCTCAGTTATTAAATCTTAGTTCTAGCATGCTTTACTGTCAATCTGTACCTGCACCACTCTCATGTCCAGCCCGGTCTCCGAGGATAGCTGCTCTCTCACATGTCTGGCTGGCTTTGGGGAGTTGTTATAGGCATTTTTCAGGGTTTCCAGCTGTTTGGCCGTGATTGTGGTCCGTGGCCTCTTGGCCGTGGATTCTGCTTCTGTAAAACCATCATAAAAAGCAGCCATTATTGCATAATAGCATAACTACCACCCAAAACCCTCAGCTTCGAAAGTCCACCGACAAAGAAAGAGCTTGCTTAAAGGATGAAAACTGCTTTTCAATGTTATTGATCTGTTTCTTTTCTCTCACAAGCCATGAAATCTAATCCACCACAGGCTGCCAGGAGCAAAAGTGAAGGTGAACATGTCCATACCTTGAAAATGCAATTTGATTGTTGGGATGATTTGGTTAGTAGTTCCTGCATAGAAAAGGGACTGTGCTTTTTAAAAAGCAGCATATTTTTTTTCTTGTCTGAGAAAAACAGGGCTAAGAAACTGGGATCACTGTGGTTTAGGACTACATCCTCCAGAATTCCTTGCTGCCTGATTTTGGCTGAGAGCTAGCAGGGGAAATGAGCATTAGGGAGTAGCTAGTCACACCTCCTTTGGTAGCTGCTTCAGTGCATAAGAAGTGTCTGCAGAGAGAGCAAAGAGAGCAAGTGGTCCTCAACAGCTCTTCTCCAGCCCAGCCATGGAGGAGGAGGTGGCAACAGAGGAGGGTTCTGACTGCAAAAACCCTACGAAAAGTTAAATGCTATTATTATTTAGGAAGCGACTGTCTTACTTTAATTACTGAAAGCTGACCTTAGGGAAAATCCAAAGTGATCCACGTACGAGTCTGTTGAACACTTGTGTTGAAGGGAAAAGAACAGGGAGACTAGGCTTAGCTGTGCAACATTGGGGAGCTTATGAATGAGGGAGGTCTGGGTTCTTTTGGTAACCAGTTATACCGTGACCCTGTAATAATCTAAACTCTCATTAAACAGAAGGATTCAAGGAGGCTTATTTGTGAAATGCTTTAGCTGTAAAGGTTCCTCCTTGAACCAGATGGAAAGTATAACAGCAGGTTTTCAAAATTAGAACCAATCTCCCTAAAAGGATAGTAGAACATAGGGGGCTGTGTTTGTGAAACCTTAAGCTGTGAAGGCAGTTACTAAAAATGAATGGGAATTATCTGTAACAAGCTTCAGTGCTTCTTTTGGCTGTTAGCCTGGTCTCATCCTCTAAAAAGTAATAAGTCCTGCATTGAAGCTAATTGGAATTTCCTAAACTCTGTGATGTTTTGGGATGAATTCTCAACCCTGTTGTGTAACTAAAGGAAAAGGAAAATAAAGTTGTGTTCTAATATATTTGAATGGCTGTGTGATGACTAGAGGAAAACCAGGGATTAATAAAGGGTTTAGAATTATAGTGTTTCAAGCTCCACCCCCTTAAACCTTAGGGGAGTGAAATAGGTTACTGGGACGATAAGTGAATAGTAGAGATGTGCATTGTTTATCTCTATCGGTTCGGGCTTCGTTTTCGTGCCCCTGCGAGAAATTTTGTTTTTCCCGCTGTTCATTTTTTTTTTTTTTTTCATGGGTCCCGATTTTCGTGTTAGTGAGTGCTAACGGAAGTTAGCATACACTAACATTATAAAGTTAGTGTGCGCTAACTATGGTTAGCACGCGCTCCCGTTAGTGCGCACTAACACGAACTATTAATTTTTCCGAAATTTTGAAAAATTTCTGTTTGTTTTTCGGTGCCCATGAACCATGATGAATTAGACAATTTCGTTGAAATTGTCTAATTTGTGAAAAATGAATGCACATCTCTAGTGAACAGAGGGAACAATTACTAAAGATGTAACTGAGTGCTTTAGAAAAGAAACTAGCTCAAGATATGACAGACTGACTGCCCTCATACCTCTACAATGCCAATCCTGCTAGTTGTCCTAAGTCTTCTGTATAGAATCCAGCCGAGGACAGATAAGGGTGCATTGCCACAATTGTATTAAGATTAGAGAGTTGAGGTGAATGTGTGAGAGGGCAGGAGGAAGGAAGTAGTCTCTTACTTTTCACTTCACTTTAGGACAGGAGTGGCCAACTCTAGTCCTCAAGAGCCATAAACTGGTCTAGTTTTCAAGATATCCGCAATAAATATGCATGATATAGATTTGCATGCACTGCATCCATTGCATGCAAAGATAAATCATGCATAGTCATTGTAGATATCCTGAAAACCAGGCCTGTTTCTGGCTCTTGAGAATCAGAGTTGGCCATTGCTGCTTTAGGACATCTTCATAATAAAAACTGGGGAAGCACTTCACTTTGAGATCTTTTTTTAAAGATGATGAACAAAGTTAGGTCAACCGAACTGAAATATGAAAGGGCACTGCGAGGTGACAGATTCAGGATCCATGATTTCAGGTTCCGGAAGATTGAAAAAATAAGAATATATCTGTAAGGCCCATCTATTCTGCACAGTTTGCCTTCCTGTTGTCCTTCCGCAAACCCCTTTGGCTTTACCTTTGCTTCCCCTGAGATATTTACATAGGACTCTGTCTTCACAGAGGTTTGGTTGAAGGATTGCCTTCTAATAAAGCAGCAGGTTAACACCGCTTGGTAGTCACTGGGCTGCTACAAATTTATACAACATGTCATCGTTTTTGGGATGCTATTTTACTGGTAGGGATTACAGAGAGGGATGACTATTTCTGAAAAAAATCATATTTCATCCTCATAGAGAACTGCAGGTCATATTGAGGAATAAACGTTAGAGTTTTAGGGCAGTAGCATGTTTTTCCCCTAAGATCTTTTTTTCTTCTTTTTTTTTAATCTACAGGTAAAATCGGTCTCCGAGCCTCCCTTTGAGGACTGTTGCCAGTCCCCACGTTCTATCAGGTGGGTACTGGCAACAGTACCCAGGGTCCATCCATCTAACTACATCAGCGGGCATCCCGAGGTGTGAGTGAACCGTACTTTGAGATCTGTTGCCGGCCCCCACATTCTATTAGGAGGATAGAGGACAGCCAAGTCCCGTGGTCCTTCCACCTGACCACATCAGCGGGTGCCCTGTGGCATGCTGAAGCTGCATGACTAAGGAGCATGCCCCTTAGGAAGAATTTTGGCCGACGACATGGGGAAGGAAAGAAAAGGGAAGATTCTGGCTTCCCCAGCTGTCCATTTAACTGTGAGAGGGCCTATGGATGATCATTTGATTCACCTGCTGGACAAGATGAAACAACATCTATCAGTTCAGCAGGTGAGGCCTCTCTGAGATGCTTACCTCCTTCCCCTCTACCTACTTCCTTACCAAATGTCTGTGGGGATGCATCACTGGGAGCTATGCGTTTGCCAGTTTCAGCTTTGGCACCAGTGGAAGTGGTTCCTGAAATGTTATCGACTAGAGGACTGGATTTTGGGATAATTCCAAATTCTACCCCACCCCCAGCTTTTTTGGATTCCTCCTCTGAATTTGGAGTGGACAGGGTTAGTTCCACACCATAGAGAAGGAGAGACTGGCACCAGTTCCTGTTCCGGTCCCCGTAAGGGTGAATTTGTCTGGTGGTCTGACTGGGAATGGGGACTGAGAAGTAACTTTGAAAGACAGAGGGTTGTCACATCCATCACTCAATTATCTGTCTTTTCAAATGGAGCCTCTACTAAATTAAAAGAGCTAGATAACAGCATGTTAAATACTGAGAAACAAAATACAACATTGTCTGAATCATTATCTAACATACAGCTATCTTTGGGGGTCATTTGCAAAAGGGATTGCACGCGAAAAGTCCCTTTTCACGTGCGATACCTAGATCGGGGCGGGTTCTGGGTGGCGACCGCACTGGAAGGGGAGGAGTCGGGGTGGCACCGGGATGGATGCTGCAAAGACATCGCTGATGGTGAAAAGGTAAGGGCCCTTTTCGCTGCCAGTTTCGCACCCAATAGCTCCACCTTTTATGATGGCGCTATTGGGTGCGAAAGCCGGCAGCAATCACACCGCGGAGGTGTGATCGCTGCCGGCTTTCGCAGGCCCGCCCCCCACTTCACCACCCCGCCCCCCCATTATCGCCGGATTTTCTAAGATCTGCGACTTTAGAAAATCCAGGCCTTTGTTTATATATTCATTCAAAAATGGAATCTAAAAACATTCATTTGTTAAACTTTCCAAAGTCAAGACTATTATCCCCTTTGAAATTGTTTAAAAAGTATGTTCAAGAAGTATTGCAAATAGTACAAGACAAAGAAATCATGCTGTCTAGATTCTTTTATATTCCTGAAGCAAAAAAACAAATTGTTGAGGGAGGGGGACTGAATCTAAATACATCCTTTAATAGCACAGATGTATTTGCCTTTCTAAGAGATTCACAAAATATTATTAGAATTAGAGCCACACTAATTGTTTCTTTTGTGGCTGATCTAGACAAGGAATTAGTATTACGGCAATAATTTACATATAAGATAGATAAAATCATAATAATTTACATATAAGATGGATAAAATCTTTCCAAATGTCTCGTGTGAGACTCAGTTACGAAGGAAAAGTTTCCTTTTATTAAGATTTAAGGTTCAGGCCCTGGGGGAGATATTTTTCTTAAAATGTCCCTGTAAATATTTAGATGCCTTCCAAGGGGAATAGATACCGTATTTTCCAGCGTATAAGACGACTGGGCATATAAGACGACCCCCCCTTTTTTATACATATTTTTAAGAAAAAAAATAATTTTACACTCAAACAGGAGCAACCCTATCTATGAAAAGGCAACACTACAAATATTAAATCAGGCCCTAAAAACCAATACATCTCTTATTAGGAAAACAGAACTAGCAAGCAGCTGTAGATCCCCACACAGAAATAATTGTAAAACTATACTAATAAGCAGAATAAATGTTTCAAAACAGCTATGAACAGAATAACATCCAACAATTAAAAACTCATAAAAACTATTAAACATTCTCCAAACACCAATAAAATATTTCAAAAAAGCAGACACATCACATAATATTAAATAATTAAAATGGCAGTCAATCAAGAAAAATAAACTTAAAAAGCCACCTTTCCTTACCCCCTCCAGCAGCTCTCCTATTCCTCTTCCATGCAGGCTGTAGCACACACCAGAAGCAGCAGTAGTGGCTAAGCTCTATACTCATGGTCCTCTTCCTTAGTGCCCATGTCTCGCACACACACACCATACCAGTCATGTCCCCATGACCAGTTTCTGTCTCTCACACACCAATCATTTCCCAAACAGTCTTTGACACACATACCAGACACCTTCCTGAATAGTTTCTCTCATGCCATACACACATACAGGCTTCCCACTCCCGTGTTCTGCTTACTGTACATATACAGGCTTCTCACTCTCATAATCACTTTCTCTGTCTCACACACACACACACACACCAGTCTCTCTCTCATTTCCATGCTTACTCTCCACGTGCACAGGCTTCTCATTCCCTGAATCACATTCTTTCTCTCACATTCACACACACCAGTCTCTTTCTCTCACACACCGTCACCTTACCAACCAGCCTCTCTCTCATGCATTTTCACATACACACAGCCCTCCCACTCCCATGCTCTCTCTCACATAATCAGGCTTCTTACTCCCATGCTTTCTCACATACCCAGATTTCTCACTTCCATGCTTTTTCTCTCTCTCTCTCTCACACTCACATACACATCAGTCATCTCTCTGAGCAGTCACTTTCATTGTCTCTCACATATACACACACATGAGCTCTCTGACCAGTTTATCTCAATCACAGACATGCTCTCAATCAAATACATTCTCTCACTTACACACAGGCTGGCTGGCTGGCTGCTTCTCTCTCTCTCACTCACTTCCTCTCCCCTCCCCCGCCCCCCAAGCACAAATAGTAGCTGCAGCAGCCTCCTCCTCCAGTCCCCGCAGGCCAAGAAAGAAGAATCCCATCGGCTGCGGGAGGCTCCTGCTGCTGTCTCCTTTCTCGATTACCGGCTGCTTCAATTGCTTGGGGGCCGATGCTGCAGCGGCCGCTGCTACTTTATCACGCGGCACGGCCTTTCTTCTTCCCGCGCACCGCGTATCACTTCCTGTTACGGGTCCGGGGGGGGGGGGGGGGGAATGCAGGCGCGGGAAGAAGAAAAGGCCAGCCGCGGATGCCACAGCTTTTTTTTTTTTTTTTCACTGCTGCCGTTCCCGCTGGGCTTGAACGTGCTGATAGCCCAGCGGCAACGGCAGCAGGGAAGGAAGAGCAGCGGGAGAGACCGGGAGCACGCGACACACAGGTGAGAAGAGCTGCCCTATAAGACGATACCCGGCGTATAAGACGACCCCCGACTTTCGAGAAGATTTTCAGGGGTTAAAAAGTCGTCTTATATGCCGGAAAATACGGTATGTATTTTTCACTGATCCCTCCCATTTAGAAACCTTTATAAGAGATAAATCTGAACATTATCTGATGCAGGCTAAGAACATAAGAACATAAGAAATGCCATACTGGGTCAGACCAAGGGTCCATCAAGCCCAGTATTCTGTGTCCACTAGTGGACAATCCAAGTCACAAGTACCTGGCAAGTCCCCAAACATTAGATAGATCCCAAGTTACTATTGCTTATTAATTACCGTAATAGCAGTTTATGGATTTAACCTCTAGGAACTTATCCAAACCTTTTTTTAAACCCAGTAACACTAACTGCTAAAACTATATCCCCTGGCAATGAATTCCAGAGTTTAACTATGTGCTGAGTGAAAAATAATTTTCTTCGATTTGTTTTAAATGAGTTACTTGCTAACTTCATGGAGTGCCTCCTGGTCCTTCTATTATCTGAGAGAGTAAATAATCAATTTACATTAACTTGTTCAAGTCCTTTTATGATTTTGTAGACTTCTGTCATATCCCCACTCAGTCTCTTCTCCAAAATGAACAGCGCTAACTTCTTTAACCTTTCCTCATAGGGCAGCCGTTCCATGCCCCATATCATTTTGGTCACCCTTCTCTGCACTTTCTCCAGTGTAACTATATCCTTTTTGAGATGCAGTGACCAGAATAGCACACAGTATTCAAGATGCGGTCTCACCATGGAGCGATACAGAGGCATTATGATATCCTCTGTTTTTATTTTTCATTCTCTTCCTAATAATTCCTAACGTTCTGTTTGCTTTTTTGATTGCCACAGCACACCGGGCCAACGATTTCAATGTATTATCCACTATGATGCCTACATCTCTTTCCTGGTGGTAACTCCTAAGATAGAACCTAACATTGTGTAACTACAGCAAGTGTTATTTTTCCCTATATGCATCACTTTGCACTTGTCCACGTTAAATTTCATCTGCTATTTGGAAGCCCAATCTTCCAGTCTCACAAGGTCCTCCTGCAATTCTTCACAATCCGCTTGAGATTTAACTACTCTGCATAATTTTGTGTCATCTGCAAATTTGATCACCTCACTAATTGTACCTCTTTCCAGATCATTTATAAATATTTTAAAAAGCACCGGTCCAAGTACAGATTCCTGAGGTACTCCACTGTTTACCTTTCTCCACTGTGAAAACTGACTATTTAATCCTACTCTCTGTTTCCTGTCTTTTAACCAACTTGCAATTCACAAAAGGACATCGCCTCCTATCCCAAGACTTTTTAGTTTTCTTAGAAGCCTCTCATGTGGGACTTTGTCAAATGCCTTCTGGAAATCCAAATATACCACATCTACCGGTTCACCTTTGTCCACACGTTTATTCACCCCTTCAAAAAAATGTAGGAGATTTGTGAGGCAAGACTTCCCTTGGGTAAATCCATGTTGGTTGTGTCCCATCAAGCCATGTCTATCTAAATGTTTTGTGATTTTATTCTTTAACAGTTTCCACAATTTTTCCTGGCACTGAAGTCAGGCTCACCGGTCTATAGTTTCCCGGATCACCCCTGGAGCCCTTTTTAAATATAGGGGTTACATTGGCCATCTTCCAATCTTCAGGTACATCGGATGATTTTAATGATAGGTTACAAATTTTTACTAATAGTTCTGAAATTTCAATTTTTAGTTCTTTCAGAACCCTGGGGTGTATACCATCTGGTCCAGGTAATTTTCTTCTCTTCAGTTTGTCAGTCAGGCTTACCACATCTTCCAGGTTCACTGTGATTTGGCTCAGTTGATCAGAATCATCACCCAAGAAAACCTTCACCAGAACAGGTATCTCTCCAACATCCTTTTCAGTAAACACTGAAGCAAAGAAATCATTTAATCTTTCTGTGATGGCCTTATCTTCTCTAAGTGCCCCTTTAACCTCTTGATCATCCAACGGTCCAACCGACTCCCTTGCAGGCTTTCTGCTTCGGATATATTTTTTAAAGTTTTTATTATGAGTTTTTGCCTCTATGGCCAACTTCTTTTCAAATTTTCTCTTAGCCTGTCTTATCAATGTCTTACATTTAATTCGCCAATGCTTATGCATTATCCAATTTTCTTCTGTTGGATCCTTCTTCCAATTTTTGATTGAAGATCTTTTAGCTAAAATAGCCTCTTTCACCTCACCTTTTAACCATGCCAGTAATTGTTTTGTCTTCCTTCCACCTTTCTTAGTGCATGGAATACATCTGGTCTCTGCTTCTAGGATGGTATTTTTTAACAATGTCCATGCCTGTTGCACACTTTTTAGAATTGTAACTGCACTTTTCAGTTTTTTTCTAACTATTTTTCTCATTTATCAAAGTTTCCCTTTTGAAAGTTTAGCGCTAGAGCCGTGGATTTACATACTGTCCCCCTTCCAGTCATTAATTCAAATTTGATCATATTATGATCACTATTGCCAAGTGGCCCCACCACTGTTACCTCTCTCACCAAATCCTGTGCTCCACTGAGAATTAGATCTAAAATTGCTCCCTCTCTCATCAGTTCCTGAACCAATTGCTCCATAAAACTGTCTTTTATTCCATCCAGGTACTTAATCTCTCTAGCATGCCCTGTCAATATTGGGGTAATTGAAATCTCCCATTATTATGCACTACTTGTTTGGTTAGCTTCCTTAATTTCTCTTACCATTTCACTGTCCGTCTCACCATTTTGGCCAGGTGAATGTTAGTCTACTCCTAATCACTATTCTCTTCTCCAACACACAAGGGATTTCTACTCATAAAGTTTCGATTGTACATTTAGTCTCAAGCAGGATCCTTATCCTTTTGGACTCTATGCTATCCCAGACATAAAGCACCACTCCACCACTCCTCTCTGTCATTGCGATATAAATTGTACCCTGGTATAGCACTATCCCATTGGTGGTTATTCTCTTTCCACCATATCTCTGATATGCCAACTAAGTCTATGTCATCATTCACTGCTATACACTCTAATTCTCCCATCTTACTTCTTAGACTTCTGGCATTAGCATGCAAACATTTCAAAGTGAGTTTTTTGTTTGTATTAACATTCTGCTTTTAAGCTGTCAGGGATAAATTGGAATCTTTAACTCAGGTGAGTTTTTAATTACAGGCACTTGGACTACTTTTGTTATTAGTGGAATCTCTCTGTTGGGATTCCCTAACTCTAATGCTTCATTAGTATCCTTTGAAGATACCTCCCTCTGAATCATGCGCCTCTGAATGACTGTCGGCTTTCCCCTTTGCTCTAGTAAAAAAGCTGCTCTATCTCCTTTTTAAAGGTAAGCACCAGCAGCCTTGTTCCACCCTGGTTAAGGTGGAGCCCATCCCTCCAGAAAAGATGCCCCCTTCCCCAAAAGGTTCCCCAGTTCCTTATAAAACTGAATCTCTTTTCCTTGCACCATTGTCTCATCCATGCATTGAGACTCCAGAGCTCTGCCTGCCTCTGGGGACTTGCACGTGGAACAGGGAGCATTTCAGAGAATGCTACCCTGGAGGTTCTGGATTTAAGCTTTCTACCTAAGAGCCTAAATTTGTCTTCCAGAACCTCCCTCCCACATTTTTCTATGTAGTTGGTGCGCACATATACAGCCAGTTCCTTTCCAGCACTGTCTAAAATCCTATCTAGGTGACGTGTTAGATCCGCCACCTTCGCACTAGGTAGGCATGTTACCAGGTGTTCCTCATGCCTACCAGCCACCCAGCTATCTACATTCCTATTAATCGAATCACCAACTATGACGGCCAACCTGACCATTCCCTCCTTGGCAGAAGCCCTGGGAGACATCATGGGTGCGAGAGGACAATGCACCACCTAGAGAGCAGGTCCTTGCTACAGGATCATTTCCTGCTGCACAAGGTTGATGCTCTCCGATCATGAGACCTTCCTCTTCCAAGACAGCACCAGGGTTGCCAGACGGGAGTTGGGACTTGACTACTATGTCCATGAAGGTCTCATCTATATACCTCTCTGTCTGCCTCAGCTTCTCCAGTTCTGCCACTCTAGCCTCCAGAGATTGGACTCATTCTCTGAGAGACAGGAGCTCTTTGCAACGTATGCACATGTACAACTTCTCACCGGCAGGTAAAAAATCATACATGTGACACTCAATGCAAAAGACTGGAAATCCCTCCTCTTGCTGCTGGACTGCTGCCTTCATCTCAAATTTGTTCAGTTCCTAGTTAAGTTTTAGGTTGCTATGGTTGTAGGGTTGCGTACAATTAGGGCTAGATTTTATAAATTTACGCGCGCGTGTACTTTTGTTCACGCACCAGGCGCGAACAAAAGTACACTGGATTTTATAAGATACGTGCGTAGCCGCGCGTATCTTATAAAATCCGGGGTCGGCACGCGCAAGGGGGTGCACATTTGCCTGTTCCCTCCGAGGCCGCTCCGAAATTGGAGCGGCCTCGGAGGGAACTTTCCTTCCGCCTCCCCTCACCTTTCCCTCCCTTCCCCTACCTAACCCACCCCCCTGGCCCTATCTAAATCCCCCCTACCTTTGTTGGCAGATTTACGCCTGCCAGAGGCAGGCGTAAATCTGCACGTGCCAGTGGGTTGCTGGCGCGCCATCACCCGACCCGGGGGCTGGTCCAGAGGCCTCAACCACACCCCTGGGCCGGCATCACGCCCCCGACATGCCTCCCACCCCACCCCGAAATTCACGCTGCCCACCCGACACGCCCCCGACGCACCCCCTTTGCAAAGCCCCGGGACTTACGCACATCCCGGGGCTTGCGCGCGCCGCCGAGCCTATGCAAAATAGGCTCGGCGTGCGCAGGGGCCTTTTAAGAGGGTTACGCGCATAACTTATGCGTGTAACCCTTTTAAAATCCGGCCCTTAGGGTCCTTTAAATGTATTAGTGTATTTAGTATATATCTGGTAGTAACCTACAAGGGAATGATCAAACTTTGGATAAGGTATGGGGAATTTCTGAATTTAAGTTAAAAGACTGATTTTTTTTTTTTTAATTTATTTTTTATTTTATTTCTATTTTAAGTGTGAAAGTGGCACCTGCCTATAAATTAAAGAATGAACTAGGGGTGAGTGGGAGAGGGGTGGGAGGGTTGAGAAATACAAACAGACAAAGTTCTGTTTGTTGCCTGACTTTCTGACTACTATTAAAAATAAAACACACAAACTTCGGTTTGTTGCCTGACTTTCTGACTACTGTTTAAAATAAAACACACAAACTTCGGTTTGTTACCTGACTTTCCTACTACCTATTTAAAATAAAACACACAAAGTTCTGTTTGTTGCCTGGCTTTCTGATTACCTATTTAAAACAAAACATACAAACTCACTAAATAATATACCCCAACAGTTTAGTTCTCCCCAATACTTTTAAGTTTTAAAAATTTCTCCAAGCAGTAATTACTGATTCTTTCCAGCCACCAGCAAGGTAATCCTCTCCTCTGAGTGCTCCCACTGGACTGGAGTATATTTTCAGGGGGGTATAATATTATTTTGTTTGGCAGCATTTCTCTTTGGTGATATTGGTAGAATTTATTGTGATGTTTTCCCTAGGAAATTCCTAATGTGGACTTGGAAGGTTTTAAGCAATGATATATATCTGTTTCCTTTTTATTGTTATCTTAATTTAATTTTCCTGCTTAATAATCTTGTCCTGTACAACAATAACATGATTTGTTTTTTTAAAAAGCCAATAAAGATTAAATTATAAAAAAAATATATAGTCTCTAACACATTATCAAACTGTAAATTGTACAATTTACCTAACAGTTTCAATATTATGAACCTTTTATTATGACTTAGGGAGTTCTTGTAGTATATCTGAATTATATTTGCATGGTAAACATGTGTGTGTGTGTGTGTGTGTGTGTGTATGCTCCTGATATACAGAGTGGGGGTAATTTTCAAAGGAGTTACGCGCATAAATGTAACTACTATTGTAGCAATTTTCAAAAGCCATTTACTCACGTAAAGTGCACTTATGCGAATAAATCCTATGGACGATTCAATGGCATATATTGTAGCAATTTTCAAAAGCCCACTTACTCGAGTAAAGTGCATTTACATGCATAAAACCCAGATTTACGCATGTAAATGCTTTTTAAAATCAGACCCTATGGGGCGGATTTTCAGAGCCCTGCGCGCCGGTAAGCCTATTTTACATAGGCCTACCGGCGCGTGCAGAGCCCCGGGACTCATGTAAGTCCCGGGGTTTTCGGAGGGGGCGTGTCGGGGGGCGGTCCCGGTCGTCGCGGCGTTTTCGGGGCATGTCAGCAGCGTTTTGGGGGCGGGTATGGGGGCGTGGCTACGGCCCGGGGGCGTGGCCGCGCCCTCCGTACCCGCCCCCAGGTCGTGGCCCGGCGCGCAGGAGGCCCGCTGGCGCGTGGGGATTTACGCCTCCCTCTGGGAGGCGTAAATCCCCCAACAAAGGTAAGGGGGGGTATAGACAGGGCCGGGCGGGTGGGTTAGGTAGAGGAAGGGAGGGGAAGGGGAGGGGAGGGTGTTAGAGGATTCCCTCCGAGGCCGCTCTGATTTCGGAGCGGCCTTGGAGGGAACGGGGGTAGGCTGCGCGGCTCGGCGCGCGCCGGCTATACAAAATCCATAGCCTTGCGCGCGCCGATCCAGGTTTTTTAGCAGATACGCGCGGCTCCGCGCGTATCTACTAAAATCCAGCGTACTTTTGTTTGCGCCTGAGCGCAAACAAAAGTAGGCCTATTCGCGCTCCTTTTAAAATCCGCCCCTATGTATATAGAAGTAGAGATAGATAGAGACCAGAAAGATAAGTAGCAATAATAGTGTTTAAAGTGCTCAACTATTGAGAGAGAAAAAGAACAAAAGCACTAATGTTATTCCTCCTTTATTGACATGTGAACATAAAATAAGTGAACACTCTTCCCTTACAATAACTCACTATACATGAAATTAATACAAATATGAAGACCAGCTCTCTACTATAGTACACAACACACCCAAACCAAACATTCTATACACAAATAACCATTCACACTATTACACAAAAACGGGGCAGACACGCGGCATGCGGGGAGGGCCCCCCTTAACCTGGCGCTTGCCGGAGAGGGAGCCCCCCCCCCCCCCCCCCGTTTTCCCTGACTCACCGTGCGTTCGTGGCAGCGCGGATCGGGCCTCCACATGGTGAGGGGGAGGGTCGGCGATGACGCGCACGGCGCAGCAATGCCAGCGCGTCATCGCGTGTGACGTCAGCCTCGCGGCAATCGCGAGGCTGGGGGTCACAAAAGGCACGGCGAGCACTGGGCCCGGCCTCTTTTCCGGCCAGCGCTCGCGTTTTCCACCCACCCACCCAACTAACCAAGGGGAGATTTCCTAAGGGGGAGGGGCGAGCAAGGGCGAAAGGGTTCGATAGTTAGAAGCCAATGTTAGGAAGTAAATGATGAGAATGTATTAATTTGTCGCAGCTAATGGATGGCGGGGGTACCCGAGTCGGTAGGTAGATGGGGGCCTCGAGGACACGGTGAGGGCAAACCGGAAGTCCTCGGGGAAGGAAAAGTGCGGATAGTTGGGCGTGGGCTGCCCGGAGGAATGGCCCCTTGGCTCTGACACGGCGGGGGGCCGGAAAGATGGTGGCGGACTGGCTTAACACGGCGGACGCCTGCATTGAAGCCCGGATTGCAGTATGGTTGAATGCACCAACGACTCGGGTACCGGTAATGTATTTTATGTTATTGTTAATAAATGCTGCGGCCTTGTTTTCACCAAAGATTGGAGTCTGAGTGGTATATTGGGTGGTATGTGAAGGGGGACCAAGAGTGGGAGGGGGCGGGGGCAGACGCGAAAGTGCAAGCTGCCAATGTTAATAGAATGGTCTTATAATACTGTGTGGATCATATGAACACTCATAAACAGATTATCAGTGACACATTATATAAAACTTTTTATAGATAAAAGTAAGCAAATTTAATAAAAGCCATACTTATACAAAGAAATCATACATTGGCTGAGCATGAAATGCTGAACAAACTTTAATACATGTTCTAACTACATTGCAATTCCTGAATCTGGGTAACCTCGTATTTAATTGCCCAACCTGATTTAACAGTTTAATCCATATGTTACTAGTATTTGTGGGGCAGGTGTATCGTATCTTTTAAGAATGATGTTAAATGCCCATTCTCTGTAGAACATGGTGCTCTATATCTCTTAAAACTGATGTAGAGAAAAGGGGGGACAAGATGGCGGCATAGCTGGTTCACAGAGCGTTTCTTGCTGCAGTTTTCTCATTTCCTCCAAATATTTTGAGCCATGCCGGTGAAAAGAAAGGGAAAAGTAAGGGTTTACCCCACCGAACCCTTACCTCCCTTGATGCAGCTCGAGATAGATCGCGTCTTGACCCAGCCAGATTTTGAGGGAAACCAGCGATACTGTTGGGAGTCCCCATGGAGGAAAGCGAGGAGGTCCCTTGGAGGAGGCGTCCCTCAGCCCTGACCTATGTCCGCCCCGGCACAGCGCGACCCCGACGGAGGCTTGGCCCAGTCGCTCCCCGATGACACGGTCAGAGCGACAGGGCAGGAAGGGGTAGTTTCCGGAGCAGAGTTTGAGATTGGGAGACCCTTGGTCACTGGAGAGGGGATTACCCGTGGCGATGAAGGAGAGACTGGCTCCCCGGGTGAACTGCAGGGGAAGGAGAGAGAGGAAAGACCTCTGGCTGGAGGGCAGAAGCCAACAACCTCAGGACTGCGGGGTGAATCTTCACGCATTCCACAGAGGCTGGAGACGGTAAGCCTTGAGGCTATTTGGGACCTGGTGGCTGGATTTGGGTCCTCATTGTTATAGGTAATGTTCCCAATACAATCTCAGCTAACTTAACTAGTTTCTTAGAAAACTCTAGTTTAGAAGTACTGGAGAGAAATACATTGGTGGTATCGTTCATTAATACACAGGATATAAATAATGTAATGAGAAGTTTCTTCAGGAAATTTCCAGTATAATTCTATGAGCAACCAATTAGAATGTACCCTGATTTGGCTCCTGTGACAAGGATAAGGAGAAAAGAATTCTTAACATTGTGTCATAATGTAACCTCACTAAATTTTTCTTTTCAGCTTCAATATCCCTGCAGATGTCAATTAAAAAGAAGTGAAGAGATTTTTGTTTTTCATCAAGTAGATCAGCTACGCCAATTTGTAGAGGTCCACATGCCTTCTACCTCATCCCCTTTACCTCAAAATGGGAATAGGTCATAAAAGTAAAATATAGCTGGCTATGTACTATGCTATTGCCCTTTCATTTGTTTGTTGCTTCTTTTTGTTTTCTCCTTTGATATTGCTGTCCCCTGATTGGCCATTTTTATTTATATTGGTATATATCCAAATGTTGAAAGTATGAATTGAGACTTTTGGTTTTCCATCTCTGATTTCCATTAGTAAAATTGGATCGTTATATGAAGTAATACTTACTGAATAATATGACTATGCATTGAAGGTACCGGTACTTCTTTTTCAATTTGTAAACTTGAAAATTATAAATAAAGCAGTAAAAAAAAAAACAAACTGATGTAGAATCCCTGACAAGGTCCTTGTTTCACCAATGATGGCTTCCTCAGGGGGAAACCAATCATAGAATGGAGAGTAGACAACCCTAAAACTGATGAATATTTCAGAAAACAAGGATTAAACTGCCATGAATATATCATGAATAGTTTAATCCTTTTTTGAAATGGAAACTTCTCGACTTTGCAGAAACATTCATCAGTTTTAGGGTTATCTTCTCTCCAGTCTATGATTGGTTTCCCTCTGACGAAGCCATCATTGGTGAAACAAGGGCCTCCTTGGGGATTCTACATTAGTTTTAAGAGCTATAGAGCACCATGTTCTACAGAGAATGGACATTTAACATCATTCATAAGAGATACGACACACCCGCCCCACAAATACCAGTGACATATGGATTAAACTGTTAAATCAGGTTGGGCACTTAAATACAGGGTTACCCAGATTCAGGAATTGCAATGTAGTTAGTACATGTATTAAAGTTTTCAGCATTTCATGCTCATCTAATGCAAGATTTTTAGTTTAAATACAGTTTTTATTAGATTTGCTCACTATTATCTAGAAAAACTTTTATATATGTGTCACTCTTAATGAGGCTCATTTAATATACACATTGATAATCTGTGTACGAGTGTTCATATGATCTAAACAGTATTATAACACTGTTCTATTTGAGGCAGATTTTAAAATGTACGAGCGCAGCATACAATTGTGTGCGCTACCCGACATGCACAAATGTATGCCCGATTTTATAACATGCGCGCACAGCCGCACGCATGTTATAAAATCAGGGGTCGGCGCGCGCAAAGGGGTGCACACTAGTGCACCTTGCGTGCGTCGAGCCTTTGGGGAGACCAACTGACTTTCCCTGTTCCCTCCCCACCTTCCCCTACCTGTCCCGCCCCCCAGCCCAAAAACCCCCTGTACCTTTATCTGACAAGTTATGCCTGCCAGAGGCAGAGGCAGGTATAATTTATGCGTGCCGGCCAACTGCCGGCATGCAATCTCCCGGCCAGCGGCCTTGCAGAGGCTTCTGGTCATGCCCCCGCCCTGCCCTGGACCACCCCGCCCCCAGACCGCCCATTTTTTCAAGCCCCAGGACTTACACGCGTCTCTGGGCTTTACACACGCCACCGGGCCTTTTGAAAATAGGCCCGGCGCACGTAGGACTTTGAAAATCTGCCCCTTTGTGTAATAGTGTGAATGGTCATTTGTGTGTTGAATAGAAACAATAGAAATGATGGCAGAAAAGGATCAAATGGTCCATCCAGTCTGCCCAGCAAGCTTATGGTAGCATCACTACTCCATACAGGCCTCCCCCATAATGGTATCATCTGCCATGCTGTACAAGTTACCCCCAAACTTAGGGGGTTATTTTCCAAGCCGCATTACGGGCTTTTCACATGCGAAAAGCACCATAACTCATGGTGCGATGCTAATTTAGAAAAGGGGAGGAGTTTGGGGCAGGATTTCTGGCCAAGTGGGCTGGCTTCACAATTTGCAAAGCCATATTGCATACTTTTAATGTAGGAAATAACTACACCTTTTTCATTAAGCTGTGCAATATGGCTTTATTGCACTTTGTGATATTTTCAGAAGAGAGAGAGACTAGCTATAAGGCCCTCATAGTAGTTAGGTATTTATACCTCTATATGAGGCCCACCTAGTAACTTGAGGTGAGGTTTAGGTAGTAGTGTAGGGGTTAGGGGCCACTTTGACAGGCAGAGTGAGATGTACGAACAGAACAGTACACTCTTGTGAAGATTTGATGACCTTCGGAGTGAGGAAACTCACACAAAGATGAGATTTGTACAGTGTTCTCTCAACCTAGCTTGATGTTACCCAGGTAGAGAGTCCATCGAGCCAGGTTGAGAGAACACTGTACAAATCTCATCTTTGTGTGAGTTTTCTCACTCCGTAAGTCATCAAATCATCACAAGAGTGTACTATTCTGTTCGTACATCTGACTCTGCATGTCAAAGTGGCCCCTAACCCCTACACTACTATCTAAACTTCACCTCACGTTACTAGATGGGCCTCATATAGAGGTATAAATTCCTAACTACTTTGAGGGCCTTATAGCTACTCCCCCCCCCCTCTCTCTCTCTCTCTCTTTCTCTCTCTCTCTCTCTCTCCCCCCATCCCCTCCCCCACTCTCCCTAGTTTGATTAATCCTGGCCTTAGTTTCCTAAACTGTTAAATTCTCAACCCTTGTTGGTTGTCCAATTCCCCATTATCTCTTGCCGTTGAAGCAGAGAGTAATGTTGGAGTTACATCACAAGTATAAGGCTTATTGGCTAAGGGTAGTAACAGCTGCATCAGAAAGTTACCCCCATGCTTATTTGTTTTCCCAGACTGTAAAATTCATTTCCTTGTTGGTTGCTATCTGAAACTGATTCTTCTTTTCCCCCTGCTGTTAAAGCAGAAAGCAATAATGAGTTGCATCACACCAGCAAGTTACCCCTATGCATTCTTTTCCTCATTTCCATCCTCTAGCCTTTCGGGATCCACAGTGTTTATCCCATGCCCCTTTGAAATCTTTCACTGTTTTTGTCTTCACAACCTCCTCTGGAAGGGCATTCCAGGTGTCCACCAGCCTATCCATGAAGAAATATTTCCTGATGTTGGTTCTGAGTCATGCTCCCTGGAGTTTCATTTGTGATCCCTAATCTACTGATATCTTTCCAACGGAGAAGGTTTGTCAAATGTGCATCATTAAACCCTTTCAGGTATCTGAAGGTTTGTATTATATCTCCCCTGCACCTCTTCTCCTTGAGGGTCCATATTTAGGTCCTTCAACCTCTCCTTGTAAGTCATTTGATGGAGACCCCCACCATTTTTGTTGCCCTTTTCTGGACCACCTCCATCCTGTCTCTGTCCCTTATGAGATACAGTCTCCAGAACTGAACACAGAACTCCAGGTGAGGCCTCACCAAGGACCTGTCCTAGGGGATTATTACCTCCTTTTTCTTACTAGTTATTCCTCTCTCTATGCATCCCAGCATTCTTCTGGCTTTAGCTATCACCTTGTCACAATGATTTGCCATCTTCAAATCGTTAGACACTATCACTCCAGGATCCCTCTCTTGCTCTGTCACAGCAGCCCTTAACTCCCCCATCACTTATAGCTCTTTTGGATTACCACACCCCAGAAACATGAATTTGCACTTCTTGGCATTGAATCCAAGCTGCCATATCTTCGACCACCATTCCAGCTTCCTTAGATCACATCTCATTCTCTCTACTCCTTCTGGCATGTCCACTCTGTTGCTGATCTTAGTATCATCCACAACAAGACAAATTTTACCTTTTATCCCTTCCACAATGTCATTCACAAAGATGTTAACAGGACCAGTCCCAACACCAATCCTTGCAGCACGTTGCTTAACACTGCTCTCTCTTCAGAGTAGGTTCCATTTACCATGACACGCTGTCTTCTATCCAACAACAGTTTGTAATCCCTGCCACCACTTTGGCGCTCACTTCCAAGCTTCTCATTTTATTCACAAGCCTCCTATGTGGGACCATATCAAAAGCTTTGCTGAAATCCAAGTAGACCACATCGAACATTCTTTCTCGATCCAATTTTTTAGTCAACCAATCAAAAAAATTGATCAGATTTGTCTGATAGGAACTTCCTCTGGTGAATCCTTGCTGACTCAGGTCCAGCAATCCTCCTGACTGTAGATAGTTCACTGTCCTTTCCTTCAGCAGAGTCTCCATTACTTTACTTTTCCCACCACCAAGGTGAGATTAACCTGCCTGTAGTTTCCAGCCTCCTCTCTGCTTCCACTCTTGTGAAGAGGGACCACCGCCGCTCTTCTCCAATCACTTGGCATCACTCCTGTTTCCAGGGATCTATTGAATAGGTTGTGCAGCGAACCCGCCAGCACATCTCTAAGCTCCCTCAGTATCCTGGGATGAACCTTATCAGGCCCCATGACTTTGTCCACTTTCAGTTTTCCTAGCTCTTCCCATACATTCTCTTCTGTAAATGGAGTTTTGTTTACTTCACCCCCTCCACCCCCACCCCCCAATGTCTTGTTAACTAGCGATGGTCCTCCTCCAGGGTCTTCTTTAGTGAACACCGAACTGAAGTATTTGTTTAATATTTCTGCCATTTCTTCATCTCTCTCTACATATTGATCCTTTTCAGCTTTCAATTTCACTATACCACTTTGGACCTTTCTCCTTTCTCTGATGTATCTGAAAAATACACCTCTCTTTACCTCTTTGGCAATCCTTTCTTTCGCCTGACTTTTTGCTTTCTTAATTACCTTCTTTGTCTCCGTCAGTTTCACTGGATATTCTTCCCTGTGTTCCTCTTTTTGGAATTCTTTATATTTCTAAAACACTGTTCTTTTTGCTTTTATTTTATCTGCCACCTCCTTTGAGAACCAGATAGGTTTCTTATTTCTCTTACTTTTGTTTACTTTTCTAACATTTAGATTAGTTGCCTTTATAATTGCTTCTTTTAGTTTGGCCCACTGTTGTTCCATCTCTCTCATTTTCTCCTAGTCTTCTAGTTCTACCTCCAGGTATTTCCCCAATTCAACAAAGTCCATATTTTTGAAGTTCAAAACTTGGGTCTTCATGTGACTTCTCTGTATCCTATTTGTGATATCAAACCATACCATTTGATGATCATTAATGCTGAGGTGGGCACCCACCCAGACATTAGAGACATTATCCCCGTTAGTGAGCACTAAGTCAAGTATAACTCCCTCCCTGTGGGTTCCAATACCATGTTTGGTTTGTATGTGCTGTGTAGTATAGTAGAGAGCTGGTCTTCAAATTTGTATTAATTTATTTCATGTACAGTGAGTTATTGGAAGGGAAGAGTGTTCACTTATTTTCTGTTCATGTGTCAGTAAAGGAGGAGTTGATTTTTAATAGAAATGTAACATTAGTGCTTTTGTTCTCTTTCTCTCTCTCTCTCTCTCTCTCTCTCTCTCTCTCTCTCTCTCTCTCTCTCTCTCTCTCTCTATATATATATATATATATATATATATATTACATCATAAATCTTGCCTTTCAATATGTACTTAATGCAAATGTATATGTAGCATAGTCAAATATATGAAAACAAAGTATTTCACACTAGGCTTATTGGGCAACTCGTATCTTGGTTTCACCATTTGGATAATGCATTTATTCTCAGAGCACCTTGCTGATTTTCTGAAGCATTTACACAAGGTGACATGAGGTGAATAGTAAAAAATGCAGAGCTTATCTATGCACACAAGTGAATAGTAAAAAAAATAAATGCAGAGCTTCATTCAGTAGAGGTTTCAAATATATTTTTTTAAATTGTGTTCTTATTTACATAGCCAGGTTTGATGCATGTTTTAGAAACATTTTTTCTGTCAGGAATGGGATTGCACAGAAATAAATGCTAACAAATATATCTATCTTTTTATCTATATAATTATATATATCTATATATAGATAGATAGATTATACACACATATATATATATATAAATTTATATAGAGAGTTGTATATTTTTATTGGACTAATACATTTCTTGACTAGCTTTCAAGAGTTAATACTCTCTTCTTCAAGTAAGAGTAGAATGAGCAAAAGATGAGATTACCAGTAGTGTGGCTGCCAGAAGTGAATCATATGGGCATTCCAATGATATTCCGGTTTTTGTGTTAGCCTTTATAGCTGTGCTTTCAAGAGGTCTAACACGGCAACCGCGATACTTTATCCAGGAATGGGACTGGATTGGTGTTTTTAGTTTATATAAAGTCTGGTAGGAAATTCAAGAACTGTGAAGAAGTACTAAGTATAAAGTCAGGCCCGAGTATCAAATGATTTGAATTCAGTTCAGTGCCCATCAGAAAAAGTGTTTCCAATAGTAAAGAATGGAAGTTAATCTTTTGGAACCTTCTGATAAAATCTTTACCCTCCAGAACTTGTATTTTAATATATGCTGGTTTTACTTAAATTTGCGATTTATTTGCCAACTTTTTGATAACTACTTTGCAATTTTCACAAACCATGAAAATGAGTAACAGGCTTTTTAAATTCAAAAACCTCATGTTGCAGACCTGAGTATATATCTATAAGGATGTATAAAGAAGTTAGTCTATAAACTGCAAGGGCAGCACTTTTAGCATCTCGATGTTATTCTTTTTTTTTTTTTTTTCCTAGCAGGGCACCGGAAATGTTATCGACCCTTGGTTTACCTTCTTTGAAAATAAATAAATAAATAAATAAATAAACCGAGGCGGGCACCTGTGCCTTGATCCTCTATTCCGTTTACTGAAGCCGGCTGTGTTCTGGAATCTGGGCCTGAGATTTGCTGTGCCTCTGGGCTAGAGAACTTACCTCGTTGTTTTGCAGTCTCGTAGTCCGCTTTGCAGACCAGCCTGCTGTCTTCCATCAGGTAGAACTCATCCCCAGTAGCCAGCTGCCTTTTACAGACTATGCAGGAAAAGCAGTGCAGGTGGTAGACAAAATCCTGGGCTCTACGCACCACTTGGGTCGGGGGGATACCCTGTTGGCAGGCGGCACATTTTGTCCCAAATCTCCTATTGAAAGAAAACGATTACAACAGAATGTCAATCCGTGAAATTGTTAAATTTAAAAGAAGAAAACTTCCTGAAAAAAATTCGTGGTTAAAACACCCTGGGAAGTTTGTGTGTCTGAATTTTTATATAGCTATTTCTTGGTAAAAAAATAAATAAATAAATAAAAATAAAAAACAACCCACAGAAGTAATATTATAAAGCATTAAATGGGAATGTTCGTTTCTATATGTTTTGACTGCTTGCTTTGGGGCTTCTGTATATGCAAGGAGGACCTTTCTCCTATTCTGTAGGCTTTAGGATTCTGCTGTCAGAAATCATCTCGCACGACTTTTATAGAAAACATTGCATGTGCTTGGTTAGCGTTTCGCGAAATTCTATTTCACAACATCGTTTGTTCTTCAAAATAGTAAAATCTATTGTAAATCGGTAGTTTGTTTTACTTAAAATGAGAATTAGCTGATTTTTACTGTTAGCAGAGCAGATGTCAACGGTTCAGCTCATCAAGAAAAGGAATTGGCTATATTTTCTGTCATTTTCAGTCAAAAATGTTCGAGCCCTATAGAAAACCTCAAGAAACACATTCGGGGCAAAAATGCATTGTGTGGGTAATCTGCACTGTTTTAAGATAAACAGGATACTTAATGTATGGGAGAACTCCACCTTCTGCGCTACATCCCCCATCGGCTTAATTATTGTATTTTATGTTATTAAATTAA
The DNA here is from genome assembly GCF_901001135.1 of Rhinatrema bivittatum. Lineage (NCBI taxonomy): Eukaryota > Metazoa > Chordata > Amphibia > Gymnophiona > Rhinatrematidae > Rhinatrema > Rhinatrema bivittatum. The sequence continues at coordinate 97,012,849 of NC_042622.1, read as the reverse complement.
TTGCATGTTGCCTAAAAATGATTGCGTTTCAAGTATCAAGTTCCCCAATGTCACGCAGTCATTATGTGCCTAGATAGCAGAACCTAAGGTGTTTAAAAGGATAATACTGTAAACTGTTCGCCTCTAGTCTGTCAATCTAGCCCGATGTTGTAATAGTTTGACACCCCCTGTGTAATCATTACATCCTTGGTTTGCAAGTCTTTCTCTCCAGAAGACCACAACAATATAGTTTTACAATACAAACCAAATAGATTTTTAATTCTAACCTTTTTTTTTTTTTTAGTTTTTCTTTGTATGTTTGTACTGATTAGATTGCAAGCTCAAGTGAGCAGGGACATTCTCTTATGTGTTTTTGTACAGCACTCTAGAATTGCTTAGTAGTAGTAGTAGTAAATAATTTTAAAAAATAATTTTCAATTCTTGTATTTTAAGTGGTTAGACTACCAGTTCAAACATCAGTGGAGATTTTTAAATAATTGTTTTCTCGGTTTGGTATAACCTTTCATATGCTTATACCAGTTCATCCAAAGTATTTATTTTGCTTGAAGATCAAATTGAATTTTCAGCTTAATTACTTTGTTTAAAATGTTTATAGATAGACTCAAGAGGGGGTTTTTTTCAACATTTGTGGAACATTTTAATATAATCTGAAAGCTTAAAGAAAGTTCCATTGTGCATCCAGAACTAACACAGCAAAACATATCACATTTATCTAACCTAGACTACGAGTTAGCATATTTTATTCGTTTCTGTACGAATTCCCAAACATGTGGCTTTGTCAATTGTCATTTTTCCTTTAAGAGAAAAAAAATTAGAGCTACTTATTTAAAATAAGCAAAAAAAAAAATCAATTTAATTTATCCAGGGCAGCAAATTTGCTTGTAGGAAATTCTTCTGTGCAAGATGTGTGATGCTGATTACTTCAATTGCATGATTTAATCTTGGTCCAGTATTTAATTACCTTTCTAAACAGGGATAAATTATTTGTAATGTAGTGAATGAATCCTAGTCATGCAGTCTTACCAAGTGTCTTTACTGGACATTTGTAATACAGATGCTAAACCTGTAGTGTTAATCAACTTGAAATCGCTTCTTTTTTCCCTTTCTCATTACTAATTTTTTCGACATTCCTGAAATTCATGTACAGGTGTTAGCTGAGAGCCTCTATGATTTAGATGATGATCGGGTCTGCTACAGATTTACACTTCAAACAGATGTTTTCTGTATGGAGGTGGTTATGAATTACAACAATTAGATCCTGTGAAGTCCTAGTTTTAAAATCTGCCTTAAAGGTTGGTCTTGCTCTGCATATGGAGTCCAGACAGCAAAATAAAATGGAGCCTAATGTTGACGCTTGGCTAGAATGTAAACAATCTCACTCCATACTCATATCCTGCATGTGTTATCTGAAAGATATATCATATGTTGCATCCTAATCTCAGAAAGTATCATTATTACATATTTTTCCAATCCCAAGAACAATATGGTGGATTTTATATATATATATATATATATATATATATATATATATATATATATAATATAAGAAAGTCAACCCTAATGATCAGGCCAAAATGTTCTTATAAGCGGGATATTAACAGGAATTACTTAGATGGGAAGGAAAAAGCTGAGATTCTGATATATGATCTGCTCAACAGAGCCCTTCACCATACAAATTCTGGCAGGTGGAATTCAGTGTCCAATCAAAACTCATTCCTAGAAAGGAAATACTAAATTCAAAAGTAAATTATTAGCAGAGAGCTGCAGTGCCTTCTCTGTAAGGTTTCGCCTCTTGCTTTCTCGTTCGTTTTATGTTTTACATGTTGTTATTTACATTTACGAAATAATTTTCAGTAAAGTAACGTCCCAGTTGCAGATCCACTTAAAACCAGGCAAAAATAGATTAGTTTATTTACATATGAGTTTAATAAATGGTCCTAGGCTGCCCCATTGTCTGGCTTCCCGTTTTTCAGAACATTTCTGGGGTGTACAGTACTTACTTGAAGAAATCCTCCTTGCAGTAGACACTCTCCCCTCTGCTAAAGCACTTCTCGGCCAGCTGCATCTGACAGTCACTGCATTTTAGACATTTGGTATGCCAGTGCCTGTCCAAAACCTTTAGGATGAAGCGATCCACAATGTGTTGACTGCAACCCGCACAAAGAGGGACTTCTGAAAGAGAGATACCTGCCATTATCACCTTCAACTCTCCCCTGCACTCGTTCACCACCAGAACATTTGGAAAGATCAAGGTTGCATTACTGTATCTGCACATTTTGGAGAAAGGTTTACCTATTATTGAACGGAAATTATTCCAAAACGCACCGTGCTTCAAACTTATATTGAAAAAAAAAATAGACAAAAAAATCATTACTCTGAATTTTTAGATATTAGACACTTTTGAGCTGTTGAAAAGTCGGCCTTTTACCAATGCATACAAACACTAAATTAGGGCAATGCATTGGAAAAACAAAAATATTTTTTTTTGCTCAGGCTTTGAAAGCATTTAACAAATGCCAGAGATCTTTTATTCATATTCTCCGAATAAATGTGGCTAAGCATAAAAAGGGGGGAAACCGTATGAAGGGCTTAATCAGGAGAGCTTCTACTGCTCCCCATTTTAATGCTAATTTTCTTGAAAAGTGAGAACAAATATTTCCGAATGCCTAGATTAAAATAATGCGTGAGCAAGTCACTTTGCTCGCTATAATAATTAATTTCAGTTTCAGAATTTCTGGATCCAAATAACTGGAGTGTGCAATATTTATTTCGATTTACAAGCTGCTTTTCCACATAATATGTTCAGAGCGGATGTACAAACAAAAGCATATAATAATAATCAAAATACACAATAATGCAGTGTAAATGCATTCATGCAATGCACCTGTACGTGGGTAGATACAAAATACCCGTTTATATTATACTAATGGATGGAGTGGATAGAGGTGAATGTGGCTTGTTTACACTTGTGCTCTAGAACATCAAACACACAGCTAGATCCTCCTTTTGTATTTCGTTACAATCGCAGATTAAAGAAGTCTGGGCCGGGGGGGGGGGGGGAGGGGGGCACAAGTCAGAGAGGATGGTTCAATATGTAGTCTCTTAGATTTTAGACCTGAATGTTTTCTTCCATCCTTTAAAAGAGGCTCATTTAATCCTGAATGCAATGCCGCATTTGGAACCGCCCGTCTAATATAAAAATATAAACAAGGGAGCAAAGCAATACAAAATAAAGCAAATCAAACAAAAGTAATTTGTCATATTTTCTCATTTAGACTGAACACTGGCAGACTAAATTTACTGGCTTCCTGAAACATTACCTTAAAATGATCTACACTTGGAGAGAGAACATGAGAAATCATTTAAAAAAAAAAGTCCTTCTCTTCAGCAGTCTGAGGATCATGCACTCCTTTTTCATGTTTTTAAAGCTGCCTTATTTAGAGCTGTAGGAGACAAGTGGTGCTTAACAATGAATAAATCAAGAGAAATTAAAAGAACATAAAATTATTCCCCCCCCCCCCCCCAGCATCTGAAAGACAATAGAAAGAACTTGCCAGCTAAGGTGAGGCTCCAGGGCTGGCACCCCATGGTCTTAGCACCCCCGTCCAGCCCAGGCACTGGTGCTGCTCAGACGCAATCCTGACTGACCCAAGGGGCATCCCGAGACCAGGCTGGGAAGCTTAGGAGACACCTCTTCCTTCTGCTCCCAATCCGCTATCCTACGACAACGTCTCTTGCCTTAAAAGAGCTTTCACTTCCCCCATGAAATTAATTTCGGGCTTTACCGAAAAGACCTCTGTTAAGCAGATAGACCCTTACGTTGCATCGTGAACTCCGGGTTGCGATCTCTTGAAATGAGTCTTGGCTCTTTCTTGAGAGTAATTCGCACTTCCATCATACTTAAGATTTGTTTTCCCTCACCAACCCATTCTCTATGAAAAAAAAACAACAACAAACAAACAAAACAAAACCCTGTTGCCTACAGATAAACTGCATTTGACCCTAAAAGACTTTACTATGTCACCTTATTTGCTATTCTCTAATTTGGTCTGAATCCAATATTTGTAGTCGCTGTTTGAACCACCAATCCGGACACTCTCTCTGATTCTCTCCAAATCACGCTGAACAATTGGAAATGCTGAAAACTGCAGACTCAGGAGCAGGACATGACATTTAGTAAACGCTTTTTACTTTGTAGACGCTGCCCAGCTAGAGACAGCTCTCTTCTTCTGAGCCTCATCATAAGGCATTACAAAGAAACTAGCTGCCCAAGATCATGTTGGGTGACATATGCCTGTGCTTTCCAAACAACCAAGAGGTTAAAAATGGTTCATGATCTAATTGGTTGACTTTGATTTGTTAAGAACAAATTACAGAAGGATCAATCTAGGCCATCTGATCCAAGTCGGAAGAACCTATTAGCTGTATCGCAGTAGGATTATTCTTTCAATTTTGGTAGGGGGGGGGGGGGGCCTGTACACAATTTTCTCCTTATCATTCATAATTACCTTTATTGGGAAATTATAGTTGTTTTGAATTTAGCAAGGAAAATAATAATTTTGCGTTAATAACACGCCTTCAAGACAAAATTCTAGAAAGTTCCAAGAAAAAAAAGATATTTTAATTGTTAGCCTCATCTGTGAAATAGCAATGATTATAGCCATATGTTTATATAATATTATATATTGGCACGATTTAAGCTTCACTGCTCCAAGTCTAAGTGATCCTACTAGACATTTAAAATTAGATTCAGATACAAAATACTAATGATAATTGATGTTTGTTATTTCAAAATAATGTAGGACCACGTGAAATAAAGATTATACTTTCTACGCATTTAATAATATGAATTATTCAATGAGCTGCATTACACACAGACACACACACACGTGTATTTTAAAAGCCTGACTGCCAAGAGAATATTCCCAATAAGCACTCCCCAAAACACAGCAACTCATTGAATAATTCAATATATATATAATGCTTTGTTTGCTTTTATTAAAAAAAAAAATACACACACACACACACACATTTAAAACTACTTTGCAGAGTGCCTAGCGACACCTACTGATTATGAAAGTTAGTGTCAAACTGCAATTCAAAAGCGATAACATGCATTCAGCGGAATACAATAATAGCTCAGTTTTCTGTATCAGCCTAGGCTGGGCTTTTAAAAGGGAAAGGGGTGGCTAGTCTGGAAATGCAGTGAAAACAAGGGGGTGACAGGAAATGAATGCGGAAAGAGTAACACATCAGCAAACAGAACAGGAAAGCAAGGCCTTCCTGTGGTACTGCGTGCTTAGTAAAGGTCATCTATTGAGAACAACTGAATATTGCTTCTGAACAATATTTATGGTCTAAATGGCTGAGAATGATGGCTGATAGGCAATTTCTGGTACCGTACATATAAATGTAGAGAAATAGACATACTTTCCATATGCAGTGCTTGACTCGAAAGCGTCTTGTTGAATGGGTTTACAGTAATTAAAAAAAAAAAAAAAGCATAAGATCCGAATGCAAATAATTATACCTTGTTACTATTGCTACTTGTATGTATCATTTAAGTTTTTGTATAGCGCTTTTATTCAAGTGCTTCACAAATATCTAATATGGAATATATAGATAAGAACTAATGACAGTCTTTTCTATAACTGATAACTATTTCTAGAGGATGAATGTTTGTATTGGAAAATTAACCAGTTCACAGGGATTACCGAATGAACTTTTAAAGTACAATATGTTTGCAATTGTCACAAGGTAGACAAAAGTTTGGGTCACTATGTTTTATGTGAAAGAGGGTACCTTCCGCAGCACACTACTCCCTAATACCATGCTGGTACCTTGGCTTAATACTGATTCTCAAGGAACGAGACCCCTGTTGAATTACTATCACCTGTTCCAGTAGCACCCAGTCAAATACTGGCCAAGTCAAACTGGGTTTCTGAGATCTTATAGGTCAGAGACCAAAATGGTACGGATAGTGGTCCGGCAACAGATAAATTACCTGTTTCATTAAGGGTTTTTCCCTTAGACACAAAATGGGAAAAAAGCCTTAATAAATCTGGCCCAAAGTTAGGAATATATCCTTCTGGAATTTTTGGCAAGTGTCTAATCATAATATCAGTTTTACCAGATAATAAAGAAAAAAGGAGTATTTCTTAGTATTCAGAGGACTGGTTTCTCTATCTGCTCTTTTGGTGAATATAAAAGAAAATTGTGCCTTATTGTTCAGGAGTGTGTGAGAGTCGAAATATCATTTCACAAATGGTAATCATACTGGAAAAGATCAGATGCCAGAAATAATGAATTCTATTTCAGCTGTTTCCAGCCTCTCTTAACTTTACTCTTATGTAAAGAAAATGAACTTGGGATAATGAATTTCAGTTGTGTATATGGCCCTGTTACAGGCACTGTGCCTACTGCCTAGGAGCTTAGCCAACAAAGCTTAGGTGGGCATTCAGATGTCTGAATGTTCAATTATTTATTTCTCTACTACACTATCCCACACCCCATTATTTGGATGAAGTGGCTTTGGTCTTTTGTTTGTATTGTGCGCTTCTGATAAAATTTTAATGCCCTGGTTTCTAAGGTCTAAAATATATTTTTTTTAAACAGCAAACAACCTCCTGTAGTTTTGCACGAATGTTTGTAGTTCAGTGTGTAGATATAAAATGAAATATTGAGCAATCTATAATCTGATTAACACATTTTATTCTTGCTTCCTATAGATGTTATATGGGCTCTTGCACTCCAGGATATCAGCTCACATAAAATGTCAATTCAGCCCTCAAACCTAACTGGTTGAGACAAAGTGGATTTTTATTATTTTACTTCTTATGTTGTATAATTCATTATTTTAAGACATATGATGTAAAGCGTATAATCGTTGAAGTACAGATTATATAATTATACATATGCTAAACTTAATAACACTGTACTCGTATACAATCTGTATCCAAAGTGCTTTACAGACCAGGTGTACAGGGGGTGTGTTTGTGTAAGCAAATGATCTTACCTGCATCCCCCCTCCCTGGACTCATCCCCTGACTCTTCTCCCCTTTAGACTCCAGAGACAATGATCCCTGAGCCGCCACTAAAGAAGCCCTGTTCTCGATGTCCATCTGTCGTTTAGATTGTAAGCTCTACAGAGAAGGAACTCTATCTTCTGTTTATGTATAAGTGCTGCAATCACCTTATATCAATGTGTGTGTGTGTGTGTGTATGTGTGTGTGTGTGTGTGTGTGTGTGATATTTAGAGCTATATTTATATGTTGTGCACGTTTCTGAAAATAGCATTATAAATGTCTTTCAGAAATTATTGATTTGCATAATGCTAAACAAAGAATACATATTACAGTATTCTCTTTAGTGTTCGGAGTAACTGATGCGGCATGGAGCTGATTAGCAGATAGTAAAAATTCCTGAATGATCCTGATGTGTTGCATGCTCCCTGCTTATGCTCAGTTTGCCTCAAAATAGGTACAGGTAGGCTTTAAAATAATGCAGAAAACCAAATAAATGCAGAATCTGTGCAAATAATTCAAAGGTAACCTTTTCGGCATCCTAACAAGGTGATATTCTTATAGCTTCAGCTAAAATATCATTGAATGGCCTTGCAATGTTAGTCAAGGCCTTATTTTCCAACTTTTTTTTTTTTTTTTTGCACAAGCACAAAAATTGGAGAAAGATTTTATACATAATCCAAGTTTGCTTTAAAACACTCAGCAAGAGAAGGTTAGCTCCTGGTGAAGATAACCTGAAACATTTCTTCATCTTATAGAAATAATAGGCAGCCAAAAGGATTATAATATTACAAACTAGGAAAATAAAAAGTGCTTTTGCTATTATAATTCTTCAACAAAATTAAAATGGTTTGCTGAAATAAACTTTAACTTGATTCATGAAAAGCATGGAAGAGCTAGGTATAACATGCGTTGCGTGAAGAGGAAAGTATTTTTAAAGAGACAAAAAGTGCTTTATGAATTTGTCTAAAACAAGGTTAAAACATTTGTCCCTTTTGTTGCTTTCCTCCTTTTGGACCGCTTTAATCCTTGCTTTTGGCTGTAAATCATAATCCTACGCATTACTGAGATAAGGACCCATAGGACATTAGCGGAAAATGATAGATCAATCTCAGGAGTAGCGGTTACAGAACGAAACAATATGATTACATTACAGTCAGGCTGCTAGAATGAGGACTAGTTTGGGTTGGTTACACTGGCACATTGTTCCTTGGGTTTTACTTTGATTTTTTTCATGTCTATTCATCAATAGTTTTCAAATATATTATAAATATAAGATAGATTATTTATATATATATATATATATATATATATATATATATATATATATAAATTGATTCTATTTAAATATATTTACATATAGAGATAGAGATATATATCAAATGAGGTGGCTGTTCTTTAAAAAAAAAGTTTACAAATGATTAACCAACTACAGAAGTGAATTATTTTATTCTCAGAATAAGTAGCTTTTTTTTATTTAGCTAGTTACATTGTCCATGATTTTTGTAGTTTTGTCCATTGTCAGGGGGGAAAAAAAGTGTTTCAGCTGATTTCCTACCGCCATCATCATCCATTGCACTGTATATTAGGTAAATAATAGCTGTATTATTAAGTAACCCATTTTATTTCAGTTCATATAAATGTCTTATTTACTCTAGGTTTTCAGAATTTATTGCTATATTTGCTTTAAGAATGCAAAAAATCGACTTAAAAAAACTGGGAAAGAGAACAAGATAAGATGTCATAAACGCTATCTTTCTGCGTCTATTTGGTAATGTGAAGTCAAGGTGTGGAGTTATAGCTGAGCTCTCTATATGTTGCTGATAGCAGATATACAGGATTGTACACCCCGACAAAAATGCCCCCCCTCCCCTTTCCAAAACGCTGCTTCTTATGAAGCTCAAAGGGTACCTTTCCGCAGGTCTTCATTGTGAGCCAGCAACGCAAAGAGCATATCCGTACTGGACGATTCTTTGGTCGCAGTCAGTTCTTTAAGAGCATCCATCTTGCATTGTCTTCTCTCCCACCAAAGTGTGCAGAATAATGCTCCTCAATCAGGCTTTCCAAGCTAAACTTTTTAAAAAATATCTCCCAGTTCTCTCTTCTTTACAAGGTCCCGTTTCTTCCATTTACTGGTAGGAAGCGCCAGCAAATGAGAGCTTGGCTCTGGAAGAAGTCCCCACCACGTACATGATCCAAAAAGCCTTTAAGGGTGGAAGGGCACAGCTGTAGATGGCTGTGCGCCTGCGAATGCAGAAAGAGGGAGTTGCGCGAAGCTGGAGACAGGCACTGCTGAGGGAGCAGTAACCCTGGTGACTAAAAGTTCACACTATAGAAAGAGGATGGAATATCACGAGGAGCCGCAGGAGCAGCAGCCTGCAGAGGTGCAGCCCTCCGCGAGGCTCTGGGGGGCCAAAGAGAGGCAAAGGGATAGTTTGTCATGTTTATGTGTGCAGGCAAAAATAATGAAGAATTGCTCGATTGTCCCTGAAATACTGTAATAGGGTGCAACGGTGATTGTTTTTATCTGATGTGAGCTTCGAACGTGTTGCCCTGTGGTGTTTTAAAGGCGGCCTGGAAGAATAAGTCAGGAGCAGAATTCAGAAGGAGGGGGAAGGAACAAGAGGAACTGCAGCTGTTTTTCTATATTATCTATCTTTTCGATTCTGGAAACCAGTTTTAAACTATTATTTCTCCCATCCTTCCCCCCCCCCCCATCCCCCTCCCTTATTGCTCTCGGAAACAATTCAGAGCCTCCTCCTCCTCCTCCCCCTCCCCTCCCGGAACATTGAAGCAAAACCCAGATTTAAACAGTAAACGTATTCATTTGACGTCTTCTGGAATATGGTTTTTAAATCAAGTTGCCAATATGTCTTCTTCCAGTCTCAAATTTTAAAACTGAAACAATCCGTTTACTTAATTAGCCCACATCTTGGCCGAAACGTTTCTATTTCGTTTCAAGTTCACAATACATATTTATGGCCACACTGGGTTCATTGCAAAGCCTTCACTATGCATTGATTGGTGTTATCAGTAGAAAAGTGGAAATCCCTGTCTGTCGGGTGGGTGCACTGTTGCATATTGATGCTGGCGTTGGCACAGCAAGAGCAGTTGAGGCAAATGGCTGTGACACCCGCTTATCTACTACTTACCCTACCTGGCCTCAGTCTTACATCATAAGCTCTCTGGGAAAGGTACCTTGTAAGTAGGAGCTATGACTTTATTGTGTGAATAATAAATATCGCGCAGCAGTCATCGGTTGGGCTCCTTTAAATCAAGCTTGAGAAGTACTTAGATAAGGCACCTCCCCTCCCCAAAAACAAAACAAAAAACCCACTGGCTCCTGCAGAAAGTGGTAATGGTTACTTAGGAAAAAAAATATTCTTCCTTCTGAGTCAGTAGTGAACCACGCCGCCATATGGTTAGGGAACTTTCTGTAAAAGGTGACTTTTCAGAAACAATAATAAAACTACATTCCATCTAGCTGTGCTTCAAAAAGCCCTCCAGGAGAAAATATACCTAATTATATGTTCAATTATTAATGTAAACAAAACACTGCCCTCAGTTATGATCTAATGTTTTACTAAAAACTGTTCAGCATTTTGTCTAAAAGTGCTATAGCACTTCACCAATTACAAAATAATTTCATTGACATAATATAATTATACAGCAAATACATTCTTGATTGGGTGTGTAGTCCGGTCAATGACCTCATCCTGTTTATAAAGAATTATGAAAGAGTTTATTCAGACATGTATAATGTCAACACCTTACAAATTAATTTTATGTCTTGAAAATAAACATTTAAAATTAAGGAACTGTTTTCTTCTTTTATTTTTCTTACTAAGGAAAGCCTCTGATTATTTGTTGATCTATTCTGATGTTTAGACGTTTGCAAAATCCTTGAAATTTTGTTTTAAGAAAAAATGTCTATAAAATACTATTTCTTAAAATCACAAACAATTCTGCTTTGCAATATGATTCGCCAATTCTGTTCTAGTATTACCAAAGAAAAAGGTACTGACTAGTGTTAGTTACATTTGTAATTACTCTATGGATACTTATTTCATTATTCCCTAAGAATCAATGTTTTCAAAGCAGAGAAAATGAAGCTCAAGTTAATCAAGAACTTAGCCAACACTTTTTATTTTATCAGATTTAAAGATCAGTCATGTTTAGGTTGTATCTCTTGTATCCTTCGCTTTGTTTTTTCTGCTTTTTGATTATTTGTATTCTTTTTTTTTTTTTGCTCCATTTTGGCCTCAATCCTTAAACTTCCTGGACCCTTTCAATCTAGCCTAGTCTATCAGAACTAATTAAATTAATTTATTGTAATCCAGGGTTTCGTAATCTCAATGCCTTTCCAATAATCTAATTCAACTCGCTTGGGAAAAACTGAAAACGTTTCAGTGTGGGCATTTCCTGCCTTCAAACTGTGCCAAAGGGTCCCATAAGTGTCGAGAGCCGCTCCCTCCCCCAAGTCTTATTTTCACATTTCACATTCGCTTATTGTGTCTCTTGGAAAAAAAAAAAAAAGCGATATTAAAATAAGGTGACTGTCCATCCGCCGACTTCTCAAAGACAACTGTTTACTTTGGGAGCCACGGGCAGCTCAATAAAACGTTAAGTATGGTAACACCCTGATGAATTGTTTAGACACTGATCTTTAAAGCAAAAAAGGTATCAGGGGAAATCAAGCCTAGTGCTACTGATGGATCTTGCTGATGAATTCAAAATCAATGTCCCATTTGCCTGCATTTTCGGAGTATATGAAACACATTTTGGTGAAAGGTGTGTGATGCCTCAATGTTATTTCCAACTTTTAAGCTTTAATAATAATTTTATGTCATATTGATCGTGCACTCGCAAGAAGGCAAGCGACACTAATGGTATCCAACGAGGGACGCTTATGACCGATGAGTGATATAAACGGCATCTGCTACAAAAAAAGATTTAAGCTTAGTGGTTTATCAAGAGCAATCACAGAGAGAGAGAGAGAGAGAAAGAGAGAGAGAGAGAGAGAGGGGTTCCGGCCTTCTCATTTCTCTGACTTCTTAAAAAAGAAAGCACACTGATTTAGGAGACCATGAGGTCGGCCTGATTTCAGAAGTCTACACAGAATATTCATCATACATGCGATATACATTGACTGGAGATGGGCAGGACTTTGTATCTGAGCTCCTCTTGCATAGGCTTTTCATCCCTTGTAAAGATCCCAATCCCAGAAGACTGTGCGTATATATTCTCTGTATTGTTCCAAAAAAAAAAAAAAACCAAAACAAAACAAAACCCCCACTGCCTTATAACCAGATAAAACGAAGTTGAAAGAAAAACGGAGACTTTCTTAATATAAACAAGTGCTTTTAAATTTGTGCAGTTATATATAAAATATGAGGTTTGTTATCTGACATGTGCTTGGATAGTCCGGTCCAAAAGTATAAGAATAAGAAAAGTGGAAAGATTTTGGCAAGCTATCCACGTCAATTTAATTTTACAATCAAATACTCTTAAAATGTTATCGTATAACATCTAATTTAAATAGGAGAAATGTAAACGCACATGCTTATAAACCTTTATACAGAAGACCAGGTCCTTTTTTTTTTTTTTTTTTTTTTTTTAAGTGCTAATCATTTATTATTTTTTTAAATGTTGCATTTAATTCCTGGGGCGCAATCCTTTGTATGATCGTTTATAAATAGATCTCGAGTAAGCAGCACAAAATGGAAATGCCAGGCTCCCAGAGTATGGTGCTCAATATATGCTGTAAATTAATAAACAGACATCATACCTATTTTAGATTTAAAATCAGTTTGCCCACGCCTCTCTATATTTTATACGAACTGAGCTTCTCAGAACCTATGTGAGTACCACTTGTAACTGTTTTATTGTTAATAACAAATACGGATGTGCATATGGTTTAATTTTAAAAGTGAAAGCAAATGTAATATACAAAGGCTATCCCTAAGAGTTAGCTCGCATTAAATATGTATATCGTTGGTGTATAGCTTGCATTCAATTTCAATTCCCAAGTAATTGAAACTAGTTGATTCACCCAAGTCCACATTAACATCTTCTTTAAGAAGTAAATTCATTGCAAGCATCTTCTTATATAGGACCTGAGTCTTTTGTGGAAAATGTTTGTACAAAGCAGCAAAATGTTAACCGAGACAGAGCAAATACTTATTAGCTCAATCATATGGCTTCGGAATATACCAGTAAACACATTTGCCACGTTCAGACAAAACAAATCAAGTTTCTTGAAACATATCTTAAAATTTCCTAATTCACACGTTTCTTTCCATCGTTTTCCCTCCTTTAGGAAAAAATATTTGGTTAATGGAGACAGTAGAAATAAGCTAAAAGCTACAGAGCAAATCGTTTTCAATGATGATCCTTGCCTCATAACAATGACCTGAATAAGAAGTGGTCAGTAATTAAAAAATATGTATAGAATGACCTTGTCACTTTTTTAAAAATCTTTAATATGTGCTTGAAAATATTTTATTCACCAGTAGCTCTTGCCCAATTAAACCAATAGGGGATAAAATCAAATGCATTATTTTAACAAAACTAATGGTGATATGATAGCTTTATTTGCCTGAAAGTCTATTTTAGGTTAATAATTAGCTTTCTTTTATGGAGAATTTTAGACAATAGGATCTTTAATGTGCTTGTTTATGCTGTTTTTCTAAAATAAAGAAAATTAACACCTGAAACTGAAGGGTGGGTAAAGTAACTGAAACAATTTACAAAACCCACAGATGAAAACTCAACTACAGTTCAATTCTAGTGCATGCTAAATCAGCTTCATTTGTTTCTCTATTGGATCTTGGTGTCTCAATTTACCACTGCATTATAAACTTTAAATATGGCTTTATTTTGGTCATTCTTAGATATATTTTTCATAAAACTGGCTACTCAGTGTGCAAAATTTAGAGGATAATTTTCATACAACTCTGTGCAGCACAATATAGAGGTATATATGGCTGTGGGGAGATCTACTACAATATTTTATAACCTGCGCATAGCAGGTACATAGGGATTATAAAATAAGCATATGTTTGGTTACACTGGAATACCTGCAATGTATTGAAAGCACCTCCTTTTCCTACCTATTTTATAAACATATGTGCAAATATTTTATGCATGAAAAAAATATAATTTGCTTTTATAAAACTGATTTACACATGAAGTCCTATATTTTAAAATATGCACATGTAATTGAAATTGCCAGTTTGCTGGTGCTTCCACCAGTTCACCCAGTCTTTCTCCAGGTCATTAAGACCCTCATAGTTCTTCAACCTGAACTCATCCAGTTCATCTAGATCTCTCCCCCAACCATAGCAGACTACCGATGAATCTGACATTAAGTGGGCTAGTTAATTAGTTGTTATAAAATTGGCAAATAGCCAGATACTCATATAAGTCTCTTATAAAATAGCAACTTACATGCATAACTCTTGGCCCTATCCTGGAATGCCCCTAGACTGTCCCTTATTTGCACATGTAAATATGTGGGTTAATCCAAAAATAGGCACCTACTTTTGATGTATCTAAAATAGCATGTGCATGAGTACAAGCTACTAATGCATCAATATGCTAATTTTATGCACCTAAGTGCTTTGCAAATTAACTCATTAGTGATTATGTTCTTAGCACATGATGTGTCTTACACTACTGTTAGAAATGAGAATCAAATATTTTGGAGTTTCTCTGATTAGGGTGAAACCACTTGACAGAAACTCAAGGGCTCAGGTTTTCTGCTTTTAGCAAGTAATGGATCAATAAACTTTAGTGGCATCAGAGCACTAAGGAATAACTTTGGATACCTACCACAGATTTCTTAAAATATTTACGTCCAAAATGATGTTGGTTTATCACCTTTTTCCACCTCCTGAATACAGGTTTGGGGAGCCAGTGTAAACCACAGAAATTCATCTCAGAAGAGTTGTATCAAACTAAATGACAGTAACAATTTGAATAAAACTAGGTAATGAATTTTCTCTGGTGTGCTTTCATCTTCAGGGAGACCTTTCCAGCTAATAACCAGGGATCCATTGTGTTTAATAGAAATGACATTATGATCTCCATTATATTTAATTTCAGTGCAAAGCCACCTAAATAGGATATCATTTTTTTTTAATTCTAACTCACTATTCATTTGAACTGCAAATATGTTGCAGACATATGCAATAATAATTTATTTATTTGATTTATATTCTGCTTTTCAGGCACTTCAAAGCAAATTACATTCATAATAATAAAAAAAACAGTGAAAAAACTGCTTGTATTTCTAAGGGCTTGCGTCAACGTGAGACATAAAGGGTCAAGGGTAACATCACTGGTGAGCAAAATGTCTTTCCTCGTGTCAGTAGGGTGATACATTAAATTCCTACCTAACATGAAGTCTTCAAAACAAAAAAATATATATGTATACTTATGGTGTGTTGTCTTTCCCAATATCTATGATTATAGCCTGTCCAATATGACAATTCCTCCCTAACAGTTCAGAAACAAGGCTTTTTGCAATACCTGCTATCTTGGTTGGAGGCATGGTGCATTGAGAGATACATATTTTCATCAATATTCATTGTAGAGAAGATTTTTGCATATGGATACTAATTATTCCACCTGTCACTTAGGTATTTACTACTTGACAATGAATATGTAGTGCCTTAAATCTTTGATGCAGAAGTACCTCAGTTGCTATTTAACAATGCAGCCAGCAGGCTTTCATTGCCTCCGAGGATGTAAGAATCACTTAAGCTCTGACTGGGTAAAAACGGGCGCCTCATGCACCTGTCCTACCCTCCAGCGGCCGGTGTCTGCAGGTACTGCAGGAGCTGGAGAGAGGCAGCTGACAGACTGCTGATCCCGTCTCCTTTTTCAGGAGGGGGGAGGGAAGAAGTCTGTTTGGGGGAGGGGGGGGGGAAGCCTGGTCTCCATCTGACAGCCCTGAGTGATGGGGGTCTGGGTGATGGCCCAGATCGGGCTCGAGATTCGCATCTGTCCCACACAGACACTCAACAATACAACTCATTAGCCATGCATAAGGTGCAGAGAGGGCCGGGAAGGGGTTAAGTTTTCCCTGTCGCTCTGTTTCTCTTCCTTTCGCTGTCTATGGCAAGCAACTTACCAAAAAAAAGAAGGACCGCGCTTACGCGATCTTCAAAAACAACATCTTCTGAATGATTCCGGTCACAAACCGTGCGACTTCTATTTTAAAGACGATAAACTCCTTGGCCTATGGGCCCTCTTTCCCCAAAGGTTTATTCTCATTCCATGTCCGTGGAGGAAATATTTAGGCAATACTGCCTGAAAGAGTCCTTATTAAGAAGGTCGCGGAAGATACTGTAAGTTTCGCTGAGCTCTTTAATAGTGCCCTTAATGAGCAAATTAAGTTAATAGAGTCCGGATTAGATAATTTCCACCCCCCTATGTCCATTAGTCTCTTCTAATAGTTTCCAGTTAGACATATCATTTAAACAAACGCAACACTATCCATAGTCACTGAAGAAAAACGATAAAACAACGCCGCCCCCCCCCCTTTAATCCATTTGAGACACAGGCCTCTGCCTTCCATAAACTTGTTTCTATTTTCAGATCCCATAAAAAATGTATTAAGATGGAAGCCGAGGCAAAAGACAAGCTGACTTTATTCTGACATGAATATGGTAATCCAAACAAAGTGAGTAAAAAGATCCCTGGCCGAAAGAGCAATTTGCTTGTCAGCTGTAAACTCACTTAATGTTTTAAAGACCCGTGATCCGCTTTGTTTAAACGTTGAACCGGAATGAAAGCACTTTGTCAATTATTTTAACATATCGCCATCGATTTAAGGCGACGATTTCACGGTACATCGGTTCGTGGCACTTCCAACAGGAGGGCTAGCAAAGCCTGCAAAGAGAGGGTCTCTAATGTTCTGCTCGACTTACTTACTTGCAAAGCGGAAAAGGAAACATTTTTAAAAGGGAAAACAAAACCCCCCCCCAACAGCCTCCTACCTTGCTTACTGCCGAAGGGGCAGATTTCCGCAGCGTTTGGGGGATTCGCTCCTGCCTGCTCCAGTAGCATTTCTGCTTCTCTCGGCCGATGATACTTCCACTTTCAGATTTCTGGCGGAGGGATGCCTGCCTTCCAAACTGCAACCCACCTTCCTGTCGGAAACCTAAAACCCGCCTAAGGGATGTAAATCCAACACAGCCTTGGTCCCTTACCTCCCCCCCAAGCCCCCCCCCTCCCCTCCCCCCTCAGCCTCCAAGAAGATCTTTCGGAGCAGCCCGATGACTCGGGGGCCGAGCCGTGGGGCTATCCCGGGGTAGCCGTCCCACAGCTACGCCTCGGTCCAAAAGCGCAAAAGAACCGGAGGAGAAAAAGCTGCTAGATCGAAATAAAGATGCATAAACTAGTGAAACTTAAGAGAATCACACACACACAAAAACCAGACAACAGAAATGTGGCAAGGGGAATCGCGATTACAATTCCTTTAAAATAGATGGAGATGAATTATCAAAAGTAGTCTAGAAAGGTTAAGGCAAAGCAGCATCTTTTGAAGAGGAGTGGGGGCTGGCGTCAGCTGACCCCCGATTGCCCCCGGCTGTGCTTTTTAGCATAATAAAGCTCAAAAGGGGGAGTAATTACAGCTTTGCCTTGTCCATGGTGCTGAAAGGACGCGATGCCAGGCGTGCTGCCTATTTCCAAGGCTTCACCCAGTTCAGTACATACCCATACACGTGTCCATCTTTCACCAGAGACAATAGTCACAGGGGGACACCAGCGTCTGTTCATTGTTTTTATGCAGATTACCCTTTCGTTAAAATTCATTTCTTTTGTCTCCTACAACAAGGGCAACAAAAGTCTATTATTGTTCTCTGTTATTCACTTGTCTGGACGTTTTTCCCCTCCTTAGAGATACTAGACGCAGCTGACAAGTGATTTCCCCTTTTTCGTGTAACACTATGTACTATGCTGCAGTAAGAGTTTACCCCCAAGTCTTAATATATTATTTTGAAAGAGCTCTTTGTAGCAAAAAATGTTCACGGACTTTCCAGCAAAACTATTAAATTCCATAATCCTATTGGCTTATCATTCCTTTTACTTCTTATTTACTAAAATGAACTTTTAACTGCTGTGTTGAGAAGGGAAAAACCTATAAATTATCATTTGAAAATAATCTTATTTTAGATATGAATGAATATAATTTGGGATTATTTTACCTCTAACCTAAAAAAAAGGTTAATTAATAGTTATTAATAATAATTGAATAATTGTGTGCATATCTGTGTTTTATGTTTAGTTTATTTTTAAATATGTTTAAAGTCGTTTCTTAAAGAAAAATGTAAAAAAATAAAAAAGACACTAGCTAGCTAAGTAAAATCTTGGTAGTGTTAACATGCATTCATTAATGAGTGAGCCATTACTAAATGATTATTAAAAAATAATAAAGTTTAGGCAGAACAAATGGTCAGTTTAAAGGTGATGCTCTATATGCCTCAGAAATCCCTGCTGAACACATACTGAGTTAGAACATTTTGGATTAAATCTGGCATTCAGAAGTCAGGAATGTTTTCTTAAAGGAAATTACGTGCAGTAGTTTATAGCAGGCGCTTGGGTCCAACGCCTATTCTTTCTAACGAACGATTTTCCTCCGAAAAGGGAATGAAAGATAAATAACATTTAGAAAACTGGCAGGTATCAATTTAATGTGTCCTTCTCTGGGCTGTTAAAATGTGTACTGCATCATTTTTGTAATTTTGTACAAAAGCGTATTCTAATAGCTTTATGCAGCAAACTTTGTAAAATGATGAATCTATTGGCTATATATCGTATGCTATACCATGCATAGATTCTGCTGTACAGAATATACTTATTGCACCTTGCAACTTGTGAATGAGGATGGGTTAGATGGCACACTAAGGAAGGAATTGTAAGAAACTATTTTTTTTTGTCCTCCTAGAGATAGTTTCCTAATTATGCCAGCTCTCCGCTGTGGTTTTGGATTTCAGCTTTCTTCCCCAGCAGTCTTGTTGGTTAAATGTGGGTGGTTTATTTTCCTAATTAGTTAATGAATTTGGAAAGATAATGCGATTTGAAACGCCGATTTAGACGGCTGTAGTGTGAATACTCGTGTCTGCCTTTTGATTCTTCTGCCCTTCCGGTGTGTCCTTTTAATTAGCTTAATTTATGATGGATACATGGAGAAATACAAACGGACGGGCTTTATAGGATGCTTATAACCCCAGAGCTAGGGAAATATTTGCGGAGAAATCTCATTCACAAATATAGAAAAAATGTGTTATGAAACTACACCGAGCAACAAATTATGGCAAAATTGCTTCCAAAAGTAAAATTATTATCGACTTTTATCAATCTTTATCATTGTAGAAGTGCTAAATGACAAAAGAGTGCTCTTTTTTAGATCTTAATAGGTTGAATTCCAGTACTAGTCCTAAATCCAATAGTAGGAACACTCAATTCAGCACAACTCTATGTAAAATAATAATTAAATGCTACCAGTTCATAGCATAGAATCAGAACCTAAAACTGTAATAAAAAAGAAACTGGGAGGTATTCATTCTAGTCTCAGATGAATCCACAGAAGCCCTCATGTATATACCATAGCTGATGTGTTTGTCCAATTAATGTCCTCTCTATCTTAAATCTTGTATGTCATTTGTTCTTCTTTCCCATTTACAGTTTCTCTATTTTCTTCATGCCAAATCGTGTCTTTGAAATTGAGCCTCGAAGCCGACTTCTTAAAGTGAACTGTTGTGAGTGAGTTCCTGCTTAACTGAATAATAAATAAATACAATAAATAAATAAAAGATGTTTAACCGGGCATTGAGTGTTTGGGGAAAAAGGACCGAGGAAAGGGGGGGGGGGGAGGGGGGCAGACACTGACGGGGACACCTCAACAGCATCCAAAAACCAATTCAGTGCCAAGTTCTGTTACTCTCTCTCTTAATTGTGATAAGCAAAAGCTCTTGTTTCAACCCTTACATAAAGGCATGTTATGTCATTCTAGCCCGGCACAGGTAACATAACCTAACTAATCACATTGTCTGATTTTCCATGAAACTTCCCATCCGCTTGATAATTATGGTTGTTACAGCAATCCCCATTAATATGGATCAATCCTTTTACCTCCTGATCTGAGGGGATTACAAATGAATAAAATAAGCTTAAAAGGAGACCAGAAAAACAACGACATACGTTAATATTTCCCTTCCGACTAGCACAGGAAAGGAAAGAGGGGATCAGGCTGTGGGGCCACAAGCCTCCGCCAGTACAGTGTGTGTTGTGTTGTTTTTGTTTTTTTTTTTGATTTAGAGAGCCCTGCGTGATTTAATGGGGAAGCGGGAGGGGCTCTCAGCGCACCTGGTGCTTATCCGGAATAATATCCCATCGGTACCAGCTCCCGAGGTGAGAGCTACGCAGCGTTTGAAAGGAGAAAACGTTTCCCGCAAAATGGGCCTTACTTTATTAATTCACTTAACATGAAAAAATGTGTGAAAAATTGTGTGAAATGTTTTTTTTTCTCGGCGCAGAGCAGGAACCTCAATGCAGGCAAAGACTGAGCTGATACCAACCGATGGTATCTTAGCATCCTAACTCATTTGGTTAACGAATTTATGACGAAACATTTTTCTCACTCAAGTTGACTTTTTTTTTTTTTTTGGTTCATTTAATCTTGTAAAAAGAAAAAAAAAAAAAAGAACATGGTGTGCCTGCGTTGGGGCTGGATGGGGTTGTTTTGCTCTTGGTGTACTCTATGGGCATTGGTAACACTGCGCTGTGCCCTACTTTCCGACAGTGCTCCTTATTGACAGAAGGTTTAATTCTTTTTACAATCCCTAGAGTCCCTTAAAGCAGTGATGTAAAAAGCACTGTACTTTAAACATAGCATTAGCAAGGGTTTGTGGGGGTGGGTTTTTTTGTGGTTTTTTTTTTATTTCAACAGTTTAAAAATATGATTTCCCCCTTTTTTTATTCTGATTTCTAATGAATTCCCGAGAAGGCATTAGAGTTTCACCTTTTTTTTTTTAAGAGTCCCACCCTGTTCCCTGACTCCTATCATCATAAAACCTTAAGTAAATTGGGTTTGCTACTTTGCTGATCTTCATCAACAAAGCAGGCATCACAGGAAAGTAAGAGTGCAGTACAAACAGTCGATGAGGAAGGATTTAAAAAGGAGATAGTCATAATAAAAGAGACATTTTGATTTAAACAAATACCACATATTATGTATTCATGGTAAATAAAATATGCCACGCTAAAGAGAAAAAAAGTCCTATAAATAAAAACTAAAGAGGATGAAGTAGAGGCAAGAAAAAAAGACAAAACAGAGATATTTGAGGTGTTCTGCGGCCTTATTGTTACTAGACTTTTGTTTGATACTCTCAGAAACAAAGTGACTTGGAAAACAGCTGTCCTCTTTCCAGTGTAACCCCCCCAACACACACACACATAACTAGAGTAACATTTTTATAATCTCTAATCATTTGACATTTGAATAATATAATGATGCTATTTTATGTGTTAGTGTTTCCCACTTAGCCCGTATGCTAAATGTATGGCCTTTCCCATATTATAAAGAAAATAAATTGTGACCAGTATGAACAGTGACTGGTATCACCAACTCTAGCCCTAATGAGATCATGTATGGGTATTCTTCTTAGATAGTTTACTAACATTTATGTAATCTTTTTTTCTTGGGGGGGGGGGGAGCAGATAAAACATTAGTGTAGAGGAGGCTACTCTGGGTGACTTAAGTCAGATATACTAGATAAAATTCTTTAAAATATCATTTGTTTCTTCTATAAGTCTCATTTCGAAGTCTTTTGCCTTTCTCTGTACAAATATTTTCGTTTTATTTAAAAAAAAATCTCTATATAATAAAACTTATGACCCTCTTATAACGGCCACTGAATACTTTTAAGACTCTGCTTTCCTCAGTCCATTCTTCAGGTGGCCATATCATAGTCATTCTTGACGTGTATCAGACCGATGTCTGAAAGAGATTGTGATGGGGCTCACACTCATGTGATTGGTTAAGTAAGAACAACTTTTAGATGCTTTAAGTACTAATTATCCCATTAGGAAGGAAACAAAGTCATTAAGATCTTCCTTTTTGATCTTTGTTTTAACTGCCTGCTGAGTTATCTAAAATAATTTTTTTTGCTAGTAGGACTGCTTTAAGTGCTCAAAAATTTTAAAACACAATCAGACCTACGATTACTGTGCTGGCCCCTAAGTGCTGAATTTTGACTGAGCAGTAAGTACATCCACAGCATCTGTTGTGCGTCGTGGTATGTGCGAGTCATGTCTGGCTTATCTATAAATAATCACAAAACATAAAATGGCAGTGGCACATGAGGATGGCAAATTGTTGTTAGTGTTGTAGGTAACATGCTCTGTGTTCATTTTACCAAGGTTTTGGATTCTTAACGCCTTTTATACTTGGTGTTGTTTTCTACCATGTTTGTGTGACCAGTTTACTCAGGTGGAACCTGGACCCACGAGACTGCCTGGTGCAAACAGCCAGTGATAACAGCATGTCGTATTTATTATCTTGATGTGTAGCTGGCCTTGTGAAAGATTAGAAATATGTTACTTGGAAAGACGGACTATAAATTTGATAACAAATAATTTCTTTTGTTTTATTGAGGAGATCCGTGGGCAGTTTTGCTGCTGATCTGTGCCTGAAATATGAGGGGGAAAAAATGATAGAAGATGCATTCTGTTCTGAATTCAAAATATTCACTTGTTGTTAAGGGCTCAGAGGGTGTCAGTACTGAATTATTATTAATGGAGCCCATGAAGCCCAAGCTTCCTTCCATTTAAAAATTGTCTACTTATATCGCTCATTACTTTGTAACTGTAAATGTTTCAAGCAATTATTAGCACAGTGTAGGACAAATACGAAAGACTCCATCCTGTCAAACATGCGATGAGTAGGTCTCAATGACAGGAACCATGTACCTGCCACTGAAATATATGGTGAGAACACTGACTTCAGAAACAGGTCACTGGATAAGGGGGTGGGGGGAGTGGGGTGAGGGGAAGTACCCTCTATCAAGGGTTGCTACTATTCTCCCCCACGTTTACATATGGTGGATACTGGATAGAAGTTCCGCGGGCTCCAAAATCCATTTTCTGTTTAAATAGTTTTAATGCTTTTCGGTGGATTGTTTTTCCTCCACTAAAATTTTGTGACATAACTTTCTTTGCCCAAGTTACTATTGGTCTGTGTTTATTCAATAACTATTGAGTGCATCTGCTGGTTATGGTATGCAGTAACATTTCTTCATTTTGTGGTAAGTTAAATGCACATCCCGATTGCAAACAAATACCTCTTGTTATCACATCCAGTCCTGTCATAAATGCTTGATTAAGAGATTCCACTGTTTTAATAAAATATGTATGCATTTTACAAATGGCTCTTTTAACAAATTAATTTTGCATACTATCCTACATTTGGGTACACAGGATCGATGCTGTTTAACAGGTTTATTCATGTGCCACTTTCCATATCAGGTTTTTATGCAAAGAGCTCTATTTTTCTTTTTTTTTTTTCATTTCATATCTATATTTCAGTGCATGGAAAAATATTGTCTTTTTATGTCTGTTAAGTGGTCCCATATTCATAAGCCAGAAGCAAATAATCTAGTACTAATATACAGTAACAACAAGTTTTGTCTCAACAGCTTCTTAATGACAAACAATCTCTTACTAACGTTTTTTAATAGTATATTTTAACAATCAAATAAACTACAAGGTTGCTTATTTTAAGTGCACCTTGCTTTAGGACATTATTTATTAAACTTCAATTTAAGTTTGTCTTGATAACACTAATAAGATTCCCAAATTAGGGTAAAATAAACATTTATAACACATCCACATTTCTTTTCTTTGCCTTTTTTCCCACTTCGGGCAGAATTGACATTGCTTGAGACATTTCCAATATTTTCAAGAGAATCTATTGATGTCACAAATTCCCATAGTTTCTAAATGTAACTTTTTAGCAGTTGAGCTATTGTTAGCTGCAGGATTTCTTAGTTGATCCAGCCCAGCCCTAGTACAACTGCACAAAAGCTGAAGCTGGAGCCTTGCAGCCCATTAGGGGCTTAGTTTGGGGTTCAGAAGCAGGCTGAAGAGTCCCCTCTTTCTCCCTCAGATGGCTGGTTCAGGCAGCTGCCTGCTGCCTCTTCTTTTTCCTGCACTACATTGAATTTTACAACTAGGATGAGCTCTACTCCAATCCTGGTCTTAATGCAGCCACAAGGAACCCAGGAGGTGGTACTGCACTGAATCTTTAAATGCATTGTTTATCTGAACTCTCCCCCTCCTCCCTGGGAGTCCTAAGTAATTGAGGGGAGTAGCTACTGATCAGAGATACAGGGAAAGGGCATGAAAGCAGCCTCATCTGGGGTATGAAAAACAATAGCAGTAGCATCCATCAGTAGTCAGGGCACTGCCACCTGTCTCCCTCACCCAGAAGGGTGAAAGCAATAGTACAAGGATAGGCCAGGGATCCAAAGTCCCCAGGTTGAGATTCTGGGATCAGGGCTATTTACCTTCTTTTCCTTGTCAACATCTAGCGATCCACGTTGCTTGTACCTTTGGTGAATGTCAGTCAGTTCTGTCCCTCAATAACTCTGAATTATTGGCTCCATTCATATTGTTGTAGCCCAACTAGATGGGAGAAGGCTCATGAGAAGCCACATCCCTGGTTGCTGGGATCTTGCAATACTGGATGCTCCTGGGCTGTCTCTTTCCCAGGTCCTGGTTCCTTAGAGAGCTGGAGTAATGTGGCTGGAGTTCTCCCTCTCTCACCCAGAACCATGCAGATATGATATCTGGCAGCTGTCAACTCCTTCATGCCAAAAAACAAGGCAACCTTATGCCAGGATAGATGAAGCTTCATCAGTGATTGGGTGCATTATGTTAAAGGACAAGATAGGATCAAACAAACACCATGCTAAATTATTTCCTCTGGCTCCACTGCCTACTCCTGCTACCTTATGAGACAGCACCAGATGTGACAGGAGGACATACAAGGGGGGCAATCTTGGGGGTCTGTTGCTATTGAATCCAGAAAGGCACCAAAAAATCAAATCAACTGGGCAATTCCTACTGCAAAAAAAAAAACTCCGACAAAAAAAAAAATAAACTGGCAATGACTTGATAACTTTAGTGGGCCTTTGCAAATTTAGAGCACGCCTTGCCTGCCCTGAATAAATCCAGCCTTATCTACACCCCTGTAAATTAGTAACCTAGCAAGTGAGTAAATTAAACTGTTAACAATGAGAAAGGCTCTGAGCTGATCAGAAGATAGGGAGTACTCTGCTAAAGATTCTGCTTTTTCAGGAGAAGAACCAGGCTGAGGATTAAAGGGATGCTTAGTAACCAGAGCTACAGGGAGACATTTCAGGAGATTAAAATTATACAGTTACAATGTTTACATACTGTCAGGAGAATACTGAAAATAAGTAGAGACTGGGCAGTATTGCTAAAAGCTAATACAAGGAACTGAGAAGGGGGTAAGTAGGGAACTAGATATCTGCATTTTAGGTTATAGGAAAAAAATGTTATTTCCACGCTTGCCAGTTCACTTTGTCACTCTCAGCCTTGATCTAATAATAAAAGTGCATTTTCTAGTGTTGCCCACTATCCAAACTGTAGAACCATTTGTATGATCCTTTCATTTCTTTCTGTTTTTCCCCCCCTAATATTTCATATTAAACAGAATGTTCAGATAGATTCCAAGTGCTGCCCCCTGATTCAAACTCCATGAGATTTCTTATCTATAGGTTTCGCCTGTCATAAGTAGGTTCTCTTGTTCTGCTCCATATGTGGCCAGCTAAATGCTTTCTCTCTTTGCTGACGCAGTCCAGGAAGAAGCTTAAGTATTTAAACCAGAGTAGGGGATGGCAGATGAACCTTCTTAAACTGTACAGATAAAATGGAAGTTTGCAGACCTGAAATAATGTTTTCCTCTGTTGGCACAGCCAAATTCAACTACCACCAGAAGGAGAGGGGATCAGAGATGTATTCCTCAAAGGCCGTCAGCACTGCACCTAGCTTAAGTGGGACGTACATAAATCTGGGGTAATTCCAGTGTAGGATATACGTTTCACCTTGAAGCTACATAAGCTTTAGCATAAGTTTTTCCTATGGCTCAGCTTGTCCTAGGCAACAGAGAGTCATCTGGTAATTCTATGGGATACCACAGTAGGAGACACTTCTGAACTTACCCAGAGTCCCTGAAAGCAGAGTCACAACTAAAAGAGATCTTGCTTAGCCTGATTCAGAGCTCCTGCTGGAAGAGCAGAGGAGAATTGGAAGAGTGCCCAATCTAAGCTGGAGCCTCAGAGGAAAGGGACTCCACTTTTCAAGAAGGAGAAAGGTCAGTCCTGAAAAAAAAAATTGGCCCCTGTTGAATTCTTCACCCCCACACCTCCTCTCACATCCCAGAGGCAAAGCTGACTTGTTAGGGAGGTCACTGTCATGGTTACCTTCTTTTATTTGCATAACCATGGCCCCAGTCTCTCTACAAAAGCCTACCTTGAGATTTCTTAGTACAAATTTGGGGTGTGGTCCAGAAAATATAACCCTGAGTTTGCTACTAACTCAATCTTTCATGTGCTGCTCATGCTCGGTGCACCTAATCAGTTACTATGTGAATGACATTTTCACTTAAAATGAACTTCAAAACTCCCCTCCTGCTTATAAGAAGAGGGAATGAATAGCAAAGGAATACTAAGGAATCTAGTTGACTAAAACATAGGACTTTAATCACCTAGAAATATCCAGTTTTATCATCTTAGAGGTAGATACCATAAAATTCTGAAGTTTTTTGAAAAGGTATGATAAAAAATTGTAGAAAGTCTTAACAATTCAAGATCAAACTCAAATCAGACAAATTTCAGCAGGTAACAGAATAGTGGCAGGGGCCAGAGGACAACCTTTTTGTTTGGAAGGGTCCAAGTCAGACAAGCTCCACCCTATCCCACTGCTCCCCATCCACCAGCTTCTCTTTTTCACCCCTGCTCTTATATCCCTTCCCTCCCTCCCTCCCCACCCACCTCCTCTTGCTTTCTTCCTTTCTCCCCCCCCCCCCTACAATTCCCCCTTTTTCCCCTCCAATGCTGATGAGCAGCAGGAGGAGCAAAAATGGTGCCTCAGGTTGCATCCTGGGCCTCCTCTGCCATTGGCCCAACTACTGCTTAGAACTGATTGGGCATACGGAGTCCCATGCAGTTCATAGCAGCAGTCAGACCCAAAGCTGCAGTAGTGAAGGACATTCCTCTCCTCATCCTACCGCTAAACAGCTGTGGCCTGCTCAGCCCAGCCCTGAATTTCCCATAGCAATTCTGCAGGAAGGGCCAGATTTTGATTGGTCGATGGATGCTGTGGTCCATCCCATTCCAACATCTATAAATAATGGGGAACTTTGATTAGTCTCATATGGCTTGGGTAAAAAACATATCAACAGGGCATGGTGCAGAGTGACTGCTTTTTTTTTTTTTAACCAATTCTTGATTTAGGCCAGAGTAGCTCACAGACTGGATTCAAACAATATGGACAGGCGAGCATTCTCACAGGAGAAAATAATCTATCAAGCTTTAACATGAGGTTCCACACAAAACTGATAGAAAGAAAGTAGGCTTTTTCTTTTATCATATTTATATTCTGCTCCTTCCAAATATTTGTTCCATGTGAATTACATATTAAACACAGATAATAACATTTCAGTCAACAATGTACAAAATCATAAATGATTAAAATAACAAAATACAACTACACAAATTGTAGATCTACACTATAATTTCAAGAAAATTCCTCAGTAAAATATTTCTAAAAATATTTAAATTAGTTTCCCCTCGCAACTCCACTGGAAGAACATTCCACAAATTGGACCCTGCATATGAAGAAGCCCAAGCTCATGTAGATTGGAGTTTATAGTCATGCATAGCTGAAAAGGAGGAGGTGCATTCTGGCAGTGTATCATTCAACTAGATACATATATTTGTAGCTTTTCCCTTAAAGAACCATCACTATCTACATTGAGCAATTTATTAATTACTTTTTGGGATGCATGTGAACATCTGCACATACAAGTATAGAATAAAATATTCCAACAAGACCCCTTTGCACCCCCTATCTACTGAAAATTTGGTGTGACTAGGACAGCAAATACAAGTTATTGGGAGAAGAGGAGGGATGGACACAAACTTGCAAATCTCAAATTTTCTTCTCTTTCAAAAGTAGGCTTTAAAGGGGAAAATACACAAACAATGAGGAAATCAGATAGTAAGAAATTAGACAGGCAAAGTCATCAGGGTAACAAGTCTGCAAGCAACATGGAGTCCATTCAAGTATACTGTATTTGAGGCTCACAGTAAATCTATATAACTAATCAAAAATACACTAAGTGGACCAAAAATTAAACCAGCATGGCTTAATATGAGCATAATAAGGGCATCAGAGACAAACAGACATCACTCATAAGAAACAACTAATAACAAAGCTTAATTTTAAAATATATCTGAAGCAGAAAGCCTGCCAGAGGTCCAGTAGAGCCATTGATATAAAGATGTCATTTAGCTTCTCCTCTATAACCTGTTTTATTTATTTACATTTGATGTCATTTTATCAAAATTCAAAGCAGTTACAATAAAGTTACCATAATACAAAGCCAATCCATCCCTCTCCTACTCCCAAGTATGCAACAATCCCCACCCCTATCCTTCACCTATACCTTTCTCCTCACCTCATTGCCAACCTATAAATCTTCATTTTCTCCTTCATGCATAAACCTTCCCTACCTCACAATGACCAGGTTCATAGAAATATAAATTCTGTGAACTGATTAACTCAGAAATGCCTGGCCAAATAAAGTTTTGACTTTTTCTTGAAAACACAAGTTAGTTCATCACAAATCTCAAATGGAACCAAAATTCCACAATTTAGGAACCTTATAAACAATGCAGACTTGTGTAATTTTTAGCTTCACTTGTGATGGAGAGGAACCTGGAGAAGCATGAGTTGTGATAACCACAATATTCTAGACAACTTATATAAAGATAGTAGAGATAAACTGGGACTAGCTGATGTATACACAAATACAATCAAGAAAATCTTGAATTTCATTCTCTGGTTAACTGGAAAGTAGTTCCTTCAGAATGGACATATGATCTCTTACCCAAGTTCCTGTAAGAATCATTGATAGCATATTTTGAATCAATTGAAGACATCGTACTAAGCTCTAAGACAAACCCTGATAAAAAAGGAAAACAGTAGTCCAATCTAGTTATTACTGCATGGATTACTGTGGCCAAATCATGTTTTGAAATATAAGAGTATACTCTTCCCTTAAAGAAACCCTGATAACCTACAGGCCAATTTTCCAAAAAGAAAAAAGTGCTCAGTGCCTAAATCAGTGGCCTACATTTAAGGGGCCTGATTTAGGGGCTGCTTTTGTAGAATTTTCATTTGAAACATTCCCTAAAACTTAGGTGCATAAATCTAGGCAAATGGATTTCAGTCCTAAATTGAAGTTCCTAAGTGTACATGGACATCAGTGCTAAGCATCTAACATCGTTCTCCCATACTAACTCCACGGTCATAGCTGACCACCTTTTAGGAACCTACATTTGGGCACCCAGATCTAGTCAGTTTTCAAAGAGCCAGGTTATGCATTTAACCCCCAAAGTTAGGCATCCAAACGTTTTTGACAATTGAGCTCCTAGTCTTTAATACAGAGGATGCCAACTTTGCTCATTTCAGGGGAAATAGCTCAAAGTGAGGTGACAATAGAAAATTTTTTTAAGAAAAAAAAAAGATTACATTAAATTTGAGAAATCATAGAGCTGCTAACAATATGCAGTCTCTCTCTAAGGCCATCCTTGGTGCCAGATTGAAAATCTAACCCCCATCTTTAGAATGGACTATAAAAGGTAACCCAGGAAGCTATAGACCAGAAAGCTTAGCTTCTGTGCCAGGCAAATTAGTAGAATCTATAATAAAAATATATAATCATTACTCAGATATACTGGAAAAGGATCAACACGGCTTCTAAAAGGGGGCATCCTGTTTGCATGTCATGTTCTTGGAAAGTGCCAATAAGAGGTATCCAGTTTATATAACATAGTTGAATTTTGAAACCACTTTTTATAAAGCCCAAAGACATTTAGTAAAACTAAGTTTTCAAAGTGTGGGAGGGAAAGTCCTCTGCTGAAACAAAATTGATTGAAAGATAGAAAACAAAGAGTAGGACTAAATGGTGATTCTTTACCGTAGAAGGTGGTAAACTATTTTGTCCTACAGCAATCTGTGCCAGGACTGGTGCTGTTCAATACATTGAAAAGAGGAATAAAATAGTGAGGTAGCAAAGTTGGCAGGGGATGCACGATTATTCTCAGCCATCCAAGTGAGCAGCCGATTTGTTTTATTTATACATTTCTAGATCACCTTTGTAAAAATATATAAAGTTAAAAGGTGGCTTACAATTTAACATACAGAAACAAATATACTATTATGTACAAAGTAACGCACATGGGGAAAATTATCCAAACGTCTCATGCACAGTGACTGGCTATAGCTTGGCTGTCATCCCTCAGGAAAGAGATTTTGGAGTTTCTACAAATGTTGACCATATGTGCAGGAGCAGTTAAGAAGACTCATATATTTATTTATTTATCGAGTTTTATATCACTGGGAACTGGTCATAGAATTTATAAATAAAACAGAAAACCTTATGCCTTTATAGAGATGCAAGATGCATTCACATCTTGAATTCTGTGTGCAGGGCAGTTCTGGTCACCCAGTCTCAAAAAGGAGATAAAGTATACTTAGAAAAGGGACAGAGGGGCAGCAAACATGATTAAGGAATATGGAGCAATTTCCACAGAAACAGATTCAAAATAGGACTTTACCAACTTGATAAAGAAACCATTAAGCATAGATATGAGAGAGAGAAAAAACAAGGAACTGTCTCAACACAAGAAGAGTAGGCTTTTTAAACAAACAAAAGAAAACACTCCTTCACCGATGCAGTGACCCTGTGAAGCTCATTGCCGCAGGACATTGTTGAAAGCAAATAGTTAAATCAGGACTCAATTCAGTTACTTTTTCCAATTCCTTTCTGTCAAGGATATCAGCCCAGGTTCAATGTATCCTTAAACCATGACTGCTAGAAACTGAAAGGAGGAGAGAGGATTGACAACTCTATACATGTTCAATTTGTTATACACTATCGGGACGAATCAGTAAACCAAGCTAATTTGGATAATGTATTTCCCAGATACCTGAAAAAATTGAAACTCGTAGCAGAATTAAAATAAATTGGAGAAAATATTTTTTCACTCAATGCACATTTAAGCTGTGGAATTTGTTGCCAGAGGATGACACCACAGCTGCCAGCATAGCTGGATTTAAAAAAAGGTTTGGACAAGTTTCTGGAGAAAGGTCCACTAACAATTAGCTAGGCAGGTGTGGTAATCACCATCTCCTACATCTGGAATGAGCGGCAGGGAAGGGATCTGCCAGGAACACGCTATTGACCTGGATTGGCCACTGTCAGAGACAGGATGCTGGGCTGAATGGACCATTGGTCTGACCCAGCATGGCACTTCTTATGAACTGGTGCATAGCAAGAGATTTAACAAACTACTCTGGGGTAGATTTTCAAAGGGATACGTGCGTACCCCCCGAAAACCTACCCCAAACCCCCCCTGCGCGTGCCGAGCCTATTTTGCATAGGCTCGGCGGCGCACGCAAGCCCTGGGACGCGCGTAAGTCCTGGGGCTTGCATGGAGAGGCGTGGGGTCGTGACGTGGCGTTTCAGGGGCATGGTGCGGGTGACGCGAAGTTTTGGGGGCGGCACCGCGGGCGTGGTTTCGGCCTGGGGGTGTTCCGGGGCGTGGCCGCGCCCTCCGAACAGCCCCCGGGTTGGGTGATGGCGCGCCAGCAGTTGCTGGCGCGCGCAGATTTACGTCTGCCTCCAGCAGGCGTAAATCCGGCGATAAAGGTAGGGGGGGTTTAGATAGGGGCGGGGGGGGGGGGGGGGGGTTAGGTAGGGGAAGGGAGGGGAAGGTGAGGGGAGGGCAAAGGAAAGTTCCCTCCGAGGCCGCTCCGAAATCGGAGCGGCCTCGAAGGGAATGGAGGCAGGCTGCACGGCTCGGCGCGCGCAGGCTGCCCAAAATTGGCAGCCTTGCGTGCGCCAATCCCGGATTTTAATGGATATGCGCGTATCTATTGAAATCCCGTGTACTCTTGTTCGTGCCTGGTGCGCGAACAAAAGTACGCGTTCGCGCTAAATTATAAAATCTACCCCTCTGTGAGTACTTGCAAAAGACAAACACAAAGAACACCATATGCACGGCACACACAGGCAATGTGGAAGCAGTAAACAGTTCTGTTACAATGTTTTTCCATTTAGCTGCTCCTACAGAACACATAGGGCCTGATTTTCAAAAGCATTTACATGCTTAAAAATGGTTGGGTTTTGTTTTGTTTTTTTTTACACGTGTAAATGCACTTTATCCGAGTTAAATGGGCTTTTAAAAATTGTTACAACATACGCCATTGAATTGTCCATAGGATTTTCCCGTTTAAGTACACTTAATGACTTTTGAAAACTGTTACAATGGTAGTTACATTTACATATATAAATCCTTTCGAAAATTACCTCAACATGGTTTCCTTTATATATTCAATATTCTTTACTTGAGTAGCAGCTTCTTGAAGTAATGAGTTTCCCTCTTACCAATTAAATGTGGACTACATCGTCAGAACTTTCTGAGATATTTAAGTGGATTTTTATTTTTTATTTTTTTTAACATACACACACAAGCATGCTTTCCCTCAAAGCAGGTACTTTACAGACATGGCACTTTTTTTTTTTTATTTAGCTTTTCTCATTTTTTTCATCTTGTACTTCACAGCATTATCATTGGAAATATATTTTCACATTTGACATTCTTTCATTATGAGGTTTTCATTTTATAATTTTTGTTTTGTATCAAATGTTTTATCATTCTTCATTCCCGTTTGCTTATTTTTATTTTTGCTTAGCCTACAAGCATTACCAAGTAGATGAGTAGATGTGAATCGGTTATTTACACTTTTGAATAATAGAAGGACTAGGGGGCATTCCATGAAGTTAGCAAGTAGCACATTTAAGACTAATCGAAGAAAATTCTTTTTCACTCAACGCATAATAAAGCTCTGGAATTTGTTACCAGAGGATGTGGTTAGTGAAGTTAGTGTAGCTGGGTTCAAAAAAGGTTTGGATAAGTTCTTGGAGGAGAAGTCCATTAAATGCTATTAATCAAGTTTACTTAGGGAATAGCCACTGCTATTAACTGCATCAGTAGCATGGGATCTTCTTAGTGTTTGGGTAATTGCCAGGTTCTTGTGGCCTGGTTTGGCCTCTGTTGAAAACAGGATGCTGGGCTTGATGGACCCTTGGTCTGACCCAGCATGGCAATTTATGTTCTTATGTAATTTACAGCAATGAAAGACCAGAGGTCATAATATTTACTCCAAAGTCCTAAATACACCAGGTACCTTTACAAAAATCCTCTCTCAGGTATATAGGAAAGTTATTTGCTCATTGATCTAAAGGCTTGACATCTGTGAAACAATTTTAAGTGAATATAATTGCTTGCTTACCAAGCTGGGGATATTAAATGGGAGATCTGTCTATAAGATAGCAATAAGATTTGAAAGTAATCATCTTTCTTTGGTGCATACCAGAGCATCCCACACTAAATATAAGACATGCTAGGCTGGGCTAGACCAAAAGGTCCAGAGTCTAGCAACCTGTAACTATGGCCAGTCCCTAAAAGTAGGTTCAATTTCTTGCTGCACACTCCCTATGGCAAGTAATGGACCTCCCCAAGTCATCTGGTTAATAACTATTTACAGACTTTTCTTCCGTGAACTTGTCTAAACCCTTTTTAAACCCATGTGCCTTGACCACATCCTCCAACAATGAATTCCACAGCTTGATTGTATGTCAAGAGAAAAAAAAAATAATATTCTCTCCAATTTATTTTAAATCAGTTACCAGTTAGCTTAAAGAAATGTCCCATAGTCCTAGTGTTATTTGAAAGAGATCTCATGGTACACTGAAAAGGTTTTTCTTTATGCCATGGGAATTTCATGTCAAAATTGTCCAGTAACTAAAAACAGACAGTAGATAGTTTAAACCAAAAATTTGGGAAGACCCACTTTCAGACACATGGGTGGGTGAATGCAGACAGGGGTATTTGAAACCATCCTTGATCTTTGTGAACAAAAATTTCAATAGGTATTCAATTGCAAATACATTGTAAAGAAGTGCAATGCAATTGTTTTATTCTTCTGAATTGCCAAAGGCTCATCAGATTTGTGTGGTAGCACAGCCCTTTAAGCCTGAAAACGTCTGTTTAAATATGTTGCCACCTACTGGTAAAAATAGAATTTTTTTAATCCTACCTTTTTCCAGCAACATTGTTCACAGAGAAATCAAATTCCAACCCAACATCCAAAGTAGGTCAAACCACAAAAAAGCATAAGATGGGACACCATTTGTATCCACAATGTTTGTATGTATTTTTTATTTTTATAAAAATGAACTTTACATTATTTAAATTTTAGTACAAAAATGGTCACCTTCCCTGTTAAAAGGAGAAAACACAGACTCAGTACTGGTATCAACCAGTTTTTGTCTTTTAATCAAAACAATTCTTCTTTTAAAACATAAATAAAACATTTAAATTACAGAACTATTATATCCACCAATTTCAACACTTGCAATATATATAGATTTATTTTTCTGGGAAATAGACCTCAATCCTTCAGTAAAAATGGTAACTAATACATCATTATGCTATATGTAGACTGTTGGTTTGCAATACTAAATACAATCTGCATTGTATTTCCTATGGCACTAAATTCTGCCATATATCCAGACTAACAGCTCCTATGATTTTTGTTTGCCATAAAGTCTTGTTTTCTTTTGTAGATAAAGCAGCACAAAAACTCTGGACTTAATGGATAATGTCACTCTGGTCTCCTTCTTGAAGCAGATAAATTAACTACAAATACTTTTTGGTCACTTAACTACAAAGCAGCTTCACAAATTGAAAGAACAAATCCACTGCTCCTTTCCTTTCCAACATATAAAGCTTCTGCACAGCAATACTGGAGTGTGATGTTCTTGTAGTCATCTCTGCCATGGAGGAAACTGGAATCTTTGCAGGCTGAACTGAAAAGGTCTGAATTTGGCCTTGAAACATTCTTGCTCAAGATGTAGGTGCATAAAAGTAACACCAATTTTCAAAGCAAACATATGTGAGTAAAGTTTGCTCTGAAAATTATGCAACAGTAGGCACAAACTTACTTCTGTGTGTGAATTTACATGCATTTTTAAATCAAAAAGTAGGTGCATAAATCCAAACTTCACCCCCAACTCTGCCTTCTGAAGCACCTCTTATGCATCTTTTAACACACCCAAACCCCTAGCAATTTTATAACAAGCCATTTACATGTACACACCCATGTTTTACACATGTAAATTGTTTTGAAATTTCACCCTAAAAAGGGGAAATGCACAATCCATGATTTGCCCTAGTAAAATGGCATTCTTAATCTAAAGCATTAGGCTGCAATGGGTTATTCCAATTACAATATTTTTGGAAATATACTCAGCAGAATTACAAATAAAATATGAAAACCCTTCTCAGTGGAAGGGAACACAGAGCTATCCATAGCTTCTCCAAGGCTAAAATGCAACTATGTGGTTGAGTCCAATTCAGTTTATGTTCTTAGGAATAACAAATACACCTTTTAGCTTTCTGGACAGAATTTTTCTATGTTCTATTTTGTGTTAAAAAAAAATCTAAGCCTAAACATTTCAATTAAACAAAAAGTTCTGGTTTGGAGAGTTGTGCTGTAATATCTTAGAAGTTATACTTTTCCCCCTTCTAAATTAAAATCTTTCCTGACTGTGGAATCAAACACCTTCAAATCTTGGAAACTACTACAACCAAACTGCTACACCCCAGCTCCCAAATAAATCAGAATGTTGAACAGCTGATGGCACCAGTTTCCATTACTGCACCAGATTTATTTTCATTGGCTGGAGGGTGGCCCTGGTAACTCACTTTTAATTCAATTTGCATATAAGCAGATAGCTGCCAAATATAATTATCACGGCAGCATTTGGAAGTTTCCAGAAAGGCCCCAATCTACCATCAGAAGGCTTGGCAAACAGGCAAGACGGCAATGTATCAAAGTAGTCAAATATATACACCACAAAGAGAATACAAAACAGACTTAGCTTCACACCTGGCACTGTAGATGAAGGGGGAAAAAAAGCCACACTACAGTGTCAGTGAAGAGGCACATAGTGATCTCCATTAGCACATAAGCTGCACATTAAAAGGTACTCCAGGTGGCACTTGCAGACGGAGATGAATAGAGATAGTGGAGGCTGCCCTCAATATTCATAAATCCATGTATACTATTCTTCCAATCCTGCCTCTTCTAAAAAAAAATAAATAAATAAATAAAATATTCTCACTTCATTGCTTTAGCTCTTCAATGGTCCACAGGCCAACAACAGTTTTAATTTTTCTCCAGTGAACACTAAAGTATGATCCACTTTAATATGCCTGGTCTCAGCAAATGCTGCTCATTAGTATATTTATACTTCTCTAGCAGCACTGTGTTATGAAATACAGGCATGGACAAGGGGTGAACAGCTGTCTGCTCCTATCTGTGTCAGCAACACAGTAAAAGAAAAAAAAATGGGCTCCACACATGGCCCTTATTATAAAGCACTCACCTGTGCTGTATAAAAACTTAAGAGATTCTTTTACTGTATACAATAATGGGGAAAGCGTATATAGTGCCAACCTCTCCAGCAATGTGATGGGGTATTTAGCCAAACTGAGAGCTAAAAATAAATAGATGAAAATTAAGAAACTTGCAGATGAAAACTGCAACAACTTCAAAAAAGAAAAAAAAAAAAGTGAGCCTGGGAAAAAGGGGATTTTGACCCACCCATTTAGACTTATCTTCTCAAGTCGTTACCACTGTGCCACTAAAGCTCCAATCACTATTTGCACCGCCTCTTGGAGGTGGTTAGGTTCCTGGATAGGACACGAGCAGCATTCAAGTTCTTGAAAGTTTTAGCTACAGATCTGCTCTCCTCCAAAAAACAGCACTAGGCACTAAGCATCACTCTTACTGTTTTAAACTGTCCCTTTGAAAATAGTGAATTAGTGTCACTCATTTACCAAATGAATCTCATTCTCCAGAAAATCCTCTTCTCCAAAAATACTTTAGAGCCTTTTTTAACACATGTTGTGGCCAGCTCCTAAATCTTGGTTTCCTTCTGGGTTTATCTTTGCAATGTTCCATCACACCTGGGAAGCAACATGATTAGGGTTGAGCAAAATAAGATTTTAACAGTTGAACTTCTTGGAATAGATTTTTTTTTTTAATTAAAATAGTTTGGAGAAAATGTGGCATTTATGAGAATATCTGCCAATTAAGCATTCTCAGTGATTATTCCCCAGTTCTTGAGTTCAACTGTCAGACTACATGCAGAGGTGGCCAACTTTGGTCCTCAAGAGCCACAAACAGGTCAGATTTTCAAGATATCCACAATGAATATGATGAGATAGATTTGCATACAATGGATGCAGTGCATGCAAATCTATCTCATGCATATTCATGGTGGATATCCTGAAAACCTTGTCTATTTGTGGCTCTTGAGGATCAGACTTCACCACCTCTGGCTTAATGGTTACAGCAGTAGGCTGCAAACTAGGGAAAGCTGTTTTCAAATCATACTGTTACTCCTTATGACCATGGGCAAGTCACTTCACTTTCCATTGTCTTGGGTACAAAATTATGGCTAGATCGACTAAGGATTTTCTCCCATTCCATGTCTATGGAAAAAATGCTTAGCAAATGACCTCCTTAGAATGCAAGCCCTCTGGGGCTACGGAAATGCCTACAATACCTGAATGTAATTTGTGTGCCATAAAAGGCAGAGGGGTCCATATTCAGACACAGTTTGGTTAGCAAAGCTAGTCAGCTACCTTTGGAGGTATATTCAATAGTGAAACCGCAATAGTGAATATAGCCAGCTATCTTAAAGTTAGCCACTTAACTATAGGACAGCTCTTTGGCCAGATCACACTTAGCCGGCTAAGTCATCCAGCAAACTCCCAGTTACGCTCCTGGAATGCTTCTAACTTAGCCAGCTAAATTCTAGCTGGTTATCTTATTAGCTGGGTAAGTGCCCAAATATTCATTTGGCCAACTAACTTCTGAGTTAGCCGGCTAAATGCTTTTGAATATAGACCCCAGAATATATATTTTTAAAAATCTGTGTGAACAAGATAGAAATAGCTCTTTCATTAGGTATATTGACATTAAGAGAATGCAACTGTATGACTTCCTGCTTTTGAAAATCAAAAAATATTTTAAAAAAATGTTCACCATTCAAACCCAGATGCAGATGCTCCTATAGGCAACCCGGGGCATTTATTTTTGACAACTAGCCCATCCAATCTAAAAAGATATATATGGTAATATTTACTTTGAAATTAAATAAGAGCTCCTAGAAGCAGAAAACAGGAAAAAGCAGAGTTGCTTACCTGTAACAGATGTTCTCTGAACATAGCAGTATAACAGTCCTCACACATGGGTTAACATCATTCGATAGAGCCCGGCATGGAAAATTTATGTCAAAGTTTGTAGAATTTGACTGAGCCTCTCTAAGTATGCATTAAGAACATAAGAAAATGCCATACTGGGTCAGACTAAGGGTCCATCAAGCCCAGCATCCTGCTTCCAACAGTGGCCAATCCAGGCCACAAGAACCTGGCAAGTCCCCAAAAACTAAATCTATTCCATGTTACCATTGCTAATGGCAGTGGCTATTCTCTAGGTGAACTTAATAGCAGGTAATGGACTTCTCCTCCAAGAACATATCCAATCCTTTTTTAAACACAGCTATATTAACTGCACTAACCACATCCTCTGGCAACAAATTCCAGAGTTTAATTGTGCGTTGAGTAAACTAACTTCATGGAATTGTGCGTTGAGTAAACTAACTTCATGGAATGCCCCCTAGTCTTTCTATTATCCGAAAGAGTAAATAACCGATTCACATTTACCTGTTCTAGACCTCTCATGATTTTAAACACCTCTATCATATCCCCCCCTCAGTCGTCTCTTCTCCAAGCTGAAAAGTCCTAACCTCTTTAGTCTTTCCTCATAGGGGAGTTGTTCTAGTCCCCTTATTTTGGTAGCCCTTCTCTGTACCTTCTCCATCGCAATTATATCTTTTTTGAGATGCGGCGACCAGAATTGTACACAGTATTCAAGGTGCGGTCTCACCATGGAGCGATACAGAGGCATTATGACATTTTCCGTTTTATTCACCATTCCCTTTCTAATAATTCCCAACATTGTTTGCTTTTTTGACTGCTGCAGCACACTGAACAGACGATTTCAATGTGTTATCCACTATGACACCTAGATCTCTTTCTTGGGTTGTAGCACCTAATATGGAACCCAACATTGTGTAATTATAGCATGGGTTATTTTTCCCTATATGTATCATCTTGCACTTATCCACATTAAATTTCATCTGCCATTTGGATGCCCAATTTTCCAGTCTCACAAGGTCTTCCTGCAATTTATCACAATCTGCTTGTGATTTAACTACTCTGAACAATTTTGTGTCATCTGCAAATTTGATTATCTCACTTGTCATATTTCTTTCCAGATCATTTATAAATATATTGAAAAGTAAGGGTCCCAATTCAGATCCCTGAGGCACTCCACTGCCCACTCCCTTCCACCGAGAAAATTGTCCATTTAATCCTACTCATTCCATGCAGGGTTCCCTCAGCCTTATAAAATAGATTTGAAGATCAAAATAACAAAATAAGAACAAAACCCACAAAATGGACACCCAACTCTGTAGGGAGGTGGGCAGGCTGTGAGGACTAACATCATGTCTTCAGAGAACACCTGTTACAGGTAAGCAACTCTGTTTTCTCCGAGGACAAGCAGAATGGAAGTACTCACATATGGGTGAATCCCTAGCAACAGGCAACCCCCCAAACAAAAAAGGGGACTAACAAAACAACTGCCCATGGACACAATAAGGACATTTTGTTGGTAACAGGAGGAGAGCAGCCTGAACAGAAATAATGGGCCCTAGGTGAGAACAGAGTTGAGTTCTACACCTCAAACAAATTCTGAAGGACAAATTGGCCAAACTTGCTGTTGCCATCCCTATCTAGACAGTAATGATATATAAATAAATGGATGGAACTTCATGTCTTAGCTCTGCAGATCTCCTCCATGGGAACTGCTCATAAGTGAGCCACCGACGCTGCCATGCCTCGAACAGAGTCAGTCTTGACACGGCCCCCAAAGATACAATCCTGCCTGGGTATAACAGAAGTAGATGCAAGTCTGCTAGCTGACTGGAAAGCATCTGTTTGGCAATGGCCATCCCCAACTTGCTCTGATCAAAAGAAACGAAGTTTGATGGACTGCGATCCATCAAATGCAATATATTAACTGGATATGGGCTTCTGTCTGCTCCAGTCAGGCGGCTAAGGCTTTTTTTGCAGTTCAAACTCTGCAGGGCTTGCTCACCTTGGTGCAAATGGGGCCTGGGAAAAAATGTTGGCAGGACAATGGACTAGATAAGATGGAAGTCTGACACCACCTTAGGCAGGAACATAGGGTACGTGCCCAAGATCACCCTATCATGGGGAAAAAAAAAGTTCACGTTTTCCCCTAGGCACCTTGATTCCCTTCTTGCCACAAAGGGGGACTGGCTATGCTCCCTCAATCTAAAGGACACATACTCACATCAATACCTTCCCTGGCCACCAGAAGTATCTCCAATTTGTAGTGGGAAAACAGTTCTTCTAGTACAGTGTTCTGCCATTTGGGTTAGCATCAGTCTCACGTCTTCATGAAATGCATAACCTTGGTGGCGGCGCATCTTCACAGCCTGGGGGTCCATGTTTTCCTTTATCTGGACGATTGGCTAGTCAAGAGCACCTCTCGGGCAGGGGCCATGGAGTCCATGTGCTCGACCATCCGAGTGCTGGAGATACTACGGTTCATCATCAACTACTCCAAGTCCCATCTCAGCCAGTCATCGAAACTGGCCTTCTTTGGAGATCTGCTAGACATGGCTTATGCCAAGGCCTTCCTTCCCCAGCAACAGGCAATCAATCTGATGGCTATCATGGCAGAGATTCGAGAGAGCCAGCAAGTTTCAGCATGGCAAATGTTGACACTGTTGGACCATATGGCTGCATCAGTACATGTTACTCCCTTGGTACACTTGCATATGCGAAGAGCCCAATAGACCCTAAGGTTAAATTGGTGACAAGCTACACAGGATCTGCGGGACTACAACTGTGTCACCCCATCCTTCTGGGACTCCTTGTCCTGGTGGCAGGTAAATTCCAATCTGAAAAGGGAGGTATCCTTCCAAAGTCCTCGGGTCCAAAATGTACTAATGATGGATGCATCTACCCTGGGTTGACATGCTCATGTCATGCCCAGGAACAACCGTGTCAAATCAATTTCCTGGAGCTCCAGGTGATCAAGTACATTCTATGGGCTTGCAGAGCACAAAATTGTGTTTATACAGACAGACAATCAAGTGGCAATGTCAACAAGCAGGGAGGAATGGAATTGTACCTCCTGTTTCAGGAAGCGCTCCAGATATGGTCATGGGCCTTCTCTCCCATGCAATGGTGCTTAGGGCCATGTATTTGGTTGGAATGGAGAAAGCAGCTGCAGATGGACTGAGTTGCTTCTTTAGACTCTCAGAATGGTCTCTGGACTAAGGGGTGGTGAATCTGATCTTCTGCTTGTGAGAAAGCATGGAGATGAATCTGTTCATTACACTTGGAACAGGAAGGTTCCTCAGTTCTGCTCCCTGTACAGAACATACGGCAGAGTAGCGTCAGACACCTTCCCCAACATTGGAGCTTGGGTTTCTTGCACTTATAGTCTCCAACTCTACTAGTGGCGAAGACTTTGTTGAAGCTTTGCAAGGACAAGGGGACTATGATTCTTATAGTCCCTCACTGGCTGAGACAGGTCTGGTTTTCATTCCTTCAGATGTCCATCAACAAACCGATCTCATCACCCAGGATCAGGGCAGGCTGCAGCATCCCAACCTCCAGGCCCTGTCCCTCATAGCCTGAGAGGTAGATTCTACAATCACTCAATCTCTCAGAGGGTGTTTCTTAGGTCCTTGTAGCTTTCAGAAAGCCTTCCACTATGCACTAAAGTGGAGGAAGTTTTCCGTGTGGTGTGAGCAAAAGGTCCTAAATCTTTTCTCCTGCTCTCCACTAAAATTACCTTCTACACCTTTCAGAGACTGCTCTGAAGACTAACTCAGGGTTCACCTGAGTGCGATTGGCACACATCATCACAGTGTAGAGGGTAAGCCCATCTCTGTACAGTCTATTAGTTGTATGGTTCATGCAAGGTCTGCTTCAGCCTCCCCTAAGGCCTCCTGCTGTGTTCTGGGACCTCAACGTGGTTTTAGCTCAGCTGATGAAAGCTCCTTTTGAGCCACTGTGCTCCTGTAACCTGAAGTACCAGACCTGGAAGGTCATATTTTTGGTGGCAATCACTTCAGCATGCAAGGTTAGTGAGTTCCAGGCCTTAGTAACTTTTTTTTTAGAACCCGTTCAAGGCCCTCAGGTCTAGGATGGGATGGAATCCTTCTGTTTTCTTTGGAATCAGGAAATACTGAGAGTAGAATTCCTGTCCTCTATGCCCTGGTGGAAAAGGCTTGACTGCTCTGGCCATTAAGAGGGAGGAGAACTCCACGAGAAGTATCTCCTGATGTGCTA
The DNA here is from genome assembly GCF_901001135.1 of Rhinatrema bivittatum. NCBI lineage: Eukaryota > Metazoa > Chordata > Amphibia > Gymnophiona > Rhinatrematidae > Rhinatrema > Rhinatrema bivittatum. The sequence goes on along the minus strand of NC_042622.1, from coordinate 96,969,909 downwards.
CTGGTCCCCAAAAAGGACTTGGGGCAATTTGATTGGGTACTCAATAGATTTAATTTGTACCTTTCATGGACAATGGCCAGAATCCACTGGTTGAGGTTAAACTGGGCCACCAATTCACATAGAACTGCAGCCTCCCCCCAACTGGAGGCTCCTTCAATCGAGGTACAGTAGATGTGGCAATCCAGTCAAAACCCCATCCATGGACTTGACCGACATGCTGGCTGGGGTTTTGGAGCCCTTTGTTGCCTGGGAAAGCTATGAGAGGCCTGCTGCTGCTGATAGGGCCGAGGAGGCAGAGGATACTGTCGCCTCGGGCAGAAGAAAGACTTCCTTTGGACTAGACTGTGAGGATCTCCTAGCAAAGGAGGATGGGTTCTGGGTGCTCCTCATTTGGACCACTGCATACTTCACTTTCTCTCTGAAGAGATTCTCTCCAGTGCATGGCACATAGTGAGTCACTCCTGCACTTCCTGACAGAGATACAAAGACCACAAACATGAAAGTCTATGGGTGCCAATCCCTGTGGCAGAGACTTTCAATACGATTTCAAAAACATCAGAGGTCGACACTTATGCATCAGCAATTGGAGGGTGTCTTGCTGCTGTTGAGGCAGCTGCTCGGCCACCTCCTGTACCTGCTTCAAGATGACCTGCATATACTGACCCGTGTAGAGTTGGTAGGCTGTTATGCAGGCGATGAGCATAGCACCCTGAAACTCTTTCCTCCCAAGGAACATCCACGGCCCTCTGATCTTTCACTGGGGGTGCCGAGGAATGGGTCCAAGTGCACTTGGCCTTCTTGAGAACAGAGTGACTGGTGGGGGAGCTGGTGCTCTCTGCCTTACTGACGAGAAAAATCATGTCTGCCTCTGCACATCCTCAACAATAATGCCACAATGATCTCGTGTTCTGAGACTGCCATAATTTCCTTGGGAGACTTCACATATTGCAGGATATACTGCATCTTGTGCAGAGTATCCTCCTCAGTCTGCAACTGAAATAGGATGGCCTCCACCATCACAGACAAACCCTGCAAAGGAGAGGACTTCCAAAGGAGACTTCCTTCTGTTGGAAGGAGGAGATTGCTCTGAATGGAGACCATTCAATGTGTTGCTAGAAACATCGGAGTTCTTCCCTCAGAGGTCATAAAGACCTTCATCCTCCCTGTTGTATGTAGGGGATGGGGCCCTGGGTGTTCGACCTCAGACCAGCAATATAGAAAGCAACTCAACTGGCTGTGGGGGTTTGTGCCCCTTTCACCAGAGGAGCTGCCTCCGCCGAGGAACTGTGACCAGCAGGGGGTACCACTGATGCCCCGCTGGGCATATATGCCGCCCTGGGTATTGACATCGGCTGAGTCGGTAACACGCCGATGAGCACGTGCAGGGATTCTAGCAGCGGCTCGAAGAAGGTTGATGCCAGTGCTGTCGGTGCCCTGATGCTGAGGCTCTGCACAGTCTTTTCCATGAACATTTGAACGTGACTCTCCAGCTCCTCCTAAAAAAGCATCAGTGCCAAGACTGACTGCAGCCCAGGTGTGACAAGATCCTCTTTGGAACCAAGAGAAGGATTAGTGGAGGGCATTGGGATCAGTGAAGACCATAGTGAACCCCAGGTATTGATGGATGACTGGCATTCCTCACCATAGGGACACTTCGGGGGCATCACAGCAGAAGCTGGTGCAACCCCTTGCCTGGCACCATGCATCGACAAGGACCAATGCAGATGATTCTTCAGCTTCCCTCGATGCTTGGATTGGGCATTCCCTGATGCAGAGGCCAAAGACGATGAACCTAATGTCTTTGACAGAAGGAGACAGACAATGGCTTGTCTCTGGTGTCCCTGGCAGCCAACACTGATGGAACTGATGGCTCCACTGATGTTGATGGCTCAGTGTCTATCAGTGTGGCTCAGAGGTCCCTCAATGCTAACAAACCAGTCTTCTCCGGCCTGAAGAGTTGTTCCATCTTATCGATCTGCATCCCTAGATGTCATGTGATGCACCCAGGCAGAGGACACATCTATCATGAGGGTCCATGATAGACATGGCCCTCATGCACTGAGGGCACCGCTTAAACCTGATCATGTCGTCTCAAAACAAAAGGGATGCAATATCAAAACCGATGGTGGTGGCATTCAATGGCCGGCAGGCACTGAGTGCACTGCTGCCCTGGGGATCGACTGTGAAATAAAGCTTACCCAAAAACATCAATAAACCCGGCTAAAGACTATAAAGGGAGAATCGGGAGGGGGACCCTTCAACAACCAGGAAATCCCATGAAAAAAAATCAAGTAAAAGCAGCTCAATTAAGTTTTCAGTTAGACTCCAAAATTGCTGCAACACACAAGGCTCCATGGAAAAGGAGAGATTGAGGGGACCCCCTTTGGATATATGGTATAATGCATGTTCGAGCATGCTCAAAGAAGCTCAGTCAAAGTCCCAGAAGCTTTGACATAAGTTTTCCATCCTGGGCTCTATCAGCTGATGTCACCTCATGTGCGAGGACTGCCATCCTGCTTGTCTTCTAAGAAAATATATTTCTTTTTAAGCATTTTAATTTCCAAAACTGGCTCTGAAAAATGGGAAGGTAAAACAAATCTAATTTCTTTGAAAATCTACAAATAGAATCCTCCTAATAAATGTAGTAATTCCTGCTCATGATGTGTAATAAATATTGAATCTGACTGTAGACTAGTGAAAGATGTAAATGTGAAAAGCAATATACACATATCTTTCAAAAAGGCTATTTTCCCTTTTCTTTTTCTCAATGTAGTGCATTAGATTGCTTTTTTCATAAAAAAAAAGTAACATCAGGGGATTTGTCTGGGAAGTCTGGATAAAAAATAAAAGAAATGCATGAACATTTCATGATGGCTAATTTGACCACAAGCATTAACCAATGGCAGAATAGCTTTCAAAATGCTCGGTATCAATCAATGAGCAGGGCAGCTTACACAATATTCAATGACATCACAATGTGTTCCAATCTCCCTGAGATTTTAACTGAACTGAAATGGCCCGTTTCCCTGTAAGAAAGAAAATGACAGAAGGTATTCCAAGTGTTGGGTTGGAGGGGGCCACAGGGTGATTTACCCATGACAGGAATCTGAATTAAATTGTTTGAACAGTTCTAAATTTGTTTTTTGGTGTGGGGTGGGGGAAGCAAGACAGGAAGCAACACTTACTGAGATGATGATTTTATAAGGCCAGTTTCTCTGTAGAAAACTAGACCTAAAGGAAAAGTCCATTATCAAAATATTAAAGTTATATCTGGTATGAATGTGCTACAAAAGAAAAACAAACACAAAACAGTTTTCCTGATTTTCAGATTTTAAAGGGAGACAGATGATGATGATGAGGAATCCAAATACCTGCTTCCCTGTCCTCAAACAAAGCATAAGCCCCACCCCTAAACATATGGCCGATTATATCGTATTTTCCATCGTCTGGACCTCATTCGGAAAAAGAAGAACATCACCATTAAAAACAGTGATGATGTGATATACAGGACCACACAAAGGCTCATGTCTATGTTAGAGAATCCAATCCCTAGAAAGGAGAGGGACTGCTTCCTCCCACTATGTATAGCCACCAATTCCACACCATCCTGGCCTTTCTTTTTTGAGGCTGGTCTATTTTCTTGGATTAATTCATCCAAAACATCTGGTTTCATATCAGCTGCATTTTTTAGGTTCTGAAGGTCCTTATTTTGGCCATGTTCACCATATCTCTTGGGTAGACCATGGTCTGCCTCCTTGTTCTCCACCACATGCTGCTGTGTTTCATCCTCGCTGGTCTTGACATCCAGAAACTGCTGGGAAATGTTTTCACTACTGTAATAATGCTTCAAGAAGGCCAGCACTTCTGCCTCATTCCAGCTGTACAGCCCTTTGATTTCTTCATGGCACCTGGGGCAAAGGTCTGGGGGAGGCCACTGGATTTTGGGAAACTTTGGATCTTCACTGTTAGTACCTGAGTAATAGAAAATGAAAATTAATATACAAAACTAAAATTTACCTGTTACAACAGTTACTTCTTTCTAACCGTTCTGTTTATAAGATATCTGTTGTCTTCTTGCTTCCATGGCTAGATGCACCAGAAGAGGAATCTTTATTAGAGCCGGTAAGTTCTATTAGACCATGCTCTGGATAAACGGGAATAGAAAGTTTGGGCCACAGGAAATAAATTGGAGACCTATGGAAAGCAGAGTTGTTTACCTGTAACAGATATTCTCCTAGGACAGCAGGATGTTAATCCTCACACATGAATGACATCATCGGATGGAGCTCGGCACAAAAACTTATGTCAAAGTTTCTGGAACTTTGACTGAGCATGTCCAGCAAGCCCTAATCTACACGGGGTCCCTCTTCAGTCTCGAAACATAGAATTACGACAAAAATAAACAAGAATAGGAGAAACCCAAATCCACGGGGTGGCAGGCGGGTTTCAAGAGGATTAACACCCTGCTGTCCTAGGAGAAAGCAAATGTTGCTTACCTGATGTAACAGGTGTTCTCACAGGACAGCAGGATGTTAGTCCTCACAAATGGGTGACATCGAGGATGGAGCCCTGTACGGAAAACTTTTCTGTCAAAGTTTCAACAAGCTTTGACTGACACTGGCACACTGGGTGCACTGAGCATGCCCAGCCTGCAATTATCCCTGTGAGCCACAGGTGTCTCCCTCAGTCTCGTCTTATAGCTAAAAAGCGCAAGCGAAACTAAAATAAAAGTATACAGACCCAACTCCTGCGGGGTGGCGGGCGGGTTTCGTGAGGACTAACATCCTGCTGTCCTGTGAGAACACCTGTTACATCAGGTAAGCAACATTTGCTTTCTCACAGGACAAGCAGGATGGTAGTCCTCACAAATGGGTGAGTACCGAGCTGAGGATGCCCGGGAATGCACCAGATACACCGCAGATGCGCAAAGGCGTAACAACTGAGGTGGAAATGGGAACGGAGGGCATCCGCAACACCATAATGGGTTCGTGGAAGGATGTTGGGTAGTGAATTGAAAAAAGTAAGAGTAGGCGGACTGGCCAAACATGGAGCATGCCGGCTAGTCAAATGTAAGCAATAATAGGCTGCGAAGGTATGGAGAGGACTCCAGGCTGCAACCTGATAAAAAAGTACAAGCAGCAGTAACCAAAGGGAAGCTGTTAAGGCTAAGACGGACACAACAGTATGTGGATACCCACAGTGTTGTAGTGAAATGTCTGCTTGTTGGTAGGAAAGGAAATATAGACCACTTAATCAGAAGGATTAGGTCTGTGTGGCCACTGGAAGTAGCAGCTTGACCCTTGCATGAAGGAAAGAGTCAAGTGGAATTCACATGGAATGCAGTGCAATGTAGATAGAATGTAAGCGCAGCATTACTGTCCATGAATGTGGAAAACCCAGTCTCTCCCTAGGGCGAGAGAGAGAGGTTAGGAAAAATTAATAGAGTATTTCCTGAGGAACGGAGATACAACATCTACCTGAAAAGGATAGAAAGTTGAATGCGTAGAACTACTCAGTGGCAGAGGAACGGAGTCAGGTGAGTATGGAAAGAGTGCATAACTCACGGACCCTGCTGGCAGGAATGACATTAAGAGGGAAAGAAGTTCCCTTGCCAAACTGTGGAAGAGAGGAATGGAAAGGCTCAAACGTAGAATGTATGAGACTTATAAGGAGAATATATATGTTCATTCCGTGATTAGAGAAATAGAGGCGGCTTGATCAGTGGATAATCCATGGTAAGCCGACTCAGAGAGGATTACCGAAAACGGGAACCCAACTCCCAAAACGATACACCTCCTAAGAGAAAGGTGTATCTATGTGGAGGATGTCTGGAGAACAGAATCCGAGGGAGTAAGAAAAAATGGTGGAAAAGTAAAAGGGGTAATACCTCTTTTTTTTTTTTTTTTTTTAGCGTCAGGAGGTAAAGCCTGCCATATTAAACGGCAAGATTTATGTTTAGAAGGTTTTGTGACGCTACCAGAACCTAAGAACATCAGTAAGTCTATGATTTGGGACTGACTGGTGAGGGAATAAAAGGTTACTGATATGATGGATTGAGAAGTATGGGAAGCATACTGATCTCAGTCAGGGAGTGGGGAAAAGAATACTGAACCCCATCCCAGTTCAACATTAGAAGAATGCTGGCTACGAGAGGCAGCAGAAGAGATATATTGAAGAGGCCTTTGATGGAAGAAAAGGCATCTAAGGGAACGCATAGGAAACATGTGTAGGGAGCAGAACCTGTGCATCGTATGGAATGATGCAGACGCAGAGGAAAGTTTAGTTAAACTCAGCGTTAAAAGATTTGCCCTGTACACATGTAATTGAGACCATTCGAGAGGATAGAACCTACGTGGAGAAGGTCAGATAGAGCGTTCATTAAATCTCTTAGATATGTGGCCCAAAGACGCATGAAGTGAACAAGGGCCAAGGGTAGAGCTGCGCAGCTGTCTAGCAGAGCAGCTAAGAGGTTGTGCGTGCTTATGAGTTGGAAAGCACATTGTCCCTATGCTGTCTGTCTGTATGCACAAAGAATTGTTGCAAAAGCAGTATTGGAAGGCATAAGGGCATAACTCATGGGTGCAACGTCCAGGAAGTTTATGAGAAACTATGCTGGAGTGCAATAGATGCATAATGGGTTGACAGCTTTCAGGAGAAACTTTATAACCCTAAGGAATTGCGAGCATGAGTCGAAGGAGACTAGGTCCTAGTTCGAACTGGGATAAGAATCAGGGACGAAAGCAATGAAACCACTTAGGTCCATTGAGTATAGAATGTCACTGAATATAACCCATAGCAGTTTTGAATTATTAGAAAAAATGCATAGTGGGAAGAAACCCCATAGCCCAACCATGAAAAGTTGAAAGGTTGAGGTTATGGAAAATATGCGCAGGGACATATAACAATGTATCAGAATGTCTGTGCGCATGCTGGACAAGAGGGTCTTAAGACTGTGGTGTCCAGAAGTGTTACAGAAGGGATTTATGGCAGTGACAGTAATCCCAGTTAGTAAATGTATAGTGAGTCCTGAAAAAAGTGAGAGCTCTTTGCATGTACTGAAAGGAAAGTGAATGATGTTACACTCCGCAGAGAAAACAGCATTCACCAACAGTGATGCAAGAGACAGTTCACTTACCGAAGCTGGTGCCGGCGGCAGAGCTTGGGGTTGTAATGTTGACTCACCATAAAGCACATAGAAACATTAAAATAATGTACTTACTGCAGTATGGAGTGATGGTAACCAAAGATACCATTGTACCTGTGACGTCTAAAGAAAGTTGGATTTTCTTAGGTCCAGGATGTGCGGAGAGTAACTATTTTCTGTTAAAAGAAAGAATAGTGCAATTAAAACTCCCCAACCCCCCTCCCTTCTCCCCTCTGCACTTCGTAGCGCCTGGGGGAGTGTACCGGGACTTTGGTACAAGGTGGGGTGGCCGCTCTGATATCTGACCAGATGGGAGACCAAGAGGTGTCCCAATGGAGGATATCATGTAGGCTCCTGCAGGTGTGTGAGCGGTAAGTGGTACCCGCATTTCTGTATGCTGTACAAGGAGACACTGAGACCTGTGGCCAGGCCTCAAGGTGGACTTGTACATGGGGCAATGGTTGCTGAATCTCATGTTTAGCAGATCAGCCAATGCAGCTGGACCTTGGTTGGGAGGGAACCAAGAGTCAGAGCATTGGTCGGCACAGGGACTTGTTACTGACAGAGAAGAAGCCCTGCTGCAATCCCAAGAAGATAGAGGGGTTCTCCTGATATTGTGGCTAACATAGCTAACATAGTGATATGTGACACTAATACAGTTCTAAAAGGCACATGACCCAGAACTTTTCGAACCACGGTCCGAATGGGAGAACACAACTCTATGGGAATGCCGCCGCAGCGGGTACTTACCATCCGACGTGGATCGCCGCAAGACGAGCCGGTGAAGATTGTTGACCCCGACGGTCTCCGGAGTCCTCGAGGGTAAGGCCGGGGACGTAAACGTCCATCTCGCTCTGAAACCCGGTATGGTGGCACAGGTACAGAGGAGACAGGCCAGGCGTGAGTGGCGTTTAGACTGCTAAGTGTAACAGATGGCCATAGTCCCACACCACTTGACGGTGGGGCACGCCAGGAACAGAGGAGCCCTACGGAACTCATGTTCCCTCCCTCGTCACAGCGGCTCGATGTGTCGTGACGCCAATGCAGAAGCTGTCGGACCTGGATCCGGAAGTTCTGGATCACCAAGGACTGCCAAAACTGTAGGAACAGTGCTGATGGCAGTGGTGATGTCGCTCTGCCCGAGCGTTGTCCAGCCTGGAGAAGGATGGCACCCGATGTGCTGGATGGCGTCAGCGGCGGACGATCACGATGTCGGCGATGATGGGTGCCACGGTGCTCGGCCCGGTCTTTCCCCAGCGCCGAGATGGAAGCCCTCGTCGTCCTGGAAGGCGATCGATGACGAACTGTCAGCACGCCTGCTCTGCCTCCTGACACAATGGAGTGTCTTAAGCTAATACGGGGCTTAAAAAAGAACCCAAAGCGTGGAGCAATGTGAGGAGGCGAGGGTATTATGTGGCGGTGCTATGTCGGTATTGACGATATTGAAGGCAACCTAAGGGGCTTCGAGGATATCATCAAAATGGGTATGAAAAATCGTCGATGACTGGCCAGGAGAATGATGACAGTGACGGGCACTGACAGCAGTGGCATAGGTATCTTTGAAACGATGTGGAATCGAATAATCGAAAAACATTGCCGTTATTGAAAAAGATACCGGCATCGACTGAGTCGAATCAATAGGGCGTCAAGGACACCGAAGGAAAACGGAGGTGTCGAGGGCATCGATGCATGGAGGCGGGCATTTATGCCGTTTGTGGCATGGCCACGGGCATCAACTATAGGGCCACAGACGTTGACGGTATCGATTTGGACAGACTCAGATTTCCAAGTGTACATGGCATCGGTGCCCCAGACACGTGTGTCGGTGGCATCGATATGGACACGTATGGAATCGATGGCATGGATCTCCCAGTCGATGAATTCCATCCCGGCATCAACGCCAGTCCTGGAATCGGCATGGGCATCGATGCCAGCCATAAGGCTGGCATTGGCATCAACGCCCATCCACGGAATCGAGCCGGCATGGATATCCACCGATGGGATCCACCTGGGCATCGAATTTCACCGATGGGAGCAGCCTGGCATCGACTGCCCTCGATGGATGCATTCTAACATAGATGCCCATGGATGAAACACCTGGGCATCGGTGTCCATCGATGCAAAAGGACCCGGCACCGATGCCATCGACGGACGGCCATCCGGCACCAATGCCATCGACGGACAAGCCATCCGGCACCGATGTCCATCGATGGGGACCATCCGGCACCGATGTCCACCGATGGGGACCATCCGGCATCGATGCCCACCGACGAATCGATGTGGCACACCGATGCCCCCCGATGGAAAGGGCTGGACATCGGTGGGGAGGATGGGGCATCGATGGCATCCCCAAAGGGGGGGGTGGCATCGATGAAGTGAACCCTGGGATCGTTAAAAGTGTCTCGGGCAGCGGTGGCGGCGACCCGAGTATGCATGGCAGTGACTAACAGCGTGTGCGTCAATGGCATGCATCCGGGTAGGGACGGCACCGAGGAAGCCCAAGGAAAAAAACAGTGCGTAGGAGGAAAAAGCCTGGTAGCACTGAAAAGCAAAAAACATGGATAAAGGCATCAGGGCACCGTGGGGGGAGGGGCGCTGATGACATATAAAAGCCCAGGGCGGTTTAGGAGGGTCCCGGTGTAGCGATAGGGTATCGACTGCGTGAGGGTACCAGGGAACGAAGGACTTGAAGCTACAGAGGTCCTAAGTTAAGGAAAAAATCCTTACCCCACTAGCATAAGCAAGCAGAGTGTCACAGAGATACTCGCAAGCTGTTTAAAGCTAACTGAAAAATGGGGGAAGGGAAGGCTTCAGTCAGTTAACAGCCTTAAGATAGTGACAGGAACCGACCGAAAAATAAGAATTAGTACTCACCGAGCGTCGTAAAAACGTACGCGGAGGGAGACCTGTGCAGGGAAAAGTGTTTTTTGAAGTGAAAAGTTAAGTGTTTCCATGAGTTAATTAGTTAAAAAATCCTCACAGAGCTCCAACCGCTATGCTGACTGCAGAGCGGAAAAAAGAAGACTGAGGGAGACACCTGTGGCTCACAGGGATAATTGCAGGCTGGGCATGCTCAGTGCACCCAGTGTGCCAGTGTCAGTCAAAGCTTGTTGAAACTTTGACAGAAAAGTTTTCCGTACAGGGCTCCATCCTCGATGTCACCCATTTGTGAGGACTACCATCCTGCTTGTCCTGTGAGAACACCTGTTACAGATAAGCAACTCTGCTTTCTCCTAGGGCAAGCAGGATGGTAGACCTCACACATGGGTGAATCCCTTGCTACAGGCTGCTCCCCAACACAAAAAGGGACCAACAAGCACCAACCAGGTGTCAACGGGCACAACCTCGATGCTGTTGGTAACAGAGGGGAAGACAGCTTGAACCCAAATGGGCCCTAGGCAGTGAGAGTTGGGTTCTACACCTCAAAGAGATTCCGAAAAACAGACTGGCCAAACCTACTGTCACTTCGGCCATCCTATCCAGGCAGTAGTGAGATGCGAATGTGTGGAGCAAACTCCACATCGCAGCCCTGCAAGATCTCCTTCATGGGGACTGCTCGCAAGTGGGCTACCAACATTGCCATGACCCTGACAGAATGAGCCTTGACATTTGACATGACCCCAAGATTCAGTCCCACCTGGGCATGACAGAAGGAGATACAGTCCGTCAATTGGATAATGTCTTTTTGGCAATGGCAACTCCCAATCTATTCCTATCAAAAGAAATGAAAAGTTGGGTGGACTGTCCGCTCCAGATAGAAGGCTAAGGCTCTCTTGCAATCCAAACTGTGCAGGGCTCGTTCACCTTGGTGCAAATGGGGCTTGGGGAAGAATGTTGGCAGGACGATTGACTGATTAAGATGGAAATCCATCACCACCTTAGGCAGGAACTTAGGGTGTATATGCAAGACCACCCTGTCATGATAAAATTTAGTATAAGGTGGATGTCATTAAGGCCTGGAGCTCACTGACCCTGCGTGCTGAAGTGATTGCCTACAAAATATGACCTTCCAAGTCAGGTACCTCAGGTCACAGGAGTACAGTGGCTCAAAAGGAGCTTTTATCAGCTGAACTAACACCACGTTGAGGTCCCAAGATACAGCGGGAGGCCTTAGGGGAGGCTTCAATTGAAGCAGGCCCCACATAAAGCATACAACTATAGGCTGTACAGAGATGGACACACCATCTACACCTTGGTGGCATGTGACAACTGAACTGAGATGAATTCTAATGGAATTGGTTTTCAAGCCAGCCTCCAATAGGTGTAGAAGGTAGTCAAGCAGTTTTTGCGTGGGGCAGAAGAATGAATCTAGGGCCTTCTGCTCACACCACACAGAAACTTCCTCCGCTTCCAGGACCCAAGAAACATCCTCAGAAAGATCAAGTGGCTGCAGAATCAACCCCTCAACATCCAGGCTGTGAGTGACAGGGCCTGGAGGTTGGGATGCTGCAGCCTGCCCTAATCTTGTGTGACGAGGTCCGAGGAAATCCCCAGACTGATCAGTTTCCGGATGGACAGCTCCTGAAGGAGTAGAAACCAAATCTGTCTCGGCCAATAGGGGGCTAGGAGGATCATAGTCCCTCAGTCCTCAAGAGAGTATTGGTAACTAGAGGAATTGCAGGATACTGGTACAGAAGACCCCTGCCCCAATGTCGGGCAAAGATGTCTGAGGCTAGTTTGTCATCTGATCTGTACAGGGAGCAGAACTGAGTCTCCTTCCTGTTGCAGGGGGACACAAACAAGTCCACCTCCAGGCTTCCCCAAAGGTGGAAAATCCATTTCGCTAATCCCCCCCCCCCCCCAGTTCAGAGACCACTCATGGGATCTAAAGGCACAACTCAGCCTGTCCACTATCACTTTCTCCATTCCGGCTAGATAGGCTCTGAGTACTATCCCATGGGACAGGGCCCAGGACCAAATCTGGACTGCTTCCTGACACAGGAAGTATGATCCTGTGCCTCCCTGCTTGTTGACATACCACATGGCCACTTGATTGTCCGTTTGTATCAGGACAATTTTGCTGGACAGCTGATTTCTGAAAGTCCACAGCACATACCTGATCACCAGGAGCTCCAGGAAATTGATTTGACACCATGCTTCCTGGGCAGATCATAAGCCTGGGTGCGGAGCCCCTCCACATGAGATCCCACCTTAAGGAGATGCAACCCTGCCCTCTTTGCCCTGGTGGGACAGGCTCAACCACTCTTGCCATTAAGAGGGCAGACAGCTCCCGAAATAGTACTTCCTGATGCGTTATTGGCCCCCAAAATGGGCACGGGGAGGCAATTTGGCAGGATACCAAATAGGTTTAATTGGTACCCTTGACAGATGATGGAAAAGACCCCCTGGTCCGAGGTTATACTAGGCCATTAATCTGCAAAGAACCATAGTCTGCCCCAGACCGGGGGGGGGGGGGTCCAGTGGCTGGCTTATACTCCCTATGATCCAGTCAAAACCCCATCCCAGGATTTGGCTGGGGAGCCGGCTGGGGCTTGGGAGCTCTCTGTTGCCTGGAACGGCACCGTGAGCTCACCTTCTGCGAACGGAAGTGAGGGGCCGGATGATGGTACCTTCCTCTGGTGGTAGAAAAACTTCCCTCTGACATTGCCTCACAGACCTCCTGGCTAAGGAGGGTAGGCCTGAAGTGCTGGTGGAGAGCTGTTGGAGGGTCTCATGGTGACCTGCAATTGGGCCTCTGTGTCCCTCACCTTATCCCTGAAGAGATTCTCTCGGATCTCTGTACCTCCAGTCAGAGATCAGAGGCCTACAGCCATGCCATTCTGCGGGTGGTAATTCCCGCTGCAGAGACTCTCACTGTCATCTCAAAAACATTGTAGGTAGAATGAATTTTGTGTTTTCCACACTCCAGGCCCCGACCACCAGCAATAAGAGGGGGTCTTGCTGCTGTTGAGGTAGTCGCTCGGCCACCTCTAGCACCTGCTTCCAGAGGTTGTGAGAGTATTGGCTCATGTAGAGCTGGTAACAGGCAATGCGGACATCACTCTATGATCCTTGCCCGGGGGTGCCGAGGCATGGGTCAGAAGGCTTGACCTTCTTGAGAGCGTATTCGACCACTACCGACTGGTGTGACAGCTGACGCTTCTCGAATCCGGTAGCCTGTTGGACAAGGTAAACCCCATTTGCCTTCTTGTTAATGGGAGAGGGTGCTCCCATATCCTCAGCAAGCAATTCCCTAAAGATCTTGTGCATTGGGATTGCCATGAACTGGAAGATCTCCAGCATCTTATGCCTGGCATCCTCCTCTGTCATTAACTGAAAAGGGACGGGCTCCGCCATCACCCATACAAAACTTGCAAAGGTCAGGTCCTCTGGAGGAGACCTCCTTCACTCATCTGGAGGAGATGGTTCCGAAGGGCGACCCTCCGAGTTCTCAGAGGAGGATTCTGCAGTGTCATCCCCCAGGGGTCATACCCAGCCTCATCCTCACTGTCGTCTACAGGGGATGGTGCCCTGCGTGCTCGGCCTTCATCCAGAAGTGTGGGCATTGATGGCACTAATGCTGGCCCCCAGCAAAGCTGGACAGGGGGCTGCAGACCTCAGTATCTGTCTGCCTCGATGGAGCTTCCTCCTTGGAGGAAATGGGAACAAGCACAATTATCCATGAAACAACAAATTTGCCATGTTACTAAAACTACATTTTATAAACTTAATCTAGTGTGACCTTTAAAAACTTTGCTGCCCCCAGGATTTTTTAGGATGATTGTTCAGGCCCTGGTCCTCAGTCATTTGGATTATTATGGTACTTTGTATAATTGGGCTTCCAAGATAAGCTGATAGAAACAGAGAAATGATGGCAGAAAAAGACCAATTGGCCCATCTAGTCTGCCCAGCAAGCTCCCCATTTATTTACCCATTCTTATCTGTTTCATCAACCACCAAGTTCAGGGCCCTTTTTGGTAACTTAGTCAAATTTCCTGCTATCCTCTATCATGGATGCAGAGAGTAATGTTGGAGTTGCATCAAAGGTGAGCTTAAGGCTTAATGGTTAAGGGTAGTAACTGCTGCATCAAGCAAGTTACCCTGATGCTTGTTTACCCAGACTGCACAGATCAATGCCTTGTTGGATGTTGTCTGTATGTAAATCCTGTTTTCCACATTTCCCCCTGCTGTTGAAGCAGATAGCAAAGCTGTATATACATTCAAGGTGATGTATCAGGCTTAACTGGTTTAGGGTAGTAACCGCCGTAATAAGCAAGCTACCCCCACTCGTTTGTTTATCCAGATTGTGAAGTTCAATCCTTGTTGCTTGTTGTCTGAATGAAATTCCTCTTTTCCACATTTCCCCCTGCCGTTGAAGCAGAGAGCAATGTTGGAGTTGCATTAACCATGCGAAGGCTTATTGAGTAAGGGTAGTAATCACCAGGTAGTAGCCTCCACTCCAGTAATCCACCCCCATGGCTCTTCTCTTCATTCCCATCCTCTAGCCTTTATGGATTTACAGTGTTTATCACATGCCCCTTTGAAATCCTTCACAGTTTTAGTCTTCACCACTTCCTCCGGAAGGGCATTCCAGGCATCATGCAGCTGGTACAGAATGCGGCCGCCCGAGTTATAGTTGGGGTTTCGAGAAGAGAACATATAACTCCAGTTTTGAGGGATCTACACTGGCTGCCAGTCAAATGGAGGAGTAGATTTAAGCTGGAGACTATCATCTTTAAACTTCTGAAGACTTTTCCTCCTTCCTCCATCTATGCGTGGATTAGGGCATGGAGGGCATGCTCAGTATGCTCAAAGTTCCAGAAACTTTGACATAAGTTTTCCATGCCAGGCTCCATCTCATGTCCATCCTGCTTGTTCTAGGAGAATATATCTATCTATATATATAGATAGATATATATATAATTTATGACACAAATGCACAACACACACATTATAGTGTTCCATTCAGTAATATAAAGTACTGCTTGGAAGCACTAAGTAGTAACATTAGACATAACTGACACTGCAGCCTCTACTCAAAAACATTTTCAGCCAGGATAAGCTCTCTTTGAGTGCTAATACCGAAACCTGATTTTCACCACGAAGCTTCAAGGACATTCAAAGGCATAGAGATACACTTACCACACACTGTTTCCATAGATACCAGGAATAAATGTCTCAATTTTGCTTACGCCTATAACGTTTCCAGAATGTGTCTATTATTTCAGCAGCCAGCCAACTTTTAATATTTAAAAACAATGTCCTTTATTTCCAGAGAGATACATCACATATCCATATTCTTTTTTTTATATTTTTACTCCTTCAAATAAGCATGGTTAGTGATCATTTTTATTTACATCTACTTGGGGCTTTATAGAATAAGATCTAAAATCTAGTTCACAGCATATACAATAAACATTTAAATTAAGCCTGGAAAAACTATTACATACTAACACCTTATTCTGAGACAAGGGAATACATGATAATGTCAGAAATGTATCTGGGTATTTATGATGGCTCTCCAAAATACATGTTTAAGGTTGCCATTGAAACTCTACATTTTTCGTTGTAAAATGTTTGTTCCCTCCCCCCCCCCCCCACCCCAATTCTCATTTCTCAGATTCACTTACCAAACTCCAAATAATCAATTATCACTCTCTCATATAAATAAACTTATTGCATATGGAGGGGCTGTAATGAAACTTAGAGAGAATTGACCGATCCAGCATTTAAGGGCAAAGATCAACTTGTTCTAATTGGCTTGGAGAAAGCAGATTCTGAGTAAGTGCAATAGTGCATTTGGTTATGTTTTAGACTAGGCAATCATCTCTCAAACATCATACCTGCAAGCCTCCTATTCACTGTATTGTGCTTCTTCCAGAGCCAAAGGACAGCTTGGTCCAGAGTTTTCACCAAGTCCATGGAGTCTTTTGCCATCTCTTCAAAGTGTTGCGCACACTCCCTGCACCCAAAAAAGTATTGGATATACCGTCTCATGACCTGCAAGATGATCTGAGGGCTGTTTTCAAAGCCTAGAAGAGAAGACAAAGCCTATTTAGCAAAGCTAGATACTCACTGATCTTGAGGGCAGAAAATGTACATAGCCACAATTGTTCTTGAATTCTCCTTGCCCACTGGAGGACAATCAAAAAAGCAGATGCAGAGGTCTTCATGAAAAATGGTGCTCTAGTAATATTTCACACAGAGGTGAATGCAAGCCAGAATTACAGAACGAGGACCCAGTCAGATGAGATGCAACCTGTCGCTTCTAGGAGACAAGATCCCCTAGCAGATAAAAAAACAAAACAAAACGGGAACCATCTCATCAGTATCATGTACAGCCTAATCCATGAAGTGGCCCTTTTATAGTTTCCCAGCTTTATTATTTGGGTTAGAAGCCAATGTCGGATCAGAAACTTTTATTTCATGGAGACGTGTTTTCTTATTAGCAAGCCCGACTCAGGCAGAGTTTCACCCCCCTACATCGGGGCTGCCTCAGGGGCTACAATACACAGACAACATCCATAACTGAACAAAAATTGACCACAAAATCATAATTAAAAAAAAGACAATTCAACAAGACATATATAATGGTAACACAAACAGTGGGTTTGCAGTTGTATACATATGGTGGTAAATTATAGTGGACAAAAGAAAACTTGTGATGTGTTTGAATAAAGTTATATTTCTAGAAATGATGGGGCCTGTTTTTACCTGGATATAGTCAACAGTATAATATCTGTGGAATCGGTCTCATTCAGCAGATTGTATCTGGTGGTCTGAAATGGTATGCATATAAAATAGGAAAATCACATATAGAAAAGTTTGTTTAAAAGCAAAAAAGGTACCAGCCGAGTAAAACAAAATTAAAAGCTCAAATTTAAAAATATTGTTTTAGTCCTAGAAAAATATTAAATGTAGTTAAAACTATAAAATAGTGCATTAAAACTAGGCTAATGGGTTAGCTCCTTGTTTTAAAATTGTGCCAGCTGCAATAAAACATTTTCAGGCAATTATAAAAAAACCATGCCCATTGGCCTAATTTTAATGCATTATTTTATAGTTTTAACTACATTTAATATTTTTCTAGGACTAAAACAATATTTTTAAATTTGAGCTTTTAATTTTGTTTTACTCGGCTGGTACCTTTTTAGTAACAAGGAGTTAATTTAATAGTCCAGTCTTTAACGTGCCACTTTTTTAACATTTTCAAGTTTTTGCTTTTAAACAAACTTTTCTATATGTGATTTTCCTATTTTATATGCATACCATTTCAGACCACCAGATACAATCTGCTGAATGAGACCGATTCCACAGATATTATACTGTTGACTATATCCAGGTAAAAACAGGCCCCATCATTTCTAGAAATATAACTTTATTCAAACACATCACAAGTTTTCTTTTGTCCACTATAATTTATCACCATATGTATACAACTGCAAACTCACTGTTTATGCATTACCATTATATATGTCTTGTTGAATTGTCTTGTTTTAATTATGATTTTGTGTGTCAATTTTTGTTCAGTTATGGATATTGTTTGTGTATTGTAGCCCCTGAGGCAGCCCCAATGTACGGGGCGAAACTCGGCCTGAGTCGGACTTGTTAATAAGAAAACACGTCTCCATGAAATAAAAGTTTCTGATCGGACATTGGCTTCTAACCCACTTTGGTGCCCTCACGGCTTTTTTAGATAGCCTTCCTTGTTGCTTTGTTGGTCCAGCTTTATTATTTTACAGGAAGACTGAGCACATGGACAGGGTGATTTTCAATATCATTTACAGGGGTACGCTGGCAGAAAATTGCCCAGGTAAAAGCATACACAGGGATCAACAATACATGTATTTTTACCCAAGAATGGGAATTTGGGCGGCATCTTTGAAGTTGGGGAGAGAAACATGCCTAGATTTCATTTGCAATTCTGCGTGAGCTATGTTTAAAGGAGAAAAGAATCTGCAGCAAGTTCAGATCTCTGCGTGTACTCTTTCCCAGGACAGTTTTTATAAAGGAAAAATATGCTTATTCTTTCACTTTGAAAATTAATGGTAGATTTTAAAAAATCCGTGCGCACATCCATGTGCGCACACGTGGATGCAAGATTTTATAATATGTGGGTCAGCGCGCACAAGGGCGGGGGTGTGTGTCTAATTTTGCAAAATCGCACGGCAGTGCATCAGAGCCTTCCCCAGTTTTCTCCCAGTCCGCTCAAATTAAGGAGCGGACTGGGAGGGAACTTCCCAACCCCATACCCTAACCACCCCAATTTCTTTTGTTTTATCTTTTGCTCCTGCCGCTGTATCGGGTGCCTCTAGCCTCGCGCCCCCCCCCCCCCCCTCTCCCGGACCGCTCCCTTTTAAAGCCCTGGCACTTGCATGTGGCTGGGCCTATTTGAAATTGGGACCAGCACGCATAAGGCCCGGGATTTATGCACGTCGGGGTTTTAAAATCTACCCCTAAATGCAAAGCCTGCAGGTAAAAGTAGCCATGCACTTTGCATCAAATACAAATTCTTTTGAAAACTGACTCATTAATATCTTGTGTGGTGAATGCACCCCTCTTGTCAAGCCAAGGGGCGGAGGCCATATTGTAAACGTTTAACTGATTGAAATACCTTGGCCCTTTAGAAAGGGAGATGACCAAGGGACAGCATGTATCACAATGCCTAATCTTTATAACAGAAAAGTATTTCTGCAGAAGACTTCAAAACCAAGAGTGGGATGACCTAAGATTGCATGTGTCTTGGGTGATTTAAGGGGTTACATATTTCTGCCTGAACATATTCCATAAGCAACTCCTTCAATCCTGGAGACACCATTCCCAGCAGCACCCAAACATTATTTGAAAGCAACCAAAGAAAAGCAAACTCCACATGCATTTCTGAAGGAGAGATCCACGTATTCTTTTCTAAGGAGAAATATTTACCTATGATGCATCTATATTATAACCTTTATACATGCAGGGTTATGGTTAGTGATTTTATTTGTTTGTTTAGAACAGTGGTTCTCAACCTTTCTAATGCCGTGACCCCGCAATACAGTTCCTCATGTTGCGGTGACCCCTCGCCCCGCCCTCGCCCCGTGAGGGTGGGGTGAGGGCGGGGCTTTGGTCATATGGGGGCGGGGTTATGGATGGGGTTGGATTTTAGTGCACACTTATCATTTAATTATGACATTTATAATGTGAATGTAACTCAACTCACCAAAGGTTCTCACATGCATGGCACACTGACCCATGATCGTCACGGGGCTAGATGTAAAAGTACAGTTTGTATCCACAGGAACCCCCCTGACCCACAATAATGGATGTAAAGCAGAATTATGACATTCCCCATACAACTCACCCTACAAAAAAGATATTCTGGTTCTAGTGACATCTCAGTAACAGCAACTCAAACTCCTTCTATTTCCAGGCTCAATAGCCCTACTTATGAAAAGACAGCAGTTTACCACCAATGCATGTCCTCCTAGAAAACACAACAAATAAGACCGATACAAACGCTTACATGCTAGCAAAATATCTCATCTCGGTAACAGACACAGAACCGACCTAACATACTCCCAGGATCTGTAGTAATGCACATAAACTAATCCGCACACAGTTACACCTGTATTATGGAATACACTCAAACAGGAGCAACCCTATCTATGAAAAGGCAACACTACAAATATTAAATCAGGTCCTAAAAACCAATACACCTCTTATTAGGAAAACAGAACTAGCAAGCAGCTATATATCCCCACACAGAAATAATTGTAAAACTATACTAATAAGCAGAATAAATGTTTCAAAACAGCTATGAACATCCAACAATTAAAAACTCATAAAAACTATTAAACATTCTCCAAACACCAATAAAATATTTCAAAAAAGCAGACATCACACAATTAAAATGGCAGTCAAGAAAAATAAACTTAAAAAGCCACCTTTACTTACCCCCTCCAGCAGCTCTCCTACTCCCCTTCCCTGCAGGCCCTGGCACTCACCAGAAGCAGCAGTAGAAGCTAAGCTCTATACTTATGGTCCTCTTCCTTAGTGCCCATGTCTCTCACACACACACACCATACCAGTCATGCCCCCATGACCAGTTTCTGTCTCTCACACACCAATCATCTCCCAAACAGTCTTTGGCACACACACACCAGTCACCTTCCTGAACAGTTTCTCTCATGCCATACACACACACACAGGCTTCCCACTCCCGTGTTCTACTTACATATACGGGCTTCTCACTCTCATAATCACTTTCTCACACACACACACACACACACACCAGTCACCTTCCTGAACAGTTTCTCTCATGCCATACACACACACACACACACAGGCTTCCCACTCCCGTGTTCTACTTACATATATGGGCTTCTCACTCTCATAATCACTTTCTCTGTCTCTCTCTCTCTCACACACACACACTCACTCACCAGTCTCTCACTCCCATGCTTGTTCTCTCCACGTGCACAGGCTTCTCATTCCCTGAATCACATTCTCTCATATTCACACACACACACCAGTCTTTTTCTCTCACACGCACCATCACCTTACCAAGCAGTCTCTCTCTCTCATGCATGCACACTCACCCAGGTTTCTCACTCCCATGCTTTCTTTCACCCCCACAACACCAGGCTTCTTACGCCCATGCTTTCTCACATACCCAGACTTCTCACTTCCATGCTTTTTCTCTCTTTCACACACACGCATCAGTCACCTCCCTGACTAATGTCTCACACTCTCACATACACATCAGTCATCTCCCTGAGCAATCACTTTCATTGTCTCTCACATACACACACACATCAGCTCTCTGACCAGTCAATCACACAGGCTGGCTGGCTGCTTCTCTCTCTTTCTCTCACTCACTTCCTTCCCCCCCCCCCGAGCACAAATGGGAGCTGCAGCAGCCTCCGCTGGCCAAGAAAGAAGAATCCCATCGGCCGCGGGAGGCTCATGCTGCTGTCTCCTTTCTCCATTACCGGCTGCTTCTATTGCTCGAGGACCGATGCTGCAGCCGCTGCTGCTACTTTTTCGCGCGGCTCTCTCTCCTTCCCGCGCACCGCGATTCACTTCCTGTTCCGGGTCACGGGAGGGCAGGCGCAGGAAGAAGAAAAGGCCCAGCCACGGGTGCACAGCTTTTTCTAGCGCCGCTGCCGTTCCCGCTGGGCTTGAACGTGCTGACAGCCCGGCGGCAACGGCAGCGGGAGAGACCGGGAGCGCGCGACACAAGGCGACCCCTGTGTTTTGGGCGTTCGACCCCCGCCGGGGTCGCGACCCATAGGTTGAGAACCGCTGGTTTAGAAGAACTGTGGCATCTTACCATAACCTAGTTTACTGAACTTGTAACTGAAAAATTGTAGCAAAGAACTGTTTTGCTGATTCCCATTAAAGCATATCCTTGAAATGTGATTGGCTTTAAAATGAATTATGGTATTATAATTAAATAGAAAGACCATATTAATATTGTACTGAAAGTCTAAAACTGGTATAATGGCTTTGAAAAATAATTTTGTAAATTTATTAGATTTCATTTATTTAGGCTGTTGTGTTTAACTCATAATTGCATTTCGTAGAAACTAGAATTCTAGTACCAAAAATTATATACCTGTAATACATAGCCCTGGAAGCCAACAAAGGAAAATTTCTTTACAAAGGTTCATAAAAAGCAGTTGAAGAGTATAAACTAACTCCCTATTACCTTCAGATGAGCAAATCATAAATCTGAACTCTCTCTCTCTCTCTCCAAATAGCTTATAGAATGAAGCTTCTCCCTGAGAAGGGAAAGTTGATATTCTGAGACAGGTCTTGGTGTCTTATATCCAACATTATGTTTCTCCTACAATCATTATATTGCTAAGAAATGCAACTGAGCACTGGTGCAGAGAGGCAGGGATGAAAAGTTATCAGGCCAGTCATCTTTTTAACACTGGAGGGATGTGCTATCCCTGGAATCCATGCAAAGCAACTAATATATTCATTCATTCACTTTTGTTAAATCCTACCAGACCATGCTGCACACTTTAAACAATATTAAAACTTATTACATTTAAAATCAGAACTGTGCTCATGTTTTTAACTCTCCTCCTTGAAGCAATGGTGGAATTCATAAACAGATCTTTTGCAGATTAGCAAAGGCAGGCACAACAGAATTAAATATTTCAAATAGACATTTTTCAGCCTTCATAAAATACTTACTACACTACAGAATGGTTAAAAAAAAATGCCCAAAACACAGTCCAAGTATATCTCAGCATACCCCACTATTGGATGTGAAGATAATGTCTGAGCGCAATCTGGACTTCCTGCTTATATTTTTCCTGTGTGCACTGTTTGCTGGCAAAATGCTGCATATATGTTATGGGTATAGTGAGCTGCTGGACAATGTGAATACTAACTGAAAAACTCAGGGGTTAATGTACAAATTTAACTGGTTACTAGTCACATTATCCAACCTACATTCCTAACAGATACATTTTAAGGGGCTGCCCTAAGTATGACTTCTGGGTCAGCTGAGGATGCTGTGGAGGGAGTCTCTGGTCATCACACAAATGGAGATTACTGTGTGGCCCGACTTGAGGGCCTACAACTGTCGGGTTCTAGGAGGAGCTAAAAGGTATGGCCCCTTGCAGAGTTTATCACTTCAATGACTGGGCAAAGTAAGTTGGGAACAGATATAAATTAGGGAAAAAAATCCTTGTAGAGTTATGAATGAAGGCACGTAATGCCATAACTCAAATATAGGTTGATTCTAACTGATCTGGAAGCCCAAAGGAGAGGGAGGAAGATTCCAGGCTCTAAAAAAAAAAAAATAAAAAATCCCACCACATTCAGTTTGGCACAAACTGTACGCCAATTCGTGGTATGGCTCTGCAGCCTGTTTTTACTCCTCATGCTTTGCTTTGTACTTGTAATGGCTCAATCCTTACACTCTGACAGGTCACTGGGAACATGCTCCTTACAGCAGAAAGCTCCAATCCCTAGCAGATTAGACAGACAGCACACAAGAACAATTTCAGGAGGCCTAGAAGCAAATTTCAGCCAAAAAGAGGAATATCACCAAGAAAACAGGTAAGAGAGCCTTTTTCATTATTTTATTAATAGAAGCTTGAGGATCCTGCCAGGTACTTGTGACCTGGATTGGCCACAGTTGGAAATTGGATACTGGGCTTGATGGACCCTCGGTCTGATCCAGTGTGGTAAGTCTTATGTTCTTATGAGGATTCCTGTTCTCTCATTTTCTAACATACAAGTTTTAAAGGAACAGTAGAAAATCAGTTGTAATTGTCCTCACAATTAAAAGAAAATAAAAAATTACACTTAAATTCAGAATATCCTTAAGCAGAAAAGATATCCTTCAGTTTCCTCACAGAATTGTCACCACATTAGGTAAACAGAACCAGTGATGGGTGCAAAAAAGTGTTATGTCAGCAGTTAAGTATCATGCTCCAAGACCAACTTGTTCAAACTGAGCTAAAAACAAAAATCAAAACCCAGCCCTGGCTGACACTCCAAAGTACAGTTTCATTCAATGGTTTTACTGAGGATATAAATCCCCTGCCACAGCAAATAATCATAGAAAAATATAGGGTAAATGACAGGGAACTACCTTTTTATTTATTTATTTTAAGGAAGCCTCCATGCTGTTCTGCAGTTTGATTACAACTGAGTGCAAACATGCTCACACATATACACACACACACACACACACACAAACGGGACACAATTTACAACTGAATTATTAAATCCCATGGAAGACAGAAGCAATATAAAAGTATCATAGGATCCTTGTACACAGGGCTGGTGCAAGGGTATTGGGTGCCCTAGGCGACCCTTGTGCTGCCGCACCCCTCCCCCGGTCGCCCCACCTGTTTTGGCGCCGACTGTGTGCTTCTCAGGGCGCCGAACCGTAGGGGGTGCCGAAGCGCAGCCACGTGGTGCCGCAAGCGGGGTCTATCCTGCTCGCGGCAAAGAGAAATAGAAACAGTCAGCGCCGAAACAGGTAGAGGGGGGCGCGACAGTGGCAGCTCGCGGCCCCGAGAAGCACACAATCTCTATTTCTCTTTCCCGCCGGCGGGATAGGCCCCACTTGCGGCACCACGTGGCTGCTCTTCGGCGCCCTTTACGGCTTGGCGCCCTAGGCGACCGACGAAGTTCGCCTAACGGACGCGCCGGCCCTGCTTGTACAGCAAATGCCAAATGGATTGAATTCTTAGAGAAAATTAGCCAACTGCAAATTAGTTCCAAACAAAAAGTTCCAGGAAACCCATGCATACAAATATAGCTGATTAGCAGAACAAAAATCTGTTTTATGCTTGATGTGGGATTTTGGGGGCGAGGAGCCTTGTAAACAACGCAAAAATGGCTTAATTAAGTAGCTTCGTTTTCTTATTCTAGACCTGGGTCTTCCATTAACATATGTCAGACATCATTCATGTAATCTTCCCCTCCCTTCCAAAATGTTGCAAATTCAGGATAGTCCTAATCTTTAAAGTGGACAATAGCCCCATAGCCCCTACCTGTGACAGAATGGATTAGAGTACGTGGCAGGGCTCTTTAGGAGATGGGGTTTATTTTGAGTAATAAGGAAAGGGATGGCCTTCCAAGAATTAATCCCACCATCTCAGCCTGACCTAATTCCTTTGGCCTAAAACGCGCTCATTACATCCCAGCTCCAATTTAAAAATTGAGCAAGGAAAAGGCAAGTCTGCAGAAGACTGTGTGGTTTAAAAAAAAAAAAGAAATTAAAAAATTAATCCTCCTCCATGCAGGGGTTCTAAACTGTTCAGCACCTTCAAACCACTTTAGCAGAAAGATTAAACATCTGGCTACAAGAATTATTCGTTTTTACTAGCTTTGCTTGCCATCTTCCCCAGGGCTGGTGAAAGCTTTTTAGCTGCCCCCTCCTCCCCTTGGTTCATTCATTTTCTGTCCCATAAGCATTAAAAAAAAAAAAAAAAAAAAAAAAAAAAAAATCCCAGTTCCCTCCAGTGATTCAAACTTTAAAAACTGATACCACCATCCCCCTCCACTGGCAAGCCTTATAGCCTTGCAGAATGCTCACCCAACCCCCAACCTCAGCCTGCTCCACACACAGTTAAGAGTTATACATTTAAAAAATATTTTACATGAAAAATATGAAAGTACCATATTCTGAGGTAAAAATATCATATTATAATTTACATGCACTGCTGTGATGCCAAACTGAAATCCCTACAAAAACTCACTTGGAACCTATAAGGTATGAGGCCTATTGTAAAGTATGTTGTGTGTGGGCATGACCCTCCGAAAGCCCTAAAACACTAATACACTTCCTATTAGGAGAATACCTCACCCACCAGCCATACATGCAGAACATAAATAGGCCCTCACCAAATACAGCATAGAGCAACCATAAAGTAGAAATATAAAATATTTCAAAAAAGCAGACATTAAATAACACCTGAAAAATCAAACTAAACAGGATTTTAAAATTCACGCTCTCCATACTTGGGAACATTTGATTTCCAGTCACCCTGAGATAGTTGTGGATTAGTGGGAGTACTTACGTACGTACGCACGCACACACACAGACAAACACCCCTCCCAGGCAGCCTCTCATACACACACCCCTCTCCCAGGCAGCCTCTCATACACACACAGCCCTCTCCCAGGCAGCCTCTCATTCACACACACCCTCTCCCAGGCAGCCTCTCATTCACACACACACACAATCACACACCCCTCTCCTAGGCAGCCTGTCATACACACACACCCTCTCCTAGGCAGCCTCTCATACACACACACACACACACACACCCTTCTCCTAGGCAGCCTCTCATATACACACACACACACCCCTCTCCTAGGCAGCCTCTCTCACACACACACACACACCTCTCCCAGGCAGCCTCTCATTCACTCTCACACACACAACCCTCTCCTAGGCAAACTCTCATATACACACACACCCCTCTCCTAGGCAAACTCTCATATACACACACACTCCCAGGCAGCCTCTCATTCACACACACTCCCAGGCAGCCCCTCATACACACACACTCCCAGGCAGCCCCTCATACACACACACACCCCCTCTCCCAGGCAGCCACTCATACACATACACACCCCTCTCCCAGGCAGCCTCTCATTCATACACACACACACCCCTCTCTCCCAGGCAGCCTCTCATTCATACACACACACCCCTCTCCCAGGCAGCCTCTCATTCATACACACACACACCCCTCTCCCAGGTAGCCTCTCATTCATACACACACACCCCTCTCCCAGGCACCTCTCATTCACTCACACACACACACACACACACACACACACCTTCTCCCAGGCAGCCTCTCATTCACTCTCTCTCTCTCACACACACACCCCTCTCCTAGGCAAACTCTCATATACACACACACACACACTCTCCCAGGCAGCCTCTCATTCACACACACACTCCCAGGCAGCCTCTCATTCACACACACACACACACACCCTCTCCCAGGCAGCCTCTCATTCATACACACACCCTCTCCCAGGCAGCCTCTCATTCATACACACACCCCTCTCCCAGGCAGCCTCTCATTCATACACACACACACCCCTCTCCCAGGCAGCCTCTCATTCATACACACCCCCCCTCTCCCAGGCAGCCTCTCATAAACACACATACCCCCCTCTCCCAGGCAGCCTCTCATAAACACACACACACACCCCCTCTCCCAGGCAGCCTCTCATAAACACACACATCCCTCTCCCAAGCAGCCTCTCATACACACACACATACTCTCTCCTTCACACACCTTCTCCCAGGCAGCCTCTCATTCACACACACACACACACACACCCTCTCATTCTCACTCACACACACACTCTCTCCCAGGCAGCCTCTCATTCATTCTCTCTCACACACACACACTCTCTCCCAGGCAGCCTCTCATACACACACACATACCCCTCTCCCAGGCAGCCTCTCATACACACACACCCACCGCTCTCCCAGGCAGCCTCTCATACACACACACCCACCCCTCTCCCAGGCAGCCTCTCATACACACACACCCACCCCTCTCCCAGGCAGCCTCTCATATACACACACACCCCTCTCCTAGGCAGCCTCTCATATACACACACACACACATCCCTCTCCCAGGCAGCCTCTCATTCTCTCACACACACACCCCTCTCCTAGGCAAACTCTCATATATACACACACACTCCCAGGCAGCCTCTCATTCACACACACACCCCCCTCTCCCAGGCAGCCACTCATACACATACACACCCCTCTCCCAGGCAGCCTGTCATTCATACACACACACCCCTCTCCCAGGCAGCCTCTCATTCATACACACACACCCCTCTCCCAGGCAGCCTCTCATTCATACACACACACACCCCTCTCCCAGGCAGCCTCTCATTCATACACACACACACCCCTCTCCCAGGCAGCCTCTCATTCATACACACACACACCCCTCTCCCAGGCAGCCTCTCATTCACACACACACACACACACATACCCTCTCATTCACTCACACACACACACACACACACATACCCTCTCATTCACACACACACACACCCTTCTCATTCACACACACACACACCCTCTCATTCACACACACACACACACACACTCTCCCAGGCAGCCTCTCATTCACACACACACACACCCACCCTCTCCCAGGCAGCCTCTCATTCATACACACACACCCCTCTCCCAGGCAGCCTCTCATTCATACACACACACCCCTCTCCCAGGCAGCCTCTCATTCATACACACACACACCCCTCTCCCAGGCAGCCTCTCATTCATACACACACACACCCCCCTCTCCCAGGCAGCCTCTCATTCATACACACACACACACCCCCCTCTCCCAGGCAGCCTCTCATTCATACACACACACACCCCCCTCTCCCAGGCAGCCTCTCATTCATACACACACACACCCCCCTCTCCCAGGCAGCCTCTCATTCATACACACACACACCCCCCTCTCCCAGGCAGCCTCTCATTCATACACACACACACACCCCTCTCCCAGGCAGCCTCTCATTCATACACACACACACACCCCTCTCCCAGGCAGCCTCTCATTCATACACACACACACACCCCTCTCCCAGGCAGCCTCTCATTCATACACACACACACACCCCTCTCCCAGGCAGCCTCTCATTCATACACACACACACACCCCTCTCCCAGGCAGCCTCTCATTCATATACCCCCCCTCTCCCAGGCAGCCTCTCATTCATACACCCCCCCCCTCTCCCAGGCAGCCTCTCATTCATACACCCCCCCTCTCCCAGGCAGCATCTCATAAACACACACACCCCCCTCTCCCAGGCAGCCTCTCATACACACACACACCCTCTCATTCATACACACACACACCCTCTCCCAGGCAGCCTCTCATTCACTCACTCTCACACACACACACACACACACACACTCTCCCAGGCAGCCTCTCATTCACACACACACACACACCCACTCCCAGGCAGCCTCTCATTCACACACACACACATACCCTCTCCCAGGCAGCCTCTCATTCACACACACACACATACCCTCTCATTCTCACTCACACACACACACACACACCCTCTCCCAGGCAGCCTCTCATTCACTCTCTCTCACACACACACACACACACACCCCCCTCTCCCAGGCAGCCTCTCATTCACACACACACACATACCCTCTCATTCTCACTCACACACACACCCTCTCCCAGGCAGCCTCTCATTCGCACACACACCCACTCCCAGGCAGCCTCTCATTCACACACACACACACACACACACATACCCTCTCCCAGGCAGCCTCTCATTCACACACACACACATACCCTCTCCCAGGCAGCCTCATTCACACACACACACCCTCTCCCAGGCAGCCTCTCATTCACACACACACACCCTCTCCCAGGCAGCCTCTCATTCACACACACACACACCCTCCCAGGCAGCCTCTCATTCACACACAACACACACACCCCTCTCTCCTAGGCAGCCTCTCATTCAGTTCCACACACCCATCACAGGCAGCTTCCCATACATATGTAGACCAGGTACTCTGGGTCCGCGGGTCGTTCCTCCTCTGCTGCTGCTTCCCCCAGCTTGTACATTCTTCACTGGAGAGAGCAACACAAACATACTAAATAATATACCCCAGTAGTTAACTTCGCCCCAAAAGTTTAAAAAAAGAAAATTTCCCAAGCAAAACTTACTGATTCTTTTCAGCCACCAGCACAATTAAATTCTGGAATTTGTTGCCAGAGGATGTGGTTAGTGCAGTTAATATAGCTGTGTTTAAAAAAGGATTGGATAAGTTCTTGGAGAAGTCCATTACCTGCTATTAATTGAGATGACTTAGAAAATAGCCACTGCTATTACTAGCAATGGTAACATGGAATAGACTTAGTTTTTGGGTACTTGCCAGATTCTTATGGCCTGGATTGGCCACTGTTGGAAACAGGATGCTGGGCTTGAAGGACCAGTATGGCATGTTCTTATGTTCTTATCCTCTCCTCTCAGTACTCCCCATTGGATTGTGGGTTACTGAGCTCTTCCCTTGCAATATATATTGTTCTTCTAAGAAAAATTAGTGCAAAACAATTCTTTTGGAGATGTACACTACAGTTATTTGTCCTGAGTGAGATACTGCTGTTCTGATTAACTAATGATGGTACCTAATCAAATCAATCACACAACCTTAACACTTCAGTTAGTCAGCCAGAGTGACTCACTGCTCTCTTGATTAACAAATGTTGGTACGTAATCAAACTAAATCACACTACCTTAACACCTTTCCAAAGTGAGTAACTGAACTTTTCAACCTTTTTACTTAAGTATACACTGCTCCTAGCTTATTTCTAGCTTCTGGCTACCTTTTTTTTTCTTAAATATACAAACACTCTACTTCTGCTTATTGGCTGCCTTACTGACTATTAAAAGCACAAACACTTAATAATATACCCCAATAGTTAATTTCACCCTAATACTTTTAAAAAAGAAAGTTTCTCAAGCAAAACTTACTGATTCCTTTCAGCGACCAGCAAGGTGATCCTCTCCTCTCAGTGCTGGTGGGGGTCGAGTTCCCCAGCAGTAGCATGGGCCTCTACCTGCTCCCGATGCTGCCCCCCCCCCCCCCCAACAGTTTGCCACCCTGTGTAACTGCACAATTTACACACCCGGTGGCGCCAGGCCTGATCTTCCCATATAACAATCAGGAACAAAAAGGTCCATCTTTATCATCAGATTCTTTGCTTTTTTTCAAGGATCCCTGGAGCTGGCTAAGTATCTGGTAATAATGCTGTCCACAATAATGTTTCTCCTGCTACTGAAAATAAATAAATTAAAAAATATATATCTATATCTATATATCTACATCTATATCTATACACACACATATATATATACCTGTGAAAAAGAAACGAGGAGTGGAGATTTGGCGGGCCACGAGCAATGCCCAACCTGCTCACGACCCAGAAAACCACACAGTCGGCGGGCGTATATGAGAATGAGGTAGGAGTCGGGGCTGAGGCCGGGAGTGGTGGCGTGACTGAGGGAGATGTACAAAAATGCCTTTCACAGAGCTCATTATACCCCACCTCCACTGCTGGTCAGAACAGCAACCTAAAAAGCTTTTTTTTGTAGGGGGTGGTTATAAAATTATCTGGGATTTTAACAGAATAACAACAATAAGATGAATATTCAAAAGCCTGCCAACTATGTAAATTTACCCACAGTCTCTAGTCAGACATTCAGATACACTTACAGGGGTATGTGTGGCTGAATTTCTAGCCAAGCACAATTTGACTAGCTGGATTCCCCCAGCTACACTTAGCACTAAAAATCAGTGCTTACCAGGTAAGATGGCTTTAAAAAAATGACAGCTGGCAATCCCTAATTCCATCCCCCCCTCACTCCCCAAAATGGGAATGCAATTTAAAAAACAAAAATACGCCCTCTTCTCCTCCCATCTTTCTCCATCCTGGGCCCCTTTCTCCCATGCCCCTTTCTCCCATGCCCCTTTCTCTTGGCACTAATATCAATACAGGACAGAATCGATATCCCCACATCTGAAATAAATATCCCCACCCTACCAATCCCTCCCCGAAACATAATCTGGAGGTAACCGGCAGGAGAAGGGCCGGTGCAAGGGGATTAGGTGCCCTAGGTGAGCCTTCTCCCTTGCGCCTCCACACCCCCCCCCCCCCCCCTCAGTCACGCCGCCACCCCTAGTCTCGGCCCCAACTCCTACCTCATTCTCAATCACGCCCGCCGACTGTGTGGTTTTCTGGGTCGCGAGCAGGTTGGGCACTGCTCGTGGCCTGCCAAATCTCCACTCCTCTTTGCCGCCGCTTGCGGCCCCATGACTCACACCTAGTGGCGTACACTAAGGGTCTCCGGCGCCTGGGGGCCAATGCATTTGTGTGCCTCTCCAGCATCCCCACTTAATCTTTCTTGTTAGGTCACAGAAAATCAGTGGTGTCTCTAGACAAAAGAATTTTTTTTGGGGGGGGGGGGCCCCCAAAATGACCTTCCTTCACCACACCCACCTCTTTAGCATGGATCCTGCTTTAAAATTGGTTATAAAAAAAAAAGTGTTGATAAAAAAAGACCAAAGGGTCTTCTGCGTAATTTTAAAAAGCTGGCCAGTTTCACACTTCTAGTAAATTATTTGATAGCCTCATTCAACTAATTCTATATGGCTATAAGAGTGAAATCTAGAATATATAGGAAGGGACAGAATATCAATATAAATCCTGCACCTCCAGTTCTCTAATTCTGTGCATCCACTGAAATTCCCCCAAACAATGGAGCTTGGATGTTTCCCTTACAGCTCATCATACTAAAAGATATTTCAAATTCTGGTGTCACCTCACAGTAACAGCAGCACAAACACCTTCCACTGCCAGGCACATTGTGAACTAACACAAAGCCTCACAAAAAAGACACTCAAAATCTATACTGCAATCCCATTGTAACATAACAGTAATAACACCAAGGACTCAAACAACAATAACCCTACCTGTGAAAAAGCAAGGGTAAATATTACACTGGGTCCTAGAATACCAATACACCACCTACTGAGGAAACAAAACAAACCAGATTGCTATAGATCCCTATACAGACACTACATGCTAGCAGAATTTCTCATCATGGTCACACACACAGAGCAGAGACAGACCCTCACCAAATATAGAATACAAAATAAAGGAGCACAAATTAGACAAAAACTGAAATGACATACAGCCATTCATATACACAGTCTCTCTCTTGCATATGCTGTCTCACTCTCACACACACACACACACAGGCTCTCTCTCACTCCCATATGCTGTCTTGCTTAAGTACAGGCTCTCACTGTCACATGCTGTCTCTCACACACAAGAAGCCATACTCTGTGTATTAACAATGGAAAAACCGAACCACCATGCCTCATAAAACAAATAAAATCAAGAAACATAAAGCATCAGTTATAATAGTAAAACCATACTAATAAAATATTTTAAAACTACTGATAAATAGAATTTCTATTAATTAAAAATTATACATTTTTTACAATTTCCCAAACACCAATAAAATATTTCAAAACAGCACATATATCAAACACCACCCAATAATTAAAACTAATAAGGATTTTAAAAAGCCCCTGCTGTCCATATGTGGGAGCTCTTGATTTCCAGTCACCCTGATATTGTTGAGAATTAGGAGGTTACCTCTCTCTCTCACACATACTCACATGTCCATTCTCTCTCACACATACACTGTCACATACATACACATTCATGCTCTTATACCCAACATAACCTCTCACTCTCTCAGACACCGACACACTCTCAGGCTCTAACCCCCCCCCCCCCCACACACACACACACACACACACCCACCCCACACTCAAGCTCTTACTCCCCTGGATTTTTTCATACACACTCATGCTCTCACTGGCTTCCTCACATACACCCAGGCAAGGTCACAGTCACAGAGACAGAGACAGACAGAGACAGAGACAGAGACACAGGCAGGCCTCCCATTAATTTTCACACCACTCCCTCCCTACCCCCCAGGCAAGCACACATTCATTCTCATATACAGACACACCCTCAGGCAGGCAGCCATGCATTCACACATATACACTCCCAAGCAGACTCCCATTCATACACATGCACACACTGAAGCAGACCCCCTCTCTTTATTTTGCCAGCAACCTCAGAGCCTCTCTCATTTCTCTGATACCACAAGGCTATTGGGGAGGTGCTGATTGCTGCTACTGGCACAGAAGCCCATTCTGCTGCCTCCTCTGTGCAGGCCCCGTGGTATTAAAAATTTGTGGGCTTCCACTACTTCCATGCTGATCTCGTACATTGTGAGATCTGCATAGAGAAAGTGCTACTCTTGCACATTCCCAAACATTACATGTGTCAATCACTAACGAGTACCTTTCTTGTTTTTTTGCCAAGTCCTTTTAAATTGTCTTTTTTTCTATTTCTTTTCTCTCCATCTGTCTTCTTCACTCAAACACACAGTCAGGTTCTCATTCTCACATGCTTTCTCTCTCTCTCACACTCACATGCTCTCTCTCATACAGTTCCTCTCTTGCACATGCTGTCTCACTCTCACACACACACACACACAGGCTCTCTCTCACTCCCACATGCTGTCTTGCTTAAGCACAGGTTCTCACTGTCACATGCTGTCTCTCACTCACAAACAGAAGCTCTCACATGCTGTCTCTATAAACATTCAAGTCCTCACACCCAATCTTCTCAACTCACTCTCACACACACACAAATCTCTCAACTCATCTCATACATGCACACACACTCTACAGGCCCTCAGCCTCTCTCTTGCCTCTGGGCCTCCTCTTCACGGGTCACCACAGAATGGGCACTACAGCGGCCCTGATCTTCTCGGGCCACCTGCGATGTGGGATCCGCAGTGGCCCTGCTACCAGGCCTCCTCCTCTTCTCAGCCTGCCACGATGTGGGATTTGCAGAGGGCCATAAATGCTGCTCTTCTGCACGCGGCTGATGCTCCTCCTCCTTCCTGCCCGTGTGGCTCCGGCAACGTTTTTCTTCTGGGGCCACGCAGGCAGAAAGGAGGAGGAGCACCTGCAGGTTTGGACATGACCTTTTTCTTCAGGCTGTGATAAAATGAGCTCCACCACAGCCCCGCCAGTCTTCCTGCTGTGTGTGTCCGGCACACAGCACAGCAGTAGTTCCCTGCTCAGAGTCAGTGGGATGAGGTCCACCGGCGGCCGCATGAGCCTCCATGTCGGCCATCAGCATTCCCCCTATGGCTCACGCCCCCCTAATGGTCGGCGCCCTAGGCCCAGGCCTAGTGCTTCCGCCGGCCCTGGGCAGGAGGAGTCACTTCTTCCTGCCAGCTAGGAAGTCCAGCCAGCAAAGCAAGCAATAGGTTCAAGTCTTCCTGCTGATGCCCTCCAGGTTACATTGGAGGGGGAAGAAAGATTAACTATCCCTCCCTTTCATTTATTTAATCAGTGCCAGGAGGATTGGGTGCAGTGACTGCAATTTTTATCATTATCCAGGAGATAACAGGATGAGGGATAAGGAGGCACTTTTTTTTTTTTTTTTTTTTAAATTGCATACCCAGCAGGAGGAAGGAGGGGGAAAACCGAGGGACACTTTTTGTATGGGGACTCCGGGAGGGCTGACCAGACAGATTTAGGTCTGTTACTGCAGCATAAGAACATAAAATTTGCCAAACTGGGTCAGACCAAAGGTTCATCAAGCCCGTATCCTGTTTGCAACAGTGGCCATTCCAGGTCACAAGTACCTAGCGGGATCCCAAGGGGATTCCAAGCTGCTTATCCCAGCAAGCAGTAGCTTTCCTCAAGTCCATCTTAATAATGGTTTATGGACTTTTTTCCAGGAACTTGTCTAAACCTTTTTTAAACCCAGCTACACTAACAGCTTTCACCACATTTTCTGGCAACGAATTCCAGAATTTAATTACGCGTTGAGTAAAAAAATATTTTCTCCTATTTATCTTAAATGTATCACCTATTAACTTCACTGAATGTCCCCTAGTATTTGTACTTTTTGAAAGAATAAACAACCGATTCACATTTACCCATTCCATACCACTTATTTTATAGACCTCTATCATATCTCTCATCAGCCATCTTTTCTCCAAGCTGAAGAGCCCAAACCTCTTTAGCCTTTCCTCATAAGGGAATAATTCCATCTCCTCCTAGATCCTTTTCCTGGGTGGTGACTTCCAACGTGGAACCTTGCATTATATAGCTATAATTTGGATTGCTCTCCCCTACGTGCATCACTTGCACTTGTCCATATTAAAGGCCATCCGCCATTTGGATGCCATGGTCCTCTTGTAATTTCTCACAGTCCTCTTGTGATTTAACAACTTTGAATAATTTTGTACCTTCAGCCAATCTGAACACCTCACTCATTAAACTATGTCTATTTTTATGTTCAGTAATGTTGATCTTTAGAATAGTTTCAACTATTTTTCCCCATAGTCAGGCTCACCAGTCTAATTTCCAGATCACCCCGGAACCCTTTTTAAAAAAAAGTGTTACATTGGCCACCCTCCAATCTTCAGGTACCGTAGCTGGATTTTAATGACAGTTTACAGATTACTAACAGTAGGTCTGCAATTCCATTTTTCAGCACTCTGAGTTGAAGATCATCTGGTCCAGGTGATTTGCTACTCTTTAGTTTGACAATTTGCCTTGGTTCACCTTCCAGGTTCACAGAGTTTGGTTTCATTTCCTTTGAATGGTCACTTTTAAATATCATTTCTAGAATACATATTTGTTTTGTATCTTCCTCTGAAAAGACCAAAGCAAAAAATTAATTTAATCTCTCCGCAATGGCCT
Source organism: Rhinatrema bivittatum (assembly GCF_901001135.1). Classification (NCBI taxonomy): domain Eukaryota; kingdom Metazoa; phylum Chordata; class Amphibia; order Gymnophiona; family Rhinatrematidae; genus Rhinatrema; species Rhinatrema bivittatum. Next base: position 96,933,967 of record NC_042622.1, on the reverse strand, counting down.
TGTCCTCCCTTAGTACCCATTTTTACCTTTCAATCATCTAATGGTCTAACTGACTCCCATGCAGGCTTTTTGCTTCCAATGTATCTGAAAGGTTTTATCAGTTTTTATTTTCTCAGCAAACTTACTTTCAAATTCTGTCTTTATCTTTCTTATCAATGCTTTGCATCTAACTTGCCAGTGCTTATACTGTTTTTTTCATTTGGATCCCTTGCCCATTTTTTTTTTTTTTTGAAAGATGTTCTTTTGGCTAGAACAGCCTCTCTCAACCTGTCTTTAACCAAGCCAGCAGTCATTTTGTCTTCTTTCCACTTGTTTTAATGTGAGGAAAACATCTGGTCTGGGCTTCCAAGTTGGTATTTTTAAACAATGTTCATGCCTGATTAAATTCTTGACCTTTGCAGCTACTTCTTTCATTTTTTTCCCCTAACCATTTTTCTCATTTTCTTATAGTCTCCCTTTTGAAAGTTAAATGCTATTGCAGTACATTTCCTTAGGCCCTCCCTCCAGTTGTCACGTCAAATTTAATCATGTTATGATCACTATTGCCAAAGTGGCCCTAACACCATTACCTCTTGCACAAAATCATATACTGTATTTTTTCGAGTCTAAGACATTTCTTTCCCCACATAAACATCTCTAAAAACAGGGTGCGCCTTAGAATCACAGGGTTTTTTGTTTTTTTAATTTTTCCGTGCTTTGCAGATGGTACCATATGTCTTGATTTTAAGCGGAAACCCTGCCTCCAAGTTTGACCGTTAATCACTCCACTTTGCTTTCGCTATTCCATTGTTGAATAAAGTGGCGCACTTTCCAAGTGTGGAGCCACCGTTATTTCATTATAGTGGAGCTCGCTCGTAAAGGGGACTGGATAATGGGCTCTAATTTCTATACACCTTGGCAGATATATTTTACAGTTTCATTTTATTCTTAGAATCACTCTTAGAAATATTATTGTAAAAATTCTACAAAATTCCTAAGAAATTTTAAAAGATATTCTGAGAAATTTATTTTTTTCTTTAAGCAAAGCTTTTTAAATTGTTTCTCTCAGGCTTCTCTGCTGCACCGCTCTCTGCCATCTCCAGACTGCTTTCCATAGGCCAATCGGTGTTGCATCCAACAGGCCATTCATTATTGTCCTCTTCTAGGCACTCTGTTTTGGATTTTCCAGGCAAGGCTATGAAGCTCCACCATAAGGTTTTTGGTACCTCAAATACAGTCAACTGCAGGATTATTCCTCTGTCTCTTCTCCTGTGGGTTCTTGCCACTCGGTGTCTACTTTGGCTTTAGCCCTGTTGCTGCTTTCAACTCTCTCTGGAGTGAAGTCCCACTGAAGGGTTGAGCTGCAGTCCAATGATTCACTCAGCTGCTGTGCTCCCTCTGGGTTCTAGGCGGTGGCTGTCTCAGGATTCTCCACAGAAGCTCTCTTAGCTCCCCACTACACCTTTCTTAGCGTTCACTGCAGTACCTCCAACTGGCTCCTCTGTAGCGCCTCCTTTTGGGCTGTCTGCTAAGCTCCACCCTTAGCTCTCTTGTATCTCAGTCTCTTGCTTTACACTCCACTGGGCCTTTTCTGCTTCCAGTTTTACAACTGACAAGCTGGCCATCTTTCCTTCTTCCTTTTTTTTCCCTCACTGGTTTCTTCAGTGGATTGCCACAATTCACTCACAATGTGGGACATCTTTATTAGCACCTTTTCTATCTCACTCAGCAGCTGTAGGCATTCTTCATCTGGCTGCACTAGGCATTTACTTCTCTAACTCTACTGGACTCCTGGGAGTGGGTTCTCTGGCTCCCCTGACTTGGCTTGCTTCTTTAGCTGCCATACCTCCAGCCTTAGGTGCTCCCTTCCATCTGGCTCTGGAGAGCTGGAAACCCCTACCACACAGAAGTACATGGCTATGCACTTCTTTCAAGCTGCCTGGCTTCTTTTGCTTCACCTGTTTCTACAGTGTACTCACTGGCTCCCCTCCAAGTTTTTTGTAACACTGCTCAGGCTCTTTTCCACACATAGCACTTCTGACAGCTTTACTTACAGGCCCCCCCCCTGCACCTACACATTGGCAGATTCATTCTCTCTAGGGACATACCTTCTCAAATCTCTGTATCACTATATTTTCTCTGTCTTCTTTAAAGGTTTTAAAAAAACCCTTCTGCTTGTTCAGCACTAACATCAGAGTCTGAGCTCTAACTCCAGTCAGAGTTTGCCTCCTTTGTCTGCTGAAAACCTAAACATGACATCCCTCCAGGCCCCACAGACCACTCAGAGAGGGAAGGCAGATTCATCTGTGCCAAGTTTAGAAAAAATCCCCCATATAACACCATATGTGAGGATGACCAAGCCAATCTTCAGGGCTGGAGCAGAAAACCAAACCGACTCCAGCCTTTTCTAAAGCAATCTCAGTTTTTATCATACTAACTGCCTACCTTTGCAGTATATTTCCAACACAACTTCAGAGAGGGTCAGGAGCTCCTTGCTTCTGGAAATGCAGGGGTCTCCTAATCCTAGCTGGGCTCACAAACATATTCTCCTCCCAGCAGGGTCCCACCCACAGAGCTCTCTCTCTGTAGGAATTAAGGTGAACCAGGACAAATGCCTGGTCCTGCACAGGTTAAAGAGGGGAAATAGGGTCACTCCATCACAAGGTGTAACTGGAATCTTTCTGCTCATTACTTAAAGGCAACTGGGCTACTTTAGCTTTTATTGCAATCTCTCTATTGGGATGCCCTAATTTCCCTGTTTTGTTAGCACCTATTTTCAATAAAGATACCAATGTATTAGAAGCACTAACTTGGGGCATTTTCTTCCCCAAAATCTACCACATTCTCTTCCCCCCAAAATCTTGCAGAGCCGAGCCGTTTCCATTTGCTGGTGGCAGAGAAAGTGCAGTTGCTTACCTGTAACAGGTATTCTCCTAGGACAGCAGGATGCTGTCCTCACATGTGGATGACATCATTTGATGGAGCCCAGCATGGAAAACCTTTGCCCAAGTTTCTAGAAGCTTTGACCAACACACTAAGCATGCCCAGCATGCCACTATCCGCACATCCATGGAGGTCCCCCTTCAGTCTCATAACAGATAAATACGAGCAAAAAAACAAAACAAACCGAAAGGAGAACCCAACTCTGCGAGACCATTCGTGCGGCTGAAAGGAGCAGCTCAGTCGGTCAGCCAGCACATTCAGAGTCCCAGGCAGGTACATCGCATGCAGCGACATCCCCTGTGACAGAGCCCAGAACCACACCTGTACCGCCTCGCAGCAGAGAAGGAACAACCAGATGCCTCCGTGTTTGTTGATATACCACATCGCTACCTGGTTGTCCGTCCTGATCAGGACTTCTTTGTGAGACAATTGGTCTCTAAATGCCCACAGAGTGTAGCGAATTGCCCAAATCTCCAGAAAGTTTATATGGCAGCGGGCTTTGTGGGTGCTCCAGAGACCCTGCATGTGGAGGCCATCCACATGGGCACCCCAGCCCTGAGGAGAGGCATCAGTTGTGCGCACCACTTGAAACAGAGTAGCTTGGAAGGGAATTCCTTGCTGCAGGTTGGAGATGTTCTCCCATCAGGACAGAGTTGTCCTCAAGGGCTCCATGACCGAGAGAGGTCTCGAGGTCCTGGGAGACCTGTCGCCACTGCGCCCTGCACATGCACAAGTGGGTGAGAGGGGTAACATGGACCGAGGCCGCCATGTGGCCCAACAAGCGGAGCAGGAGGCGGGTAGTCACACGCTGGCTGCTGCGCACGAAGGTCGCCAGCGAGGTGAGGGCAAGAGTCCGGTCCAGGGCAAGAATGCTTTGGCCTGCAAAGTGTCCAACCTGGCTCCTATAAAGTCTAGCTGAGAAGACGGGCAGAGTCGAGACTTGGGGTAGTTGATTATGAACCCCAAGGATTGCAACATCCGTACTGTTAGGGTCAGAGCACTCAAAGCCCCCTTGCAGGAATCGTTCTTGACCAACTAATCGTCCAAATATGGGAAGACGCGAACTGCACGATGCCAGAGGTACGCCCCCACCACCACTAGACATTTGGTGAAGACGCGAGGGGCAGAAGCCAGCCCAAAAGGTACACCTTGTACTGATAGTGTGCTTTCCCCACCACGAAACGGAGATATTTTCTGTGGCCGGGGAAGATGGCTATGTAAGCGTAAGCCTCCTTGAGATCGAGGGAGCAGAACCAGTCTCCTCTTCTAAGGAGGGGTATCAGTGTACCTAGAGAGACCATCTTGAACTTTTCTCTTAAGAGAAACTTGCTCAATGCCCTGAGGTCAAGAATGGGGTGCAATAACTCGTATAGAAACCTCAGCCCATGTGAGGGTAAGGAACGGGCTTCTACTGCTCCTGCTGTGAGAAGGGCAGAGAGCTCTGTCTGAAGTATGTCCTGCTGGGTGGACAAACCCCATGAGGGCATGGGAGAGATGTCCCTGGGAGCTGGCAGAAATTGAATTGGTACCCCTGGCGAACTATGGTAAGGACCCATTGGTCCGAGGTGATCTCATCCCAGTGATGGGCGAAGCTGAAAAGCCTGCCTCCTACTGGTGTCAGAGGTATGCTTGGCTGACTCGTACTCCCTCGCCACCAGTCAAAACCCATAGCTGGGGCTTGCGAGGGCACTGGCTGAGGCCTGGGTGCTCACTGTTGGCGAGGGCGGCCCCTAGAACTAGTGCATGGTGTGCGAGCTTGAGAGGCTGGAGGATAATATTTTCTCTGCCTGTAAAAGGATTTCCTGGAATTGGGCCTGGAAGATTTCCTGGCAGAGGAAGGGATGTCAGAAGCGCTAGTGGAGAGCTGTTGAAGGTTGTCATGGTGGTCCTTCAATTGGGCCACCGCATCCCAGACCTTATTCCCAAAGAGATTGTTGCCTGTGCAGGGGAGGTCAGCTAGTTTCTCCTGCACCTCTGGACAGAGGTCACAAGTCCTAAGCCAAGGCAACCTATGAGCACTGATGCCCACAGCAGCTACACGAGCCACAGTTTCAAAGACATCATAGGTGGATCACACCTCATGCTTGCTAGCCTCTAAACCTTGCAGGACAATAGTGGAGAGCGCCTCCTGCTGCTGATGCGGTAGAGTCTCTGCAAGATCCTGGACTCACTTCCATAGGTTCTGGTTGTACTGAGTCATGTACAACTGGAAGACAGCAATATGGGCGATAAGCATAGCACCCTGGAAGACCTTGCAGCCCAAGACATCAAGCTCCCTATTTCTTGCCCTGGAGGAGCAGAGGGTGAGTACGGTAGCGTCAGGCTTTTTTTTGAGGGCAGACGTCACGTCCACCGACTGGTGAGGGAGGTACCGCTTCTCAAACACCATGGCTTGCTGCACCAAATAGGTGGCATCTGCCTTCCTACTGACAGGGGAGATGGAGATCAGGTGCTCCCATATCCGAAGGTGGAGGTCCTTGAAGATGTCGTGAATGGGAACTGCCAGAATCTCCTTAGGAGTGTTGACAAACTGGAGTACTTCCAGCATCTTGGTTGGCGCATCCTCCTCCATGAGCAGTCGAAAGAGGATAGCTTGTACAAGGCCCTGACAAATCCTGAGAAGGATAGATCCTCGGGGGGGGGGGGGGGGGGGACGACTGATGCCTTTCCTCATGTGGGGAAGGCTCGGAGAGGGGGGGTAGTCTGAGTAGCCTCATAGGTCGTAAGGCCCTTCCTCCTCATTAGAGCCAGGACAATGTGGGCGAGGCCTGTGGGGGATATCAGCACTGGGCTCCGATAGCCTTGAGAGCCCCATGGGAATCGACAGTTCCCCTGGCATCGAAAGGAGCAGGGGCCGTGGGAGGCCGGAGGGATCCGGTAAAGTCTCAGGGAACAGAGGCCTCGGGAATGCAGCACCGGCCGCGTCTTCCTCCTCCTCGGACCCGATGATCGAGATCGCTCCAGAGGGGGGCATCGGTGACCGTTGGGGGATCAAAGGCCCCTCAGGCACTGGGTGCATTGGTAGGGCGCCTAAAAGGACATCCATACGCTCAAGCAGGGGTGCTAGGACAGACTGCGGAGGCTCCAGCACCGGCATGCGGGCCAGTGACACGAGCGGCTCGACACTCTGAAGAGCTCTTAGCACCGTAATATACACCCTGCAGTCTAGCTCCTCCTGAAAGTTCAGTGAGGCCAGGAGTCTGTCACAGAGTCTTCCTCGGGTCTCTGAGGTGGCACGGTGTCCGGCACAGATATCTGTGAGAAACACCTAGGACTCCCAGGGACATTGGATGATGGGTCCTCCGATATGTCGGGGTTGCTTCGGTAGCAGTACGGCAGCCGTCAGTACTGCACTGGAACCAGAGCCGTGTCGATGCTTGCAGGATCTCCCACGGTGCTCAGCCTGGTCTTTCCCTGGCGCCGAGGAGACAGAGGACCCCGATGTTCGGGACACCGGTGAGATCATGAAGGATCGGTCACCATCCCCGCGATCCTTTGAAGAAGTGGAGAGAGGTGTAGCGAGAGGGAGCGTATCAAGGGGTTCCCTGCGACCTCTTGGTATCAATGACTCCTACACGGATGTGGATGAAGCAGTCTTGGAAAAGCCGAAAAGCTTCTCCATTTGATCAAGTCGTGCACGATGGCCTTTGGGGGTCATCTGATCACTTAGGTGACACCCACGGATTTTGTGCGAGGGCCCCAGGCAGAGGATACAGACCTTATGTGGATCTGTGATGGACATGGTCCATGGGCACTGGAGGCACAGATGAAAACCAGATGACGCCATAAAAATACCCGGCGTGTGATCAACGGTCATCAAGAGGCAAGAAGTCGGGAATTGACCGCAAAGAAGTGAAAACCAGCTATTTTAAACCTACCATACAGGTCGATCCAGTATCGTCCGCTCGAGGATTGCCCGTCTGTAACGTGCTCGTAGCACACAATTCGGGCGCGCAAGGCAATTCGGCGATACAGTCTCCAGTTTCACGCGTCCGTATCGCTTCTGAAAACAGACGCATAACCCTTTCCGCACCCGGCATGTAAATGAACGAAAAAGCTGTATAATGAAGGAATTAGCTATTCCCCTGCGATACTGTAACGGGCGCTGATATTATCTCCTCCGTAAACTGCTGTTCTGCCGCGGCCTTAACCTGCTAGTTTACCGCCTCCCCCTAGTAGGAGTTAGTGTAGTGTAGTGTAGGGTAAAAACATTGCTTACCCGCCCTGGTCCCGTCCGGTCTCCTGCAGCCCCGTCCGGACCGGACGGGGCTGCAGGAGACCGGACGGGACCAGGGCAAAAAAAAACAAACGAAAAAGTAGCAAGGCTCGGGCCTGCTATGGTAAGTGTAAAAAGTGTAAAAAACAAAAAACCTGTGTGTTATATAAAAAAATAAAACAATTTTAAATACCTGTCGGAGGGCCGTGGGTCCAGGCGGCCGGTGGGCGGCGGGCAGCCATCAGCGGCATCCGGTAGTCCCTTCTCCCTTCCTCCCTCCCTCCCCTGCCTGGATGAGCGCCAAAATCGCACGGGCGGGCCGGCAGCGGGGGGGGGGGGGGGGGGCGGCAGCGGGGGGGCGGCAGCAGGATCCGGGAGCGGCGGGTAGGCAGCAGCGGGGTCCGGGGGGGCAGCGGCAGCGGGGTCCGGGGGGGGCAGCGGCAGCGGGGTCCAGGGGTGGCAGCGAGATCCGGGGAGCCAGCAGCGGCAGCATGTTCGATCGGGCAGGCAGGTAGGTGGCAAAGTAAAGATGGCCGCCTGCACGGGCCGCCTGCACGGGCCGCCTGCACGGGGGGGCAGCGGCAGCGGGGTCTGGGGGGGGCAGCTGCCGCTGCCCCCCCCAGACCCCTCTGCCGCTGCCCCCCCGGACCCCGCTGCTGCCTACCCGCCGCTCCCGGATCCTGCTGCCGCCCCCCCGCTGCCGACCCGCCCGTGCGATTTTGGCGCTCATCCAGGCAGGGGAGGGAGGGAGGAAGGGAGAAGGGACTACCGGATGCCGCTGATGGCTGCCCGCCGCCCACCGGCCGCCTGGACCCACGGCCCTCCGACAGGTATTTAAAATTGTTTTATTTTTTTATATAACACACAGGTTTTTTGTTTTTTACACTTTTTAAACTTTTTTACACTTCCTGGTGCCTGTCATTTCAAATGTCATTTGAAATGACAGGTACCAGCGCACCCAGGTTACTGTATAGGCGCTGTTACAGCGCCTATACAGTAAAATGGGTTGCGCGGGCATAACCCTTCCCTAACGCTTCACAGCCGCGGCATGCATTTGCATGCGATTAGAGGAGAGTATCGGGGAGTTAGTGAAGAGAACTGTGCGTGCGGGGAGGAAGGGTGCGCCTGACACTACCTCACTGTTTTTACCGCGGCCTTACTGGATCGAGCCGATACTGAGGAGGCACCGACCACGAAGGGGGACCAGACGATGGAATCAGAAAAACACTACACTTGTTAGCAAAAAACAAGAAAAGAGTGGAGCTCCACGAACTGTGAGGCAACTTCACTGCGGAAGAGACTGAAGGGGGAACTCGCGTGGATGCGCTGATAGTGGCATGCTGGGCCTGCTCAGTATGCAGATAAAAGTTTCCTGTGCTGGGCTCCATCAGATGATGTCACTCACATGTGAGGACTACCATCCTGCTTGTCCTAGAAGAACTCATTCATCAGAACTGATCTTGGAGATAAGGAAAGGCTGAGTGTAAAAAAAGCAAAAAAAACCAAAACCCCGCACTTTTTAACCAGAATCTCCTTTTCTGAGGGTTTTAGGCATTCATCTCAACAAAAACAGGCCTTGATAAATATACATACATTGCACGCAGAAGTCTAAGATATTATTTTCCAGAAAACGACATGGCCTTTATCGACTAATTTTCTCCAAGGTTGTGAATACTTGAAATATGAGCTTTTTCATGTTCCCAGGGAAAAAAGTGTTTTTATTTTAGGGAGAATATACCATGGTGGCAGTACTACCACATGGATTGTGTAGTAAAGCAAAATGTTGCTTACCTGTAACAGGTGTTCTCACAGGACAGCAGGATGTTAGTCCTCACATATGGGTGACATCACAGGATAGAGCCCAATCATGGAACACTTCTGCCAAAGTTTCCAGAACTTTGACTGGCCCCTACTGGGTATGCTCAGCATGGCACTAACCCTACAGCCAGCAGGAGTCCCCCTTCAGTCTTGTTAAAAAGCTACAGGTAGTGCCGAAAATAAAATAAGAAAATGTTATGAACCCAACACTGCGGGGCGGCGGATGGGTTTCGTGAGGACTAACATCCTGCTGTCCTGTGAGAACACCTGTTACAGGTAAGCAACATTTTGCTTTCTCACAGGACAAGCAGGATGGTAGTCCTCACATATGGGTGAGTACCGATCTGAGGATGTCCGAGTATGCACCAAATGTACTCAGGCGTGCAAGGCATTAGACCTGGGATGAAATTTGGCCGAGGACATCCTGAACCCCACCGGGCAGGCAGAAGGGTGTTGGTACGTCACGTTGTAAATAGGTTGCGCAAGAGACTGGCCGAAGATGTCTTCCGGCTTTGTCTAAGCAATAATGGGCTGTAAAGTTATGGAGAGAACTCCAGGTGGCAGCCCTGCAAATGTCAGGAAGCAGCACCGAGCATAGGTGTGCTACTGAAGTTGCCATGGCCCTCACAGAGTGTGCTTTAACAAGGTCTGGAAGTGGAATGCCCGTTTGCTGATAGCAAAAGGATATGCAGTCCGCCAAGCAGGAGGAGAGAGTCTGTTTACCCACAGGCTGCCCCCACTTTGATAGGATGCAAAGAGACAAACAATTGAGTGCTTGTACTGTGGGCAGCTGTACGGTCTAGGTAGAACGCTAGAGCACGTTTGCAGTCAAGGGTATGCAGAGAGTCTGTTCTCCTGGATTGGAATGGGGACTGGGAAAAAAGGTAGGTAGTATAATGGATTGATTGAGATGAAACTCCGAAACTACCTTAGGCAAGAATTTAGGGTGAGTGCAGAGTACTGCCTGGTCTTTCAGAAGTTTAGTGTAAGGCGGATAGGTAACTAGAGCCTGTAATTCACTAACTCTGCAAGCGGAAGTGATTGCCAAAAGGAAAATCACTTTCCATGTGAGATATCGAAGGTCACAGAATTGAAGAGGCTCGAATGGTGGTTTCATGAGCCGACCCAAAACTAGGTTGAGGTCCCAAGAAGGGGCCGTAGGACGCAGAGGAGGCTTGAGGTGAAGCAAACCCTTTAAAAAACGTGTTACAAGGGATTGTACTGATATGGGAACATCCTCAACACCTTTATGGAAGGTGGCTACCGCACTGACATGCATCCTGATGGAGGAAGTTTTTAGACCTGACTCTGACAAGTGCAAGAGATAGTCCAGAAACTTCTTGATTGGACAGGTAAAGGGGTCAAGGGACTGAGAAGAGCACCATGATGTAAACCTAATCCATTTGTAAGAATACGATTTTCTTGTGGAAAGCTTGCGTGTAGCAATCAGGACACGGGAAACTGGTTCAGAAAGGTTAAGTGGCTGAAGGATTAACCTTTCAACATCCATGCCGTCAGGGACAAGGCTTGAAGATTGGGGTGGCATGGGTACCCGCCGCTTTGAGTGATTAGAAGCAGGTCTTTTCCCAAGGGAATGTGCCTGCAAATGGAGAGATCCTGAAGTATTGGAAACCACACTTGGCGCTGCCAGTAAGGTGCTATCAGGATCATGGTTCCCTTGTCCTGACGTAACTTCACGAGAGTCTTCGAGAGAAGCAGAAGTGGAGGGAATTCATATAGGCGACCGGTTGCCCATGAGAGGGAGAACGCGTCTCTTGGCTGATAGTGTTGGCTGTGAGTGAGAGAGCAGAAGTTGTCTACTTTGCGATTTTGAGATGACGCAAAGAGGTCTATTTGAGGATGACCCCATTGTTGGAAGATCGAGTTCGCTACTGAGGGGTCGAGAGACCACTTGTGCGGTTGAAAGGTGCGACTCAGCTTGTCTGCCAACACATTGTCCATTCCCAGCAAGTAGGTGGCCCTGAGGTACATCGAGTGGGAGAGGGCCTCCGCCCATATCTGTGCAGCTTCCTAACACAGAAGGTCCCGTCCCCCCCTGTTTCTTGATGTACCACTTGGCCACCTGGTTGTCCGTCTGGATCAGGATGACTCGATTGGAGAGGCAATCCTGAAATACCCTGAGAACATATCGGATTGCTCGAAGCTCCAGGAAATTTATTTGGTGTTTGGCTTCCTCTGGAGACCAAGATCCTTGTGTCTGCAGATCGGCCACGTGGGCTCCCCAGCCGAGGTTGGAAGCATTGGTGGTGAGAGTTATTTGAGGGTATGGAGCCTGGAAGGGCAAGCCTTGGAGGAGATTGACTTGATTTCTCCACCAGGCGAGAGACTGACGGAGTGAGTCGGTTACATGGACAATGGTCGACAGGGTCTGAATGGATAGAGTCCATTGTGACCTTAGAGTCCACTGCATGACTCATGGCCAAGCAGGCCATTGGGGTGACCTGAACTGAGGACGCCATGCATCCCAGGAGGATGAGAAAGCGGTGTGCAGTCGTGGAGTGCTGAGACTGCAGCTGGTGTGCAAGAGACACGAGATTGAGAGCTCGCTGTCGAGGCAGAAAAGCCTTTGCCTGCAAGGTGTCCAAGTCTGCCCCAATGAACGATAAGGTTTGAGATGGGACTAAGAAGGATTTGTCGTAGTTGACGAGAAATCCGAGCGAAATTAGAGTGTGTAAGGTAAGATGTAGGGATGACAGAGCAGCTTGCTGAGCGGGAGCCCTGATTAATCAATCGTCTAGATAGGGGTAGACGTGAACACCTTGAGTCCTGAGGAAGGCTGCAATTACGACGAAGCATTCTGTGAAGACTCATGGTGCAGACGCAAGGCCGAATGGAAGCACTCTGTACTGATAGTGCTTGGGGCCTACTAGAAACCTCAGGTATTTGCGATGGGATGGAATTATCACGATATGAGTTTATGCATCCTGGAGGTCTAGAGAGCAGAGCCAGTCTCCTCTTTGTAGAAGAGGAAGAAGAGAGCCCAAGGTTACCATTTTGAACTTCTCTCGCTGGAGGTACTTGTTGAGGGTACGTAGGTCCAGAATTGGACGAACACCTCCCAATTTTTTGGGGATTAGAAAGTACCGGGAATAGAACCCTAGGCCGTGTTGAGAGTAGGGTACTGGTTCTATTGCCTTGGACTGGAGGAGGAGGGAGACCTCCTGTTCCAGAAGGATGGAGTGATCGGATGTTCTCCATGTCGGTAGAGGTGGGGAGTCCGGTGGAATGGAGAGAAAGTTCAGATGATAACCCTGAGCAATTATCGCCAGGACCCACTGGTCTGAGGTGATTGAGTGCCACCTGTTGTTGAAATGGCACAATCGACCTCCTATTAGTATGTGGGGCAATGGAAGCTGGCTGCTGCTCTCTATGCAGGAGTCAAAAACTGGAAGCAGGACCTGGTTGAGGAGGTGCTTGCGGTTTTTGTTTTCGTATCTGACGAGACTGAGTTTTTTTGAAACGGTCTCTTAGAACGGGTTCTAGCTGGTGGCGGGTAAGATTTCTTCGGGCGGAAGAATGACTTCTTAGAGTCCTTTTGGAAGGGCTGTTTTGAAGAGTACTCAGAAGGCATCAGAGATAGCTGTCTTAGGGTCTCATGATGGTTCTTGAGTTCCGCCACCGATCGTTGAATCTGCTCGCCAAACAGATTATCTCCTACACAAGGCAGGTCGGATAATCTGTCTTATACTTCAGGGCGAAGGTCGGAAGTCTTGAGCCAGGCCATCGTCTTGCCGAGATAGCAGCTGCAGATACCCTGGTAGCAGTGTCAAAGATATTGTAAGATGATCTGATCTCATGCATGCCTGCCTCAAAACCCTTGTTTACTAGGGTTTGGAGTTGATCTTGAAACTGCTGAGGCGGGGAATCTGTCAAGTCTTGAATCTGCTTAAATAAGACCCTATTATATTGGGTCATACAGAGCTGATAAGAGGCAATTCTGGAGATGAGCATTGATCCCTGGAAGACACGGCAACCAATGGCATCTAGAAATTTCTGTTCCTTGCCTGGGGGAAAGGAAGTGTGAGGTTTTGATCTCCATGCTCTTTTCTGGGCAGATTCTACAACCACAGATTGGTGATCCAATTGAGGTTTGTGAAAGCCTGGAGCTGACTGCACGAGATAGGTGGTGTCAGCTTTCCTGTTGACTGGAGCAACAGAGCCAGGAAGTTCCCAGTTCTTTTTGAGGAGATCCAGAAGAACCTGGTGGATAGGGATGGAGGTTATTTCCTTGGGAGCATCCAGGTTTTGTAGCAACTCCATCATTTGATGCCTATCGTCCTGTTCCGTCTGTAATTGGAAGGGAACCAAGAGTAGCAAATCACCTGGACCGGATGGTATGCATCCTAGGGTTCTGAAGGAACTAAAAAATGAAATTTCTGATCTATTAGTTAAAATTTGTAACCTATCATTAAAATCATCCATTGTACCTGAAGACTGGAGGGTGGCCAATGTAACCCCAATATTTAAAAAAGGCTCCAGGGGCGATCCGGGTAATTATAGACCAGTGAGCCTGACTTCAGTGCCGGGAAAAATAGTGGAAACTATTCTCAAGATCAAAATTGTAGAGCATATAGAAAGACATGATTTAATGGGACACAGTCAACATGGATTTACCCAAGGGAAGTCTTGCCTAACAAATCTGCTTCATTTTTTTGAAGGGGTTAATAAACATGTGGATAAAGGTGAACCGGTAGATGTAGTGTATTTGGATTTTCAGAAGGCGTTTGACAAAGTCCCTCAGGAGAGGCTTCTACAAAAACTAAAATGTCATGGGATAGGAGGCGATGTCCTTTCGTGGATTACAAACTGGTTAAAAGACAGGAAACAGAGAGTAGGATTAAATGGTCAATATTCTCAGTGGAAAAGGGTAAACAGTGGAGTACCTCAGGGATCTGTATTGGGACCGGTGCTTTTCAATATATATATAAATGATCTGGAAAGGAATACGACGAGTGAGGTTATCAAATTTGCGGATGATACAAAATTATTCAGAGTAGTTAAATCACAGGCAGACTGTGATACATTACAGGAGGACCTTGCAAGAATGGAAGATTGGGCATCCAAATGGCAGATGAAATTTAATGTGGATAAGTGTAAGGTGATGCACATAAGGAAAAATAACCCTTGCTGTAGTTACACGATGTTAGGTTCCATGTTAGGAGCTACCACCCAGGAAAAAGATCTAGGCATCATAGTGGATAATACTTTAAAATTGTCGGCTCAGTGTGCTGCAGCAGTCAAAAAAACAAATAGAATGTTAGGAATTATTAGGAAGGGAATGGTTAATAGAACGGAAAATGTCATAATGCCTCTGTATCGCTCCATGGTGAGACCGCACCTTGAATACTGTGTACAATTCTGGTCGCCGCATCTCAAAAAAGATATAGTTGCGATGGAGAAGGTACAGAGAAGGGCAACCAAAATGATAAAGGGGATGGAACAGCTCCCCTATGAGGAAAGGCTGAAGAGGTTAGGGCTGTTCAGCTTGGAGAAGAGACGGCTGAGGGGGGATATGATAGAGGTCTTTAAGATCATGAGAGGTCTTGAACGAGTAGATGTGACTCGGTTATTTACACTTTCGAATAATAGAAGGACTAGGGGGCATTCCATGAAGTTAGCAAGTAACACATTTAAGACTAATCGGAGAAAATTCTTTTTCACTCAACGCACAATAAAGCTCTGGAATTTGTTGCCAGAGAAGGTAGTTAGTGCAGTTAGTGTAGCTGGGTTCAAAAAAGGTTTGGATAAGTTCTTGGAGGAGAAGTCCATTAATGGCTATTAATCAATTATACTTAGGGAATAGCCACTGCTATTAATTGCATCAGTAGCATGGGTTCTTCTTAGTGTTTGGGTAATTGCCAGGTTCTTGTGGCCTGGTTTTTGGCCTCTGTTGGAAACAGGATACTGGGCTTGATGGACCCTTGGTCTGTCCCAGCATGGCAATTTCTTATGTTCAGACATCTCCTTCACAAAATTTATAAAGGAAAGGTCCTCTGGAGGAGAACGCTTTCTGCTTTCAGTAGGTGAAGATGGTGAAGGCAAATTATCGGTGTCTGGTGAAGAATCATCAGTCCAGGTATCATAGGGATCAGCACCTGCTCCTCTAGGGACTAGAGAAGGACGGGGCAGTGGGATCCCTGAAGGTCCTGGTCTAGGCTCCAAAGGACTCGAAGGAATAACTGGAGGCACCGATAAAGGCATCGAGGGCACCGATGGATGGCTCGGTGGCGCCGGACGTATCGGCACCGATGGATGGATCGGTGGCACCGACGGACGTATCAGCACCGATGGCTGAGGCACGGTCAGAACTCCCGATGGAGGGATGTGGAACGGTGTTTCTCCTCCTGATGACAAAGTAAGCGCGGAGGGCTCTGGAGCCATCAGTGACACAGGGTTCATCGGTGGAAAAGCGGCCATGAGCGCTTCCATCCTCGACAGCAGCTGTGCCAACGCTGCTGGAATCGGGTCGGTGGTCAGTTCCGCAATCGGTACCGGTGTCGGAGGAACTTGGAGTGGATGCATCGCCTTGTCGATGGCCTCCTGAACCATCCGGTCCAATTCTTCTCGGAGACCTGGAGCAAGCAGCCCCGGCTCCGGAACAGAAGGCGGCGGCAGAGGCATAGCCGGAGGAAACACCGTTAAAGGCAGAGTCGCGGCTCCCGATAACCTGTCGGGTGAGGGTTGCCTCGGTGACCTGTTCGCCGAAAGGTCGGTGCCTTTTCTGGACAGGGTTTTTTGACAGCAGCTCGGACGATGACGAGGTCGATGATTTCGCTCCCTCGATGGCCTGGAGACTTTCGATGCCGGTGGCGATGTTTATCTCTACGATCCCCACAGTCCTGAGGGGGAGTAGAGGGTGTTAAAGGCCGAGAAGTCGTCGATGCCGGACAGTCACCGGCTGGAGGTCGATACTGGCGTGAAGTCGACGGTGCCGGTTCTGACAACATCGATGCAATAGACGATGTCGGGGTTTGAGCACAGAAGAGAAGTTCCATTTTCTCCATTCTAGCCTTGCGACCTTTTGGTGTCATTAGGGCACATTTGGGGCAGGTTAGGACATCGTGCTCACATCCGAGTCACATTACACAGACTTTGTGGGGGTCTGTGATGTACATGGTGCGATTACAGTCCGGGCACCGGAGGAACCCAGGCGCCATGGCCATGAAAAAAATTGAGCCGCAGTACGGTCGACCACCAGTAGGGCCAAACTTGACGGTAATCGACGGAAACGGGTAAAAAACTTACCGGAATACCGCAGCTTGAAAAAGTTGAAGGAGGGACCCCTGTGGGGTAAATTAGATTTTAGTAATTCCGTGAGGAAAATTCCTGTCAGGAATCTCTGCAGAGCTCCTTAACCACGTGGCTACTGCTGCGCGGAAAAAAGAAGACTGAAGGGGGACCCCTGCTGGCTGCAGGGTTAGTGCCATGCTGGGCATGCCCAGTAGGGGCCAGTCAAAGTTCTGGAAACTTTGACAGAAGTGTTCCGTGACTGGGCTCCATCCTGTGATGTCACCCATATGTGAGGACTACCATCCTGCTTGTCCTGTGAGAAAACAGATTATAAATCTTGCAAATGGGACATATGCTATTTGTCTGCATGGTTCTGCTGTTGTTTTACATACCCAATTATAACCAGAGCATAAGATGGCTGTCCTTTAACAGATCAGAATGTGCTATACAGTATATATCACTAGAAAAGATGGCCCATTTCCAAGTATACATTTTTATTTCCAGATTTCTCGTGTTTGAAGGATACATTTATAAGAATGCCCCCCTCACTAATAAACTAGAATATAATATAAGGCAAAATGTCCAAGATATGGTTATTCCTTACCCATGTTGGTTAAGGCTTCTGGTTGAAGGGCTGCCTGGACAGTCAGACTATGGAACAACTTCCAGAGAGAGCATGGATAACCTCTCAGCTCAGATCTGCTGCCCCGACACCCAATCCAGTGCACACGGTTAGTGAGAAATATCCCAGAGATCTGAAGAAAAAACAAAAAAAAAGCAGAACATATAAAAGGCATGACAGACTGAATAGAACATACAATCCTCCTTGATGCTGGCCTCTATATCCTATCCACTCTAGCAGTCCAGTTTAACATTCACCACAGGACTGATTATTCTGAAGTTTACTGTTGAGGTAGGGATCGTCCCTATGCTGAGGAACTTATAAGCAAAAGAACTTCAGGGTAGTGTGGAAAAAGGAAATTGTCAAGATTATATGACAACTCAATCAACACCACATGCCATGGCCCATCAGAAACCAAGATATCAACAGTGACCCAACACCTTAAATATTTTGTTTATAAGAACATAAGAAGAACATAAGAACATACCATACTGGGTCAGACCAAGGGTTCATCAAGCCCAGCATCCTGTCTCCAACAGTGGCCAATCCAGGTCATAAGAACCTGGCAAGTTCCCCAAAAACTAAGTCTATTCCATGTTACCATTGCTAGTAATAGCAGTGGCTATTTTCTAAGTCAATTAATAGCAGGTAATGAACCTCTCCTCCAAGAACTTATCCAATTCTTTTTTAAACCCAGCTACACTAACCACATCCCCTGGCAACATATTCCAGAGTTTAATTGTGCACTGAGTGAAAAAGAACTTTCTCCGATTAGTTTTACATGTGCCACATGCTAACTTCATGAAGTGCCCCCTAGTCCTTCTATTATCCGAAAGAGTAAATAACCAATTCACATTTACCCGTTCTAGACCTCTCATGATTTTAAACACCTCTATCATATCCCCCCTCAGCCGTCTCTTCTCCAAGCTGAAAAGTCTTAACCTCTTTAGTCTTTCCTCATAGGGTAGCTGTTCCATTCCCTTTATCATTTTGGTCGCCCTTCTCTGTACCTTCTCCATCGCAATTATATTTTTTTGAAATGTAGTGACCAGAATTGTACACAGTATTCAAGGTGCGGTCTCACCATGGAGCGATACAGAAGCATGATGACATTTTCCATTTTATTCACCATTCCCATTCTAATAATTCCCAACATTCTGTTTGCTTTTTTAACTGCTACAGCACACTGAACTGACGATTTCAATGTGTTATCCACTATGACTCCTAGATCTCTTTCTTGGGTGGTAGCTCCTAATATGGAACCTAACATTGTGTAACTGTAGCATGGGTTATTTTTCCCTATATGCATCACCTTGCACTTATCCACATTAAATTTCATCTGCCATTTGGATGCCCAATTTTCCAGTCTCACAAGTTCTTCCTGCAATTTATCACAATGTACTTGTGATTTAACTACTCTGAATAATTTTGTATCATCTGCAAATTTGATTACCTCACTCGTCGTATTTCTTTCCAGATCATTTATAAATATATTGTAAAGAACGGGTCCCAATACAGATCCCTGAGGCACTCCACTGCCCACTCCCTTCCACTGAGAAAACTGTCCATTTAATCCTACTCTCTGTTTCCTGTCTTTTAGCCAGTTTGTAATCCACGAAAGGACATCGCCACCTATCCCATGACTTTTTACTTTTCCTAGAAGCCTCTCTCATGAGGAACTTTGTCAAACGCCTTCTGAAAATCCAAATACACTACATCTACCGGTTCACCTTTATCTGCACGCTTATTAACTCCTTCAAAAAAGTGAAGCAGATTTGTGAGGCAAGACTTGCCTTGAGTAAAGCCATGCTTTACTCAAGGCAAGTCCTCTTCAGTAAACACAGAAGCAAAGAAATCGTTTAATCTTTCCGCAATGGCCTTATCCTCTCTAAGTACCCCTTTAACCCCGCGATCATCTAACGGTCCAACTGACTCCTTCACAGGCTTTCTGCTTCGGATATATTTTTAAAAGTTTTTACTGTGAGTTTTTGTCTCTACGGCCAACTTCTTTTCAAATTCTCTCTTAGCCTGTCTTATCAATGTCTTACATTTAACTTGCCAACGCTTATGCATTATCCTATTTTCTTCTGTTGGATCCTTCCAATTTTTGAATGAAGATCTTTTGGCTAAAATATTTTTTCACCTCACCTTTTAACCATGCTGGTAATTGTTTTGCCTTCCTTCCACCTTTCTTAATGTGTGGAATGTGTGCTTCTAGGATGGTATTTGTTAAAAAAAAAAAATTAAAAAAAAAGACCACGCCACTTGCACACTTTTTACCTTTGTAGCTGCTCCTTTCAGTTTTTTTCTATTTTTCTCATTTTATCAAAGTTTCCCTTTTGAAAGTTTAGCACGAGAGCCGTGGATTTGCTTACTGTCCCCCTTCCAGTCATTAATTCAAATTTGATCATATTATGATCACTATTGCCAAGCGGCGCTACCAGTTACCTCTCTCACCAAATTCTGTGCTCCACTGAGAATTAGTTCTAAAATTGCTCCCTCTCTCGTCGGTTCCTGAACCAATTGCTCCATAAAACTGTCATTTATTCCATCCAGGAACTTTCTCTCTCTAGCATGTCCCGATGATACATTTACCCAGTCAATATTGGGGTAAATGAAATCTTCCATTACTACCGCACTATCAATTTGGTTAGCTTCCCTAATTTTTCTTAGCATTTCACTGTCTGTCTCACCATCTTGGCCAGGTGGACGGTAGTATACTCATATCACTATAGTCTTCCCCAACACACAAGGAATTTCTACCCATAAAGATTTGATTGTGCATTTAGTCTCATGCAAGATGTTTATCCTGTTGGACTCTATGCCATCCCGGACATAAAGCGCCACACCACCTCCCAGGTGCTCCTCCTTGTCATTGTGATATAATTTGTACCCCGGTATAGCACTGTCCCATTGGTTATCCTCCTTCCACTATGTCTCTGAGATACGAATTAAGTCTATGTCATCATTCACTGCTATACATTCTAATTCTCCCATCTTACTTCTTAGATTTCTGGCATTAGCATATAAACATTTCAAAGGGTTTTTTTTGTTTGTATTTTCATTCTGCTTTTTAATTGATATGGATAAGTTAGAATTTTTTAGCTCAGGTGAGTTTTTAGTTACAGGCACTTGGACTACTTTTCTTGTTATTGGAACCTCACTGTTGGACTGCTCTAATTCGAATGCGTCATTTGTATCCTTTGAAAATACCTCCCTCTGAACCATGAACTGCTGAGCGACTGTCTGCTTTCCCCTTTGTTCTAGTTTAAAAGCTGCTATATCTCCTTTTTAAAGGTTAGTGCCAACAGTCTGGTTCCACCCTGGTTAAGGTGGAGCCCATCCCTTCGGAATAGACTCCCCCTTCCCCAAAAGG
This sequence comes from Rhinatrema bivittatum, assembly GCF_901001135.1. NCBI lineage: Eukaryota > Metazoa > Chordata > Amphibia > Gymnophiona > Rhinatrematidae > Rhinatrema > Rhinatrema bivittatum. The sequence goes on along the minus strand of NC_042622.1, from coordinate 96,913,762 downwards.
TTCCCCAGTTCCCTACAAAACTGAATCTCTCTTCCTTGCACCATCGTCTCATCCACACATTGAGACTCTGGAGTTCTACCTGCCTCTGAGGACCTGTGCGTGGAACAGGAAGCATTTCAGAGAATGCTACCCTGGAGGTTCTGGATTTAAGCATTCTACCTAAGAGCCTAAATTTGGCTTCCAGAACCTCCCTATGTCGTTGGTGCCCACATGTACCACGACAGCCGGCTCCTCCCCAGCACTATCTAAAATCCTATCAGATGACGCGTGAGGTCTGCCACCTTCGCACCAAGTAGGCATGTTACCAGGTGATCCTCAAACCCACCAGTCACCCAGCTGTCTATATTCCTAACTATCGTATCACTAATTATGATGGCCAACCTAACTCTTCTCTCCTGTGCAGTAGGCCTTGGAGGCACATCCTCAGTACGAAAGGACAATGCACCACCTGGAGAGCATGTCCTTGCTACAGGATCCTTTCCTGCTGCACCAGGTTGATGTTCTCCAATAATGAGACCTTCTTCCTCCAAGGCAGCACCAGGGCTGTCAGTCTGAAGTTGGGACTTGGCTACTATGTCCCTGAAGGTCTCATCTACATACCACTCTGTCTGCCTCAGCTCCTCCAGGTCTGCCACTCTAGCCTCCAGAGATCGGACTTGTTCTCTGACAGTCTAACTTCTGTTTATTTGCTGCCTTACAATTAAATGCACAAAACACACAAGCACACTAAATAATATTCCCCAATAGTTAACTTTGCCCCAATACTTTTAAAAAAGAACATTTCCCAAGCAAAACTTCCTGATTCCTTGCAGCCACCAGCAAGGTGATCCTCTCCTCTCACTGCTCTTCACTTAGTCCCATCAGTCCTCTGGACCCATATATTGGGAAAATACAGTAAGAATTTCAAACCCACACTTAGAAGGCATTAGCTAAATAAGGAATGTCTATTTATTCTTTCAAGTAGTACTTAAACTAGGGAACACTCCATGAAACTAACTGGTAGCAGATTTAATACAAATTCAAGAAAATATTTTTTCACCCAGTGCACAATTAAGCTATGGAATTTGCTGCCAGAGCATGTGGTTAAGACTTCTAGTATAGACAAGTTCCTAGAGGAAAAAGTACATATACAATTATTAGCAATTAGGAAAGCTACTACTTAACCCTGGGAGTGAACAACAAGAAATGGATCTATTTTTTGGGGATCTTCCACATACTTACAAGTGACCCTGATTGACCACCAACAGAGATAGGATGCTGGGCTCAATGGACCATTCCTCTTTCTAGCTTTCACACTAGCACAAAGCTATTACTATATCCATTTGCCCTTTCAGCCCAGAACTTACTACTTCTGCAACAGGTTACCAGTTGACTCTACTTGTTCCAGAACAGGCTGATTCAGTCCTGGTTTTAGCTCATTACACTAATGGATTTGGAGATCTGCCTCTAAATGAAAAACAGGGCTACAAATCCCTGCAAACAATGGGGGTAAAACCCAGGTATGGATAACCTTGACAATATGGATCCAGTTGGTAGCCCCTCTTTAAGGAGGTACAGGGTCCACTCAACCTATGGAAATACAATATTGCATTTTACCATTAATTTAACCTCTGAATATCATATTGCTCTAATGTGCTACATACAAAATCTAAAGAAGAGAGTCTGCTAATTTTGTCTAAGAATATTACTTTGTTTTCGCCGATAATACTAAGAATTGTTTGTTATTTTGGTTCTTTAGGCCCCATACACAAAGGCCTGAGGAAAGAGTCTTGGATGATTGCAGATGGTTCTTTTCATAAAAGTGCACTTGTCACACGGGGACAATGAGACAGCTCACCCGCATTTTGTTGTTCACTAGGTCCAGGATTGCATCATAAGGGATTTTGTCTAATGGAAGGTTGACTAACCACTCCTGCAAGGTCTCCAACAGTTTTGCCACAGGTTGTCGGCCAGGAAATAGCTAGCAAAAACAAGCAAAGCATCATTATGTATGTCTGGGCTTTTTTTTTTTTAAAGCTCTCATGCTATTAATTAAAAAAAAGTTTCAGTTTCTGCTTAACTCAGCAATAACATTTTGTAGTAAATCAGAATCTAAATGCTGTGTTTTCCTAGAAAGCAGAGTTACTTACCTGCAACAGGTGTTCTCAGCGGACAGCAGGATCTCAGTCCTCACACATGGATGACATCATCCAATGGAACCTGGCATGGAAAACTTATGTCAAAGCTTCTAGAACTTTGACTGGGCCTCAATGAGCATTCCCAACATATTATGTCATGTGTCCACAAAAAGTCCCTTCAGTCTTGGTTTCTCTGTTTTTTTAATGCTAAAAAAAAAATTCCAAAGGGAGGTGGGTGGATTTCTTGAGGACCGACACCCTGCTGTTCTCTGAGAATATCTGTTACAGGTAAGCAACTCTGCCTTCTCAGAGGACAAGCAGGACAGCAGTCCTTACACATGGAGAATCCCTAGCTAAAAGGGGAGACAACAATCAAAAAGTGCCAAAGAGCACAACGATATTTTTGTTGGCAACAAAGCCTTTTTACCATTTTATACCTAACCTCAAACAAATTCCTCAGGACAGACTGGCCAAATCTACTGTCGCACAGCCATCCCTGTCCAAACAATAATGAGATGTGAATGAGTGGTGACAACTCCACATCACGGTCTTGCATATCTCCTCCATAGATGAGCCACCGACACTATCATGGCTCAGAGTGAGTCTTGACATGGCCCACCAGATTCAGCTTGCCTTGGCATAACAAGAAGATATGCAATCTGCTAGCCAATTAGTTAAGTATATTTGGCAATGGCAATCCCCTGTTTGTGTCAAAAGTTACTAAAGTCCGGAGCTCGCCGATTCTGTGCGCTGAAATGAACACCACAAAATACACAACCTTCCAGGTCAAGTACTTCAAGTCATAAATAAATAAATGATGATGAGGACAACTAAAGGCCACACAGAGACAGGTTTAGCTTCTACATATTGATTGTAGGCCCAATTATATTAAAGCGAATTCTTATGGAGTTGGTGTCGAGACCAGACTCAGACAAATGTAGAAGGTACCAAGCAGTTTTTGTATGAAGCAGGAGAAAGAATCTAGGGTCTTTAGGTCTCACTACACAGTAAACCTACTCCACTTAAATCCATAGCATTTTCTAATGGAATCCTTTCTTGAAGCTAAAAACTTGAGATCAGATAACACAAAGGGTTGCAAAGCTGATATTTCAACATCTAAGCAGTAAGTGACAGGATTTGAAGCTCCAGGGAGGAAGACTCAGAACCAATGTCAGGAAGTATTTCTTCACTAAGAGGGTGGTGGATGCCTGGAACGCCCTTCCGGAGGAAGTGGTGAAGACAAAAATTGTGAAGGACTTCAAAGGGGCGTGGGATAAACACTGTGGAGCCATAAAGTCTAATGGATGTGAATGAAGAGAGGGTGGCTTGCGGGAAAGACAGCTACTACCTGGAGTTAATACCCTTAATTCAATAAACATACACAGTTAATGCGACTCCAACATTGCTCTATGCTTCAACGGCAAGAGGAAATGTGGAAAAAAGAAGTTGCATTCACAAAAAAGTGGTGAGTAGCTTGCTTGTTACGGCGGTTACTACCCCAAACCAAATAAGCCTGATACTTCACTTTCAATGCATATCCATATCCAGTGTAGCTCTCTGCTTCAACGGCAGGGGGGAAATGAAGAAAAGATAATTTTATTTTCAGACAACCACCAACAAGGACTGAACTGCAAAGGCTGGGTAAACAAATATGCGTGGGGAATAACTTGCTTATTGCGGCGGTTACTACCCCTAACCAATTAAGCTAGATACTTCACTTAGAAGCAGTTCTAGCACTGCTCTCTCTACATGGCAGAGGTGGAAGGGAAATAGAACCAAAGGTTACATTAATGGCGGGGGTGGAAGGGAAATAGAACCAAAAGTAACAGATAAGTATGTGAGATTTAAAAAAAAAAAAAAAAAAAAAAGTGTGATAGCTTGCTGGGCAGACTGGATGGGCCATTTGGTCTTCTTCAGCCGTCATTTCTATATGTTGAGATATCACAACCTGCCCTGATTCTGAGTGATGAGATCTGGGTAAGTCCCCAGTCTAATTGGTCCCCTGATGGACATTTCCCAGAAGACTGGGAATCAGATTTGTTTTGGTCAAAAGGGGGTTAAGAGAATCATAGTCCCCCTGTCTTCCTTGACCTTCAGAGTTATTGTCACTAGTAGGATTGAAGGATAAGTGTACAGCACTCCCATTCCCTAATCTAGGGAAAAGGAACTAGAGGCTAGTTTTTTTTGCATTACCTCTTTCTGAAATATTAGTGTGTGACCTTTCTGTTCCAAAGAGATGTGAATCAATCAACCACTGGTGTGCCCTAGTGGCAGAAAATCTGACTTGCATCCACACTCGCTCCCTCTTTTCCTCTCCCCCCCCCAGTTCAGGGTTCCAAGGACCTGCTCAGCCTGTCCTTGAGGACATTTTCCACACCCCCCAGGTATGTGGCCCTGAGAACCATTCACTGAAAGTTGGCCAGTCCCACAGCTGAATGGCTTTCCCAACACAGGAGATACGAACCCACACCTCCCTGCTTGTTGATGTAGTTCATCACAACTTGGTTGTCTGTTTGGACAAGGATAACCGATCTCTGAAAGCCTTTAGAGTGTAACTGATAGCCCCGAGCTCCAGGAAATTTATCTGATATAATTTTTTCCTGACCCAACCACAGGCCATGTGTGCACAGACCTCTAGATGAGCTCTACAGCCTAGGCTGGACACATTTGTTTTGAGGACAATTTGGGAATGGGATTCCTCTAACCAGACTGGAATTGTCTCACCACCAAGATAGGGAGACCCTGAGCAGTCATGTGATATGGATGCTGTCTCATAGGTCTTGAGTGACCTGCAGCCACTGAGACCTTAAGGTCCATTGGGTTCTCCTCATGTAGAAAAATGCCATGGCAGGGACATATACCATTGATGCTATGAGGCTCAATAGCCTCAACATGCTCCATGCTGATGTCTAATGTACATTCTTCCACAGTGTACATCAAAGTTTCAGTTTACTTGAGTCGTGTCTAGCAGAGCTCCAATAAACTCCAATTGAGGTCACTGGCTCAGATGAGATTTGGGGTAGTTGACAACAAACCCTAGTAACTCCAACACCCAGATAGTCATAAGCATTGCTTCCTTGGCTCCTACTCATCACAGCCAATCATCCAGATGATGACACATATGCATTCCAAGTTTTCCCAAGTACGCCACTAATATAGCTAGGCAGTTTTTGAAGAGACATGGGACAGACGCTAATTCAAAAGGCAGAATGCAACTCAGGAGGTGACAATCTTCCACCATGAAACTCAGATATTTCCTGTGACAGAGGAAAATCTTTATCGTTTAGAATGAGAAAGCATAGCCAGACCGCCTTTATGAAGATAAGGTATTAAGGTGCCCAGAGAAACCATCTTGAACTTTTCTTTGATGAATATGTTTAAGGCCCTTAGGTCTAGGATGGGACGGAGGAATCCTGTTTTCTTTAGATAAGGAAATACTTGGATTAGAATCCCTGCTCTCTTTGCCTCTCTGATACAGGCTAGATCGCATCTGCCAGAAAGAAAGGAAAATTGGTTCTTACCTGCTAATTTTTGTTCCTGTAGTACCACGGATCAGTCCAGATAGTGGGTTGAACCTCTTGTCCAGCAGATGGAGACAGAGAAAAACTGAAAGAGTATCCTATATCAGGACAGTGCTCACCCTGCATCCCCTCAGTATAAAGGTTATCAAAGCAAGAAAGGTAAAGTTAACCAGTAGAAGATCAAGCAAGTAACAACAAACTTGTAAAGTGAAATGTCAAACACTGTAAAGAACCGCTCTTACATAGATATATATTTGTCAGATACTTCCGGTGCCTTGGAATTCTGATAGGAAGTACCTGTATCCAAAATGCTGTGAAAAACCAAAAGAAAAACTTCGAGCGGACGAATCATAAAGAAAACACAGTCCGGGCGGGAGTCTGGACTGATCCGTAATACTATAGGAACGAAAAGTAACAGGTAAGAACCAATTTTCCTTTCCCTGTACGTACCCGGATCAGTCCATACAGTGGGATGTACCAAAGCTTCCCTAAACAGGGTGGGACCGAGACAGTTTCCGCTCGAAGCAACCTGCTGTCCAAGGGAACCAAACACTGGTGCCTGGACGTCGAGGCAATGACGACGAGCAAAAGTATGCAGCGACTTCCAAGTAGCCGCTCTGCAGATTTCTTGTGGAGAGACTGACTCTCTGCCCAAGAAGTAGCTTGTGCATGCAAGGAATGGACCTTTAAGCCCTCCAGAACTGGTCGGCCCCGACAGAGATAAGCCGACGCAATAGTCTCCTTCAGCCAGCGATCAATGATAGCCTTGGAGGCCTTGTTTCCTCGATTTGGGCCACTCCATAAGACAAAAAGATGATCAGATTCGAAATTCGTTTGTGACATGTAAATACTGTAGCAGTACTCTCTTGATATCAAGACGCCGTAGGTCACCGCCCGGTGTGCTCGCAATGTCCTCTGGCGAAAAGGCAGGAAGCTCCAAAACTGATTGACGTGAAAGAAAACACGACCTTTGGCAAGGAGAGTACTGTCTTGAGGGAAACACCGGAATCAGAAAAGCAGAGAAAGGGCTCCCTACAAGACAAGGCTTGGAGCCTCTCCTGGCTGAGCAAATAGAGACCAGAAATACTGTCTTAAGGGTGAGGTCCTTAAATGTGGCCTGCCAGAGGTGTTCAAAGGGTGCCTCGCAAAGGACTTGAAGCACCAAATTAAGGCTCCACAACGGACAAGTAGGCCGGACAGACGGGTTTAAATGTTTGGCCCCATTGAGGAAGCAGACGACATCCGGGTGGGCCGCCACCGCATAGCCATCAATACGCCCCAAGAGGGAACCAAGGGCCAAAACCTGTACCCGCAGTGAATTGAAAGACAACCCTTTGGAGACACCGACCTGTAGGAAGGAGAGGACATGGGACACTGTAGCCTTGCGCGCCGGGACTCCCGACTCGGCACACATGATCTCAAACTCTCTCCATACCCGGACGTAAGCAAGAGAGGTAGAAGTTTAACATGCCCGCAACAGAGTGGATATAACTTCCTCCCTATACCCTTTTCTCCTCAGTTGCCGCCATTCAAAAGCCAGGCCGCTAGACAGAAGCGATCCGCCTGATCGAAAAATACTGGATCCTGGCGGAGCAGGTTTGGGAGGTGACCGATGCGAAGAGGACCGTCCGTTGAGAGGTTCACCAGATCCACAAACCACGGTCTCAGAGGCCATTCTGGTGCGATGAGGATGACCGGTCCCCTGTGGAGTTCTATCCTTTGAGTACCTTTCCCACCAGAGGCCACGGTGGGAACATAGAGAAGAATGTCGTGAGGCCAGGGAAGAACCAGGGCATCCACCCCTTCCGAGCAGTGCTCCCTTCTGCTGCTGAAGAATCTGGGAGCCTTTGCATTGTTCAAGGTAGCCATCAGGGTCTAAGTGAGGAACCCTGAGGGTGAGCATCTTGGAATGGACGTCGGCCACAAAAGGAAGTGGACCAAGATTGGGATCTGGAGGAGGAGGAGGTGGATCTCTGGGGAGCTCCTCTTGGCCTCTTATATCTGCGCTGACCCCTGAACCAAGAGTGTGAAGGGAAAAAGGACTTAGACTGCCTAGGGCGGTCCTCCAGCAGCTTGTGCACCTTATTGTCCCCTAGAGATTTAATAAGCTGCTCCAGGTCCTCCCCAAAGAGCAACTTACCCTTGAATGGGAGAGTGCCCAACTGTAATTTAGAAGAGGAGTCCGCTGCCCAATTACGAAGACAGAGGAGACATCTAGCAGACACTGCCAAAACCATAGCTCTGGCCTGCACCCTGAAGATCGTATAGGGCATCCACCCCATACGCAATGGCGCCTTCCAGCCACTCTGCCTGTTCTGCCTCTGTGGAAGGGAGGTCTTGGGTGCTGAGTAGTTGTTGAACCCACCTGAGGCTTGCTCGCTGCATGAGACTGCTACAGACTGTCGCCCGGACCCCGAGTGCCAAAAACTTCAAATATCCATTTGAGGTAGGCTTCCAACTTGCGGTCCTGAAGGTCCTTTATTTATTTATTTATTTTTCATTTTTATATACCGATGTTCCTGTATAGAATACATATCGCACCGGTTTACAGTGAACTGAACTGTTGCCTCAGGGGCGGATACATTGGAACAAGGTTGAAACTGAAACTTACAGAGAACCAGTGGAATGCAATTCAAAACATGATTAGCAAAATAAAGTACAATTCAAAACATATACAAATTCAAAACATATTTACAGTGAGATTGGTGGACCAGCCTCTGTAAAGCTCGATTCATCGGCTCTTAGCTCTCAGGGAACGCTTGGCTAAATAGCCAAGTCTTTAGCTTCTTTTTGAATACCAAAAGGCAGGGTTCTTGGCGGAGGTCCGGAGGGAGCGAGTTCCAAAGTGAGGGACCAGCTGTGGAAAGGGCGCGTTTCCTAAGTGAGGTTTTGGCCGCTGGGTTTGTAGCATATCCTTGTACACTCTTCTGATGGGTCTCATGGTAGTGTGCTGCTGAAGTTGGAAGGTTAGGTTGAGGGGGGAGATGTTGTGTAAGGCCTTATGGATCATCATGAGGGCTTTAAAGAGTATCCTGAATTTAATTGGCAGCCAGTGAAGGTTCTGGAGGATAGGGGTGATGTGTTCCTTTTTATTGGTGTTTGTGAGGATCCTGGCCGTCACGTTCTGGACCATCTGAAGTGGTTTGATTGTGCTGGCGGGTAGGCCCAGAAGGAGTGAGTTGCAGTAATCCAGTTTCGGGAGGATGATAGATTGTAGTACCAGGCGGAAATCTCGGAAGTGCAGTAGTAGTTGATCCCACTACCGGAATAGTGACAGCGGAGACTGAAGCGTCTACCTTGGGAACCCGGAGCATATCCAGAGATGTATCAGGAAGAGGATAGAGCTTATCCATGGCTTTTCCCATGCACAAACCAGCTTCCAGCGTTTCCCATTCCCGTAGCAGTAATTGCATCAGCACTGGATGAAAAGGGAAGGTGCGCGGGGGTGCCCTGAGGCCAGCCAGGACTGGGTCGACATTGCCAGGAGCCGAAGCAGTTGTGTTGTCCTCTGGGGGGGGGGGGGGCGCATATCTAAGCCCAGCTTGGCCAAAACATGGGGTATAAGCGGGTCCAGCTCTTCACGCTGGAACAGGCGCAACACCCTGGAGTCGTCCCCTTCTATTGGTGGATTCAGAGCGAGGACATCAGCATCCGGATCAGGTCCGGTATCTGCGGGAGCGGATCAGCAGGGGCCGGAATCCCTGGGACCACCCGAACCCGGCTCGCCCCTTGAGGATCAGGGGTCCTGAGCCCCTGTGCAGTAGATGACCTGGGGACCTTAGCAGGAAGAGGGCAGGGCAGGCAACTGTGGGTCATCTTGCTGTAAAAGGCTGGCAACATAAACCTTATGCATCAGGAGAACAAAATTGGCTGAAAAAAAGACCAGGAGATTTTCCTGGCAGTGGGGGAGGGGGCTCAGCCGGCAGGGGGTCAGAACTGGCATGTGGGGGGGTCCACAGGACTTAAATCGGGGGGGGGGGGGGGAATGAGGAAAAATTGGGTCCCTTCCCCCATCAGGCTCATTTTCCTCAGCGAGGTCTGGAGACAAAATGGCCGCCGTCCCCACGGTTTGCAGGAACAGGGCCATCCTTGTAGCGCGCTGCCGGGCTGAGAACAACCAACTGATTTCTCCGGCACAGAGGAGCCCTCCCCGCCGGTCAGACAACATGAGCATACCCCCTTGCGGGAGAGCCGCGAGGCAGGCTCCCCACACGCGATGCAGAAAGCCGATTGAGGCATGGGGGGAGGGGCAGATCTGCCACGTGCAAAACGGCAAGAATCGCTTGTGCCTGGCTGAGAGCCGGGGAGAGAGACAATTTGCTACCTGCTCCTTCCCCTGATGGAAAACAGGCTTTTTTTTTTGAGAATGTTAAAGAACAGAGGAATGAACTTCTCTGCATGTAGACCCGAGGAATGCTACGTCTCTGGGTCTGTGCTGGGAAGGGACTGGACCACCAGTTTCACCCCTAGCCAGGCAGGTCACTGGATAGGGTCCTAGGCTGAAGGTTTCAAGGGGCAAAGCCCCCCTAGGAACCCAATAAGAGCAAGGGGCAACACTGTTGCTCCCTAACAGCAATTAAAAGTTCAAGTTATTTTATTTTATTTTTTTTGTAAATTAGAGATTAAGTAGAAGAAGTACTTGCTTGATCCAAAAAAAGACAGAAAGAGGGAGAAATTAGCTTTTCCCAAACAATTCAGCTGTCTAGAGGGGAACCGCAGGTTCTGCTATCTGCATCTGCTGGAGACAGAAAAATACTGAGGGAATGCAGGGTGAGCACTGTCCTGATATAGGATATCCTTTCAGTTTTTCTCTGTCTCCATCTGCTGGACAGGAGGCTCAACCCACTGTCTGGACTGAACCAGGTACATACAGGGAAAGGAGAGCTACTTCTGAAGCAGCTCCTAGTGCAAGTGACCCCAATTGGGGTAGGGGGCCAATGTGGCAGGAGAACCAATAGGTTTAATCTGTACCCTTTCCTGACAATGCTGAGGACCTACATGTCTGAAGTTACACTAGGCCACCAGTTTATGTAAAATCTTAGCCTCCCTCTAACTGGAAAGTCCTCCTGCATGGGTACCAGGATACTGGCTATGTTCTCCATAATCCAGTCAAATCCCCATCCCAGGTATTGACTGGGTTGCTATCTGGGACACTGGCACTCTCTGCTGCTTCAGGCAAGCACAAGGGAGTCTGTTGTGTACAATACACAGAGAGCTGAGTATAGCGCCTTCTCTGCCCTGTCCTTAAGTATTTTCTGAAGGAGGTGGCCAGGTCTTGAGTATCAGTGGAGATTTGCTGGAGCGTTACACAGTGATCTGCACAACAGTTTCCTTCATTCTGTCTCCAAAGAGATTCGCTCTGTACACAGCACATCAGCAAGTCTTTCCTGCACTTCTGGGTTGAAATCTGAGGCCCATAGCCAGGCGAGTCTGTAGACTCCAATCCTTATAGCAGAGACTCTCTATGTAGTCTTAAAAACATCAAAAGGTCAAACGGACATTATGTTTTCTCATATTCTAATCCTTTGCCCACCAGAGACTGAAGGGTGACTTACTGCTTTTGAGGAAGCTGCCTGGCCATTCCCTGCATTTCGTTCTGCAAGTCCTAGATATACTGGCCCTTAAAGAGCCGGTACAAAGCTATGCAAGTGTTGAGTAGAGCCCTCTGAAAAAAGCCTCCCTTCCAAGGGTGTCAAAGGTTCTAGATTCCTTTTCCAGGGGCACCGAGGAAGGAGTTCTAGATTTCTTGAGAGCAGCAATGACTACTGCAGATCAGTGTGGTAACTGTCTTTTTTAAATCTGGAAGCCTTTTGGACGAGATAGATTACTTCTGCCTTCTTAACAGGAGGCATAGAGAGCAGGGGTTCTCCCACATCCTCATCTGCACCTCCTAAAGGACATTATGGACCAAGATTGCCTTGACTTTCCTAGGGGGCTCGCAGGGCCGGTGCAAGGGTATTAGGCGCCCTAGGCGAAACGTCAGCTATGCCACCCCCCCCCCCCCCCACACACACACAATTAACTTACATTGTGCATTAATGAAAATAACGAAGTCTGTATTTATAACAGAACACTTATTTGACATTTTTATGCCATGTAAACCATTGAGATGATTTGTCTTAACGGTATAGAAACTCTTTTATAAATAAATAAATAAAAATAAATAAAATAAACATAAACCAAAGCTATACTTGTTGCTCAAACAAAAAAAGCAGACATATCACATAATATTAAATAATTAAAATATCAGTCAATCAAGAAAAATAAACTTAAAAAGCCATCTTTACTTACCCCCTCCAGCAGCTCTCCTACTCCTCTTCCATGCAGGCTGTAGTACATACCAGAAGCAGCAGTAGTGGCTAAGCTCTATACTCATGGTCCTCTTCCTTAAGGCCCATGTCTCTCACACACACACCATACCAGTCATGCCCCCATGACCAGTTTCTGTCTCTCACACACCAATCATCTCCCAAACAGTCTTTGACAAACACACCAGTCACCTTCCTGAACAGTTTTCTCTCATGCCATACACACACACAGGCTTCCCACTCCCGTGTTCCACTTACATATATGGGCTTCTCACTCTCATAATCACTTTCTCTCTCTCACACACACACTCACCAGTCTCTCACTCCCATGCTTGTTCTCTCCACATGCACAGGCTTCTCATTCCCATAATCACTTTCTTTCTCTCACACACATACACAAACACACACACCAGTCACCTGATCTCTCTCATGCATACACACACACAGGCTTCCCACTCCCAAGTTCTCTTTCAGATATACAGGCTTCTCACTCCCATGCTGTATCTCACACACTCCCAGCTTTCTCACTCCCATGCTCACTCTTCACATGCACAGGCTTCTCATTCCCATAATCACTCTTTTTTTCTCTCTCACATACACACAAACACACACCAGTCACCTGTTCTGTCTTACATATACAGGCTTCTCCCTCCCATGCTGTGTCTCACACACACTCAGGTTCTCACTCCCATGCTCACTCTTCACATGCACAGGCTTCTCATTCCCATAATCACTTTCTCTCTGTTACACACACACACACACACCAGTCTCTCTCTCATTTCCATGCTCGCTCTCCACTGCACAGGCTTCTCATTCCCTGAATCACATTCTTTCTCTCATATTCACACACACCAGTCTCTTTCTCTCATACACACCGTCACCTTACTAACCAGTCTCTCTCTCATACATGCACACACACACACACAGGCTTCCCACTCCCATGCTCTCTCTCACATAATCAGGCTTCTCACTCCCATGCTTTCTTTCACATACACCCCCACAACACCAGGCTTCTTACTCCCATGCTTTCTCACATTCCCAGAGTTCTCACTTCCATGCTTTTTCTCTCTTTCACACACACATCAGTCACATCCCTGACTGTCTCACACTCTCACACATCAGTCATCTCCTTGAGCAGTCACTTTCATTGTCTCTCACATATACACATACATCAGCTCTCTGACCAGTTTCTCTCAATCACACACACATGCTCTCGATCAAATACATTCTCTCACTTACACACAGGCTGAGGCTCTCACTTACACACTGGCTGGCTGGCTGCTTCTCGCTCTCTCTCACTCACTTCCTCTCTCCCCCCCCCCTAGCACAAATGGTAGCTGCAGCAGTCTCCTCCTCCTCCAGCCCCCGCAGGCCAAGAAGGAAGAATCCCATCGGCCGCGGGAGGCTCTTGCTGCTGACTCCTTTCCCGATTACCGGCTGCTTCAATTGCTCGGGGGCCGATGCTGCAGCGGCCGCTGCTACTTTATCGCGTGGCACTGCTCTTTCTTCTTCCCGCGCACGGCATATCACTTCCCGTTCCGGGTCACGGGGGGGGGGGGGGCAAGCGCGCGGGAAGAAGAAAAGGACAGCCACAAGTGCCACAGCTTCTTTTAGCACTGCTGCCGTTCCCACTGGGCTTGAACGTGCTGATAGCCCGGCGGCAACGGCAGCAGGGAAGAAAGAGCAGCGGGAGAGATCGGGAGCACGCGACACACTGGTTGAGAACCGTTGGGGGAGGTCAGATGGGTCTTTTGGGGCGGGCTGCCAGCGGCGGCTTAATGCAGCTCTTTTAATTTTACCGGGGCAGCGGCTGAGCGTGGCTCTCAATTTTACCGGGGCAGTGCCGCCCCTGGGAAGCTGGCGCCCTAGGCGACCGCCTAGTTCGCCTAGTGCTTCTGCCGGCCCTGGGGGCTCAACAAATTGGAGAACGTCCAGCATTTTATTTCTGATTTCATCCTCTTGTCTGCAAAGTACATAGAACGGCTTCAGTCATCTTCCTGATAAAATCTGAAGAAGAGGTTCTCAGAAGGACACTCCTCTCTGGTGGAGGAGTGTCAGAGGGGAGCCTGTAGACACCTTCTCTTTAGAGGTATTTGCGGAGTCATAGCTACATCCCTAAGAGTATTCAGAATCCAACTCACTCTGGGTCTGCTGATGGTAAGGACTCCCTTGGTGCTTGACCCTCTTAAGGACCAGTACATTTGGCTGTTTTGGCCTGGATCCCGAGGAGTTTCAACAGCCCAGGGAAGCTTGCTCCCCCAAGGAGCCAGAGATCAACAGCAGGGTAGCAGTCATCAATCCCAATCCCCCTCCAGGCATCTGCATTGCATCTGGCACCGCACTGATGCTTCATTGCTGAGCACCTGTGTCTGCCTGCCACGTTCTCCTTGGAAGTAAGTGGTGGATCAGTGGAAGCTGTTATGAGCTCTTGTCCTGTGTAGAGGATGAGTTCTCCTCACCATGGGATGCTTATATTCTTAATGTTTAAAAAGATTTATATCCCTCACCCTTCAAGGCAGGTTACAAGTAAAACATATATAATAAAAATCACAAATAACTTTAAAGCAAAATGATATAACAAGCTACTAAATCATTATTTATAAATTGAGTAAATGGACTATGAATTAAAAAGTCAGTCAAATCAAACACCTCATTAAAAAGTAACATTTTCAGGGCCTGATGCATCAGGCATTGTCACAGATGTTCCAGGAGCGAGTTCCAGAGAAAAGATCCAGCAACTGAGAAAGCCCTTTCCTGAATCTCAGCAAGATGTGCAGACACATTGATAAAACTCATTTCTCCTGGCAAGCAGATCGCAACCCTTGAGGCAGAATAAAAATCCTGAGTATAGAGGGGTACTCAGCATATGTCATACTGTCCCCACTCCCAACATTGAGCACCAATGGAGACCTATATTAATGCTTTTTTGGCTTTCCTCAATAAGTGGCATGGGATATTTTCAATGTTGGTATCGAAAGATGGAACCCAGCACTTGCTTCAACTGGGAAGCGGCAGACAAGTGCATGTTTCTGGGTTCCCTATCACCCGTCAGCACCAAGGGAACAGATGGACTCCTGATGCCAATAATGCTCTTTTCAACGATGAAGCTCCAAAGGTTCTTCCATGTTGATGCCTCCGATACAGATGTTAATGGATTGGTCTTTAGGTGCCCTAAATGCTTTTCCATTGGTTCCATTCAGGGCCAGCATTCTTTAAAAATGATAGTTCCATATCTGTGACACCAATGGACATCATGCGATGCCCCCAGACACAGTATACATCTATCAAGAGGGTCCGTGATAAACAGAGTCCTTGCACACCAGGGGTATCACTGTAATTTTCTAGATATAATTGACCAAAATAAAAGGCAAGCAAAATCAAAATGGCAGCAGCGACTTGAAGGCTAGCCGGCACCAACAGTGCCACACCATGTAACAGAGTATGGAAATGAATAAAAACTTAAAAGGACTGAAAAGCCTTACTTAAGGTAACTACAAAGGACAAAACTACGGGATCCTACAATGAACAACGCTGTGAATATGGCAAACCAAAAGGTCCATTAATAGGAGTGTGAGGCACCAAAACTGCAACATAAAAGGCACCGCAAAAAAAGACAGACTTAAGGGACTCCCGTGAAGACATGATGTATAATGGCATGCATAGCTATACTCAGTGAGGAACGGTCAAAGTTCTAGAAATTTTACACAAGTTTTCCATGCCAGGGTCCACTGGATAATGTCACCCATGTGCAAGGACTGCCATCCTGCTTGTCCTCAGAGAATATTTTATTTTTCTCTTTTCTGTACAGGATGAAAGGATAGCATTACATTCTGAAGACTAGTTTATGTGAGTACACCTAGTGGTATGTCTTGCATGGTTGATTCATCTAAGGATGATAATTTGCATTTGCTTCAATAAAAAAAGATGCATATTCTACTCAAGGAAAATAAATTAGTTCATTATAATTGCTATTCCCAACTCAAAATACTCCTCTATGTGCTTAATCTATGAATATTGCACAGATATAACCCATTCAACAAACGTGTGCTTATTATGAAAAGAAATTGAAAGCATGATAAACTTTTACAAGAGATTTTTTTCCTCAACAAGTGAACCATGGAAGCCAAAAATCCAAAGACTCAGTTGATTCTGGTTAAGAGGGTCTCCTGTTGATAAGGGAGATAATCACTTTCCATCAAAGAAATCCATAGAGATTCAGAATATGACAGTTTCTCATTGATATTAATATAAATTGATAACTTAAGTTATCATGCTTTCAATTTCTTTTCATAATAAGCACACTACAGCATGGACAGATATTACTTCTAGTAAGTGACAGACTACCCAACAGGCAGAGCAGGCACATGCCTAGGGGCTCCACCATGCCTGTTGGTTGACTGTTATATAATCTATATAATCATTCAATTTATGGAAGTAGGGGGTCCCAAAGTCTTGGGTGGGGGGGGGGGGGGTGTCAAAATCTGACACTGCTTCTAGCTTACTCTAATATTTGTCAAGAATAAAATCTGAACATAATACTGATCCGATATATTTTTGGATAGTTCACCTTTAATTTCATTAGCTTTTACTTTAACAATACGTTTCAATGCAGGCAGCATGAATCAGTCAAATAATTATCAGGAAAAAGTTAAATGCCTGACCATAAGTTAAGAATATGCAGAGGACAATTTTTAAAGTCCTTTACATGGGTAAATACCAATTTACTTCAGTAAATCAGCTGACTGCAAACTGTCTTTTCCCAATCCAATTAAACACACACCTGGTTTATACTACCTGTACTTTTATCCACATTAGGAGAGCACTGAAAAACACCACATGAAAAGGGTATTTTCAAATCTATGCATTCCCATTGAAATTTTACCTGCACAAAAAGCAGATGCAAAAGTCTGTGGGTACTTTGGCAATTTTCAAAGTGAAGGCAGATACTTATATTCCCTTTGAAAATGTAGTACTGTATGAATTCCACAGATACTTTCTAGGTGAGAAGTGTAAAAATCACCCCTATAATATTGCTGAGATTACTATTCTGGTAATATATGCTTGCTCCAGAAGGTCTCACTACAATCATGAGTACATAAAAACCTTGGCATAATAAGACATTCTATTTAAAGGGGGGCACTATGTGCATTGCAAAAATCAAGGACTAAAATTTGATAGCGAACATGGTCCCAAGAAAGTATCCTGTCTATACAGGACCTTGTTCAGTAATTTATTTAACTAAGTCGTCACTGTTTCCAAAGGCAATCTGCCAAAGTAATTCATAATCGTAAATGCTTCCATCCTGGACATAAGCCTACATCTCTTCAGTTCCATCTGCAGCTCCTCTCCTCATTTTTCTTTCAATTTAATTTCCTACTTAATGTCCCTTTGATGTGGACTTGATCTTCTGACTCCTCCTTTTAGAGATGGCAATTTAGAAAATGTTTTTCTGCGAGAGAGAAAAGAATTCCCGGTTTACTTCTTAATAGCCCTGAAAATAAATTACATTATCTGACAGGGGTCAAGCAGAAGAAAAGAGCTTGTTTGTAGGGATAATATGAAGGGCAGATTAGCACTCCACTTTCTTAAAGGAAATGAGGCCAGTGAGAGATTTTGGACCTCTGACTGTCACAGTGGGTAAAAACCTGTCAGACTGGTTTTCACTCAGAATTCATCTATCACTCAATCCTCTCTCTTATTCCTGAGTGCACCCATGCAATCTTTTTACAGGGAAATGAGAGCTGGTTGTCTCTCTCACACCTCAGAAAGGTGCAAATGCAATTAATTTCGAGACATTCATTCAGGTCATTTTAAGGACACTTTTTAAAGGTTTTATGCAGATAAAACAAGTTTGCATATAGTAAATGGTGCTTTCCATAAATGGCAGGATGAATTAGACATGACATGTGGTGACACAATAAGAACATAAGAAATTGCCATGCTGGGTCAGACCAAGGGTCCATCAAGCCCAGCATCCTGTTTCCAACAGAGGCCGAACCTGGCAATTATCCAAACACTAAGAAGATCTCATGCTACTGATGCAATTAACAGCAGTGGCTATTCCCTAAGTAAACTTGATTAATAGCCGTTAATGGACTTCTCCTCCAAGAACTTATCCAAACCTTTTTTAAACCCAGCTACACTAACTGCACTAACCACATCCTCTGGCAACAAATTCCAGAGCTTTATTGCGTGTTGAGTGAAAAAGAATTTTCTCAGATTAGTCTTATATGTGCTACTTGCTAACTTCATGGAATGCCCCCTAGTCCTTCTATTATTCGAAAGTACTGAAAGGACCTCTTTCATCTAGTAGAGCTTTTGCTCTTCTGAGCATATGTAAGAATTCCCACGTGGGCACTCTCTCATGAGCCCCCTCAGTTGATTTTAGATACACAGTTAACTCTCTAGGGAGGCGAGTAAGTATTTAGCATGGCTTACTCATCCTATCTACGGAAAACACCATCTACAGTAAGCAAACTTGCTTTGCTCCATTAATAGGCAGGGCTGAATCAGCCATAGTATGTGGGAATCCCAACCTGAGGGCTTCAGCGAAGCGTTTACTGAGTAAGCATCCTGGACCCCATTCATGGAGAGTGGACTACTGAGTGAACAGGTTACACAAAACTGCTCGTCCAAATTTATTATCACTCTGTTAGAGACACTCCAGACAGTAATGGGTCACAAAGACATAAACTGCGATCATGTTGCAGAATTGCAGATATCTTCAAGTGACATTGTTCATAAATGAGCTACTACAGCAGCCATGGCTCCAACTTGATGAGCCTTGAAGGTATCTGTGATCTGTAATCCTGCTAGAGTAGCAGTGTGCAATGTAGTCAGCTAGCCAGTTGAACAATGTGAGTTTAGCCACTGCTAGGATAGTAGGAGATAAAGAGCTGAGAAACAAGATGATGAAGCTGAGATATTCTCTTATAACAGGTCAGTGCCCTTTTAGAGTCCACAATATGAAGGATTTTTTTCACCTTCATGAGTGCATTGTCTCTGGGAGAACATAGGTAATATAATGGATTGATTAAAAATAGAAACACAGAAACATACTATATGGCTAATCCACCCAATTAATATAGCTTTATAATTATCATCACTTCCTTAGAGATCCACTGTATTTATCCCATGCTTTCTTGAATTCAGATACTATTTTTGTCTCCACTACCACTGGGAAGCCATTCAAATGCATCCACTACTCGCTCTACAAAAAGCAGATACTACTTTTGGTAGGCACTTAGGATGAGTGAGAAGTACTAACTTATTGTGGAAGAAATGCATATAAGGAGGATAATGAACCAAAACCTGAAGTTTGACTTCCGGCTGATGTGATTGCTACGAGGAATATAACTTTCAATCAGGCCGATACAGTAAAAGTCGTGGGAGAGCGGGCAAGTGCCCGCTCTCCTGTGCGCGTGATTCAGTAAAAAAAAATATTCAAATTAGGGCCCGCGGTAAGAAGAGGCGCTAGGGACAATAGCACGTCCCTAGTGCCTCTTTTTTTGACAGGAGTGGCGGCTGTCAGCGAGTTTGACAGCCGACGCTCAATTTTGCCGGTGTCTGTTCTCAAACCCATTGACAGCCATGTGTTTGGAAAACGGACGCCGGCAAAATTGAGCGCCCGGTTTTCAACCCGCGAGCCGCGGGCTGATTTAAAATTTTTTTTTTTTAATTTTTTAGTTATTTTTTACTTTTGGGACCTCCGACTTAATATCGCCATGATTATTAAGTCGGAGGGTATACAGAAAAGCAGTTTTTACTGCTTTTCTGTACACTTTCCCGGTGCCGGCAGAAATTAATACCTACCTTTGGGCAGGCGCTAATTTCTGAAAGTAAAATGTGCGGCTTGGCTACACATTTTACTTACTGAATCGCGTGGGAATAACTAATAGGGCCATCAACATGCATTTGCATGTTGCGGGCGCTATTAGTTTCGGGGGGGGGGGGGGGGGTTGGCAGCGCATTTTCGACACGCTATTACCCCTTACTGAATAAGGGGTAAAGCTAGCGTGTCCAAAATGTGTGGCCAAATGTGGGTTAACAGTGCGCTCCACTCCATTGGAGCGCACTGTACTGAATCGGCCTGAATATTAGAAATTCGAGCAAAGCTGACTCCAATGGTTCAAACGGCAGCTTTCTAAGTTATGCTAGAACCACCTTTAAATCCCATGGTGAAGGTTTTACAACCGGTGGTTTAGTATGCCATAAGCCTTTCATGAGCTTACATACTAAAGGATAAGTGGAGATTGGCTTACTCTCAGTTTGTGTATGGTAAGCTGCTATGGCATAGAGATGTATTCACAGATGAGGTGGCAAGACCTGATGCAGAGTGAGTAAATAGTTCAGGAACTCTTTGGGCTCACATGAATTAATCCAAGGTATTGTGTTGACACCATGTAGAGAATCTTTTCCATTTAAAACTGACAGAATATATAATGTTCTCAACCCCTTTAGGCAGGGCTTAATTTGTACACACAAAAAAAAGAGTGGAACTGGGGGGAGGGGGGGAGGGGAGGTAAAGTGGAACAGGACCAGAGCAAGTTTGACTGGTGCAAAGGGGCAGGACTAGGTCTGGATATGAAAATTCTCACACACACACACACAAAAAATACCTAAATGCACTCTTCACACTCTTTATGCTTGAAGAGCACTGGGTGAGTGAAGGACAGATAGGGACTGAGCATCGGTGGGAGCTGTGGATGTAGGATCACTGAGAAGTAAGAGGAGGGTAGAGAGAATATGGCTCTCTATCTCATCCTTCTCTTTGCCCTGGTAATCCTGATTTTCCATGAGCCCCCTAGTGGTCCCCATTCTGCCCTCCCCCAGATGCCCGTTCCCTGCAATACAGGAATAGAAGGAGGTGAGGGTGGGGAACAACAGGAAGAAAGGGCTGGATTAGAGAGCTGGATGGCTGTTCTCTGCTCTGTTTACTCCAGACTCACTCTCCCCTTTACTTCCCTGCCAGAAGGGGAAAGACTAGAGAACACCCTGCTGCTCTGTTCAGGGTGTTTCACATCGAGGAGCTGTGTAAAATCTCTCCGGAGTTGAGGTAGGTCCTCATTGCCTGCAGTGCAGCCTCATCTGCCTCGCCGGGAAAAAAAAAAAAAAAAAAAAGAGTTGAGCAGGAGCTCTTCAAAAATTCCCTTGTCTGCTAAGGCCAGAACTGCGGGGTTGAGTTTTACCACCTGCCCTGCATCAGACAAAGCAGCAATCACCAAAGACATTACAGCCTACATTGAAAAACAAAACATTTTAAGGCAGTGCCATTGGTGCCAACAGAATTGATGAACAGTGAACCAACTTGCCCAATGCTTGTTCCTCAGATGCATCAAGATGTTTTGATGCATGGCACATCAAGGTGCTCAATGTACAGGCTTCCGAGGCTCTTGATGCATGATGATCCAATGCCACAGAAATGAATAGCCTCAATGCTTACCGATGTATCTACTCTGTGGTCAAACAGTGCTCAGGATTCTATATCATATGATCTGTGATGCACAGTGCACGAACCAATGGCACACCTCCAAAGCAACCAACCCAATGTCACTGAGGAATCTGGCACAGGTCAAAGTGCACCTCAAAAGATCTGTCGAAGCATATCAAGGCATCCAAGATGTCCAAACACTCTACCCCATCGAAGCTATGGATGCAACTGATTAGACTGCTTTGCCAACATAGCTCATTTAATTTAATGAAAAATGAAGTACACAAACTTTTTGCCAAAACATGCAAAAAAAGGTGTAAAGGAAATCTAAAACTCAATTCAAACAGAACTAACAAGAACTTGGTATCAGAATTTAGCCATGATGGAGGAAATGACGTCAGTGGTCTTAATGGCAGCTTGACTGAGAGCTCCCGATTCTGTCGCGCATAATCCCCTCTGGTATCTCTCATCAGCAGCTCACAGCTGGAGGTTTTTGGCTGGTTTGGTGCTAGAAACACCTGCAATGGTGATGAAAAAGAAAGCAGTTGATTTGAAGCACTTTTCTTTTGCTAATGCGGGCGCAGCATTGGATAGTGACAGCAGAGCTGAACTCGAGGCAGGCTGCGAAAGCCCGGGCATTCAGGTGGAGATGGCGGTCAAGACATCTAAAAATCCACACGAGTCTATGCCAACTTGAGAAGAATTTTGTGCCTGGTTCAGCAATCTCCGCAAAGATATGTGGGCAATGAAATCGGAGCTCATGGACATGGTGGCGGAGCTCAGGGAAGAAATGCTGAGATTGGCCGCAGAGCTGATGAAGCTGAAAATTAGCTTGATAGACACACAACCAATCTGAACATCTGCAGGGCTCAGTGCAAGAGTGGCGCAATAAACACCATGCAATGTTGGATAAATCAGAGGACCTTGAAAACTGATCCCATCGATTCTACCTTTGATTCAGGGGGGTTCCAGAATCTCCAGAATTTGCTGACTGTAAGTTTGTGGTCACTGCTATCAGTAAAGCTACTTTAACTGAAGCTGATACTTCGGGGGCTGAGCCAGAGATACTGCTGGAACATGCACATAGAGTATTAGGCCTGCAAATTACTAGCAGGCCTCGTAATATAGTAGTTTGCTATCACAGTTTCACACTGAGAGAGAAAATATTATCACTGGTGAGGAAGATGTCCTGGGAATGGCAGGGTCATCCTATTTCAATTTTTGTTGATCTGGCCCCTACTATGCTTCGCAGAAGGCAGGACCTTAAGGGAAGTCACCAAAGTTATGCAGAAAGAAAACAACCATTATTGGTGGCTCTTCCCTTTTGGAATTGTGTTCCCCATCAACAGCGGAATTACCAGGGCAAGATCATATACAGAGGCTGAGGATGCACTGACGAATGCAGGCTTTTCAGTCCCATAAAGATCGCTAGCATCACGTCTGGTAAGGCAATCTTCCAGTATCGCACATTTGAAATGGCAGAGATCCAGCAAGGCAGGCAAGCGTCTCTTTAGACAATCTGGTGGTCCAGGCCTCCTGTCAAAAGCAGTAGTTAACTTTTGAATCTTCAGCATTTCTGGAAAACTAATCACAGGCTGGATTACAGCTACTTTTCTTTATTTAAAGTTCTAGCTCCTTACGGGATGCCTATATGTTTTAACATTCATACTCAGTCGATATGGGGGTTGTGTTCTAAATGCTATGAGATTATAATGTTACTGGCAAAGCACAGGGGGAGAAGTTTTCACGTTCTCACATGTATTGAGTGATTTGTTTTGTGGAATGATTTTTATTGTTCATTTATTGTGATACTTCAATCTCTTTACACAAGAAACGGTACAGATGGGGAATTCGGGCAGGTATGGGACTTCCTCTAGAGAGGTGTTGGGCTGAGAATGGAGAATCACAAGCAGACTATTGTTTGGGGGATGGGGTAGGACAGATGACTGGAACAGATGAGTAAACTTAAAAGAAGGGGGTGGGATAGGAAGGAGTACTGAAGCTATTGCAGGGGAAGTCTGCTTAGATATAGGGCTGTGGCAGGTCATTATAGCTGGCTGGCTGGGTTGATCAAGGCACAGCATGTGCGTTTGGGTCTTGAGGGCAATGTTGGCTCAATTTAAAATTGTTTTGTTAAATGTGAAGGGGGTGAACTCTCCACAGAAGTGCAAAATATTTGTTTTAAGAAGGCTCTAGCCAACAAGCAGCAATAGTTAATGATCAAGGAGACAGACTTGAAAAAGCGCTTTCAGAGTTTAATGACATTCACGCAATATTCCAGATGTTTTTCGCTGCCAGCACAAGTCAAGAGAGATATACTGGGGTGGGCATTTTGTTTTCCAAAATTTTTCAATGTGAGATTAAATCAGTTTATACAGATTAGCAGATACATTTTAGTGACTTTTTCCAGTTGGAAAGAATAATTTACTAGAGTATAATTTGTATGCCCCCAAAAAAGATCAGGAGGCTTTCTTTGAATCCCTGTCTGAGGTATTATTGACTAAAGTCGAGGGAAGGCTAATCATGGGTGGAGATTTTAATTTTTCATGGAATGCAAAGTTCGACTACTCCTCTGGGAAGCAATTAATACTAACTCAGTGTGAACCAAATTTCAAAATTTTACTGGAATTTATTGGATGTGTGGAGAAAGCAACACCCCTACTAGTAGGGACTATTCTTTTTTATTCCAATTCTCATTCATCTTACTCGCAGGCTGACTTTTTCTTAGTGGAAAGAGAATTAGTCACACCTTACATAAAGCATGAGTGGGCCACATCACCTGGTCTGTCCATGCTCTTGTGTGGTTAGATATCCAACTTGGAGACCAGGATAGGGTGGATCTGATTTATTTATTTATTTATTTAGGAGTTTTATATACCGTCGTTCCAAAAGAAGATCACAACGATTTACAAAATCCACAAACATATTCATGGTCAACGGTCATACACTGTGTCAGCATTCACCTTCTAGTTCGATACCACATTGTATACATATTCAAGTTCATAATCAAATATTCTAGGATATTACACTAGCTACTATACAATCTAGTTCATATTCATGCATTTTCTTGGTCGACCTAACAATAAATATAGGTTCTAATCCTACTAAAAATGTACTTCACACCATTCATTACTTACTGCTCACTCCATTCACATTATTTTTGGTACTGATGTAATTATTATCAGTGTATTGGTCTTTTACATTAAATCATATGCTTTTCTAAAGAGCCATGTTTTCAGTTCATGCTTGAAATTCTTTCTACCTGTTATCTGACGTATTGACTCTGGAAGTGAGTTCCACAACTTGGGACCTGCTCTGGAAAACATTCGGTCTCTTATTTGTGTTAGGTGCGTGTTTCGAGTGGAAGGTACCATTAGCACTCCTTTGTTTTGTGTTTTTAGGTCTCTCTATGGTGTGTAGTGTTGCATTGTCACTTCTAATAAACATTGATTAATATTGCTGATATTGATTATTTGAGATAAAACTATAATGAATTCTGGATTGTACAGGAAGCCAGTGCAGCACAGTCAGCGTGGGGGTGATGGGTTCAAATTTCCTTGTTCCTAGTAAGAGTCTTGCAGAGGCATTTTGAAGTAGCTGTAGTGGTTTTAGGAACAGATGCCACCTGAATGTTGAGATTACTTACCTGATAATCTCCTTTTCCTTAGTGTAGACAGATGGACTCAGAACAAATGGGTATAGTATGCTCGTGCTAGCAGTTGGAGACGGATCTGACGTCAGCACGGGTATATATACCCCCACAGAAAGCGTAGCAACTTAGTAATCTTCCTTGCAAAAGCTAATATGGATGTGTGTACTGACGCTCAGTGAAATAGTGAAACAGGATTCCCCTGACCGATTGATAGTAGCTGGAGACCGCCAGCATTCCCAACCGGAAGGCGTCGACACCTGGTAGAGTGGACGCTCTTATGGAAACAGATGACATGGCTTACCTTGAATCGGTGAAACCCATGTACACAGGCAGCTGGGTGGGATGCTGAGTCCATCTGTCTACACTAAGGAAAAGGAGATTATCAGAGAAGTCCATTACCTGCTATTAAGTTCACTTAGAGAATAGCCACTGCCATTAGCAATGGTTACATGGAATAGACTTAGTTTTTGGGTACTTGCCAGGTTCTTATGGCCTGGATTGGCCACTGTTGGAAACAGGATGCTGGGCTTGATGGACCCTTGGTCTGACCCAGTATGGCATTTTCTTATGTTCTTATGTTCCTGTTGTGTAGCCAGATGGACTCAGAACAAATGGGATGTACAAAAGCTTTACTCCCAGCCTGGGCGGGAGGCTGCCTGAGGACCATGTAGGACCGCCCTCGCAAATGCTGTGTCCTCCCTGGCCTGGACATCCAGACGGTAGAACCTGGAGAAGGTATGGAGGGAGGACCACGTCGCCGCTTTACAGATTTCTGCAGGCGACAGCATCTTGGATTCTGCCCAAGATGCCGCTTGGGCTCTGGTAGAATGAGCCTTAACTTGTAGAGGCGGAGACTTCCCAGCCTCCACGTAAGCTGCTCTGATAACTTCTTTAATCCAGCGGGCGATGGTGGGCCCGAGAGGCCGCTTCCCCTTGTCTTTTCCCGCTGTGCAGGACGAACAGATGGTCCGTCTTTCGTACTTCTTGTGTCATTTCCAGATATCTGGGCAGCATTCTGCCTATGTCGAGATGGCGTAGCAAATGCCCTTCTTCAGATTTCTTCAAACCCGCCGTGGTAGGCAAGGATATAGTTTGGTTAAGGTGAAATTGTGAGACCACTTTAGGTAGAAAGGAGGGAACCGTGCGAAGATGGATAGCCTCTGGAGTGATTCTCAGAAAGGGATCACGGCAGGACAGTGCTTGTAGCTCTGAGACGCGGCGTGCTGAACACACCACCAATAAGAACACCATCTTCAAGGTTAGAGAACGGAGAGACAGGCCCCAAAGGGGTCTGAAGGTGGATCCCGCGAGGAAATCCAAAACAAGGTTGAGGTTCCACAAAGGTACTGGCCACTTCAGTGGCGGATGAATGTGCTTAACTCCTTTCAGGAAGCGAGACACATCTGGATGCGTGGCAATGGTCTTGCCATCCCTCCTGGGACCATAGCAAGACAGTGCAGCCACCTGAACTTTGATGGAGCTGAGGGAGAGACCCTTCTGAAGCCCATCTTGCAGGAAATCCAGAACAATAGGGATTGTGGTCGCATGTGGATTGGTGCCATGAGTGTCGCACCACGCTTCAAATATTCTCCAGATCCTTACATAGGTGAGAGAAGTGGAAAACTTGCGGGCTCGGAGGAGTGTATCTATCACGGGCTCCAAGTAACCTCTTTTCTTCAGTCTAGCCCTCTCAATGGCCAGACCGTAAGAGAGAATTGAGCCGGATCCTCGTGGAGGATGGAACCTTGACGTAGAAGGTCCCGGAGAGAAGGTAGGGGAAGGGGCTCCCCTGCCAGTAGTCTTCTCATGTCCGCGTACCAGGGTCTTCTTGGCCAGTCTGGTGCCACTAGAAGGTAAGAAGAAAGTAGAAAGTAGATTGGAAACACGCTCAGCGAGCGTGCAGGCTCTCCAAACTGCTTTGGAGACGGAAATTACTAAGTTGCTACGCTTCCTGTGGGGGTATATATACCCGTGCTGACGTCAGATCCGTCTCCAACTGCTAGCAAGAGCATACTATACCCATTTGTTCTGAGTCCATCTGGCTACATGACAGGAAAAGGGACATTCCTGATACGTTTATGGAAGGCGGCTACCGCACTGACATGCATTCTGATGGAAGAGGTCTTTAGACCTGATTCTGACAAATGCCAAAGATAGTCCAGAAACTTCGGGATTGGACAGGAAGAGGGGTCAAGAGCACCATGACGTGAACCTTTTCCATGTGTAAGAGTAAGATTTTCTCATGGAAGGCTTTCGTGAAGCAATGAAGACATGGGAAACTGAGTCTGAAAGGTTAAGAGGTTGAAGGATTAACCTTTCAACATCCATGCCATCAGGGACAAGGCTTGAAGATTGGGATGGCGTAGGCACCCTTCGTTTTGAGTGATCAGGAGCAGGTCCTTTCCCAGGGGAATGTGCCTGCGGATGGAGAGATCCTGAAGTATTGGAAACCACACTTGGCGTGGCCAGTGAGGTGCTATCAGGATCATGGTTCATTTGTCCTGACGTAACTTCACAAGAGTCTTCGAGAGAAGAGGAAGTGGAGGGAATGCATAAAGTAGACCGGTTGCCCATGAGAGGGAGAATGCAGCTCTGGGCTGAGAGTGTTCGCTGCGAATGAGAGAGCAGTAGTTGTCCACTTTGTGGTTCTGAGGGGACACAAAGAGGTCTATCTGAGAATATCCCCATTGTTGGAAGGTGGAGTTTGCTACCGAGGGGTTGAGAGACCACTCGTGCGGTTGAAAGATGCGTCTCAGCTTGTCTGCCAGCACATTGTCCACTCCCGGCAAGTAGGTGGCCCTGAGGTACATCGAATGGGAGAGGGCTTCCGCCCAAATCTGTGCAGCTTCCTGACACAGAAGGAAGGAGCCTGTGCCTCCCTGCTTGTTGATGTACCACATGGCCACCTGGTTGTCCATCTGAATTAGGATGACCTGATTTGACAGGCGATCCTGAAAGGTCCTGAGAGCATATCTTATTGCTCAAAGCTCCAGGAAATATATTTGGTGTTTGGCTTCCTCTGGAGACCAAGAGCCTTGTGTCTGCAGATCGGCTACGTGGACTCCTCAACCAAGGTTGGAAGCGTTGGTGTTGAGAATGATTTGAGGTTTCGGAACCTGGAAGAGCAATCCCTGGAGGAGATTGGTCTGATTTTTCCACCAGGTGAGGGACAGACTGAGTCAGTGACGTGGACAATGGCCAACAGAGGTTGAATAGCTTGAGTCCATTGAGACCTCAGAGTTCAGTATATGAGTCTCATGGTCAAGCGGGCCATTGGTGTGACATGGACTGAGGACGCCATGTGTCCCAGGACGACGAGAAATTGGCGTGCAGTCGCAGCGTGTTGAGACTGGAGCTGGTGAGCAAGTGACACGAGAGTCAGTGCTCGTTGTCGAGGCAGGAAAGCCTTTGCCTGCAAGATGTCCAAGTCTGCTCCAATGAACGAGGTTTGAGATGGGAGTAAGTAGGATTTGTCATAGTTGACGAGAAATCCTAATGAAATTAGAGTGTGTAAGGTTAGATTGAGGGACGACAAAGCAGCTTGCTGAGTGGGAGCCCTGATTAACCAGTCGTCCAGATAGGGGTAGACGTGAACACCTTGTGTCCTGAGGAAGGCTGCGACGACTACAAGGCATTTGGTAAAGACTCGTATTGCAGACGCGAGGCCGAATGGAAGCACTCGGTATTGATAGTGCTTGAGGCCTACTAGGAATCTCAGGTATTTGCGATGAGCTGGACTTATCGCAATAGGGGTGTATGCGCCCTGGAGGTCCAGAGAGCAGAGCCAGTCTCCTCTTTGTAGAAGAGGTAGAAGCGAGCCCAAGGTGACCATCTTGAACTTTTCTCGCTGGATGTACTTGTTGAGGGCCCGTAGATCTAGAATAGGACGGACACCTCCCGATCTTTTGGGGATTAGGAAGTACCTGGAATAGAACCCTAGGCCTTGCTGAGAGTGTGGAATGGGTTCTATTGCTCTTGACTAGAGAAGGAGGGAGACCTCTTGCTCCAGAAGAATAGAGTGATCGGATGTTCTCCACATCTGTAGAGGTGGGGAGTCCGGTGGCAGGTCGAGAAAGTTCAGATGGTAACCCTGAGCAATGATTGCCAATACCCATTGGTTAGTTGTGATTGAATGCCACATGTTGTGGAAGTGGCATAGTCGACCTCCCACTGGTATGTGCGACAGAGGAATCTGGCTGCTGCTCTCCAAGTGGAAGTCAAAAACCTGAAGCAGGCCCCAGCTGGGGAGCTGCTTGTGTTTTTTGTTTTTGGGTTTGGCGAGACTGAGGTTTTTGATAAGGTCTCGTAGCACGGGATCTGGCTGGTGACGGGTAGGACTTTCTTGGACAGTAGAACGACTTCCTAGAGTCCTTTCTAAAGGGCTGCTTTGAGGAGAAGTCGGAAGGCATCGAAGAGAGCTGTTTTAGGGTTTCATGATGGTCTTTTAGTTCAGCCACCATCCGTTGGATCTGTTCGCCGAACAGATTATCTCCTACACAAGGCACGTTGGACAACCGTTCTTGCACTTCTGGGCGAAGGTCAGAAGGCTTGAGCCAGGCCCACCTTCACACTGAAATAGCAGCTGCAGACACTCTGGTAGAGGTGTCAAAAATGTCATAAGATGTTCTGATCTCATGCTTGCCTGCCTCAAAACCTTTGCTTACAAGGGTTTGTAGTTGGTCTTGGAATTGCTGAGGCAGGGAGTCTGAGAAGTCCTGTATCTGCTTAAAGATGACCCTGTTATATTGGGTCATATAAAGCTGATAGGCAGCAATTTGGGAGATGAGCATGGCCCCTTGGAATACTCGGTGACCAATATTGTCTAGGAATTTCTGTTCCTTACCAGGAGGGGTAGATGAGAGATTTTGATCTTTTTGCCCTCTTTTGTGCAGACTCTACCGCGACAGAGTGGTGATCAAGCTGTGACTTCTGAAAACCTGGGGCTGACTGTACTAAATAAGTAGTGTCAGCTTTCCTGTATACTGGAGCAATTGTTCCTGGATTTTCCCAGTTCTTCTTGAGGAGATCAAGAAGAACCTGATGGACGGGAATAGAGGTTATTACCTTGGGGGCATCCAGGAATTGGAGCAACTCCATCATCTGGTGCCTATCATCCTGTTCCCTCTGCAATTGAAAAGGAACCAATTCAGCCATTGCCTTCACAAAATTTATAAATGAGAGGTCCTCTGGAGGAGAACGCTTTCTACTCTCATTGGGTGAAGGTAAGTCATCGGTGTCTGATGAGGTATCATCTCCTCAGGTATCATAAGGATCAACACCCTTTCCTCTAGGAAGTAGAGGGGGACAGGGTGGTTGGATACCTGAAGGTCCTGGTCTATGCTCCGAAGGAATCAGAGGCATTATCGGAGGCACCGACGATGGCATCGAAGGCACCGGTATAGGCATCGATGGATGGCTCTGTGGCGCCGATGGACGTATCGGCACCGATGGTTGGATCGGTGGTGAGGAACGTATCGGCATCGATGGCTGAGGCAGAATTCCCGATGGAGGGATGCGGAACGGTGTTTCTCCTCCCGATGATGTCGTCAGTGGGGAGGGCATCGGAGCCATTGGAGACCCGGGATCCATCGGTGGAAAGGCGGCCACTAGTGCTTCCATCCTGGATAGCAGCGGTACCAGCACTGCCGGAATTGGGTCGATGATCGGTTCCACAGACGGTGCCGGAGGAACCTGAAGACGTTGCATCACCTTGTCGATGGCCTCCTGAACCATCTGGTCCAGTTCTTCTCGGAAACCTGGAACAAGCAGCCCCAGCTCCAGAACAGAAGGAGGCAAAGGCATAGCCGGAGGGACCACTGTTAAAGGCGGAGTTGCAGCTCCCGATCCCCGATCGGGTGAGGGTTGCCTCGGTGACCCGGTCGCAGGAATGGTCGGTGCCTTTCCTGGACGGGGTTTCTTCAACAGCGGCTCGGACGATGGCGAGGTCGATGATTTCGCTCCTTCGATGGTCCGAGTCTTATGGTGTCGATGGCGATGTTTCTCCCTGCGATCCCCTTGATCCTGAGGGGGAGTAGAGGGTGTTGATGGCCGAGAAGTCATCGATGCCGGTCGGTCACCGGTCGATGCTGTCAAGAAGTTGATGTGCCGGTTCTGACGACGTCGATGCAATGGACAGAGTCGGGGTTTGAGCACGGAAGAGAAGTTCCATCTTCTCCATTCTGGCCTTGCGACCCTTAGGTGTCCTTAGGGCACACTTGGTGCAGGTCAAGACATCATGCTCGCGTCCTAAACACATTACAGAGACTTTATGGGGGTCTGTGACAGACATGGTGTGGGTACAGTCCTGGCACCGACGAAACCGACGCCATGGCAAAAAATTGAGCCGCAGTACGGTCGACGGCCAGTAGGCCGCAAGGGCCAAACTCGACGATAATCGACGGGAAACGGGTAAAAACTTACCAGAGTACCGCGGACTGAGAAAAGTTAGAGGAGCGACCCCTGTGGGACAATTTAACTTTTAGTAATTCCGTGAGGAAAACTCCTGTCCGGAATCTCTTCAGAGCTCCTTTACCGCGAGGCTACTGCTGTGAGGAAAGAAGAAGACTGAAAGGGGACCCCTGCTGGCTGCAGGGTTAGTGCCATGCTGGGCATGCCCAGTAAGGGGCCAGTCAAAGTTCTGGAAACTTTGACAGAAGTTTTCCGTGATTGAGTTCCATCCTGATGATGTCATCTATATGTGAGGACTACCATCCTGCTTGTCCTGTGAGAAATTTCTGTTACCAAAAAGGGAAAAGAGATCTCAGCCTAGGTTAATTTACTTTAATATCATTTAGTTTCACTTAATGTAACTTGATGATGTTTTGATATGGATATTGCTTATCCTTGTTTGTGGTTATGGTTGGATAGATTAACTATTCTCAATAAAAATTGTCAAATTGGAAAAAAAGAATCTAGTCATGCTCAAAAGACTAATCCATAATCCGCAATGGGCTACAAACTGTATCAAAGGTAAATG
Source organism: Rhinatrema bivittatum (assembly GCF_901001135.1). Classification (NCBI taxonomy): domain Eukaryota; kingdom Metazoa; phylum Chordata; class Amphibia; order Gymnophiona; family Rhinatrematidae; genus Rhinatrema; species Rhinatrema bivittatum. The sequence continues at coordinate 96,881,758 of NC_042622.1, read as the reverse complement.
AAATGAAATGAAGCTCTACACAGCCCATCCTACATCTGTGGAAGAATGGGTCAAATTGCACCAGGGTACTCATTCCACCTAGCCTAATGTGAACGAACTTTGCCTGGAGATTGCAGAACCAGTGACCTCCATAGTGCTGCTTACTTTAATTATCAGAAAGGACGTCCACAAAACACTTGCGGACAACCCCTTGTTTAGGGGGACAATCTTTTTGGCAAAAAGCTTCGCGAGATGGTTGCTCAGATAAAATGACCAGAATGTGGCAGTGCAGTTGCTCTTGACAGCTCCATGATGTGACATTTCTACCCATTCAAATGACCATATTTCCACATTTTTCAACATTACCATCTACTGCCCCTTCAGACCCAGCGTCAACCACCACTTCCAGCCAGGCCTAGACAAAGAGAACGCTGTCAGCAAAAAACTAAACAGGCCTATCCCAAACCAGAGCCTAGTTTTTGATCCCTCTGAACAATCCATTTCCAACTCTCACAGTAGGGGGAAGAATCTAACATTTCATGGAGGAGTGGTGTCTGATCAGCAAGGACCCCTGAGTCCTCCAAATTGTGTAGTCTGGGTATCAGTTGCTCTCTCCCAGTCTCCATCCTTCCCACATTGTTCTGCACTCAAGATCCTTCTTATTTATTGCAGCTTCGATTGGAAGTCCAATTGCTTCTCAGCCATAAGCAAAAGAGCCAATCCAATGTCCCAAACATGTTTCTGGGTTTCTATTCCCAATACTTCCTGATCCCCAAGAAAATAGGGACTTTGGCCGATTCTCGACTAGAGATACCTAAATAGGTATATACTCAGAGAAATTTAAACAATGAACTCTCTCAGCACTATCCTGCCTTATATACAGGACAAAACGATGTGTGGTTTGGATGTAAAGGAAGCACATACCAAAACTCTTCAAAGTATTTGGACCAAGAGCCGCTATCAAATGAATATTCTAGAGTTATGAGCAATCAGATGTGCTATATCAAACTTTGTGCATCTTCCTCAAGGAAAGAACATCCTGATTGAAACAGCAATATTTTACGTCAACAAGCAAGGAGGAACTGGATCATGGCTACTCTGCCACAAAGTACTAAAGATCTGGAATTGGGAGGAAAGAAATCAAGCTATTCTACAGGCCACCTATCTGCCAGCATCTTCAACATGCTGGCAGATCAGAGTATGTCAGCCATATAAGTGGTCTCTACAGCAATCAGTGGTTGATGAATTCTTTTACTTAAGGGGGCTACTGTCAGTAGACCTCTTTGATTCACAGCAGAAGTGAGGTATTCTGCTAGCATGCAGTTTCTGTATAGGATTCTACAGCAGCTTGACTTGTTCTGGTTTCCTAATGGGATGGGTATTGGTTTTTTAGGGCCTGGTGTAATATTTGCAATGCTACCTTTTCATAGATACAGCTGTTATGGTTTTAGTGCTGGCATGCTGTTTTGGTATGGGAGGTTTACTATATTGTAACTACTTCAATTTATTCATGGCTTTCTGAGGGCCACACCAACATATATTATAATAGACCTAATACCACATGGTTTCCAATTGTCTTTTTTTGCAAGATTTTCTGGTTGGCATGACAGAATTTCATGTAACTATAATATACATATTGTTGTGTTATTCTTACTTTGGAAGTCTATACTTAGAAAAGGCTTTTTCATGTAAAAGTATTACCAAATATTTTTTAATTATATATGGTAAGAACAGTGCAACTTGCACCAGCTCTGCTGTCCAGTAGAGTAGGATGGAACAAGTCCATAGGACAATTTTTAAGCAGCTATCCACACTAAGAGGGCATTTCTTTTCACCAGTGGAAACTGCCACATAATGTGTACTATTAACAGTTAGCTCCATATATTTCTATTATGAAATAACCAAGAGGGAAAAGAACAAATATGGTCAGAAATAGAAATATAGTTTCATTCTCGGTTCAAAAGACATTAGCATCCACAGAACGCCAATTTGGCAGTTCAGATTGTATTCTGATTTGCCACAGTTAATTCAAGCTGCACTGGCACTTGGAGAAGAGGCTTCTTTTTAGGGCAGGAATATTTGCCTATGTCCACTATACACCTTGTTTGCAGTATCTTCTGTCTTGAAGAGAGTATCATGATTGTATCATTGGTCCACCCAAATGAACTGAAATAAAAATCAATCAAGCAAGTAGCATCACCTGCAGCTTGCTTGTTCACATTTATTTCTACATATTTAAATGGACTAAACAACCACAGTACCATATTCAAATCAGAACTGAAAGCTCTTAGATGATATGATATGTTACTATGATGATTGTTAAAGGTACAGTCAATGTTACCTAGATACAGGGGGATAGACAAAGACCTCTGGAGGTCACTTCCAGCCCTATTTCTCTATGATTCTATGAAATAACTTAGACATGGAAAGAGCCATGTTTTAAAATCTAATTATATACTTACTAGTTATGGTATACCTATAAGTTTGCAACAGGTCAACCAAATTTTACTCTTTGTACCTAGTGGTCAAGGGATTTCAGGATTGATTTATTTTGCTGATTTATTTTGATTTATTTTATTTTGATTTATTGATTTATTTTGCTTGCCCATCAGCTCTGCCCTACCCCTTTGGACTTCCACATCCATTGGTATCAGTCTTTATTTGGTGATGGCACCAGCAGCCATTTGTGTGTAATTACCCAAGATCTTTTGTTCTGCCATTGTAATGATAATTCTCTGCTAGGGGCCACAGACTGCATCTCCTTCAAGAACCAGGTACATGGGTACCCAGAACCTAGCCAACAGATGTCACTGTTGCACAAAAATTGGGTCTCTTCTACCTCACAAGGGGGCCGATGCAATAAATATGCACAGAAAGCGGGCGCTGAGCATAAGGGGATTAGTTAATGCCTATACAACCCGCTTCCAACTGCGGGTTATACATCAGCCCCAAGGACTATAAACATTATCTCTACAGCAGCTGCAGCAACAGCACAACTAAGAAGCTCAACCTGCATCTCCTGGAAAGCACAATCACCAAGTCATCAGGTCAGGCCTAGCACTTCAAGATTTATCTTGTAGCACACAGCTTCACTCCCAGTCTAATTGCTAAGACAAAAGACAACAGCACTCTCTTTTTTTCCATTCTGGAATACTTCAAATTAGCTCTTCGGTTTTATAATGAACAAGACTCTGGCCACACTGGTTTCCCTCTAATACAGATTAAATTTTCTATAATCTTAAGCTTGAGACAGGTATAACTTTTCTTCATGCAAATACAGTAAGGAATGACACATATAGTTTGTACCTTAGACATGATAGTGATAAAATCCTTGAAAGTCTTCAGCTTGTTTCCCTCCAGAGTCTTGTGAATGGCAAGTTCCATCCTGAGCAGGTAATGCAATCCCGACTCTAGGTCAGCCATGTACAGCTTAGAGCTAAAAACACAAAGTAAATGGTAAAAAATAAACTTAAAAAAGATACCCCAACTCTTACAGTTGCATAAATTGTCCCTAAAAAAGAAAATAAATAAAAACAGAATACATCTTACTATACTGTTTTGTTTTTTTCAAAGAAACTATAGAAGAAACACGTCAAACCTTAAGAGGTCATCCAGCACATTCCCATTGCCTCCAAATGTTCATTTGTCTTCAAATATTTGTTTTGAGTACAGAAAGTTGTGTTTTATTTCGAGAACAATTTTCAAGTAGAAATACCAGGGTAACTAAAACGTAACCCAGGTAAATATCAGGGAAACAAAACTATTCCCTCCCCCAGCAGTTAAATCTAGCCAGGTTCCACAATACAGCTAAAAGTTTGCTATGGAAAATTTTTCTGGGAGAGGAGGGAAATGGATAGATATTGGGGAAAGGAAGGTACACAGAGATTTGATGTTCAAATCATTGTGCATACTTTCCTGCATGAACCTTGCATGCTATTAAAGCAGGTACAAACCTTGCAGAAGCAAATTTTTTAAGGAAAAGTACATAGATAGTTTTTGTTTAAAAATTAGCTTGAAGTCTGCAGACCCCCTTGTACAAAATTGACCCCCTTAAAGGTATAGCATAGACCAGTAAGAAAACATTTTAATTCCCTGACTCACCGCTTGTGCACTCAGATTACAATAATTTCAGCACTTCCTCCTGTATAGTTGCATCTGTCTTGCCACACTGGCTTTCACACACTAACACAAAGATATTACCACCAGTGCAATAACTGACTCTCTTTCTTGCTGAAGAGGGGGTGGAGTCGAGAAAGAGATTGTCCTAGAACTGGAAGCAGAGATGTGTCTTGGGTTTCATAATCAGTCCACCCCCAATCCAAGAACAATCCTGCTAGCTTTATGGGAACAATTTAAAAAATTGGCACCAAAAACTGGAAGAGCCAAAGGTATACATTGTACTGGTTGATGTTTATATAAGCAATTAGCTGCTTATATAGGAGCCAACTTTTCAAAATGATTGAGGAGTGCTAAACGCAACACAAATTATCCCTTCCTGGAAACAGTGAAGGAGTTTGCTCAATATTAGGAGTGCTAAAGCACTCACTATACCAGGGGTGGGCAATTCCGGTCCTTGAGGGCCGCAAACCAGTTGGGTTTTCAGGATATCTTTAATGAATATGCATGAGAGAGACCTGCATACATACTGCCTCATTTCATTTTCATTTCATTTAAAAAAAAATTATTAAACGCCTAACACAGAATGGCCTAGGCGATATACAAAATAAACAGACATAATAATAAAAACAATGACATAAAAATAACATACATAAATATAAGTTTCATAGAAACTATCATAAAATATTCCAAACTATCATTAACGATATATCCCTAGAGAATCGCTGTATTACATACATGGAGTAAACTCATCAGAAAAGTTCAAAGGTTGACACACCATGAATTGACAATAGAATTATAGCATGTTGACATTGTAATTATGCACTATTAAATGCACGGGTTAACAAATAATTCTTGAATACCATCTTGAATTTTTTAACATCATCCAACACCCGGATTTCAAAAGGGATTGAGTTCCACTGGACTGGAGCCGCAATAGAAAAAGAAGTTTCTCTAGTATTAAAAAGACGTGCCTGACGAACTGTAGGAATTTCTAATAAATTCAACTGTGAAGATCTTAAAGATCTAACAGGTTTATAGATTCGTAAAAGCGCATTAAACCAAACAGACGACTCTGAAGCACGTAATTTGAACACAGTCATACCAATCTTGAACACTATACGCTCTTGAACGGGCAGCCAATTTAGTTTAGCAAGGACAGGAGAGATCTTATCAAAACGTTTAGAAGATGAAACAATTCTAGCCGCTGAATTCAGAATCAATTGAATCGAATGAATGACAAATTTGGGTAGACCAATGTAAAGACCGTTACAATAATCAATGTGAGGGAAAATTATCGCCCGTACTACCATCAAAAAGTCGGTGTCATATAACAAACATCAAAAAGTCGGTGTCATATAACAAACACTTAAACAAAGCCTTCAACACAAAGAACAACAATGGCGGAAGAATCCCACCACCACTGCACGGGCCTCCTACAAAACCACAATGAGCTACTATAGGGCCACTATTCTTCGTACCAAAAGGGACTTCTACGCCAAAAAAATACACGGCTTCCTGTATGACCCAAAAACTCTCTTCTCATATGTTGCCACACTCACCACCCCTATTCCTCCAGCCATCCCGGAAGAAGAAGCACAAAACAAATCCTCCGAGCTGGCAGTCTTCTTCGACAACAAAATAAAAAATTTACTTATCCCGCTACTATCTTCCAACCCCATTCCCAACTCCCAGCCTCCTCCTGACCAAAACCATGCCCCACTGACACACAAATGGTCTCTAGAATCTTTTGATACTACATTATCCCTGGAAATAGAATCTATCATCAAGAAAATGAAGCCCTCTTCGCACCCTATAGACCAAATCCCGACCAAACTCCTTCTCACGATCCCTAACATCATCGCCAAACCTTTGGCCGACATCATAAACTGTTCACTCTCAAACGGTACTGTCCCGGATGCTTTAAAAACAGCCTCGCTGAAACCATTACTAAAAAAACCCAACTTGGACCCATCTAACCCCACAAATTTTCGCCCTATCGCTAACCTACCTTTCATAGCCAAGCTAATGGAGAAGCTGGTCAATACCAGACTCACTGACTACCTCGAATCCCACAACATACTATATCCATCGCAATTCGGTTTCAGGAAATGCAGAAATACAGAATCTCTCCTTCTCTCATTAACGGACAACATCCTGTTGGGTCTCGACAAAGGTCAATCATACTTACTAGCCCTGCTAGACATCTCGGCAGCGTTCGACACAGTTAACCACACAATCCTCATCAACCGTCTGATGGAAATAGGCATTTCAGGGGCTGCACTCCTCTGGTTAAAATCCTTTCTAAGCGACAGATACTATAAAGTTAAAATAATCAACAAAGAGTCTCACCCTGTAGCTGCCAAACAAGGAGTTCCCCAGGGTTCCTCTCTCTCGCCGACCCTATTCAACATATATCTTCTCCCCCTATGCCAACTCCTCAATAATCTCAACCTCACATACTTCATCTATGCAGACGATGTGCAGATCCTAATCCCCATCAAGGATCCAGTTTCAGACACCCTAAACTACTGGAATAGCTGCCTCCACACCATCAACCTCCTTCTCACAAGTCTATGCCTCGTACTCAATACGTCCAAGACCGAACTGCTAATCATTTCCCCTAATGATAATAACCCGCTAGCCTTCAATACCAACACACCACTAACAAGTCAAGTGAGAAACCTGGGGGCATTCCTAGACTCCAGAATGAACCTCAAAAAATTCATCAACAACACCACCAAAGAAGGTTTTTATAAACTACAGGTACTAAAACAGTTAAGACCTCTTTTACACTTCCACGACTACCGTTCGGTCCTTCAAGCCATACTATTCTCAAAGATTGACTATTGTAATGCTTTGTTGCTAGGTCTCCCGGCCTCTTCTACCAAACCTCTTCAAATGCTGCAAAACGCTGCAGCCAGGATCCTCACAAACTCTCGCCGAATGGACCACATCACCCCGATTCTAAAAATACTCCACTGGCTACCCATTCGCCACAGAATTCTCTTCAAGACACTTACTATTATCCACAAAACCTTATTTCAGGAATCCTCGCTCCAGCTTACCATACCCCTCAAACCACACGCCTCTGCAAGACCCACCAGATCTGCATACAGAGATTCCCTCCAGGTTCCCCCAAAAAAGTCCATTCTCCACAACACCATTGAAAAACGTGCTCTATCAACTGCCGGTCCGCATCACTGGAACTCTCTTCCGCCAGATCTCCGCCAGGAACATTGCCATATCACCTTCAGAAAAAAATTAAAAACTTGGCTGTTCGCCCAAGCATACCCCTGAAGAAACCGCAGGATCACCCCCACAGTTACATACCCCGCGGTTGCGGCCTCCTTCAGCAACTCAAAAAAGGAACTATTTCTCGGCTAACTGCACTTTAATATAACTTGCCTTATATTACACACCACGTAATTTTGTATATAATGCTTACCATGTAAACACTCACGTTTCTGCTTATTTGCTTTGTTTCTCCAGTTAGAAATTGTTTAACCTATCCTTTTCTCTAACAACCAAGTTCCACATTCCCTGTTATAATGTAATTTCTTGCTTCCATTGTTAACTGGTTTTTTCCCCCTAGTTCATTGTAAACCGGTACGATAAGACCTGGTCTTGAGCATCGGTATATTAAAAGAATTTAAATAAATAAATAAATAAATAAATAAATAAATATAACAAATGACGTAAGCCAATTAGAAGGCGTAGTTTAAAGAAACCAGATCTGATCAATGATCTGATCTGGGGTTTGAATGACAAAGTTGAATCAAGCAGAACACCCAAGCTTTTAATGGGGTTACAGAGAGAAAAAACTAAACCATCAATAGTAATGGTGTCATGTAACGGAGAATCAAGAGGTCTATGAATTAAGAGCATTGTAGTCTTACTAGTATTTAGCGACAATTTATTCTGTTTAAGCCAACGATTAATGGTGTTCATACATAATGTCAACAAATCAACTGTGGAAGACCAGGAATTCTGAACCTTTATATAAAATTGTATGTCGTCTGCGTAGATCTTGAATCCGTCTGAGATAATGGACAACAACTTAGCTATTGGGGAAAGATAGACGTTGAATAACATTGCCGAGAGGGCAGAACCCTGTGGTACACCCGATCTCATTTGTTGTGGGGAGGAACAAACATTGTTGAATTTAAAGACTTGGGAGCGATCTGACAGATAGCTCTCAAACCAAGCCAACACTGTTCCTGAGATACTGCATTCTCGTAGGTGGAACAATAAAATTTGATGATCAATAGAATCAAAGGCGGCAGTGATGTCAAGAGAAACTAGAATAAACTGTTGTCCACTATCTAACTTACGTTTGATAGAGTCAAGTTGTATGCAAATCTATTTCATGCATATTCATTAGGGGTATCCTGAAAACCCGACTGGTTTGCGGCCCTCGAGGAGCGGACTTGCCCACCCCTGCACTATACCCACAGAGCTGGCACCTCTATAATGCTGCTAATTTCTTAATGATTGCTCTCACCAGTTCTGTTCTATTTGGTGAAGCACTCCTTTTCACAAAAAACATCTAATCCTCCACTACCTCTTTCAATATAACAAAAATAGGTTATTGTATGTTCTATGTACCGTATATGCTATGTACCAATTAACACTGAAAATTATATTCCAAACATGGGAATCTTGGAAGATTCTGAAACCATTCATTGAATCAGCATATAAAAATTACCTAAGCATATTATACATGAGCTTTTAAAACACACAGAAGTCCCTTTTTCAGATGTCACATCAGAAGTAGGTATCCATGTGGTTTTCACATCTCGGACCAGATATTCAAAGCACGTTCAGTGCTAGTTAGCCGGATAAGCGTGACTGAATATGCGCCCATGTTCAGTGGCTACCGCTTATCAGTATAAGTTGGCCACATAAGAAGTGAGTATAAAGTGAGCAGATTTGGGCTGATATTCGGATTTGAGCAGATATTCGGATTTAGCCACATAATTTGTATAGCTAAGCTAGATGTGCCATAGAACAAGCCTAAACTTAACCGGTTAGATTTATATGGCTAAGCGCTCAGTTATATGCATATATTCAGCAGCATAGCTGTGCCACTGAATATACAACACAACTTAGCTGGATAAGTTCTAACTGGCGAAGTTACTTAACTGGCCAGGTTTGAATACTGACCCCCTCATATATAACATTTTTGGATAATACTTACATTGATTCAATAAAGCTATCTAAGCATGCAAATGAGAAATTACTACTTACCTGATCATTTCCTTTTCTTTAGGACAGACAGATGAATCCAGAACCAGAGGGTCATGCACCTCTACCAGCAGATGGAGATGGAGCAAAGCTGACAACACAGTATATATATTCCCTGCAGTGACATCAGCCTGCCCAGTATTCTCTGCAAAGCCAACTGTGGACAGACTAACAAAACTTGATTAATAACAGATAACCATTTCCAGCAGTCAGTCAACAGGAAACACTGAGCTCAGACAAGAATTTACTAACACTAGTCTAGAGACTGGATTAACACTTACCAGTAACTCCTGGAAACAGAGCCACACAGGAGGACCGTAGCACAATTATTCGGTAGACAAGGGCAGAAAGTTGGATTCATCTGTCTGTCCTAAAGAAAAGGAAACTATCAGGTAAGCAGTAATTTCTCATTTCTTAGGGTTCAGACAGAAGAATCCAGAAGTAGTAGGATGTACCCAAGGTAATCCCGCACAGGGTGGGAGGCTGCCCGCGGTCCAGTCAAAACCGCATGTGCAAAGGCTGTGCCCTCCCAGACCTGCACATCCAAACGATAAGACCTGGAAAAGGTATGTAAGGAGGACTACATCCAGCTTGGCAAATGTCGACAGGAGACAACAATCTAACTTCCATGCATGACACTGCCTGAACCCTAGTGGAATGAGCCCTAACCTGTCTAGACAATGGCTGCTCAGCATTCACATACGCGGCCGTGACTACCTCCTTAATCCAGAGAGCTATTGTAGCCTGCAAAGCCGGCTCGCCCCGTTTACTGCTACCATGGAGGACAAATAGGCAATCCATTTTCATGAGAGGTTTAGAAACCTCCAGATACCTCAAGATGTCTCAACATCCAAGGGTTGCAATGTGTGATATTCCTCCGCATCCAGCTCCTTATCCAGGGACGGCAGGGAAATGAACTGATTCAAGTGAAAACCTGAGACCACTTTTGGCAAAAAGGAAGGAACAGTATGCAGCTGTATTGTCCCTGAAGTCACTCGAAGGAACTGCTCCCAGCAAGACAAGGCCTGCAGCTCGGATACTCTACACATAGAACAAATTGCCACAAGAAACACTGTTTTCAAGGACAATATCCACAAGGAAAGTGTAAGCATCAGTTGAAAAGTAGGACCCGCCAAGAAATCCAAAACCAGATTAAGACTCCACAAGGACACCAGTAACCACAAGGGAGGACAAAGATGTTTCATTCCTGTCCAGAAACGGGCAATATCTGGATGAGCCGACAAGGGTCCACCATTCACCTGACCCCTGAAATAGGCAAGAGCCGCTACCTGTACCTTCAATGAATTAAGAGCCAACCCTTTATTCAATCCATCCTGCAAAAATTCCAAAACGAGCAGAATCTTAACTGAACGAGGAAGAACCCCTCAATCTTCATACCAAGCCTCAAACACTCACCAAACTTGCATATAGGCTAAGGAAGTGAAGAACTTTCTCGCCCATAACAAAATAGCAATCACTGCAGTAGAATATCCATGCTTCAGCAAGCAAGCCCTCTCAAGGCCAAACCGTAAGAGAAAATTGAGTCAGATCTTCGTGAAGAACAGGCCCCTGCCTCAACAGATCGCTGTGTGCCGCAAACCAGAGGGGAGAGTCTACCATGAGCCTCTGCAAATCTGTATACCATGGTCTCCTGGGCCAATCTGGTGCCACTAGATGCACCATCCCTCTGTAAATCTCGACCCTCCAAACCATTCTGCCCATAGGCCACGGGGGAAAAGCATACAGTAGCTTGCCCTCAGGCCACATCTGCATGACAGCATCAATGCCCAATGACTTTGGATCTCTCTTGAGATTGAAGAATTGAGGAAGCTTTGCATTGTGAGAAGTCAACAGCAGGTCCAGAAACTGAAGGCCCAAGTGATCCACTATTAGCTGAAATGCCTCGTCTGACAACACCCATTCTCTTGGATCCAAACTCTGTTGCTGAAAAAGTCTGCTCTTACATTGTCTTTTCCTGCAATGTGCGAAGCTCAGATCTCCTGAAGATGCCCTTCTGCCCATCCCATAATTTGGTCTATTTTCTGCGACACTTGCTGGCTCTTGGTTCCTCCCTGCTAATTGATGTAGGACTCTGTTATTGCATTGTCAGATATTATCTGGACTGTACGACCCTGCAACCTGTTGCCGAGCTGCAAGCATGCCAACTGGACCACCTGGGCTTCCAGCAGACTGATTATCCAGAGAGACTCTTCTGCACTCCAGCAACCTTGAGCTGTGAAGCTCCTGACAGTGAGCTCCCCAACTAGGCAGACTAGCATCTGTTGTACTAGCCAGTCTGGTGATTTTAGAGAAACCCCCTTTCTTGGATGATCCACTTGCAGCCAACACTATAGTTGAAAGTAGACATCCATCGGCAGATGGAGCCGAATTGAATAATCTTGAGACTGTGGGCTCTAATGAGACAGCAGGGAGCGCTGAAGTAGGACACACATGCACCCTTGCCCATGCACCACTTCCAGGGTCACTGCCATCAATCCAAGCACCCATAGATAGGACCACACCATTGGGCGTATTTGTGTTCATCAACAGAAGCACCTGCGCCATCAACTTCTGAATACGACCCTTCAGTAGGAAAACCCTACCCTGCTTCATGTCGAACTGAACACTGAGATTCTCTAGTGACTGAGATGGCTGAAGACTGCTCTTGTCTGGCAAAATACTACGAGAGATATCCCAGATCCCCCAATAATCACAATATCACCTCAACAGTGGGAATCAGTAATCATAAAAACCATCTAGTTCTAGACAATAGAATTCATTGTATGCAACACCATGTATATAAATTCCATACAAGTAAAAACCTATTTTGCATATATTTATTTTTAATTTTTTTATTATTTAAATTTTCTATTGCACTTATTCCTATTAGCATAATACATTATAGTATACAACTTTATAAAAAATACAAAAACATCAATCAATCAAATAATTGTGGACATGTTACTACAATCAATTCATATGATTCACATATATATTATCATATGGACATATCCTAACCCTTTACACCATAATACCCCATATCTACATTCACACCTCATTCATACTCATAAAATCTATACCCCATAAAATACAGTGTTTCATTGCTCGCTGGCTAATGGGGATACTTTCACGAGGTCTTTTGGGGTAGAAACTGCCAAAATGAAGTATCGAATTTCTGTCAGTAGGTTTGACAAAGACAGACATTTCCAAAACATCCCCCACCCATCGGACAACCATATCCAAAAATGTTATGCATCGTCTACTACTATGTACTGTAAACTTCAAATTCTCATCCAATGAATTCATCCAATGAATGAATACAGTAAGCTGTTGATCACTCCCCACTCCAAATCCAAAAAAGGTCATCAATGAACCTCTTCCAGAAAATAATGTGCTGGAAAGTGAGAGCAGGGTAAATACGATTCCTCGAAGGCCGCCATATAGAGACATGCAACAGAAGGGGCTACCGGGGACCCCATGGGGAACCTCTTTATTTGTCTATAATATTCATCATAGAATGTGAAGAAAAATTCCTTAATCACAATCTGGGATAATTGTATAATCACTGCGGCCCTCTTACTGCTGATATCCCTCATATTCAAAACTCGCTGAATAATGTCTATAGCTCGTGTCTGGGGGATATTAGTGTATAACGCAGTCACATCTGCTGTGACCAATAAATGTCCATCCTTTCTACCTATGAGTTCTGGGTACGGTGGCCAGAGCAAAAGAGAGCTCAAAACTGAAAATGACGACCCTAAACCGTGAAATGCAGAAAAAACTGTGCTCTAACCGGATGGGAATATGAAGGTACGCCTCAGCAGATCCAATGAGGTCAGAAACTCCCTCAACTGCACAGCCATTATTACTGAATGCAAGATTTCTAAGCGAAAATGAGTCATCCGCAAATGATGGTTGACCCCTTTGATATCTAGGATGGGACGAAAAGAGCCCCCCATCTTGGGCACAATGAAATAAATGGCATATTGGCCCGTATTATCTAAGAAAATGCCATACTGGGTCAGACCAAGGGTCCATCAAGCCCAGCATCCTGTTTCCAACAGTGGCCAATCCAGGCCATAAGAACCTGGCAAGTACCCAAAAACTAAGTATAGTCCATGTTACCATTGCTAATGGCAGTGGCTATTCTCTAAGTGAACTTAATAGCAGGTAATGGACTTCTCCTCCAAGAACTTATCCAATCCTTTTTTAAACAGCTATACTAACTGCACTAACCACATTCTCTGGCAACAAATTCCAGAGTTTAATTGTGCGTTGAGTAAAAAAGAACTTTCTCCGATTAGTTTTAAATGTGCCCCATGCTAACTTCATGGAGTGCCCCCTAGTCTTTCTACTATCCGAAAGAGTAAATAACCGATTCACATCTACCCGTTCTAGACCTCTCATGATTTTAAACATCTCTATCATATCCCCCCCTCAGTCGTCTCTTCTCCAAGCTGAAAAGTCCTAACCTCTTTAGTCTTTCCTCATAGGGGAGTTGTTCCATTCCCCTTATTTTGGTAGCCCTTCTCTGTACCTTCTCCATCGCAATTATATCTTTTTTTGAGATGCGGCGACCAGAATTGTACACAGTAATCAAGGTGCGGTCTCACAATGGAGCACTGGAACCACAGCCCTCAGACTGAGAAGCCTCAACAATGTATACTCCACTGCCTGCCTCTTCTGTGGGATGTGGCAGGGAGACACCATGAACATGTCCAGAGGAACACAGCAAAACTCCAATGCATATCCATTTTGTATCACCTCCAGAATCCACTGGTCTGATGTGCTTTCGACCCATCTCTGATTTAAAAAAAAAAAAAAAAAAAAGAAGAGGTAACCCCCCCCCTCCAATCTCCTGTTTCTGGGGGTGGGTTAGCACACCTTCAATGGGAGGCTCGGGGGGGGGGGGGGGTCCCACAAACTGAGCCAGCACCACTTCTGTGCTGTATGGGATGAAAGGACTGAGACTTACTGAAAGGTCAAGTCCTCTGAAAGGTTGCTCATCTGCAGGGTTGAAAACACTTGGATTCCCTAGCACGGTCTCTCATGCTACAAGAGTGCGGCATCTACTTCTTATCCTCCCGGTAACCGAGGAACTAGAGACTTGCCCCATTTATTGCCATTTTCTCAAACTCGCTCCCAAACAAGAGCAAGCCTTTAAAGTGCAACTTCATAAGGTTAGACTTAGAGGTCGCATCTGTTGACCAATTTCTCAGCCATAACTGATGCCTGGCCACTATTAGCAAAGCCACCCCTCTGGCTGAGGTGTGGACCAAATCACAGCCTGCATCTACCAAAAAGATGACTGCTGGCTCCATCACTGCCCTGGAATTCACACCAGATTCATCCACCATCAGAGAGAAGTAAACAGGAGTGAGCCACCAGAGAACAACAAGAAGCTATCTGCAAAGTCATTGCCACTGCTTCAAATGCTTGCCTAAGGATGGTCTCAATCCTCCTATCATGCACATCCTTCCAAAAGGCCACTCCTCCCTCTTAAGGGATAGTCGGTCGCTTGGTAACGGCACACACAAGCGCATCCTCTTTTGGAAAATGCAACTAATCTCTCGCCACTGGATCCAGGGGTTACGGTCCCTCCAAGACTTGTCCCCCTTTGAAATTAGCCTCCGGGGCACCCCACTCAAAATCAACCAGTTCTTGAATGACCTCCATAACAGGAAAAAAAACAAGAGGCTTTACAGAAAGAAATCAAAATAGGATCTTACTTTGGCTCTGACATGGATTCAGCCCCAGGGACTCTCAGCATCTTTAATGTCTGGGAATTCAGAGCCAGGAACTCATCTCTATGCAAGAACTGCAACATAGCCTATACAGTTCCAATCCTGGAGGAATTTCCCCATCCTTCATCATCTGTGCCATCCGGGTCCCTAACAGGAAGTCCGGCTGTTGATCTAGGTGTACTTCGACACTTAACCGCAGCACCAGGCATGCGGGATGTCACCACCTGCAACTCTGACTTGGCAAGATTGGTTGGGGCTGAGGACTGCGCCTGAAGAAAGCACCACAATCCTTGAAAAGATTCCACCCAAGAAAAGGCAGAAGGATCCATGCCAAAACCAGGAGGCTCCTGTCCTGGGCCCACTGAGCTATATTTCCCTGCTGACGAACCAGTTAAGGGAGTTGCAAGGTGAGACGTCCCTTCTGACATGTCTTCATCCAGGCCCTCATCAGGCTGGGAAGAACTGGGTTTAGTAAAATCAGACGAAGGCAATTCTTCCTGAGCCTCCAAGCAGCGCTGGCACAAGTTATAGGGAATTCCAGGTTGAGATGCTTGAATATGACAAGCAGCTCAGAGGGTAAGGCACTTAGGTTTCTTAGCTATAGATGCCATCAGTCTTGACAGTGCACTTAACAGGCGACTGAAAGGTGTGCATCCAGCTGTATTCGCACTGCAAAAATTAGGAATCCAAAATTTAGGTGTTTAAAAATTTAATCGTGTAACCCTGTGCCTCGATGAGCGCCCAAAAACTGAGCACCCTTAATGCCGCTCAAATTGTGTATAGGTATGTGTGTACCTCAAATAGATGCCGCTACCAACTGGACGCCCAAGCACCTAAGCATCCAAAAACTGGGAGTGCTACCGAACACATATGAACTGATGGTCCTGAAGATGGCAGCCTAATGGGCAGGAAAATACGTGAAAACGCCGCTGTGGCCTACCACCCAGCACAAAGAGATAAGCCTAAGAAAGGGCTGCTCAACCTGCCAGGCTGCCCACATCCCCTAAACCCCTCGGAGGTGAGAACGAACGTCCGATCGGCACATTGAGTACAGAGACTGGAGGCAGGAGGGATTCCTAAAAAAAATTCCTCTGTTTGTTTTTTAAAGCTTTACCTGAGCTCAGCCCGTCCCAGCTGAGTACAGAGTCTGTCTCTGGCTGTGTGGGGAAAGGGCATATGTAGTCACCGCCACGCTCGGCTTCCTGCACCCACTTGCCTTTCAACCGTCTTTTACAGCTAAGTCCACGCCAGCTTAAAACCAGCTACTGGACCAAGGCACTCATCTGAGGGAATATCCAATATATATCACCTCAGGAATTCTCAACTGAGGAAGGGACCATATGGTATCACCACAGGAGAGCAGGCAAATTAATATTCTCTCTAACTCCTTCTGAAAACTTTAAGCAATTCCCAGAAGGGGGATGCATGACCCCCATCTGCTGGAGACAGAGAATACTGTCAGGCTGTCACTGCAGGGGTATATATACTGTGATGTCAGCTCTGCTCAGTCTCTATCTGCTGGTAGAGGGGCATAACCCACTGGTTCTGGATTCATCTGTCTGAACGCTGAGAAAGAATCCAGTTTACTCCAGCAGCCATACAACTACTACATCACTGTGTTATATATTCCAATCACTATACTGGAAATAAAATGCTTTTTTCTTACTATCATCTGGGTGGGGTTCTTCTTTTTGCAGTGGATTTGGTTTCTTATGAGTTGCTTTTGTCTCTTCTCCTAATTCCCTTTCCAGGCTCTTTTTTTCTTTTTCCTCTCTGTTTATCACCACTCCTCTCCATGACATCTTTCCCTTTCATCTTCATTTCCCTTCATTTCTCTTTACCTCTAAAATGTCTCCCTTACATCACCATCACTTTTCTCTATCCTTTCACATCTTAGTCTTACCCCCTCTTCCTTCTATCCATCTCTCACATTCTAGTTCTCCCTGTTCCAACCTTACACTTCCAACTCTCCATCTTCCCCTCAGTGGAGTGCTCCCCACCATCAGTCTCTTGATATCTGGCTCCCTTCTCCATTAACAGCCATCCTCCCCTTCACCACTCCATATACCCTATACTGACTCTTACACCCCTCTCAACTACTTCATTTCATTCACACCCTCCAATATGTCTCCCTCACCCTGTCATTCATGCTCTGATTCTCTCACCACCAATCATCCCTTCTCATATTTCTCCCCATCACCTTCTGATTCACTCTCCCCTAATCATACTCTCTTTCCTTCCAATATCTTCTCTAGCTCTATCATATATGCTCCACTATGCTTTCTGCTCTCACACACACCAATCAGTTCCCCCCCCCCCAATCACCACTCTCTGGCTCTCCTACTCCTACACTTTTAGCTCTTTGTCACCATGCCCCATTTCACCACCTCTGGCTCTCTCACACACCCTACATAGCCACCTCTGCCACCCCCCCACCCAATACTATCTCTGGCTGTCTTCCAGACACTTCCCCTCCGGTTCCCTTCCACTAGCTCTTTTGCATCACCTCCCAAGGGATTGTGTCCCTGTACTCCCCTACAGAGTTTTCATACACCCCAATACCCTGGCTCTCTCTCATCGCCTCAGCCACATCAAATCTGCACTGTTGATTTCAGGGAGATGATGGGGGGGTTGGAGAAGAACACCATATTCACCTTCTCCTTCTCGTGCTCTCCCAAGCTTTTACTCCCCTCATGTCTCCCCCCACCAGGATTCAACTATAACAACAAAAGGCTTCAACCATAATAACATAAGTTTCCTAATTTCCACCACTACAATGTAATATTAATAAGACTGTTACAATGTTATATATATTTCCATGTACAATGGTTTTATGGTTACTATGCAATAATAAGATACCTGAGTTACACGAATACAATACATTAAGATCTTTGAGTTATATGGTTACAATGCTATGTGGTTACATGATTATATGGTTCAATGTTATATGGTTACAATGTAAAAAATAATAAGATCCTGTAATCTTATTATTCTCCTTGTTGGCATGTAAACCGATGTGATATATCCCAATGAATGTCGGTATAAAAAAGCAAATAAAAAATAAAATCTCCCTAACTCAACATTCATCCCTTTTTATGCCTCCTCTTCCTCACTCTTCAACTCCAACATTAACCCCCTTAATATGCCACACCTCAAAGTAAATCGCCCACTCCTCACCTCTCACAATAAGCACATCCCTCACACTACTAGTATTCATCCCCTCTTCACCTTTTACTTTCTCTCCCTCTCCAATCAATACATTTTAGAGTACAGTCGGGAACTATCTCCTCCTTCCTCCCCCACTCTACCCCTTAGCCGAGTCCCAAATCTTGGGGAAATAGGCTGTCTGGTCCAGCCCCTCTCCTTTTGTCGTAACAAGGAGACAGGGTGGGAGGGGATGACACTGGAGCAGACACAGCAGAAAAGAAAAATTGCACTGCTCCTTTCCAGTCCCTCTTTTTCGGTTTCCTGCAGGCTGACTGAAGGGGAGGGGATATATCAGTAAACAGAACAGCTGTTTGAGATTTGGGGCAAGAGCCCTGTGTGCCCATGACTAACCATGCCCATGGTTTGAATTTGCAGTTATCACAGTTTCATAACTATGAAAGGCAAAGTATAGTCAAGAAATTTAAATCACAGAGAGAAGAATGCTAGTTTTAAGGATAAAAAAAAAAACCCTGAAAAAACTAAATCCTGCTCAGAGCTAAAAAGGCAAACAAGAAGAATAATACACCCTTAGCAAACCAGCCCTCTACTACACACATTTTCAATATAGACAGGCAGATATTTTGTCCATTTCTGAATGTAAAATCTTCTAAAGAAAAAAAAAGTAGTACTTAAAATATAACAACCACATAAGAGAGGAGATTAGTGTTGTAGCATGATTCTTTTTATCTCACTTTAAATTTCTTTAGTAGAGGTAAACATTTATTTTGGTCCCTATAAGAATTATAGATTTATATTTGGGGTTAAATGATTTATAAAACTTACTGTAGTTTTCAGTTACAACTGTGATATAAGAACATAAGAAATTGCCATGCTGGGTCAGATCAAGAGTCCATCAAGCCCAGCATCCTGTTTCCAACAGAGTCCAAAACCAGGCCACAAGAACCTGGCAATTACCCAAACACTATGAAGATCCCATGCTACCGATGCAATTAATAGCAGTGGCTATTCCCTAAGTATAATTGATTAATAGCCATTAATGGACTTCTCCTCCAAGAACTTATCCAATCCTTTTTTGAACCCAGCTACACTAACTGCACTAACCACATCAAAACCAGTGTAGAAAAGTTGCTATTTTTAAACCATCTTACAAAAGCAGCTTCCTCACAGTTACTATTTAAATGAAAGTACCAGGACATGTCCTAGATCCCACTGCCTAAGGATACACATTCATTTGAAATTAATAAGGAAGCTAAACTGAAAAATGGCTATTTTTGGTTCGTTGGAAGATTCTTCCATTTCAGCAAATAGCACATACTATTTGCAGAAAGATTATGACAGACAAAAAAAATAAATAAATAAACCCACCATACACATGCCCCTTGCTCTTTTCATAACTGTGGCCCACATCTAAAAGATGCAGGAGTGATTCCTAGTCACTCCTGCACCATGGGTCCTCCTTTAAAATTGGCATCAGCCTTGGAGCCAGCCAGAACCATGTTGATTCACAGTCATAAAGTAAGTTTGTTTTATAGCCGTGTTACTTTACAGCCATAAATCACCATGGCACTAGCCAGCCCCAAGGCAGACACCATTATTACAGGAGAACCAGTAGGAAAGAAGTGACAGGGGATGAACTCTTGCCCCTTTTAGATATGGACCACAGCTGAAGAAGTAGTTAAGAGAGTGATGGGGCATTTTTTTTTATTATATGAAATTTGGTTCTTATTTAATTTTCATTCCTATAGTACCACAGATCAGTCCAGACTTCTGGGTTTTGCCTCCTTTCCAGCAGATGGGAGAAAGAAAATGTTTTACTGACACTGCCTTATAACCTAGTGTGCAACCTGCAGTCTCTTAGCATTGACCTGTACCCAAGTCAAGATAGTAACATCACTAATTCCAGGCACAAATTGATAACCCCTGAACGAGCAGTGGGAAGTGGAAACTTAGAACAGATAACCTTGTCCACATTAAAAAAACATGAAGGACTAAACAAAACCTGTGCTATTCTCCAGATTAATTACCACAAAAGATTGAACAGACTCTCTAAACTCCCTACCTCAACCAGGCAGGACTCTGGACTGATCTGTGGTATTATAGGAACGAAAATGAGCAGGCAAGAACCAATTTTCCTTTCCGTGTACATACCCAGATCAGTCCAGACTCCTGTGATGTACCAAAGCTTCCCTAAATGGGGTGGGACCGCGAGAGTCTCGCTCGAAGCACACTCTCCCCAAAGCCCATGGTTTTTGGGGCCTGGACATCCAAATAATAATGCCTGGCGAAAGTGTGCAAAGACTTCCAAGTAGTCGCCTGCAAATCTCTTGCGGTGATACTTGACATTCGGCTCAGGTTGCCACCTGGGAACGAGTAGAATAAGCCCTTAAGCCCTCTGGGACCAGATGACCCTGACAGATAAACACGGAGGTAATGACTTCCTTCAACCACCGCGCGATCATGGCTTTTGACGCTTTATGCCCCTTTTTTGTACCACTTCACAGCACGAAAGGTGATCCGACAACCGGCAGCTGTTAATAACTTTAAGATATCGCAACAATGCATGCTTGACATCCAAAAGCCACAACTCTTTCGCATGTGGCACTGTAGCTTTCAAATTTGGGAAAGCCAGGAGCTCCACAGACTGACTTAAATGAATAGATGATACCACCTTCGGCAAAAAGGCTGAAACTGTCTGCAAGGAGACACCCGAATCAGAAATTCTCAAGGAAGGATCTCTACATGACAAGGCTTGAAGGTACGAGATCCTTCTAGTGGAACAAATCGCCACCAAGAACACCATCTTCAAAGTGGGATCTTTTATAGTAGCCATTTTTAAGAGGCTCAAACGATGCCACACACATGCCTTTCAGGACTAAGTTAAGGCTCCAGGAGGGACACAGCTTCTGAACTGGAGGGCGCAAATGCTTCGCCCCTCTGAGAAAATACACCACATCCGGATGTGCAGCCAGAGCTGATAGGTGTACCTTGCCTCGAAGACTACCTAAAAGCTACCACCTGAACTCTGAGGAAGTTAAAAGACAAACCCTTCACCAAACCTCTTTGCAAGAAGGTAAGAGTATGTGCTACCTAAGTACGCCTAGTGTCAACCCCCTGGCTCCATGCACCAGTCCTCAAATTCTCCAGACCCTCACACATCAAGGAGGTGGAAGACTTTCTAGCCTGCAAAAGAGTAGAAATGATATCCTCAGAGTAACCTCTCTCTCTTGAGCATTTCCTCTCAAGCCAAGTCATGAAACAGAAAGAAGTGAGCTGCCGGTACTGAAAATATGGGCCTTTGATGCAGAAGCTTTGGCAGATAAGCGAGTCTCAATGGGTCATCTACCGCTAGATTGATCAGATCTACAAACCAAGGCCTCTGAGACCATTCTAGAACTACCAGAATCATGTCTCAGGTGAACCTCCACATGCCGCAAAATCTTGCCCACCAGCGGCCACAGTGGAAACACATACAGCAGAATGTCCCGCAGCCAAGGAAGAACCAAGGCATCAACTCCCTCTGCCTCGCTCTCTCTTCTGCAACTGAAGAAGCAGAGCGCCTTTCCATTTCATTGAGTTGCCATTAAATCCATGTGGAACCTGCCCCACCTGCAATAGATGAGAGTCATTGCTTCCTCTGACAGATCCCACTCTCCGGGATCCAGCTGTTGACGGCTGAGAAAGTCTGCTTACACATTGTCGGTCCTTGCTATGTGAGAAGCCGCTATCAATGCCAGAAGCTGCTCTGCCCAGTGGATTAGCTCCCAAGTTTCCTGAGCTACCACTCAACTCTTGGTACCACTCTGCCAGTAGATATAAGCCACTGTCATCGCATTGTCGGACAAGATTCTGACTGGAGGACGAAAGGCATGCAGCACCAACCGCACTGCTCTCATATCTAAGCGACTGATAGACCATGACGCTTCCTCCGCCGACTACTGGCCTTGCACAGATTGGTCTTGGCAGTCAGTCCCCAGCCAGAGAGGTTGGCATTGGTGGTAACCACTATCCACTCTGGAACTTACAAGTCCACCCCTCGACACAAGTGGTCCCGACCAAGTCACCATGAGAGACTGGATATAGCTAACTCCATAAGCAGTAGTGGAAGCTGAAAACACTCAGACAACGGATCCCACCGGGAAAGTAAACCCACCTACAGAGGTCTCATAAGAGCAAATGCCCAAGGCATGAGCTCCAACGTGGATGCCATGGAGCTGAGAACCTGTAGGTAATTCCAGACCCTGGGCACCTGGCTCTCCAACAATCTGTAAACTCATGACTGCAACTTGAAAATGCACTCCTCTGTAAGAAAAACCTTCCCCCGGCTTGGTATCGAAGCACACTCCCAGGAATTCCAACACTTGAGATGGGACCAATTCAATATCCAGCTGAGTGATCACAAGCACTGCAGCACCAGATCCACCGCTTATCTGCAGTGGGCATCAGACTTCGCCCGAATGAGGCAGTCAGCCATATATGGGTACACCAACACCCCCTCCTTCTTGAGGGCTGCTGCCACCACACCATTACCTTGGTAAGAGTCCGTGCATCCATTGCCAGCCCAAACAGCAGGAAACAAAATTGAAAATACATGCCGAAGATTCTGAACCGTAGACATCTCTGATGGTTGGACTGCATTCCTATGTGCAAGTATGCTTCAGTCAGATCCAGGGTCACCAAGAACTCCCCCTTGTATACCACTGCAATGACCAAACGGAGAGTTTCCATCCAAAACAAGGAACCTTGAGAGCCACATTTACTTTCTTCAAATCCAGAATTAGACAAAAAGTCCCACGAAATAAATGGAATAATATCCCATCCCTCGTTCCCCCAAGGGGACGGGAACAATGGCTCCCAGCATCCTTAAACGGTTGATGGTCTCCCAAACCACCAGCCTTTTGCCTGCATAGGTGCAAGAGGACACCATGAACAAGTCTCTTAGTGGACGAGCAAACTCTAAAGCGTAACCTTGACTTATCACATCTAGGGTGATCCAGGGTGATTTTGGCCCACTCCTCGACTGAGCAGTCTTAGATCCTGGTGCCCCCAGCTGAAGCCATCTCTATTTGGCATCCGGCTTCGAAAGGACTGATTCCAGAACCATTGCCTGCCAAAGCCTTGTGTCTGAGCTCCTCCTGAAGCTCTAAGTTTGCCGAAAACGCTGATTCATCCGATAGCGAATCCAAAGGGAGGAGGAACCCTTGCTGAGCCTCAGCTTATCCTCAGATATCTTGTGACCTATGTATCTGCCCAAAGGCTTCACCAGCTTCTCTAAGTCATTTAAAAAAAAAAAAAGGAACTTACCTTTTAGATTTATTTATTTTTTTTTTTTTTAAAGGGAAGGCTCCTAATTGAAACTTAGACCACATGTCCGCCAACCAGTTCCTTAACCAAAGGAGTCGACTGACAGAGACAGCAGTCACCATAGTCCTGGAAGTTGTCCGGATGAGATCATATAAGGCATCAGATCCATGGGCCACCATGGCTTCCAGCTGCTCAGCCTGCTTGGCCTCCGAAGTTGAGTTCACCTTCTCGGACTGTAACTGCTGCATCCAGCGCAAACCAACTGGAAGCATAAAGTTGCTACACACTGCAGCACGAATGCCTGGAGCAGAGACCTCAAAAATCTTCTTGAGGTAACCCTCAAATTTTCTATCTTGCATATCATAGAAACATAGAAATGACGGCAGAAGAAGACCAAACGGCCCATCCAGTCTGCCCAGCAAGCTATGTACTTTTTTTTTTTTTCCCACATACTTGTTACTCTTGGCTTTTACTACCTTTTAGTTCTATTTCCCTTCCACCCCACCATTAATGCAGAGAGCATTGCTGGAACTGCATCCAAGTGAATATCTAGCTTAATTAGGGGTAGTAACTGCCGCAATAAGCAAGCTACACCCATGCCTCTGTCCACCCAGACTATGCAATTCGGGCCTTGTTGGTTGTTGTCCATATACAGATCCTCTTTTCTACATTCCCCTGCCATTGTATCAGAGAGCTATGCATTGAAAGAGAAGTGTTAGACTTTCTCCCCTGCTGTTGAAGCAGAGTGCTATGCTGGATATGTATTGAAAGCAAAGTATCAGCTTATTTGGTTTTGGGGAAGTAACCGCCGTAACAAGCAAGCTACATCTCGCTTTTTTGTGAATGCAAAACCTTTTTTTCTTCCACATTTCCTCTTGCTGTTGAAGCCCAGAGCAATGCTGGAGTCTCACCAACCATGGGCATGTACATCGAACAAGGGCATTATCTCCAGGTAGTAGCCCTCATTCTCGCGAGCCACATTAATAATCAACAAATATTGAACAAGCCTAATAATTGGCAATACCTATAGCCTATGTCCTAACCGGTAAATTTACATACTCTTACCCACCCCTCTGTTTTTTTTTTGGAGACGGCAGCTCTCCATCCTTCCGCTCCGTGAAGGTGGTATACCATTAGCATCCCGCTCCGTGAATGCCACTCCAACCTTCCGCTCCGTGAAGGTGGAACACCGACCACTGGCATCCCGCTCCGTGAATGCCTCTGTGGCTACTGCTGCTCCGTGCAGTGCTCTGCCGCCTCCTCCCACCCCTGGCCTTGCGGGCCAGGTTATTGCTTATGCCAGGCCTTCATTGAGCCACCCCCCATGCTTAGCATATATCCATCCCCACGTTTTCCCCCTATGCAAAGTCCTTGGTGCTCAGCTCCTCCCCTTCCCCTGACACCAAAACTTCCCTCCTATGCAGCGACAAATCTCCTTATATCCTTAAGTGCAGCAGAATCAGCCACAGGAATAACCATCTTCTTTGTAAGGACCAAAACTGAGGCATCCACTTTCGGAAGCCGCAACAAATGCAAAGTAACCTCCGGTTATCGCCGATACAGCTTATCCGGAGTCTCCCACTCCCGGATCCCAAGTTCCTTCATAGACTTGGGAAGGCCTTCGCTGGACATCTCAAGCCCTCCATGACTGGGTCCACTTTGTCAGGATCAGAGTTGTCTTGCAGATCCTTGATTCCCAGGTCCTTAAGAACAAAAGGAATCAGAGGTCATAATTCTTCTCTATGAAAAAGAGCAAACCACCTTGGGATCGTAGCCTTCCACTGTTGGGGCTTGTCCCCGCTCCTCATCCAAATGGTCCAGGGAAGAATGCCCCCATGGAAGTTCCTCCACTAGAGGCTCTCTGTCATCTGAGTCTCCTGAGGACTCGTTCGTATCCACAGACTGGAAAGCCTGACCTAGGATCCTCCGAAACCTGGAAGACCCCCTCGCACGTGTCCGCTTGAACTTAATAGAACACGAATCCTGTCTCTCCCTGAGCTGGGAAAGGTTGAGCCCCGCGGCCTTCCTGGCGAGATACATCTTATTGAGAAGGAGCGCAAATTGAGGGGAAAAATGGTCTGCACCCTCAGGATCCTGACTCAGGTCCTCCTCCTCCTCAGACAGATGTTCCTGGGCCCCCTGGGTCTCTGCAGATCTCTTGTCGGCTGGAAACAGTCGGGGGGGAGAGGGAACCCTCTTTCTCCCTGCTTTTCTGCTGATGCAGCAAAGGAAGCTAAAATGGCCACCGTTCCTACGGAAACCGGGAAGGAGCCATCAACTGTGCTGGCAGCCTCCACAAACACTGAGGAGCTCCGATGCCTGCCCAACATTCTGACCAACGTTTCCGAACTCACCTCCCCTCCCAGGGAAGTATCGGAAAACAAAAGCCGCTCTGGGAGAGGTGCGCCCACGCCTCTCCACATGCTGCACACGGAGCGCCGCGTGGTATGACCTGAATTGGGCTGCATGTGCAGGAACCAGCCGCCGCCAAAAGACTGCTCACAGCACGAGCCAAACACCCGCTGAGCTGCCTGCCGACTGGCTTGCCACCCAACCAAAGCGCCGCGACACAGAAAAGAATGAAACAGCTTACAAATTTTCTTTTTAACAAAAAACTTTAAACCAAAGTTTAAATGCAGTAAACAGAGAAATCACTTCCCTGAATTTAGGCAACCTGAATCCAAAGTGTACTCCGGTCATCCCTCTGGATGGGGAAAGGATCTGGCACCACCAGATATCCCATTCTCAGCAGCAAAAAAAAAGACATCAAAAAGGATCTCCAACCCCCTGCTCATCCACCTCTCCACCAGAAGGGATGGCCTCACCAGGACCTATTTATTTATTTATTCATTTTATATACAGTCATTCCAAATAAAGATCACAACGTTTACATAATGACATACATATTATACATCGACCTACCAACTTTTGGGAAGGAACTACCTCTTTCCTTATTTCTCTATTTTTTTTTTAACTCATCTTCAGACTGCAGGTTTTGCATCACCACCATCTGCTGGAGACAGAGAAATACCGAGGGACTGCAGGTGGCACACTAGGTTATATGGCAGTGTCAGTAAAACTTTCTCTGTCTCCATCTACTGGAAGGGAGGCAAAACCCAGGTATCTGGACTAATCTGGGTACGTACAGGGAATTAATATTTATTTCTGTTCAGAAAATGAACTGAAATAAATATTGAATGAACAGAATCCGGAAACCCCCTTCTCTCGCCTGGAAAAAAAAAAAAGGCCCTGAACAAAAATTTGGCCCCTGCACATCCCTACCGCTCTCTCTCCCTGCAGTGGTGTCAGTTTACAACCTAGACAGATTGAAAATAAAAGCACCAAGCAACAGTTATGTAAATATTAAAGTCCAACATGTAACACAATTACAATTATAGGTTCATAAATAGGTTTTTGGCCAAGATTTAGATCAAAAGAAGCTTGCAGGACAAGTTTGCTAGCACAATTTTGGAATGTAATATTTTTCCCACATGGATTTAGCTTCATATAACTGCAAGAAGGAAAAATGTAAAAGCCAAAATTTCTGCAAAAAGCTAAAGTTAAGACCTGTGTAAAAGGAAATCCTCTTTGAAGCAGAATCTGTTAGTACCAACTGGCAGTCATAAATATCTCAATTATCTTGGCCTGCTTGAGAGATCAGCAGGAGTTTATAACATGCAGAGCATTGTGGATTTAATAACAGCTGAAGAAAACTCTGAATTAATTTTTGAAACATCCACGTATTGTGTGGTTTTCAACTTCCATTCTTTGAAAAATAAGTGTTTGATCAGTATCTCTGATTAGATTTCATCTGCAAGAAAAAAAATGTACAAAAAAGTTATGTGCTGCCAGAAGATACACTACCTTGGTAAAATGGGTGGTAGCGGTTGAGCTGATAGATGATTATTCTCAATGGTTATGATGCCTGTTTTGTTTTGGTTTTTGGTTTTTTTTTTTTGCAAAAAGTGAATTTATGATACCAACTCATAATATAGATATATTTTTGGAAGATCTCTCTCTTAATGCTGTTCCCTTTTTGTGCATTGATATAATGTTTGGGACATTGCTTCCCTTGTGTTATGATAGTTATAATTATCTGCCATATGGCCACATCTTGTAAGTGCTAAACTACAGGGGAGAACATAGCACAATGACCAACCGTAGCTCCCAGAAATGACAGCCATGAAATGCCCCATAGCATCACTTACTTATCAAACTCTTTCCAGACTTTGTCTTCATTGCTTTCCTCTTTCCTCTGCTTCAACGGCCAGATGGGCTGAGATGATAACTTCTTTCTCACATCAGGCAGCGATTTTAAATAGGAAGAAAAAGAGGATCGGATGGGCTTCAAACTGCACAGAAAAAAATAGCATAAGGGTCCATAAATGGGTTGTAGACCATCATATGATGTCAAAGAACAGCAGCTCTGTCTCTAAATTAGCCACACTATTTACTGTAGAAATGTTGCCTCATTATGGGAGCTAAAATGTCAAACAGCTTTAAGTAATTACTTGAAATTTATGTAAAAGAATAAATAGAAAATTTAAAAAATAAAATAAAATGTCAAACAGCTGATAATGTCTTGGTTTAAATTATATTGTAAGAAACTGGGGAAAACATGCACCATGATAGTACACTATAGACAAAATGCAAGTAGACAGTGTAAAGCAGTTAAGACAAGACAATGGCAGCAAGATCTTAAGCCTCAAACCCTGTGGGCCCAATTCTCAAAAACTATTTTGCCAGAGTTGGCTCAGTTAGATAAAAGTATCATACACTGCGCATAGTTAAGCTCTGGAATTCATTGCCAGAGGATGTGGTTACAGCAGTTAATGTGACTGGGTTTAAAAAAGGTTTGGATAAGTTCCTAGAGGATAAATCCATAAACTGCTATGACAATAATTAATAAGCAATAGTAGCTTGTGATCTATCTAATGTTTGGGTATTTGCCAGGTAATTGTGACTTGGATTGGCCATTGTTGGAAACAGGATACTGGGCTTTTTGGACCCTTGGTCTGACCCAGTATGGCATATCTTATGTTCATTCTCAGATTAGGGCTCTGCTGTGGAGACAGCTTTCATCACTACCACCTAGTGGCCAGGTTCAAAAGACCACAATTTCATACTCTGAAGGGAATCCGACTGCAGACTATGGGTACCCTGACTGAGGACTATAGGTACCTCCTAAAAATGAGAGGGGAATATAAAAATAGTGATAAAATACTCTGGATAGTTTTGAATGAAGGTTCATGGTGCCAAGTCCTAGCATTGGTTCTAACTATGATACCACTATTTATGCCATCTATTCCCTTTTTGTTACACTATTATTATTTATGCTATCTATTTTGGCACTGTTTTTACCCATATTGCTGCTATATCATCTTATGACATTTCTTTAATCATTCACTGTACCTGTCTAAAGGAAAGGACTTCCTTCCAGCACCTTTCAAATTATTTGTAAACCGATGTGATATGTAAATCGAACACCGGTATATAAACAAATAAATAAATGACTGGAATTAAGAGGAAGAAGAGGAAGAGGAGGAAGCCAGACCCCCAAAAATCCCCAATTATATTGTTTTTACATTTTCTACTTTCAGTCTCTTAAGTATTCTTCAGAATTTATTTTGTATTCTGCATCCCATTTGCATTTCTCTCTGTGCCATCACTGGAAACTTGGACTACATTTAGATTAACATGAACTGCTTAGGTTGAGACCCATTCTAAATGTTCCCCTCCCCTGCAAAGAAGTGTTTAAGAAATGAATCCTTTCCACGGATAGTGATCTACCTGAGACCATGTTTGTTATACTCTGGCACAATATGACATATCTATATAGGGGGTGAGGGAGGGGAGGGTGCAAGGGTTAGAGCCATGCCAAGAATACATATTAAATCTTTTACCACATCGCTGCACTAATCCAGGGGGGTCTACAGCGGCATTAAACTGGAGGTGAAGGAAAGCAAAATAGGAGCTGAAACAAACAAAAGGTTAGGAGAATCCCCACCCTAAAGCATCAAGAATCTAAAACTTTGTCCCAATGCCTGTCTGGATTTTGTTTTAACCAGAGGGAAAACCTTTACCCAGCTACTGTAAAATGAGAGAGAGAAATACAACCTCTGCTGTAAAATTATCTTACATATTAGATGTTAAAGTAATTGTTAAGCAGCATAGCCTCTACCCCCTACCCCTGAACGAATGCACCAAAGGTATCTTTTACAGCACGTTAGTACTCACATGTTAACTGGTCCATGGGAACCATTGGGATAGATCAGGTAACATGAAGGGATGGAAGCAATACCCAGTTGCTCTAGAAGTGCCTTATCTGAATCCAGGGCTCTGTTTACCACAATGTTTTCATATTGAATCAAGTCTAATATCACCTGGTGGATGAGAACACAGCAGGAAAGAGATATGCATTACTCACAGAAGACTGTACGTCCCTGCAAAAGCACAAAACATCTACATCTTTATTGCCTTTGTCTGGTATTGGAAAAATGTGGAACAATAAAGACAACCCTGCCTGGCTTTGGTCTCTGCTTTATTTCACCTGGAGACCTTTCAGACATGTGATCATAGCAGCCTATCCCTTAGTGGTTATGTATTCTTACAAAAAAAAAAAAGTACCACTTTTAGTGCATACATAGATTTAGACACAATGCAGGCAGGTGCTATACAAAACTTCCTCACCTCAGTTAGGAGCTGCAGCACCCTCTGCTACTCTAGGGCTGAGCTTCACACACATAACTTTGCCAATGCATCTCAATCCTGACCTGCATCACTTAGGATCCACACACAACTCTGTCAAACTGCTTCAGTCTTAACTTACATCAGCACTTGCTACCCCAACAAGTCTAGCAAACACCGTGTTTTAAATATTGGAAAATGAGTACATCTGTTTTATATTTCCTGAGCTTTCCAGACTCTTGTTAAAGCAGTAGACACTAGTAGCAAATGCCACATCACACAATCCAGAGAGGGGAAAGAGTAGCATGAAATTGGGGAAAGTGATTATAAATTTACATTTTTATTTACTTTCTAGCAAGATCTTCAAGTGACCTATATTTAAAGTAATCTATAAGCAGCACAAACACTGAAAAGTGGAAAAGTTATCACTGTATATGGGGGGTGGGGAGGGGATCCTTGCTTTGGGAATCTTATTTCTCCCCGTGTTGTCTATACCCCAGTATGGAATATATTAGACAGAAATGGAACAGTAACAGTTTCATAATAAGACTGCCAGAAAGACGCAAAACACAAACTACAAGAGAAATCAGTGTCTCTGCGCCCACTTTCTAAATTTTGAAAAATTAGACCTGATACACTGTCTAAATAAATTCTCTACTAGACAGTGATGATTAAAAAAAATCTCATATACAATAAACATTCATCTTTCACTCCATTTACAACCTTCATTATATTAATACAATACAGAATAAAACCAATATAAAATATTGCACATTCCAAAGTATTTACACATGTTCAAGTCTCAGGTTAGACCATTGGTTCTCAATCCAGTCCTCAGGATACATCCAGCCAGTTGGGTTTTCAGGCTATCCACAATGAATATCCATAAGATAGATTTGCATACAAGGAAGGCAGTGCAAACAAATTTCATGCATATTCATTGTAGAAAGCCTGAAAACCAAACTGGTTGGGTTTGTCCTGAGAACTGGGTTAAGAACTCCTGGTTTAAACAAAACATACAGCACCTCAGCCCTCCATCTGTACTAACTGCCCTTTTCCCCACCATCCCTTCAACTAATTGAACTATCTCCCACTGAATCACCACAGTTGAGAAATTACTACTTACCTGATAATTTCCTTTTCTATAGACCAGACAGATGAATCCAGAACCAGAGGGTTATGCACCTCTACCAGCAGATGGAGACAGAGCAAAGCTGAAATCACAGTATATATACCCCTGCAGTGACATCAGCCTGCCAGTATTCTCTACAAAAGGCAACTATGGACATATTAACAAAAACCTGATTAATAATAGATAACCATTTCAGTACTCAGCCAACAGGAAACACTGAGCTCAAACAAAGAATGTATTAACACTAATCTAGGGACTGGATTAACACGTACCAGTAACCCCCGGAACATATAGCCACGCAGGAGCACCACAGCACAATCATTTGGCAGCCAAGGGCGGGAAGCTGGATTCATCTGTCTGGTCTAAAGAAAAGGAAATTATCAGGTAAGTAGTAATTTCTCATTTCTTAGCATCCAGACAGATGAATCCAGAATCAGTGGGATGTATCCAAGCTATTCCTGAAAAGGGCAGGAGGCTGTCCACAATCCAGTCAAAACCGTATGTGCACAGGCTGTGTCTTCCCGGGCCTGCACATCCAGATGATAATACCTGGAAAAGGTATTTAAGGAGCACCACATCGCAGCTCAGCAAATGTCAACAAGAGACAACAATCTAAATTCTGCCCATGACACTGCCTGAGCCCTAGCGGAATGAGCCCTAACCTGTCTATGCAATGGCTGTTCAGCATTCACATATCTGGCCGTGATTACTTCCTTAATCCATCTAGCTACTGTAGCCCGCGAAGCCGGCTCACTCTGTTTACTTTCACCATGGAGAACAAACAAGTGATCAATCTTTTGGAAACGTTCAGAAACCTCCAAATACCTCACGATATGTCTCTTGACATCCAAGGGTGGCAACAGGCGATATTCCTCTACATCTCTTTCCCTACCCAGAGATGACAGGGAAAGGACTGATTCAAGTGAAAATCTGAGACCGCTTTTGGCAAAAAGGGAGGAACAGTATGCAGCTGTATTGCCCCTGGGAGTCACTGGAAGGACAGCTTCTAAAAAGACACGGCCTGCAGATTGGATATTCTACACACAGAACAAATCGCAACAAGAAACACTGTTTTCAAGGTCAATAACCCTAAGAAAAGTTTATGCATCAGTCAAAATGTAGGGCCTGCTAAGAATTCCAAAACCAGATTAAGATTCCACAAGGGCACCGGTAACCGCAAACGACGACGATGATGTTTCACTCCTTTCAAAAAATGGGCTACATCTGGATGAGCCAACAAGGGTCCCCCATTCACCTGACCCCTGAAACAGGCGCCTTTAAGGAATTAAGGGCCAACTCTATTCAATCCATCCTCCAAAAATTCCAAATCAAATGGGATCTTAACAGAGAGGAAGAACTCCTATCTTCATCCCAAGCCTCAAACACTCACCAAACCCGCACATAAGCTAAGAAAGTGGAGAACTTTCTTGCTTGCAGCAAAGTGGCAATCACCACAGTAGAATATCAATGCTTCAGCAAGTGAGCCCTCTCAAGGGCCAAACTGTAAGACAAAATAGAGTCTGTTCTTTGTGAAGAACAGGCCCCTGACGCAACAGATCCCTGTGCGCTGGAAACTGGAGAGGAAAACCTACCAGAAGCCTGCACAGATCCACATACCATGGTCTCCAGGGTAAATCTGGTGCCACCAAAAGCACCATCCCTCTATGACTCTCAACATGCTGAACCATTCTGCCCAACAGGGGCCATGAGGGAAAGGCATACAGCAGCTTGTCCTCCTGCCATTCCTGCACGACAGCATCAATACCCAATGACTTCGGATTTCTCCTGCAACTGAAGAATCGAGGAACCTTCACATTGAGAGAACTCACCTGAAGTTCCACAAATGGAAAGCCCCAGTGATCCACTATTAGCTGAAACACCTCGTCTGACAATTCCCATTCTACTGGGTCCAGACTGCCTGCTGAGAAAGTCTGCTCTTATATTGTCTTTTCCTGCAATATGTGAGGCTGAGATCTCCTGAAGATGCACATCTGCCTATTCCATAAGTTGGTCTATTTCCTGTGACACGTGCTGGCTCTTGGTTCCTCCCTGCCGATTGATGTAGGCCACTGCCATTGCATTGTCTGACATTATCCGGACCACTCGACCCCGCAAACTGTCGCCGAACTGTAAGCATGCCAACCAAATCGCCCAGGCTTCCAGCCAACTAATGCCCAGAGACTCTTCTGCACCACATCGCCCTTGCATTGTCAGTTCCTGACAGTGAGCTCCCCAACCCTGGAGACTTGTATCTGTCGTGAGTATTAGCCAGTCCAGTGATTTTAGGGAAACATCCTCTCTTAGATGATCCGCTTGTAGCCACCACCGTACTTGAGAACAGACCTCCATCGGCAGGTGGAGAGAAATCAAATAGTCCCAAGACTGTGGGCTCCAAGAAGACAGCAGGGAGCACTGAAGAGGACGCATATGCACCCTCGCCCATGGCACCACTTCCAGGGTCGCAGTCATCAATTAAGCACCTGTAGATAGGACCACACCGTCGGGTGTATTGTGTCCATTAACAGACGCATCTGCGCCAAAACTTCTGAATACGATTCTCCAGTAGGAAAACCCTGCCCTGCTTAGTGTCGAACCGAAAACCAAGATACTTTAGTGACTGAGGTGGAGGAAGACTGCTCGTGGCCAGGTTCACCACCCATCCAAGCTCCTGCAATAAGGAGATACTTTGAGCATCACCAGGAGGCTCTCTTCCAGAGGCTTAGCCCAAATCAGCCAGTTGTCAAAGTATGAGTGTACTAGGATCCCATCCTCTCTCAACTCTGTTGCCACCACCACCATAACCTTGGAAAAAGTTCTGGGTGTGGTGGCCAGACCAAACGGCAGTGGTCGAAATGGATACAGCCATTATCACTAAGCACAATGTTTCCATGCAAAATGAGTCACCCGCAAATGATGGTTGACTCCTTTGAGATCCAGGATGGGATGAAAGGAGCCCTCCTTCTTGGGCACAATGAAATAAATGGAATATCTGCCCGTATTTTCTTGAGACATGGGCACTGGAACCACAGCCCTCAGACTGAGGAGCCTTGACAATGTACATTCCACTGCCTGACTCTTCTGCGAGAAGTGGCAAGGAGACACCATGAACATATCCTGAAGAACACTGTGAAACTCCAACGCAGCCATCTCGTATCACCTTCAAGACCCACTGGTCTGACATGATTTTGACCCACCTCTAATAAAGGAAAGAGAGGCAATCCCCTATCTCCTGTTCCTGGGGGTGGGTTGTGCACCTTCATTGGGAGGCTCAGGATGTTCTGCTACCCAAGCCTGCACCCCATATATGCTGTCTGGGATGAAAGGAATGAGATCTACTGAAAGGTTGAATCCTCTGATAGGTCGCTCATCTGTTGAGTCGAAGATGCTTATTTCCCCTAGCACAACCTCTCCTGCTAAAGGAGTGCTGCGTCTGCTTATTTTCCAGCAACTGAGGAACCTGGGTCTCGCCTCACTTATTGGCCATTTTCTCCAACTTGCTCCCAAACAAGAGCGACCCTTTAGATGGCAACTTCGTAAGGTTAGCCTTGGGAGGTCGCATTGGCCGACCAATTTCTCAGCCATAACTGACACCTGGCCGCTATTGCTGAAGCCACCTCTCTGGCTGAGGTGCAGACCAGCCCGCATCTGCCAAAAAGGCATCTGTTAGCTCCGTAACTGTCCTGCAATTCACACAAGATTCATCTACCTCCTGAGAGAGAAGTAAACAGTAGTGAGTCACCAGGGAACAACAAGAGGTTATTTTTGCGAGGTCATCACCACTGCTTCAAATGCTTTCTTAAGGATGTCCCTCAATCCTTCTATCATGCGCATCCTCCAAGGGGGTGGTCGCTCGCTTGGAGACGGCACAAAAGCCCTTCAATTTCATAAAATGCAACCTCTCTCTCGCTACTGGATCCAGGGGGTACAGGTCTTCCAAGACTTGACCCCCTTTGAAATTAGCCTCCAGAGCACCCCCCTCAAGATCAATCAATTCTTGAATGACCTCCGCAACAGGGAAAAGAGAATAGGCTTTACGCCAAGAAACCAAAATGGGATTTTCTTTTGCTCAGACATGGAATCAGCCCCACGTACTCCCAGCATATTTAAGGTCTGGAAAATCAGAGCCAGTAACGCATCTCTATGAAAGAACCGCAACATAGTCCTAAACGGTTCCAGTCCAGGAATAATTTCCCTATCTTCCAGAGTGTAAGGATCAGCTTAATCATCTGTGCCATCTGGATCCCTATCGGGAAGACCAGGTGCCAATCTAGTGTTACTTTAGTGCTTAACTGCAGCACCAGGTGTGTGGGAAGTCACTACCTGCAACTCTGGCCTGGTTCTGGATTATTCTGTCTGGATGCTAAGAAACAAAAAATTGACAGTTCTCCCCTCTCCATGACTACTACCATCAATATGTCTATTGAGCTCTACTCATCAACCTTCATACCTTTTCTGGGCATCCATAGACTAATTTTGTTGCTGCTTTATCATCTTTCAACCTTTGGGAAATTTTATAACTCATGCAAAGTAGAGATTCCCAGATGAAGCTGGAGGCAGCTGCACTGCTCTGTCAGTTCACCTAATGCCTCCTCTTAACACCTGACTGCACCAAACTGCGAGAACAGTCCCTAGCTGAAGGTGCCAAAGAGTAGCTGGAAACCTCTGCACATGCCCCTGTTTCTCACACACTTACTACAAGAATTTGCTCTTTGCCACCATCCGAAATAGGATGCTGGGCTAGCAGGTCGGACTATCTGGCAATTCTGCTCTCAACTATGACTGCACCTATTGACATGATGCATCTTACAACCCCACCCCTCTGGAAAGACACACTCACTGTTGGAATCAGCAAATTCATCAATACAATCAAAGACCACCAGTGAGACAAATCTTGTTGACCTGTATGATTTAATTAAGGCATTTCTGTGAAGTCAACCTGATACCTCCCAAACACATCACACTGGAGTCTTGGGTGATGCCATTGTATATAAAACCTATTCCTCCATGCAGAAGTGCCAGACTCATTTAAAAACTGTCCCCACTGGTGCAGAACAAGATAATTCCCTTCTACAAATTGAGTGTTTGTATTGAAAAACAAAACACCAAACACCCCCCCCCCCCCCCAAAAAAAAAAGTAGCCAGAAGCTAGCAATAAGCTAGGAGCAGTGTATACCTAAGTAAAAAAGTTGAATAGTTCAGCTCAGTTACTCACCTTGGAAAGGTGTTGAGGTAGTGTGATTGGGTTTGAATAGGGACAAACATTTGTTAATCAAGAGAGCAGTGAGTCACTCAGGAAAACTAACTGAAGTGTAAATCTCTAACCTAGTTCACCCCCCTCCCTTTCTAAGAAAGTAACTTGCCTCCACGTCTCAGGGCCTCCCCACTCCAACACATTCTCACTTACTGTATGACACAGTCTGCCGCTTTATGATTCCTTAGGCTATGCTCTGCCTGGGGAGGTGTCTGTATGTGTGTGTGTTGGGGGGGGGGGGGGGGGGTTTGACCAGAAGTGATCCACATTGCCTGCCTTCCCTACAGCTTAAGAAAACAGGAAAATAAACCCTGGCCAAGACTATATGCATCACTGATGCAGCAGAGACTGGGGAAAACCTGGTCCATGATAGGATAGCTCCAGATGCAATTTTTCTTTATGTTAGCCCTGGGGGAATTCGGCGCGACTGCGGAGTGCAGAATTTGCGCAGAATTGCCATTTTCTTCACAGAATTTTGCAATTCTGCGCAGAAATGGCAGGGGAGACCCTAACATGCCGCAAATGGAGCGCGCAAAGATGAAGGCCCCCAGTGCTGTGGGGACGCGCGCCGTTCACAGTGAAAATTAAGGCCCCCGGTGCCACAGGATGCGCTATTCACGGCGAAAGTGAAGGCCCCCATGTGCCACGGACTGTGCTCTGCTCGCAGCAAAGATGAAGGTCCCAGTGAGAGTGAATGTGTGTGTGTGAGAGGAGAGAGTTGTGAGAAAGGGGAGGGGAGGCGGGTGTGAGAGGAGGGAGAGGGGAGGGAAGAGTGAGAGAGAGCAGGGGGGTGAGTAGGAGGAGGTGAGAGAGAGCATGGGAGGTGAGGGGGCAGATGCTTGAGTGTGGGTGCCAGAGAGAGGGAGCCTATATGAGGAGATTGTGAAACATATAGAAACATAGAAACATAGAAATGACGGCAGAAGAAGACCAAATGGCCCATCCAGTCTGCCCAGCAAGCTTCCCTCATTTTTTCTCTCATACTTATCTGTTTCTCTTAGCTCTTGGTTCTAATTCCCTTCCACCCCCACCATTAATGTAGAGAGCGGTGATGGAGCTGCATCCAAGTGAAATATCTAGCTTGATTAGTTAGAGGTACTAGGGGTAGTAACCGCCGCAATAAGCAAGCTACACCCATGCTTATTTGTTTTTACCCAGATTATGTTATACAGCCCTTATTGGTTGTTTATTTATTTATTTATTTTAAGTTTTTCTATACCGGCATTCGCGATAAATATCGCATCATGCCGGTTTACATTTAACAAGTGGATAGGGAACAAAAAGGTAAAAAATAACATTGATCCTAATAATAGTAATAAATAATGATAACAGTAATGATAAAACATTAACACATTAAACAAGAGAAAGGCTAAGGAATGCAGTTACAATAAAACAAGGGAGTAATACAACTTGGAGCATAGAAAAAGAAGCAGGGGATTAAATAGAGAGAGTATATATGTCAGACAATGTGCTTGAAGCATTAATGAATTGCCCTTATGAGGTAGGGATGTTAATTACCATGATTAAGGCAAAGTCTGAGCGACTATTTAATAATGGAATAGGTTCAGTTTTTAATAATGGAATAGATTCAGTTTAGTTCGGGAAAGGCTTTCATGAATAGCCACGTTTTGAGTCTTTTCCTAAATGTGGGAAGGCAGGGTTCCTGTCGCAAATCTGGTGGGATGGAATTCCACAGTGTTGGTCCTGCAGTGGAGAAAGCTCTGTCTCTGGTGGTTATGTGCCTCATGGATTTGGAGTGTGGTACTTGTAGGGTTTCTCTATAGGATTCTCTGATTGGTCTGTTGGACGTAAATTTTTTGAGAGGAATTTGAAGGTTGAGCTGAGAGTGTTGATGTATAGCTTTGAAGATAGTGGTTATGGATTTATATATGATTCTGTAGTGAATTGGCAGCCAGTGCAGGTCTTTGAGGATTGGTGATATGTGGTCTCTTCTCCGAGTGTTAATATTCTCGCAGCCGTGTGTTCTTCTCCGAGTGTTAATATTCTCGCAGCCGTGTTTTGAACCATCTGAAGAGGTTTAGTGTGAGATGAAGGAAGACCTAATAGCAGGGAGTTGCAGTAATCTAGTTTAGCAAATATTATTGATTGCAGAATAGTTCTGTAGTCTTGAAAGTGGAAGAGTGGTCTTATTCTTTTTAAGACTTGGAGTTTATAGAAGCAGTCCTTAGTAGTTTGATTTATGAATGCTTTTAGGTTTAATCTGTTATCAATGATAGCTCCCAGGTTTCTTACTTGTGGAGCTTGTAAATTGGGTGGAGGATTTGTGTCGATGTTACTGTTTTCAGATGAAATTAGGAGGAGTTCGCTTTTTGAAGAGTTTAGTATTAGATTAAGGTTGGAGAGGAGTCCATCAATTTTTTTTAGACAATTTTCCCAGAATTCAAGAGTTTTGGTGTAGGATTCTTTGACGGGGATGACTATCTGGACGTCATCTGCATAAAGAAAGTGTTTAAGGTTTAAATTAGTTAGCAGTTGGCAAAGAGGGAGCAAGTAGATATTAAAGAGCGTTGGTGAAAGGGAGGAGCCCTGTGGAACTCCCGTAGATGAAGAGTAGTGTTGAGATTCTTTGTTGTGAATTTTTACTTTGTATTTTCTGTTCTCTAAGAATGATTTCAACCACGATAGAGCTGTTCCTGTTATTCCGATGTTTGCTAATTGTATTAGCAGTGTGGAATGGTTAACCGTATCAAAGGCAGCTGAGAGGTCCAGGAGGATCAGTAAATAAGTGTGACCTTTGTCCAGGCCCATGATGAGGTAGTCGGTCAGGGAAATTAGTAGTGATTCAGTACTTAAAGCTTTTCTGAAGCCATATTGGGCCGGGAACAGAATTTTATGTTCCTCGAGGTAGTCTGAGAGTCTGGAGTTAACTAATTTTTCCATTACCTTGGCTATGAAAGGGAGATTGGATATAGGACGGAAATTGGTAGGATCATTAGGATTTAAGTTAGGTTTTTTTAAGAGCGGTTTGATGGATGCAGTTTTCAGGTCGTCCGGGTAGATTCCTTGTGCTGGGAACAGTTAATGATGTCTGTCAGGGCGTTGGAGATTGTGTCTGGTATTAGCAGGAGAAGTTTGGATGGGATGTGGTCTAATGGGTGAGATGACGGTTTCATTTTCTTCAATGTAGAAAGTATCTCCGTAGTAGTGATGGGTTCAAAGGATTGTAGAGTGATGTTTTTGTTGTGGTGGAAGTATGTGTTGGATGGCGTTGAGGTGTTTGTTCTCAGCTGTGTTATTAGGTTGGAGATTTTGTTGCTAAAGAAGAGGGCCAGTTCCTCTGCTTTTTCTTGTGTTAGGTTGGCAGGGATGTCAGGAGTCGTGGTTTGCGTTAAATTAGATACATAGGCAAAGAGGGCTTTGGAATCAAAGATAATATGGTGGATCTTCTGTGCAAAGAAGTCCCTTTTTGTTTTTAATGTAGTGCTTTTGTATTGGTGGAGTGCGAGTTTGTAAGCAGATAGGGAAGTCTGTGTTGGTGTTTTCCGCCATTTGCTTTCCTTCTGTCGGAGGGAGTGTTTCAGTTTTTGAAGTTCTTCTTTGAACCAGGGTTGTCTTTTGGAGGTGTTGTGATCGAGTTTTTTTGTTGCCAGAGGACAGAGATTATTAGCTGCTGTTTCTGTTATCTTGGACCAAGAGTGGAGGGCTGAGTTGGGGTGAAGAGGTGTCTATAAGTGGGAGTTCTGGGCCAAGATGATTGGTAATTCCTCGGATGTGCACGATTTCCCTGTATATGAATTCAGGTTGTGGGACAGGTTTTTTGCTTATTTGTTCTAGCGAAAGGCGGAAGCTATTAAAGTATGGTCAGACATGGAACAGGTTGGCCTTGGGTGTAGTTGATTGAGAGATGTTAGAGTTTACAAATATAAGTCCAGGGTATGACCTGCTCTGTGGGTTGGTTTGTTTATGATCTGCTTGAAGCCTATGGCCAACATGGCGGTTAGGAAAGATTCGCAATTAGTTGAGAGAATGTCTCCCAATATTATGGCGGGGTGCTCCAGATTTAGGTAAGTTGTTGTTAATTCTAGTATGGGTGATGCATCGGATTCCAGAAGGCCTGGGGGAGCATAGATTAGAAGGATTTGTAGACTGTCAGATTTGAATAGGCCTGTTTCTATTTTTTGAAGGTGAGTTAATTGGGCATTGGGTAATTTTTAGCTCTTTTTTGGCTGCTAGGAGGATACCTCCACCCCTTTTCTTCTTTCTAGGGATCGAGAAGATATCGTAGGTTTGAATTGGAAGTTGGTTTATTAGTGCGGTGTCCGTGTGTTTAAGCCATGTTTCAGTTATGGCGCAGAAGTCAGGATTTTTGTCCAAGAGAATGTCATTGAGTATTAGTGTTTTCTTGGAGAGCGATTGAGCGTTGAATAGTATCAAAGAAAAAAGAGCTAGGCCTAAAGTTTGGGTAAACGGGGAAATCATGATGGGGATAAGTGATTTGTAGGTGGGTGGGCGTGAGATCAAAGAATGTTTTCCTGTGAGAAAGTTCCTGTGCTGGAGGATAGGAATTGGGAGGCCCATGAGCATTGTGGTCAGATTGTAACTGGTGTGCTGTATTGTAGTAGAGTATTAAGTCTCGAGTGCGGTGAGAGCAGGATGGGTTTGATGATAGTTCGAAGACTGGTAGTGTTGTAGAGTTGTAGAAGGTTTGATAGTAGTGTGTGATTGGACGAGAGCTTGCTGTATGAGGTTTAGGTGCGTGGCTTCTGGAAGAGGCTGGATGATGATTGGAGGAGTGGCTGCTGGCGGACGAGTTGGATGCGTGCTGGAGATTGCAGTGCCGAGTGCTGAATTCTGGTAAAGGTGATTGTTTGTGGTTTTGTTTGAGAAATACTTGGCACTCTAATGACTAGGCTGTGGTGTGTCCGGTTGTATCTGGGGGCGTTGTCATGACCTAGAATTATTCTG
Source organism: Rhinatrema bivittatum (assembly GCF_901001135.1). NCBI lineage: Eukaryota > Metazoa > Chordata > Amphibia > Gymnophiona > Rhinatrematidae > Rhinatrema > Rhinatrema bivittatum. The sequence continues at coordinate 96,840,207 of NC_042622.1, read as the reverse complement.
TCAGAGCTCTAGCGGTATTGGTGTGTGTTATCTCCTGGGACGCTCCAAGGGGCGCACTAAGGGGCAGGCCCCTTAGGTCGTGCTCCTTCGGGTGCGCGACGCCCGGCGCGCGACGCCGCTGGTTGTCTCTGGAATTTAAAGGATTTCTCCTCTAGGTCTAATAGGTTGATTCTCTTCCGGGGGCGCGGCTTTCAATTACTAACTGTTTGTTGAATTGGTGGCATCGGGTCCCACGTGGTCTGCGGGTCGGATCGTAGCGCCAGGAGGCAGGGCCTCAATCTCGGTGGTCGGCGGGGCTTCTCCCCTGCCGTTGAAGCAGGGAGCTATGCTGGATATGCGTGAGGTATCAGTTTTTTTCTTCTCCCCTGCCGTTGAAGCAGAGAGCTATGCTGGATATGCATCGAAAGTGAAGTATCAGGCACATTTGGTTTGGGGTAGTAACCGCCGTAACAAGCCAGCTACTCCCCGCTTGTGAGTGTGAATCCTTTTTTCTTCTCCCCTGCCGTTGAAGTTATGCTGGATATGCGTGAAGTATCAGTTTTTCTTTTCCCCTGCCGTTGAAGCAGGGAGCTATGCTGGATATGCGTGAGGTATCAGTTATTTTCTTCTCCCATGCCGTTGAAGCAGAGAGCCATGCTGGATATGCGTCGATAGAGTGAGTATCAGGTACATTTTGTTTGGGGTAGTACCGCCGTAACAAGCCAGCTGCTCCCCGCTTTGTGAGTGCGAACCCTTTTTCTTCCCCCTGCCGTTTAAGCAGAGAGCCTCTGCTGGATGTGTGAAGTAAACAGTTTTTCTTCTCCCTGCTGTTGAAGCAGAGAACTATGCTGGATATGCATTGAAAGTGAAGTATAAGAATGGAGTGATCAAGCTAGTTGAAAGGCATCAGGAATAGAGGAAGGTGGAGGTAGTAATTTGGTTATTTGGTTTGAGGTAGTAACCGCCGTAACAAGCCAGCTACTCCCGTCTTTGTGAGTGCAAATCCTTTTTTCCACATTTCCTCTTGCTGTTGAAGCTTAGAGTGATGTTGGAGTCACAGTAACCATGTGTATGTTTATTGAATAAGGGTATTGTCTCCAGGCAGTAGCCATCATTCTGGCGAGTCACCTACTCTTCATTGGCGGCCTCTTGACTTATGGATCCACAGTGTTTATCCCACGCCCCTTTGAAGTCCTTCACAGTTCTGGTCTTCACCACTTCCTCCGAAGGGCATTCCAGGCATCCACCACCCTCTCCGTGAAGAAATACTTCCTGACATTGGTTCTGAATCTTCCTTCCCTGGAGCTTCAAATCGTGACCCCTGGTTCTGCTGATTTTTTCTTATGGTAAAGGTTTGTCGTTGCCTTTGGATCATTAAAACCTTTCAAGTATCTGAAAGTCTGTATCATATCACCTCTGCTCCTCCTTTCCTCCAGGGTGGTACATATTTAGATTCTTCAATCTCTCCTCGTACGTCATGCGATGAAGATCCTCCACCTTCCCTGGTCGCCCTTCTCTGTACCGCTTCCATCTTGTCTTTGTCTTTTGTAGATACGGTCTCCAGAACTGAACACAGTACTCCAGGTGAGGCCTCACCAAGGACCCTGTACAAGGGAATAATCACTTCCCTTTTCTTACTCGATATTCCTCTCTCTATGCAGCCCAGCATTCTTCTGGCTTTTGCTATCTCCTTGTCGCATTGTTTCGCAGACTTCATATCATTAGACACTATCACCCCAAGGTCCCTCTCCTGCTCCGTGCACGTCAGCCTTTCCCCCCCCCATCGAATACAGTTCATTCGGATTTCCGCTCCCCATATGCATGACTTTGCACTTCTTGGCATTGAATCTCAGCTGCCATATCTTCGACCACTCTTCCAGTTTCCTTAGATCCCGTCTCATTCTCTCCACTCCTTCCGGCGTGTCCACTCTGTTGCAGATCTTAGTGTCATCCGCAAAAAGACAAACCTTACCTTCTATCCCGTCCACAATGTCGCTCACAAAGATATTGAAACAGGACCGGTCCCAACACCGATCCTTGCGGTACACCACTTAAAACCGCTCTCTCTTCAGAGAAGGTTCCGTTTACCATCACACATTGTCTTCTGTCCGTCAACCAATTTGCAATCCAGGTCACCACCTCGGCACTCACTCCCAAGCTTCTCGTTTTATTCACCAGTCTCCTGTGCGGAAGGAGTGTGTATGTGTGTGAGAGATTGGGAGTTCATGTGTATGAAAAAGGGATCGTGTGTATGTGAGGGTGCTAGCCTGTGTGAAGGGATTGTGTATGTGTGAGACAGAGCCTATGTGAAGGGGTGCATGAGAGAGAGACATAGGTAGCCCGTGTGAGGATGTATGTGTGAGAGAGAAAGGGAGCTTGTGTGAGTATGCAAGAGAGAGGGCCCTCTTTGAGGGGATGTGTGCGTGCGAGAGAGTGAGGGAGGGAGCCTGTATGAGGATGTGTGTATGTGTACTAGAGAGAGGGAGCATGTGTGTGAGAAAGGGAGGGACAGAGGGAACCTGTGTGAGGGGCAGTACTGAGAATCGGGTCAAACTCTGGGACTGGCGATAGTGTGGAAGGGGTTGAGCTTAGAGGTGGAGGGGAGAGATACTGGCAGGTGGTAGAGTTGAGGCCTGAGAGGGCAAAGTGGCCAGGAGAGCGAGTGGAAGGGACACTATTACAGTGAATTTCTAGGGAAATTCTGCTCAAAATATTTAAAATTCTGCATTTCTAAGTAATAACTTTTTTCTGTATTAATTTAAAATGTAATTACTTAAAGACTGTCATGTAAATTGTGTTATTTTGACCAAATATAAATTTTGCAGAATTTTAAGTTTTTGTGCACAGAATTCCCCCAGGTGTATTATGTGGGGCTAGTGCAGCCAGGGCTGGTGCAAGGGTATTACGTGTCCTGTGCAAACCTTACAGCCTTGCACCCCCAGCCCACCTTCCACACACAATTAAAAATTATGTACGGTATTTGTAATAAGATTTTACATGAAAAAGGCCATTCAGTCTTCTGAAAGAAAAATATCAGAACATGTCTATTATATTACATGCAGTGCTGTAGTGTCAATCATAAAAACCTGCAAAAAAGGTAAATGAAATACTTGGAACTTATATGGTATTAGGCTTATTGTAACATACTGGATGTGGGCTTAGCTTTAAGAAAACCATAAATAAACTAAATTACAATTACAATATAGAAAACTTCCCAGATCAAAACATCCGTCAGCACCTCAAACAGTAAAAAACCCTTACCTATTAAAAGCAACACTGCAAATATTACACCAGGGCCCTAAAAGATCAATACACCTCCTATTAGGAAACCAGAACCAGCCAAACTGCTATAGATCCCTATACAGAAACTATACCCTAACAGAATACCTCACACCCTGGTCTGGCATAGGCAGAATACAGACAGACCCTCACTAAATTCAGAATAAAGAGAACAAAATAAAAAGAAAACATACCAACAAAAATTTAACTGTAAACTGCAACAAGCAGTTGCATATGTAAAACAGAAACATTACCATTCTTCATAAAACATTAAACAATAAAACAAGAAATATAAAATGTAATAGTAAACCATATAAATAATGAAACAAATATTTCAAAACAGCTGATGAATGCCATATCCAGTAATTTAAAACTATAGAGCCCAATATTCAATAAACAACTTAGCTGGATAAGTCATACTTATCTGGCTAAGTGGCGCCGTTTGAATATCTAGCTATGGTCTGTGGGCACAACTTAGCAGGTAAACAGGTCTATCCAGTAAAGTGCGGCCGAGTTACCCCGCTCCTAACCCGCGTTCTACTCACTTCCCGGCGCGTTAGCCCTTCCTGCGATCCACAACCCCCTTTAACCTACTCCTACCGCGTCCTAAAATCCCCGGGCAACCCCTTCCGCATGCGGCATGTATATTGCATGCAAACGAGCGAATTAGCTATTCCCTACCATCCAGTAACACGCGCCCCGACTATCGCTATTGTACCCTGCCGTTTGCCCGCGTTTAACCTGCTAACTTACCACCTACCCCTACCCCTGCGTTAGAGGCAGGGGTAAGGGTAGGCGGCAAACTTTCCCCCAGCCTCCGCTCTCCTGCCCTGGCCGCGTCCATGGGTGCCGGTCCCCGGGGCAGCCCCAGTCCTCTCCCCTCCTCCCGAAGCCAAAAAAAAAAACCCGAAAAAAAAAGTTGCAAGAGAGAGAGGGGAGAGGACAGGCAACCCTACCTTCGGCATTGCCAGTCCTCCCTCCCCTCCTCCCGAGGCAGGCGCGAAAAGCAGCCTTGCTCCAGGAGGAGGGGGAGGGGACTGGCAGTATAAAGCGACTTACTTTTGCAGCCCCCCATCCGAACATCAGCGAACGCGACCGCGGCTCCCCTCTCCTGCCCTCCAGCTGCTCAGGAAGATGGACGTTCACGTCTTGAGCGGCCATCAGCAGAAATGGATCGCGGCTCCCCTCCCCTGACTCCCGGCAAAGATGGATGCCTGCACGGGGGAAAGCGGCCCTGTGTGTGCAATTGGCCACTCAAGACGTGATGTCACATGCCGTGACGCCAAACATCGTGACATCACGTCTTGAGCGGCCAATTGCACGCACAGGGCCGCTTTCCCCCGTGCAGGCGTCCATCTTCGCCGGGAGGCAGGGGAGCCGCGATCCGTTTCTGCTGATGGCCGTCTCCTCCGGAGGGCTGCAAAAAAAAGTAAGTAGCTTGGTCGCTTCACACTGCCAATCTCTCTCCCCTCCTCCCGGAGCAAGGCTGCTTTTCGCGCCTTGCCTCGGGAGGAGGGGAGAGGGACTGGCCATCCCGAGCTTAGGATTGCCCGTCCTCTCTCCCCTCTCTCTCTTGCAACTTTTTTTTTTTTTTTTTCGATTTTTTCGCTTTTTTCGTTTTGTTGCTTCGGGAGGAGGGGAGAGAGGGCTGACAATCCTGAGCATCGGAGAACTGTCCACTTCCTGGTACCTGTCATTTCAAAATATCATTTGAAATGACAGGTACCAGCACGTCCGTTGAAGCATTAGGCCGCGCAAACCCGTTTTTACTGTATAGATTTTAGCCAGATAACTTACAGGTCAAATCCAGTACCGAGCGGTAGGAAGAGCTGCGTTAGTGCCCCGGCGCACCCGCGGTTGCCGCACGCACAGTGCAGCTCACCTACCGCTTGATCCTGTATGTAAATAGCTTGCTAATGCAAGCTGCGTCTTAGAAGTGTCCGTGAAGCGTTAGACCCGCGCAACCCGTTTTACTGTGTAGAGCACTACAGCGCTCTATACAGTAAAACGGGTTGCGCGGGCCTAACGCTCACGGACGCGCTAGTATCTGTCATTTCAAATGTAAATAGCTTGCTAATGCAAGCTGCGTCTTAGAAGCGTCCGTGAAGCGTTAGGCCCGCGCAACCCGTTTTACTGAAATGACAGGTACCAGGATGTGGACAGTTCTCCGACGCTCAGGATTGTCAGCCCTCTCTCCCCTCCTCCCAAAGCAACAAAAGCGAAAAAAGCGAAAAAAAAAAAAGTTGCAAGAGAGAGAGGGGAGAGAGGACGGGCAATCCTAAGCTCGGGATGGCCAGTCCCTCTCCCTTCCTCCCGAGGCAAGGCGCGAAAAGCCGCCTTGCTCCGGGAGGAGGGGAGAGAGGATTGGCAGTGTGAAGCGACCAAGCTACTTACTTTTTTTTGCAGCACTCCGGAGGAGACGGCCATCAGCAGAAACGGATCGCGGCTCCCCTGCCTCCCGGCGATGATGGACGCCTGCACGGGGGAAAGCGGCCCCTGTGCGTGCAATTGGCCGCTCAAGACGTGACGTCACGATGTTTGGCGTCACGGCATGTGACGTCACGTCTTGAGCGGCCAATTGCACGCACAGGGGCCGCTTTCCCCCGTGCAGGCGTCCATCTTTGCCGGGAGGCAGGGGAGGGAGCCGCGATCCATTCTACTGATGGCCGCTCAAGACGTGACGTCCATCTTCCTGAGCAGCTGGAGGCAGGAGAGGGGAGCCGCGGTCGCGTTCGCTGATGTCCGGATGGGGGGCTGCAAAAGTAAGTCGCTTTATACTGCCAGTCCCCTCCCCCCTCCTCCCGGAGCAAGGCTGCTTTTCGCGCCCTGCTTCGGGAGGAGGGAAGGGGGGACTGGCAATCCCGTCCTCGATATCCGGAGTGGGGGCGCAAAAGAAGTCGCTTCGTACTGCCAGTCCCCCTCCCCCCCCTCCTCCGGAGCAAGGCTCTTTTCGCGTCTGCCTCGGGAGAAGGGGAGGGAGGACTGGCAATCCGAAGGTAGGGTTGCCCGTCCTCTCCCCTCTCTCTCTTGCAACTTTTTTTTCGGTTTTTTTTTTTTGGCTTCGGGAGGATGGGAGAGGACTGGGACTGCCCCGGGGACCGGCACCCATGGACGCGGCCAGGCAGGAGAGCAGGGGCTGGGGGAAAGTTTGCCATCTACCCTTACCCCTGCTCTGGGGTAGGGGTAGGCGGTAAGTTAGCAGGTTAAACGCGGGGCAAAACGGCGGGTAAAAAAGGGATAGTCGGGGCGCGCGTTACTGGATGGTAGGGAATAGCTAATTCGCTCTTTTGCATTGCAATATACATGCCGCGTGTGGAAGGGGTTGCCCGGGGATTTTAGGACGCGGTAGGAGTAGGTTAAAGGGGGTGTGGCATCGCAGGAAGGGCAACGCGGCGGCAAGGGAGGAAGTGAGTAGAACGCGGGTTAGGAGCGGGGTAAACGCGGCGCACTTTACTGGATAGACCTGTTAGGTAGGGAATGGCGGATCAAAGAGGAAACAAGTTAGCCAGATAAGTTATCTAAGGCCAACTTACAGATCGATACAGTAAAGTGCGGCCGCGGTTACCCTGTCCTAACTCGCCTCTACTCATACTTTTTCCGGCATCGTTAGCCCTTCCCGCGATACAACTATCCCCCTTTACACTCATCCCTACCGCCCTCTTAAAATCCCGGGTGACCCCTTCCGCCCGCGGCATGTATATTAAATGTAAACGAGCGAATTAGCTATTCCCTCCCATACAGTACGCGCGCCCCCCGACTATCGCTTTTTTACCACCCTGCCCGTTTTGCCGCACGTTACCCTGCTAACTTACTACTGCCTAACCCTTACCCCTACACAGCGTTAGAGGTAGGGGTAAGGGTAGATCGGCAAACTTTCCTCCCCCAAGCCCCGCTCACATACCCTGGCCGCGTCCGGTCCTCAGGTGCAGCCCAGTCCTGTCCCCTCCTCCCGAAGCAAAAAAAAAAAAACCCCCGAAAAAAGTAGCAAGAGAGCGAGGGGAGAGCTGGCAATGCTACGCTCGGGGCCTGCCAGTACCTGTTCTCTCCTCCCGAAGCAGGGCGCGAAAAGCAGCTTGCTCAGGAGGGGGGGGGGCAGTTTAAAGCGACCTAAGCGATTTACTTTTGCAGCCCCCCCCCCTCCGGACATCAGCGACGACAACCAGCGGCAATCTTACGCTCAGGCCTGCCAGTCCCTTGTTCTCTCCTCCCGAAGCAGGGCGCGAAGAGCAGCTTGCTCCGGGGAGGAGGGGGGGGCAGTTTAAAGCGACGAAGCGACTTACTTTTACAGCCCCCCCCGCCCCTCCTCCGGACATCGGCGACGACCGCGCTCCGACAGAGAGAGAGATTGGGAGCCTGCTTATCTTCCATTAACAAATTGCTCTCAAGCCTTAATCTAATTCTCATTCCAATAAAACGGAAATACTCCTTATCTCTCAAGACGGTAACAACCGCCAGGCCAAAACGCAAACCAATAAATCAACCCATCCTTTGCTGCCCAAGTGAGAAACCTAGGAGTCATCATGGACGATCAACTAAACTTAAAGAGATTCGTCAATAACACTGCTAAGGAGGGGCTTTTTTTAATATTACAAGTCCTTAAACGTCTCAGACCACTACTTGCACTTCCAAGACTACCGATTAGTACTCCAAGCAATCATATTCTCTAAAATCGATTATTGCAATTCGTTGCTAATCGGCATTCCAGCTAACACCCTTAAACCCCTTCAAATGCTGCAGAACGCCGCAGCCAGGATACTAAGACCAGCAGGAGAGATCATATCACCCCCATTTTGAGGGACCTACATTGGCTCCCAATAAAGTACAGAATCTTTATACAAAACACTATCAATCATTCACAAAACCATACACAAGGGCTTCCTCTTGAACTCAACTCTCCACTTCAATGTCATCTACAACTAGACCAACGAGAACAGCTTACAAAAACACTCTACGAACAACACACGTCAAAACTTCGCTAAGCAAACGCGCATTGTCTTCAGCAGGTCCATCAATTTGGAACTCCCTATCTTCTTTTCTCCGAACAGAACATTGCCCAATCAACTTCAAAAAGAGACTAAAAACCTGGCTATTCGAACAAGCGTTCCAATCATGATAATAAGATACATCAACGCCTACTCACTAGCACATAGTCCATCAAAAGACCCTCAACCAAGCTTAAAATATAAAATATTACATAAGATAATTTTCAGTTTCTCCATCCTCTATTATGTACTAAGTTATTTTACCCATGTTATTTTACCCATGTAATCTGTTCCAAGTTTAATACCCTGTTCTATGTAACTTGCATTCCTCATGCTTGTCTTTTTTCAGTTACAATGTAAACCGAGATGATATGCAAATTCTGCATGAATCCCGGTATATAAAAATGTTAAATAAATAAATAAACAAACAAACAAATGCAGGCTCCCAATCTCTTTCTCTGACACAGGCCCACACAAATGCAGGTTCCCAATCTCACTGTCACAGGTACACATACAAGCTCCCAATCTCTCTCTCTCTCTCTCACACAGACACAAGCTCCCAAACTCTCTCATACAATTGTGCCTCTACTTATTGTTCGGCCCCGGTTTGCTGCTGCATGTCTCTTCATTTCCTTTGTCCCTGCTGGCTCAGATTCCAGCGGTGGCCAGCTGCCCATCGCTCTTCTCCTTTGGCCCCACTGGCCCAGACTCCAGCAGTGCCCTGCCGCTGCGTCACTCCTCTTCTCCTTTGGGCCCGCCAGCCTGGTGCTCACCGTCGCTTTGCTCCTCTTCTTCTTCGGCAATGGCCCGCTCCCACATCTCTTCTCTTGCAGCCTGGGTTCTGGCAGCAGCCTGTTTCCTCTCCTCCACTGGCTACTAGCGGCTTCTTTAGCTCTTTGCTCACCTGAGCATGTGAACACAGCAAGCAACCAATGCAGTAGTCATGCTGCAACCTTTCATCATGTGACCAATGTGACAGACCACCAGTGCGTGACTGAAGCCCTGACAGGCCAATCCGCCCCTGGATTTGGCATAGCAACAGGAACCAGCTGACAGGGATCCCCCTGCACTCCTCCCAGGCTGCAACAGTGGCATGAGCCAGACAGACCTCCCATTGCTACCTCCAAGGCTGGTTCTACCTTTGTAAATGGTGAGGGGGGAAGAGTTGTGGTGGCAACGAGAGAGAGAGACCAGCAGGGAGATGTGAGAAGGAAGATTAGTTTGCACTCCGTTGCCTCACCAAACGTTTTCTGCTTTCCTAGCTCCTCCTGCCACCAGCTCTGAGGGGGGGGTTTCCTGGAGGAAAGTGGAGTAAGACTAGAGAAAGAACTAGAGGGAGAGAGAGAGACAGTGTGGGATGTTGAGGGGGGATTGAAGGGGAGGATGTGAGAGATGTAGGGGGGTAAGAGTAAGTGAGGGGGATTTGAGTGGCTACAGGAAGAGGGAGTGGGAGTGAGGGGTCCAGGGGACTGGGAAGGACGGAGTAAAGAAAACAGAGTTGCTTACCTGTAATTGGTGCTCTCCTAGGACAGCAGGATGTAGTCCTCACATGTGGGTGACCTCATCAGATGAAGCCCAGCATGGAAAATTTTGTCAAAAGTTGCTAGAAGAACTTTGACTGGCCACACTGAACATGCCCAGCATGCCACTATTCACATGTCCACGTGGAGTTCCTCTTCAGTCTCATAACATAGAATTCATGAGCAAAAAATAAAAACAAAACACAGGAGAACCCAACTACAGTGAGGTGGCAGGCGGGTTTACTGAGGACGAATATCCTGCTATCCTGGGAAAACGCCTCTTACAGGTAAGCAACTCTGCTTTCTACTAGGACAAGCAGGATGGTAGTCCTCACATGTGAGTGGATAACAAGCTACAGGCTGCTCCCACAGCACCTGACTGGGCGCCAACGGGCACAAGAAACTACAGTGCTGTTGGTAACAGAGGGAAGCAGCATGAACCCTAACAATGGGGCCCTAGGCAGAGAGAGTTGGGTTTAAGGCTGGAAGAGATTATGAAGGACAGATTGGCCAAAGCTACTGTTGTGCCGACCATCCTTGTCTAAGCAGTAGTGGACTGCGAACGAGTGTAGGGAACTCCACGTCGCAGCCTTGCAGATTTCGACCAATGGGAGCAGCCTGCAAGTGGGCTACTGCACGCCGCTGCAATAGCTCTCTCAGAGTGAGTCTTGACATGGCCTCCCAGCTGAAGGCCCGCCAGCATATAGCAGAAGCAGATACAAATCCACCAGCCAGTTGGACAGTTTGTTTTGCACCTCAACTCCCAATCTATTCTTGTCAAAAGATATGAAGAGCTGTGTGTACTGCCTGTGGCCTGATCTGCATTCTAGATAGAAAGCTAAGGCCCCTCTTGCAATCCAAATGTGCAGAGCCCGTTTGCCCTGGTGTGAATGAGACCTCTGAAAAAAGGTGGGCAGAATGATAGACTGATTGAGATGAAAATCCATCACCACCATAGGCATGAATTTAGGATGCGGAAGCAGAACCACCTTATCAAGAAAGAATTTCGTGTAGGGCGGATATGTAACCAAAGCCTGAAGCTCACTCACCCTGTGCACCAAAGTGACTGCCACCAGGAACTTCAGAATGCAGGAGCACAGTGGCTCAAAAGGATCACACATGAGCCACGCCAATACCACGTTTAGGACCCAGGACACAACGGGAGGCTTCAACTGAAGTAGACCCCGCATACACTGCCCTACTATGAGCTGCACAGAGATGAATGTACCAGCACACCCTGATGGTAAGAGCTGATGGTACTCAGATATGCCCTGACTGAATTGGTTTTCAACCCAGTCTCCGAGAGGTGCCACAGATACTCCAGCAACTTCGGAGTGAGACAGGCGAATGAGCAAGCATGACCCTCGCATCAGATGGAGAACCTCTTCCATTTCAGTCTGTAAGACTTCCTGGTGGAAGACTTCCTGGAAGCTACCAGTACCTGAAATATATCAGAGGTCAAGGGACCATAGGACTAGCTTCTCAACATCCTGGCCGTTTAAAGCTAATGACCTGAGGTTCAGATGGCACAGCCTGCCCCAATCCTGTGTAATCAGATCGGGGGAGGTCCCCAGACTGATCGGATCTCTGATCGACAGGTCTCACAGGAGCAGGAACCAGACCTGTCTGGTCAATAAGAAGCCACCAGGATCATGGTCCCCCTTGTCTGCTGGAGCTTCAAGAGGGTCTTCATTACCAGAGGAAGCGGAGGAATCACGTACAGAAGACCCTTGCCCCAATGGTGGGCAAAGGTGTCCGAGGCTGGTAGTCCGTCTGCCCTGAACAGGGAGCAGAAGTGGCTCACTTTGTTGTTGCAAGGGGAGGTAAAAAAAGGTCCATGTCCACGGTTCCCCAAAGCTGGAAGATCCAGTCTGCTACAGCTGAATCTAGCGTCCACTTGTGCGGTCAGAACGCTCGACTCAGGCGGTCCGCAACCACCAATGTCTGTCCCTGCTAAGTACATTGCCTATAGGAGCTGCCTTGGGACAGAGACCAGGCCCATATCTGCACGCTTCTTGACAGCGGAGGAATGAACTAGTGCCTTCCTGTTTGTTTATGTACCACATTGCCACCTGATTGTCTGTCTGGATCAGGACCACTTTTGTAGGACAAACGATCTTGAAACGCCCAAACAGCAGAGCGGATCACCCGAAGCTCCAAAAAGTTGATCTGGTATTGAGATTCCTGAGCCGACCAGCAACCTTTTGTATGGAGGCTGTCCACATGTGCCCCCCAAACCAGGGGGAATGAATCAGTGGTCAGTATGACCTAGGGAGGGGGAACTTGAAACAGGACCCCCTGCTCTAGATTGGACAGATCCTCCCACCAAAACAGGGAGACCTGGAGAGGCTGTGTAATGCAGACATGTGCATTATTTATTTACATCTTTTTACTATACCGACGTTCAAGACGAAAATTCTTATCACGCCGGTAGCATTGAGGTCCTGGGTCTCTGTGCATGCACAGACGGGTCAAGGGGGTAAACATGGACAGATGCTGCCATGTGATCCAGAAGATGAAGCAAAAGACGAGCCAAAACCTGCCGGCGTTGGCAGACCAAACTCACAAGGGATGACAGGGCAAGCACTCAATCATGAGGCAGAAATGCCCTGGCTTCAGCTGTGTCCAGTCTGGCCCCGATGAAGTCCAGGCATGGCGATGGGCTGAGATGGGACTTGGTGTAATTGATGACAAATCCCCGAGATTGCGGCACTCCGATGGTCAGACGGAGTGCACCCTGAGTGGCGCTCCTGACCAGCCAGTCGTCTAGGTAGGGGAACATCTAGGTGTATCCCCTGACGGCGGAGGTGCACCCCCACCAGTGCCAACCACTTGAAGAAAACCTGAGGGGCTGATGCAAGGCTGGATGGCAACACTCTGTACTGGAAGTGTTCCCTGTCCACAACAAATTGGAGATACTTCCTGTGACCACGAAATATCTCGATGTGGGTGTATGCATCTTTTAAGTTGAGGGTGCACAGTCTCCTCTTTGCAGGAGTGGGATCAGGGTGCCCAAAGAGAACATCTTGATGAAACTTATTCAAGGCTCTTCAATCGAGAATAGGGTGCAGGCCCCCTGTTCTCTTTGGTATCAGGAAATACCGAGAGTAGAACCCCCGTTCCCGCTGGTGCAGAGGAACAAGCTTGACCACTCCAGCCATTAGAAGGGTGGAGAACTCTGTCAAAAGTATTTCCTGATGAGCAGATGAGGTCCACGATAGACATGTGGGAAGAGTCTGCAGGGAAATCCCTGAAGTTTAACTGGTACCCTTGGTGAACAATGGAGAGAACCCACTGGTCCGAGGTAACGCAGGGCAAGTGGTCCGCAAAAAGATGCAGCCTGCCCCAAACTGAAGGGCAGGGTGCCGACGGTACGCCAATCTGGCTCATGCTCCCCTGCTCCGAGTCAAAACCCCATAGCGGGGCCCTGCTGGGTGGCTGGCTGAGTCCTGGGGGCCCACTGTTATCTGGAGCGACCCCGGGAGGCTGCACATGGCGTGCACGCCCGCGAGGCAGGAGGGTAATATTTCTTCTATTGATAGATCTTCCTAGAGCCCTGTTGCAAGGATTTTCTGACCGAGGATGACAGGTCAGAGGTGCTGGCCGAAAGGTGCTGAAGGGTCTCATGGTGGTCCTTCAACTGGGCCACCGCATCCCTGACCTTTTCCAAAGAGATTCTCCCCCGTGCAGGGCAGATGGGCCAGTTTGTCTTGGACCTCCGGTTGAAGGTCCAAGGCACGGAGCCAGGCCATCCTGCAGGCACCAATACCCGCTGCAGCCACCCTGGCTGCTGTCTCAGAAACATCATAGGTGGATCTCACCTCATGTTTACCCACCTCCAGACCCTGCTGTCCAATACTGAATTGGCATCCTGCTGCTGCTGAGGCAGGCGCTCAGACAGTTTCTGGACTTGCTTCCACAAGTTTCAGTTGTACTGGGTCATATACAGCTGGTAGGAGGCAATCCTGGCAATGAGCATAGCGTCCTGGTAGACCTTCCTACCCAAGGCATCCAATGCCCTATGCTCTTGACCTGGAGGAGCTGAGGAGAGGATGAGAGAGTGCTTGGCTTTCTTGAAGGTGGACTCCACCACAACAGATTGATGTAGGAGATGGCGCCTCTCAAACTCCAACGCTTCTTGCACTAAGTAAATTGCGTCTGCCTTCTGAGTGACTGAAGGAACAGTCAAGGGGTGCTCCCAGATCCAGATACTTGAAGATGCTACTATTTCCTTTGGCTTCACAAAGCCACAGCCACATCGATATAGCAAGCAAAACCTCCTATTAAGACGCTACAAAGAGTGGTCCCTGACGAAGATTTTGAAACACAGGCTGTGACGGGTAGAGCAGAGCTGATGTATTGAATGCTCTTGCACCACTTTAAGGATAAGTGTCCTTTAAAAAGTTTATGATGGGGTTGAAATAGCAAAATGTTAAAAGGTTTTCAAAATGTGGCATTACAAAAATATCGAGTGTTAAACCCTATGATTAAATATCTTGAGCAGGCATATTGTTCATATTTTGCAAATGAAAAAATTGCATTACCAAAAGAGAACAAGTGACAAAACGTTTTTTCAAACATCTGTGCCTTTTGCTCATTTATGAGGGTTATCACTTGAATTATACAAAAGTAGCATTCATATGTGCATGTGGTTCATTCACTTTTATTTTACTATTTCCTTTGGGACATCCATGAACTAGAGGACTTCCAGCATTTTGCGCCGGGTGGCCTCCGTCATCGCCCAGACAAAGCCCACAAAGGAAAGGTCTTCTGGAGGGGACCTATACTTCTCAGCCAGCGGAGACAGGTCCAAGAGAAGGTCGCCTGCGTCATCTGAAGAAGACTGAGGTATCATCCTCCCCTCCTCTTCTGGGGGCCGACCTGGAGGAACCATGCCCAAGCCTCTGAGTTTGGGCATCGATGGCACAGACAGCCCCAGGATCATCACAATCCCCAGTGGCCCGGGATCGAGGAATCACAGTTGCGGAACTAGCAGCCCCATGGGCACCATCAGCCATATCATCTCTTCTTCCTGAGAGGACCTGATGATGGGAATAGCTCCGGAGGAGAGCATCACTGGCCGCTGGGGCACCGATGTTACCCCGGGCACTGGTTGTGTCTGTAGTATGCCCAAAAGAACATCTAGATGCACGAGCAGAGGTGCCAAGAGACAGCGCAGGCTAAAGCACCGACATGGTAACCGATGTTGAAGGCGGCTCGATACCCCACAGGCTCGTAGCTCCGCTAGCTGAACCCTGCCATCCAACTCCTCTTGAAAAAATGGACTGAGGAGGAAGAGGGGGAGTCCTCACCAGAGCCTCAAGGAGGCTCGGTGCCCAGCACCAACACCGGTGGGGAATGCCTGGGACTCCCGGGTCACATAGAGGCTGAGGTCTCCTCCCCACGTGGGTCGCTTCGGTGCTGGCACGGCAGCCGCTGGTGCCGCATCTGTCCCGGTGCCGTGTAGAGATGGCGATTGGTGACTATGCTTGCAAGACTTCCCTTGATGCTTGGCCCAGTCCTTCCGCAGCGCCAGAGAAGGCGAAGATCCTGACTTCTCGGAATGCGAGGACACCAGAGATGGCCTACCTACGAGAGCGAGTCCCAACGGAGGAGTGGAAAGGATGGCATATCTAATGGCTCCCTGGGCCCTCCCGGTCAACGCCCCTGACGGCAGATTAGATGGTTCAGACCTTTTGGTTCCAAAAAGCTTTTCCATCTTATCCAGCCGTGGATAAGAGAGTGCACCCCTGGACGTAGTGCGACACCCCCAGGCAGAGGATACAAACCTCATGCTGATCAGTGATAGACACTGTCTTCGGGCCTGGGGGCATCGTCTAAAGCCAGATGACGTCATGAAAAACAACCAGCGAGCGGTCGATGGCCAGCAGCCACCAGACAGCAACACACTGGGAATTGACCGCAACAAGGGAGAAATTAAACCTACCATGCCGCGGGAAGGACACCGACCAGTGAAAGAGGGACACAGCGCATTAACAGCCAAAAATCGACCAGAAAAAAAACTGTGAAAAATCAAAAGAGCAGAGCTCCACTTCCACGAGGCAAGCACTTTGCGGAAAAAGAGAGACTGAAGAGGGACAGCGCTTGGACATGTGGATAGTGGCATGCTGGGCATGCTCAGTCTGCCAGTCAAAGTTTTAGAAGTTTCTAGAACTTTTCTAGAAACTGATAAAAGTTTTCCGTGCCGGGCTCCATCTGATGATGTCACCCACATGGGAGGACTACCATCCTGCTTGTTCTAGGAGAATCAGAGGGACTGTGCTGTGTGAATAAGGAGCATAGAGAGGCATATTTAGAGAGACAGTGAGCAAAGGGATCGGAGTGGGTGTAACATGTGAGTGAGGAGATCAATGCCTGGGGGAATGGTGTGAGTGATCATTCCTTCCTTTCCTAACCCTAAATCCCCCACCTTCCCCCATCCACGCCTTAATCCCTCTCCTCATTCCCTTTTCCTCTCCTCCCTCATTCCCCCCATCTTCTCCTCCATCATTTATCCCTCTAAATCTGAGATCCCTTCTTCATTTTCTTTTTCTGAGACCCACTCTCCCTCCCCTTATCTTCAAATCCCTTACCCTTCAGAATCTATAACTAAGATCCCTTTTCCTCAAATAAAGAACCACATAAATTAACTGGATACAGAAATGTTAGAGAATGTCTTTATAAAATGTAAAAGAAAAGAAATTACATTTAATATGCAAATATATGCAAAATTATGCAAACATACAATATAATCTTGAAAATCTGCCACAGGAACCTAGGGGCTTTGGCTATGAGGGGTTTAGGCACCAATGGAGCCATCTGATAGGTTACATTGGCACACACACACACGTGGTTTGCAGATGCGCTTCTGTTACCCATTTCATTTTGGCATTAAGATGCTCCAGAACCTTTAGCTGAAGAAAGCCATTGCTCTTCCTGAGTGGCTGAAAGCATCTGGGTGTTTGGTTTTATGACTCAGAATTTGCTGCTAAATATTAGCTTTAAAAAATGGGAAAAGCATGAACTACAGAAATACCTCGCGTCCCAAATAGGAGTTGTCGCTCTCAAAAAGAATGGCAGTGTAATGAGCAGCTTTTTGTCCAAAAGGGCAGCAACACTGGATCTGTCCAGAAAAGTAGAGGAATTTACAAGAGAAAGTTATTCACTCTATCACATTCGTGATATGCATTTAAAGGTTTATAATACTGAGGAACTAAAAGTAAAAAGCCAGGAGACAGAATTCTGCTTTTTGACACAAATGGCATACATCTTCTGATGTACTTAACCACAGTGCAAACAGTGTACTCAGTACTGCACCAAACTGCTACAAGACATAGCAAATAATTCATATTACCGTTTTGTTTTTTTTTAAATGCAATTATTTCAGATTTCTTTTTGAGGAAAGGCATCTCGTTTAACATAAGTCACGCAGGAAAACAGTTTATCAGCCACTGGCTTCCCATACTGAGCTGTCTCCGTTTAGACTACCTTGTACAGAAAGCAGATTGCATGGACACAGTAAATAGTAAGCTATTTTATTTGATTTATATTTCGCTTTTTCAGCCTCTTCAAAGCAGATCACATTCAGGTACTATAGGTATTTCCATATCCCCAGAAAGCTTACAATCTAAGGCCTAGATTTATCATTTTGATATAATGATAGCGAAATGACTGCCTGCCCCCCCCCCCCCCCAAAAAAAGGGGCAGGGTC
Organism: Rhinatrema bivittatum; assembly: GCF_901001135.1. NCBI lineage: Eukaryota > Metazoa > Chordata > Amphibia > Gymnophiona > Rhinatrematidae > Rhinatrema > Rhinatrema bivittatum. The sequence goes on along the minus strand of NC_042622.1, from coordinate 96,822,736 downwards.
AAAAGTGTAAGTTGGCCACATTGCGGTGATGTGGTATCGCACGCCACGGTTGTAGCCGAGCTGAACACTTTCACCCCATAGCACCAGTAGAAAAGGTATAGTATTTCCGACACTACTGCCCGCGATAATGTATGAAACATTAATCACTATCAGCCCCTCATTTTACTAAATGCCGCCCAAACTCCTCCCCTTCCCCTCATTTACATTTTAACATTGCGATGCAGTAGTTATCGCGTGTGTTAGGGCATTATTGCATGTGATAACGCCCATCACGATTTGAAAAATGACCCCCTAAGTTTGTACCTGAGGCAATGGAGGGGTGAAGTGACTTGCCTAAGGTCAAGACGTGGCAGTGGGATTTGAACCCTGGCTTTCCTGGTTCTCAGCCCATTGCTCTAAACACTAGGCACTCACATGCTCTATTCTTCACATTTCTAATTTGTCAGCCTAGCCACTTACCTGAGCGGATCTAAGGATGGGTATGTTGAAGGCCTGCTATCTGGGGAAGCATTCTGTAGGTAATCTATTATCATCTGCCTGACCGTCTGCACCTCGCGATCTGATCCCGCTGAAAACAAACACCACATAATCAACATAACCACCACCATTAAACACAGACAATTGAAAAATAATTAAACTTACATAACGACAGAGGATTATTTCAAGGCTGGGATATCATTTAAGGGACTTTTCCAGCACAGATGGTGCATATGAACCTTTTAGACTACAAAGGTTCCTTCTCTCTTATCTGAAGATGTGACCTTAGGGATGTACAATGCCCAATAAATTATATCCGAACCTGCCAAGAATCTAGCTTTCACCAGCACCTGCACAGCTACTAGAATTTTGCATGGAGAGTAAAGTTTTCAAAAGACATGTACTGGGGTAAACACCAAATTTACTCAGGCAAACTGGCATTTTAAAAACTGGCCCAGCCCTTACTCACCTACAAGCACATGTGAGGGGATCAACTACACATGCTTTTAGGTGGCAAGCATTTCCGGGAGCTTGTTTAGGTATGGGGAAGGAAAATTGCATCACCTCGCTTAGAATACAAGGTCACTTTGCATGTGGTCACTGTAAAGTTTGCCCGCTCTCTTTCAATGGCGAGGTTTTTACTTTAGCTGCTCGATGCCTGTTTAAATTATTGTTATATACATCTTATGAATCTTTGGGTGTGATCTATTTGATATGGTGTCCGTGCGAGCTTGCCTACATTGGAAAAACTATGAGACCGATTAAGATTAGAATACAGAAATGGGGAAGTGACGTCATCTGACCAAGATGGCCGCATAAATCTTCTCTCCGTCACCCGCCTCAGCATTAACAGCTAAATATTCCGGTTCCCACGCAGCAAAATCAAGGATTGTGTATTCTGCAGGGTGCTAACATTATAGCGAATGTGTCCACCAGAAAAAAAGCGGTGGATTTTCAGTAATATTCATTTGATGCCGGAGGCTCCCGTTTCGCAGCCCTGAGTGGAAGCATGGGGGGAGAAGGCCCCGATGGCGCAGGGCAAAAACAGCGGCTGGAGCTCCAAGAGTCGGATGGCAGTGAGGAGCCAATCCTTAAGAGAGATCTTCAACACTGGTTTCGTGACCTGAAAAATGACATTAAAACGTTAACAGATGAATTTCGAGAGGCCATCTCCTCCATCCATGCTGATATTCAAGAGCTGGATCATCGGGTAGACGACAGTGAGGGCCAGCTCGAGGAACAAGACATGCGGATAAAAAGCCTAAAAACAGATATTGCAACTATTCAACAGTTACAAGAGGACGCGGCACTTAAGCTGGAAGATATAGAGAACCGCACACGCCGCAATAATATACGTATTCGGGGTCTTCCAGAAGAACCAGCATTTGCAAACATAGCGGAGATAGTTCCGCGTATATGCCGAGCGATTTTGCAAGCCGCTGTGGCGTCAAGTAATGGGGACACCGCAGAAGTGTCCACGGAGATTGCGGTCGAAAGGGCACACAGAGCATTGGGTGCGGCGCCGAGAAATGCTCCACGAGACATTGTGATCTGTCTACAGAGCTTCCCGGTCAAGGAGGCTATAGTGAAAGCAGCGAGGAAACTCGAGGTGTTTTGAGTGGGAAGGCCATACACTGTCAATATATAACGATCTCTCACCAGCTACTTTGAAATGCCGCAGGGATTTTCAACAGGTTACAGCTCTACTACGGAAAGACAATCACAGATACCGCTGGCTTTATCCTAGTGGTTTAGCCTTCACGATCAACGGTGGTGTCCTCTCGAGTTAAGATGCCGGACGAGGCAGCGGACATTCTACAAGTGGTAGGGATGGCAATTGAACGCTCTGCTCCAGTAAACAATTCCAGCCTGCCAGTTATGGAGCCTGCAAAGTAGCAGAGAGCTGGGCAAGGGGGGCAGGCGCCTGAAGAGAACATCGGGATCAGGAGTCTTATGGCAACCAATGGCATCTGCTAGCAAGAAGGACCTTTCAAACCACCTGAAGGCTTGCTTGGAACTTTGTCTGCCTAGTTTCAAGGGAAATCTTCGTGGGACTGAACTGCTTGTGATTTTACTAAGCAGAAATTCCATTTGAATTTCACTTAGATTTAACAGGTTCCACAATCTGATCTCTTTTTGGTTAATCACCTGGAACCGGAGAGAGGGGAGGGATGTACTTCCTTCCTTAGGGGTCTACCTCCAGTGGGTGACTTTAGATATATGAGGGGTTTAGGGGTGGGGGGGGGGGGGGGGGGGGGGGGGGGGGAGGGGAAAGGGGAAAACTGCCTAGGTACACAGTTGGGTTAGGAATTATAGACATGATGTTAAGAATAACTTGGATTGCTGGCAGTGTCAGGAGGAATATACAAAAATGGCTACACTTAGGTTTCTTTCCTTTAATGTGAAAGGATTGAACTCACCAATAAAACGAAAACAACTATGCAATGACCTGTCTCGGCTGCAGGCTTCTGTGGTTTTTCTACAAGAAACCTATTTAAAACGCAGACATGAGCATTTATTCTGCCCGAGGACCTTTAATTCCAGATATTATGCCGCCAGCACTCCAGATTATAGATATAGTGGCGTGGGGATTTTATTTGCCAACAATTTGGGAGTGAAATTATTGGAAAAGATTTGAAGGCCCTAAGGGGTGTTATTTGATTTGGTGGTTGAAATTTTTAATTGTAAACTAACTTTAGTAAATGTATATTGCCCCAATAAGGATCAGGCTACGCTATTGAACGAGATTAATCAGAAATTACAATCAAGTGGGTGGGGGATTTTTAGTGATTGGAGGGGTCTTTAATTTGGCCCACAAGATTGGATTAGATACGTCTGCAGGAAAGGGAGGGGACACTCAGAAAGATAGAAGATCTCTCAAGCGCTTGATGCGTGATTGGCTTCTGATTGATATTTGGAGGCTTCTATATCCACATAACAGAAACTATTCCTTTTATTCCAGGCCCCACGGTACATACTCACGCATAGATTACTTCTTAATTGATAAAGCCTTGAGTGATCGCACCAGATCTGCTGACATAGAAAACATCACCTGGTCGGATCATGCTCCAGTGTCATGGGAGGTGGACTTGCCTAATCACGATTCAGGTGTCAGATTTTGGAAGCTGAATGATAGCTTACTCAAAAATAAACAATATTTCTTGAAGGCGCAACATCAGATTGAGGAATATTTATTGCTCAACTCCACACCGGGGATTTCTCCAGTGTCCTTATGGGAAGGGTTGAAAGCCATTATGAGAGGGAATTTTATCAGTTTAAGGACTCACCATAAGAGGAAGCAAGGAATATTGAGGAATCAGTTATTACAACAGATAACTGACTTAGAAAGGGTTCATAAACAGAGCCTGAATTCATCCATGTTTAAGAAATTAGAGGAGAAACATCAATTATTGAAAGATTTAGATGCAGATCAAGTGGCCCATCAGTTAGATCTGGCGAAGCAATTATATTATGAGCAGGATGATAAGCCTAGCAAGTTATTGGCGCATAAATTGAAGGGGCAAAGGACACAGTCCCACATTCACGCTATTAAGGATACGCAAGGGCAAACGCAAGTTCGCCTGCAGGATATTAAGAAATGCTTCCTGAGTTTCTATGAGGCTTTATACACCACTGACCATGTAGTGACAGCAGAGGGTATACAGGCCTTTTTGGATAAAGTACCCTTACCTTCTATTTCATCAGAGGCACGGGAGACACTAGGTTCTCCTATATCCACGGGCGAGATCCAAAATGCAATAAAATCTTTAAAACCCGGAAAGGCACCTGGGATAGATGGATATACACCATTATTTTATAAAATGTTTATGGGTGTATTAGTGGATCCCCTTATGAATATGTTTAATGCTCTACGGGAAGGGCAGTGCCTGCTCTACAATGGTAATACAGCAGGGATAACAATCCTTCCAAAACCGGGCAAAGATGAAATGTTGTGTGGGTCGTATCGCCCCACATCTTTGATCAATATAGATCTAAAACTATTGGCTAAGATCTCAGCTACTCGTTTACGGGGGGGGGTTATTCTTGACTTAGTTAAGGAGGATCAAGCCAGATTCATGCCGGGGAGATCTACCTCAGATAATGTTTGTAAAATCCTGGACCTCATATCTGTGGTGAAACAAGCAAATTCCCCATCTCTCCTTTTAACTATCGATGCAGAGAAGAAGTTTGATAGAGTTCATTGGACTTTTCTCTTTGCAGTGATGGAAAGGATGGCATTGGGCGGGTACTATTTGGACTGGGTAAAAGAGCTCTATAGAGAACCTCGGGCCTGTTTCAAGGTAAATGGGGGCTACACTGATACGTTCCCTATACGTAGGAGAACCAGGCAAGGATGCCCGCTCTCTCCGCTGCTTTTTGCACTGAGTGTGGAGCCCTTGGCTGAATGGTCAGGCTTAATAAAGATATCAGTGGGGGTGCAGGAGGCCGATATTCAATATAAAGTGTCTCTGTATGCAGACGATATCATATTTACGGTCACAAACCCCGAAGTATCTTTACAGGCACTGACGGCGGTTTTGAAACAATTTGGGGAGGTCTCTGGTTTTCGGGTAAATATGGACAAATCTGAGATATTGCCCTTGGGTATTACAGCTGCCCAACGGAATACTTTAGCTCAAAGCTTCCCATACCGTTGGACAAAAGGTCCTATCAGATATCTGGGTGTTAATTTAGTTGCAGACTACGGGAACCTTTTCAAGGTTAATTATGACCCCTTACTTCGTAATCTATGTCAGGACATGAAAAATGGGACAGATATAATGTATCATGGCTAGGTAGGATTGCAGTGGTAAAGATGAATCTTTTTCCTCGGATCAGTTATCTCTTTCAAGTTTTGCCATGCCTGATTTCAGACGTTTGGCTTACAGCCCTGCAAAGGAAATTCTTCTCCTATATTTGGAAAAAGGTGACCCCCAAGAGTAGCCCGTAGTGTTCTCTACAGGGTGCGCCATAAGGGTGGGCTTGGAGTCCCCAATATTAAAAAATATTATATTGCTTCGCAACTTCAGGCGGTAGTAGAATACCATATCCCCAGCTGTAGGAAACAATGGATGCATATTGAACAATTGAAGTCTGGGTGGGATTCTGTTGAGAACATATTTTGGGAACGGAAATGACCTGACATACGGGGGATGCATATACTGCCTTCTCTGCACTGCACTGTGACCTTATGGTATAATTGGAGGGAGCGGTTAACAGGGAAAAAAGGATGTTTCTATCTGGTTCAATTTCACTTTTTGAAGGATTTCCCTGCGGGTTGTGCATCCCGGACCTTTCAGGTTTGGGCAGGGAAAGGTTTATGTATGGTTTTTCATGTGTGGTCGGCGGGTTCCATGAAAACATTCCCAACAATACAAAGGGAATATGTTTGCCTCAGATGGACTTCCTGGCATATGGCCAATTGCGCCATTTCTTACACAGCTCTGCTGTTGTGGAGGATATTGGGAGGGGTGCATCCCTAATAGAGGGCTTTTGTGTTATGTCTAAGAAACCCCCCAAATTAATGTCTAAAATTTATAAATTGGAGGATGGGAGTTATAATGCTGCTCATCTTCGAGCATGGATCAGGGACATTGGGGGAGAATGGGAATCTGAACGGTGGGATATCTGTTTTATGGGGCTGGGGAGGCATTCGATGTCAGCTGGTATGATTGAGAATGAATACAAAATGCTTTATCGGTGGTACCTTTGTCCCCTGACATTGGCTAAGTGGTACCCCGGCTCTCGAGCACTTGCTGGAGGTGTGGCGCAGCTGAAGGATCATTTTTTCACATTTGGTGGACCTGCCCGGTAATACAGGCTTTCTGGCTTCATATCCAGGGGATGGCTAAGGAAATTTTGGGGGAAGAACCATCTTTACGCCCGGAATTCTGGCTATTGGGTTTATGGAAATAAGAAGAGGGATTAGGTAATGGGCAGCTACTTCGCTATCTAGCTATTGCTACTAGGATGGTAGTGGTGCAATGGTGAAAAAGGAAGGACTCGCCCCTCCCTGTGTCTCTGGTAGTTACAAAACTCCTGGGTATTAAGACTATGGAGAAAATAACTGCTTATCGAAGGGATACATTAACGAAATATGGGACAATATGTGCACCTTTTGACAAATGGTATCAGGCGTTTGGGAGACAGAAGGATCATGGGGATGGGGGGGGGGGTCTAGCGGGGTGGATAATCAACCCAACATGTGAGGCGCAATACTGGTTTTGTTCATTTCATTTATATGACTCAGTTGTTTCGTACCTACGAGAATTATTGCTGTATTACTCTGTTGTTCTTACTGTATTATACCAATTGGTGTATCGAATGTTTTGGGAGTAGGAAGGGGGGGGGGAGGGAGGAGGGAGGGTTGGGGTATGAAAAAATTTGGATAAAGGAAATGTCTTGGTAGAGACGGAGCTGTCAGAGACAATTGTTGGCTTGTTTGTTTTATTATATCCAAATAAAAGTTAAATTACAAAAAAAAAAAAGAATACAGAAACATCTAAGTTGTATTTGGTGTTGTAAGCAGAAGGCTCCTTTATTCTTACATTGGCATGAAGCTGGCCATGGGCTTCACGAACTGCAATTTGTAGTATTAGAAACGATCATGTGTCATGTCAGAGGGGGTGACCTAGATAAAGCGTTGCCATGCAAGGAACAATTGTATATTTTCAAATGGGATACAATCTCCCCTAGGGGCTTGAATAAGGAGATAGAGTGGGAGGTGTTCTATTAGACATCAGAAGTGTATTAAGTAATAGGAAAATCATTAGAGCTCTATCAAGCTTCTTCACTATAAGCCCCTTTTGCCCTGTATTAAGGATCACAAAAGACTATAAGCCCTTCCTATATTGTCCTTAAAAGGGATGTTTCTTAGGCTCCTGTTTACTAAGCATTTCTCATGCATCTGTGCATGCTGTCTTCTTTCAAGAAGTCAAGCTCTATAGAGTAGTCCCTTTAACACTTTAAGATAGTTGGGGAGGTTCTCTTTCAGGTCCTCCAGCTCCATAGAATAAATGAAGGTTCACTTTGAGGTCCTCATTAATAAAATGGATTAATTACCCCACATATTGACAGAAGTTAGTTGCCCTCTTATTAGTTGATGAGGCATTTAAATATGTGGGCGCCGCTTTAGTAGTTTAGAAGCATTTTTCACCATATTGGTATGGAGACATTTTCTTGCTGATTCTGTTGAATTATGGTGTATAAATGGTATTAGATATGAAAGGGGTTTTTTTTAGGGTTGATGATGTTTTTTATATTTATTTTATTATAGAGTATATACTATCTGCCTGATGCAAGCACTACTGGTGTGCCAAAAAGCTGAAGTGTCAGGTATCATCGAAGGACTATACGATGGGTATAAGTGTTTCATTGTGGGATACGTTTGGCAAAACTGCTCATCGGCAATAACTGTTTTGAACTTGGCACACTTGGAGAGAGTCAGTGTCATAAGCAATTGATCATTTAAGATTTTCCTTGAAGGAGTTTGCTCCATGGTGTGTTGCTACAACTATTATCCAGATTGTCCAGAAGGAATTACTCCACATTTAGTTACATCTTAGTGTGGACTCTTTTTAACAGTATTTTTTGAATTTTTGTATTTTTGGGCTCCATATTACACCTTTTGTTGAGGATGTTTTACCATTATTTTGGACATTTTGTTTCCCAAGTTAAGTCCACTTTTTTTAGATGAGTATATGTGTATGTGAGTGAGGTCAGTGAGAGTGATTTATAGCAAGGGGTTGATTGGGGGGGTTTCAGAATATGAGTCTTATTGGGTCTTTGATACAAATAACAATGTTTTAGACATCTTATTGATTAGAGATGCATTAGTGTGATTATATATATTATAGGTTTCGTAAGGAAATATGATTTATGTGAATCTGATAATCACTGAGGAAATAAAAGTTGCAGTTACAATATTTAACATTTAGTGTGGGGTAACAAATATGTTGCAATAGGTACTATTCTAAGTGAGGTGATATCATTGTTGATTTCATAGAACAGTCTAAGCGATCTTGCTGTGCGACACTAGTGAGGAAAATAGCATGCCTAGATGACATTTCAAATCTGATTTTCCAGTGAAAAAAAAGTACCCGCAGAAAAAGCCGATACAAGTCTTTGCAGGTACTTTTTCCCGGGCAATTTTCAAGAGGGAAAGCATGTGTATATATGAGAACTAGTGCAAAGCCCAAGGATAAAAGGACCTGTTGACTGTATTAATCCAGGCTCTTTTGAAAATTATCCTATAAATGATGGTTTGTATAAAAACAAAAAAAATATATCATGTATCATGGAAAGGGTAACTGAATTAAGAAATTGAGAACAAACATTTGTATAAAGTTTTTTTTTTTTTTAAATATCACAGCAGAGCAGAATGAATGTGTGTGCGTGCTTCTGAAGCATTAGATTTTGGTTCTGATGAAGTGAAATACAGTCAGTTGTTTACATACTACCTGGCACCAAGAAAGGAAGATGGGAACAGTGCGTAATTACTCCTAAATCTGACTCTTAAATTCAGGTACTCTAGAAGCCTAAAAGCTGTATAATGAAGCTCTAGCATCTGAACCTCAAATATCATGGATCAGCAGACAATCCAGGTGCATAAGAACATAAGATATGGTACACCGAGTCAGACCAAAGATCCATTGAGCCTAGTATCTTGTCTCAGACAATGGCCAATCCAGGTCACAAGTACCCAGCAGGTATACAAGAACAGATACATTTCTTGTTACTCCCTCCCAGGGATAAGTGGTGCCTTTCACAAATCTACTTGGCTAATAATGGTTTATGGACTTTTTCTGCAGGAACTCAAGTTTTTTGTATCCTGGAAACACTGAGTCTAGTGCAGTATCCATAAACACATTCATAAATATAGAAAAACATAGGAAATCCTTCTATGCAATGTTCTTACAGTAGATACACTTGAAAGGCAAAATTACTATTTACCTGATAATTTCCTTTTCTTTAATAAGGGCAGGTGGATCGAGAACCAGTGAGTTATGCACCTCTACCAGCAGATGGGGACAGAGCAAAGCTAACATCACAGTGTGTATATATATATATATATATATGTGTATGTGTATATGTGTGTGTGTGTGTGTGTGTGTGTGTGTGTGTGTATATATAATATAATATATCTCTCTATCTATATTCCTGCAGTGACAGCAACTAGCCAGTATTCTCTGTAAAAGCCAACTGTGCACAAACTAACAACAAAACTTGATTATTAACAGATAACCATTCTAGCACCCAGCCAACAGGAAAAAAACACTGAGCTCAGCCAAATAGGTTAATAAAAATAGACTAGGGACTGGAATAATACCAGTAACCCCTGGAACACGCGGCCATGCAGGAGAAACATCCGGCAGGCAAGAGCAGGAAGGTGGATCTACCTGTCCTTATTAAAGAAAAGGAAATTTATCAGGTAACTAGTAATTTCTCCTCTCTTACATTACAGACAGATGAATCCAGAACCAATAGGACGTACCACAGCTACTGCCGAACAGGGTGGGAGGCTGCCCACGGTCCGATCAACATCACAGGCGCAAAGGTAGTATCCAACAGGGCCTGCACATCTAGGCAGTAATGCCTGAAAAAGGTGTGTAAGGAGCATGTCGCAGCTTGGCAAATGTCGATGGGAAAACAATAATCTAATCTCCGCCCATGACAATGCCCGAGACCTAAGCTGACTATTGAACGGCTGCTCAGCATCCACATATGCGGCTCTGACTACCTCCTTAATCCAGCAGGCTATTGCAGCCCATGATGGTGGGCTCGCCCTGTTTACTTTCCCCATGGAGAACAGGTGATCTGTCTTCCTGAGAGATTTAGAAACCTCCAAATACCTCAAGATATGCCTCTTGACATCCAAGGGCTATAACAGGCAATATTTTTCCACATCTCTTTCCCTGTGCAGAGACGGGAGAGAAGTTGACTGATTCAAGTGAAAATCAGAGACTACTTTTGGCAAAAACGAAGGAACAGTACGCAGCTGTATCGCCCCCAAAGTCCGCAAGGGTGGATGAAGTTGCTTCACTCCTTTTAAGAAATGAGCCACATCTGGATGAGCTGACAAGAGTCCACCATTCACCTGACCTCAAAACTGGAAAGAGCTGCCACCTGTACCATTAATGAATTAAGGGCCAACCCTTTACTCAATCCATCCTGCAAAAATTCCAAAATGAGCAGAATCTTAACTGAACAAGAAAGAACCTCTCGATCTTCACACCAAGCCTCAAACACTCACCAAACCCAGACATAGGCTAAGGAAATGGAAAACACTCACTCGTAGCAAGGTGGCAATCAATCACCACAGCAGAATATCCATGCTTTAACAACCCAGCTCTCTTAAGGGCCATACCGTAAGACAAAAATAGAGTTGAATCTTTGTGAAGAACAGGCCCCTTCCACAGCAGATTCCTGTGAGCTGAAACCGGAGGGGAGAGTCCATCATGAGCCTTCACAAATCTGCATACCACAGTTATCTAGGCCAATCTGATGCTACCAGAAGCACCATCCCTGTGTGACTCTCAAGCCTCCAAATCATTCTGCCCAATCTGGACCATGGGGGAAAGGCATATAGTAGCTTGCCCTCTGGCCTCTCCTGCAAGAGGGCATTGTTGCCCAAGGACTTTTGATCTCTCCTGCCACTGAAGAAGTGAGGAACCTTCGCATTGTGAGAAGTCACCAGCAGGTCCAGATATGGAAGACCCCAGTGATCCATTACGAGCTGGAACGCCTTGTTTGGCAATTCCCATTCTCCTGGTTCCAGACTGTCTGCTGAGAAGTTGGACTCTTTCATTATCTTTTCCTGCAATGTACGAGGCTGAGATTTCCTAAAGATGCACTTCCACCCATTCCATAAGTTGGGCTATTTCCTGCAACACTTGATGGCTCTTGGTTCCTCCCTGCCAACTGATGTAAGTCACTGTTGTTGCATTGTCCAACATTATCCAGACTGCTCAACCTTGCAATCAGTCACCAAAATCGCAAGCATGACATCCAGACAACACGAGTTTCTAGCTGATTGATGGTCCAGAGACACTCTTCTGTACTCCAGCAACCTTGCCCTGTCAGCTCCTGACAGTGAGCTCCCCAACCCTGAAATATTGTGAGTACTAGGCAGTCTGGTGATTTTAAGGAAACCCTCTTTCTCGGATAATCCACTTGCAACTACCACTGCAGGTGTATACAGTTCTCCATCGGTAGATGGAGCCAAATCAAATAGCCCTGAGACTGTGTTCCAATGAGACAGCAGAATGCCCTGAAGAGGGCACAAATGCGCCTTTGCCCAAGGCACCAACTCCAGTGATGCCGCAGAGTACTTATAGATAAGACCACACTGTTGGATGTATTGTGTTCATGAACAGATTCACCTTGAGCCATCAGCTTCTGAATGAGGACCTCCGGCAGGAACACCCTGCCCTGCTTTACGTCGAACCGAACATAGAGATACTCCAGTGACTGTGATGGCTGAAGATTGCTCTTGGTCAGGTTCACCACCCAACCTAGCTCCTGCAACAAGATCACCTTGTGCGAGACCCAAAGGCTCTCTTCCAGACTCCTGGCCCGAATCAGCCAGTCGTCCAAGTACAGGTGTACCAGAATCCCAATCTTTCTCAGCTCTGCTGCCACCACCACCTTGGAAAGAGTTCCGGGAGTGATGGCCAAACGAAAAGGCAGTGCTCGAAACAGATGCCCCAAAACTGCAAAACGCAAAAGTTATTGCTGCTCTAGCTGGATGGGAATATGAAGGTATGCTCTCAGACAAGTCCAGAGACATCAAAACTCCCCCCAACTGTTCTGCCATTATCATTGAGCATAAAGTTTCCATGCAAAACCAAGTCACCGGTAAATGACGGTTGACCCCCCTTGAGATCTAGAATAGGGCAAAAAGAGCCCTCCTTCTCCATTTGAAAGAAATTAGTAGAACTAGGGTCACGAAATATCTGAAGTGATCTCAGCCCATCTCATATAAAAACAAGAGAGGCTACCCTCCTATCTCCTGTTCTGGGGGGGTGGGGGAGTCAGCACACCTTCACTGGGAGGCTCGGTGGGCTCCACTACACGAGTTTGCTCCCCGTCTGGGCTGAAAGGACCGAGACCTACCCAAAGGTTGAGTCCTCTGAAAGACTGCTCCTCTGTAGGGTCAAAAATGTCTGAGCTCCCTAGTAAGACCTCTCGTGCTGGAGGAGCATGGCATCCGTTTCTTATCCTCTGGTAAAAGAGGAACCTGGGACTCACCCCACGAATTGGCCATTTTCTCCAGCTCACTCCCAAACAAGAGCAAGCCTTTAAAGGGCAACTTCGTAAGGTTAGACTTCAATGTTGTATCAGCCGACCTATTTCTCAGGGATAGCTGACACCTGGCCGCTATTATCAAAGCCACTCCACTGGCCAAACTGCGAAACAAATTGCAGCCCTCATCTGCTAAAAAGGCGGCAGCTGGTTCCATCACTGCCCTAGAATTCACAGCAGATTCATCGCCCTCCTGATAGGGAAGTAAACAAGAGCGAGCCACCAGGGAACAACAAGAAGCTATCTGCAAATTCATTGCCATTACTTCAAAAGCCTGCTTAAGGATAATCTCAATTCTCCTATCCTGTGCATCCTTCAAGGCCACTTCCCCTTCTACGGGGATAATCGTCCGCTTGGTAATGGCACACACAATTGCATACACCTTCGGAAATCACACTTGCTCTCTCGCAGCTGGATCTAGGGGGTAGTCTTTCCAAGGTTCGATCCCCTTTAAAATTAGCTTCTGGGGCACCCCATTCAAGATTAATCAATTCTCAAATGGCCTCCATAATAGAGAAGAAACAAGAGGCTTTATGCAAAGAAATCAAAATAGGATCTTTCTTTGGCTCAGACATGGATTCAGCCCCCAGTACTCCAAGCATCTTTAATGTTTGGGAAATCAAAGCTGGCAACTCATCTCTATGAAAGAAACACAACATTGTTCTAAACGGCTCCAATCCCAGAGGAATTTCCCATCCCACAAGGAGTAAGGATCGGCTTCATCATCTGTAACATCTGGGTCCCTATCGGGGAGACCCGCACAGATCTAGGCATATTCAGATGCTTTCCCACAGCACCAGGCATGTGGGAAACTGCAGCCTGCAATCCTGACCTGTTAAGATTGGCCGGGGCTGAGGACTGCACCTGAAGAAAAGACTGCAGTCATTGAAAAAATATTCTACTCAAGAAAAGGCAGAGGGATCCATGCTGAAACCAGAGGGCATGGGACCAGCACCCACTGAACTACACCTTCTCCCACTGACAAAGCAGTTAGGGGAGTCCCAAGATCAGGCAGCTCTTTTTCCATTCCCACACCAGGGAATGGAAAGTCAGATGGAGGCAATTCTCCCTGAGCCACGAAACAGCACTGACAAGTTAGAGGGAACGCAGGCTGGGATGCCCGAATATGACAAGCAACACAAAGGGCATGTTGCTTAGGCTTCTTTACTATGGGCGCCAGTCTTGTCAATATGTCCCAACAGGTGTCTGATAAGAGTGCATCCCTCTCTGTTCCCGCTGCAAAAACTAGGCACCCAAAATTTAGTTATCCAAAAATTAGGCACTCAACACTGTGCCTTGAGAAGCGCACAAACTGAGCTCCCACTGGGATGCTTCAGATAGAGTGCGAAAATAAGTGCGTGCGAGCACTCATAACTGAATGCTCTAGTAGGTGCTCCTATGCAGACAACCAGGCGCCCAACTAGGAACACAACTTGGACACCCAGCCGACACACAGCTGGGCACATAAGCATGAACCGATGCAACTAAGGAGGACAGACTTATGTGCAGGAAAACGTGTGAAAATGGTGCTGCAGCCTACTACATGATGAACAGGACAAGCCTGAAAGCAGGGCCTAACCAAAAAGGCTGCTCAAATTGCCAGGCTACCCACATCCTCTAAGCTCCCCAGAGGCAGGAATGAATGTCAGATCGGTGAGCCGAGCAAGACTGGAAGGGGAGAGGAATCCCTATAAACTCCCTTCTCTCTCTCTTTTTTTAGTTACTCTCAGCCCGTCTCAGTTGAGTACAAGATCTGTCCCCGGCTGCGGAGGAGAGGGTAAGGGGCCTTCCACTGCCGCGCTCAGCTTCCTGCACCCGCTTGCCTTTCAGCTGCTAAGTCCACGCTGGCTGAAAAACCAGCTACCAGACCAAAGCACTTATCCTAGGGAAGGATAGAAAGGTATCACCTCAGAAATTCTCAATTGAGGGAGGGACCATAAGGTATCACCACAGGAGAGCTGGGCGAATAAATCTCCTCCTCTGAAAAGGTTTTTAAGAAATCCCCAGTAGGGGAATGCACATCCACTATCTGCTGGAGATGGAGAATACTGGCAGGTTGATGTCACTGCAGGGGTATATATACTGTGATGTCAGCTTTGCTATGTCACCATCTGCTGGTAGAGGTATATAACCCACTGGTTCTGGATCCACCTGTCCATATGCTAAGAAATTATTCATTTTAAACTTAAGTTTCAGGCTGGTTTGAGGGCCCTGTAGTTAGCACCACTTGCTGCATGGAACCAAGAACCGGAGGAAAGCAGGAGGCAGGACTGGAACAAAGCGTGTCATGGATGCAACCTGCCATAACTGCTCACTGCCCCATGCACAACACAGAATAGAGCTTTTCCCGTTGCTTAGAGCAAATACAGGCAAGATAACCGAGCTACTGCTGCTTAGCAATAGGGAGGTCTCCTTTAGATCAACTCTAGAACAGGGTCTCTATCCAGTGGGCACGTTTTCTCAGACTATTGTAAAATCCAGCATACAGATTCTTGATAGCAGCCTGGATGCCTGTCTATTAGGACAAAGGGATATCACCTAGTGGCTGCAATTATTAATAGTTGACAGGGGTCGCACATACATCTATTTACCTTTGTAGTTTTCTCCCGAGGTGAATTCTTTTTGTAAGTGCTTTGAAGAACTGTGGGAGAGAAAAACACCACTATTCACTGAAACAAATTCAAAATACGATTTGCTGCAACAGAAGAGAGTATTTCCCTTGTCTCAGACAGCACGTACAACACAAACCTTCAAAGTCTGGTCAACAACAAACATTCAAAACCATCTGAGTTTATCTTCTTTAATGCAAATTTCTCATCTTATGCATTTGTATGAGAAAAGAAAAAATACAAACAAATATTCCCAAGACACAAAGCAAAGGCTTAAGTCATCTTGTAAGTTCAGGATTTAGTAGCTAATTCTGTGAATCTGTTTCTTCAAAGCCATAAACACAACTTACATTAGATGGCTGAAGACAGGACCAGTGTACTCTCTAAAGTTCATGTGGGCTCTAGGTTGGGTCAATAAACAAACATCACCAGGAATCTCCAGGCTATTAGTGCACGTCCCATATTAAATTAAAAAAAAACAAAAAACAAAACACTTTCCCACTTCTGCCTTTGGGTGGTCAAATTCTTAAGTTTTTTGCCTCAAAAATCAGCCATTGTATTTTACATGTACTTTGAACAAAAAGGGGAGCATCTTTTATACAGTCACACCCTCAATTTTTTATTAAATAACTGCCACTGAGGTCACACTTCAGCTATTGGTAATTTGGGGGGCGGGGAGGGTGCATGAGAATGGGGCTCGGATCAGGTTTCCGATGACAATCAGAATGAACCTAGATACATTATCGTGACGATAAAGTAGAATAAAAATTTCCAAAACTCAAATTCCTGACATTTTGCTTCAGAAATTTCACTATCAGAACAAAAAAAAAAAAAAAGAAGAAAATG
Organism: Rhinatrema bivittatum; assembly: GCF_901001135.1. NCBI lineage: Eukaryota > Metazoa > Chordata > Amphibia > Gymnophiona > Rhinatrematidae > Rhinatrema > Rhinatrema bivittatum. Next base: position 96,806,501 of record NC_042622.1, on the reverse strand, counting down.
TTAATGTTTATTCTAATACCTAACTAAACTAAATATTTAAAAAACACATTAGCATTTATATTGATCTATCATGCCACTGCTGCATGAAGTTGCTGCCCTCCTGTTAGAAAATCAAGCCTGGCATTGTGAGAACGCACTTTGTCTGTTCCTTCTTGTATTCAAGGTCCCCGACGTCCTTTTACCTCAGCGATTCCTGAGGGCCCCCCTATTAGCTTTTCTGTTTGTTGAAATTAAAATCTATCGGGTCGATTTTAAAACCCGCGGGCGTCCCATATTCATTTGCGGGCGCCCCGCAACTCGCGCACGTGGGGAGGGGATGTTTAAATTACGTAGAACAACGTGATCATCCTTTATTCCAGTTCCCTCCAATTAAGGAGCGGATTGGGAGGGAACTTCCCTATAACCCTCTACCTAACCTTCCTCCCCCCCTTTCCCCTCTCCACCCTTCTTTATTTTTTGTCTTGAAAACTTACCTACTCTGATGAGCAGAAGTTAGTTACGTGCACCGGCCTGCTGCGGGCCACACGCTTCCCCGGGATAATGTCGATTGGCTGTTCCAGGGAATGTACAAATAACGCTTGATTATTTCAGATCCTGTGTGTTTCTTTGCTTGAACACACTTGCTGGTCTTGGCAATTAATCTTTTGCATGCAGCTAACTTTCAATTAAAGAGATAACAGGCTTAATTAACGTTCCTCAACAAGTACCTTGCAGTCATACACTAAATGAAACACAGTACTTTCCACTGACTGAAAATAAATTTGCCTTAGGGCAGGGGTGGACAAATAAGAACATAAGAAATTGCCATGCTGGGTCAGACCAAGGGTCCATCAAGCCCAGCATTCTGTTTCCAACAGAGGCCAAACCAGGCCACAAGAACCTGGCAATTACCCAAACACTAAGAAGATCCCATGCTACTGATGCAATTAATAGCAGTGGCTATTCCCTAAGTAAACTTGATTATTAGCTGTTAATGGGACTTCTCCTCCAAGAACTTATCCAAACCATTTTTGAACCCAGCTACACTAACAACATCCTCTGGCAACAAATTCCAGAGCTTTATTGTGCGTTGAGTGAAAAAGAATTTTCTCTGATTAGTCTGGAATAACTAATCGGAGAATAACTTCATGGAATAACTTCATGGAATACCCCCTAGTTCTTCTATTATTCGAAAGTGTAAATAACCAAGTCACATCTACTTGTTCAAGACCTCTCATGATCTTAAAGACCTCTATCATATCCCCCCTCAGCCGTCTCTTCTCCAAGCTGAACAGCCCTAACCTCTTCAGCCTTTCCTCATAGGGGAGCTGTTCATCCCCTTTTATCATTTTGGTTGCCCTTCTCTTTACCTTCTCCATCGCAACTATATCTTTTTTGAGATGCAGCGACCAGAATTGTACAGAGTATTCAAGGTGCAGTCTCACCATGGAGTGATATAGAGGCATTATGACATTTTTCCGTTTTATTAACTTTATTAATTTTAAATATTTAGAAACTTGTGTCCAATATTCTTTACAGCTTTTGCTGGAGTATGACTTACACTGACATAAATGTACATCCGCCTTTATTCAACTTATGAGACTGATCTAACAAGCCACCAATAGCTTTGCAAACAATTTTACGTGCATTAAAACTGCAAACAGCACATACAATCGTGTCTGGAAATCTTCTGTGTTATTTGCCATTTTAAAAAAACACGTAATTTTGAATTTGGTGAAACAGTTTGGCATTTTAGCAATCAGCTGAGAAAAAAATCATATAAATCAATTCATTAATGATTCAGCTTTAGCAAAATTGTACATGGAAAACTCATGCAAAGCAATATTGTAGACCTTTATTTCAAAATACATACTGCAAATCTCAAAAGTACTGACTCATTTCTGTGGAGCTGACCGCACAACAGTACATCAAGTTCTATGACAAAACTTTCAACATTATGTACTTAAGTTCCACAGCACTAGAAAAACAAGCACTTATGTAGATAAGATAACATCTTTTCTGCATCTGAATTCACATGTGAGTATTTTACCTATGCTGCAGAATTAGCATGTGTTGCTTACCTGTAACAGGTGTTCTCACAGAACAGCAGATGTTAGTCCTCACATATGGGTGACATCAGTGGACGGAACCCTGCTATGGAAAAACTTTTCTGTCAAGTTTCTATAAAGCTTTGACTGATGCTGGCACACTGAGTGCACTCGAGCAGGCTCAGCTTGCAATTATCCCTCTGACCACAGGTGGTCCTCCCCCCTCAGTCTCGTCTTATAGCAAAAAGCGCAAGCGAAACTAAAATAATAAAACGTATGTAGACCCAGCTCCACGGGGGGTGGCGGGTGGGTTTCGTGAGGACTAACATCCTGCTGTCCTGCGAGAACACCTGTTACAGGTAAGCAACATTTGCTTTCTCACAGGACAAGCAGGATGGTAGTCCTCACATATGGGTGAGAAACAGAGCTGAGGATGCGCAAGAATATACCCAATGCACCCAAGACATGTAAAAAAGCGCAACGTCGGGGGTGGAATTTGGTAAGGAGGGCATCCTGAAACCTTTAACGGGTTGGTGGAAGGATGTTGGGTAGTGAAACAGAACAGAAGAGGAGTAGACGGACTGACCAAACATGGAAGCATGCCGGCCAGTCTTATCTAAGGGATAATGGGCTGCAAAGGGATGGAGAGAGCTCCAGGTCGCAGCTTTATAAATATGTACAAACGGCACCGGCCGAAGGTGAGGTATTGAGGCTGGTACGGCCCTAACAGAGTGTGGTTACACACGGTGTTGTAGTGAAATGCCTACTTGTTAGTAGGAAAGAGAGATACAAACCGTCAATTAGGAGGAATAGGTCTATTCGCCCACTGGAACTCGCAGCTTGGCTTTTGCCACAGGAGGAAAGAGTTAGGTGTAATTCCTATGGAGTGTAGTGCGGTCTGGATAGAATGCAAGTGCACGTTTACAGTCCAAGGTGTGAAAAACCCTCTCGCTCTGGGAGAGAGAGGTGTTGGGAAAGTGGGCAGAGTATATTCTGAGTAAGGTGAGATGCTGCCTCTACTTTAAGAATGATATGTAGTTGAGAATGTAAAACCACTCGATCATGGCGGAATGGAGGGTCGGGTGAGTATGTAAAAGGTGTGGAATTCACTGACCCTGTTGGCAGAACTGATGACTACGAGGGAAAGAGTTTCCCATTGCAGACTGTTACGTGAGAGGAATGGCAAGGCTCGAACGGGGAACGCATGAGTCTTGTAAGCACTAATATATATATATATATATATATATATATATATATATATATATATATATATATATATATATATATATATATATATATACCCCATTCCGTAACCAGTAAAATAGAGGCGGCTTAATCAGTGGATAACCCATGGTAAGCTGACTCGGAAGGGGTTGAAGCGTTAATCGGGTATCCCATTCCCAAGTGGTACGCCAATTGGAATCGAGGCGTACCCATGTAGAGGATGTCTGGGGAGCAGAAGCTGAGGGAGTAAGAGAAAAGAGTGGTGTAGAAATAAAGGGGGTAAAACCCCTTTCTTTTTTTATGCGACATGTGGTAAATCATGCCATTTTGAATGGTAAGATTTATGTGTAAAAGCTTTTTGAGACGCTACCAGTACCTGAGAACATCAGTGAGTTTATGATATGAGACTGCCTTGTGAGAAGGTGAATTGGCTACTGGTATGATAGATTGAAAAGTATGGGAAAGCATACTGGTCTCAGCCAGGGCGTGGGTCTGAGAACAGTGAACCCCGTCCCGGTGCAGCATAAAAAGGGTGCTGGCTATGAAAGGCATCGAAAGAGACACATATAAGAGGCCTTTGTTGCAGCAAAGGCATCATGGGAACGCACTTGGTGTGGTTTGATTCAGACACAGAGGGTTAGTTCGGTTGACCTCAGTGGTAGAAGATTTTTCTCGATACACATATAATCCAAGACCATCCGGGAGGATGGAACTTATGTGGAGAAGGTCTGCTAGTGCATTCAGTAAATCTGTTAGATAAGCGGCCCGGGGATGCAATGGAGTGAGCAAGGGCCAAGAGTAGAGCTGCACAGCTTCCTAGCAGAGCAGCTAAGAGGTTGTGCGTGCTTGTGTGTTGGAAATACCACAATGTCACTATTCTGTCTGTCTGTATGCACAAAGGTTTGCTGCATAGGCAGTATTGTAAGGCATAAAGGCATAACTCATGGCTCAAAGCTCCAGGAAGTTAATGTGAAAGTCTGCATGGAGCGGAGAAGACGCATATTGGGTTGAGAAGATGTTAAGTTCGAACTCTGCAACCCTGAGTAAATGCGAGCATGAGCAGAACCAGTCTAGGTTTTGGCTCTAGATCTGCAATATGGATCAGAGACGATAGAGGTTGAACAGCTTAGGTCCACTGAATCTTACTTATAGCAAAAACAATTTTTTTTTTACCCCATGAGTAAATGCATGGTGAAAAAATACCATGGCCCAACAATGAAAGAATTGAGGGCTCAGGTTATGGGGTATGCGCGCAGAGACGTATAAGAATTTGTCAGAATGTCTGCGCGGTTGTTGGACAGGAAGGTTGTTGTGACTGTGGTATCCAGAAGTGTGCTATATGGGATTTATGGTAGTGAACAGCGATCCAGCTAGTAGATTTATAGTGAGTCATGAAGAAGGTAGAGGTCCTTGCTTGGGTTGACTGTTATACAGCTGTCCATGCAAGGAAAAGCGTGAATGATGTTGTACTCCGTAGAGAAAACAGCAGTCACTGCTAGTGATGTAATGAAATACCCCAGTTGCCGAAGCTGGTGCAAACCGGCAGAGCTTGGGATTGTAATATTGTTGACTCACTATGAAGCACACAGAAAAAATAGGAGAGGCAATCTACTTACTTGCGGTACGGAAGCATGGTGACGAGAGATACCATTTTACCTGCACCTTCTGAAGAAAGTTGATATTTCTGAGATCTAGGATGGGCGGAGAGTAACTACTTTCTGTTGAAAGAAAGAATAGTGAGATTAAAACTCCCCCACGCACCCACCCCCTGCGCTTTGAAGCGTCCGGGGGACTGTACCCTGAACCTTGGTACACAGTGGGGTGGCCGCTCTTATATCCAGCAAGTTGAGAGACCAGGAGGTGTCCAACTGGCGGGGCTGACGTAATCAGGATATCATGTAATCTCCCAAGGGAGCGTGAGCGGTGAAAGTCGTACCCGCATTTGTGTCTGCTATACAAGAAAACGATGAGACCTGTCACCAGGTATCGATGTGGACTTGCAATTGAGACAGTGTTTGCTGAATCTCGTGTTTAGCAAATCAGCGAATGCATCTGGAATTTCGGTCCTTAATTAGGAACCAGAAACCAGAGTATTAATCAGTACAGAGTCCCATTGCTAACAACGGGAGGATGTCCTGATGTAATCCCAAATGATTGGTAGAGAAGTTTCTCTTGGTATTGTGTCCAACATAGCTGACAATAGCGATATGTGACACTAAAATGGCTCTTGGAAGGCCAGATGACCTAGAACCTATCAAACCCATATAGCCCGGTTTAGAGAACAGGTCTCAATGGGAATGTCGCTGAAGCGGAAATTAAAGTAGAGTATTTACCATCCATCATGGATCGCAGAAGGACGAACCAGCGAAGATGGATGGCTCCGTTGGATTTCAGGAGTCATCGAGGGATAGTCTGGTGGACATAGACGTCCGACTCACTCTGTAACCTGGTATGGTGGGTGCAGGTACAGAGGAGTCCAGGCTGAGCTCGTCTGTCGCTACCACATTAATTTGCAGAGGTACAGAACCATGCACCGGTGTCGGTGGGGAACGCCTCGGGTACACGGGAGCCATTATGACTCATGAACCTGGCTCAGGTACAGGGGAGCCATTATGACTCATGAACCCAGTCCTCTTTGCATCGGCTTGAATTTATCGAGACGCCAGTGTAGAATTCCTCGGAACTCGGTCCGGTCATTCTGGAGCACGGAGGACTGCCAGCGTTGTGTGGAACAGCGGTGGTGGCAGTAGCGATGTTGCTCGGCCCGGGCATTCTCCAGCACCAAGTAGGATAGCACCGATTTGCTGGATGGCGTCGGTGGCGGACGATCACCGTGCCGGTGACAATGAGTGCCACAGTGCTCGGCCCGGTTTTTCCCCAGCGCCGAGGTGGACGCCCTCGCTGTCCCTGGATGGCGAATGATGACGGACTGTCAGCATGCCTGCACTGCTCCTGACACTATGTCGTGTCGTAGGCTTACACGGGACTGCAGTAAAAATCCCAAAGCATGGAGTACTGTGTTTAGGCGAGGGCATTGCATGTAGGTGCTACGTCAGTTTTGACGGTATCGATGGCGGCATGGGGTGGCTTCAAGGGCATCATCAAAAATACATATATGAAAAAATGTTGATGGCCGGGCAGAGCAACGATAACAATGACAGAGGCACCAACGGCATCGGTATCGATGGCAACAAAGGGCATCGAAGGATCAAAAATACATCGATGGCATCGGGAAATTGATGTCAGCATTGACGAAATAGATGGCTGCATCGATAGGAATGACGAGTACACTGATGGAAACAGGCGCCGACAGCATGGCCACAGGTGTCGATGTCCTCGACGGCATCGACCCGTGCGTCGACATGGCTATCGACCCGGGCATCGATGTCATGGATGGAACCGGCCTGGGCACCAACCCGGGCATTGATGGCACCAATGGAAAAATCAACATCATGGATGAAAACATTGATGGCACTGAAAGAGTTGATGCGGGGATCGATGGAATCGACTGATCGCCAGGGGAGGGGTGTCGATAGTGTCGAAAAAGGCAGGACAACCTGGAAAGGGGTACTGATGTAGCGATGGGGCATATACTGCACGAAGGTTACCAAGGTATGAATTCGACAGGGGGCCCTGGCAGCAACGGTAACCGTGGAAGTCCCTATTCCACTAGCGCTAATAACCAGGCAGAGGGTCACAGGAGGATACTTGCAGGCTATGTGGGGCTAACTGTGAAAACATAGGGAGAGGGAAGGCCGCAATTCGTTGGTAGGCCCGGAAACCATAGTGAGGTGACAGGAGCCGACTATAAAACAGGGCATAGTACTCACCGAGCGTCGGTTAAAACATACGTGAGGGGAGACCCGCACAGGGAAAGAAAAGCGTTTGTGGAGGAAAAGTTGTGAGAATTTCTCACAGAGCTCCTAACCTCTATGCTACAGCAGAGCGGAGAAAAGAAGACTGAGGGAGACACCTGTGGTCCAGGGATAATTGCAGGCTGAGCATGCTCAGTGCACTCAGTGGGCCAGCGTCAGTCAAAGCTTTATAGAAACTTTGACAGAAAGGTTTCCGTAGCAGGGCTCCATCCACTGACGTCACCAATATGTGAGGACTCCCATCCTGCTTGTCCTGTGAGAATAGACATATATACCTACCAGCAATGGAAAGTTACATGCACTAGTTAGAAGAAATGGAGTAAACACTCCATTTCTCAAACGCACACAGACTCCTTTTCTTAAGTAATATTTGTCGCTAATATATATATATATATATATATATATATATATATATATCCTCTATTTCACACATACAAGAGAGCATCCATCACCATCACACATGCACAAACAAATTTAAGCACTCAGACACTCATACACACAGCCCAACCCCCCGCTTGCCCAAAGAACCATCTACAAATCTTGCTTTGTCACACACATCTCATCTCATATACAATCACAGCCTTCTCATGTACACACACACACACACACACATTTAGAAGTTTACATTCAATGTAAAGAACACCTTTGAAAATGGTATAAGTAGCACACCTTTCAATTTGTGTTTGCTTTTTTTGTTCTGTCAATTGTATTTTTAATTAGTTGCCTTTTAGCTTTGTCTGTTCAGAATTTTATTTTCAGTTTTTTCTTTTTGTATATTTGTATTTTGTTTGCTTATTTCTTTTCTCTCTCTAGTCTAAGCCTCTCTTCTGTGCTGGCCAAGAGAAGCCCTAGCCTATGGCAGTTTCTTCTGGGCCCAGGCTTACCACAGAAAACTCCTTCTAGGCCATGAGCGGGCACGATTCTTCCAGGTCTGAGCGAACTGCCAATTTTTTAGGTGCTTAGGAATTTTCCCACATTTGATTTAGAGAAAACTATGGCTTAAGCTTCCTCTCCCCCTTCAAACATAATGTTAAAGCTGAAATGTTTTTATTTATTTTCCCAACAAGTGATACTTACCCTGAAGGTGGGATACAGCTGAACATCAAACTCCTTGCAGATCTCATGATTCTCTTCATCAGCACAATCCAGCACGCCCAATTCTAATGACAGTTTCCCAGTCTGCAGAAGAAAACACAGCAAATAAAGTCACTTGTGATCAAAAGACAAGTCAAGTCACAAGAAGAAGAATAAAAGAATCAAATGTAACACTGAACAACAAAAGTCTTCATGAGAGTGTGATAGAAAACAGCCTAAAACCCACTGATACAACAGCACAGCTTCAGCATGTCAATGTATTCCATTTCTGAATACCTCTCTGCTTTCTGACCAAGTCTAAGAGCTTACCTCCCTGAAGGGATAAAGAACTGGAAAATATCACAGAATTGTAGAAAGCTTGAATTCTCTTCCAGTCAGTCCATCTTTCTGCCTCCAGGCAGAATCTACAATAAGTAGTCCCAGGCAAAGGTTTGTCTAACTTACTCTTAATACTTATTAAATATTTGTTACATTTTCCGTAGCACACTTGTTTGTACACCTCAATGTGTAGATACTTATCTAGTAAAAGGGATGATTTGTGGACATGTTAAACAAACTAAGCAAGGTCCTTTTTTCTCAACACATTCTATTTCTACTCACTCTATGTACTCTCTCATAACGTCATGGAAAGTTACATAGACAACACCCAGGTCTCGGCATCTTTCGATAGGTCATTGGTACTATTTGCCATTCTGTTTTATTTTATTTTTTGTTATGTAAATAAATGCTTTTCTATTGTCTTCTCTGAATATCTGTCTCTGAAAACAGTAAGAGATTTTCTTTGAATGGATTGAGGCTATTCAGTTAGATGAAAACATTAATGAGGAAAAAATTTCATCTTTATTCCAATGCACTGCCTCTTGCAAGAAAATCTGATAGAGCATGGGTGATTGCTAGCCACTTCCTGTTACTCCATGACATATATACTCTCTTATGGACAGACCAAAAAGAAAATGCAATATTCCAGAGTAAACATCAAGTGACTAGGGCAAAGCAAACCCAAGGACAAAGCCTTTCCTCTCTGAATCTCAGGGATTCCTCTATATTGCCTCTTTGTTCTTTGCCATATCTATAAAGTCGGCAACACTGCTATTTGTCAATGCACATAGATGCCAGGATCCACTAAGCCCTTGTCATCACCCTATTCATAGTGTGTGTGCGGGCATGTTGATGGAGCACTGCTTATGCTACAATCTGCTCATGAAAAAAGGTGAAATTTATAGTTACCTAATAGTTTTTCATTTAGTCCTGCTACACCAGCTCCAGACATTTTGGTTTATCTCCCCTTTCAGCAGATCATGACTTTTTCTGCAACATCTCTATTTGCATGTGGTGCAGGACTGTTAAAGCCAGTATTCCCATGACAAAGCAGTTTGCTAAACTTTAAAAAATTAACCTTATTAAAATTCGTAATTAAGTTTTGTTTTTTTCAAAAGATTCAAAAGAAAGTAGAAAGGTTTAGAAGATGAACCTTTTAAAGTTTCTGAAATAAACTTTAGTAACATCAAATTATCATTACATTTTTTTTTTTTAAATGTATGTGCTCGATAACAAATAAAAAATCTGTAATCAATACATTATCTTTCCGGGCGGGTTTCTAGACTGGTGTAGCAGGACTAAAAGAAAAAAATGATCAGGCACAGGGCATTCAGAAAGTATTCAGACCCCATCATTTTTTCCATATTTTGTTACATTACAGCCTTATTCTAAAATGGATAATATGTAAAATTTTTTCCCTCCGTACACAATACTCCATAATAAGAAGAAAAATCAGGTCTATAGAAATTTGTGCAACTTAATAAAAAAAAAACCAAAAAAACCTAAAATATCCACTTTACATAAGTATTTCAGACCCTTTGCTATGACACTCAAGTTGAGCTCAGGTTCATCCTTCTTCCATTGATCCTCCTTGAAACGTTTCTCCCAACTTAATTTGAGTCCACCTGTGATACATTCAATTGATGTAGATGAGTTGGAAAGGCACACACCTGACTATGGGGGCCAATGTAATAAGACCCACAGTTAAACCGGCGCTAATTCTCTGCGCAGATTTTGTTGAGCATGCAAGGCAAAAGCTGGTGCCTCTGCAGAATGTAGAAAGAAAAATGTATGCAAATGATTTACACACAGAAATCAAATAACCACGCACAAAACACACTGTAGCGTGCCATGTAATAAGCCGCACTTAAATCCACCCAAATATGGAGAATAGCGATGCGTCTCGGGGTCGACTATTGGGATGATTTTAGTAATCTAGAAATATGATAGAAGGTCCGCAGACCTATGCTTTAATTAGTGGGTGATAACTAAAACCGTGTGGCAACTATAAAAGCGGATGTAGGTAAGAGCGGGAAAAACAGCATTTGCTGTATAGGTGAGAGTGGGAAAATGTAGCACCTTCCATTGGTTGTGCACAGTGGCATGATCTACAGAGTTGTGATTGCTGTACAAATGTGTCAATTACAGAAAACTCCCCTTTCAGACTAAAAAGCAAATCCTTACAATAGCCTAGTATAGGTGTTAGGAGGTGGTTGGGCAGGAAGGTGTGACTGGAGGCTAGTAGTAGTTTAGTAGCTTATTATTGGCCAATTGCTGAGTGCAGATTGGTTTTCTATGCTAATTGTTTCACTCATTGCTGTTTACCCTTTCCTTTGTCTTTCTGTCATACAGGCCGAAACAGTAAAGCACGGCCGCGGTTATCCTGTTTCTAACCCACTTTGGACGCACAATTTGGACACGAAGGTGAACCCGCAATTCAGTATCCGGTTTTACGCGTTCCTTACCCCGCTTGCCAAAATGGATGCGTATCCGTCTCTGCCCGCCGCATGTATATGAATATGTTAATGATCGATTTAGCTATTCCCTCCGATACAGTAACGTGCGCCCAGATTATCGCCTTTTTAACCAGCTTATTTGCCGCGTCTTTAACCTGCATATTTACCGCCTACCCTGACCCTGGCGTTAGTGTGGTGTTCAGTCAGCTTTCCCGCTGCTTGAGCGCCCGCTGAAGCCCAGCAAGCAGTTCTCTGAATCTGAATCGGTTCTGTCGCGCTGCAGTTTATGCCACCGCTGGCTCCGGTCGAAAAGTCATCACTAACTACTGGTTGAGATGCCCGCAGTAAAGAAAAAAAAAGCACCACATACCAGCAACAAAGAGGACTGCTAGAACTTAGCCACCCAGTCCCAAACCAACCCAATCCACAGAAAAAAATGCTTCTCGCACAAGGGAGAAAAAAAGTAACCCAACCTGGCACCATAACGCTTAACGTCAAGAGTACTTCGGGTCCGTAGGGAAGAACGGACACCGTTTCCGGGGGCTCCTCTGGCCTTCTCGTGGGTCTGGGCTCCTTGTCGCCGCTGACTTGCAGTGGGTATGAGCTTCCTGTATCAGGCCCTATCCCTACACACCCTACGCCATGACCTCGGACGTCCAGCCAGGCGCTCAGGTCACGGCGTGCGTTCATGCACCTTCCTGCTGCCTTGAGCGCCCGACTTGGACGTCGAGCCGGGCCGCTCAAGGCAGCAGGAAGGTGCAATGACGCATGCCGCAACCTGAGCGCCCGGCTGGACGTCCGAGGTCCTCTGAATCCGCCGCTCCTTGCACGATATCTTGAAGGAAGCTGAACTTGCTTTTTTTTTTTTTTTTTTTTTTTTTGTGTGTTTCTTGATAACTGCATTCCCGTGGTTGCTGGGCCTCGGGTTCCTCCGTGGCCACCTCAGTTTCCTTCTCCTGAACATTGGCTACTCGTTCGCCTTTGGGGGCAGTCAAAACCGATTTACCTGTGCCCGGCTGGACGTCCGAGGTCGTGGCGTGCGTTCATTGCACCTTCCCGCTGCCTTGAGTGCCCAAGCTGGATGTCCAAGCCGCGACCCTCGGACATCCGGCTTGGACGTCCAGCCGGGCGCTCAAGGCAGCGGGAAAGTGCATGAACGCACGCTGCGCCCTGACCGGCTACGACAGCGGCAGCAAGCCCAGCAGCAAGCGGAACAGCGGCATCAGCATGGCTACAACCAGCGGCACGTCAGCCATCACTCCAGCTACTCGGACTCGCGCTAACGGGGCCCCGGGCAACCCCGAGGCTGACGATGCCGGCCCACAGCAGGCCAGTCCCTGGAACTGGAGAAGGAGCTGGAGCTGCAACATGAAGAAAGAGTATTTTGGTGAGTAACTAGTGTGTGGTACTTGCTTCAGTGCCGACAGACGTTCATGGGCCTTCCCCCTGCCTTGAGCGCCCGGCTGGACATCCAAGCCGCGACCTCGGACGTCCAGCTTGGACGTTCAGACGGGTACTCAAGGCAGCAGGGTCTGAAGGAAAGAACCATCCACTTTCCTGGTGGAATGACATTTCAAATTGCAATGGAGAAGGTAGAGAGAAGTGCTACCAAAATGATAAGGGGAATGGAACAGCTCCCCTATGAGGAAAGACTAAAGAGGTTAGGTCTTTTCAGCTTGGAGAAGAGACGACTGAGGGGGGATATGATAGAGGTGTTTAAAAATTATGAGAGGTCTAGAACGGGTAGATGTGAATTGGTTATTTACTCTTTCGGATAGTAGAAAGACTAGGGGGCACTCCATGAAGTTAGCACGGGGCACATTTAAAACTAATCGAGAAAGTTCTTTTTAACTCCAAGCACAATTAAAATCTGGAATTTGTTGCCAGAGGATGTGGTTAGTGCAGTTAGTATAGCTGTGTTTAAAAAGGATTGGATAAGTTCTTGGAGGAGAAGTCCATTACCTGCTATTAAGTTCACTTAGAGACTAGCCACTGCCATTAGCAATGGTAACCATGGAATAGACTTAGTTTTTGGGTACTTGCCAGGTTCTTATGGCCTGGATTGGCCACTGTTGGAAACAGGATGCTGGGCTTGATGGACCCTGGGTCTGACCCAGTATGGCATTTTCTTATGTTCTTAAATGACATTTGAAATGACAGGTACCAGCGCACCAGGATATTGTATAGGTGCTGTATACCGCTCTATACAGTAAAATGGATTGCGCATGCCTACCGCTTCACGGACGCGCTTGGACACCGCTTCCATTTGGTTCTCATTTGAATACTGTAATCGAGTGGTATGTGAACCAAATTGAACGCGCGGCAAACAAGGGTGCGCCCGGCACTGCCGCACTCTTTTTTACACATCCTTACTGTATCAGCTTGTGAGTTAGGTGATGTCTCCACCCATATGAGAATGAGCTCAACATTCTCATTTTCCTCTTGTGAGGAATCCATCAGCTGACAGCTAGAGACTTCCACAATGGTAAAACAAAAGATATGGGGAGAGTATTTCCAAAGATGTCAGCAGCCTGTCAGTGGAAAAGAGGTCAGTTAAACAACTCAAGCATCGATGGCGTGACACTAGATTAGCTATAAAAGCCAAGGTTGCCCAAATAGAAAGGTCCAAGTACAGACAAGAGGAGGGGCCACCATGTGAGGCACAGCTAACAGAAGAGAGGAACTGGTAAGGGCTACTCTCCAAAGGGATTTCATCAGAGGGGTCCATACAGGAGGAACTGACACAGAAGCTATGGGATGGAGGCTGTGGGCATAATGTAGAAGTGGAAGACCCTGCTACAGAGGTGCATGTGGTAGAGGAGATCAGCACAGAAGCAGAAATTTAACAAATGCAGCAGAAGAGTTGCAGGATGCATCATTAATGCTGTTCAGTGAGCTGATGGATTCCTCGCAAGAGGAAGATGAGAATGTTGAGCTCAATCTCACATGGGTGGAGACATCACCTAACTCCAAGAGTGGCGGTTCCCCTGCCGCCGAAGAGGCGAGTCTGGCCATGAGGAGAGAAATAATGGAACTCCATGCACCTCCATGGATATCTCTGCAGATCACCTGGCGGAGGAGCTCTTCACCATGCAAGAGAGTGGTTACAGACCACTGTGACAACCACATGAAGGGCTATCCACTCGGAGATTAAGAAGGTGCAAGAAGAAATAAGGATGCGAAGACAGGCCAGACAGCAAGAAACAAGATTAGTTGATAGCATCAATGCTGCACCCAAGGAGTTATATAGAGCAATTTGGGAGTTGAATGCTACTTTGCTGGGTATTGGAAGGGCCCAGTAAAACTCCTGCGGCAAAAACTCTGTCACCGAAAGACTCCCTTCTCGCAGAGGTAGAGGGAGTGATCAGGATAGCAAGCATTAGATAACTAAGATAAGCGAATGCATGGTCCTTAATCATTGACAATTCCATTAAGACTGTCAACATCATCACTCATCGCTCCTGTATGCGAAGAAGGTCAATGAGCCTCTACACTTCCTTCCTGCACTGATAGATCTCACACCTGCAAGCCTCATCTCTTCGCAGATGCCTTTCCCTGCCTGGTCTGCTGGTGCTCATCACTGTTGCATGCAGAGATGGCCATTGCACTCTTTCACTTTTCTCTGGCACCAATGTTTCTCTTACTTGCAAGCCTCATCTCCTCACAGATGCCTCCAATCTCCTGAACTTTTTTTTCCCCACTTTATCTTTTTGAATCTATTAACAAGTTAATACAACTTGACAAGAAATGGTACATGAAAGATTTCCAAGATGGCGACTGGAACGGTCACACTGCGAGAAGCTCCAGATTTTTCCTACTGTGCTCGTTTCTGATATGCCGCATACTAAAAGGAAAGCCCGGGTACGGTGTGGAGAAAGTTCCTCCACACCGTTGGAGACAACACAGCCCCAGATTGGAAGCTTTTTCACAGCGGTGCCCCCACTAATGCCGGGAGAACGGGTCGTTGAGGAGCTGGCTGTGGAGAGCTAGCTTCCCTGACAAACATCCTTAAGCCCCGGATCACCAGTGAGATCGGCGCCCCAGGCCAAGACGAGGGACGGAGGCCACGGGAAACTGCAAGCCCGACGGAGGTATTCCGAAGAGAGGCAGGAGCAGTTGGACAAGGTATAACAATGCAAGAACTTACCACGCTGGAGCAACAAGCAAAGGTAGAGCCCTTTGGAGGAGGTAGGGGAGAAGGACTTTGCAGATATGCTAGAGTCGCCGGACCTTGGTAATGGCGCCTGTCTAGCAGTGGGTGTGGGAAGAGAGGTGGATCAGGAAGCCTCTAAGCAAGTAAAATTATCTATGACTGCACCTGAAATAACTAACGCTTTCTTCTATATGGATTGTTCTCCAGTCTTTGGAAAAGGCCATATTGGGATTAACAAAGGAAGTGCTGGAAGTTAAAAATCAAGTGAAACAAAATGCTACTGAAATAGCTGCTCAAAATAATAAAATTGAAAAAATAGAAATTTTAATTGTTGAAGTGGAGAAAGTTCAGTCAACTATAATACTGAATGATAATGAGATAAGAGATTGGAAAAGATCGAAAATAACTTGAGCACACAACTTAAGATTTCTAAATTTTCCAGTTCTAAGAAATATTTCTCCGTTAGATTTATTTAAGTTGTATGTGTCTCAAATATTGAAAGTTCCTGAAGAAATTAACCAGTAATCACAAAGGCATATTATCTGTATCCAACTGAAGCTAATCAAGGCAATATAGAAGATCAAGTTTCACCCGGACTTAACAACTCTACTGGAATCTTCACAGGAGATGGTAGTTTCACACTGCAGACCTTTATTAGATACCTTCGCTTTTTTGATGGATAAGAACAATATCTTTAAACAATATTTCAGGAATAACCAAGCTCTTTTTTTTTTTCCAGACAAAAAATATGGTGTTACCAAGACTTGGTTAAACAGACACAATTAAGAAGAAAATTATTCTTAAATATGAAGGAGGAAGTTGCACAAAAGGGTGCAACTTTCAAATTGTTATTTCCTTGCAAGTGCTGTGTGTTCTTTCAGGAACAGAGATACATGTTCTTCGACCCAACACAGCTTAGATCCTTTCTGGATACCCACCCTAATCCCATATAGACCCGCTGTTTGGTGTGTTAATGTTAAATAGTGTTGGGTCCATTCAGGTTTCCAGATATTGTTTGAAATGATATTTCTAAAACAATTAATCGCTCTGGTTTGCTTGCTCTCCCTGTATTTCTCCTATTTTTTGAGTACAGATGAAAAATAGGGTGATGTAATTTGATTTAATCTTCTTCTTTATTATTTACCTTTCTGTACTTAAGAGATTTATTAAAACAAGTGGATGTTTGTAATTGTATAAAAACGCATAAATAAAAAAAAAAAAGGTACATAAGAGATCCAATAAAGAGATAGGCAACTAACATAATAGGAAATATAAGATCCCTATACCGCACTGTCAGACCACAAATAGGGGGAAATACCAAGGGTAATTAAGAGAAGAAAGAAAAAAAAAACAAGGAAAAAAGAAGGCCGAATTAAACTAAGGGCAAGAATCTACAAATATAAATGCGCCGACACAGAATTGATGGGCTGTATGTTGGGGCTGCTGCAATATTCTGTCTAGTTTTATCATTAAGAAAAACATTTAGCTGGGAAGGATAAAAAAAAATATATATATATTTAACCCCCTGATATTTAATTACGCATTTACAAGGAAAATGTAGCCCAAAAAAGCCCCCAAACTCAAAACAGCAGAGAGCATTGGTAGAATTGCTTCCTTTTAGATTGAGTTACTTTAAATACATCTGGGAACATACGAATCTTTAACCCTAGAAAAAGGTTGCTTACCTGTAACAGGTGTTCTCATAGGACTGTAGGATGTTAGTCCTCACATATGGGTGACATCATCAGGATGGAGCCCAATCACGGAAAACTTCTGTCAAAGTTTCCAGAACTTTGACTGGCCCCTACTAGGCATGCCCAGAATGGCACTAACCCTGCAGCCAGCAGGGGTCCCCCTTCAGTCTTATTTGGGAGCTACAGGCAGTGCCAAAAAATAAAATAACAAAATGTTACGAACCTAACACCACGAGGCGGCGGGCGGGTTTCATGAGGACTAACATCCTGCTGTCCTGTGAGAACACCTGTTACAGGTAAGCAACATTTGCTTTCTCACAGGACAAGCAGGATGGTAGTCCTCACATATGGGTGAGTACCGAGCTGAGGATGTCCGAACATGCACCAAATGTACCCAAAGGCGTGCAACAGGCACAACAACTGGGGTGGAATTTGGTAGAGGGCACCCCGACCCCCACCGGGCAGGCAGAAGGGTGTTGGTACGTCACATTGTAAATAGGTTACAAAGGACAGACTGGCCGAAGATGAAATCTTGTCTTCCGGCTTTGTCTGGGCAATAGTGGGCTGCAAAAGTGTGGAAGGAACTCCAGGTGTCAGCCCTGCAGATGTCAGGAAGCGGCACCTATTGTAGGTGTGCTACTGAAGTCACCATGGCCCTCACAGAGTGTGCTTGAACACGGTCCTTGAAATGGAATGCCCGCTTGCTGATAGCAAAGGATATGCAGTCCGCCAACCAGGAGGAGAGAGTTTGCTTACCCACAGGCTTCCCTAACTTGTTTGGGTGGAAAAGAGACAAACAATTGAGTGTTTTCCCTGTGGGTCGCTATAACGGTCTAGGTAAAACACTACAGCCCGTTTATAGTCAAGAGTATGCAGAGCCTGTTCTCCTGGGCTGTCATGGGGCATGGGGAAAAAGGTAGGTAGTATGATGGATTGATTTAGATGAAAATCCAAAACTACCTTAGGTAAGAATTTCAGGTGAGTGTGGAGTACCCGCCCGGTCCTGCAGAAGTTTAGTGTAAGGTGGATAGGTAACTAGGGCGTGCAATTCACTAACTCTGCGAGCTGAAGTGATAGCCTAAAGGAAAATCACTTTCCATGTGAGATATCGAAGTTCACAAGAGTGAAGAGGCTTGAATGGTGGTTTCATGAGCCGACACAGAACCAGATTAAGGTCCCAAGAAGGAACCAGAGGACACAACGGGGGCTTGATGTGAAGCAAGCCCTTCAAAAAACGAGTTACAAGGGGGTGTACTGATATGGAGACATCCCCAATACCTTTTTGGAAGGCGGCTACCACACTGACATGCATTCTAATGGAGGAAGTCTTAAGACCTGACTGATTGTTGCCAGAGATAGTCCAGAAATTTCGGGATTGGACAGGAAAAGGGGTCAAGGGACTGAGAAGAGCACCATGACGTGAACCTTTTCCAATTGTACGAGTAAGCTTTTCTCGTTGAAGGCTTCCATAAAGCTATCAAGATACGGGAAAACTGGCTCAGAAAGATTAAGTGGTTGAAGGATTAACCTTTCAACATCCATGCCGTCAGGGACAGGCTTGAAGATTGGGATGTCATAGGCACCCGTCATTTTGAGTGATCAGAAGCAGGTCCTTTCCCAATGGAATGTGCCTGCAGATGGAGAGGTCCTGAAGTACTGGAAACCACACTTGGCGTGGGAAGTGAGGTGCTATCAGGATCATGGTTTCCTTGTCCTGCCGTAGCTTCACGAGAGCTTGAGAGAAGAGGAAGTGGAGGGAATGCGTAAAGCAGACAGATTGCCCAAGAGAGGAAGAATGTGTCTCTGGGTTGAGAGTGTTTGCTGCGAATGAGAGAGAAACCACCTTGCGGTTCTGTGGGGATGCAAAGAGGTCTATCCGAGGATATCAACACCAACAAAAACTGAGCTACTCCTCATCACACCTCCAAAAAACACCACACTGGACAAGTCTATTCTATCACAAGCCAGCCCTCTTATGGCACAGCAAGTACGCAGCCTTGGCATCATCATCGATAGCAATCTCACGTTTAAAAAATTTATCTCTGAAACTGTTAAAAATGGATTCTTCAAGCTCCACACCCTAAAACGTATCAAGCCGCTCTTACACCCATATGACTTCCGCACAGTACTACAAGCAACTATACTATCAAAACTCGACTACTGTAATGCACTGCTACTAGGCTTACCAAAAACCACTGCAAATGTTACAAAATGCAGCGGCCTGCATTATTACTGACACACGTCGTCACGAACACATCACTCCTGCACTTCAGTTTCTACACTGGCTTCCTGTTTCATCCAGTATAATATACAAAACCATAACACTAATGCATAAAGCCATCCACAACAGTAATATGCTTTGGTTCTCTGAACACCTACACTTCAAAAGGTCAAACCGACCAACCAGACCCCAGCATCTAGCCAGACTGCCGATCCCCTCTCCTAAAATGACCAAACTTGCCTCTACAAAAGATCGATCTTTCATCATAGCTGGTTCTACAATATGGAACAGCATGCCATCGGATCTACGCCAGCAAGAGTGCCACAAAAAATTTAAGCAAAACCTAAAAACCTGGTTGTTTCAAAAAGCATACTATTAACTGAGTCTTCTACTACCCAACTATGTCGCCGTCACCCCTTCCTTCCCTCCTCCCCCCCCCCCCCTCTCTCCCGGAAATTCACCCTCTTGTTAATTATTACTCTATGTATTTTTTAATTTACCTAGTTTACGGGTAAACCTTGTTGCTTATTATATCAGTTAACATGTTGTATTGTAAAGTGCCTCGCTGAATTATTGTTATCTGTAAACAGAGGTGATGTGACACACGTGCCGCGGTATATAAAAATCTTTAAATAAATAAATAAATAAAATAAAAATCCCCATTGTTGGAAGATGGAGTTTGCTACAGAGGGGTTAAGAGACCACTCGTACGGTTGAAAGATGCGATTCAGCTTGTTTGCCAACACATTGTCCACTCCCGGTAACCAGGTGGCCCTGAGGTACATCAAATGGGAGAGAGCTTCCTGCCAAATCTGCGCAGCTTCCTGACACAGAAGGAAGGAGCCTGAGCCTCCCTTTTGGTGATGTACCACATTGCCACCTGGTTGTCCGTCTGAATCAGGATGACTTGATTTGAGAGGCAATCCTGAAAGGCCCTGAGAGCATATCTGATTGCTCGAAGTTCCAGGAAATTTATTTGGTGTTTGGCTTCCTCTGGAGACCAAGAGCCTTGTTTCTGCAGATTGGCTACATGGGCTCCCCATCTGAGGTTGGAAGCATCGGTGGTGAGAATGATTTGAGGATTTGGAGCCTGAAAGAGCAATCCCTGGAGGAGACTGGTCTGATTTTTCCACCAGGCGAGAGACAGACGGAGCGAGTCTTATGTGGGCAATGGCTGACAGAGGCTGAATAGATTGAGTCCATTGAGACCTCAGAGTCCAGTGCATGAGTCTCATGGCCAAGCGGGCCATTGGTGTGACATGGACTGAGGACGCCATGTGTCCGAGGAGGACAAGAAATTGGCGTACAGTCGCGGAGTGCTGAGGACTGCAGCTGGTGAGCAAGGGATGCAAGAGTCAGTGCTCGTTGTCGAGGTAGGAAAGCCTTTGCCTGTAAGGTGTCCAAGTCTGCCCCAATGAATGATAAGGTTTGAGATGGGACTAAGTAGGATTTGTCGTAATTGACGAGAAATCCTAGCAAAATTAGAGTGCGTAAGGTTGGATTGTGGGACGACAGGGCAGATTGCTGAGTGGGAGCCCTGATTAACCAATCGTCCAGGTATGGGTAGATATGAACACCTTGGGTTCTGAGGAAGGCTGCGACAACTACAAGGCATTTGGTAAAGACTCGTGGCACAGACGCTAGGCCGAATGGGAGCACTCGATATTGATAGTGCTTGGGGCCTACTTGAAACCTCAGGTACTTGCGATAAGCTGGAATTATCGCAATGTGGGTGTATGCATCCTGGAGGTCCAGAGAGCAGAGCCAGTCTCCTCTTTGTAGAAGAGATAGAAGCGATCCCAAGGTGACCATCTTGAACTTTTCTCGTTGAAGGTACTTGTTGAGGGCCCGTAGGTCTAGAATAAGACGGACACCTCCCGATTTTTTGGGGATTAGGAAGTACCGGGAATAGAACCCTAGGCCTTGCTGAGAGTATGGAACGGGTTCTATTTTCTTGACTGGAGAAGGAGGGAAACCTCTTGTTCCAGAAGAATGGAGTGGTCGGACGTTCTCCACGTCTGTAGAGGTGGGGAGTCCGGTGGCAGGGTGAGAAAGTTCAGATGGTAACCCTGAGCAATGATTGCCAATACCCATTGGTCGGATGTGATTGGATGCCACATGTTGGGAAAGTGGCACAATTGACCTCCCACTGGTATGTGCGACAGAGGAATGTGGCTGCTGCTCTCTAAGTGGAAGTCAAAAACCTGAAGCAGGACCTGGTTGAGGAGCTGCTTGTGGTTTTTGTTTACGGGCTTGACGAGACTGTGGTTTTTGATAAGGTCTCATGGCACGGGATCTGGATGGTGGCGGGTAAGACTTCTTTGGACGGAAGAATGACTTCTTAGAGTCCTTTCTGAAAGGCTGTTTTGAGGAGAAGTCAGAAGGCATCAAAGAGAGCTGTCTTAGTCTTAGGGTCTCATGATGGTCTTTTAATTCTGCTACCATCCGTTGAATCTGCTCGCCAAACAGATTATCTCTGACACAAGGCAGATCGGATAACCGGTCTTGTTCTTCCGGGCGAAGGTCAGAAGACTTGAGCCAGGCCCACCGCCTCGCCGAGATGGCAGCTGCAGACACTCTAATAGAAGTGTCAAAAATGTCATAAGATGTTCTAATCTCATGCTTGCCTGCCTCAAAACCCTTGTTGACTAGGGTTTGTAATTGATCTTAAAATTGTTGAGGCAGGGAGTCTGAGAAGTCCTGTATCTGCTTAAAAATGACCCTGTTACATTGGGTCATATAAAGCTGATAGGCGGCAATTCGGGAGATGAACATGGCCCCTTGGAATACTCGGCGACCAATGTTGTCTAGGAACTTCTGTTCCTTTCCAGGAGTAACAGATGAGTGAGGCTTTGACCTCTTTGCCTTTTGTGCAGACTCTACAACAACCGAGTGGTGATCAAGCTGAGATTTTTTAAAACCTGGGGCTGATTGTACCAGATAGGTAGTGTCAGCTTTCCTGTGTACTGGGGCAACTGATCCAGGATGTTCCAGTTCTTCTTGAGGAGATCGAGAAGGACCTGATGGTTGAGTATAGATGTGATTACCTTGGGGGCATCCAGGAATTGGAGCAATTCCATCATCTGGTGCCTATCATCCTGTTCAGTCTGCAATTGGAAGGGGACCAATTCGGACATTTCCTTCAAAGTTTATAAAGGAGAGGTCCTCTGGAGGAGAACGCTTCCTACTCTCATGTGGTGAAGGTAAATGATCGGTGTCTGATGAAGTGTCATCACCCCAAGTGTTGTAAGGATCAGCACCTGCTCCTCTAGGAACTAGAGGGGGATAGGGTGGTTGTAGACCTGAAGGTCCCGGTCTAGGCTCAGAGGGAATCGGAGGAATTATCGGAGGTACCGATGATGGCATTGAAGGCATCGCTGGATGACTTAGTGGTGGACGTATCGGCATCGATGGTTGAGGCAGAACTCTCAATGGAGGTATGCGGAACGGTGTTTCTCCTCCCAATAACGCAGTCAGTGGGGAGAGCATCAGAGCCATAGGAATCAGAGGAAAAGCGCTCATAAGTGCTTCCATCCTGGATAGCAGCGGTGCCAGCGTTGCTGGAATCGGGTCGATGATCGGTTCCACAGATGGTGCCCATGTCAGAGGAACCTGAAGACGTTGCATCGCCTTGTTGATGGCCTCCTGAACCATCCGGTCCAGTTCTTCTCGGAGACCTGGAGCAAGCAGCCCTGGCTCCGGAACAGAAGAAGGAGGCAGAGGCATAGCCGGAGGGACCACTGTTAAAGGCGGTGCCGTGGCTCCTGATCCCCGATCGGGTGAGGGTTGCCTTGGGGACTCGGTCACAGGAATGGTCAGTGTCTTTCCTGGACAGGGTCTCCGACACAGCTCGGACGATGGCGAGGTCAATGATTTTGCTCCCACGATGGTCCGAGTCTTACGGTGTCGATGGTGATGTTTCTCCCTGCGATCCCCTCGATCCTGAGGGGGAGTGAAGGGTGTCGATGGCTGAGAAGTTGTTAATGGCGGTCGGTCACCGGTCGGTGGTCGATGCTGGCGCGAAATTGACAGTGCCAGTTCTGATGTCGATGCGATGGACGGAGTCGGGGTTTGAGCACGGAAGAGAAGTTCCATCTTCTCCATTTTGGCCTTGCGACCCTTCAGTGTCATTAAGGCACATTTGGTGCAGGTCAAGACATCGTGCTCGTGTCCTAGGCACATTACACAGACTTTATGGGGGTCTGTGATAGACATGGTGTGGGTACAGTCCGGGCACAGACAAAACCTCGACGCCATGGCAAAAAATCGAGCCGCAGTACGGTCGACGGCCAGTAGGCTGCAAGGGCCAAACTCGACCATAATAGATGGAAAAACAGGTAAAAACTTACCGGAGTACCGCTGACTGAGAAAAGTTAGAGGGGGGACCCCTGTGGGGCAATTAACATTTAGTAATTCTGTGAGGAAAATTCCTGTCAGGAATGTCTTCAGAGCTCCTTTACCGCGAGGCTACTGCTGCACGGAAAAAAGAAGACTGAAGGGGGGACCCCTGCTGGCTGCAGGGTTAGTGCCATGCTGGGCATGCCCAGTAGGGGCCAGTCAAAGTTCTGGAAACATTGACAGAAGTTTTCCGTGATTGGGCTCCATCCTGATGATGTCACCCATATGTGAGGACTACCATCCTGCTTGTCCTGTGAGAAAAATAATTTCAAAATAAAGCCCCTATCAGAGTCCAGGGCAAAGGTAACAAGTAAAGCAGAAGGCACAACAGCCTCTTTCATTGAATTTTCTTAAAAAGGAAGAAAGAGAAGAACCAACAGGGCGAACTTCAGCAGAAATATCATTCGGTTGAGAAACTTTCAAGTTCACTGGAAGATAGTAAACTTTGGAAATAAGTGGAATTAGATTTTCCTTGATAGATGGAATTTCCATGAAGTATCTGCGTAGCATCTCAACCGTAGTAGACAACCTCTTTTTAGGAAAATTTATAATCCTACTATTGTGACGGCGTACATTTTCAGATTTTCCAATTTATTCTGCAAAAACAGATGACCAGCTGAAATAGTATCAACTAAATTTTGCAAAGCAACCCCCTTGGTCTCCAAAATGTCCACTTGTGATTTAATCTCAGATAACTGAGAAGCATGAAATGAATTAGAGAGTTCACGCTGTTGTGAAACAAACTGTGAAACCTGAGTAGAAAGATTAGCTATGGCTTCCCAGATTATAAATTACCTCTCTGGAAACAGTCCCAACCGTGGTATAAGCACAAGAAGAAATAGTAGGCAAGAATTCAACTCCCCCCAACAAGCTGGCAACAAGCTCCATGGCTAGTCTCCTCCATGCAGGCACCTCTCAATGCTGTAACTGCCGGCTGTATGTGTTCATCTGGGTGCAACGGGGACAAGGCAATCGTGTCAGCACCTCTGGGGGGGTGGGGGGGAGGGGGCAGGCTGAGGAGGAGCTCAACACGGCTCCAGAGTTAAGGATGACTCAAGGTCCAGGGCTGCCAGCGAAAGAACACTTCTCGACTGGCTGCGCAAGGACACTTCAACAGAGCCAAAAAGAGACTCATGGCTCCGGGTAACATGTTGGTCCATCGGGCCGACTAATGGCAAGCCCACCGAAGCATTGGGGAATGCTCTGGCTTTGCCCTTCCTCTTACCCATATCAAGAAGGTAAGAAATCTAATGGAAATAAGAAGAAATTAAGGACAAGGGGAAAACCAATGGAGCACCACCTTTAGGGTGTGGCCATCCCTGAACTTCTTTTCTCTGGCTAGCTGTCTTCAGTCGCTTGTCTCTAAGCACATGAGTAGCAGCATTAAAATCCTCAAGTGGTCTTATCCCTCTGGGACAGCAGAGTATGCATATTTCTGCAGAGATTGCTCCTCATAATTTCTCCAACCACTGTCTAACTCCTCTCCCACCCACCATTCTTATCCCTCCTTTCACTAGGAGCTCACTCACCCAAGCCCTTTTCTTGTCTTCCACCTCCCCTTCCCCTCCTCCTGTACAAGACATGCTCCTCAATTTCTAAATGTTTTCCCCCCACATTTCAGGTGGATATTGTCATTTGTTGCTGCTGTACGTGGAAATGCAAATTGAGTTCCTGCACTTCCTTCCAGCACCAATGCTTCTCATGCCTACATGCGTTTCTTCAGATGCCTCTCCCTCATCGACCATCACCATGTTTCTTTAATGTTAAACTAATTGTACTGATTTCCCTTTTTTTTTGTGTTTGTTCATTTTCTAGTTATTTCATTCTTACTAGGATCTCCCTCTCCCAACCCCCCTTTTCCCCACCTCCTCCCTCCCCTCCCATTTAAGACTGATCCCCACATCTTCTCCACCCCCCCCAAATTCCCCCTCCCATATCATCTTCTCACTAGATGCTCAATAAATCACAAACATGTAATTGAAATCTGAAAATTATTTTTAACTATTTAAATTTACTTCAATTTAAAAAAAAGGAACAGGGGAGGGAAATTCTAGGGAATAACAAATTTTAAAATTTTTAAGTACGAAATCCCAGGGAGTTAGGGAGGGAGATAGTAGGATGCTTAGGATGGTGGAAATTTGTTGCCCAGGATTCTTAATGCTGCACCCAGCATTTGTAAAGCCCAGAGATGGGCATCCAATGTCCTGAGCCTTCTCCTTTATTAGGCATGCAAAGCTCTCTGTCCACCATCCTCCCTCAGGAAAGCTTGGAATTTTCGCCTGATGAGAGGCTCATCATCAGAAGCATGTACTCCCAAATGATGAGCCTCTTGGCTGCTGAGGTAGGGGGAGAGTAGAGGAAGCAGAGGGTGATGCATACTGACCTCGGCCAGCAAAGGCTGACTGGTCTGGGTCTCCACATTCCTAACTCCCTGGGCAAAATGGGGACGAGACCCTACGGGAATGGGTAAAGGGTCTGTAATGACTGGAGGCCCGGGATGCACCTCTTTAGGAAGTGAGGCTGGATCACCACCACTTCCTCCTTAAGTGGTGACAGGGGTGGGGGAGGAACATCCTCCCCCCTGTCCCGGCAGCAGCTGCTGTTGCTGCTGCTTGTGCGGGGCTAGGGCTGGTACTTCGTTGCCACCATCCTCTTCCTTTTCCTCCTCCTCGGATGACAATGTCATCAAGGTGTTCTCTATAAAGACAAAAGCAAATGTGTGCAAGAATGATATCCAGTTAGAGGTATACAGAGACATTTCCTTCTAATGAGGACTGTGCCCAGTTGAATTGATGATTTTCTTAACACCAGCCCATCCTGCTGAACACACAGCCAATCCATCCATCTCCTCTTCCGGAGGCACAACTCCTGGGCCTTCTATGAGTAAAAAGGAAGGACAGTTACTTCATTTATGTATTTCTGAAAGAATAAGTTTCAGGACTTTGGACTCCCTGATCCAAACCCTAAGGCAAGCCTCTTTCCATTTCTCATCCTCCACCTACTTTCCTCACACATTAAGACAACTCTGCCTTCCCCCACCCCTCAATGCATTGCCTTCATATTCCCCATCCACTTACCAGACAAACTCCCCCCATTCCCTCCATCCATGCATGTCTTAACCCACTGTAACCCTCCTCTTACACACTAAAAATACCCACCTACACCTCCCTTTCTTTCCTACCCCCATACACCATCTTCCCCTTTCCCATATACCAAGCAAACCTCACCTTCCACCCCCCCATTCTCTCTCTCCTTCATCCCTCCCACTCATCCCTTCTCCCATGCAACTTACCCTTCTGGGATAGGAGGCATGGCTGTTGTACTCTGCTTGTACCTTCCTCCATGCTATCCTTAATCAACACAGATCCCTACGCTGGCCCAGAGGGATATACAACCTGGCCTCTTTCACCACCACCAGGGTCAGATGTCTGATGTTCCTGGTGGTGAAATTCAGCTGCCTGGCAGGAAGAGGCATCTTTGAGATGGACAACCCCCCTGCAGTCTGGAAGCTTCTGAAGTGGCACGCAACCTGGTGAAGGTGCGTACATACGCGCAAGCATTACACATATAGGGGCAGATTTTCAAAGCCCTACGCGCGTAAATCCAGGAGGGGATACGTGCGCTGGGCCTATTTTCAAAAGGCCCAGCGGCATGCGTAAAGCCCAGGGACACGCGTATGTCCCGGAGCTTGATAAAAGGGGCAGGGGCGGGGCGGTCCGGGGGCGGGACCGTGGCCTCCGGCACAGCGGCCATTTGCTGCTGTGCCGGGGGATTGTGTGCTGGCAGCTGGCCGGCAGGCATAACTTACAAAATAAAGGTTGAGGGGGGGCCGGAGGGAACGGGGAAAGCCATCGGGGCTCCCCTAGGGCTCGGCATGCGCAAGGTGTACTAGTATGCACCCCCTTGCGTGCACAGACTCTGGATTTTATAACATGCGCACGGCTGCACGCGCATGTTATAAAATCGGGCGTACATTTGTGCGCGCCAGGTAGTGCGCACAAAATGTAGGCCGCGCGCGTAGGTTTTAAAATCTGACCCATAGAGTAACTGCATAGGATATGTGCATATAGTGCACACATAACATATGTGCTTGCTTGAGCAGGTATCCTAGGGGGAAGAAAAAAAGCTGTGCATGGAGGGGGGTTTTTATTGGTGGTAAAGGAAAGTGAAGACTGTGCATGGGGTTGGGAAGAAGTGAGAAGTTGGAAGGGAGGAATGGGGTGGAGGAAGTGGGGGGGGGGAAGGATTTTGGTTGGTGGATGGGGAAGGTAAAATATGCATGGAGAGGGTAGGAAAAAAGGGGAGAAACTCTTAAGAAAATACCTCCCTCCCCCTCCCAGAATTCCACCAATCCAACTCCTTCCCCCTACCCACAAGCATGGGTTGCTCTTGACATCTTCCCCATCCCCCTCACTACCACCCCCCCCTTCCACTAGTAACTCTACCAACCCCTCCCCCCTTAATTCCATCCCCTCTTCCCCTCTCAGAACTCCAACACTTCTCCCCAGCAAAGCATAGGTTACTCCTAACATCTTCCCTCTCACCCACTACAACCCCACCCCCCCCCCCTTCCACCAACCTCTGTCCCCTCTTCTTATTTCCATCCCCTTTTCCCATCTCCCCTCCCCTTCCCAGCCACCTGGGACAAATACAGTATGGAAATCTCCAGAACCAGGACCTTATCCTCAGAGGACTAGCATCCGTGAGCCCGAGACTACCATCCCACCGTGGAGGGACAAGAACTGCAGCCAGTTATTTTGCTGTGCTTGGCAGAGGTGTGCTATGTGTGTCCAGATCCGAAAGCCTGTGGACCCTGCACACTAGGCTGGCAACCCCTAAAGACCAAGAACTCCATCCAGCGCAGAGAGAGAACATTAAAAGACAAGTATTTCATTTAAAAAAATGAAACATTTATTAACAATATAGTAAACAAACAAAATATATTCAACAGGAATCAGGGAATTTAACATTTCACATTATGGCACAGTCCTCATCAATGGGGACAATGCTTGTCTCTAAAAAATTAAATTACCATCCAGCACCTGACCTAATTTCCCCTTGCCTTGTTACTTGCTTCTGAGCCAGGAGCGCTTATCTCAGGCTCTACTTTCAGGTCAGGATTAATGTCTTGTAGAATACCATGCTGAAGTGCAATGTTATACAACACGCAGCAAGCAGGCAACTACAATATCTGCCACCTGCTCAGGAGAATATTGCAATGCCCCTCCAGACTGATTCAGGCAGTAGAACAGACTCTTCAGTAAACCAAAAGTTCTTTCGATGACATCACATGTTCTAACATGCCTCTTGGTACCGCCCTTCAACAGCAATATGTGGCACAGCCAGTGGCATTAGCAGCCATGCCTTGCCATCCATACCCAGCATCACCTGTAGAAAAAGAGGAAAGAAAAATTATTTCTGATTGGCATAAAGTGATCTAGCTTCCTTTAAATTCCTTTTCTTATTACCCACCCCTGCAAGCTGTCATCTGTAACAATTTTTTGTGTACACTGACACCCCACATACAAAAATAACCCCTTACTATTCTGTCTTTGGGACTCACCACTGTGCACAAACATGTGCTACATATTAATAGACATACTGGCAGCCATGTAACAGATAACATGTACAAAGCTGCCTTTACTAAAATGTCAACAGGCAGATTTGTACATTCTATCTGATTCATGTATGCCAGCGAAATGTTGCCAAGCCTTTGCCATTTGATAGACAACTCACGGGCCTCCGTAACCTTAAAAAAGCCCTACAGACCAATAAAAAACAGTTGCCATTTATATTTAAAAAAAAAAAAGTTCATGGCTATCTTACCCACCCTCCACAACATGATGCTACCAATGAAGGCAACTCCTTCAAGCCCAGTAAAAAAAACAAAAAAACAAAAAAAAATACTAGGTTCCACATTATTATCCTCTCCCCCTCCACCAATCCCATGCATAACAAAAGAAAAAGATGAGCTAAATATACCCTTTTCTCCACCAAAACCCAACATTTTTCAGAAAGCAACTACTAATCTGTTAAATATGTGAGCTCACCATGAGGTTAGTCAGATTAGTAAGCAATTTGGCACCCATGTACAATAAAGCAAGTACTAACATTCCTTACGTTCCCACCCCAGCAAAGTTATTTTTTATGTTATGTGAGTGCACACTCCCCAACCCACAGAGCTGATTTAAACTTACTCTAATTACTTGAACTTGCTTTTTTTCCATACTTACCCAGCAACCATATTTCCCTCCTGTGAGGTTCTGTGCCAGTGCTGACTGTGCCAGGATGAGGGAGTCATGGCTGCTTCCACGAAATTTTGACATTACACTGCGTATCTTTATGTGAGCATTGCATACCACTTGAATGTTCAGAGAGTGATAATGTTTCCTATTTCAGTAAGCCATTTCTCTGCCATAAGAAGGGGCGAGAGCCACATGGATACAATCAATAGCACCCATCACATTAGGAATACCGGCTATATCAAAAAAGATCTCTTCAGCTCTTGCCACCCCCAGTCGCTGCTGTGGGTACCTTATGTACTGCTTGACTCTTTTCAGCATGGCCCTCAGT
This sequence comes from Rhinatrema bivittatum, assembly GCF_901001135.1. Taxonomy (NCBI): domain Eukaryota; kingdom Metazoa; phylum Chordata; class Amphibia; order Gymnophiona; family Rhinatrematidae; genus Rhinatrema; species Rhinatrema bivittatum. The sequence goes on along the minus strand of NC_042622.1, from coordinate 96,776,467 downwards.
ACCTGACTGAAATGCATGGAGAACATCATGAATGTGGTGGCTGGCTCCAAGCCAGCCACCACATTCATGATGTTCTGGAAGGAACAAGTGGCCAGAAAATGAAGGGCTTTGAGAAGCTTCACCAAGCGTGGAATGGCATGTCCATGATCTGTCAATGAAATCTATGTCCTTCCTGATCTCTTCGTACAGATCCTGGAGCTCAGTCTGTATATCCTCACCACATTGGACTCCGGCATCCCCAGAAGCATGGTCCTGAGGTGGAATATCTGCCTGTCTCTGAGCTCTTCTGTGGACTGCTTCAGTTGGAACAACTTGCTCCTCAATTCCTCTTCTCTGCCTATTCCCTCCTAACCTCTCTCTCTCCTGCCACAACTTCTGCTGCAGTAATCCTTCAGCTGACCCACAAGATATACCACAGCATCAGGAGCAAATGAACATAATCCATGATCGCACCAGAGCTGAAAGGACACATAACCACACCACACCAATGCAAACAATAGAGTAAGATGACCCCAGAGTCAGCGCTTTCACTTAACTCGTGCCCTGACCCAGGCGCCAAAAAAAACAAAACAGCACTAACCATTCTCCTAGCTAGCATGGTTCTCTGCATTGACCATGATTAGACAATATCCTCCTTTACATGCCATTTGCATGCACTCACACAAAACAAGCCACGGGTTGGTAAGCCAGTTCATATGCATGTTTTTCCCCCCAGCACACAAACCCTTATTACATATCCGTCTAGGGTTTGTTCAGGAAACCATGCAAAAATAAGGGTGCACAGTACGTGCTGAAACCTAACATAGTAACGAAAGCAGAAAAGGACCAAATGGTCCATCCAGTCTGCCCTGCAAGCTTCTTATGGTAGTATATGCTGCACCCCGTGCAGGTTATTCCCATGTTTCTCTTAAGGGTAGCAACTGCCGCAGCATTACCACTGCTTATTACATCAGCCACTATATAAGGTCCCACAGTTGACAGTGCACGTCAAAGCAAAATCAAAACCATAAAGTTGAAGGAAATATCTGAAGACCTCCAGAATAGAATTGTGTCAAGGAACAGATCTGGAGAAGGGTATAAAAAAATTGTTGCAGCACTGAACGCCCTGAAGAACACAGTGGCCTCCATCATTCTTAAATGGAAAAAGTTTGGAACCACCAGGACTCTTCCTAGAGCTATCTGCCCACCCAAACAGAGCAATCAGGGAGAAGGGCCTTAGTCGGGGAGGGGACCAAGAACCCAATGTGATCATTTTAACAGACCTCCAGAGTACTGCTGTGGAGATGGGAAAACCTTCCAGAAGAACTGCCATCTCTGCAGCAGTCCATCAATCAGGCTTTTAGGGAAGAGTAGCCAGACGGAAGCCACTCCTCAGTAAAAGGCACATGACAGCCCACTCTCAGAGCATGAGAAATAAGATTCTCTGGTCTGATGAAACCAGGATTGAACTCTTTGATCTGAATGCCAAGCATCATGTCTGGAGGAATCCAGGCACCACTCATCACCTAGCAAATACCATCCCTACAGTGAAGCATGGTGGTGGTAACATCATGCTGTGGGGATTTTTTTTAGCTGCAGGAACTGGAAGACTAGATAGGATTGAGGGAAAGATGAACAGAACAAAGTACTGAGAGATCCTTGATAAAAACCTGCTCTGCACCTAAGAATGGGGCATTGTATCACCTTCAAATAAGACAATGACCCTAAGCACAAAGCCAAGACAATGCAGGAGTGGCTTCAGGACAAGTCTGTGAATGTCCTTGAGTATCCCAGACAGAGCCCAGACTTGAATCTGATCGAACATCTCTGGAGAGACCTGAAAATAGTTGTTCATTAATGCTCCCCATCCAGCCTGACAGGATCTGTAGAAAAGAATGGGAGAAAATCCCCAAATCCTGATGCACCAAGATTGTAGCATCATACTTAAGAGAACTTGAGGCTGTAATCGCTGCAAAAGGTGCCTCAATACTTATGTAAATGTGATTTGAGGTTTTTGTTTTTTTTAATTTGCAAAATTTCTACAAACCTAATTTCGCTTTGTCATAATGGGGTATAATGTAACAAAATGTGGAAAAAGTGAAGGGGTCTGAACACTTTCTGAATCCACTGTAAGTATAAAATTTCTCCTTCCTTTCTCATTCATCCTGCTACATACATCAGTCCACAGTGATTAGAAATTAGCAAAGCCCAATTTTTCTGGGTGGGATGATGTTAAACCTGCTGTGAAAAAGCTTCCTCCAAAGGTAGCATTTCCTTTCGTGAGAATATCCAATCTACAATGTTCTGTAAAAATATAAAGACCACATCACAGCTCTACAAATGTCTACAGGATGTAGAGCCACCGCTTCTGCCCTGACAGCTTTTGTGGCTGGGATCTGATAATTTCTGGAGCCTGTCGTCCTTTTAATATATATGTGTAAGATACTGTTTCCTTAATTCACCTTGCCAAGGCTACTTTTGAAACTGATTCACCTTTACGTGGTCCACCAAATAAAATGAATAATTTATCTGATTTCCAAAATTAATTTTTAACATCTATATTTGATAAGTATATGTCGGTCATCCAGATATCTCAAACACTTATTTTTCCCTTCACATTCCTCCTTTGAAAAAGCTGGTAGAGATATAGACTCATTTAAATGAAAACTTGATCAGTGCTTGTTTTGGGAGCATCTTTAAAATCACACAAAATGCACTAATGCGAGAAACAATATAGAATATTGACCAGAGCATATATATATCACAAAAGCAAGCTTATATGATGGGTTTAGCAGAGTCAGATATCTGTATTAAATGTAATGTGGAGATGGGTACTCTGGGACATTCATTTTGTTATTGCACTAATATTCAGTTCTTTTGGAAGAAGAGATATAGATATGTGGAAAATGTTCTATTCAATTACCTTGTTCTGTTCAGTTAGCAATCTTTGGCTTATTCCCTTTGACAGGAACATATTCTGATGTACAAAGACTATTAATTTCAAAAGTAATATTAGTCGCCAGAACCACTATATTACATTTTTTGAGAAAGGAAATAGATCCATCTTTTATATTCAGAAGAAACACGGTTCATCATCTTTTATTAATGGAACTGATGGTTGTCAGTCTCCCAAAATGAAAGATAATACTAAATACTTGGCCTCCCTATATGGATTCTTTATTGCTATGTACAAGAGGTCTGCTCCTGAATTCCTATTGATGGACTTATTGCTAATTGCCGGTAGACTTAAATATGGAGGGGTGAGCGGATAATTGGAGCTCTATGGTTTTGTCATATCTATTCTATAAAAGCTTACTCTGAACTTGATGTGTTAAGGACCAAGCTTTCAGGTTTCATCTGTATGTTTTATATGATCTATGATGTTTGAATTATAACAATAATACTACTAATAAAAATAGATTTAAACATAAATGAAAACTTGAAAATGGGGGGGGGGGGGGGGGCCACAGTTGGGCTTACTCAAGATGGCAGCATAATTTTGGCACTCTCTCTCACCAAGCGGTGTTTTCAGCTCCTATTGTCCTCCAAACCTGGATTGTGGTCTGTACTTTGATACACCTTGTCTTCCTCCATAGTAGCTTGCAAGGGTACCAAGGCTGAAATGCAGTATGCAATTTCATCGGATACTAAGTGCTCCAAAACTGATCCTCCTACGCCAGAGGTCAGGCCAATACAGGATAAAGGTGACTCATCAGACTCTGTTAGCCAAGATGCAGAGTCTGCGTGAACTAATGGAAACTCATTTCTCAGCCATTCAAGATATCAAGGTCAATGTTGAGAAACTGTTAGATAAATTCACTTCACTTAAAACAGAAGTGAATCAGTGCAAAGAGCGCCTCGAGCCTCTGGAGGGAATCCCTGAGCAAGTGCATCATTAGCCTTCCACCATTAATCGACATGCAGACCACTGTCGAAGACCTTTCCAATCGCAACCGGAGAATATTCACATCCTGGGCATTATGGAGGGTTCAGAAGGCTCAGACATGCTTCTTTCCTGGAGTCTTTGATTCCACAGATTCTCCATATCCACTTTGACAAGCCTTTTGAGATAGTCTTGTCAAAGTGGCTTGAATGTACGGTATCCCAGATCTATCATCGCTTGAATGCACAGTATCCCAGATCTATCGTCGCTTAGATTCTGCTTTATCCCCAGGCTCTTGCTATATTGACGGCAGCGAAGGCTAAATCTCCATTGTTTGCAAGATGAGAAAATGATCCTCTGTCCCGGACTTAGCGAATACTACGGCCCAGCACCCTGCCCATTTTCTGGTGCTTCGCCCGCAACTGAGACATATCTGAGCTAAATTTGGGTTGCTCTATCCAGTTCAATTGCACATCACCTACATTTATCACACTTCTTTCTACGATGATCCCGGTCTACTTGCGGCCTTCATCACAGCAGCGAAAGGAAGATAATGCCATGACCTGACAGGATCCTCAAAACTGAAAGCTGCCGGAGGAAGTGACGTCAGAGGTGAATGGCAGCATAATCCCGTAGCTCTGTGTAGCTAAGGGCCAATAAAGTGAAAAGTTAGCGAAACTGCCTCTTACCGATGCTCCGAACAGCTTTCTGACCCGGTGAGACGGATGCGGTTCGCCGAAGAAACAATCGATTTGTCCGAGTACTCCTACAGTGGAGCAGTCGCGCACCCGACCATGCCAACTACGGAGGAGGAAGCAACATGGCGGAGAAAGCCACGTTGGAGACAGGGCAAAAAATAGAAGCAAGCATTGAGCACAACCCGGTGGGGCAGGAAATTAAAATATGGCTCCAGGAAGCGAAAAAAGAAATTATAAAGACCTTGAAAGCAGAAATAAAAGAAAGTATGGGGGGTGCTGAGTGTCGAGGTGGAGGAACTCAGAGAGGCTCCACGTGGTGGAGCAGGGCACAGACGAGCAGGCCACGACCATCATGCAACATACTAAAGAAATTCAGCACCTGCAGCAGGCTAAAGATGACCTGCTTAATAAGATAGAAGATGCAACATTCGAATCCAGGGGGTCCCAGAGAAAGAGGGGACCACTGACTATGTGGCCTTGTGCAGGAAATATGTAAAGCTGTACTGAGCACCGAGGCCCAGAAACCATATAAACACACCATCGCTATAGACAGAGCGCACAGAGCCCTAGGTAAGCCGGTCAATAATAAAACCAGAGACATAGTTGCATGTCTACACATTTCTCAATAAAGGAATTAATAATGACTAAGGCACGCAACCTGGGGCAGATCAGATGGCAGGGGTCGGTGATACAAATCTTTAATGACTTATCGTCTGTCACGCTACAAAAGCGTAGGGAGATGAAAAATATTACGGATACTCTGAGGGCTGAGAATGTGCGATATAGATGGCTATATCCATTTGGAATCCTGTTTAATATAAGTGGAGAGCCATGTGTTGCAAAACACCCAGAGGGCGCAGAAAAGTTCTTGAGACAGCATGGCATAGAGGTCAAAGGACAAGATGTGGGAAACCAAGAAGGAAGAAATGGACCAACACCCAGATGGCAGCGCGCAGGAAAAGGAGGAAAACGATTGCGCAGACAAGATGGTACTAAAGAGGGACAAGAACACAGCGAAGACTGATTTATTCCTGGCATTTGGAGTGGATTGGAACTATTGGACTATGCAGTGTGATGGATCTCTTCTCCTGCTGCCTATATATGGGGGAAATAAATGTGCAGGGGACAACAGACTCAGCAATCTGCAATTTAGGAGGGTCAATAGTGATTATGAGTACGTTGGAGTTTCTAAAAAGACTGCTAGGAGCCACGAGGAGGGCAGGCTCTGAATTTGCATTTGTAGTTAACACTGTTATTAAGGTGTCTGGCTAGCACTACACAGGATGACGTTATTCCTTCAATCTGGTAAGGGTGAGGAATAATACCTCACTAATGTTGGTTGGGGTTGGGGGGGGGGGGGGGGGGGGGGGGGACTAAGGGGTAGATACGTGGTGTATAACTGTAAGAAAGCAGGGGGAGACTCTCAGAATGTAATTGGTCAACTGGATAGGGGGCCACTCACTGGCGAGCAGTCATATAGCTACAGTGGCTGAATTACGTTTTGTATCCCTAAAATGTAAAAGGCCTGAATCATCCCAGGAAGCGCCAATTGTTATTTAACGATGCGAAAGCACAAAAAGCATTGATTTATTTTGTACAAGAGGACACATTTACTGCGAAGGGGTGAGAAACTATACGAGATAAGGCGTACGCATTATGTTGGCATCTTATTGTGAGGAAAAAAAGACGTGTGGGGTGGGAATCCTGATAGCTAAAGATCTCAGAGTAGAAATTTTGGATAGTAGGAAAGACCGAAAGGGTAGATTTATTGCGATAGTGGCTAAACTTGATAATGTTCTGGTCACATTACTTAATATATATGCACCTAATCAAAATCAAGGGGACTTCTTCACTCAGCTGGAACAAACATTAAATGGCTTTATACAAGGGTCCCTGTTATGGAGGGTGACTTCAACACGATCTTGAATCCGCAACTTGATCACAGTTAATTGGACCGGAGGGGGGGAACAAAAGGTACAGGGCAAGGTTAAAACTCTTGATGGGAGCATTGGCGACTAGTGGATATTTGCGTCTTCAGCATACAAAAGACAGGGACTATTCATTTTTTTCCAGAGTACATGGGTCTTACTCTCAAATAGACATGTGACTGGGAAGCAAAATCTGGTATACGGGCTGTAGGATACCAGGATAGGACATATTACATGGTTCCGATCACGCCAAACCTTCAAGGCATCTTTTGCCTAGTGCAGGATGCCCCAGGATTAAGTATTGGCGGTTTAAACAATAGCCTCCCTTACGGATTCACACTGTGTGAGTCCTTAACATGTATTAGGACTACTTTGAACTTAATGATAATGGCGAAGTTCCCCAAAGAACAGTATGGATTGCTTTAAGGCTGTATTGCAAGGAAGTTAATCGCCAAGGCGGCAGCTAGACAAAGAGAGAACAGAAGAGCACAGGAAGAGTTAAATATGGCTATTGAGAGGCCTGGAATGGAAACACAAACGGTGGGGGGGGGGTGGCGCACACTTCGGGATCTAGATAAAAAGCGGAAATGAATTACGTATCTTATTAGATGGGGAAATACTGGATAAGCTAGACAAAAGTAGGGGGACCTATTTCTTGGAAGGGGAAACAGACCGGGTAGGCCTGCTGGCAAGACAGTTTAAACAGCAAATTGCACAGAGTACTATATTTAAAATTAAAGATCCTAAGGGCAACTATATTTGGATAATCCGGGTATTCGGAATAGATTTGCTCAATTCTATAAAGAATTTATACTCGGCAGGGCCCCCAGGTACCATATGAGCGGATTGCAGCGTATCTGCAGGAGGTCAAGATGCCAGCTTCTAACTGATGCTCAATCACAGATTTGGATAAACCTATAACTAAAGGGGAGATAGCTGATGCTATATCTACCCTTAAGTCTTATAAGGCACCTGGTCTAGATGGTTTCACGGGCCTTTTTTATAAGAAGTTTAAGGATCTTCTTGTCCCACACACTTGCAATTGGTATATAATGACTTACTCAATATGCCTACCTTACCGGCAACAATGGATCTAGCTGGTATAACAGTGCTCCCTAAGTTAGGTAAGGATAAATCAGTGTGTGGGTCATATAGGCCCATATCCCTCTTTAACTTGGATCTAAAGATCATGGCCAAGGTACTGGCCCATAGATTGAATATGGTTATGCCCCTGCTAATACATCTCGACCAGGCGGGGTTTATTCCGGGTAGACAGGCAGGGGATAAAATTAGGAAAGTAGTTAACTTGATATGGACAGCACGGGTACAGAGAATCACCACTGAGGGATTGCCCCCAGTGGAATTCATCTCCGGGAGGTGGAACTGGTGAGGACAACCCGACAGGACCTTCACCTATATCAGCCCTCGTTCCCCGCAGGTTGGGCCCTTGAGTGCCAGGTCCGGCAGGACTTAGGCACGGGTGGCCTCAGAGAAGCTGGTGAAGCAGGTGACGGAAACAGGGTCAGAAGTCCAGGTCTGGGCAGGCAGCGACGAAACAGTCCAAGCAGAAGATCCGGGGCAGGCAGCAAAGGAGCGGAAATGGTGAAATAGGCCAATGGTCAGGATGGTCAGCAGGCAAGCAGAGACGACAAGACAAGCCGAGGTCAAACCAGGAGATCAAGCCCCGAGGATTGGAGACAGGAGCAGGAACGGAAGCTGGAACTGGAACAAGCAGGAATGGAGGGTTGTCTGTAGCAACTAGCACTCAAGCAGAGAAGACCTGTTGCCAATAGGCAATGTTCAGAAGAGCTGTGGGGTTTAATTATCCCTGCCTGTTGATGTCATCTTCAGGGCGGACCTGGCTTCTCCTGCCACTACCCCTTTAAAGGGGGGGGCCATCCCGCGTTGTGCGCACCTTAGGAAGAGCCCCGCTGAAGTGAAGAGGATGGCGTTCGGCGGCCATGCGGCAGGCTGTGGGAGGCCATGCTGTGGAGCAGAGCGTGCTGCGCTGAGCCGTGGCGAAGAGAGGCAGTGGAGGAGGTAGGAAAGCCCCGTCTGTGGTTGCCGCGACCGAGAGACGCAACCGTACCCCCCCCCCCTTACGCCCCCTCCGAGAAGGGCCAGGCTTGCCAGGGTACGCTTGATGAAAGTGCTGGAGTAAAGTCTTATCTAGAATGTTGGACAATGGCTCCCAAGAATTCTCTTCCGCACCGAAGCCTTTCCCAGTCAATTAGATAATCCCAGCGTCCATGGTGCCTACGGGCATTTCAGTTTATTTATTTATTTAAAAGTATTATATACAGTCCTTTCACAATGAACTATTGACCCAAAACGATTCACAAGACATCAAATGATTATAGAGTATAATAATTAATTAATAAACTATAAAAATAAAAATAAGCAAATAAAGTAGCATTAAAATAAAAATTAATAAAACATTAACAGAGACAAATAAAATTCATGATTATTAATCTCTATTCTCGTACGTCGCCATACATCTCCCCTAAAATTTTGTAACATAATAAGAGATAGGAAGAAGAAAAAAAACATCTAAAATAAAATAAAGTTCAGATGAAATGCCATTAAAAAGGTTATAAGACAATGGTGATTGGTTTTTATTTTATTGATAGTTTGTTTTGTTGTTCAATGTCTGCAAAGGCCTCTTTAAACAGATGCATTTTAAGTGATTTTTTAAACTCTCTATGGTTCGTGATTTGTCTCAACACATTAGGAAGGGAGTTCCAAAGGATAGGACCGGCTATAGAAAAGGCTCTTTCTCTTGTAATATTTAATCTTGCAAGTTGAACTGTAGGGACCCTCAAGCAGGTTTTTTTCTGGCAAATCTCAGGTTCCTAGATGGCTTATAGAGCCTGAGGGCTGTGCACAGCCAGATGGAGTCCTGGGCATTTATAAGTGAATGTATTAGAGATAATATTTTAAATTTTATTCTGTACTTGATTGGAAGCCAATGTAATTTATATAATATAGGTGTAATGTGGTCTCTCATTGGGGAACCTGTTAGTAACCGGGCTGTAGCGTTCTGAATCATCTGTAAAGGTTTTATTGTAGAGTCAGATAGACCCAGATAAGGCCATTACAATATCCAGTCCCGAGAAGATGAGAGCTTGGAGTACTGTTTGAAATCAGATTTAAATAAGAATGGCTTTAGTCTTTTTAAAGTGTGTAATTTTGAAAAATGAATTTTTTATTATATTCGAAATGTGGCTGCGGTTAAAGATAGTTTGGTATCCAGTGATTCCTAAACTACAATTGAGAGACACTTCTGCACAATGTAAATAATTTCCATTAAGGGACACCACGGCACAATGTAAATAAGCTACCTTCGTTAAGATTATATAATTATTGTCTTTCCCTGTCTCCTTCCTTCCCAGTTTCAACAACCTTGTTTATATTGTATCTTTTTTACTTCCTCGACACGGTTAAAAGAAAGTTATTGCACCCCTTGTTATATGTTAAACCGGCATGATATGATTGTATCATGAATGCCGGTATAGAAAAAGCTTTAAATAATAATAAAAAATAAGGCACCTGGTCTAGATTGTTTCACGGCCTTTTTTTATAAGAAGTTTAAGGATCTTCTTGTCCCTCACACTTGCAATTGGTATATATAATGACTTACTCAATATGCCTACCTTACACCGGCAACAATGGATCTAGCTGGTATAACAGTGCTTCCCTAAGTTAGGTAAGGATAAATCAGTGTGTGTGGGTCATATAGGCCCATATCCTTCTTTAACTTGGATCTAAAGATCATGGCAACGGTATGGCCCATAGATTGAATATGGTTATGCCCCTGCTAATACATCTCGACCAGGCGGGGTTATTCCGTAGGTAGAACAGGCAGGGGATAAAATTAGGAAAGTAGTTAACTTGATATGGACAGCAACGGGTACAGAAAATCCCATCAGCTGTTAATAGGGTGGATGCAGAGAAAGCCTTTGACAGGGTAAAACTGGGACTTCTTGTTGGGGTACTGTGAAAGGTGGGGCTAGGGGACAACTTCCGAAAAATGGATTGCAGCTATGTATTCTTCCCCCAAAGGCATGTAATAAAAGTTAATGGCTCATAACACCCCACCTTTGATCTGGGGACAGGGGGATACTAGACAGGGGTGCCCTCTCTCCCCACTACTGTTGCGGTTGTTTATGGAACCTTTTGCGGCTCGGATCAGACAGCATGGGGATATCAAAAGCATAATCAGTGGAGATGTCAAATATAAAATATCACTGTTTGCGGACAACATCTTGTTTTCAATTGCCCATCTACAATTGACGTTGACAATTCTGATACAGGAAATAGATCGCTATAAAGCTCCATTTCGGGATTTAAGGGTTACACATTGACAAAATCAGAAATTTTGAGTCTTACGCTCACGGAGGCCCCAGAAATCTAGTATATAGGAATCATTTTCCCATTTAAGTGGTCCATACGTGGCCTTAAAAATTTAGGTATTATGCTCAATGCGAATTGGAAGCATTTGTTCACTCTAAAATTATGCACCTTTGATGTCTAAAACAGTTAGGGACCTAGAGATACTGGTGCCCCTACAGGTTTCATGGGTTGGAGAGAGTGGCCACTATTACAATGAATGTGCTGCCCGAGGGTGGCCTATATCTATTTCCGGACACTGCCGATAGATTTACCAACTAAATTTTTGAAAAGGCTACATGCTAAGATATTTCATTTCATCTGGCGGAGGAGGCCACCTCGCATCAATAGACAGGTTTTACATAAACCTCGAGAGGAGGAAGGGTTGGCTGTTCCGAACTTTACCCGGTATTATCATGCAGCCCAATTAAGGGTCATTCCTGAATGGAAAGGGGGACAAGATTTGAAGCAATGGGCAATGATTGAGCAAGCCTCAAGTAATGGGGGACCCCTTGTTATATAGAATATGGGGGATGCCACGGAGAACTATTGGTAAGGAATTGAGTAATCCCCTTTACGGAAGTTACAGCGCGGATTTGGCAGAAATGCAGATCCTTATTATCCGGGTCAAGTTTGGGTTTTCACCTTTGTTTACCAATTGGTTTATATAAAATTGCTGGGTGGCCCGGGGGGGGGGGGGGGGGGGGGGGGGGGGCCTGCCTGGACGGTAGGGTAGGTGGGGAGTCTGGTATTATGGTTCAGCTTGATACGTGAGCAACGTATCATTCCTTTTGAGGGAAATTCAGTGTCTATATGGACTTCCAGATACGGAGGTAAGTATAATTATTTATTATTTACAATTGCGGCACTGTCTTCAGGATTTGCCACCACACAGATGATCTGCTTCGGAAGAAAACAAGATTTTGAAACTATGTGCAGTGCTCAAATGGGAACGAAAGGCACCATTTCCAATATAATGTTTGGCTGGTGGGGTCAGCACCAGTAGTGGCTCAATATCAGCTGGAATGGGAAAAGGATTTAAATCTACAGTGGACAGCTACCCAATGGAAGCAATGTTTTGGACATCTGATACAACGCTCTATCTCTGCAAACCTTATGGAAAACTAACTATAAAACTGTTGTCTAGATGGTACCTCACCCCCTTGAATTACACAAAATTTATCCCAGGCCAGGGGGTAAATTGCTAGAGGCAATGTGGACAAGAGGGTACTTTTCTTCATATTTGGTGGTCATGTCCAAAATTGTGCTGTATTGGCAACGGATTCAGACCATAATAGTACAAATGTTGAACATTAATGTCTCCCTACGCCTGGAGGTCTATTTACTATCTGCTACCCGGGCTACCTGGGACAGTGTCAAAATGGACTCTAATCCATTCAAATACTCAGTGCAGCTAGGCAGGAGCTAGCTGCACATTGGAAACAGAGCAGTTGCCAACAATTATTACTGTTTCGCACAGACTTTGGCAAATGCATTACTGGTATTATTTTTAGAGTTCAGCAACAAGATAAGATGGAGAAGCATGTACTAATTTGGGAACCTTTTCTCCTTTGGTTATAAGGCTTATTAAGGTGCCTTGGGTTTATGGGAATTAGGGAATTTATTCTGATTGGTATAAGAAACTTCTTTATCAGAGCCCCATGAAGATGGGTAGGGCGGGCTAAATAGGGATGCGAATCAGGAGTGGGGCGAGGCTGAACCTCATAGATATGACGCTTTGGCACACACTTCAGAATTGGAGACAATATGCACCATGGGGGGGGGGGGGAGGGGAAGGGAGGGAGAGAGAAAAGGGGGGGAAGGGAAAATGGGTATAGAAAAAGACACAGGCACCACTGTAATATGTACAAAGTTTATTGCAATTTGTTTATACATCATATCAATGTTCAAAGTTATTGGAATGTTTATATTGACTGTGCCAATAAAATGTAAATAAAAAAAACGAACAAAAAACACCTGAAAGCTGCCATTTCCCCGATGCCTCCTAGGCATTGCACATCTAATCTGGGTTTTATGGACCCGGAGGTCAAATGATTACTCTGTGGAGTTGTGTTTTTTCCTTTCTCCTTTTGATGACTGTTTTTCTCTGCTGCAGAACGTTTCTATGTTTTGACTTCATGTTTTACTGTTTTGCAAACGCTGATACTGTATTGTGTTTGCATATCTGGTAGGATAATACTAACTATCTTTTTGGTTTGGTTTGCCAAATGGGTGGTGGGAGTTGGGCCAAATTGTACTGCCCTCTGTTTACTCACAGAACCCTTTCTGTTCTCTCTTATTTGTAATCCCACATGTCCTCGTTCTTACTGACCTGTTTTTGGGTGTGTGTGTAATCTCTCTCTTTTGAAAGACGTTTTGATACTTTATTCTCATATCCACCAATCATCTTTTCTTTTGTGAAATAGTACTGTCCACAGTACTCAGTCGTGATGAGTGATTCACTCGTAAGGTGTCAATTTGTTTTTGTGACCATATCACTGCTATGGCTGTAAATTCTGCTTCTTTGCAAGTTCTTAGCCTGAATGTGAATAACCTTAATCACCCAATTAAAAGGAAAAAGGTGCTTACTACTCATTAAGAAATCTAAACAGATATAGTTAAGCTACAAGGAAACACATTTATCCAGGAGTGAAAGCTCTGAAAACTAAACACAAAATTGAAAGGGGAGTGTTGTTACTCTGCATCCCTCAAGAAAGAGAAATGGGGAGGCTCTATACTATTTAAAAAATCTTTAGATGTATATCTCCTGTCCCAAGAAGCAGACACAGAGGGAAGGTGGGTTAAAGCTGAAGCCCTTATAAATCAAGTTCCATCTTTTGTTGTTGAACATCTATGCCCCAAATGTTGATAATCCAAATTTTAAGGAGTGGCGTTCCAATTTGTTGGGGAGAGACACTACTCCTATCATAAATGGGAGGCGACTTTTAACCAACCACTAGACCTTACTTTTGGACAGTCAGTCTACTGTTAGGCCAACCAGGTCCAAAACTGTGAATATTTCAGAGGATATACAGGTAGAACTGGCCTCACTGACCCCTGGTGAATCTTACAAACCTATGGCAAAAGATTTTACTTTTTTTTACCTCTCCACATAAGAACATACTCCCACATAAATTATATTTTTAATTTCCAAACCTTTGTTGCCAGATTTTGCTCGTGCCGTCATTCTTCCTATACTTATCTCAGATCATGCTGCCTTCACCTTCTCTCTTTCAATGCTACCCCACGACACAGATCTCCTATCTGGCGTTTTAATTTGCTCTGGCTGGAAACCATTCTTTTCGTATTCAGTTGCGTGATTCTATTGTAGAATACTTTAACAATTACATGCACTCTCCTCCCTACAGCCATACTCTGGGATGTATTCACAAGCACAATAAGGGGTTGTGATTATTAGCCATTACTGCCCACTGCAACAAAGCTTGGAAAATAGAGCTAACGCAATTAGAAGTGGAGATCGTGAAATTAGAAACTGAGTATATTAGATACAGGATCCTCAGACTGTCCTCTTTCCAACTTAATAGATTGATAGTACCAGTACAATTTGTTACTCAGCCAACAGGCAGGCCATCAAATTTTTACAAAAAAAGTTAAATATTTTTCCGAAAATAATAAATCCAGCAGACTTTTGGCGCAATATTTGGCTGCCAAAGAGAAATAGAAACTAAAATTCATGCTGAGTGCACCATAATAAAGGTACTCACTCACAATGACAGATATTATGGAACAATTCAAACCATATTACACCTCTCTTGACTCCTCAGAAGTTGCTAGTTCCTGATCACCAGCAGGAGCTTTTTCTTTCTCGGCTGCGTCAACTGACTGACGTATGGAAGATAAATCTTTTTTAGATTCGCCATTACAACTCTTAAAGAGATAGAGGGGGCGATGGACTTTCCTACTTGTAAGTCCCCGGATCTGATGACTCTGACTGTAGAGTTCTATACAGCCTTTCAGACTCTTATCTCCTAATATTGTTAGTGCTATATCTATCCTTTTTTTCTTTCAGGGAAGGCGGGAGGGTATTTTTCTCTGAAGTTAACAGTTTTTACTGGAAAAGCCCGGTAGAGATCTGCTTTTGGTCCAAAATAACAGGCCAATATCCCTCTTAAATGTGGATTGTAAAATCTATTTCAAAATACTGGCTACACGATTGCAGGCCCATTTTTGGTTGACCCAATTCTATATACAACAAAGTGGTTTTTTTTGAATGGACGATATATTTTTGACAATGCTCATCTTTTCACAATATTATCCATGTGGCTAAACTCTACCTACCTTATTCTCACAATGTTGAATGATGCTGAAAAAAGCCTTTGATCAGGTGGAATGGGATGTACATGTTTAAAGTTTTTGGCCTGGTTGGTTTTGGACTAGATTTTATTCATTATATTAGGATCCTATACAGTTACAGTAACCCCATGTCATGGTAATGGTGAATAACACTATCTGAGAGTTTCAGATTGCAAAGGGGCACCCACAAGGGTGCCCATTTGCTCCTCTTATTTATTTCTCTCTCTAGACCCTCTTCTTTTAGCTTTATGCCAGAACTCAGACACTCAGGGTGTTACTTGTGGTCAGCAATCATGTAGGTAATTGCATACATTGATCTTCTCCGGACACCTCTCTCCCTTCATTCTTAAATCTGTTTTCAAATTTCTCTATCTTTTCAGGTACAAGGTAAACTGAGATAAAACAAAATTAATACTGGGAGAAATTACTTACTGATAATTTCATTTTCCTTAGTGTAGTGTAGACAGATGGACTCAGGACCACATGGTATAGTGTAATCCTGATAGCAGTTGGAGACGGATCATAAGAACATAAGAACAAATGGCCATACTGGGTCAGACCAAGGGTCCATCAAGCACAGCATCCTGTTTCCCACAGTGGCCAATCCAGGCCATAAGAACCTGGCAAGTACCCAAAAACTAAGTCTAGTCCATGTTACCATTGCTAATGGCAGTGGCAATTCTCTAAGTGAACTTAATAGCAGGTAATGGACTTCTCCTCCAAGAACTTATCCAATCCTTTTTTAAAACACAGCTATACTAACTGCACTAACCACATCCTCTGGCAACAAATTCCAGAGTTTAATTGTGCGTTGAGTAAAAAAGAACTTTCTCCGATTAGTTTTAAAATGTGCCCCCTGCTAACTTCATGGAGTGCCCCCTAGTC
Source organism: Rhinatrema bivittatum (assembly GCF_901001135.1). Classification (NCBI taxonomy): domain Eukaryota; kingdom Metazoa; phylum Chordata; class Amphibia; order Gymnophiona; family Rhinatrematidae; genus Rhinatrema; species Rhinatrema bivittatum. The sequence continues at coordinate 96,760,391 of NC_042622.1, read as the reverse complement.
TTTCTACTATCCGAAAGAGGTAAATAACCGATTCACATCTACCCGTTCTAGACCCTCTCATAATTTTAAACATCTCTATCATATCCCCCCCTCAGTCGTCACTTCTCCAACGCTGAAAAGTCTCTAACCTCTTTAGTCGTTCCTCATAGGGGAGATGTTCCATTCCCCTTATCATTTTGGTAGCCCTTCTCTGTACCTTCTCCATCGCAATTATATCTTTTTTGAGATGCGGCGACCAGAATTGTACACAGTATTCAAGGTGCGGTCTCACCATGGAGCGATACAGAGGCATTATGACATTTTCCGTTTTATTCACCATTCCCTTTCTAATAATTCCCAACATTCTGTTTGCTTTTTTTGACTGCCGCAGCACACTGAACCGACGATTTCAATGTGTTATACCACTATGACACCTAGATCTCTTTCTTGGGTGGTAGCACCTAATATGGAAAACCCAACATTTGTGGTAATTATAGCATGGGTTATTTTTTTCCCTATATGCATCACCTTGCACTTATCCACATTAAATTTCCATCGTCTGCCATTATGGATGCCCAATTTTCCAGTCTCACAAGGTCTTCCTGCAATTTATCACAATCTGCTTGTGATTTAACTACTCTTGAACAATTTTGTGTCATCTGCACAAAGTTTGTATTATACTCACTCGTCATATTTTTCTTTCCAGATCATTTATAAATATATTGAAAAGTAAGGGTCCCAATACAGATCCCTGAGTGGCTGGCACTCCACCTGTCCACTCCCCTTCCACTGAGAAAATTGTCCATTTAATCCTACTCCTGTTTCTCTGTCTTTTACCCACGTTTGCAATCCACGAAAGGACATCGCCACCTATCCCATGACTTTTTACCTTTTCCTAGAAGCCTCTCATGAGGAACTTATTGTCAAACGCCTTCTGAAATCCAAGTATACTAGCATCTATCGGTTCACACTTTATCCACGTGTTTATTCAACTCCTTCAAAAAAGTGAAGCAGATGTATGAGGCAAGACTTGCCCTGGGTAAAGCCATGCTTGCTGACTTTGTTCCATTAAACCATGTCTTTCTATATGTTCTGTGATTTTGATGTTCAGAACACTTTCCACTATTTTTCCTGGCACTGAAGTCAGGCTAACCGGTCTGTAGTTTCCCGGATCGCCCCTGGAGCCCTTTTTTAAATATTGGGGTTACATTTGCTATCCTCCAGTCTTCAGGTACAATGGATGATTTTAATAAGTTACAAATTTTTACTAATAGGTCTGAAATTTCATTTTTTAGTTCCTTCAGAACTCTGGGGTGTATTACCATCCGGTCCGGGTAATTTACTACACTTCAGTTTGTCAATCAGGCCTACCACATCTTCTAGGTTCACCGTGATTTGGATTCAGTCCATCTGAATCTTTACCCATGAAAACCCTCTCCATTACGGGTACCTCCTCTTCAGTAAACACCCGAAGCAAAAGAAATCATTTAATCTTTCCACGATGGCCTTATCTTCTCTAAGTGCCCCTTTAAACCCCTTGATCGTCTAACGGTCCAACTGACTCCCTCACAGGCTTTCTGCTTTCGGATATATTTAAAAACGTTTTTACTGTGAGTTTTTGTCTCTACAGCCAACTTCTTTTCAAATTCTCTCTTAGCCTGTCTTATCAATGTCTTACATTTAACTTGCCAATGTTTATGCTTTATCCTATTTTCTTCTGTTGGATCCTTCTTCCCAATTTTTGAATGAAGATCTTTTGGCTAAAATAGCTTCTTTCACCTCCCCTTTTAACCATGCCGGGTAATCGTTTTGCCTTCTTTCCACCCTTTCTTAATATGTGGAATACATCTGGACACAATGACCACGCCTCTTGGACATTTTTTACTTTTGTAGCTGCTCCTTTCAGTTTTTTTTCTAACAATTTTTCTCATTTTATCAAAGTTTCCCTTTTGAAAGTTTAGCACGAGAGCCGTGGATTTGCACACTGTTCCTCTTCCAGTCATTAAATCAAATTTGATCATATTATGATCACTATTGCCAAGCGGCCCCCCCCCACCACGTTACCTCTCTCACCAAGTCCTGTGCTCCACTGAGAATTAGATCTAAAATTGCTCCCTCTCTCGTCGGTTCCTGAACCAAATTGCTCCATAAAGCTATCATTTATTCCATCCAGGAACGTTATCTCTCTAGCATGACCCGATGATACATTTACCCAGTCAATATTGGGGTAATTGAAGTCTCCCCATTATTACTGCCACTACCAATTTGGTTAGCTTCCCCTAATTTCTCTTAGCATTTCACTGTCCGGTCTCACATCTTGACCAGGTGGACGGTTAGGTATACCCCTATCACTATAGTTTTCCCCGACACACAAGGGATTTCTACCCATAAAGATTCAATTTTGTATTTAGTCTCATGCAGGATGTTTTATCCTGTTGGACTCTATGCCATCCGCGACATAAAGCGCCACACCCTCCTCCCGAGTGCTCCTCGCTGTCATTGCGATATAATTTGTACCCCGGTATAGCACTGTCCCATTGGTTATCCTCTTTCCACCATGTCTCTGAGGATGCCAATTAAGTCTATTGTCTCCATCATTCACTGCTATACATTTCTAATTCTCCCATCTTACTTCTTAGACTTCTGGCATTAGCATACAAACATTTCAAAGTTTGTTTTTTGTTTGTATTTTCATTCTGCTTTTAATTGATAGGGATAAGTTAGAATTTTTTAGGCTCAGGTGAGTTTTTAGTTACAGGCACTTGGATTATTTTTTCTAATTATTGGAAACCTCACTGTCGGGATGCCCTAATTTCTAATGCATCATTAGTATCCTTTAAAGATTCCTCTCTCCGAACCATGGCGCCTGCTGAGGACTGTCGGCGTTCCCCTTTGTTCTAGTTTTTAAAAGCTGCTCTATCTCCTTTTTAAAGGTTAGCGCTAGGCAGTCTGGTTCCACCCTGGTTAAGGTGGAGGCCCATCCCTTCGGAAGATACTCCCCCTTCCCCAAAAGGTTCCCCAGTTCCTAACAAAACTGAATCCCTCATCCTTGCACCATCGTCTCATCCACGCATTGAGACTCCAGAGCTCTGCCTGCCTCTGGGGACCTGCACGTGGAACAGGGAGCATTTCAGAGAATGCTACCCTGGAGGTTCTGGATTTAAGCTTTCTACCTAAGAGCCTACATTTGGCTTCCAGAACCTCCCTCCAGATTTTTCCTATGTCGTTGGTGCCCACATGTACCACGACAGCCGGCTCCTCCCCAGCACTGTCTAAAATCCTATCTAGGTGACGCGTGAGGTCCGCTACCTTCGCACCAGGTAGGCATGTTACCAGGTGATTCCTCACGCCCACCAGCCACCCCAGCTATCTACATTCCTAATAATCGAATCACCAACTAGGACGGCCGACCTAACCCTTCCCTCCTGGGCAGTAGGCCTTGGGGGAGTATATCCTCAGTGCGAAAGGACAATGCATCTGACAATTTCAATCTGACGTCAGCCTTAGTACATATACCCCTGCAGGAAGTGCAGCTCTTCAGTATTCTCCTCGAAAAGCATTGTGGATATATGTATGACTGAATAACTTGGTTTAACTTGAATAATTTGAACTGGTTGAATTGGCTATAGCTGCCAGTGCCCTCAACCGAGAAATGTCGCACCCAGTAGGATGGGTGTCCTAGATGAAGGAAAGCATGGCTTACCCCTTGAATCACTCCCGCTCCCGGGGATGTCCCCCGAGAATTCCCATGAGTAACGGCAGCCGTGGGTGGGATGCTGAGTCCATCTGTCTACACTAAGGGGAAATGAAATTATCAGGTAAGTAATTTCTCTCCATTTCCTAGCGTGTAGCAGATGGACTCAGGATCAAGGGGATGTATAAAAGCTACTCCCAAACCAGGTGGGAGGCTGCCCGTGACCCACTTAGTACTGCACTTGCAAATGCTGTGCCCTCCCAAGCCTGAACATCCAGGCGGTAAAACCTGGAGAAGGTGTGGATGGAGGACCATGTCACCGCCCTGCAGATCTCGGCAGGTGACAGCATCTTCGTTTCCGCCCAGGACACTGCCTGGGCTCTAGTAGAATGGGCCTTGACTTGTAAAGGCTGTGGCTTGCCTGATTCCATGTAGGACGCCTTGATGACTTCTTTGATCCAGCGGGCTATGGTGCTTGCCGAGGCCACTTCCCCCTGCTTCTTTCTTCCCGCTGTGCAGGACAATAGATGGTCCGTCTTTTGAATGGATTCCGATCTTTCCAGGTATCGGGCTAGGAGTCTGCCGATGTTGAGATGGCGTAGATTTCGAGCCTCTTCCGAACTCTTATGCTCATCTGGCAATGGTAGGGAGATGGTTTGGTTGAGATGGAAGCGAGACAACCACTTTGGGGAGGAGGAACGACGGAACTGTGCGTAACTGGATGGTTCGTGGGGTAAGTCTGAGGAACGGCTCTCGGGCAGGACTGTGCTTGTAGCTCGGATATACGATGGGCTGAACAGACTGCCAGCAGGAAAGACTGTTTTAATGTTAATAGTTGGAGAGACAGGCCGCGGAGAGGTCTGAAGGAGGTTCCTGCTAGGAAATCTAGGACCAGGTTAAAGGTTCCAAAGAGGCACCGGCCACTTTAGGGGTGGTCGGATGTGCTTGACTCCTTTCAGGAAGCCGGGAGATATCTGGGTGAGAGGCTATGCTGCCGGTCTCACTCTTGGTTCCGTAGCATGACAAGGCAGCCACCTGTACCTTGATGGAGTTGAGGGACAATCCCTTCTGTAGTCCGTTCTGTAGGAATTCCAAAATTGCAGGAATTTTGACTGAGGGTGGTATGATGTCGTGGTCCCTCGCACCAGGATTCGAATACTCTCCAAATCCTTATGTATGTTAGGGATGTGAAGAACCTGCGTGCTCGGAGTGGGGTGTCAATTACTGCCCCCCCCCCCCCCGAGTATCCTCTCCTCCTTAGGTGAGTCCTCTCAATGGCCAGACCATAAGAGAGAATCGAGCTGGATCCTAGTGGAGGATCGGTCCCTGTTGGAGCAGGTCTCTGTGTGGAGGTAGTGGCAGGGGATTCCCTGCCAGCAGTCTTCGCATGTCTGCATACCCACAGTCTTCTTGGCCAGTCCGGGGCCACTAGAAGTACTGGCCCCCTGTGGTGTTCTATCTTGTGGATGATCACGCCCAATAGGAGCCTGTACCAGGGCATCGATTCCCTGGGACTGGGGTTCCCGCCTGCGGCTGAAGAAACTGGGTACCTGGGCGTTGGACCTGTTTGCCAGGAGGTCCATGGTGGTGTTCCCCAATGGTTACTATCAATTGGAATGCTGTGGTTGACAGTTTCCATTCTTCTGGATCTAGATTTTCTCTGCTGAGGTAGTCCGCTGCGACATTGTCTTTCCCAGCAATGTGGACGGCAAGATCTCTTGAAGATTCACTTATGCCCATGACATTAGGGGGTCTATTTCCAGAGACACCTGTTGGCTTCTGGTTCCTCCCTGACGGTTGATGTAGGCCATGTTGTGGCACTGTCCGTCATTACTCTGACCGCTTTGCCTCGGAGTCTGTGACCGAACCTTAGGCAGGCTAGTCTAACTGCCCCGGGCTTCTAGGCAATTGATATTCCATCCCGACTCTTCTTTGTTCCATTGCCCTTGGGCGGTTAGCTCCTGGCAGTGTGCTCCCCATCCTTGTAGGCTGGCATCCGTGGTGAGTAGGATCCAGGTTGGGGAGGATAGTCTCGCTCCCTGGCTCAGATGGGCTTCTTGTAGCCACCATCGTAGTTGGGCCCGAACTCTGTCCGGGAGCTGAAGCTGTACGGTGTACTTCTGGGACAGTGGATTCCATCGTGATAGTAGTGGAGAACTGCATGTTCCCCAAACCAAAGCTACACATCATCTAGCTCTCAGAGACCGGGCCTTCTCCACAGCGGGACAGTCTATATGGAATGCCATTCCACCTGATCTCAGACAGGAACCCTGCTTATTAATATTTAGAAAAAGGCTTAAGACTTGGCTGTTTAAACAAGCCTTTCCTGAACCTAACTGAATTAACAACAACTGAACCATCACAACAACTACTGAGAGACATGTCAACACAATGTATATAATTGTTTCTCTTATTGTTAATTTACTCTAACCCTGTCATTTTCCTCCCCCAGTTCTAACACCCTTGTTTTCTGTAACTTCATTGCTTCTCCACTTGTTAATTGTTCAAGGTTATTACAACCCCTGTTACCTGTAACCAGCATGATGTGATGATATCATGAATGCCGGTATAGAAAAGCTCTAATAAATAAATAGATAGATAGATAGTGAGTGAGTGTGTAGGGGTCTCATGTGAGCCCATGCCCATTGGGACTATTTCCAGTGTGGATGCCACGAGGCCGAGAACTTGTAGGTAATCCCATGCTGTGGGGCGAAGTTTGCTCAACAGGGTTCGTAACTGGGTCATCAGTTTTGATCTCCTTGTCGGTGTCAGGATGACCTTGTCTTGTTTGGTGTCGAACCGGACTCCCAAGTATTCTAGAGATTGGGAAGGCTGCAGGCAGCTCTTGTTTGTGTTGACTACCCACCTGAGGCTCTCCAGTAGAGTTTTGACTCTGTTGGTTACCTGGTGACTTTCCTCTGGGGATTTCGCTCTGATCAGCCAATCGTCTAGATAAGGATGCACGCGGATTCCTTCCTTCCGCAGTGTTGCTGCCACCACCACTATGATCTTGGTGAACGTCCGGGGTGCAGTGGCTAACCTGAAAGGTAGTGCCCGGAACTGGTAGTGACAATCCAGGATCGAGAAGCATAGAAAATGCCAATGCTCTTGATGGATCAGAATGTGTAGGTAGGCTTCAGACAGATCCAGGGAAGTAAGGAACTCTCCCGGTTGTATCGCCCTTATTACCGAGAGTAGGGTTTCCACGTGGAAGCGAGGAATCTTCAGGTGACGGTTGACCGCCTTGAGGTCCAGGATAGGTCTGAATGTTCCTTCCTTCTTGGGAATGATAAAATAGATGGAATAATGGCCAGTATTTATTTGTTGTGGAGGCACCGGTGTTATAGCCTCTAAGGCTAGTAATCTGGTCAGTGTAGCTTCCACTGCCATTCTCTTGGAAGGGTCGTGGCAGGGAGATTCCACAAACTTGTCCAGTGGGAGGTGGTGGAAATCCAGGTAATATCCCTCTCAAATGATGGATAGGACCCACTTGTCTGAAGTTATCTCGACCCATCTTTGGTAGAACAGGGCCAGTCTTCCCCCTATGGCTTCTTCCTTTGGATGGGTTGGCTGATCTTCATTGTGGGGTGCGGCTGAGGCCTGGGCCCGAGCTGGCTCCCCTTTTATTGTGCTTGTTCCGAAAGAACTGGCTCCGGCCTGCGGGGCGGGCTGCTTGATATGAGCTTCTATATGGGTTGAAGTGCTGTGATCCTCTGCTCCTGGAGGTCCAGGGGAAGGATCGCTGGTTTCTCTTATTCCTGTCCTCTGGTTGCCGCGGCAGTGGGGACTCGCCCTACTTGTTGGCTAGTTTCTCTAGTTCGCTTCCAACAGGAGTGTTCCCTTGAAAGGCATCCTTGTGAGTCTCGTTTTGGAGGATGCGTCGGCTGACCAGTTTCGGAGCCAGATTTGTCTTCTGGGCTGCCATGGCGGATGAGGACTCCTCTAGCTACTGTGCGTACCAGATCCGAAGCGGCGTCCACGAGGAATGATACAGCTGGTTCCAGGACTTCCCCAGGAGTGTTTGTTCCTAGTCTGTGCTAAGCAGGCACGATCTGTAAAGACATAGCAGAGACATCAAAGGACTGTTTGAGGATAGATTCCAGACATCTGTCTTGAGCATCCTTGAGTGCTGCTCCCCCCTCCACCGGGATAGTAGTGCGCTTCGAGACCGTGCAGACCATGGCATCTACTTTTGGACATGCCAGGAGATCTTTGGCGGCAGGGTCCAGAGGGTACATGGCTGCCAGAGGCCCGGCCCCCTTTGAACGTGGTTTCTGGGGCATCCCATTCCAGGTCAATTAGTTGCTGGACGGCTTGTAATAGTGGGAAATGGCGGGAGGTTTGACCAAGTCCCTCCAAAAGTGGGTTCGTCTTAGGTTCCCCCAAGGCACTTGTGCCCGGGATGGCAAGCTTTTAGGCTGTGTGTGACCAGGTCTGTAAACTCGTCCTTGGTGAAGAAGCGTCTCATGGTTTGATGGGGTTCTGTCCCCGGAGGGAGTTCCCCTTCCTCCAGGGGTTCTGACTCCTCATTTGAGATGTCTATGTCCCCAAAGGTGGGGCTTCTGGACGGTGGGATCACTTCCCTGGGCATAGAGGGTCCTGGCATGTTGAGGTCCTCTGGTGGGGCCCTGTGACCGCATTGTAGGAGGCCCCACTTACATGTGGATGAAGGTATGCAGACCTTTGAAGAATTCCACCCAGGAGATAGAAGTTGGGTTTAGACTAGGGGGTGCAGTGTCTCTGGGGAGCCCCGTTTGAGGGGGGGGGTCCCATTGTGCATTGCTAGGTCCAGCGTACCGCTCGAGAGGCTGGGGTCCAGTACTGGCTGGGGAGAACCATGAGTTGGGTCCCCTAGGGCCTCTTCGCACTGTATACACAGGGCCGTGGCCTCCTCATGCTGTGCAGCTCTAATCTGGCATGCTGGACGAAGGCCCTGAGCTTTGAGCTTATTTTCAGGTAGTGCCATGGCTTGTGCGCGTACAATACAGTTGTGCGCTCCGGTGAGCGTCGAAGTTGCGCGCGCTGTTGTGTGCATGGGTCGAAATATGTGCCCGGCACAGTGGGCGCGTGGCTATGCGCTTTGCTTGTGCGACCGGTAATTGTGCGCACGGCTCGAGACGGCGGACAGGGAGGCGAACAGGGCCAAAATGGTAACTGTGACCTCGTGGACAATATGGCGACCACCTCGGAGGGTCTCCACGTGGGAGGACACCCCTCCCCCCCCGGATCTGACCAGGGTCTAGCCCTGCTAGGGGCAGATCAACCCGGTGGCACTGGTCCCGGCTGGCGACCTGTGTGTCTCCTCGAGCTTCGGAGACCGGAGACTTTTAAATAGATTTCTACCTTACTTTGTCTCGGCGCTTCCCGGTTTCGTTCCGGGCGGTCTCTGGCTGCGGTGGGAGAGGGAAAATACCTTCACCGCCTCGCTCGAGGTTGCACCCGCTGCCTCTCAGTCTCACCCGATGTCGGGGGCTAGGTCCCCGCCGAGGGTCGGCCACCGGACCGACGCTTACCTCCCAGGGATCGTGGAAATCACCTCGGGAATCTCGACTGTCACCGCAGGAGAGCGGGGCTCGTCTGTAAGGGTAAGATTTCTTCTTAATTTGGATTTCTTTGGTAAAATTTACTCCAACGCTGTGCTAGCGTGCATAGAGTTCCTAACTGCTATGGAGACAGAAAATACTGACGAGCTGCACTTCCTGCAGGGGTATATGTACTAGGGCTGACGTCAGATTGAAATCTGATCCGTCTCCAACTGCTATCAGGAGTACACTATACCCATTGGTCCTGAGTCCATCTGCTACACGCTAGGAAATGCTAAATATCCATTGCTCACCCCCGAGAACTACTGGCTTGGAGTGCAAGAGGTCTCCTGATGCTTTTAAATATTTAGGTATGCGTTTTTCCACCCCAAAATGATCGCATGAGGGACGACATTAAAACTCGTCTGTTTCAACTAGTCGACAGTTCCATCAGTAGTGGTCACCCCTTCACCTTTCTTGCAGGCCGATACAGTACAGTGCGCTCCGACGGAGCGCACTGTTAGCCTGCTATTGGACACGCGTTTTCCCTTACCCCTTATTCAGTAAGGGGAGGAAAACGCGCATCCAACCCGCGGCACCTAATAGCGCCCTCAACATGCAAATGCATGTTGAAGGCCCTATTAGGTATGCGCGCAGGATACAGAAAGTAAAATGTGCAGCCAAGCCGCACATTTTACTTTCAGAAATTAGCGCCGACCCAAAGGTCGACGCTAATTTCTTCCGGCACCAGGAAAGTGCACAGAAAAGCAGTAAAAACTGCTTTTCTGTGCACCCTCCGACTTAATATCATAGCAATATTAAGTCGGAGGTCCCGAAGAGTAAAAAAAGTAAAAGTAAAAAAAAAAAAATTTGAAGTCGGGCCGAAAACTGGACGCTCAATTTTGCCGGCGTCCGGTTTCCGAGCCCTTGGCTGTCAGCGGGCTCGAGAACCGACGCTGGCAAAATTGAGCGTCGGCTGTCAAACCCATTGACAGCTGCCGCTCCTGTCAAAAAGGAGGCGCTAGGGACGCGCTAGTGTCCCTAGCGCCTCCTTTTACCCAGATCTACTGCCGGACCTAATTTAAATACTGAATCGCGTGCACCGGTGAGTGGCCGGTGCGCGCACCGGGAGAGCGGGCGTTTGCCCGTTCTCCTGCAGACTTTACTGTATCGGCCCGTTGGTGGGGTAGATTAGAATCTATTAAAATGGTTCTTGCTCACAGATCAATTATGTACTAAGTATGGTACTAGAACTCCTTATACAAAGCTTCTACAGTTCCCTGGATAGGAAATTATAGTCTTTTTTTGTGGGCTGGCAAGTCTTCCCGAATGGCACTGTGGAAATTGAAATTGACTAAGGAACCTGAGGGGGGAGGGGCTTTCCTGATTTTCACTCTTATCATAAGGCCTTTTTGATTCGTTTTGGTATTAAGTGGTTGGTACCGGAAGAAGAGCTCTCCATTTTTCCTAATTAGTTACTTGTTGAACAAGAATTATGCACCCCCTTTGCATTACAACTGCTCCTGGGTATGAAACTAACTTCCATTTCATCTTCGAGGTATTCCCTCGATTGCCGCTACTCAAAGTGTTGCGGCTCTTGACTCATTAGTAAAAGGGAAATGGGGTATGAGCCATTATGTGTCTCTCTGGTTCAACCCTACTCTCCAAATTGCTAATTCAATGATTAACTGGCCCATCTGGCAGAGGAGTGTGATCTGGACGATTGGTCAACTCTTAGATGGGGAAAGTCTAGTCTCATTTTCTACTTTAGTAAATTAAACTTCTTAACCCTCATCTCAATTTTTTCATCGGCTTCAACTACAACATTGCTTGCATCATAGTACTATTCCTTTAGCCAATTTGATTAAAATCCATGACCTCATAACACTGAGTTTACAATTTTGTTTAATAGGGCACAAACCTCTTGAGTATTCAAGGATTGAGAGCTCTATATTCCTCCAGATATGTGGGGTTGGAAAAGACATGGGAAAATCTCTCTTTATCTCTTGAAGTTTTTAACTGGAGAGAACGTGGAGTAGATTTTCATATATGCGCACTTCCCGGCATGCACACATGGACATGATAATTTTATAACATGTGTGCGCTTGTTATAAAATCGGCAGGCCGCACGCACATACGCACCAGATTTTGTAATCCATGCGCACATGGAGGGGGGGGAATTATGCAATTCTTGCGCGGCAACGCATAACGGCCTTCCCCAGTTCCCTCCAGTCTGCTTCAATTAAGGAGCGGACTGGAAGGGAACTTTTCTACCCCCTTATCCTAACCTCCCTTCCCAACCCCTAAATCGTACCAATCGTACCTTTTTTTTTTTTCTATCCTTGTTTTTCAACTTACTTCAGAGCCCGACCTTAAGTAAGTTGCACGTGTCGGCAGCCGGCTGGCACTTGAGGCTCCAAGACAGCGATCATTGCCACTGTCCGGCCCCCCCTCCCCCCAAATATGCCCCCTGGCCTGCCCCTTGGAAGAGGCCTGGCTCTTGTGTGTGTAACGGAGGTTACACGTGCGGCCGGGCCTCTTCTAAAATGCACGTGGCTGCATAACCCCCATTTTCACCACATTTTTTTTTTTTTTTTTTTTTTTAAATCAACCTGTGTTTGAGTATTATGAATATTTATCAGCTAGTATTACTCAACCTCTATTTTTTTGCTCACCGATCCACCTGGACCTCTTTGAGGCTGGTTTAAACCCTAATAAATCTTGCTGGCATTGCTTTTCTCAAGATGGCAAGTTAAAAAAAAAAAAAAAAAAAAAGAGAAATTTATGTTCTCTCTCAAGTGTGGAATTATGATCATGATATCCAGTTTATAGTTCTTCGCTCAATATTTTCCTGACTCTTTACCCAAAAATGCATTTAAGCTTTTGAATATTCGTTTAGCAATTGCTCTACATGCTGACATACGGTAATCCTTCCATTTACTTAGAACAGCCTGTAGAGCAATTGCTAAATGAATCTGGAATCTGATATTGCTCACACTCAAACTTTTAAAGAATTTAATGCTAGACCCATTATTAATATTTTTGTAAAAAAATATTGGAATATCTGCCCACCAAAGGGTATATTAAACAATGTTTGCAATGTTCCTCAAATAAATACTAGGGATGTGCAATTGTTTTTCCCGAATTAGGCAACGTCAACGAAATTGTCTAGTTCGGAATGGTTCAGGAGAACCGAAAAACAATTGATTTTTTTCCGAAATTTCAGAAAAAATTCATTTTTGAGTTAGTGAGCACTAACCTGAAAATCAGGGCCCCCGAAAAAAAACCCGAACCACAGGAAACACAAAATTCCTGCCGGGGGGAGCCCGAAACGAAGCCAGACACGAAATTTTAACCGAAGCACATCTCTAATAAATACCACACATACATATGCTAGGGATGTTGAATTCTTTCTTGCTTTTAACAAAATAGAAATTATGGAGAAAAGTAGCTTTTACATAATCTTGACTTTTCAAGAGCCTTGCTATATGATAAAATAGAGATAGGTCTTCCATTACTATTGGACCCCAGAATAAAAGACCTCGGGAACTTGATAGCTTTAAAGGCTATTTGTAACTTCATTTGGTTTGCATACCATGATCTGCTAAGTCATTCCAGCGGCACCTGATTAAAGAAAATAGAGAAGTTTAGCCAAAGTCAGACTTAATAATAATGGAAGGATTACATACATTAAATCCAGCTTTGGCCATGACTGAATCAGTGCATCTATCCCATTGCTTCTGTATTTTTTTTGTATTGACTGTAAAATTGTTTTGAGAGTCGCCATAAGAACCATCTGAGGTGTACCTCATCAACTTACTATCTTTCAAAAGGCCTCTTGATTGAGTTCCCACTCCCCTGGATCTAGAAGATTTCTGCTGAGAAAATCAGCTTGTATATTTTCTTGACTTGCAATGGGTAGTGCCGAAATCTGTAAAAGATTTTTCCACTCAACTGAACAAGAAATTTGTCTCCGCCGATATTTCCCTGTTTGTCCAAATATGGATGAACCATAATCCCTTTTCTTTCTTAAAAATGCTGCTACTACCACTATTACTTTGTTGAATGTTCTTGGAGCTGTTACTAATCTGAAATACAGTGCCCTGAAATGATAATGTTCTCTCATTATACAAAAATTAAGATATTTCTGCTGATCTTCCTCGTTTGAAATATGAAAATATGCTTCCAATAGTTCTAGGGAAGTTAGAAATTTGCCCTGCTGTATAACAAAATGACTGAGCACAGAGTCTCCATACAGAAATGTGGAACATGTAGACTTCTGGTCCCTACCTTTAGGTTCAGTATTGGTCTGAATATTTCATTATTTTTTGGAATTACAAAATATGAAGAAAAACATCTTCTTGATTGCTCCTGAAAAAGAATACATATCACCTTCAACATCACATTTAGTGTGGTTTTGACTACTAATTTCTTTTGTGGGCATTCACATGTTGAGATCATGTAAATTTCCTGAATTCAATTTGTTAATTCCAATATACATCCCTCCTGAATAATTTCCAAGACCCACTGGTCTAAGGTTACCTGGATCCACTCTATAAAATTGTTGGTTGACCGCCTATCGGCTTCCCCAAAGAATAGATCCACAAATCTTCACTGGGCTGAACATATTGTTTCTGAAGAATCTGCTGTTTCGGGTCTTGTCTTTCTTGCTTCTCAAAAGGACTGTTTTCCTTTCCTAAATTTTGTAGTCTGTGATACAAAATTGTTTCCCTAATCAATATCTTCTGATGTTATGTGATTCTGCTCAACCACTGTATGACCTAAAAGTTAGTCTTAACTCTTTTTTCTGGTAGTCTTTGTTCACATAAGCTTTGAACGGAGTCCTTGCCAAATAAAATTTTCCCCTAAAAAGAAGTATGCATAAGTGTGCTTTTGACCAAGAGTCAGTCACCCATTGACAAAGCCAAAGTAGCTGTTTTGGTTTTTTTTATTTACAAATATTTATACAATATTTTCAAGAATTACAACTGGAATTTGCAAGCAGAATAATTATTCAACAAGAAAAACAAAACAATGCATATCTAAACTTATACAATACTTCTGCATATCAAGTCCCCTACTTGAGGTCCAATCACAACCTCAGGGAAAAATTACATCTATACCTAGGATATGGCATCTGAACAGGAGGTATTTATACATACTTCATCGAATAAAGCCACCAACTAATTAGTGCTATCCACATCTATGGGGGAGGAGGTGGTTACAAGCATTTCTTTATTTTTCATGAAATTTTTTAAATTGAGAGGGAATATAAAAAATATGATGAATTCTTATCATCATTCATTTACATGGAAACTTTAAAAGAAAAAGTGCTCCAATTTGCAAAGCTTGAGGACACATTTGGAGAAACTGCTTTCTTTTCAACTGTGTAGCCCTAGCCAGATCGGGAAAAAACACTGACTTTCAGGCCCAGAAAAATATCTTGACGATGTCGGAAGAACATTTTCAGAATCCATTCCTTATCGGATTCTAAAAAAATGTAACTATTAAAGTAGAATGTTTAACCTGCCACTTTGCAATGTTTCTACGATTTTTGTAATGTCCAAATCTGCAGCCATAGGAGTTAATACTTGTAGGCCATTTTAAGAAGCGATATTCCTTTTAAATGGAGGAATATAATAATAAATCCTGGAAGCTAGAGGTATAGTCTGCTTGGGTATTTTCAATATCTCTAACAGATATTTTCTCCACATATCCTTTGGTGTTACCAGAGGATCTTTGGGGAAATTTATAACTCTGATGTTCAATCTTATTTGATAATAATTGATTTCCTTTATAATATTCTGAGAAGTTGTTGAAACAGCCTTGATTTCCTCCTTCAATGAAAAACATGTCTCCCTGTTTTCCTTAACAGCATTTTCCACTTTTTTTTAATTTAGAGTCCATATTTTTTATCATATTTGTGACCGATTTTGACTATTGAAACATTTTCATTTAACATCTGTATCGCTTCCATATGGAATCCAATGAAATAACTTCAGGTCTTACCAGCTCTTTTCCTGATCAAAACAGTCATCTCACCATTTTCCCCCATTGATTGTGGAAATTCCACCCTGTCGATCACTTCCCCAGGTTAGTCACAAGCTCTTTGGGACTCCAACCCTCCAAGTCCGTGCTGACCGTCTCTCCCTGAGCACCCTCCAATGTTCCCTGGGGCTGGTTAGGGTACCAGACCTCTGCCAGATTAACTGGGGCATTTCAATCCTCCGGGGGACAGAGATGTTAGCGGCTCCTGTAGGGAGGCAGGTACTACTTCCTCCTGCTCCCCCGACGGCGAGCCGACTCCTGGAGTGTCAACCTCCGCGGACAACATGAAGCATTCCATCGGTCCCACAACTACACGATGGTAAGAGAGCAGTCAAGGAGTCCGCGCTCCCGTGCCCTCCCTTTGCAATCAGAGCAAGAAAATCAGGATCAGACGGAACTCTGCTCACCAGTGTCTTCACAGAAACACCATCTTGGACCTCTTGGAGCCAAGTAGCTTTCTGACTCCTAATGATAATGCTAGTAACTCTGAAAAAGAACCAAATAGGCTATCTGAAAGATAAGCTGTTAATGATTCTAGATGAGCAGATTCTTTATTTTTCAGGAGTTGCTGTATCCAGCACAAGACTGCTCTATGTAATGAATACAAATAGCAATTATAATGAAAGAGCTTTTATTGAGACTGTTTCAATATTATCTCTAATCTCCTATCCTGTGGATCCTTAAGTGCTGCACCTCCTTCCACAGGGATAGTTGTTTTCTAATTACTGCTGAAACCATAATATCCACTCTTGGCATCCGGAATAGACATTCTAAAAACATCATGAGGAAGTAGATATAGTTTTCTGTGTCCAAACTGTGGTACTTCCCATGCAGATAACATTTTCCATTTAAAAATGAAGGGGAAAGCCCTTAATGTTCTGCAAACCCCTTTAATTGGATCCCAGTCTCTAGTCTAATCCAATTTATCTAAGATTTTAAGAGATGAAATTACTTGCAAAATTAATGCTGCCACCTCATCCCTATGGAAGAGTCTAAAAATGTCTTCAGATTGAAATGTTCCTTTCCTCAATTAGAGTCAAAGCTTTCCCTTCATGTGGATCATCATGTTCCACAAATGGAGACTTGGAGAGGATTGAGAAAGCCTTTTTCTTGTTTGAATGGAAAATAATTTGTTTAGGAGCTGACCTATAGCTTATACCCTATATGAAACACAGAAAATGTTCCCTCACTAGGCTTTTGTAAAGCATAAAAAAAAACCTGAGGAATTGAAAAACTCTGGGAAGATTTCTCCAATAGCAGGCATGTTAGTATCTATATCTGAATCCAACACCTGACTGACCTCATGTTGAAACTGGAGGATCAGCATTTTTTTTCTGTTTCTCTGTGCCAAGCTTAAAACCAGATAGGTCATTTTCAATATGGCTAACGTGCCTTCAATTAACAGCAGCCTCAAAATCCCAACTAATCTCTCTTCAGCCTGGGATATAAATGAGGAACTTGTCCCGATCTCTAAAGCCCATCTCTCTCTTTCATTTGAGCTGTCTTTGCAACTTGCTCAGAGTCATTTTCATCATGGAGGCAAGCTGGCGAGAGAGCAGATTACATGCATAGCACATCTGCCGGCTGGAGGAGAGAGACAGCGGTGGCTTTGTACCCACATTGGTACCTTATTAACACAAGGGCTTTTAAGATTTAACACTTAACTCTCTTGGAAGAAGACTTAATATGCAGTCGCTGTCAATCAAAATTCACTTCATTAGCTTACCTCAACCCTCGAGAAAACTTTTTTGGGAGAAAAAATAGAAAGAAGGAATAGATAGAGAGAAGGTAACTTCTTATCCTTTTTGTTTAAATCCTTATAAAGATTGTCCTTCGAGTTCCTCAAGGCCCTCAGTGGGAACCAGGAGCTATCAGCATCAGCGCTTGCAAACTCAGAATCAGATAGGTGCCTTGCCAACAGACAGCTATATAAATTGCCGATAAAGCAGAACTATTTGAGCTATTTTAACTCAAAAAATAAATTCAAACCATTATGGAAATTCCTGCTGCACAACCATCTGCTGAAGGCAGAGAATACTGACTGCCCTGCACCACCTGTAAACAGAGATGATGTTTCTGCCCAGAACTTTGATGGGTTGTGGATATTAAATAAATAAAATAAATGAAGTCACAGATAAAGGATAGGATCCGCCTCCATCTGCTGAAAGGGGAAGATTAATCCAATCATTCTAGACAATGTAGCAGAATGAGAAAGGAATAGTTGAATTCTGTTGAATCAACTTCATTATTAAACAGCCCTCTATTTGAAGCTTTTGATTTCCCTATTAAAAAGAAGCACGTAGCGGCTACCCATCCCACAAGCTTACTTGGTCTCTGAACTGAAGACTCAATCATCCATCTGCTACATCTTATTGTGTGTTAGACCCTAAATAAATTTCTGTGATGACAGGGTGCAGAAAAGATGTCCAGAAATGGTTAGGATTCTACACTAGATGGTTTATTACTGTAACATATAGAACTAAGCAGAGCAATAATACCTTCCAATCGATATTTTCAGAACAAGAATAATGAGTTCAACAAGCTGTCAAATGAATACATTGCTTGTGGGGGGACATCAACCAGAATTTTCACTTATGAATAGCTTAGGCTCTGTTAGTTATTTAATTATAGCAAGTGTGTCTTGTAAGTGCAATCTGGGAATAAGTTGGGGCAAATATCCCTGCAGTTCTATACAGCAAGTGTAATGCCATTGTAATAATTGTTTGCTTGGGAATTTTGGAAAGTTGCTCTTATAAAATGCAGGTGGTTTCAATGGAAATATTACATCCAGCAAGGAAAATGCTGAATATATATACTGGCCCCCTGGTTATTGATATCAGTGCCAGGGTCATATATATATACAAGCCACTGCTCAGAAGGGATGCCATTATAGGCGGTGGTGCTCTCTCCTTGGGTTTAGCCATAGCAGGAAATATTTTCATTGCTTAGTGACTGTTGCCATAAGACCTTTGCTGGTTGGATAGGGGGGAGGGGGGAGCAGGAGGGTGTATTAACTGTACTTGTGCAGCTGCATGCAATTTCAGCAACTAGAGATCTGGTCTGTGATTCTAGGACAGACGGTGTCATATTGTTTCAATTTGTTAGATTTGAAATTTAGTCTTGGAAATAATTTGGATTGGGGTTGCACAGCACTGCGTAGAAGGTCGTAATCTTATTATATTATATAATCCATTTAGAGCAGAAGACTCTCATGTGTACTGAAATAAATCACTGTATCAGGAAAGCAGATGTCTCATTAAACTCTTTATGAACCTGAGCAATCCCATGTCAGTGCATGAAAAACACAGGTGTTTGTTACTTCTGTCTAAGAAGCCAATATAGGAAACAATTAGATTGGCTAACCCCCACCCCAACTCAAACACAATAATTATTATATAAAACGGAAGTGTAGATAAATTGTTTTCATATAATTTTACAAAAGCTTAAACCATATACAAATATATATATATATTGAAAGCAAAAAATATGTATTTATATAATGATTAAGAAGCCAATAAGCCAGAACTGTATAAACCAGTAGTGGGCAAACTACGGCCCTAAACGGTTTCTATTCTGGCCTGCCTATCACTTGGACACTCCATTATGTGTGGGCCTGCCAATACTCTGGCCTGCTTGCCGATGTCATCAAAAGTCCTTGTTACACATGAACAGGGAGGTTGGAACATCAGCGCATTTCAATGTTGCGTTGACCCCTTGCTGGCAGGGTTCCTACCGCCAGCCAGCAAGGAGAGGCTCCATTGTCTGTGTTCTGGTGGGGTTCCATGCCCTGCCAGCAAGAAGAGGCCCTGCGCTGCTGTGAGGACTGGCAAGTAATAGGGAACTAAGGGAAGGAACAGAGAAGGTGATGTGGTAAGAAACAGAGGGATGGAAAGGCAAGTGGTGAGGATGGTGAGTGAAATGGAAGGGATATGAATGAATGGGAAGGAAAGGGTGAGTGAGAGGGAGGTTGTGAATGTTAGGGGTGGGAATGATTGAGTGGGTAGGAAGAGGGGTGAGCAACAGAGGGAAGGGGATTGAGTGGGCGAGTGAGTGACAGAGGAGAGTGAATGGGAGTGACTGACTTGGAAGGGAGGAAAATGAAGGGAGTGTATGGGAGGGAGTAAATGACTGAGGGGTGAGTGAAGCAAGAGAAAAGACTGAGTGGAAGTGAGGGGTGAGTGATGGAGGGAAGTTAAGATGATTGAGTGAGAGGGTGAGTGACAGAAAGAAGGAAGGTATGGGGAGGGGTGAATGACTGAAGGTGAGAGAGGGAGGGAAAAGGTAGGAAGAAAGTAGAAGAAGAAGTGAGAAGTAAAAAGGATAGAAAGATACACGAATGTGTGTATGAATTGGTATGTATACGAGACAGAAAGAAGGAAGTTTTTGTGAACCCTCCTCTCCTTCCTACTAATCCAGGTCTACAATCTCAGGGTGACTGGAAATAAATGGCGCCGATGGCCATGTGACGGGGGCTGACCAATGGCACTGGTAGCCCCTGTGACAAAGGCTATCGGCGCCATGATGAACCCGGCACCGAGGGTATGAGTGCAGGGAATGGCTGCTGGACCCCCTGCTGGACCACCAGGGAGTTTTTGGTAAGTCTTGGGGGGGGGGGTTGTAGTTAATTTTAATTTTAGCTGGGACACGAATATAACTCGCCATATTAATGCATCGGGGCGCCATACGGCCGAATGCAACGCATTTGCTCCCCGACGAATCCGAATCACGAATGCAACGTATGGCGTCCCTCTGCACATCCCTAGCTGTTTCTAGTCCAGCTTTTTGTCTGTACCTTACTATTTATACTTTATATGGCCTTCCTTTGTGACTGAGGTGAGGTAGTCTGCTAGCTGGGAAAAACACCTTGTACCTGTTGGATTGAAGGTTTTTCTGATTTTGGTAGATGCTGGAATGCATGACTGAAGGGACTCCTTAGGTGCTAAAAATGATGGCGCTTAAGCCTGCTGGATATTGAAATGCCTGCAGCAGTGGTAGAGATTTGATTGCTGTGCCATGGACCTGCTCTCCCCACCCTCTGGCCATCGCTGCACTCGATAACTTATAATGTGGCCCTAAGCACAGAAAGGTTTGCCCACCCCTAGTATATACCTTGGTGAAATTTAATCTTACCTGTTAATTTCCTTTCCTTGAGTCTTGCTAGACTAGTCCTTACACATAAGAATTCTCCCTCCACAGCTACTGGAAACAGAGGCCACACCTTTTCCGGTTATAAGAAAGATATGGCCTGAGGCAGTTGCCTGTAACCATCTGTCAGAGCAGAGGGTCAACTACTCTATCAAATTGGGATAAGGAACAATGACAAAGCAGAGGGACCCAATTTGTTCTGAGTGTTTATCTGCTTAAGTGGCCTATGTTTTCTCTTTCTTGTGCACCTGCTTCCCTTACTTCTCTGCAACTGAGGAAAATGGGAGGGAAATCAGAGGCTCTTCTCTCCCGGAGAGGGGGCAGGAATTGGCAGGAGAGAGACAGGTACAAGAGAAGTGCTTGGCTTCTAGACTACACTAAGTTCTAGCAGCACAGAATTCTTGGACTGGTCTAGCAGGACTCAAGGAAAAGAAATAACAGGTAAGATAAAATTGTACCTTCCTTATCCTCCCTGCCTAGACCAGTTCTTATACATGGGAAATACCCAAAGTGTTCTGAACCTGAGTAGAAAGACGACCGTGCCTTGGCTTAGACATCCAATCTGTAATATTTGGTAAAAGAATACGGACAGCAAATGCAAAAAGGCCACCTTGCAAATATCAGGAGCAACGGATGATGCCTCCGTCCAAGATGTCACCTGTTGTCTGGTGGAATGCGCACAGAGCTAGAGTAGAAACTGTTTACTCCTGAGTAAATAGGCTGATAATTGCCTCCTTAATCCATTTGGCTATAGTCTCCTTGGAGGCTGCCTCTTCCTTCCGCAGGCCTCCATAGAGCACAATATTTCTGTCTTTTGAAAAGGATTTGTCACCTTTAGATATCTCAGTAGTATGCACCTGACATCCTTTGGACCTGTAATCTTTGAGTGGTGGAAGGGACACTGATTTAGGTGAAAGGGAAACATCATCTTTGGCAAAAAAAAGAAAAGACAGGATTGGACGAAAGGTAATCTAATAAAATAGGGGTCGCTACATGATCGGGCCTGTAGCTGCAAGATATGCTTGGTGGAATAATTGACCACTAGGAAGGCTGAGGAGGTATCCTTTAAAAATTGTTTTATTGGAGGACTGTTAGGGTTTGGAAAACTAGACTGAGGTTCCATTACAGCACCACCAGTCGAAGGGCATCTGATCCACTTTGCCCTTCTGAGGAACTGGATTATGTCTGGATGTACAGCTACTTACAGTCCTTAAAAGGTCCTCCATAACATACAGATACCATCTATACATTCAAAAGTTTAGGGCTAGGCCTTTGTCTAGTCTTTTTTGGATGAAGTCTAAAATATGTGAGATGTCTGCCCTCCAGGGTGAGATATTACGATCCTTACAAAAACTCTCAAAAAGGTGTCAAACCTGTATGTAAGCGAGGGATGTGGATACTTTTGTGTTTTCAGCATTGTTGCAATTACTAGCAGAGAGTAGTCCTTTATTCGCAAACTCATCCTCTCAAAGCCCAAGATATAAGACACAATAGAGCTGGGTCTTCCATTGGTATTGCACCCTGCCACAGGAGCCCGTGCCCCTGGGAAGACTAATAGGGTTCCCACTACTAGCCTTATTAGGTCCGCATACCATGACCTGCTTGGCCAATCTGGGATTATCAATTAAAAAGGATAGTAACATCTATTCTTAATGTTTTGCCTATGAGATGACAAAATAGGAGCACATTCAGGAGATTACCTTTTGACCAGAGTTTTATCAGGGCATCTATTCCACTGAATCCTGTTTCTTTCCATTGCCTGAAAAACCTGTCTGACTTGGCACTCACCAAGGTCACCATTAAGCCCACTGATGGGTGCTGTGCCCCCCCCCCCCCCATCTGAAAGGTTTCTTTTTGTCATTCCTCGGGATCTAGCCTGCATCTACTCAGGAAATCAGCTTAAAAATTCTCACAAATGTGGGATGCCAACCTAAAGAGCATGGCTGCTTCTATTGCTAGAGTACAGCTGCAGGTGCCCCCTTGTTTGTTGACATATGCTACTGCAATGGCATTGCCTAACAATATTTTTACTGCCGCTCCTCTTACAAAAGGGAAGGAAATGGAATAGGGCCTGTCTTATGTCCCTTGTCTCTAACCTGTTTATAGATCACACTGATTCTTTCTTTGACCATTAACCTTGAGCTGCCGGCCTAGGCAATGGGCTTACAAGCCAACAGATCTGGCATCTGTGGTTAAAGTGATCTAAGGAGGAAGATCCAAGTCTACCTCCTTTAATAAACTGGAGGTTTTGACCACCACACCAGACTTTTTTTTTTTTTTTTTACTGTCAGGGACATCGGGAGGCGAGACTGGTATTCGTTTGACTTGGGAACTATCGGGATAGCAGGGACTACTGCAAAGGGTGCATATCTGCTCTGGCCTATGGAACTAGAACTAAGGTGGCTGTCAATCATAAAGATGGTGAAAGTCCCAGATCCTGGGTGCTTTTTGGCCCTGAAAACATTGTACCTCAGCTATTTGATACAGTCTTTGGTGTTAGGATAACCTTTCCTTCTATTGTACTGAACAGGGTTCCTAGGAATTCGAGAGACTGGGAGGGATTTAGGCTGCTCTGAGTAGTTCACTGCCCACCTCGGGAGCTCCATAAGTTACACTACCTTCTCTGTGGCTTGCTGGTTTTCCTGGAAGGACCTGGCCCCAATAGGCAAGTCATTCAGATAGATGTGGACCCTTATGCCCAGTTTCCATAGTGCTGCTGCCACTACCATCACCTTGGTGAAAGTTCTTGGAGTCGTTGCAAGGCCAAACAGAAGGGCTTGAAATTGGAAATGCTTGGCTAGTATATAGATGTGAAGCAGCTTCTGATAGGTACTTTTAAGTGGGGATGTGAAAATAGGCTTCTGCCGGTCTAGGAAATTTTGAACCTTCCTATCTGACTTGGATGAAGCAAAGTATCTCCAACCAAAGGTGGGGTAATATGTAGGTACTTGTTGACCCCTTTCAGGGCCAGGACAGGACAAAAGGACTTGTCATCCTTTTGGACCATGAAATAAATCGAGTTAAGTGCTCTGGCATTTATTCTCGAAAAGGGCCTGGGATTATGACTGCAGGTCATTCTAGGGTGGTCTTTATTAACTCCCATTTGGTACTCAAGGACCAGATGGGAGACCATAAAGACTCCGGTGACCAGAGCACTCAATTCTGTGGCTAACCCCTTTGAATGTCATCTAGGACCTAATGGTCTGTTATGCTAGCTCATTCCATGAAAAAAAAAAACAAAGGCGCCCACCTACTGGCGATATCATAGAACAGACCTGCTGAATATCACTGGAACAGGCAACTTGTGCCTGCCCCAGCAGAGAGGTTTCTTTTGGCCTTTCTCCACAAAAGAAATGAGACTCTCTCTTGATATTCTGTGGAGGTATGTATTTAGTTGATCGAACTTCCTGCACTCCCTAAGCATTAGGTCTTGGGCGCCTGGCCAAGCTTTGGCTTCCAGGAGTCTCAGAGGCTTTGATTCTCCTAGATACTTGCCCAGTTTTTCCAATTCTTCTTCAAATAGTAGGCTTCCTCTAAATGACAACTTAGAGAGGCAAGAATTTGTTCTGGGTTCAGACTGTGCACTCTAGCATTCTGCCTGGGGGCTTGAACCCGGGGCCTAATCTCACTTGCGTCTACACTGGGAATTCCCTGAGGGGCTTATCGCATGCACGCGCACAGGACTACTTTGGGGCCTTACCCAATGAAAACACATACATAATTACTGGGTTTATAGCCAAGAGTTTGAACCCAGGAGCTTATTCCCCACACAAATACTCACATGCACACTGACTCAGTACATTACTGTTGCAGGTCTTTCTGATAGGTTTATTTAAGCAATATGAGGATTGAACAGGATAAATAAAATAAAATACTAAAAGAATATCTATACATACACATACCAAAAAAATCACAGGCACTTATCTTATTTCATGCATACGTAGGGCCTCATACATATACATGCAATAAGGGGTAGACCTTGTTCATGATTCTACCTCACTTAAACTGCCCAGGGAATGAATCCCATTCTATTAATATCCTACTTTTTAAGGATTGGTACAGCAAAAAGGCCTTCTGGGGTCTCCAATTCCCCTGCAAGATCAGATCTCCTTCCATCTGATCCCCAGTCTCGGCCCCTGAAATTTTAAAAGAAGCCATTACATTAGAAATCAGGGCTGACAGTTCTTCTCTATGGAACAGCCTCACTACCCAGGATTCTTCTTCCTGAGAAGAACATACCCTCCCTCTAAGGATTCCAGAGAGATTGTATGCTCAGATTCTTCCCAAGGTGAACCCTTCAAACAATTCCTGTGTAAGGGTTTGCATGGAGGAGCCTAAAGTCTTAATGTTGCTTTAGAGTGCTTAAAAGAAGTCCTCTAAAACTCTCCAAAGTGGAATGAGCCTGTTATCACTAAAAAGGGGCTCTGTGCCAGTCTTCTGCATAAACAGAATGCCTGGTGCATAAAGAGAACAAATTTGGGCGAGAAAGCTCCATATAGAGCAGTGGGAGCTTCTTTTTGCAGCTCTTCTGGAGGTAGCCATTTGTGGACAGACATAAAACATTAGAGGGCAGTGCGGAGGTCCTCAGTGTATGCAGGATTTGGATGTTTTCTGCCTCAAGTGGACCCGGATCATCTCCTAAAACCTGCTGCCAATTCATCCTGCTCCTTCTGCAGGTGCATTCTCGCATCGGCATGCTCCTGTTTCTGCCAGCTCAGCTTCCGTATCGTATATGGAGTAAAGAGAGACCACAAACTGTCGGGAGCCTTCTGGAGCCGCAAGAAGCACACCTACTGATTCTGTTCATCTAGGAACTGCTTTCTCCTGCCACCTGGTGTTGTTTTTAAATCACACAGGAGGCGTCCTAAGGAGTACCAATGCAGTTTCTCCTCCTCTTCGGTATCAGCGTGCTTACCTTCCCTTCAACGCAGTTCTGGCCACTTGCATCACCAGGAGCCATCTTGAACCTGTGCCTCAGTGCTTCCTTTATACAGAAAGGAGGAAGGCAGAGATTGGGGGGGAAAGGAGGGGCGGAGAATCCACAGGACTTTTTATTGGCTCAGGACTGCCCGACCAGGGCTGACCCACCAGGCTCTGAGGGGTACAGGGATCCAAGTCAGAAGGAAATCTCAATAAGAAAGAGAACATATTTTTTTTCCTGTAGGAGTGAGCTTCCACTGAGGGATCCCAAGAGCCGGTACACTCCCAGGGCCCTGGGAGCAGATTAGTACATCTTTTACTAGTCCACAACTACTGGAAACAGAGCCTACTGGCAAATGCCTCAGACCACACTTTCCTTAGAGTTGGATGTGACGTTACAAGGGAAAAGAAGATGTGTCCTCTGTCTCCAGCAGCTGTACAGGGAGAATTCCCATGTGTAAGGACTAGTCTAGCAGGATAAGGAATTACGTTTTAGTATGCACTATTTTGCTACTGGAACTTATAGGCAAATAAATCTGATAACAAAACGTGTACAAGTAATTTTCATAGAAAAAAAATTTTCGCATATTGAAGTGTAGTTCATTTTTTTTCCAAAATAATGTTTGAAGAGGGTTTTTCCACATGTAGTTTAGCTGAGCGTTTATAGCCAATGTGCTACTTAGTATAATTTGGATTTGCAGTCACTCACCTATGAATTTAAATGAAACGTCACAAGTGTAAAACTATATACAAATTAAATAGTTAAATTTTGTGCATTAAAAGAGCGATGAATACTATCCCATTTAATATACACCATTTGATCTTTTAGGGTGCAACATAAGTATAGCCTTTACATAGTTCTGCACACTTTAGTATATCAGTCTCTAATTTTGCTATAATGCAATTAGTGAACATTCCTGCCAGCTGAACTCCGGTCACATAAAAAAAAAAAAATGACGACTGTCCCAAAATTATGTCTCTCAAGTTCTTCCTTTTTTTTTGTAGATAAAGCAAGACTACAGTTTCCAGGGTGCATTGAAATTTGAACCACAAATCCAGAAGAGGCTGCAAAGATAAGTCAAAGGGGCAGTTTAGGCTCACTAGCCACCTAAGCCATGAGAAACCAATGAAAAGACTTCAAAAACTAGAGTATGTCACAATATCCAGTGTTACCCAGAGAGTAGAGTCCATCTTAACAGAGGTTTTATGACACAGGAAAGCACTAGAAAGAAGCAGGGCTTAAGTGAAATTCACCTAATGTTACTTATGCAACATTTGCTATCTAAGACTTCTTCAAAATTTACAGAAAAAGAATCACCTGACCTGTCAAAATATAACCCTTTTCCAAAACAAATAGGTATTAAATACTTATATACATAAGCTTTTCATGATAGGCATCAAATTCACACACAAAGACCACATGTAAACATTCCACAGAAATATATTTACACTGATTTTATGCCCAGACTTCACCTGCCAACAAAGCAGAATGAAATCTCCATGTGCTCTGAACTCACTTTCTTTGCATGATTACATCTTATTCATAGTCATGTCACTCACGAGCAAGCCTTCATATCTCGCACAAAACAAAAATAATAAAACATCTATATTGTACTTATCCACAATTCAGCACTTGAGAAAGAGCCATTTAATATCATCTGAAAGCTGGTGTTTCAATTTTAACATTGCAATTTGCAATTGGCTTTAAGCTTGAGGACAGCGGTGAACTGTATAGTCTGCCTGCTCTGCTTTTGATTTCCAGTTCCCTGGTATTGCTGGACCTTAACAAGCCTTCTGCCATCCATTAATAGACATTGGCCTACAGATTGGGAACCTCAGCAACTCTACTATGATCAAAAGAACAGACTCCAGAAATGGGGCTGGGTGACCTACAGGAAGTATGCACGTGTCACCCACATCAGAATGTGATCAGCAGCTCGCTAGGGGGAAGGCAGGGAATAACTGGCGAATGACTTCTAAAATTGTCCTTGCTGGAAAGAAGCAGACTATGCATGTCAGCTGCAGACCAGACGTGCCAAAAGCAGCACAGGCACCAGCAGTAACCAAGTATCCAGCAGCAGATGGACACGTATTCACTGGAGTACAATAGCTATGACATTCTGTTTTAGCAAATAAAATTTAAAAAAAAGTTTGGCTTCAGGGTATCCGCCTCATTCAACTTCCAGAACTCTCTTTCCTTTTCCACCTGTCCCAATCCCTGGACATACAAAGAATGAAGGCTATTGAAAACCTCCATGCAAACAAACAGTCTCACTCTCTGACAATGCAGAGCCATCTCTGTCCAAATGCTCAGAGGGTCAAAGAGCAGCAGCTGGGATGCGTGCTCAACACTGCTCATCCCTGCAGTTTCCTTGGGGAAAGTGAAATCCCCATAGAACGCCAAGCCCAAAATCACATTAGATAAAGAACAGATGGTTGACAGCAAAACTGCATTTGGAGATATACAAAAGTATTAGCAGGACTCATTTTATGATTTGCCTGTAGAACTGTGGTAAAATAAACTGGTTTGAGTCTCCTGTCTGACTGATCTCAAATGTACTGTGAAGATGGCCCACCCAAGCCTGAGGAAGGCAGGCAGGCAGTCAGCCAGCTGCTACTGTGGTGATGCCTGCCGATGTAAAGATTAAGCTTAGAGGAGACACCTAAGTTCCTTTTAGCCCTCAGTTAGAGATGGGGATCTTATGTAGTCCAGGGAAGCCATGATGGGTAGAGATGGTGCTGTAAAACAGAGAAAAATGATGGGGGAAGTGTAACCAGTGACGACTTATGAATTAGCTCCACTTTGGCAGCTTTTATTTTAATATTCAGTGATTCAATAAGTTTAGTCTGAATGCCAAACCAGCAGAGCTTTTCTTATGGCTGACACACACGCACACATGATGTGAAAGTCAGATCAGTCCCTAACCTCATATTGGTCTCATTTGAAGTTGAAAGCTGTTCTTGTGCATTAACTAAATGAGGGGTTTCTGAGTTCTGGTCACGAGGATCCACAGAGTAATCAAAATATGCAAATTTACAGTATGCAAATATAGTTCATGCATGCCTATAATAGGTATCCTTTAACCAGATTGGCCTCAAGGAAAGATTTGTACACCCCTGACCTACACCACCATTCCATCATAAGATAAAAATAAAATGCTCCCCGATGGATTTTCAGTGCTGAGAACTACATGCAAAATATATATAAGCTATGGCCGTCACTTACATTGTTTTGGTTTTTGGTGTTTGGTTTTTTTTTTCCATTTTGGGTAGCTGCAGGGGGAAGAAAATCTGGCATTACAACCCAGCTGGTTTTGTTTTTTACATTTTGTGGGCCAGGGGGATTGGGCCTGCTGGCCCAAAAGGGTGGGGGGTTTTTTTACTTTTTTTTTTTTTTTTTTACTTCTTAACTGGCTGTATTTTGAATATAACCAGTTAACTTTACCTGACCCTCTGAAAATATATGGATAAAGTTATCTAGATGATTTTAGCCGAATTTATTCAGCAGGAGCCTTGTCTCGCTGAAAATTTGGCTAAGGTTATCTAGATAATTTTACCACTCGCCAGCCTATTGAATTACAGACATCAGTGGATATATTTTCTCACCATATTTTCATGTGCCAAAGTTTTTTTCTCCACATGAGCACTGTATTAATTCCTTGAAACCTATCAGGATGCCCCTATGTTCTGAGCAACTCCATAAAAACAGGTTGCCAATTTTTTTTTTTTTTTTTTTCTTCATGGTTTCCTGCTTCTCCTTTGAACTTCTCTCTCAGCGGGAACAAGGGCAGGGATCTGGCATTAGGAGCCTTCATTCACATCTACCCAGATGTTTTTCTCCTAGTTTAATCGCCCTCCCCACCAATATGGTTAGTCTGGTCATTGCAGCAACAGTCCTGGGCTGGGGATCAATCATGGGCCCTGAATCCAGTCACTAAGTTTCACTTTTGAGTGATGACCATGACATTCCCCCCTAGGGCAGGGGTAGGCAAACTATGGCCTGCGGGCCAAAACCAGCCCACCAGCACCTTCTTTTCAGCCTACATACATCATCATGTCTTCAACAGCAAGCACAAGCACTCAGCAAATTCAAGGGAGTACTGCAAGCACCAACACCTGTGACCAGCTGTCACCAGCGCCACTCCCTCTCCCACTGCTACGGCTTCTCTCATACTGCCAGCGGCTCTGACAAGTGAAAGGGGACGATAGCAGTGTCTGCTCTTGCCAGCGGGAAAGAAAGGAGTTAGTGCTTGCCCCACATTCTGGCTGCTGAGTCACCAGAGTACTTGCATTTTCTCTCCTCCCCCACTGAAGCACAGTTATGGGGAAGAAAAACAGCAACAGTGAAGAGGCTTGTCAGTGGGGACTGAGAGATCTGAGGAAAGGAAATGGAGGAAGAGCATGGCAACATGGGTGGAGAGGGAGGAAAGCATGCCCGAACAGAGGACCTTTGGGCAGGGAGTAGAAGACAGACCCAGCATGTTAATCCTCAGGCTGGACCATTAGGGTGATTAGTTTTTTTGCCTGATCCAGCCTGGGAACTAACCAAGCTGCTGGGGAAGAGAGGTAGTAGCACTAAGTTCCAAGGGGTGTTGTGGGGTGGGGTGGAATGACCCTCCCCCAACCACTGGTGCAGATGAAAGCCAGAAAAGTGGCACTGTTCAAAAAAAAAATAAATAAAGTGCGCCAACTCTTCCCCTAGGAGCTCTGAATGCTTCCAATGTATCCCTTTGAAAAGGTTGAAAAAATACTATATACCTGAGGAAGTGCATTTCAGTGTGGTCACCCTTTGGATGACTAGCTTTATGTTCTGCTTTATATTTTAAAAAAATGAATTAGTAACTTTTTAACAATTTACTGTGCATTGCCTCTGCATCTAATACTTTTTTTCCAGCAGTTTCCTCCTGCCTGCAATCAGCCAGGCTAGAATAAAAGCAGCCTTCATTTGCTACTAAACCGGGTTGTCCCCCATTTTATAACCTCTACCCTCCCCATTGAAGTTATCACAGAAATAGTCTCTCTTCTCAAGTCTATCTACCAAAGTCATATTTCTTTCCACTGATGAGCACATTTCTATGCTCTTGAGTTGGCCTCAGCACGATCATATATTTTACAGGGGCCACTCAAGCAATGGGTAGATAAAAGATCTGCCTCTCACCACAACTGCAAGTCTCAGGTCTGGTAAAGTATTTCCCATTTCGCTATGTCACCTATTTACCTGCCAAATTGAGTATGGAATTGATTTAGGTCCTTCCCGGTGGTCCATTCCTCCTCTACTCCTGTCCAAAACTGCTCCGATACTCTTTAACACACAGGATAATCCAGGCTGCATGATCTTCAAGTCACACCTGCCACATCTCCTCATAGGCAATCAAAGGTGTGGTGTTAAATTTCTTCTGTTGAATTAAAGACCATTCACATCGCTGCCTGAGTCTTTTCTACAAAAATGATTAAGTGGAAGGAACATCTCTCCTATGAGAGGCTTGGCAGGCTAGGGCTCTTCAGTTTGGAAGAGATGGCTAAAAGGGGATACGATAGAAGTTTTTTAAATCATAAGTGGAGTGGAATGGGTAAATAAATACCAGTTATTTATCCTATCAAGTAATAATATAACAAGAGGATTCTCCATGAAACTAACAAGCAGATTCAAAACAAAATCGTAGAAACTACTTTTGCACACAGTGCACTATCAGGCTGTGAAATCTGTTGCTAGAGGACATAATCAAGTCAACTAGTATAGCAAGGTTTAAAAGAGGTTTGGACAAATTCCTGGAGGAAAAGTACACAGCATATTAGCCAGGTAGACTAAAGAACGCAATTGCTCTTCCTGAGAGTAATAGGAATTAGATCTACTTTATGGAATCTACCAGGTACTTCGCAACCTTGACTGACCACTGGCAAAGACAGGATGTTGGGCTTGATAGACCTTGGTCTGACCCAGCATGACAATTCTTAAGACCTTTGTCAAATGCTAGACAACAGTAGCCAGAGTCTGGCTGCTACTGTTGTACAATAGCTAAAACAGCTGTTCTCAACCGGTATGTTGCGACACACCAATGTGTTGCCAAGCACCAGCTGGTGTGTCATGGCTCCCGGTGTCCCACAGCCCCAATTATACTTCCCTTTACCTTTTTCCTGCCCCCGCTGGCCAATGTGAAGCCTCTTCCCTTCTCCCTGCCGGCCAATCGGAAGCCTCTTCCCTTCTTCCTGCCAGTGGGAGGAGGAAGCCGCTGATTGGCCAGTGGGGCAGGAAGAAGGGGGGAATCTCACAGCCTGGGGTGGGGTGTTTTGAGGGGGGGCTGGGAGGAGTGGCAGTGTCCAGGCCCGTGGCAGCCACGGGCTGGAAGTACTGAAATTAAAAACAGCGGCGAGCCACAAAGAAAAGAGGCCAGCCGCACCAGGATTTCCCACTTCCGATGCGGCAGGGAACCGCGATGCGGCAAGGATTCACCAAAGCGGCAGTGAGTCACAAGCACGCTGAGGCCGGTTGCTCCGGGGTTTCTCTTCCCACCCCCCCCCCCACCCCCCATGCAACAGTGAGCGCGGCAGAATCGCATTTAAAGTAAAAGTGGCACTCAAGCCATGCTGATTACAGATGGGGCAATTGGAGCTTCCAGCGGCCGTAAAAGCAGGCAGATGGGGGGGGGGGGGGGCGGGAGCCTAGGGATATTCCGACAGCCAGAAGAAAGGCTTGAGTGCTGAGGCATATTTTTCTAAAATAAATGTTTGCTGCTTCAGTGTGGCTGAGCAGGCAGTGGCAGCACTGGGAAATCTGCCACTGCGAAATTAAAGGGAACACAGCATTGGGGCTCTAAGCAAAGTGTGTGTGAGAGCAGAGACTGGGCAGGGAGGTGACTGGGGTGTGTGTGTGTGTGTGGCAGAGACTGGGCAGGGAGGTGACTGGAGTGTGTCTGTGTGTGCGTGCGTGTGCGCATGTGAGAGAGAGAGGCTGGGCAGGGAGGTGACTGGGGTGCATGTGCGCGTGAGAGAGAGAGGCTGGGCAGGGAGGTGACTGGGGTGCGTGTGCGCGTGAGAGAGAGAGAGGCTGGGCAGGGAGGTGACTGGGGTGCGTGTGCGCGTGAGAGAGAGAGAGGCTGGCAGGGAGGTGACTGGGGTGCGTGTGCAAGAGGCTGGGCAGGGAGGTGACTGGGGTGCGTGTGCGAGAGAGAGAGGCTGGCACGGAGGTGACTGGGGTGCGTGTGCGAGAGAGAGAGGCTGGGCAGGGAGGTGACTGGGGTGCGTGTGCGAGAGAGAGAGGCTGGGCAGGGAGGTGACTGGGGTGCATGTGCGAGAGAGAGAGGCTGGGCAGGGAGGTGACTGGGGTGCGTGTGCGAGAGAGAGAGGCTGGGCAGGGAGGGGACTGGGGTGCGTGTGCGAGAGAGAGAGGCTGGGCAGGGAGGTGAACTGGGGTGCGTGTGCGAGAGAGAGAGGCTGGGCAGGAGGTAACTGGGGTGCAGTGTGCGAGAGAGAGAGGCTGGGCAGGGAGGTAACTGGGGTGCATGTGCGAGAGAGAGAGGCTGGGCAGGGAGGTAACTGGGTGCATGTGCGAGAGAGAGAGGCTGGGCAGGGAGGTAACTGGGGTGCATGTGCGAGAGAGAGAGGCTGGGCAGGGAGGTGACTGGGGTGCATGTGCGAGAGAGAGAGGCTGGGCAGGGAGGTGACTGGGGTGCAGTGTGCGAGAGAGAGGCTGGGCAGGGAGGTGACTGGGGTGCGTGTGCAAGAGGGCTGGGCAGGGAGGTGACTGGGGTGCGTGTGCGAGAGAGAGAGGCTTGGGCAGGGAGGTGACTGGGGTGCGTGTGCGAGAGAGAGAGGCTGGGCAGGGAGGTGACTGGGGTGCGTGTGCGAGAGAGAGAGGCTGGGCAGGGAGGTGACTGGGGTGCGTGTGCGAGAGAGAGAGGCTGGGCAGGGAGGTGACTGGGGTGCGTGTGCGAGAGAGAGGCTGGGCAGGGAGGTGACTGGGGTGCATGCGTGTGCGAGAGAGAGAGGCTGGGCAGGGAGGTGACTAGGGTGCGTGCGTGTGCGTGAGAGAGACACAGACTTGGCAGGGAGGTGACTGGGGTGGGTGTGTGCGTGAGAGAGAGACAGACTTGGCAGGGAGGTGACTGGGGTGGGTGGGTGTGTGAGAGAGAGAGACTGGGCAGGGAGGTGACGTGAGTGAGTGAGTGTGTGTGTGAGAGTGTGTGTGTGAGTGTGTGTGAGAGAGAGAGAGAGAGAGACTGGGCAGGGAATTGACTGGGTTGTGTGTGAGAGACACAGACTGGGAAGAGAGGTGACTGGTGTCTGTGTGAGACAAAGACTGATCATAGGGTTTAATTGGGGGGGGGGGGGAGTGTGTGAGTGACTTGTGGACCCTAAAGAAGAGGACCATGAGGCCGGAGCTTCAGCAGCCGCTGCTGCTCCTGGTATGTGCTTTCAAGGGAAAGGAGTAGGAGATTTGCTGGAGAGGGTAAGTAAGGGTGGCATTTTAAGTTTATTTTTCTTGATTGACTGACATTTTAATTATTGAGTATTATGTGATGTGCCTGCTGTTTTGAAATATTGTATTGATATTTGGACAATTTTTAATAATTTTTATGAGTTTTAATTGTTTGACCTTATTCTGTTCATCAGCTGTTTGAACATTTATTAATATAGTTTTACAATTATTTCTGTGGGAGATCTATAGCATCTTGGCTTGTTCTGTTTTCCTAATAGGAGATGGATTAGTGTTTAGGACCTGATTTAATATTTGTAGTGTTGCCTTTTCCTAGATAGGGTTGTTATGTGTTCCATAATGCAGGTGTAACTTTGTGCAGATTAGTTTCTGTGCATGCAGAGTGGCTTTTTTTGGTTTTCCATTCCAGTTTGTCTCCATATTTATAATTTGTGGTCTTTCTGTGCTTGGTGAAGGTCGGTTCTATGTGCATGACCGAGGAGAGGTATTTTACTAGCATGTAGGCAATTGTATCAATCTTATTTGTTGTGTTTTCTCAATAGGATATGCATTAGTTGTAAATTATTGCCTTTTCATAAGGAGGGCTAAAGTGCCTGGTAGTAAATGGAGTTTGTTTTGCTTTTACTGAGATGTCATCAGAACCAAAATATCTTTTTTTTGCATGGTGAGTTCTATGGGTAATGCCCTAGTTCTGCTCTGCATCCATTGTTGGAGGTCAAGGGAGTTCCCGTGGATGCAGAGTGTATGTTTACATATAGCCCCATGATGGTCACATGTTCAGTGTGTCACGCATGTGAGAACTATCAGGTGTGTCCCAGCCGAAAAAAAGGTTGAGAACCACTGGGCTAAAACACCTTCCTTAATGAAGCAAGGAGCACTACCTACATAGCATCCCCAGGCCCAGCAAGCTGAAGCCAGGCATGGGAATAAAACCATCTCTCCTGAGTGCCCATGCACACTCCTACTACAAAGCCACCAGGCCAGAACTAGCTATATATTTTTTTTGTTACTTTTTGAGGTCAAGCTTTTCGATTCATGTCCTAATCAACCCGATTTGTGATGTTTTGAGAAAAAGTAGTGGTTCAATTCAAAAAATAGAAACTGAAATAACCTACCGGTACCAGTTGAGATAGTTAAAATCAAAAGTATGGTATGATTCTCTCAATTTGTCAAGAAAGCATGGAGGTAACCTGCACGGCGCAGTAGTGACAACCAAAAACAGCAGTAGTACAATCGCATCAGGGATCCAAAAAAAGCATGGGAATGCCAAGAAGTGAAGGACTTTACATAGCAATGATGGCAAAAAAAAAAAAAAACCCGAAAAGGTCCATCCAGCCTGCCCAGCAAGTTTCATATGGTAGCAACGACCACTCCATGAAGATTACTTTTAAGTCTTCATTAAGAGTAGTAACTACTGCTTTATTCTGGTTATCCCCAAACCTTATGTTGAGTAGTAATATTTACAATCAGACAACGCAGCTCGAATATGCTTTGCTTTTAGTCTTGGCCATCGAAGCATTCTTGTTCTCCCCCCCCCCCCCCCCCACCCCCATGTCTGTGTTTCAGTACCCCAGACAGTAGAAACTGAGGCTCAGCGTCGGCTGTTATCTGAATCCAATTCCCCTTTTTTCTAGTCACTGAAGCGGAGACTGATGCTACAGTTGCATCAAGAGCATTAAGTCTAATCAATTCATGGTAGTAATTCCCAGGCCTTCTGATCAAGGGTGCATGGTGGTAACCTGCTGCTCCATGCAGGTTACCACCATGCACCCTTTTCTTCATTTCCAACCTTTAGGGATCCACAGTGTTTATCCCATGCCCTCATGAATTTGTTTACTGTTTTCATCCTCAACACCTCCTCTAGAAGGGCATTTCAAGTATCCACCAGTGACCCCTAGTTCTACTGTTTCTTTTTCAATGGTAAAGGTTCAAAGCTCATGCATCATTAAAACCTTTCAGGTCTGCATCCTATCTCCCCTGCATCTCCTCTCTTCCAGGGTATACATATTCAGATCCTTCAGTCTCTCCACATAAAGTGTTCCAATACTACCCCCCCCCCCCCCACCATTTTGGTCACCCTTCTCTGGACCGTCTCCATCCTCTCGCTATCCTGACACACTAACGCAGTGGTTCAATTAAAAAAATGGAAATCGAAATATCTTACCAGCCGAGGTAGTTGAAATCAAAAGTATGGTACTATTCCCTCAATATGTCAAGAAAGCAAGGTGGTAACCTTGCAACTTTAGCCATGTTTAGACAGATATGACAGGAGAGTAAGCAGACTGGGTAGAAAACCCAAAAGGAGAAGTTGGTGCTGGCTTGCTTTTGAGAAATGTATATGCACATCTACCAAAAGAGGATGAATCAACTGGGCAGAATAGATAAGCCATTTTGGCATTTTCTACCTTTACTTACTTTGCTATGAAAATTTTAACACACTTGGGACATATAGAGGGCAGTGGTAAGAGAGGGCGTTAAAAAAAAAAAAGAGGGGGTCCTGGATGTTGGTGTAAGTTTGAACACATACTCATGGTCTTGCAACATTAAAAGAAAAAAAAAGATGAAACAAAACCTTGGATCTGTTGGAAGACAAAGCTTATTCATCCAGAAGGTGGGAGATATTCTTAGCTAGAGCAGCATAAAAACAAACATCTAGGCATATTGGGTTGACCAAATGGTCAATATCTGCCAATATTTACTGTGTTACTAAACAACTAACAAAAACCAAACATGCCCAGTTTCACATGTATTCTAACAGGCTGGTGACTATTGGGATTGGATTATTTGCATGCTTTTAGGCTCACAATGAGTAGACTCCCAAATCAGAGGTACAGCATAAAAAACAAATGTTTGTGTAGTACAGGACAGGAATATGTAGACATGCCATTTTCAGCATATCTTTTACTATATATGCTCCATAACAATCGAAGGTAAAATGCCTGTAGGATATAAACACAAACTGTGTGCAACAATAGCACTTCAAGCAACAGTGCTTCCTACTTGTGGCAAAGCTGACATTTTTCAATGGAAAGTTTGTCTACAGTGTTTCCATTTTCACCAGAGACAAAGCAAATGGTGAATCAAGAGAACCAAGGAAATAGTAGTCTTCTCTCCATTCCTCCAATTCAGCATGACCCTAGTCACCCATTTTAAGTTTTAGCTAAAAGGAGTCATTGCTGTATGAAAGTTGTTCAGCAGCTTGTGCAAAGTGAGTTGGGTGTCTCAGTCCAGTTTCCAAATCACTAAACTCACCATCACAACTGGTACCCCCCCATTGGCAGTTCAGCAGAATCCCAACTAATGCAGCAAGAAACATTTCCCTCTCTCCTTCCACAGTGAGGGTTGAGGCACACCACAATGACAGTGTGCAAGTAGAATTGCACTACAGTTCCCCTGCCCTGTTAGTAAATGAAGATGTTTTCAGTAGTGCAAGCTTGGCACCTTGTACAAGCACTTGATTCCTTACGCACACACACATGGCAATGTCTCTGGAAATATGAAAATTTCAAGCAATGCAGCATTAATTTGTGATACAGGTACAGTACAGCTTTAGACAGATGGCATTTGAAACTATTTGTAAATTGCTGTAAGATTTATTTTGTGTTTCTAAACTCCCACCAAATCTTATTTGCATCAATTTTGTGTACTCAAAAAGACATAATATGATGCATATCTCCATTTCTATGAAGTCTGAATCAACTGAAAGGCATCTCCTTGACTAAGCATCAGAATTCTATTCTCTAAATTCATCTATCAACTTTCAAAAGCTCCAACCTCAGGTTTTGACCTTGTCACTTCTATTATTCAGTGTAAATGTGTATAACATTTCAACATCAATACCTTCACAGGTTTAAATCTCACATCTATTTCCTCACTCAATTCTGTGTTCAAAATGCTCATGTCACAGCAAAAGGCAAGGTTACACCGATATTTACAAAAGAAAAAAAATCTGAACAGTCTGTTTTCAATTATAAAGATGAAGCTTATGTAAACAAGTTCTAATAATGGAAGAAAAAGTAATTTATATAAAGCTGCTTTTATTTGTAAATCATTGCTTAACAGCAGATCCCTGGCAGGACAAACATGAACAATTCTCAAGCACAAGCCCTAGTAGCTTTAGAATAAGATACTATAACTCTCAACAGTTACAGAAACGTTTTAAGTGTCAACTTTGTCCATATTGTTGATACTAATGAAACTCCTGACTTAAAAAATGCATTTTAAAAATGAGAGTATAAAGACAGCAATAAAAAAAAAAAAAGCAGATAATACTGAGGGCACCAAAGCAAAGCCCTGGAGGATATCCTTTTAGAAATGATTACATATTATATTTGGTGTACTAATACTACGGAAAACCGGTTAGGGTGGATATAAAGGACCTTTATATAAGCAAGCTTTTAAATCCAGAACTGAACGTGCTTATCCAGACCGGCAATATGCTCGAAACACAGTCAACCACAGGATTAGATCAATCACCAGGCAAATACATTTCTTTTCAACATATTCTGCTCTTATTACTAGTTAAACCGTGCCCTGTTTTATACACAAATACTTACATCTGGGGACCCTCTCAAAGAGACTCACTTTTTCCGATAAATTATAATTTCAGAGACATCTGGATCTCAAAAAAGTGAATTCCTCATATACAAAGATCACATCATTTTGAGACAGCGTTATAAAGGTGGCATAAGAAATTGCTTCGTAGCTACGTTGCAAGCTCTATTTTTTTTTTACCTTGACCTATTTATACATAATACCAGAATTAAATTGTTCAACCTTTAGCTACTATGAGTTTTCAACTTGCTCACCACTTCAGAATCCAGCCAATGCACTTGAATCTCAAGCAAAACGAGCAAATCCATCAGCAAAAACTCGAGTGCCTTCACCGGAGAACCAGCATTCTATAAACCCTAGAAGGGCGAGAGGAAAAACGGCTGGACAGGCACTTAGTGCACAATACCGAGGGCACCCCCCAGTAATACACCATGGCAGCTGAAGGGCTGCATCCAGCTTTGGCAATGACACATGCAGACTATGAAAAGGGACTGCAACCCCGGCCGGGCCGCTCACCTCGCACGTCGCTAGCCAGGGCCTTCCAGGTGGGCGCGTAATTGACGCAGTGGCCGCACCAGGACGAGTAGAACTCCAGCAGCCAGGCGGTGGAGGAGTTAAACAGCGCCTGCTTAACGCTGCCGCTGTCCAGGACGGTGAGCGGGTCCTCGGGGCCATACAACTTCCCGGCCCGAGCCCCGGTTAGAAAGGGGAAGAAGAGAAGCAGAGCCAGCGAGAAGCGGTAGAAGTACAAACAATAGCAAAAGAAGCTCCAGCTCCCGGCATCGGCGGCCATACTTGTTACTATGGCAGTCGTAACCCTTCACCCGGGCCCAACGTCACGAGCCTATGGGCGGAGCCCCGTGTTCAGACGATCCCTGTGCGCGCTGCCGTCTCCGGCGGCCACTGTCTGTGTCGTCATGTAGGATAGCCGCCTTATCAGACGGATACTATAAAGTGCGCACGCACTGTTTTATCCGCGCGTCTACTGCCCCTAAGGGGCTTGGCGCTTGGAAAACGTGCGTTCAACCCCCCTCCCCAACACTAAGGGGCCGATGTAAAAACAAATGTGTTGTAAGCGGACCAATTTCCGTAGGTGTCTACTGTGCTGCTTGTACACTTGATGGTGTATCTTAAGTCTTCCCCACCTCTGACACCTCAGAATTTAAAAGTGCCCCCCCCCCCTTAACAGTGATATAAAAGGTTCTCTTTATCTCTCCCTCACCACTCCAACACACACTTTTCTGCCAGCTAAATTTACTATATTACTATGACTAATATGAATTTTATTAATTTGAAAGATAGAGGATGAATATCATATTAGTGTCATTTAAATACAATTTGTATATTACAGTCCTGTCCATAACTGATTTTGAAGTGCATTTAATAAAAATAGTAATTTGGATTTAGGAAACTACAAATATGATGAGCAGAAAGCACAAAATGGTACTGCCCTTCTCTTTGCCACACTTTTGTTTTCCTCTCCAGTCTCGTTCCAAACCTTATAAGTGCTGAAAATGTTGAACACAAAACTAAGGTAAAAAAAACCATATTCAGTAAGCTGGTGCATGGAAAAGTTACCAGCTAAAGTTAGCTGGATAACTTGTCCCATATATTCAGTGGGACAAACGTCCCACCGAATATAATTTCCTAAAGTTATCCGGCTAGTACGGCTACATATAGCTGGATAATTAAAAAAAAAAAAAACAAAAAACCTAACAGGCTATGTTTGAAAATAATTTATCCAGCTCGTGTGACCAGATAATGGAGGGGGGGGGGGCTGGTATGGGGCGAATAGAAGTCTGGGGGTGCAGCCCGGGCAATTGGGACTGCAGGTGGGTGGGTCTGGGGAGGAAGCAGGATTAATATATCATTTAGAATGGGGGGAGGTGCCTGATCTGCCGACTCTAACAGTTTAATTTAGGAGGGGGTGGGGTGCACAGAGTGACAGAGCTATTAAAATTGGGGGAGGGGAGGGAATTGGGCTACAGGCTCCTTTACATTTTTGTTTTGTTTTGTTTTGCTAGTACTACTTAACTGGATGTATTATGTTTTAGGGCAGTGGGTCTCAAACTCAAAAATTTTAGATACCTTGCATACCCCTAGGGTCATACAAATGCAAAATTCACAGCAAATATTATAGCCCCTATTCTCTAAACTGTCCTAACCACCCACCCAAACCAAAGTATACACACATATACATGCATGCATACCAATGTTCCCCCTGACTCCCACCAGAGGATTAGGCAGGAGGTAAAGAATGGGCAGTGATTGTGCTAGGAAGAAGGGAGGACAGGGAAGGGGGGGGGGAGATAATTATGTCAGGGGGGAGAAGGGAAGGAGAATATGCCAGAAAGGAGGGGAGGACAGAAAAGGAAAGGAAGGAGACAGAAGGGAGATGCAAATTGATTGTTGAGTGGAGAGGGGAGAGAGAAAGGTGATTATGACAGGACAGTAGAGAGGGAAAGAAGAGGAAGGTGATTATGCCAGAAGGGTGAAGGAGAGGGAAGAGATGGGAAAGTGATGGTGTGTATTTACTGAATCTCCTACTTCCTTTTCATCCACCAGCCCATATGTGAGAGTTTTCGCCTCCTACAAGCAGATGGAGGTAGAGGACACACCTTTTTCTATAACTACTGGGAATTACCATGATGTAGCCCCAGCAAAAAGCCAGTATTCTCTGTCTCCAGCAGATAGCAGGACATACTTGTCTGGTGCAGCAGGAAGTGGAACTTGACTCCCAATTAGGGTGGCCAACTTTTCCATGGACCATAACTGGACACCCCACTAGATTCCATGCTTTCGGAGGGGTGGGGGCAAAGATACAGACTACTGTCAGTTGTCGGTCCACTCATTACTTGGCTTTTAAGCACCCCCTCAATATACTTTGTTTTATAAAATGTAATTCAACTATCCTCATAAACACATCAACTGCAGCCTCTCTCATGCAGTTTTGCTTTCTATCACAACTAAAGGCTTTCTAATACATATACACACACCCACCTCCATACTGCCCCATAAACACTCAGCCTCCTATCTTATACACACACACACTCCCAAACACACAGCCTCCTCTCTCAGACACAGGTGATTCGCACTTCCTTTCCTTAAAACCTTACCAGCCTTTCATCTCTGTCTCCTTTGTGCCACCTGTCTCTCAATATGCCCTCCCCCTCCTCTGTGCACTCCTCTCTTGTGTTGCCCTCCTGTCTCTAGTCCGCTCCCTCCCCATGTTCTTGATTTTCCCCCTCCTCCTTCTTCCCTCTCCTCCCTAGGGCCTTCCTCTATCTCCTTTTCTCCTATGTCCCTCTGTCTCCTTTGTGCCTCTGTCTCTTCCTTCCCTTTCCCCTCTGTCTCCCTTCTTTCTTGTGTCTCTCCCCTTCCCTGCGACCTTCCTTCCATACCCCCTTTGTGTCTTTTTCCTCCCTTGCTCCCCATGTGTCTTTCTTTCTTTCCCTCCCGTTTTCTCTGCAATCCCTCTGCCTCTCCCATTTCCTCACCCTGTGACTCTGACCATCTCTTCCCCTCCTCTGTTCCTATATCCCTCGGCTGGCTCGCTGCAGCCCCCTCTCTCGGGTCTTGGCCCAGCCCTCAGTGAGGGAGGAGGAGGGACCCAGAGGGCATTGCTGCAGAGATCTGTGAGCCACTGGGAACTGAGGGCTGTGCTGTGCCCCAGGACTTGAAAGAGGGAGTCTGCTGGACTTAGGGATGCCAGCTTTTCCACAGACCACGATTGGACACTTGAGTACTCTGGAGGGGTGGGGGGAGGAGAGGAATCACAAGGAGGTGTGTTTGTTTCCCTCATTTGCATTAATGTGCATACATTTCAGATTATCCACCTTGATCTCATGGTATCAGGCCTATTGTAACATGCATTGTTTGTGGGCTTGGCCCTCAGAAAGCCATGAATAAATTAAATTACTATTACAAAATAGTAAACTTCACAGACAAAAAACGGGATGAACTGTCAGCACTCAAACAGTAACAACTTTACTCATAAAAAAGCAACACTGCAAATATTACACCAGACCCTAAAACACCAATACACTTTCTATTATGGAAAAAGAACAAACCAAGTTGCAATAGATTTCTACATAGAAGCTACATGCTAGCATGCTAGCTACGTCACCTCAGTCACACATGCAGAGTTAGACACTTGCCAAAAACAGAATAAAGAGACCATTAAATGACAAGAACTGAACTGGAAACGCAGCTCTACATGCAGTGCAATAATGGAAGAACAGAAATGTCACAATTTCTCATAAAATAACTAATAAATCAAGAAATATAAAACATCAATTATAATAGTAAAACCATATTAATAGAGTAAATAATTCAAAACATCTGATGAACAGAACCTCTAATATTTAAAAGCTCATTTAAACTTAAAAACTTTATAAAATTTCCCAACCATCAATAAAATATTTAAAAACAGCAAACTAATAAAATAACACCTGACAGTTAAGGATTTAAAAATTTCCAACTCTCTATTCCTGGAACTTTTGATTTTCAGTCATTCTGAGATTGTCATGGATTAGTGAGGAGTGGAGGGAGGTGAGGGGGATGCACAAACTTTCTTCTCTCGTACACACACTCCCTTGCTCTCAATGGATGCACTGACACACAGGCTTGCTCTGTCACAGTTGGTCACCCTAGCCCTCACAGGCTCCTCCTGTCCTTCTCTCAAACACACACCTTTACACAGGCTCTCTCTCTATCGCACACACACATGCATCCCCAGATAGGCTCCATCTCTTTCTGGCAAACACACACTCACACAAGCTCCTTCTCTCTTTTGCTCCCTCATACACCCCTGCACATAGGCTCTCTCTCTCACTCATATACACCCCTTCACGTTGGTTCCCTCTCACACACAAACACACACCCTCACAAAATCTCTCGCTAATACACACCCTCACTCAGGCACAAAGGCTCCAAATCACACACACGCAAACACACACTCGCAAGCCGCTTATTGCTCCTTGGCTGCAACCTGCCGGCACCATCCTTGTCTTCAGCCATGAGCGGCTTGACTGCTAAAATACTACACACAGCCTACATGCTCTCAGAATACTTCACTTTGGTCTCACATACACAACACAAACCCTCATCAAGTATAGAATAAGGTATCACAAATTGTAGCTAGGACCATTCAGGCAAAAACAGAATTCTTTGTTCTGCTATCCACTCCAGTTTCTCATACATACCCTCTGCTTCACCTCCCCTGCTCTTTCTGTCCTCCCCCCCCCCCCACCCACCGCAGACAGAAGTAAAATGGGAGAACAAGAGAAAGGGAGGGGCTGATTAGGGAGCAGGGGGGGGGTTGTTTGTTTGCTTTGCACTATGCTCTGTCTGCTCCAGGCTCACCCCAGTCTCTTTTCCTTGAATGCTGTCTGGGAGGGGCTGGAATAGGAAGCAGAGAACTGCTGCCTGATTCTAGGCACTAGATTCATCAGGGCAGAGCCACTGGGGCCTCCTTCCACTTCGCGGCCGTCTGCTCACGGAGCACCCAGGGCCTCTTCCGTCTTCAGCCGCGAACGGGATGGGCTCCATTCGCGGCCCACTGGGGCCTCCTCCGTCTTCAGCTGCGAACGTCTTCATCATTTACTCGACCGGTTTTTACAGTGTCCGGTTATCGTTCTGTAACCGGGCACTGTACAACAGGCTGCAAAACTGGGCTGTCCGGTCCAAAACCGGGCAGTTGGTCACCCTAGCTGGACTCCCTTGCCTAGCAGAGCAGCCTAGCCTTTCCCTCCACCAAACCTCCCTTCCTTCCCTTCCCTGCCCCTCC
Organism: Rhinatrema bivittatum; assembly: GCF_901001135.1. Classification (NCBI taxonomy): domain Eukaryota; kingdom Metazoa; phylum Chordata; class Amphibia; order Gymnophiona; family Rhinatrematidae; genus Rhinatrema; species Rhinatrema bivittatum. The sequence continues at coordinate 96,716,307 of NC_042622.1, read as the reverse complement.
CTGCTTCTGCTGCTGCTCTCCTCAGGAAGCCATTTTCACCTGCAAGATTCCTGCTGTTCTCAAGCATCTGAAGGTAAGGGTTTGAATTGACCTTTTTCCTTTACCTTCTAGAACAGTGCAGGCTGCGGGCAGGGCCGGAGGAACCACTAGGCGAGCTAGGCCTGTGCCTAGGGCGCCTAGACTTAGGGGGCACCGCCACCGCTCGCGGCCACTTCAGGCGGCAGAATTTTGAAAGGGCAAAAAGTGCCCCTTCAAAATTCTGCCCAGCCCCTGCCTCACCCTGCCTCACCCTGCTTGCCACCCCCCACCCCCATCTTGCCACCCCCCTGACGCCCCCCTAGTGGTCCAGCGGAAGGCCCGGGAGCGATCTGCCACTAACCAAAATGGCGCCGGTGGCCTTTAGCCCCTACCATATGACAGGGACCAACCAATGGCACCGGTAGCCCCTGTCACATGGTAGGGTCTGAAGGCCACCGGCGCCATTTTGGTTAGTGGCATAAAACGACCCGGGAGCAGCAGATCACTCCTGGGCTCCCCGCTGGACCAGGTGTTTTGTGAGTTTTTTGGGGGGGTGGAGGGGGAGGTTGGGAGGAAGAGGGAGTGGCGGCATGTGGTCCCTGCCCCTAGAGTCGGGGCTGCAACCGGGGGCGGGCTGGTGGCAGCACGACGGGGGGCGGGGGGGGGGGGTGCAAGGCTGAAGGTGCCTAGGACGCCAAATCCCCTTGCACCGGCCCTGGCTGTGGGTGGGGCTCAAACCTGGGGAGAGTAACAGCAAAAGCCAAGGGCTTTGTTTAGAAGCGATAATCCTTGTTCTGGTTTTGTTTTTTTTATTCCTTCCTCATTCTTTTAACCCCCATTTTGTGCTTGCTTAATCCCTTTAAAGTTCTTGGTTTTTGTTAGGCTGCAAAACTAGGTTATTTTGAAGTAGGGAAATACTTTCTAAATTGAAAGGAAATACCAAAGATAGAAAAAAAAAAAGGAGGTGCAGGCAGAAGTGCCTCAGCCCCCTTCACAAACTAATGAAGGGGAAGGCCAGAGACCTGCGCCCCAAACAATAATGATGCCCAGCGGCTAGAGGTACTAGTGAGGGAATTCTTTCCCTCCCCACCCCTAAGCCTTACTGGCAAATTGAAAAATCTGTTGCAGAAGAGTGGAAAGAAATCACCAGGACAGTCAAAACCCTCCAACAGGCTGTAACACCACCAGTCCGGGCCTTTAAAGGAAAACTTGGCCCTCTTTCAACTTTTGCTGGTCTGATAGCAGAAAGCCAAAGACAGAAAAGGGAGAAAGCCCTGGGAAGAATAGCAGCATCCGAGGCCCCCACACTCCAGGAAGGAGGGGAAGAGGAAGTTAGGGATACCACAGGAAGTCACAATGTGGCTATGCCCGACTCCCGAGGTGAAGATTTTCCTACAAACCCTGGAACCTCAGGAGAAAACAACTTTGAACCCCTCAGTCAATAAGGAGAGGAGGAGGCGACCACTTCTAGCTCACAGACTGGCGACAAACCACCTCCTCCCATTCTTTCCAATGTCCCTTCCTTAGCTCTAGAAGATGCAGTGGAGAACAAGGGAGGAGTTAAGGCCAACAACCCTGAAGATATCCAGCAGTCTCCTCCTTCTTCAGGAGAAGAGGAAAGCCTCAGCAATCTGGAAGTATCCTCAGAAAATAGCGTTTTAGAGGTCAGAGAGTTCCTCGCTGAATCTAGGGTTGAAACAGAACCCCAAATTAGAGAATCACAAGGGGAACCTCAAGAAGTGGTTACTACCCCAGGAACCCCAGAACAAAACAAAATGAGAGGGATAAGGAAGGAGAAAAAAGAGGAAGGAGCAGGTTGTATTATTACGCAGGCACCTAAATTAGGATCTAGCCAGGCTCACTCAGATCCTGCCCCTACCAACCCACTCAACTGGAGTGACAAAAGAACATAATGTCATGGCAGTAGGTAAAGTGGCCCCTCCCCCCCAAAAGAAAGTTAGGACGTCTTGGCGACCCACCCCAGGGGAAAAGACTCCCCAAGGAATTTGTGGAGCTGAACCTGGAATGTCTCCTCCCTTTTGGATACCTGGGATATCCTTAGCTCCCGATGAAGTTTTTTTCACTTTCAGGACAGACCCAGGAACAGCTGACAACCACAGTGGGAACTCTGAAGTGCCAAACCAGAGTGAGGCTACACGCCAGAAAATAGAGTTGAGATACAACTCAAACAAGGAGTACTGGCAGAAAGAGGCCAGAAAAACAAACATATTAATAACGAGAGACAATTACCGTGGAAATCTGATGCACAGAGGAAAAACCTGCCTGGCAGCAGAATTCTAGGTTGGCAACACCTGCTCTCCTGTCGCCTGCTGCCAAGCTTAAACATACATCAATGCGCTTCTGCTGTAGCAAAAGTGGTGAGCCCCAAAGATTTTAGCAGCCACAAAAGTAAGCGGGGAGGCAGTTCTCCTTTTTGCATCTGAAATTGCAGTAAAAAGAGCAATGGCAGGGGAAATTCAGATCAGGGGTACAATGCAGCAGCTTAAAGCCCTGAAATAGCCTGGAAAAAGGAGGGTACTGTCAAATGTACCACCTTATCTCCCAGATGACATTTTGCAGCAATACTTAAGAAATCTAGGAGAGATTATAGCAGAGACCTCCATTATCCCTTTGAGGCATAGAGAAGCAGGTTTGAGGCATTTAAAATCTTTCAACCGCCAGGTTATTGTCAAACTGCTCGAGGGAGGACAAGAAGAAAAGGGGTGGTTTAAAGGTTTTTTTGCCCCTACACTGCAGGGCACATCAAACGGTGGTGCCCAAAGATAAAATCACCTGCCCCACCTCACCTTGCGGTCAAAAAATGCCTCAACCTCACTCCCTACGACATCTAAGGGAATGGCTGCCAGGTCCAGGGCACCCGAGTTCCCCAGGGGAGGTACCGCTGACACTAGAAGTCAGCAACAATACAACCCCGAGGAACATCTTTAGTCCTCTCACAAGAGGGCAGTCTAAAGGGGTCAGTGTTCATAAGCACAATAAAAGGAACATTGTAGGATCAAGTAAGGGGGGAAAAAAGCTCACAAAGTGACCCCCAACCCTAGGATGGCAAAGTCAGAGGATAGCAGAGCAGGTCCAATTGAGACCTTTCCCCCCCTGACCCTCCCTTCCAAAGTTTCTGTGAAACCTCAGAAAGTTAAAAAAGCAACGCAAGATGCAACACAGAAAGTTGCCCCCTCGCCCTGAAAACTGCCCGGGAGAAGGATCATCCCCCCCTGGAGACTTTAGGGTTAGAGGTGCAGCCACCCCCTTTGAAGGAGATGACAGCCGAGCCCATCCTCCTTTCCCAGATTTGTCCCCTCACCTCCCCGGCAGGTTTAGGCCTAGGGTAAAGAGGAAGGGGGATAAAGTGCAGGAAATTACGAGCCGGGTATTAATAAATGCAGACTTTGAAGTCCTTGTCCAGGTACCAGAACCTCTTCCTCCCCCTGTAAAGTACATAAAGTGGGAGGTGGGCAATGACGAGGTGGTACAGGAGCTGGAGACCCTCACTGCCTCAGGCCAAGAGGGAGAACCTAGTGAGAAAGCAGCATTAGACACAAACTCCCCAGGAACAGGATGCAGAGCCACTGGCAATGGCCGGTATTAGCTCCTCCGGAGGTACAGGCTCTATATCCCTCTCTTTTGTATAAAAAATTAAAAAACATAGGCTGTCTGACATCGTGGCCTAAATAATATGAAATGCACAGTTAATCTAATGGTCTTTTTTTCTAGTATAAGCAAAAAACAAAATAATAGGTTATTGTAGGGCTTTTTAAGACCCTTAGAATAATGTTTTTCTAACAGAACTCAGATCCTGGTTTCCTGGAAAAGTTTGAGTCAGGAAAGTGCAGGACCCAAACTAGGTAGGGTATTAGGGTTCTGATTTTGGTTGCTTCTTTTTTCTATCCACTAATGCACCCCTCCTCCTTTCTTCGGTGGGACGGGTCTGTGATGATGAGCTAAAGGACACTAACTGAGCATCAGCCATTCCTTTCTGCCTCCTGGCAGTGCATGTTGATGAGAAGACCGACTCTACTGAATTCTCTGGTTTTCCTCTCTCTTTTACCTTTCATAGAATCTTTGAAAGGTAGATTATCTTTGAATATTAGTATTTTGTTTTGTTGATAGATTGTATATGTTTCTATGTGTGGTAACACACGTTTTAGAATCTTTTCTTTTTTTTTCCGTGAGTTAAAGGACACTGATTCATTTCTGATTTGCAGAGTAAGTTCGATAAACAGACTGTCTCTCTCTCTCTCCCTTACCTTTCTATATTCCTTGAAAGGTAGCTTGTCTTGAATATACTGGGCATTTTGTTTTATTGGTAAACTGTACATGTTTGTGAAGTCTACAGGATGGGGAACCCATGCTTCTAGTTTTTGGCTTTTTTGACCAGAAGCCTGCTCTGGCATTTACTGATAAAAATAGTGGGAACTGAGGGCTGTGCTGTGCTGTGCCCCGCCTCCTCTCTCCATCCCATCCAATCACAATACAGGAAAGCAGGCAGGAGTGTGGGGCCATAGTGTAGTTCTCTGCTCTGTCTTTCCCTGTAACCAGGAAACTGTGGGAAAGAGGAGCCTCTTGCAAAAAAAACGGATTTTTCAGTGTCCGGTCAGTACTTCATGTTATGGCCCCTAGTTCTATATCTTTCACTCTATTGGAAAAGGCTTGATTCCTGTGCATTATTAATACCCTTCAGTTTTTGCATTTCCTATTTCAGTATGGAAACTCTCCGGTCCACGTTAGTGACTGTGCTTTACAGCCTGTTCTCTCGCCTTGTAATCTTTCTGAGGCTTACTTCTACATTCCTATTTGGAAAGATCATCATAGGTTCTTCCATGTTTGCATCCTGACAAAGCAATTCCAGTTCAGGGCACTCCCATTTTGATTTTGTCACAGCTCCAAGAACCTTTCCAGGTATTGGTAGTGGTGGCAGCTTTCTTACAAAAGGAATGGATTATGGTTCATCCATACCTCAGCAATTGCTTAACAGGACCAAGTCTCACCAGGAAGGCCTTTATGGGTATGCAAGTTTAGAAGGCTTGGACTGGATAGTCAACTTTGCTAGAGAAAGCTGTTTCTTCCCAGTCTCTGGAATCTCTTTGATTGCTTTGATGCCAAAGCAAACCAAATGTATCTGACTCAGAAAAGAATGGTTCCAGTTGTGAGTCAGGTAGAGAAATTTCATGCTTAGAGTTATATACAGCTCCTTGGCTTCAGCCACTGGGGGGGGGGGAGGGGGAGAGAGAGAGAACCTAGCCATAATACCCTCACCCTAGATAGGTATTTATATCTCTATGGGAGGTACACCTAGTAACTCGATATGAGGTTTAGATATTAGTGTAGGGGGTTAGGGGCCACTTTGACATTTAATGTGAGACGTACAAACAGAACAGTGCTCTCTTGTGAAGATTTGATGACCCTCGGAGTGAGGAAACTCACCCAAAGATGAGATTTGTGCAATGTTCTCTCAACCTAGCTTGATGTTACCCAGGTAGAGTTCATCAAGCTAGGTTGAGAGAACATTGCACAAATCTCATCTTTGGGTGAGTTTCCTCACTTCAAGAGTCATCAAATCTTCACAAGAGTGTACTGTTCTGTTCGTACATCTGACTCTACATGTCAAAGTGGCCCCTAACCCCTACACTACTACCTAAACCTCACCTCACGTTACTAGGTGGGCCTCATATAGAGGTATAAATTCCTAACTACTATGAGGGCCTTATAGCTAGTCTCTCTCTCTCTCTCACACCATACATTAAGCCCTTAACACGTGCAAAAACACCTTAGTGCATTTTGATAAATGACCCTATTTGTCTTCCTCTTCCAGGGTCAGAGAGCCAAAATCTCTCTTGGGAGCTGACACCACTGAATTTGCTGAGTAGAATAAGTCTAGAACCTCCTCAGTGAGTACTCCTCAAAACAGATGCAAGATTGTTGGGGTGAGGATCCCACTACCAGAACCAGGTTGCTCAGGGGGCTCTGGTCATAGGAGGAAGGCTCATGTTCCATCAACAGGATGGAAACCAAGGCCTACAGATTGCATTTCCTCTTTGTTTTTTCTGTCCATAATGAAGAAAATGGAAGTCCAGGTTCTCTCTGATAATGCTATGGCAGTAGCTTATCTGAATAGACAGACACCCGAAGTAGAGCATCTCCAAGGAAATGAACCTTTTATTTTTCTGTTGCAACCATCCCTTCCCGATGGTTGCTCTCCTCCTACCTCTCTCCTTTTGCTCCTCCTCTTGCTGTTAATGGACGCCTGGCTACCGCGGCGTCTGTCTGCCATCCTCTCCGGCATCCCTGGACCGGCTTGAGCGCTGCCTCCCGCCATGCTCCGTCTGTACCTTAGGGCGCATGCGTCGCACAGCCCTCGCTCTTATTTCCTACTTGGCGTGAACCTCAGGTGCGTCCCCCTGTGATGACATCATGCTGCCCGGATATTTAAAGCCTACACTGTTTGCTAGCCTTTGAGTTAGCAAGGGGAATTCTATGGATGGGGTTCGCTCTCCGTACCCAGCTACTCTGCCTCTAATCTTCATTGGACTCTTAATGCTAATGGGGTACCCGCTCCTCGGGGGCCTCATTTGTTTTTCAGGTCACTATCAGGAAACCGGTACTCGCTCCTCGAGGGCCCATGTTCCCTGACTCACTGCCTGCTCCTACCTTCTCTTCTGCCTGGAAGGTTTCGCTATCTTCAACACCAGTGAGTACTACCATCTCCACCTCAGAGCTTTCCCTGGAACCAGGTACTCACTCCTCGAGGGCCTGCCTCCGTTCCAGCCCTGGTGCCATCTTCTACGTGGAACCGATGTGTGAGTACATCTCCTACAAGCCTCTCAGCTCTCAAGGATCAGGTACTCGCTCCTCAAGGGCCTGCTCTTCCTATCCTGGGGTTCTCCATACTGGGGCTTGTTCATATTCCACTGTACTCATTATTCTCAGTTCTTTCCACTACAGCACTGCTACCGGAGGAGTTGCTGTTCCAGCACCTGAGGAATACTAGCCCAGCCGGGCTACTTCAACCAATCATCACTGCCACCTCTTGTGGCTACACAACATTGTTTAAATAAAGATCAATCTCTGTGTTTGTGTTTCCTCAGCTGAGCCTGACCTGTGGCCCCTCACGGGACTGCCCCCCCGTGGGTGTGGTCAGCTGCCACAGTGTCCAAGGGTCCACCCAAACCTCACTAATTATAACATTTTCAATGGGCAGAGCAGAATTTTCTGCAATTTTCACAATTCATATTGTGGGATTTGGAAACATTCAGTCTATCTCTTTCTTCAGAGATGCATTGGTTCTCAGAGAGTGAGAGTCAGCCAGAAGACTTTTTAGTGGATCAATGGAAATTTCTACACATGGTCTTAATGTTGATTCACAAGAATGACAAGGTCCTCTGGTTCTTAAGTTATCACTGTAAGTATGGCTCTAAAGAGATAGACATTTTGGTCCAGCTGTTGTGCGTATTTCCTCCCTGGCTTCTGAGAGTGAGGACCTTGAAAAAGATAGTGAAACAGTTTTTGTGGGTCATTCAAGTTTGGTCAAGCTATCCTTGATTTGCCAATACAATTCTTAGGAGATCAAGATCACCTAAATCAGAGTCCAATTTCATGGAGGGTTCAGTTCTGTTTAACTTATGACCTGGTTCTTAATAGGCTGCAATTGCATACCAAATCATATTTCTTCTTGGTAACATTTACCCTGTTGAGGCCCATAAGAATGCCATTTCGCTTGCTTATGTTTGAGTCTAGCGTCTATTTGAAGCATGCTGCAGGGAGTGGGCCATATCAGTGTGATGATCAGATACTTCCACCATTTTGGCCTTCTTTAAGAGAGGGTTGCATTCAGATTTGGTCCCAAATTTCTGTGAAGCTTTAAGTAGCTGCTTTCTTCCATTACTGAGAACAATTCAAAGAGTTTCGAATTTTTCGCCCAGATTTATTTCTCGTTTTCCTCTGAGGGATGTAACATCTTTGACCTCCTTTCAGGTCCTTGATTCCTCAGTAGGATCTTAATTTGGTTCATAGAGGTTTAGTGGGCTCACTATACAAGCCTCTTAGCAGTGCATTTCTGTAGGTTTTATCGCTGAAAATGATTTTTCTGGTGCCCATTTGTTCAGCTAGAGGCATTTTGAATTACAAGCCTTGTCTTGCAGATATCCTTTTCTGGTCTTCTCATTGTTTTTTTCAGTGTCTCTTAGGCCAGTACGTTTTACTTAAGCTGGTTTCTGTGTTCCATTTAAATCAGACATTATCTCTACTGGTGTTCAAGAGAGGCCATTCAGGTTATTGGAGGTCTACTTAGGGATTTAGCAGTCTCTAATTCTTTTTTCAGAATTCAGATATCTAACAGATTGTATTAATTGCAAGGGTGACAGAACTTCTAAAGCCTCGTTGGCTAGATGGTTAAAAAAAAAAAAAAAAGCAATTGATCATTTTATTTATTGAAAGGTCGGCGACCTCCAGAGGTCCTTCATGCAATCTCAGTGAAAGTTCACATTTCTTCTTGGATGGAGCTCCTGCTCTTGCCCTGGAGGATATTTGTAAGGCAGTTACTTAATCTTCCTTACTTTCTTTCATTAAACATTTCAGTCTGGATGTTCATGCAAAAGAGGATGATGCAGCCTCTGGAGCTGGTATTCTTAGGGCAGCTCTAACTTCTTCCCTTCCAGATTAATTGGGCTTGGGTTTCCCACATATTTCCACTGATATAGCGGGATGAAAATGAAGGAGAAATTTATCTTACCTAATAATTTCCTTTCATTGAATTCTGCTACACCAGTCCAGGACCCTCCTGGGAAGTTGGACCTGACCAGTCTTTGAAGCAGTGTACCTCAGTTTACAGAAATTGTGAGGCAACCGGAGGTGTACTTTTAATTCCTCTTTTAATTTTTCTTCCTTTTCATTTTTTCAAGAAAATTTTTTTTAGAGGATCCTTTATTTAGTGTTTCACATTATGTACATGCTATTTAAGAGTTTGAATCGTATTAGTTATTTTCTTCCATGGCTTTGACATAAGAATACTGGCATTTTGCTGGAGCTGCACCATGGTAACTGCCAGTGATGATGTCACAGAAAAAGATGTGACCTTTGTCTCCATTTGCTAATAGGTAGGCAGATAACCCATAGGTTTGGATTGGTGAAGAAGGATTCAAACAGGAGTGATGGAAGCACCAGGCAAACTAGGTAGCCACCTAAAGTGCCACAGATTTGCACTGACCCACTGTGATTTGGCTTCATTCTTCCCAGGCCCCGCTATATTAGAAGAAAAAAAACCCAACAACTCCATAGTATCCAGAAGCAGGAGGCAGCCCTCCTGGCTGAAGAGCGGTGGAGCTGTAGCAGGCTGGGCCATGTGGCTGAAGAGAGCAGGAGCAGCGTTAGGTTGGGTCTATTGGCCAAAGAGGAGCAGGAACTGGGCCTTATGGCCAAAGAGGAGCAGTGACTGGGCTACATGTCCGAAGAAGAGCATGGGCCCAGCCGAAAGAGGAGCCACATCCTCTCTACAATGAATTCTGATGGTGTGAGAATTGAAGAAGATAGCTGTTTCTACTGCCTTCATATTCTGGGGAGAGAAAAATGAATGTGTGTGTATGAGCATATGAGATTTCATTATCAGTGTGTGTAAGCAAGCATGTGAGAGCATGTGGAGGAGAGAGAGCATATGTATGTGTATGTGATCGTGTGGGAGAAAGCATGTATGTTTAATGTGGAGAGACAGTACATGCTTGTAATCATGTGGGGAGGGAACTTGTGTGATCATGTGAGGGCTAGAGAGAGAAAAAATACGAGAGCATGTGCATGGGAGACCATGGAGGAGAGAGAGGGTGTTTGAGAGCATGTGTATGTGAGATCATTTGGAGAAGAGAGAGCACATGTATTTGTGTGTGTGATTATGTGGGGTAGAGAGAGCATTGTGTGTGATCATGTGGAGAGCATGTGTGTGGGACAACACATAGGAGAGTAGGTGTGTGTGTGTGTGTGTGTGTGTGTGTGTGTGTGTGTGAGAGAGAGAGAGAGCATGTGGGGGAGAGAAAGTTCATGTATGAACATGTGTAGGTAAGAGAGTGTGTATGTACTGGAGAGTGTGTATGTAAGAGAGACAGAGGAAAAAGTTTGTGCATTGTCACCACTGTCAGCTGTTTAGAAATATTATTTTATTAGTATATTTTACAATTATAATTAATGATTTATATTTCTTGATTTTGTTGTTTGATGTTTTATGAGGAATGGTGATTATGTTTTATGAAGAATGGTGATGTTTCTGTTTTTCTATTGTTGCACTGCATACAGAGTCTGCTTGTTGTGATTTACAGTTCAGTTTTTGTCTGCACATTTCTATTTAAAATGTATGGTCTCTTTATTCTTTATTTGGTGAGGGTCAGTTTGTGTTCTGCATATGTGATTGAAGTGAGATATTCTGCCAGCATGTAATTTCTGTGTAGGGATCTATAGCAGCTTGGCTTGTTCTGTTTTTCTGCTTTTTTTGGTCTGTTCTAATATTTGCAGTGTACCTTTTCATAGTTAGGGTTGTCACTGACTGCTGGCAGTTAGTGCTATTTTAATATGAGAGAGCCAAGCCCACACTCAACATTTTACAATAGCTTAATACCATTTAGGTTCCAAGTCTCTTTTTTTTTTTTTTTTTTTTGCAGTTTTGTGGTTAGCACCACTGCAGTACATGAAATTATCACAATAACATGTATATTATATTTTTACTTCAGAGTGTCCTTTTTCAAGTAAAATCTATTGTTATAAATGCATAATTTTAAACTGTCGGTAGGGAAATCAGTTTGGGGGGGGGGCTGTAAAGTTCGCTTAAGGTACCTAATTCCCTTGCAGTGGCTCTGGATTCAAGGAAAGGAAATTATCAGGTAAGAATAAATTTATCCTTTGTATGTCACCGCACATCACTGGAGCTCAGCTAAATGAATGGCTGAATGGCTAAGTGAAAAAAATTGGATGGACCCATATCAATCTAGATTCCAAAAAGGTCATGGAACAGAGACAGTCCTCATCACCCTATTGGATGATCTCCTGAAATACTGCACTAGAAGCCAGGCAGCGGTTCTAGAGTTAGTGGATTTCTCAGCAGCCTTTGATACCATTGATCACAATATCATGATATCATAAATAGTAGAGACTGGCCTAAATGGCAAGGTCCTAACCCACTTCAATTCCTTTCTGTCAGACAGGCAACAGTTGGCACATTTTGCTGACACCATATTGGCACCCTGGATCTTGAACTGTGGGATCCCTCAAGGCTCTATACTTTCACCAATATTCTTCAACATACACCTCAAACTTATGGCACAGCTGATTCAAACTTTAGATATAAAGACCTACATCTATGCAGATGATGTTTGCTTTGCACTACCAATGGACCCAGACCCATCAACAGCATAATTAAGCTAAGCACATGTCTTACATGTTACGAAGGCTGGCCACGAATCCCGTGGCCGGCTCTCCTCACCCCTCTGCAGTGGTCCGGATGCTCCTTTACTGCTGCGCGGTGCGGCGGGGACACCGCCGCCATTCCCTTCTGGGCCTTCGCACGCGGCTCCTTTGCTGCTGAGCCCCAATCTGGCCAGGGACTCCCCTAGCGCATGCGCGCTTCTTCCCGAGGTTTAAAGGGGCCACGACGCGCTAGGGCTGCCGGGTCCCTCTGGATAACATCAGCTCTACAGACCTATATAAGGCAAGCTCTGACTACCAGAGCTTGCCTTTGCAACAGGCTTCCTCCATAGGCTGTCTGGGCTCCTTGCTAGTTGTGGATTTCTGGAATTCCTTTCTATTGTCTGCTGTTTGACCTCGACATCTGCCTGTCCTTGACCAAGCCTGCTTGCCGCCTGCCTTCTGTCTCCAGTCCATTCCTCGACCAAGCTTGCTCACCGCCTGCCTTCTGACTCCAGTCCGTTCTTCGACCAAGCCTGCCTGCCGCCTGCCTCAAAGACCACAGCTTGTTCTGAACCTGCTTGCCTGCCTGCCGCCTGCCTCTAGACCTCTGCCTGCCTCTGACTTCGTCTGCCCTCCGGTATCTGACCCCTGCTTTGCCTGACCACTCTCGGACTGACCTCTGGACATCGACCTTTCTTCTGCCTGACCCCGTCTCCAGATTATGGCTCTGTTTCTCGCCTTATCACCAACTCTATTCTGGTTCTCCCTGCTCCAGCTCAAACCCGACCATGCTCCTTCTGTGTCTGTGGGCACGCTGGACTTCCATTCTCCCAGGAGACCCTGCGAGGCCCACCTAAGTCCAAGCGGCCCGGGTCCCTACGGGCTCCTCCCGGGAGGACCTTGGGCTTCCAGTAGTGAAGCTACCTAGCCTCTGTCTCCTTCAGTGCTCCACCCCCTGGTGCCAGTTACCTCCTGTTCCCTTTCAGGAGCCATTCCATCCTTGCCCCAGGACAAGGGTCCACCCTTGAGCGCAACAGTTTGCAAAGGTCATGGACTCAGCAGAGTCTTCTGCCTTGCAGGCCATTCCGGGCCTGGCTTCTAAGGTCCAGGAATAGCAACGATGTCTTGAAGCTCTGTCCTCTTCCGTGGAACATTTACATACCCGAATGGATTCCTATCCAGGGATCATTCAGAAACTCCATGCAACTCTGGATCAAGTGATAGCTGATGTGAATCATCTTGCCACTCGACAGGACTTCCTGAGCCAGTTAAATATTCTGCTACCCTCTTTGATGACTCCTGCACCAACCCCTGACCCTGGACGGGTACCCATCTCACTACCTATTCCGCCTCATTACTCAGGCGATCCTAGACAATGTCGTGGGTTTCTAAACCAATGCCAAATGCATTTCACACTGCAGTCTGCTCTTTTCCAAACGACTTGGTTAAGACCACGTTCATCTTATCTCTTCTGGAGGGTAAGGCTCTGGCTTGGGCTTCCCCGCTCTGGGAACGTTCCGACCCACTTCTGGCCAGTCTCCCACAATTCATATCAGCTTTCAAACAAGTCTTTGATGAGCCTGGTAGGCTTCCCACGATGGGCTCCGACTTGTTGCAATTGAAACAAGGGAATCACTCCCTCTCTGAACACGCCATCGAGTTCCGCACATTGGCCACATAACTCAACTGGCAAGGTAATAGTCTACACGCCATCTTTTTATAAGGACTGGCACCCCGGTTAAAAGATGAACTCGCCGCACAGGAGATTCCTACGTCCCTTGAAGGGTTGATGGACCTCACGGGAAAATTGGACCGACGACTGCAAGAATGGGTCCGAGAAAACCGACTGAACTTGAAGAACTGCTCAAGGATCTCGGTTTCTACAACCGAGAACCAATTCCTGGTCACAGAGAGTACCGGAGAACCAATGCAAATCAGCTGTACCAGTTTATCTGAAGATGAGAAAACCCGTCGTCGTCAGCTCGGCCTATGCCTCTATTGTGGGGACCCGGGTCACCATTGCCTTCACTGTCCCGCAAAAAGAGAACCTTCATCACATCAAGGGAGTACCGGGTCTATACCTCTTGGTCTCACTACGACCTCACTGTTGCTTCTGTTATCAACTTCAGTGGAAACTGCCTCCACCAACTTTAATACTCAAGCCCTAGTGGATTCCGGAGCAGGGGCCAACTTCATTCAACAAAGTCTGGTAGACCAGAACCAGATTCCTACTAAACTGCTAATATCACCAATGGCTCTTTCATCGGTTCATGGCGACTTCCTTCCCAGAGCAGTGACCCGGGCTACTCATCCTCTTTCATTAAGGGTGGGCCAGGATCACACAGAGCTCATTTCCTTCTATGTTCTTCCCACAGCAGTTAACCCAGTCATTCTGGGCCTTCCATGGCTACAAAAACATCAACCTCAGTTTGACTGGACCACAGCTGATCTCATGCTGTGGGGACCTCAATGTTCTGAATCCTGTCTAGACCCGATTGAACCTCCTCGCTCCCTAACTGTAGCTACGGCTCTTACCAACATCTGCTCTTATCAAAAAACTCAGGAGACCTTGATCAACTCTAGTGCACCTGAAAAAGAGACCCTGAGTATGACCGAATCAGGAAACCTTATCAGGAAACATAATTAAACATTGGAAGGGTTTCTATCCCTTTTAGCTTTTAAGGAAGACGAAGTTCGAGACCTTCATATTCTCCTATGACAAAAGAAGAAGAAACATTGCTTATCTCCAGAGACAGCCAGTATCCCAAGTAAACCCATTCCACAAGAATCGCTAGTGGAGGGCCTTGAGGAGGGGGTACTGTTACAAAGGCCAGCCATGAATCCCGTGGCCAGCTCTCCTCACCCCTATGCTGCGGCCTGGATGCTCCTTTACCACTGCGCAGTGCAGCAGGGATGACGCTGCCATTCCCTTCTGGGCTTCGCACGCAGCTCCTTCGCCGCCGAGCCCCGTTCCGGCCAGGGACTCCCCTGGCACGCACGTGCCTCTTCCCAAGGCTTAAAGGGGCTGTGACGCGCTAGGGCTGCCGGGTCCCTCTGGATGACATCAGCTCTACAGACCTATATAAGGCAAGCTCTGACTACCAGTGCTTGCCTTTGCAACTGGCTTCCTCCATAGGTTGTCTGGGCTCCTTGCTAGTTGTGGATTTCTGGAACTCCTTTCTATTGTCTGCTGTTTGACCTCGACTTCTGCCTGTCCTCGACCAAGCCTGCTCGCCACCTGCCTTCTGACTCCAGTCCGTTCCTCGACCAAGTCTGCTCGCCGCCTGCCTTCTGACTCCAGTCCATTCCTCGACCAAGCCTGCCTGCCGCCTGCCTGCCGCCTGCCTCAAAGACCACAGCTTGTTCTGAACCTGCTTGCCTGCCTGCCGCCTGCCTCTAGACCTCTGCCTGCCTCTGACTTCATCTGCCCTCCTGTATCTGACCCCTGCTTTGCCTGACTACTCTCGGACTGACCTCTGGACATTGACCTTTCTTCTGCCTGACCCCGTCTCCAGATTATGGCTCTGTTCCTCGCCTTATCATCACCAACTCTGTTCTGGTTCTCCCTGCTCCAGCTCAAACCCGACCATGCTCCTTCTGTGTCTGTGGGCATGCCAGACTTCCATTCTCCCAGGAGACCCTGCGAGGCTCACCTAAGTCCAAGCAGCCCGGGTCCCTACGGACTCCGCCCGGGGGGACCTCGGGCTTTCAGTAGTGAAGCCACCTAGCCTCTGTCTCCTTCAGTGCTCCGCCTCCTGGGGCCAGTTACCTCCTGTTCCCTTTCAGGAGCCATTCCATCCTTGCCCCAGGACAAGGGTC
This sequence comes from Rhinatrema bivittatum, assembly GCF_901001135.1. Lineage (NCBI taxonomy): Eukaryota > Metazoa > Chordata > Amphibia > Gymnophiona > Rhinatrematidae > Rhinatrema > Rhinatrema bivittatum. The sequence goes on along the minus strand of NC_042622.1, from coordinate 96,701,073 downwards.
CACCCTCGAGCGCAACATTACAGCTGTTCATGAATGGCCAAAAACAACAAACTCCATTTGAATTCCAGCAAAATGGAGATACTATGGCTACAAAACAGTAACAATCAAGCACCTGACTTGAAAATCACATTTGGAACCTATGAACTCCTGCAAAAAATCCAGGTAAAAAGCCTCAGAATTCTGTCGGACTCAACTCACCATGTTTCCACAAATCCAAGCAACAGTAAAAAGCTGCCACTTTCAATTACATAACTTATGAACACCATGTCACTCAAAGGGAAGTTATACCTGCTCAGAGCGGTTCATGCCATGATACCTATGTGACTGGACTACTGCAATGCATTGTACAAAGGCCTAACAGATAAGGCCCTCCACAAACTCCAGAAAATACAAAACTCCACTGCACAATTGATAAGAAGGTTGCAAATCATATGACTTCACATCTATGCTATACAAGCTACAATGGCTGCCAATAAGATTCAGAACAAAATTCAAAATTCTGACACCAACTTACAGGGCTTTCAAAGGAGATGGACCTATCTACTTGAACGAAAAGCTCTCCTCATATATGCCTTCCAGACCACTAAGATCCACTCACAAAGCCTCCATAACAAACCCATTGACAAAAGAGATGAGAAGAATAGATACATTGTAAGGAAGGTGGACCCTTGAGCCGAGACGAGGTTGTTGCCACAACCAAGGGGAGGCCTTCGGTGATCCTCGTCATCGGGAGGCTGTTCCGAGAGAGAGAGCCCAACAGGACCTTCACCTACACCAGCCCACGTTCCCTGCGGGTTGAGCCTTTGGGTGCCGGGGCTGGCAGGACTTAGGTGCGGGTCTCTCAGACAGCAGGCGGAAGGCAGGTTGGGCATGCCAAGGGTCGAGGCAGGCAGCAGGCTATGTGAGATAGAAGCCAGGCCAAGGTCTGGGCAGGCAGCGGACAAGCAGGAGCGATGGACCAGGCTGAGGATCAGGGCAGGCAGCGGACAAGCAGGAACAATGAGATGAGCAGGGTCAGAACCAGAAGATCAATCCAAGGGAACAGGAACAAGGAGGAGATGGAACAGGTCTAGGGCTGCAGATCTAGGGATGCAGTGGCATTGGTGGCGTCAGGGCACCAGAAGAAGACCACAATGGCGGTGAACCGCGCTGGGACGTGGCAGCGGTGGAGAGACGCTGGAGCGGGCTTCCTGCCCGTGCAGGTGAGGAAACTTGGCCCAACTCCCCGAGGGCCAGGTCACCTAACATACATGAAATCAATCCTTCTTGGGAGCAGCACCTGCCCTTTGTAACTCCCTCCCAGAAGAACTATGAAAACTATGACAAAATACATGACTACACTTACTTCAAGAAGCAAATCAAAGTCTAGTTTTTCTATAAAGCCTTTAGTACTAAACTAGGAATCCAAAGCTGCTAAACTGACTATGGGAACTGTTTGGCTTTTACCTCAACTTGCCTTAAAACATGCTGCTACAATGCAAAGTTATGCTATGGGACAACTTATTCCTTAGAGCTACAGCTGTTAAAGCTTAGTCAGGATTGCTAATCAATTTTAGAGTTAGGCCTGTAGGCAAACCTTAATTTTGTCAAACTATAATATGATATTGCTGCTATAAATATCCTGTTTATAGCTAAATTTCTAATATGCTGTAACCCACTTTGAGTGAATCTCATATTAAAAAAGGCAGGAATTAAATTCAAGGAACACATAAATAAAAAGAGATATTAAAAAAATACAAAATTTGCCCTTATCAATTCTTATTAAGAAATCAATAAGATTATCAATTATCAATTAATTTCCTACCAACTGCTTTAACAAAGAAACTAATTAAAATTGTTTCCTCCACCTTCCACTTCCTAATAACTGAGGATAAGGGATTGGATATTTTCTCTTTTCATCAAAAATAAGTTGTGGAAATAAAGATCAATAAAAATAATATATAATTGAATACCTTTTTATTAGACTAAATACATTTTATGACATGCTTTCAGGAACTATATTCCCTTCATCAGGCTATTACAAAAATAAAAATACTCTTGTATTAGTTGAATGAGACGTGAGCTCTCCTGGAAGAAGGTTTGAGACTGGGATAAATACAAGTGCAAATCATCCAGCCATCTCTGGGCTTCGTGACACTCCTTGAATGTACGGACAAGTGCACATCCTATATTAGTCACAGGGAAGCATATATAAAGGGGACTGAACTAGTCTAAGCATGAATTGTGTGAGCAGCAATGCCTGTGTCATCAAAGCTTCGACCATGCCATTTTTTTACACATCACAGCCATTTGGTCCTCAACAGAGAGCTTTTGAATGCAGAAGAGCTGTCAAATAGATGTGGTTGGGTTTTGGTTTTTCAGCTTGCTCAAATTCTGCAAAATACTGTGCCTAGAGCTAGAGAGGTTTGTTGTTTTTTTTGGTAGCTATGTGCTTATCCCTGGCAGAATCTCTGCTCATTTGAAAAAGATATTTGCTCTTGGATTGCCTGTAGCTTTAAACACTGCATGTCCAAGTAGTAGTGCAGCTCAATAGCATTGTGACATCACTGAGCAGTAGCAGCCTGCATGCCAATTGGTTCCATCTGATGATTACATAGATATTGCTGCATTCCATCACTAGTCATGTGATGCACAGTAAATGCTTATTAAAATGGCCAAGCTAAGGACATTAAATAATTTTAAATGTGATGTGCTGAATAAGCTGCTTCTGGTGTACTTTATTATGCAAGTAAAGGACCATCAGGAATACAGAACTGAAGGAGATAGATTACAGGAAAAGTAAATGTAGTGTTTAACTGAGAAATAATCATTTTCTGTGCACAATAATGAGGTCAGTATCAAGATTTATTGACCCAGGAGGTTAATATTGATCAAAGCAAAGCCAAGTTAAATATTAGGCCTTGAAGTAGAGTAATCTGGATATTGACGTCTTACAGCTAGCTGAACAGGTCAATACATCTGAGTGCCAGAGGCTGCAACTCTTTTATGCATCACTGTTTGATGAGATTAAATATATTGGTTGTGTCCTTTGGATTTGCTAAAACTCCAGTAGAGGCTCACAAGGGAAACATTTCTGAATACAAACAGGGTACTCAGAAGAAAAACATAGACAATAAAGAGAGAAAAGGACCAAAAGGTAAAGGATTATCTAAGCCTTTATACTGCTGAGGCAATACTGCAGAATCTACCTATTCTCTAGTTTTATCTGTACATCCTCTGGGCTTATTTCATAAGTTCTTGAATTTAGTTATTGGTTTGGCTTCCACCACCTCTAAGCATTCACCACTCTCCCAGTGAAAAAGTATCTTAAATTGCTCCTAAGTCTACTCTTTATGCTCTGCATTTCGTTATTCCTTGTTTTAGAACTTCCATTGCAGTCACACAACATACATAGAAAATCTGATGCATCCAGAAATGACATTATTTTAGAGCAAGTATTTGGATTTTATTCTTCAATGGTCCTATTTGTGGGGTTACCTGTCTATGAAGATTTTATACTTCCTGGCCACTTTGTCTCCTCTCTTTCCCTTGGGTCTAGTTATCTTGCTCTACAAGGATAGTCTTTCTAAATACCTGACCCAGACTTGCTTTCTGTCTTTGCTTTAGGGATATGCATTCATTTTCTAACTAGCAGGCCGATGCAGTAAAGTGCGCTCAGGTTGAGCGCACTGTTAGCCCCCGTTTGGACGCGCGTTTTCGACACGCTATTTTTACCCCTTATACAGTAAGGAGTAATAGCGCGTGGAAAATGCGCTGCCACCCCCCCGAAACTAATAACGCCCGCAACATGCAAATGCATGTTGATGGGACTATTAGTTATTCCCGCGTGATTCAGAAAGTAAAATGTGCAGCCAAGCCGCACATTTTACTCTCAGAAATTAACGCCTGCCAAACAGGCCAATACAGTACAGTGCGCTCCTTTGGAGCGCACTGTTAGCCTGTCATTGGACGCGCGTTTTCCCTTACCCCTTATTCAGTAAGGGGCGGAAAACGCGCGTCCAATCCGCCGAACCTAATAGGGCCATCAACATGCAAATGCATGTTGATGGCGCTCGATTCAGAAAGTAAAATGTGCAGCCAAACCGCACATTTTACTTTCAAAAATTAGCGCCTACCCAAAGGTAGGCGCTAATTTCTTCCGGCACTGGGAAAGTGCACAGAAAAGCAGTAAAAACTGCTTTTCTGTGCACCTTCCGACTTAATATCATGGCCTAATTTAAATACTGAATCGCGCGCACCGGCAGAGCGGGCATTTGCCCGCTCTCCCGTGGACTTTACTGTATCGGCCTGAAAGGCAGGCGTTAATTTCGGCCGGCAGCGGGGAAGTGTACTGAAAAGCAGAAAAAACTGCTTTTCTGTACACCCTCCGACTTAATATCGCTATGATATTAAGTCGGAGGCCCCAAAACTAAAAAAAAATTAAAAATCTGCCTGCGGCCTTCGGGTTAAAAACGCTCAATTATGCCGGCGTCCGATTTCCGAACCCGTGGCTGTCAGTGGGTTCGAGAAACGATGCCAGTAAAATTGAGCGTCAGCTGTCAAACCCGCTGACAGCCGCCGCTTCTGTCAAAAAGGAGGTGCTAGGGACTCGCTAGTGTCCCTAGCGCCTCCTTTTACCATGGGCCCTCATTTGCATTTTTTGTTTTTCTGAATTGCGCGCCTAGGAGAATGGCTTGGGTGCGTGCCGGGAGAGTGGGCACTCGCCCGCTTTCCTGCGGGTTTTTCTGTATCGGCCCAAAAGTGAAAAATACATCGGTAAACCTTATTTTGTTAGAAAACAAAACAAGAAAAGGGTTTCTTTTATTTTCCTTTTGTTTTGCAAATTAAAAAAAAGCACCACTAGCATAAAAACATAAGAAATTGCCATACTGTTTCCAACAGTGGCTAACCTAGGATACAACTACCTGGCAAGAACCCAATCATTAAATAGATCTCATGTTACTAATTCTGGTAATAAACAGTGGCTATTCCCTAAGTCAATTTGACTAATAACACTTTATGGACTTCTCCTCGGAACTTGTCCAAATCTTTTTTTTAAACCCAGCTAAGCTAACTGCCTTAACCTCATCCTTTGGCAACAAATTCCAGAGCTTAATTGAGTAAGTGAAAAAGAATTTTCTCTGATTTGTTTTAAATGTGCTACTTTCTAACTTCATGGATTTCCCCCTAGTCCTTCTATTATTTGAAAGAGTAAACAACCGATTCACATTTACTCATTCTAATCCTCTCATGATTTTATAGATCTCCATCATATCCCTCCCCCCCCCCCCCAGCTTTCTCTTCTCCAAGATGAACAGCCCTAGCCTCTTTAGCCTTTCCTCATAGGGGAGCTGTTCTATCCCCTTTATCATTTTGGTTGCCCTTCTCTGTACCTTCTCCAGTGTATCTATATCTTTTTTGAGATGGATGACCAGAATTGAACTCAAGGTGTAGTCTCACCATGGAGCGATACAGAAGCATTATGACATCCACCATTTTATTCACCATTCCCTTCCTAATAATTCCTAACATTCTGTTTGCTTTTTGATTGCTGCAGCACACTGGACTGATAATTTCAATGTATTGTCCAGAATGACACCTACATCTTTTTCCTGAGTGGCAGTTCCTAACATAAAATCTAACATCGTGTATCTACAGCATGGGTTATTTTTCCCCTACATGCATCATTTTGCACTTGTCCACACTAAATTTTATCTGCCATTTGGATGGCCAATCCTCCAGTCTCATAAGGTCCTCCTGCAAGTTATCATTATCCGTTTGTGATTTAAGTACTCTGAATAATTTTGTGTCATCTGCATTTGATTACCTCACTCGTGGTTCCCCTTTCCAAATCATGTATAAATATATTAAAATGAACCGTACAAACCCTTCACCTGGTGTTTATATTTATATATAAGGTGTTCTCTGCCAGCCTACTCGAAATATTTATTTAAATTAAATATAAGTTTAATTTAAATTTAATAGGAATGCAGGGGATGGTTTCATATATTAATAGACCACCTCCTCGGTGTCATTATTGTTCTAATCATAAACGCACCCTCCAGCCTCCATTTTTATTAGAAAATGTATTTTTCATAAAAATCTCATGAGATGGGCTGCAGAGAAACCCCTTTTTTTATTTTTTGTTTTATGAGCTTCAATTTATTTTTCTTCATGTAAAACACACTTAAACTGTTTATTCAGCCGTCGGAAATATAACTGTTATACTTAGCTTTGAAATGTCTCGAATAATCCCGAACGCCGTCAGGATTTGGGCAAAGACGGAGGCTCGTTTGAGCACCGGAAAATTGAAGCAACAATTCTTGAAAAAGGAAGAAATGAGGATGAATATACCCTGAGGAAGACAGCACTTGTCGAAAGTTGCGCAAGTCGGGATTATTCGAGACATTTCAAAGCTAAGTATAACAGTTATATTTCCGACGGCTGAATGAACAGTTTAAGTGTGTTTTACATGAAGAAAAATAAATTGAAGCTCATAAAACAAAAAATAAAAAAAGGGGTTTCTCTGCAGCCCATCTCATGAGATTTTTATGAAAAATACATTTTCTAATAAAAATGGAGGCTGGAGGGTGTGTTTATGATTAGAACAATAATGACACCGAGGAGGTGGTCTATTAATATAATGAAACCATCCCCTGCACTCCTATTAAATTTAAATTAAACTTATATTTAATTTAAATAAATATTTCGAGTAGGCTGGCAGAGAACACCTTATATAAAAATATAAACACCAGGTGAAGGGTTTGTACGGTTCATTTTACATACACTTGGAGAGGATCTCGTTTTTGAAATAGTAAATATATTAAAAAGCACCAGTCCAAGTATAGATCCCTGAGGCACTCCACTGTTTACCTCTCTCCACTGAGAAAACTGACCATTTAAACTTACTCTCTGTTTCCTGTCTTTTAACCAGTTTGCAATCCACAAAATTGCATTGCCTCCTATCCCATGACTTTTTAATTTTCTTAGAAGCCTCTCATGAGGGACTTTGTCAAACGCCTTCAGAAAATCCAAATGCACTACATCTTCTGTCTGAACTTAAAAAACTCAACCCCTTTCCTCCCATATTTACCTTATTTATGTGGTATCTGAAGTTGAAATGGAGCAGGAACAATCCTCAGTTGCTCCTGCCCTTCTGGGTCCTGTTTTCAAAATGGCAACTACCAGCCCTGAGTCTGGTACCATTTTGTTATATGGCCATTCAGCATAGGCCATACAACAAAATGGTGCTAGCTGGCACCATTTTGTAAATAGAGTGACTGGGCCAGGAGCACCTGGGGATTATTCCTTCCCTGCTTTGATGTTTGAGACCCTATGGAAGGGGTGTCAGGGTTTCTGGAGTCAGGGAAATCCACCTGAGTGACACGGGACTGCAAGGCAGAACTCTGGACTGAACAAGGGCTGGTCTTCTGCTTAGCCAGCCCCCTGTCCCGCAGGTTGAATCCTTGGGTTTGGGGGACCAGTAGATCTTTGAGGTGGCAGTATATGGTAGTGAGTCTGTATAAGCTGGAACCAGACTAGACAAGGCAAGGCTGAAGGCAAGGCTTGGCCAAGGCAGGCAGGGCTTTGGCAGGCTGGATGAGACAGGCAGGGTTGGGCAGGATGGGCGAGGCAGGCAGTGCTTGGCAGGTTGGACAAGGCAGGCAGGGCTGAGGAAGCTGGACAAGGCAGGCAGGACTTGGTACACAGAGGCAAAGCAAGACTGGGTACTGGGCAGGACCTGGAACTAGACAAGGCACAGGTTGAGCCAAGGCAAGGTAAGGACATGACTCTGGTACAGGCAGGATTGGACAGGATACTAGAACAAGCAGGACTGGCAGAGCATGACAAGACTAACTAAGGACAAGACCAAACAAGGCAGACTAGGGCAGGATTTAGAAAGGCAAACAAGGATAATACTGAACAGAGAACATATAAGCCTGAAGGCAATGTGGCAGGAGGCCCGTAGGTCACTAGGCAATAGGAAGGCCTGGATAGGCCACAAAGCAGAATACTAGACAGTGTAAGCCCGAAGGCTTCAAGACAAGGCAAGGAACAGAGCAAGAACGCCCAAAGGCGGCAAAGCAAGAAGCAAGAAGGCCCTTATGTCACAAGGCAAGGCAAGGAACGAGGCTCAGGTCATGGAGCCAAGAATGACACCATGAGAAGACAAAGGTACACTGGCAAGGCTGAGACTTAGGCATGGCAAGAGCAGCGAGGAGGAGCTTAGCAAGGCTAGTGGTGAAGCTTACTGAAGGCCTCCGCTGGTGAGGAGGCACCATTGCAGGAGGCAGCAAGGCAGGATGAGGCTGTGTAGCAGCTAAAATCCTAATGAGGGGTAAGAGATATCTGGGAGGGTGAGGGGATAGGGGAAGCCGTGAGGAAGGGTGATTTCAATTTTTAAATGGCAGCAGTGCTGAAGGTTTTCAGCGGGGGGAGAGCCCTTCCTTTCCTTTTCACTTTGCTGTTTGTTTTGTTTTTAATAAATAAAACAAAAAATAAAGAAAAAAAACCTCAAAGAAAAAAAAGAAAATATATGGTGAAGGAAATTTTTGATTTGTGTGTTCATTTTGGTCTTTACCTGCCTCCAATGTTTTTAAGTGTTTCAGTAATAAAAAAAAACTAACAATGAAACAAAAGGTTTTTCCGTGCACACTCTATTTTGCAGTGGAGATTCCATGCTCCAGTTCATATCTCCTGATGGAAATTTCCAGCTCGAATCCACTCATTTCCTGGTTCCCTGCAGTCTCTTGTCTATCGCCCTGTCCTATTTGATTCAGTAGGACAGGTGGGGTTGGAGTCCTGGCCACCTCACACCACAGAACTCTGCCCCGCCCCAACCCCCCACAGGGCCCTTCTAATCTGGGACTCTTCTTCCTTGCTTCCTTAAATCTTTACCCTGGATACTATCTTAACATGCTTTCTGTAGCATTGGTTGGCTGTTTCCTCTACTTCTCCCTGTTGGACTTTCCAGTGCAGATTATAAATTCCATCACATCTTCTAAAAGCTTTTTCTTTTCAACACAGTGTGTTGTTAGGGTGTTACTAAATCTTTCTATAAAGTATTTTAGTTTCCAGTTATTTCGAAATGTGACTCACAAAGATCTCCATCCTTCTGTGGGGACTTCTAAAGCTGTGTTCTTGGCTCTATCCAAGTCCTCCTCCCTCCCTATGTCCTTCAGCTTTAGCTTCCCCCTCCATGCCAAAGATACACAACTCTGCATTTCCAGTTCTGACTTCACCTCTGTTCAAACCAGCATGATTAATGCCATCTTCTTCTAACAGTCTTCAAGTCAGCATGAATTCCTCATCTTCCTTTTTCACTTCCCGCCTACACATCTCCCATTTTTGTTTCTATCCATGGAATCCTTATCTCTCCTATCCCTCACTGAACTGAATCTTAACCTGAACTGAAGAACAGGGTGGCCCATGGAAAAGTAGCCTGCCTCCAGTGCACTGGTATTGGAGACGGGCTACTTTTCCATGGGCCACCCTGTATAATCTGATCCATTGTGTGTTCTCATCAGCACTGTCATTTGGTAAAGTTTTAGATGCTCTGATAGCGTGAGCCAGGTGGGTCCAAGTGATTCTAGCAGAAAGTGTTTATCCAATTTATTAAATATTTATAAAATTAACAAAATTCTATTATATAAACCATGAATATAAACAAAATATGAAGATATATACAGGTTCCTTACCATACAATCACATAATAACAAAAGGAAACCACATCACTAACATTCTTAATTTAAAAAAAATTACAATTTAATTCGTGATACTTAACATTGTAGATGCATTGTTACATAGAAATCTTTATATGAAATTGCATGCATAGTATTGTTAGATAGCACATATCTTAAAAACTCACAAAATTACACATGTAACATAAAATACATTGATTCAAAATCAATTCAAGATTCAAGATTCAAAATTGCACAGGCTGGGTAAACAAATAAGCGTGGGAATAGCTTGCTTATTGAGGCAGTTACTACCCCTAACCAATTAAGCTAGACTCTTCACTTAGATGCAGTTACAGCACTGCTCTCTACATTAATGGTGGGGGTGGAAGGGAATTGGAACCAAAAGGTTACTAAGGACCAAGAGTAACAGATAAGTATGAGAAAAAAAAACAAGTGTGAAAGCTTGCTGGGCAGACTGGATGGACCGTTTGGTCTTCTTCTGCCGTCATTTCACTGGATGGACCATTTGGTCTTCTTCTGCCGTCATTTCTATGTAAGATGGCGGGGTTTTGCATCTGCAAATGTGGTAGTGATATTGAAAAGTGATTTATGAGAAGGTAGATGGACACAAGGAAATGTTAATTTGTGACTGAGATTTTTGCACAGAGAAGGTCCACATCAGTGTAGACCAGCGGTTCTCAACCTGTGGGTCGCGACCCCGTTGGGTGTTGAATGACGATTTGCCAGGGGTCGCCTAAGACCATCGGAAATATGGGTTTTTTGTCTATTCTAACGTGTAAAACTTGTCATTGTACAAATTTTTTCCATTGGTAGTTACTATTTTTTACTATAATTGTCATTCGAGGATAGATGTTGCAGACAACTGAATCAGAATGATTTCAAACAGTTTAATTGTCGCAGCATAAATATTTTTAACAGTTTAAATTACTGTCCATCAAACGGCGTGGAGTAATGCAACGTTACGCCATTTCGGGATCAAAGATATTATTTCTATGGTGAAGATTTACGCACGTCGTGACATACTTGAAAACCACTGCCGTTTCTAATTAGTAATACGCCATCGTTTTATAGTCCATGTTATTGAAGGTAATATTTTCATTATGGAACAACCCATGAAAATGGATCTCGAACAAAAGAACGTTAAGAAAAGAAAATATAATGACGATTTTTTACGGTATGGTTTTACTTCAATAGTTAAAGCAGGAATTGAGAAACCCCAATGTGTTATTTGTAATGAAGTTCTATCAGCCGAATCTATGAAGCCGAACAAACTGAAACATCATTTTGATAGCAAGCATCCGAGCTTTGCCATGCTTTTCAAATTTTCACATAAGTATGCAATATGAATGTGGTGAATACGCAATAGAAAAGTAAATAAATGCAAGTCATAAAGATAACATTTCATTTATTTGTAATTTAATTATAAGCAGAAATATATACAGTTCAGTTACTTAGGCCTATGAACGAAAATAATTTCACGGTTGGGGTCGCCACATAGTGGGGAATTGTATTAAAAGGGTCGCAGAACTATAAAGGTTGAGAACCGCTGGTGTAGACCATTTGATTGAATAGAGGTCAGTCAGTAGTTAAATTTTGTCAATGGCAAGCTTTTATAAGGGAGGAACAACTATGGCTGTCAACATCTTTAGTCTATATGTGGTATAAGAGAAGCATTGGAGAAGAACTATGTCTTTCTACCCATGTTGTGATTGAGGAACCTGGAATATTAACAAATACATCCCCCAGAAGAAGCCTTTATTGGTGAAACAAGTGAGCCCATTGTTGGGATACAGGGAATTATTGATTGTTAATCAGTGGGATAAGATATTTTAAAAGAGATTTTATGGTATTGTGTAAGTGTGGATATGTTTATTATAAGGATATGTGTGGTATGAGGTTGTGAGCGAGATACAAATTTATGTATTTTATGTTATATGTGTAACTGTGAGTTTTTAAGATATGTGATGTATAACAATATCATGTATGCAATCTCATATAACAATTTGTATGTGTCAATGCATCTACAGTGTTAAGCAATTATAAGAATAAAATTGTAACATATTTTTCATTAAGAATGTTAGTAATGTGGTTTCCTTTTGTTATTAAGTGATCACAGTATATATAAAGTATGAAAACCACCATCAATATTGTGAAAATGTACAAATTCCAAATATATTTACATTGTGTACAAGAATGCATATGAATTGTTATTTATGAGGAAATAAACAGTTATGTACATAGTGCTCAATTCACCCAAATTACTTTGGTCTCTGAAGGGTATAGAGTAGGAAATTTTTCAGGGTTAGCTGAATTGCAAGAATGAAAAAAAAGATATTCATGAGATATTAAAAAAAAAAAAAAGAGAAAACATTCATCTTGACCTGAAAAAAAAAAAGATATTTGAGGATTGGTAAGAAGAGGATCCACCATACACACTCTATTAATGCCCACTGACATTTTCAGACATCTAAAAGGGATAATAATGTATGATACATTGAGAGTAGTGGCCAGTCTGATAGGTTTATTTTTTCGCTTTATTGGAGTCATGGGGCCTCTTTCTCACATTGAATTTTTAAACATAAGATCCAATTATTTTTATGTGCAGGTTATAAAATCGGGCGTAGATTTGTTCGTGCTGGGTTGCGTGAACAAATCTACGCCCGCGCATAAGTTTAAAAATCTGGCCCATAACTCTTCTGAAAATTACCTCCTTAAAAGTCGATTTTCAAAGCCCTTCATGCGCCAAAGCTGGGAGATACCCGCTTGTCTTGGGCCGGCGCCTGCGGCACAGATTTAAAAAAGTGAATGAGTATGTGTATATATCGCCCGGTGCGCACACAAATCAAAATGTTTTAAAAAGGGGTGGGGTGTGAGCATGGCCTGGACAGGGCATAGGCCTTCCGGGATGTTACCTTGAAATGTGTGTGTGAGTATTTACCTGCTCAAGCGCGCTTTGTGGGCCCCCTGCAGCGTAACTTTACTTCTGCTACGGATGGTGTGTAAGTATTAAAATAAAATAAACTAGGCAAGTTAACGGGGTTTTAAGGGTCAGGGTTAAAAGGGAGGCTAAATAACAGGGAGGGGTTGGAAATCTGATCCGTTAAGGGGGCGAACTGGGAGCGAAGTGAAAAAAAAAAGGGCTATTGTTTCAGTGCACATATCTAATAAAATCCCCCCACTTAAGTGGTAGAGCCGACATTTGCACGCACGTGCACGCATCCATATAAAATTTTGCTCACATGTATGCACATACAGCTGATTTTAGATTGTACGCACATATACACTTATATATTATAAAATGGCTGCATCTCTGGCCCAGGCGACTGTTTGAAAGTTCCCGTTCCCGTGAATATGGCCCCCAGTTTGAAAGGTTTGCTGTAATGTTTTTGATAGACTGATTTAACAAAATACAACAATTTAAAAAAAAAATCAAGAAATCAGCTGCTCTGCATGAGAACTTTCAAAGTAAGGGTTGAAAAATATTTGGAAGAGTTGATGGGATTACTTGGGGAAAATAATATGTGTGGGGCTAAGTATTTTCTTAAATAAAATGAAATTACATTACATGAAATAAAGTACAACTGATGAGCTAAATACATATGACAGCCAAAAGATTTTTTTTGCTACACAATCAATAAATCCTCAAAAAATATTAGACAAACATATATTTTCAGAATCAGATGTTAATTCCTTTGTAGTTTGTATACAAGTTGACTTTTGCATATGCTATACTTGAATATTAAACCTGATACTGGCCCCTAACCACTCATCCTAGGCTAGGGAAGAGTGCTGTGGGCTCTCTCCATCTCTGTCACACGGAGGGGAGTGAGCCCTTGTGCTGAAGAGACACTGCGGCAGTAGGTCTTCTGCCTAGCCAAACCCCCCCCCCCCCCCCCTCGGGTTGAGCCTTCAAATTCTGGCGGCCGGCAGGACTTTCCTGTCATGACAGAAGCTAGACATCTGGGTGAGCTGAGCAAGGTTGAAGAGCGGAGCGAGGTCCAAGACGAGAAGCGCAGGAACCAACACCAGGGCGCATAAGGACAATGGAGAGTGGAACAGGGAACCACAGGACTCACAAGGAGGACACCAGGAGCAAGGTGGCAAGCTGCAACACCAGTGACACATAGGAACATGCTGGGCAACTAGCACTGCTAAAAAAAAGCAGGAAATCTGTTATGAAGGCACTGGGTAGCAGTTCTGAGCCTTCCTTTATGCAAGGCAGAATGTGATGTCATCTGAGTGTGGCACAGGTAGTCCTGCCAGCAGACCTATAAAAGGGCTCAAGAGCTGCAGGAAGGTGCACCATGTTCCTTGGATGCAGCATGATGCCAGAGGTGCTTCAGATCAGAGGTGAAGGGCGTTACAGGCACTGCCCTGTTGCCTGAATGGTCAGTCTGCCCCTGAACTCATATGAAGAGAATTGATGCTGCTCCATGGGAGGTGAGGCAGAACTGCCTTGGCTGAGCAGAAATACTGAATGAATGTCTTTCAAAAGACTGAAGTAATTTTAAGCAACAATAAGAATTAGAACTGTGTTAATGAGTTTTGGGACTCACGCCTAGAAGTCAGGCAAAGCTGATGTGGACACAGGAATGTTAGGTGCAGTTTCCCTGTGAGTATATTGGAAATTAATCAGGAACTAATTTGAAATGAGAGATGGCTTAGGTTCCCTTAGGTTTTCTAGAACTTTGTGGACATATTGAAATTTAACCAGGGAGTAATCTGAAATGAACTGTAACTATTTCTCTTGAGTCTTCCAGAACTTTTATAATTATGTATATACGGCAACTCTCCAAGTAAGTTGGATTGTGTGGGCTAAACCTTCTTTTTAAATTAAATTAAACTTTGAGTTTAGGATCCTGCAGAAGCAAATAGGAGGGAGAAGTTCAGACTGTGTTCTAAGGAGTCAAACTGACTGGAGGGTAAGGACTTCACAGGTAACTTTCCACTTTTTCTGAAAAAATCTTATTTATAATCATGTGTGGTTGTAGATCTTTTACCTATGGGTTTACATAGAATAAGTACTTGAGCACTAAAAGTTGTTTAAAGCTGTGTTTTCTTCAGATATATCTTTTTAAGAACCTCAATAGTGTCTACAACCAGGGACTCAAAGATGTCTTCAGTTACTTTCATCTTTACTGCTAGTTCATCCTCTGAGTATTCAGTCCATTGAGCTTCTTCTTTGTGGAGCTCCTGGATCTAAATAACAGTATATGAAAATGAAATAAATTTACTTCAAGGATGCTAAATTTCTACACAGATTACAATAACTAGATATACATTAAATAAAAGCTAGAGAGCTGGTAAACTTGTGTATTTCTGACTGTCTCTGATGAGATTTGGTAGACATGATATTTTATTAGGTTGTGCTTTTTCCTTTTACTTTCTCCTGGATAATGCCAAACCCACCCATAATTGAATTCTCCTATGGTGAAATTTAAACTTAGCTGTTAATTTCCTTTCCTTTGGTCCTGCCATACCAGTCCAAACAAGTGGATTATGTCCTCCCTGCCAGCAGATGGAAACAGAAAATAAAAGCTCAAAGCTGATTTCACTCCCACTATAGGGGTCTGGAATTGCCTTCAGCTCTTTAGTATCTTATGTCAAAGCTAAGACAACAGAAGGCAATTGTTTTGGTTTTTTTTGTTTCCAAATCACCACCACAACCAAAACCTGATGCAGCCAAGAAACTTCACTCCATAGTCATTAACCCAGCAATCAAATAATCCCTACACCAAGGTCATGAGTAGGCCAACTACCTTCAGTGTGGGCAACAATGTACTCGCTGCAAGTTTTCTGAACTTGTCAGACTAAGAACCTTTGGTCACTATGGCTTCCCTGAGTGGGTTCTGGACTGGTCTGGCAAGTCTAAAGGAAAGGAAATTAACAGCTAAATTAAAATTTCACCTTCCTTATCATCCATGCCAGACCAGTCCAAACAAGTGGGACATATCATCAAAATTCCACCCACACCAGGTCGGAGGAAGCCACAATAAATGTCAGGACTCCTTTGTCCAAGGCATAGCCTTTCTCGGCCTGCACACCCACACTTAGTCCTTAGAGCTGGTAATCAACAGAGATAAGGGTGCTGCCCTGCCATTATCCTTTGGTAAGACAGGTTCTGATTCTGCCTGTGAGGAGTCCTGCACTTTCGTCAAGTAAGTTTAACAGCCCTTTAGGACCTGCTAACTCTTGTTGGAGCAGGCTAAAGTGCTCCTCTCTTGATTCCTCCTGAAATCAATACTTTTGAAACTACTGTGCTTTAATAGGAAACATCAATGAACCTAGCCAAGAAAAAATTGGTCCCCTACAAAATTCTGAAAGGTGACCTACAACAGACTTGAGAATGGCCTGCTCTGACCTGGCCTACATCACTCTACCTTCTCACCATCATAATTGAGAAAAGCCTGATTCTGACAGAAGTAAAATACTATCCTTAAAAGGAGGATAATATTGGGCTCAGAGATACCTTTTCTGTTAAAATTACCAAAGGCCACCAAGGAGACTGACTTCAACAACAAGGCTCAAAGAGGTGCCTATGAGGCTTGCGAGTAAAGTAGGCCAGATCCCCTTCAAAACTAAATTCAGATTCCAAGTTGAATAGACCTTCCACAGTGGAAGACATGCATTCCTGACTCATTAGAAGAAAGTATCCCATCTGAAAGAGTAGTAAGACAACTTCCATGTCTGTCTCCCTTCCAGCAAGCCAGGGTCAATGTATTCCCTCTGTGGAGTTTTGAAAGCTATGACTTTGTCCCAGTTTCCTCTGGTGGAAGAACAAGATTGAAGGAATGGATCCCTCAAAGGGAAATATTGCCGCCTCCGCAAACCTGTCTCACAGAGGTACCAAACTCTAAGTCAGGTCTGCTAAGTGATCTTCTTTCATGCCACTGAAGGTTGTAACCTGTGAAACTAAGTATCCTCATTATGCAGCCTGGTCCTTTCAACAGCTAAGGCTGTAAACCCTAAAATATCCCTCCATTCTCTTTTACAACTTAAAAGAATCCTCTGACTGGGGAAAAGGGGAAAGGAGAATCTCTGCTTACTTTGTCTAGGCTACATCCAGGCAGTTATGGTTCTACAAGGATATCCAAACCCTGAGCTCCTGCTTTCTTTTTTTCATTGAAGGGGCCTAAGAGCACCCAGGTATAAGGGATCCCTCTCAAATTACTGCCTTCTCATTGCTGCAGGAAGTCAGGCCCCAGAATTAAGGTTTACCAGCTTCTCTTCTGAGGAGGCAATCACCACCTGTCTGCTAGATTGGCTATCTGCTCCTGTCCAGCCAGTTCCCTACTCTAGCTCACCAAATGCTGCCAAGGATAAGCTAAAGTTCTTCTGTGTAGGGCTATGGATAAGAGCTAGGAATGGCTCGAAGAAAAATCCACGGATGCTGCCCAAGCAGGACCACATGGAATTTTTAGCTTTATAACAGTGTGAGGGAGTGTATAGGAATCTCCCTCAATCTACCTCAAAGGACCGGGCACAGCATCTCACCCTTTCCTCCTTAAGAAAGAGACCCACAGGGAATCCTGGGTAAAGGGAGGAGCCCTTCCCCAGAGCATAAGACCGGCGGTCCAAGAATGCTTAGATGGGTCCTGGGGAGATGACGGAGTCCCAGCATGTGCTAAGATCAGATATGTCTCAAGGTTGGTTAAAGATTTTCCCTTGAGTAAAGATTTCACTGTTTTGGGAGACTGTTTTGCCTAAGGTGAAATGCTATAGGGGTATGCTTTCTCTTTGCACTGCTGTTTTGAAATACCTGAAGTAAAGATGCTGCCATTTTTATTAATCTCACTGTAAATAAAGATCACTGAAGCACAGCCAGAGTCTACGTGTGGTTTTCTCTGGCTGTACCCAAGCTTCTTGCCACTCAAGTTACCATATATGGTGGAAGCAGTGGGATAACCTTCCTAAAGCACGAAGCATAGACAAGGATCCACAGCTGCAGAGCAGAGAAAAAAACAACTTTTTAGAGTTTTTCTCTTTTCCTGGGGCCTCCCAGTTCCACCCCAGCTTGTACACAGGCCAAGGGGGCTATCCTTGCCTGATTAGTTGGAGGGCAAGATGTCAGAAATGGCCGGAAAGACCAGCATGCTTTTTTAAAAAATTTGTTTTGCCTTCCTATCCCTAGAGATACACTTAATATGGAGCAGGTAATTCTAATACTGGTAACTGGCCAGCAGCAGCTGCAAAACACTCTGCAGGCACAAATTACCCAGCAGGAGGCATTGCAAGAGCAAGTGTTGTAGCAGCTTATAGCCCTAATGCAGACAGCCCAACCAGTGCAAGCGGCTGTGACCTGTCCACCACCAGTGACATCGACACTCCTCAAAATGTCCCTGGGCAAAGACCCAGATGGTTTTTTGAAGAATTTTGAGCGCACCGCAAAACTGGCAGGGTGGCCAGAAGACTGGTGGGCTACATATCTGGGGAATTTACTTACTGGACTGACTCAAGATGCCTATCAAACAGCTAATACAGATGGGATGGCCACCTATCCAGAAGTCAAGGCAGCAATTCTAGGGTGAGCGGGGCTCACCCCAGAAGCATACAGACAGTGATTTTGACATGGAACTCTATAGGTGGGAGAGAACCCTAGGAACCTGTTCCGCTAGCTTAAGAACACCGCTTGGAAGTGGCTGCACCTAGAAGGGAAAACCAGAGTGGAGATAGCCAATGCAGTACTCCCGGAACAGTTCCAGGACAGCCTCAACCCACCCATGAGGCACTGTCAGAGGCATATTATCAGGCCCAAACTATGTCAAAACCGCCAGGTCCTTGAGAGAAACCCCTCAATCTGGATAGGGGTCATTGGAGTCCTAAGTCTCAGAGGTCTTGACTGTAAGCAGAGCTGGTGCGGCCAGACGGTTCACCCCACCTGCAATCTGTAGTTGGACTGCCATGCTTCAGTTGTGGCGAAAGAGGTCATTTCACAGGGAAGATGAGGTGATGCACATTCATGCAGTCACTCCACACTGTTGTAACTTTGTAGATGTCTCTAGCCAAGGAGTTTCTGTGATCCCAGTTGAGTTGGATGGGGTCCAACACATGGGCTAGTTGACTCCAGAAGTGTGAAAATGCTCGTACAGAGGAATCTGATGAAGCGTGTCCAAACTGACTATAATAAAGTAGTAACCCTGGTATGTATTCATGGGGACCATCGACAATATCCCACCAGCCAGGAACGCCTGAAGATCCCTGCCAGTCAAGAGATGGTGGAAGTGGAGGGTACTCCCTTAACTCTCATATCCTGTGATCCTTGGATGGGACTGTCCAAATTTCAAGCCTCTTTTGACTCAGCTTATGGCAAGTTCATCCAGTCATGATCCTGAAGATTTGGAGTTCCATTGGAGGACCCTGATCTTTTTCACAAAGACTCTAAGACTCCTAAGACCCTGAGGCAATGCCAGCAGGATAAATACACCTATGCTGTGAATTTAGAGACTGCCGGGGAGGAGGGGTCAGAGTCAGAGGGAGAACAACCACTCGCCCAGAATTTCTTATCGGGTCACTTGGAGTTGGAACAGGGTGAAACAGGGAATTTTAGGCGAGCTCAGATGAAGGATGAATCCTTTAAGTGGACCTGCGAGATATACAAAGGGTGGATGGGAAGGTAGTCCCAGGGGCCCAGGGTGCAGATCCTGTTTACCCCTATTTTGTGATAAAAGTGAATTTGTGGTACAGAGTCACAAAGGGGAGTGTCGAAGAGGAGATGGTAGAACAACTCCTGGTTCCCAAACCCTATTGTCAACAGGTCATGCAGTTAGCTCACAGTCATCTTCTGGAGGGTCACCTGGAGAGAAAAAGACCTGTGAAAAGATACAGGCACAATTCTATTGGCCAGGCCTTCATAAACAGGTCCAGTGGTACTGCGAGTCCTACCCTACCTGCCAGCTCACAAAGCCTGCTGGAGTATGGGTGGCACCTCTCATACCAATGCCTATCGTCAAGACCGCCTTTGAAAGAGTATGGATCTTGTGGGACCACTCGAGAGAACGACCCGAGGAAATAAATACATTCTCATCATTCTGGACTATGCCACCACCTATTGGAGGCAGTATCCTTACGGAATATGAAGACCCTGATGGTGGCAACCACCCTAATAGAGATTTTCTCATAACTTGGGCTACCCAAGGAGATTCTGACAGATCAGAGTACCCCTTTTGTCTCCAAGGTCATGAAACAATTCTGCAACATGCTCAAAGTAAAATCTCTCTGGACCTCAGTGTATCACCCTCAGACAGATGGCCTGGTCGAGCACTGCAATCAGATGCTCAAACAGATGTTAAGAAAGTTTGGGAATGAAGATGGGAAGAACTGGGATATACTACTACCCTACACGCTGTTCGCAATCTGCAAAGTACCATAAAGCTCAATGGGGTTCTCCCTGTTTGAGTTACTATATGGAAGGAGACGGAGAGGATTTCTGGACTTCTGGATATAGCTCATGAGACCTGGGAAAAGGAAGTGAATTCCAGGCAGAACAAAGTGGACTACATGCTCAAAGTACAAGATGACTTAAAGAAGGCTAGCAAGGCAGTTCACCTGTGTCTGGAAAAGGCTCAGAGTTCTCAAGTTTGAGCTTATAATCACCCCACGGTCCAGCAACTGGGGACTGGGTCCTTGTCCTCCTTCCATTGTCAGAAAGCAAGCTATTAGCTTGTTGGCAAAGACACTATGAAGTCCTGGAGAAAACATGGCCTGTGGACTACAAGATAGCTCAGCCAGATAAGCGAAAGAAGACCCAAATCTACCACATAAACCTCCTGAAGAAATGGATACCGCAAGAATGTGGCATGGTTCAGGAAGGAGAATTTGGTCCAGAGGTCAGGCCGAAACTGGACCAAGCCCAAGTACTATTCGGAGAAGAGCTGTCCACCATATAGACAGCTGACTTGAAGCAGTTGGTAGAGAAAAGCAAAGAACTCTTCTCAAACCTGCTTGGTTGTACCCAGCTGGTACAACATCATATTATTACGTCTCTGGGAGTGGTGGTAAGCCAGTGGCCTTATGGGATCCCTGAGGGCGGGTGCCATCTTATCAAGGCTGAAGTTTTCTTTCTGTTTGCACTGCTGTTTTGAAATACCTGAAGTAAAGGTGCTGCCCTTTCTGTTAATCTCACTGTACATAAAGAACAGTGAAGCACACCCAGAGGCTACGTGTGCTTTTCTCTGGCTGTACCCAAACCTCTTGCCGCTCAAGTTACCACAAACTAGCTACAGCAATCTACAACTTCACAAGCCTAATTTAGCCTTAAAAAACTCTCTGGGAATCTTCTTTTGTGTAGAGAAGAGAGCCGTTGCTGCAGGCTGTTCCCTCCATGGCTCAGTTATCAGATAGGACAGGAGACAGGAGCTGTAAAATGTATGTGAGGTTGCTATCAGACCCCAACTGAGTCTGTCCCCAAGGGGGAAGGGAGAATCAGACCCACCAGGACCATCACCCAGAGAACCCCTGGGATTCAGCCTATGTTCCACCGAGAACCAGTCCACACATCTGCACCATTACGCTGGAGACAGAGAAATACTGAAGAGCTGAAGGCAGCTCTCTATAGGGGGAGTGAAGTCAGCTGTCTCCATCTGCTGGCAGATGGAGACAGCTGACTTCACTCCCCCTATAGAGAGCTGCCTTCTGTCTCCATCTGCTGGCAGGGGCAACATAACCCATTTGTTTGGACTGGTCTGGCATGGGTGATAAGGAAACAAGAGTTTGGCAACAAGCTGAACTTCATTGTTCATAGATCAAACCATTTTACATTTACATTTAAAATTTATTTTTAACCTGCATGCATCTGATAGTTCATAGTGGTTTACAGCATATATACATAATTAAAATCAAAGGCATCAACAACATAATAAACAATACATAGATACATCTGCATTGCTTTCATTGTTTTTTAGGTATGCCTAGCCTCATCTGATGTTGGAAATGTGACAGCGTGAGACCTGATTGACTGGAAGACCACATGAAAATATTAAATACATAACCAAACCTTCTTTATGTGTCTCTGGCTGGTGGTCAGGAAAAAAACATAATTTGTCCATATACATTGCACAATGGGGTCCACTTTGCCAATAAACACCAAACTACTGCTACTATGTTTTCTCTTAAAAATTGGGGTGTTACTATGGTTCTGATTTCTAAACTTGTATAAATGTAATTGCTTTTACTTCCAATCACAAAAAATTTCATCAAGCTCTTAATAGCAGCTGTGGATAATTTACACTCTTACGGCGTTTGCTGTAAATTACTTATGTTTTTCCAGGAGTGTCATTACGATCAGCTGAACATTGGTATGGATCAAATGAGGTAGAACGGAGGCAACCACTTACCAGAAGAAGGTCCACTCTGTCTCTTTTACGGTTTTGAAATTTTGCATTACGTAGTAGTTTCCTCTTTGTCTCTAGATCATTCCTTTCCAGCTTCAGTATCTTAACAACTTCTCCCTGAATATATGACTAAGCAAAAGACAATGAGCTGCACCTTCCTCGTATATGTTAACTGCACCATTCAGGTCTTTGCTAACAAAAGCTATTACCATTCATACTTTAAAGGGCAATGCTTACAGCAGAGATCAAAGTACACCAAATTACCCCAGGAAATTGTGTTTATTAATTTGTGCAGGTACTATTCCATTGAAAAAATATGTGCATTCTTTTGAAAATGCAAAAATATGAGTGTAGTTCAAATCCATCCCCTGCTCCGGGGAACATGCATGCATAGAGACCCTACATGTGAACTTTTGCCTGCATATAGGGTGAGCAGTTTCTTAAACATCCTTTTCCACAGGAAAAAGTACTGTTTCACCCATAGAAATAGTTTTGATAATTAACCTCTGTAGTAACTCAAGCGTAGAGGGGGAGAACAGTCAGAGGAAAAAGGATACAGACTCTGGCTGTTCCTTCAGTGCACTTTATTTACAGTGGAAAAACACACACAGAAACAAAAAGGGCAGCACATCTTAACACCAAGTCTCAAAACATACAGTGCAACTCTTCTTAACTTCAGTTTAAAATCACCCTGAGTTTCAAGTTCCCCCTGCTACAATGATATAAATAGTAAACTGACCTACTTGTTTCTGTCTCTCACTCTCTGTCTCTCTCCAGGTTCAAATGCAACCTGGATATGATGTGAAATAATGCAGCATATGATACATTTAATGGGGCAGATTTTCAAAAGGTTATGCGTGCCGGGCCTATTTTCAAAAGGCCTGCGCGTGCAAGTCATAAAATCTACCCCAATGTGCGTTGCAATAATATAGCTGTGTGATGTGGCAACAGGAAAATTAGCCTAACCATGCCCCTTTTCCTTATCACAGGCGTTAGGCCTGCAAAATGATGAATCTAGGTCTAAGTTAGCTGGATAACTGTAAACCTATGTCAGACAGGTCTAGTTATCCGGCATTGTGTGGCTAGATAACTAGCTACTTAACTAGATATCTTCAAAGATATCCAGCTAAGTAGCTCTGTCAGAAGGAAAAATAAGAGGGAAAAAAGGGCCTATGGCCTATATCTCTCCATTTCCCAATCAAATATTACTACCATGTGCCCCTGCAACCCCCATACAGCTCCAATAGAACTGTTAATATGGTGGTTGGAAGGACAGCTCTCCAAGCACCCCTTCTCTGTTTCCGACTATATGTCAAAAATCACTTCCCCCCCCCCCCCCCCCACCCAACACCTTCCAGCCTAGCACCATGGACCCAGCCCAACTCCCCTGTCCTCTTAAACTCCCATCCCACCTTCCCAATCTGAAACAATATCCCTGCTGGGAGTAGGGTCTTTACTCATCCGCTCCCAGCGGCTCTGTTGCTGCTTATGACAGCGATGCAGGTCTGGCAGCGTAAACTACATTACCTACAATTCCACACTCCCTCAAGCGATAAAGTAATATCTGATGAATAAGCATATCCAAAGCAGCTAAAATATCTACTAAAGCATGTAACGGTTAACTGATGTCAAATCCTCTTTTAAAAGTATCTATGTTTGATAATAACAGAGTTTCCATATTTAAAGAGTCCCAGAAGCTGAATTGAAACTAAGCTAGAATATCGTGCTCTTAAATTTTTTTAATTTTTATTTAATTTATTTAAGTTTTTTTTTATATACCAACATTCAAGACAGTAGTCCCATCATGCTGGTTCACAAGAAACAGGGGTGCAATAAACTTTACAATTTGAACAATGGTGCAGAAAAGCAGTTACATGTAACAGGGAATCAATAACTAGGAGTAAGAAGGAAAATGAAGATCAGATAATTATATATATATATATAATAACATTATAAGAGGTGGCTATTAATGCTATTACTAGCGAAGAATGTTGATTGGAGGAGGTTAAGTAATGTTGGAGTTAGGAAAGGCCTGCGTGAACAGCCACGTCTTGAGTCTTTTCTTGAATGTTGAGATGCTGGGTTCCAAAATTGTCCAGCATTGACAATTTTGGCAAGAAACAATAAAGATAAGACTGGGCAATAATTCACTAGATTTGCCACATCAAGCCCAAGCTTCTTCAACAATGGTTTTACAGAAACTTGCTTCAGACTCTGTGGCATTCCCCCTTGAGAGATTAACGGTATTTATGATCTATTTTGAGATAGCATGTTTTGAATCCCAGCAGGAGGAATAGCTAGTAAAACATTTTCAGATAATTCAATAGGCAGTCAGTGCCAGTAAAATCATTAGCATGTGCTTATGTTTGAAACAAAATAAGAAATTTCAATAAAAATTTGTTTTGAAAATGAAACGAAAGAAAAACTAATGAAATTTGGTTCGTTTTTCTTTCGTTTCATTTTCCAAAGAAGTCACCAGCCTTGGTCCAACCACCCTCCCTACAGCACCCTGCTGAAAAAACAGCACCAGTACTACAAAAAATGTAAAAATTAAAGCCCTGACTTGGCCCTGCCTTATTCTTCCTCCCACCTCTGCACCCCTTCCCTGGATCCATTTTACCCCATCCGTGGGTCTTTAGAAATCTAAATTGGGCAAGAGTGATTGCCCCATTGCTCCTGCCCTGCCTGGTGGGTCCTTATTCAAAATGGTGCCAATTAGTGCCATTTTGTTCTATGGATATACAACAAGGAACCAGTAAGCCGATATGAAAATCCAAGCTAATACTATTGCCTTAAATATATGAGTTACATGATAGAAGAAAAAATTCTGTACCTTGATTTCATTGACATCTTGCTTTCTGTAAGTATTCTTGGAGCGCTGGATGCTCAGTTTATCTTTGGTACAAGGAAGTACACTTGACCTCCTAGAGGGCTGATATTGTGCTTGCAATAGCTCATATGTCAAATCAGATACAACCTGGAGAAAATAAGGCAAGGATGATGGTGTTGTTCTTTACCTCAGCATCTCTCCATGCAGATCTCCCTTACTACTTCTTACAGTGGGTACTTGGGCTTTAATTCACACCAGTGAGGAGACACAGAAATAATTTTGAGCAGAATCAGTGAATAAAAATCACATCAAATGCATCAGTGGGAAAGTGAATAAACCATCTTTATGCACATTTTCAAGCAAGCTCTCAATTGGAATTATGTAATAGTTTATTAATTAGGGAAGTGGATTCATTTGAAATGAAAGTGTAAAACATGACAAATCAACCTGTTTTTGTTTCATTTCAAACTAAAAGATAAAAGAAAATAAAAACATTTGTTAATTTTTCATTTTTGGGAAATAGTGCACACTATTAGCAAAATAGGTCATATTATTAGCAAAACAGGGTGCTGTTCTATCTCCACAGTGTATTTGTATGTTTATTTCTTATGCTGCCACCCTGTGTCATCTTGTGAGATTACTTGGGTTAGATTTTCTACAGGGTATAAGCTTTCTCTCTTGATTGGTTACTGTTTGAATGTTTCCGAACTTCTTATTGGATCTATTCCTGCTCTCTCTCTATCTCTTTCTCCTCTTCCTGTTGGTCCCATGACCAAAAGCAGCCTGTAATTGCCTCACTTCCTTTATGTTTTTCAGTTGCAAAAAGGCTCTTGGCAAGCTAATATCTCTTCCTGAATCCTTTTCTTCAAGCTCATAGAAGCATTGCTTTTTTTCACCTCACTCAGTACTATCTACAGCTTCTTCTATAGCTGTAGTTGTCTGCCTCTGACTACTGGGTTTTCAGAGATTCTCCTCACAGCTGTATCAGGTTCTGTTATCTGTGCTGCTGTAAGGTTTATGGAAGCTTGGCTTAACCTACGGGGGAGGCCCACTGCAGAGTTCCGCAGGGAAGAACCAGAGCAGGTGCTTCACCTGTACCAACCTCTTTCCCCTTGGGTTCCAGGGACCAGCAGGTCTTAGGCAAGAATCGCCTCGGAAGTGCATAAATGCAGGTCCAGGGCCAGCCTAGGGTCAAAGGCAGGCAGCAAACTGGAATGATTTATTTCCAGACAAGGGTCAAGGGTAGGCAGAGAACAAGAGACGTCAAGGTGCAGGTTAGGGTCAGATCCAGAAGCCAGTCTGAGGGAAGGCAGGGAGGTAAGGCTAGACAAGATGAGGTGGGCTAGACAAGAGACATGAGGCAGGTGAGACTGGAGACATGAGGGAAGACTAGACTGGAGAGACAAGACAAGGCTAGAACACAGAGCAGCAACACACACTACACCAAACAGTGTAGATGACCCATTGCTGAGGCAATGTGAGTGCACGGCTGCACAGTTGACCAAGAATTATGGAATTCACTTCCAGATGAGTTATAGGCTGTAACTTGTACTTGCACATTTTAGAACTAGTTAAAACTTGTTTTTTTCACACAAGTGTATGGTTTAGACCAACTGACCTCCACGTTTTAATGCACGTAGACCCCAACGTTTGCTCCCTGATACCTGTTGCGCTGGAGGTGGACTCTTGGCCTGGTGCAGGATTGGTACGGCGCTCCGGTCAGACCCGGAGAGCACCTGCCACCAGGAGGCAGAGCACAGGGGGAGACAGAAGATAGCTGGAGCTTCACCACTAGCAACCCGGGGTTCCCTCAGGTTGAGCCCTTGGTTACCCGGGCCGCCTGGTCTTAGATGGACCTCGCAGGGTCTCCTAGAGATGACGGAGTAGTCAGGCAGGTAGAGGTCAGGCTTGGAGAGGTTGGCGTAGTCAGGCAGGCAGAAGTCGGACTTGGAGAGGTCGGCGTAGTCAGGCAGGTAGAGGTCAGGCTTGGAGAGTTCGGCATAGTCAGACAGGCAGAGGTCAGGCTTGGAGAAGACAATCCGAAGTGGGAGAGGTCAGGAACTCCGAAGATACCTGGAGGCAAACAGAACGAAGAACCTTATTGCAAAGGCAAGCTCTGAGTGTCGGAGCTTGCCTTAAAAAGGCCTGGCGAGATGATGTAATCTGGGAGGAAAAGGAGCATGTGCGCACACCTGGGGAATCCCAGTGAGGAGGAGTGCAGGACCCTGGAGAGCGGCATCCCTGCTGCTGAAGACTGAACAGGCCACAGGGTGGAGCCCGACGTGGAAGCGACCTCCTGCCGTGGAGACACAGCCAGGAGCGGCTCCAGGCTGTGGGCCAGGCCGGGGATGGAGGCCTCTCGCTCCAGAAGGGACAAGGAAAGGTCGGCCGCCTCCGGCCTTCCCGGGAGTGTTGTCTTCAGCCCTCGCCGCAGTAGAAGCGGAGGCAGTGGTCCCCTGCTGTGGGCTGTGGACAGGACATCGGTGGCCCCGGCCACATGAGAAGTCGGCAAGGAGAGGTGAGGCACCACCCGCGTGCAGGATTGCAACAGTACCCCATCCTCAAGGACCCCCCTCTGAGGGTTTTGTTGATTGGAGTGTCGGATGTCCTCTAGATCATGTAATTCTGGAGACTGAGGTCCCACAGACGAGAAAGAAGGGCATGAAGATCTCGAATCTTGCCTTCCTTGAATGCCAAGAGGGACAAAAAAACCTTCATGGCTCGTTTATGCTTTTCAACGAGAGTTTCATGTTCAGCTGTTTTATGTCTCAGTTGACCCTCCAGTTGGGTAAAGACTGTTCTTAAAATATCCATTAAAGGGGAATTGGACCTGGTCTGGGTCCCCTGAGTTTTCTGACATGGAAGAGCGTTGGGTATGGCAGTAGCCACGGTCATCAACGGAGGAAATTCAGTTGGTTCCCGACCGGATTTGGAACAATGTGGTCACCACTGAATCAGTTTGGCTGATTCCCAATCAAACTGAGGCTGATGCTTCCTTAGCCACGGTAGACCCAGAGTGACCTGGTTCACTGCACTGGGTAGATGGAATATAAAAGAAAATAAGTTCAGAGTGATCTGGACGGACCTTTAGAATAAGGAGTTGGGTAGCTTGGGACACCGCTCCGTGGAGGGGGTCCCCATGGACCGAAGCTAGAGTCAGTGGAGGAGTTATTTGATACGTGGGAATTTGGTATTGGTCCACGAAGTCCTGCCGAATGAAATTGGCCCTGGCGCCGGAGTCCACAAGGGCCTGAGTAGTGAAGCTGAAGGAGGACGCCTCCACCGAGGCAGGTAGCTTGAATAACGATGAGGTCTTAGTAAGGCCGAGAGGATTGAACCCGTGATCCCTTGATGTGGAGAAGGTTCCCTTTTCTCAGGGCAGTGAAGACAGTGGTGGCCCTGATTCCCGTAATACAGGCATAGGCCAAGCTGGCGACAATGGGATTTCTCTTCCTCTGATATATGGACACGTCTTCTTTGCATAGGATCTTCGGGGTTCTCCGAGAGCAGGATGTGGTTCTTGATGGTGGGAAATGAGGTTCTCGAGCGGTTCCTCAGAACAGGCCAGTTTTCTCAGGCTCGCTCCTGGAGTTGTCGATCCAGTTTTCCCGTTAGGTCCATCAACCTTCCAGGGATGCAGGGATTTCCCGTACGGCAAGTTTGTCCTTTAGCCTGGGTGCCAGGCCTTCCAAAAAGATGGCATGTAGGCTGTTCCCGTGCCAGTTCAGTTCCGTGGCCAGCGTACGGAACTCAACTGCATAATCGGATAAGGAGTGGTTTCCTTGTTTCAGCTGCAACAAGTCGGAGCCCGTCGTGGGAAGCCTGCCAGGTTCATCGAATACTTGTTTGAAGGCAGAGATGAATTGTAGCAGACTGGACAGCAGCGGATCGGAATGTTCCCAGAGCGGAGAGGCCCAGGTCAGGGCCTTGCCCTCTAAAAGGGACAAGATAAATGTTGTTTTGACCAAGTCGTTCGGAAATAGGGCAGATTGTAGAGTGAAATGCATCTAGCATTGGTTCAGGAACCCGCAACATTGTTTGGGATCTCCCAAGTAGCGAGGTGGCGCTGGTAAGGAGAAGGGCGCTCATCCAGGGTCAGGGGTTGGCACAAGAGGCACCGAGGAAGGAAATGGAACGTTTAACCGGTTCAGGAAGCCTTGTTGGGTAGCAAGGCGATGCACATACACTACCATCTGGTCCAGTGTTGACTGGAGCTTCCCGATGACCTTGCACTCAACAAAGCCACAGAACTTGCACAATTCTTCGAGAAAAAAATCAACAACCTAACCGCCGCGTTGCACACGCCCCCTGGAATACCTTCTCTCGCCCTCTCCTCTTTACCTAAACTAACCTCAATGATCGAAGCATTCAAACCAACTTCATCACTGGAAGTAGAAAATATCCTCAAAAACCTGAAACCAACCTCACATCCTTTGGACCCGATACCACCTAATCTGCTCTTCAACATCCCAAACAGCATCTCTAAGCCAATCTCTGACATCATTAACCTCTCTTTATCCCAAGGATCAGTGCCAGACCCTCTTAAGCTCGCTATTCTCAAACCTATTCTAAAAAAAACAAACTTACCTCCTACAGACCCGTCCAGCTTCCGCCTAATAGCTAACCTTCCCATGATAGCAAAAATCATGGAAAAAATAGTCAACAAACAGCTATCAGATTATCTTGAGGAGCATAACATTCTCTCCCCCATGCAACACGGATTTCGAAAAACACGCAGTACTGAAACCTTGCTCATATCCCTAGCAGACACTATACTATTAAACTTGGAAAAAGGACAAACCTATCTTCTCACGCTCCTCAATCTGTCCACCGCCTTTGACACTGTGAACCATAACATCCTTCTTGAACAACTAACAAACATTGGCGTCAAAGGTCCTGCCCTTGATTGGTTCAGATCCTTCCTATCCAACAGGTTCTACAAAGTCAGGATCAACAATAAAGAATCTCCCCCTGTTCGCTCCAACCAGGGTGTCCCACAAGGATCTTCCCTATCTCCAACACTCTTCAACATATACCTTCTACCACTCTGCCACCTTCTCACATGGCTAAAACTATCCCACTATCTCTACGCGGACGATGTCCAAATCCTCATCCCGATCAAAGACTCTCTTCAAAAAACATTGAACCACTGGACCACCTGCCTCCAAGAAATTAACCAACTACTTTCCATGCTCAACCTGGTCCTAAACAGCGACAAAACCGAGATTCTTATCATCTCAAAGGAAATCCTCACCAAACTTCCAACGCCACCACCCACAGCTCATTCGGTCAACTCACCGATCAAATCATCTCCTTTCGTCAGAGATCTAGGCGTGATCCTAGATAATCAGTTTAACCTGAAGAACTTTGTGAACACCACCACGAAAGATTGTTTCTTCAAATTACAAGTTCTCAGAAATTTAAAAACTCTCCTTCACCTCCAAGATTTCAGACTGGTACTGCAATCCATCATCCTTTCAAAACTGGACTATTGCAACTCCCTCTTGCTCGGGCTCCCAGCCAACACCATAAAACCTCTTCAAATGGTTCAAAACTCAGCCGCCAGGATCCTCACCAACACCAAAAAAAGAGATCATATCACCCCCGCTCTTCAGCACCTCCACTGGCTACCCGTCAAGTTCAGGATCCTCTTCAAAGTCCTCACGATTATCCATAAAGCCAAACACAACCTCACATCCATCGACACCACTATTCAATTCACGCCACACACATCATCCAGACCAATTAGAAGCGCCTATAAAGACACCCTGTTTGCCCCACAAGCAAAATCAGCCCTAAGAAAGAGGGCCCTTTCGACAGCAGGACCTCATCAATGGAACGCATTACCACCGGACCTCAGGCAAGAGCAGTATCCTTCTTCCTTCAAAAAAAGACTTAAAACATGGCTATTCAGCCTAGCCTTCCCTGACTCCTAAAGCTATTCTTCCCATACTCCAGACTCTAGCCTTCATATTCTCCAAATTCTTGCAACCTCAGACTGTTAATTCCTCCCCTCTTTCTACCGAAATTCGCTCCCACCATGTTTCTTAGCCACCTCTCCAAAGCTTCCCACCGAGACATATATTTACGAGAAGTTAATTGATATGATAAGACACGTTACAGTTTACGATATGTTAAGTTATAATTCATTTCATATTTTTTATGCCTTCTTTGTTCTATGTAACGCTCCTAAGCGAATTTTGTTGTTATTATGTAAACCGGTGTGATTTGTATTCTTACAGGAACTTCGGTATAGAAAAATTAAAAATAAATAAATAAATAAATAAATATAAGTAGTCAGTATAAGTGACTCATGCTTGCTTGCTAATATAGTATTGCTATATGATAATAGTGTCTGTGGGCTCTGGTCTCTCTTCAGTTCTAGGGATCTATTGTACAATGGGTATGTGCTCTGTGATTGAGAACATAAAAACTGTATATTTTAGAATGTTTGCATGTTTGTAGAAAGTATGTGAATTACTACAAAATGAATATGAAAGAAAATGTAAAATTGTGAATAAACATTTAAAAAGAGGATTAGATTAAGATCAAAATGCTCTAGTGAAAGATAGGTCAAACTGGTTTATAAGGGTGCATGCCAAATCCATGGGGAAAATATTCAGAGTCTTCAAATACAGTTTTTTCATTGGAAATTTTCTACATTATTTAAAAATATTGGAAGGCTGTTAAAAATATTACTTAGCATTAGATGATAGAGTAAAGCAAGAGGGTTGAATCCAACTAACTTTTTTTATTTAAAAAAAATTGAAAATAAAAATTTTAAAGTGATGTATTTGCTTCCACAGGAAGTAATAGGTGTTGTTAGAATATATTTGGGCATGGATCCAAGATGGCTTTTGGAAACCTTGTCACCTGCTGAGAGCTTCTTAATTGCTATATATTGTCTTTAAAAGTAATTTCTTTTGGTCTCATGGGGAAGTGAAGGTAAAAACATGTATTTTCTCTGTTTCATCCACCCCGGTAGTCCTCAGTGATTTCAGATCAACTTGGGAATCTGGAGGAAGGATTGTTGTTGGGAGAATCTTCAGGCACGTGTTCACCGAATAGCTCCTTAGATGGGGAATTTTCGCTGTCTCTGGCATTGTAGTTTGATAACTTCAGAGCTATGACTCTTGGATCTGCAGTAGTGTCTGCAGAGCCTTGGACATCGCCGATATCTGCACTCCCAGACACCATTGGCAAGAGAGTAAGAGCAGACCCAACATATTCTCAAGTACTTTCTAACTTGGTCCCCCCAAGATTTTCTTTAGTGAAGTCTTCCAATATAACCCATCACTCAATTTTGGAAGCCATCACATCATTGTCTGCTCAACTTTCTCACTAAGGGGGTCGATTTTATAAGGAGTGCATGGCCGTCCATGTGTGCACGGTTCCCGGCACAAGCAAATGGATGCATCGATTTTGTAATATGCGCTCACCGGCACACACATGTTATAAAATCCAAAGGTCATATGCACATGCGCGCAGATTTTTAAATCCACACGTGCATGTGCGACCAACGCGCACGGGAGGGTGCTGGGGGGCGAATTTTCCCTGACCCCTACCCCCATCTAACTCTTATGTTTTTGTTTGTTTGTCACCTTGCTGCTCCTCTGGAGCAGCAGTAGATTGCACATGCTGGCTTACTGCTGGCGCGCGCTTTCCCAGGACAGTGTACAATGGCGTTGTCCCGGCCCACCCTCCCCCCTGCCTAGACCCTGCCCCTAACCTGCCCCTTTTTCAGGGCCTGGCACTTGTGCGTGTACTGGGTTTTACGCGCATGGCTGGGCCTGTTATAAAATGCGTGTTGCACATGCAAGGCTCGGCCACATACGTAGACCCCGGGTTTTACGTGTGTAGGCCTTTGAAAATTTGGCCTTATACTTTGCAACAACATGGCCAGTCAGAATCGGTTCAAAATTGCCAAAGGAATATTTTTCAGCTTGTTACTGTTAGGAACACTGCCCGCGGGTTTCCCCGCGAGCAGGCTGCACTCACCTCACCCCATGCTGCTGCCCGACACGGCACGGACGCCGCCGAAGTCGGGCCTTCCCGCGCGGCCGGAGCTGCGGACTCAATTTCCCCCTGCGGCCCCGAGGCCGCCCATCGGGTCTCCTCTTCACCGCGGCCGGAGCCGCGGACTTCCTGTCATGTTGGCCGTATTGCAAAATGGCGCCGGCTGTATGGCCGTATTGCCGTATTGCAAAATGGTGCCGATCGTATGGCCGACGCCATTTTGCAATACGGCAATACGACCCGAGTGCAGGAGGTCGCTCCCGGACCCCCGCTGGACTTTTGGCAAGTCTTGTGGGGGTCAGGAGGCCCCCTCAAGCTGGCCAAAAGTCCCTGGGGGTCCAGCGGGGGTCCGGGAGCGATCTCCTGCGCTCGTGACGTCGGGGGACAGGAACCAAAATGGCGCCGGCCGTGGCCCGAGAGTGGAAGATCACACCAGGACCCCCCCACTGGACCCCAGGTAATTTAAAACATTTTGGGGGGGTTCGGGAGGGTGGGGGATTTATTTTAAAGGGTCGGGTGGGTTTTAGGGTTGTTTTAGTGTGCCGGTTTTCCCGCCCTCCCCGATTTACGATTTAAACGATTTTTAAAAAAACAAAACCGCGACGATCAGATTCCCCCCCCCCCCCAGCCAAAATCGATCGTTAAGACGATCGATCACACGATTCACATCTCTAGTACAATGTCTCTAGCACTGGACTTAATGGTTGTTTTGAATTTGTCAGACTTTTTGGAAGAATCTACATCTGTTGAAGAGATTTCTCCATCAACCCTTTTGGTTACTTTCTTGGTTGAGTCTGATAGGGATTTTGTTTTGAAGCTTTTTTCCATAATAAATTAATTCCCTTTTTAGATCTGAAAATTAATATCTTTCTTGATGTAACCAGGGCAACACAGATGAAGAGGAAGACATTTCTTTTAAGATCTGGTGTACTACAATTAGGAGGGTTATTTTGGTTGAACTTTCCTTGTGTGTTGTTAAACTTGAGGTAATAAAATATGTTTTCTTTGATCCTATGCATCTTTCTAATTTTATTACCTCTAGTCTAGACAGAATTTGTGTTTCTCCCTCTTGCCTGGTCTTTCTCGATGGGAGATGAAAGAGTCGCTCTGGGATTCTATATGCATGTATATCTTTATATACTGATTTCCTCACATATGGAGTAGATCCCCCTTTATTGTGGACTACCAACAATGTATAAGGTTTAATTTCTTCTGTTTTGATATGGACAATGTTTATTTCTATATGCATTTATCTGTACAAGATGTTTTCTTTGTTATTATTTGAAATCTTATAAATAAAATGTTTATAAAAAGAATATATTTGGGTGAGAGTTCTTCTGATGGTGCTGATGTATTTGGGCAAATAAATATTTGTGGACATGCTTCTAGGTGGAATGAAAAGTGTTACTGGACCATGCAGAGTAGCTTCTCCTACATATCGTAAATATCTTTTTCAGGCCGTGCCAGATATTTTTTTGGGAGGGCTGAATATTCATCAATATCTCCTTTTATGAGAACTGCTGTTTGACCAACCCAAAAATACTTCTCCTTCCAGAAGCCAAAAAGAGTTTGAGTGGCTTGAGTCTATGCCCCCTTGAAAAACTAATTGCAGTCCATGTTATGAATTCTGTAGTCATGTGGGGGCCAATTTTCAGAGTTTAGGCTCCTAACTTTTGAAAATAGGCTCCTAAATTGGCCCTTTTGAAAATGTACTAGGGCTGCGTGCCTAAATTTAAGGTCCTAGTTTTATTAGGAACCTAAATTTTGCACCTTAAAAAGATGGTGGTTACAGAGGTGGAGTTAAGGTAGAGAAACAAAGTTATGAGCTTAGCACTGATTTTCAGAACTAGGCAACTAATTTAGGAGTCTAAATCTAGGCAAATAAATAGTAGACCTAAATTTAGGAGCCTAACTTTTAAGCTCCTAAATTTATGTGAATTTTCAGCTGAAAACTTAGTTACCTAAAAGGTGAATTTTTAGACCCGTGCGCAGGCATCCATGTGCTTGCGTTTCACGACGCACATTCATGGATGTGCCAATTTTATAACATGCACAAACTGACAGGCTATTTTCAGTTTGTGCCATTCAAAACAAACCAAAAAAATGGCCTCATTTGTTGCACTTTTTGCATTTGTTAAAAATGAATGCACATCACTATAAATAAATCATCTTTTGCCCAGAGCATGAAGATACCCTTTAACAGGGTCATTTATCAAATCACATTATGGCACGGAAAAAATACCATTTAGACTGGGGGAGGAGAGAGAGAAACTATCTACATGACCTCTCTAGTAGTTAGCAATTTATATCTCTATAGGAGGCCAACCTAGTAACTTGAGGTGAGGTAGTAGTGTAGGGGTTAGGGG
Organism: Rhinatrema bivittatum; assembly: GCF_901001135.1. Taxonomy (NCBI): domain Eukaryota; kingdom Metazoa; phylum Chordata; class Amphibia; order Gymnophiona; family Rhinatrematidae; genus Rhinatrema; species Rhinatrema bivittatum. The sequence goes on along the minus strand of NC_042622.1, from coordinate 96,665,852 downwards.
CCACTTTTACATGCAGAGTGAGACGTACGAACAGAACAGTGCTCTCTTGTGAAGATTTTATGTCCTTCGGAGTGAGGAAACTCACACAAAGATGAGATTTGTACAATGTTCCCTCAACCTAACTTGATGTTACCCAGGTAGAGTCCCTCTCCCCTCCTACAGCTCTGTCTGTCTGTCTGTCTCTCTCGTGAAACGAGCACTTTGCAGCTAGGAAAGTGCAATTATGTAGGTATTGCGAGCGATAGTTAGGAAATTAACATAAAACATGTTCCTTTTTCTACCACATGCAATATTTTCAGCAATCTGATAATTTTAGCTATAGGCATGCAGCGAAGCTATCTGTTCTCATTTTCTTATACTTAAAATGAAGGCCAGATATAACATTACATTTTGGCATATCCAATTCTTGGTTTATCCTTCCCCCCTTTTGTTCCCGTCCACCCCCTGAAGTTATTAAACTAGTCAGAATACATTTTTTTCCAATGGATAAGAAACTCTTTCTTCATTACATATAATCCTATGAAAAATGTTATTTTAAGTAATACCCAAGCTATATTAAAAACTGCAATATTTTTTTATGAGCTACTCTGCTTTACTCTGGACAAGTCCATTTAGAAGTAAAGGAAGTGTGCACTCTGAAATACCTGATCATAAACCCTCTTGCTTTCTGCATTCACTTGGTTTTCTGTGACTTCATGATCCACATAGACCTGTGGCATGGAAACCATTTCAGATGCTGAAAGGTCAGTCTGACCAAACCACAGTTCATCTACCCTATGTGCAACCAACTTCTTCACGTACAAATAGTTGTGGGGTACCACCAAGGCCACCTCCTCTGTATTTTTCCATGGGGCTGAGTGCCAGTGGTCTAATTGGTACAAACTTTGCCTTCGTGTTACTATCTCTTCAATATGCTGCGCTGAATCCAGTTGGTTAAAATCTCCACTGCCTCCAAAGATACCCGCATCAAGTAATTTCCTGAGGAACTGGGGAAAAATAAAGACACATGTCAGTATGTGTTATTGTGAAGGTTTTCTAATAATACATAAAGTCTTATTCAACAGGGACGGTTTTCAATTCTTTGCCTCTAGAAAAAAAATCTTTATTGAGTATGATGGATAGGGCTCAATATTCAAAGATAAACATTTAAGTAAGTTAGCTGACGAAGACTTATCTGGCTAACTTACAAGGGATATTCAACAGCACAGCTATGCCACTGAATATCCCCGATGAAATCATTAATAAGCCAGATAAGTCTTAGCCGGCTAACTTTAGATCTGCTATTGAGCAGGTCTAACTTAGCCAGAGAACATAACTGAATAAGTTTGAATATTGTTACTTATCCAGCTATGTTAACCAGATAAGTAGCTCCTCCCAGAACACTAGGGGTGTGCATTCGTATTGAACATAAATGTAAAACGCTACTTTTTTTTTTTTTTAACTTAAAAAAGTGATAAGACATAAACGATCGGATTTCCAACTTATTCAATATAGCTATGTTGAATAAGTTGGAAATCGCGATTGTTGATCCAAAATAAAAATTTAAACCCCTCACCTTCCTTAATCCCCCCCCCAAAGACTTACCACAACTCCCTGGTGATCCAGCGAGGAGTGAGGACGCCATTTCTGAAAGCCTTTCCGAGGAGCACGTGACGTCGGCGCCACGTCGGAGTGACGCGGCGTCATGTGATTCCCTGCGGGTTCGCGCCGGAACGCTCGTTCGGCCCAAAAGGAACTTTTGGCCAGCTTGGGGGGGTCAGGAGGCCCCCCCAAGCTGGCCAAAAGTTCCTTTTGGGCCGAACGAGGGTGCCGGAGGGAACTCGCGGGGAATCACATGACGCCGCGTCACTCCGACGTGACGCCGACGTCACGTGCTCCTTGCAAAGTTGGTCAGAAATGGCGTCCTGACCCCGCTGGACCACCAGGGAGTTGTGGTAAGTCTTGGGGGGGGGGGATTAAGGAGGGTGAGGGGTTTAAATTTTTATTTGCACATATGGACATATACTCAACTCATTGAATTCTGTTTATGTCCATATTGACCGCAAATGGGACCCCCTTTGGACATATGGACATATGAACTTAAACTTTTGCTCTGCACATCCCTACAGAACACCTATAACCTGCCCACCACTTAGCTAGCTAACTACTTATCTGGTTAAGTGGCAGCCGCTGATCGGGACCCAATATTCAGCCGCTGCCACTTAGCCATATAAGTCCTTGCTTATTTGGCTAAGTTGCACTGAATATCAGCCACACAGAGCTTAAGCAATTTATAAAATGCCCTTAGGCAATGAACATTCAAAACTGTCAGTTATTTATGCCAGAGGGAAATACTGGTATAACATCCTAAAACAAAAATTAAGAAAATAAATATAATTTGCTATATCCTTTACTTATATCATAATACAATGACACAGCAGAATATAGTGGAAAATATACAGTACTACTTGTGACTTATTAATTATGTTCTGACAAGTATAGATGGGCAGAATGGATGGACTGTGAGGGCCTTTATTTGTTAGCTTGTTCTATGTTTCCACGTAAGTATTTATTTATTTTTATCCCTTTTCCAATAACATGTACAGTGGTGAACAACACAATTTAACAATACAATACAATTCATAAAGCACATTTGCTCTTGTGTACTTACTGGCAAAGATGCTTGGGTCATTGCAGAAGAATGTAATGTATTATTTTCTAACTTCTCTCCTTGTCTCTTTGTAATCTTCTTATATTCTTTCATGGCATCATCTATAAGTTTTACTACTATTTTGTCTGCTATGTTTTTCGCTTCCAGAGGGGTTATCATTGGGTGACTTTTCACATGATTTTCAAAAGTGCTTAAATCACACATTGACCAGTCTGACATTTCTGATGATCGCTCAAAGCTGTCACTGTGTATCTCATGAAAGAGTTCCCATTTCTGTTGCTGTTTCTCACCCAGGTGTCCAGCAGATTCCCTATCACCTCTGAACAAAGCCCTTTTACATTTCTTTTGAGATGTTTCAGAGAATGAAATCAGTGCATCACATAAAAGATTCCTGATGAGCTCACTGCAGATCTCTTTAACCAGCTTCTCTCTTTCTGCATCTTGCAAAGAATGCACATTTCTTAGCTTGTCTGCATGCCTTCCAAGAATGTTTTCCTTCTCCATCATTAAACGTGCAGCTTCTGAATAAGGTTCAGTTGGATCACCCTTCATTTGTGGCAACTCTCCAGCACCATTTACTGGCTCTAAAGACATCAAGAAGGACTGAGGGATATGTTCAATGTCAACATACTGACCTGTGCTGGGAGATCTCTCTTTAATGTCCTTTTCTGCTTGCGCAGGCAGACATGATCTAGACTTGTTTTCATTTGATGCTGAAGGGTTTCCTGTGTTGTTACATTTTTCTTTTGATTTTGGCTCCCTACATTCTTTTCTCGATTGGTCATCAACGCATTTGTAGTTTCCTGGTGAAGGTCTGTCATCATACGGATCCTCATCTGCAGAACTACTGGAGCCATCTTTATCTTCATTCAACAGATGCAAGATTTGATTAGGTCTAACAAAAACACCACAATTTTTAGCACATTTAAAGTATTTTACACCTTCATATGTCCCATCATGGTCTCCCTCTGGTTTGTCCAGTGCCACACCAGCCCAATAACCTTCAGCAAAGGATGTATGCCCTTTATATTTCAGTGTACCTGGCTGGGTTTGCTTCACAAGCACTCTGCATCCAATTTCAAAAGATAACATTGAGTCACTGTTGTCCACTTCAGCTTCAGATAGTGTTAAGAATAGTTTTGGTTGGTTTTTAAATATTTTGGCCTCTTTATTTCTAGAACTTGGAAAATCAGTGTTTGGTATACAGAAGGGCTCCATTTTTTGTAATGAAGCAGTATCTTTTCCTCTGACATATACTGCTGGGACTTTATTTTCTTGGTAAATATGTTTTGTATCCATTGGCCATCCTGAGGCATTTCCATCTTCAATGGGAGGCCCAGGCATTATCTCTGAAGAAGGTAAGGGCAGATCATCAGCCAAAATCTGGTGAGACAATAAGGTTAGCTCTTCAGTAAATTCTCCTTCCAAGGTAGAGTCTGAACATTCATGCTCAGATTCCATCATTTGGTCTGGTGGAGATGGGAAATCTTCAGTGTTAATATTCATCTCTTCACTATTTATGGTAACTACTTCTTCAGGGGGAGAAGGAAGGTCTTCCTTGGAGAACGAGAAATCCTTTTCAATAGAAAACAAGTCTTCAGTTTTGTATGAAAGCACTTCATCGACTGGAGAGAATATCTCTGACAAGGCATCTTCATCAATAGGAATTAGGACTTCATCTGAGATGAATATAACATTTTCTTCACTCTGATATTGAAGGCATTTAATGTGAGATAACAGATCTTTAGACGACTGAGAAAGAAATGGCACCATCTCAGTTTGCTTTTTGATTAAGTGTTCTGTAGTGGATTGGTTTTCATTATTCTTACCCAGGTCTGTAATGCCAGAGGAGCAAGTTTCTGTTGCTTGAAGAATATCTTTGGGACTCATCAGATTTGAGTTCTCTACAGGTGCCATTTCATCTGGTTTACAGAAAACCTGCCCTTCAGTTGAACATTTTTCATTATTAGCTGTACTATCTGAGATAGATAAGTCTATGGATACTGGTAAAGGTTTAGATGGAAGCATTTTGTCACTCGGTGTAGCATTATTGGGTTGAAGTGAAATGGTGCTTTTTAATTCTTCAGTAACTGGACTTACAGTTTTCATACAGTCTTTGAATACATGCACTCCCTCACACCAGCCAACCTCAGAGTCATTTTCAGTTTTATCCACTGGGTTAAAGGAACTGTGCTCTGGATTCTCATCCACATCAGTGAAGTTTTCACTGTAGGACAAAGAGATGTTTAATGAACCTGAGGAGTCCCAACTTTCCTCTGGATCAAACTGCCTTTCAGACATAAGCTGGTTTTCTTTGTAGTCCTCCAGGCAGATGCAGAGAGCTTCATAGGATAGTTCCTCTGATCTTCCAGTTGTCTTTTCAACTTGAAATAAAATTGGCTCTTCTTTTACTGGTATTTGAATATCCCTGTTTGATAAGGTGATGACATGCAATTCAGGAAAGGTGAAATGTGCAGAAATATTGCTTTGGTTTTCTGAATTTTGTTCAAAATCTGGTGAAGTGCCATTGTCAACAGACTTATAAAGTAGCGGTTCTTTGGAGTCGGTACTGAGTAATAATTGATTTCCTTCTTTTCCCTGCTCCATCCCAATCAATGTTTCCAGCTGTTTTTCTTCAGTGTCAGATACCTCAGGTTCACTGATGTCTGTATTTTGTATGTTCTTTTCTTCTCCTTCCGACCAGGAAACAGAACTGTCAGAAATATCAATTAGGACTGCAGATACTTTCTGAAAATCAGGGAATGAGGCATAGGATATGACGTTTTCCAATACACAAGATGAGTCCTTTGATTTTGTTGATGCAGTGGAAGATGGGTGCACCAACCATGCCTTTGGCATTGATACTTCCACAGAGGATTCCAATTGATTGCTGCTTGCATGTGCAGCTGGCTGCTCACCATCTGCAGACCTTTCCTCGCCACATCCTGCAGCTTTTTCTTTTTCTTCTTTGTTAACCATTGTGGCATCTGCAAAAACAAGGATGGATGGTTCAAGTTTAGCTGGAGACTGACACTGTGTGCTGCTGACACTTTTTCCCAGCTGCAGTTGTTGTCTCATCAGCAAAGTGCTGAAAATAAAGCTAACACTTTGAATCTGGAATAATTAGCTCTAATCAACTTAACAGCAATTGTACCAAGCTTTTAACAAATATACTGCATAAATATATATATATATATATATATATATATATCTAAGAGGATATGTTGTATAAATAGGATATTGCATTACAAAATTTGGATGATATATGCAGGCTCTGTCTCTGAAATACTATATATGCTATATATATATATATATGTGTGTGTGTGTGTGCGTGTGTGTTTATACACATACGCACATGCGCGCACATACACACACAAAAGTAATTATTAAAATAATTATCTTGCAATCAATTGGTCCTTCTCTGTCAACATCTACTATGTTGCCATGTTATTATGTTATCAGGAATGGTCTATAAAGGATAAACGTCTGCCTTTCTCAATTTACTAAAATTACATTAAATGAAGCTGAATGGAGTACAATGTAAATGAGAAATATGTCCACTTCACCGAATATCTTAATTTATTTACTAGCATATTTACAGTATACACTGTAGATATGAAAACTGTGTATTAAGATAAAATAAATAATTTTGAGAGGTCCAAGATGGCAGCAGAGTCAGTGCAGTGGCTATGAGAAGTGTACGATCTTTCCTTGAATTTGCTTTCACTGGCTGAAGAATTGTGAGGAAAAGGAAAGGCAGAGTATCTACTTATCCCTCCAAGTCCTTGCCTTCTCTTCTTGTTCCCTGAGCCACTGCTGAGTCAGCTGCACCAGTTATGGAGGTGCTGCATGAGAGTGAAAGATCATGGTCCTTGACCTCCCTCAGTCCAGGCAGCTCTAAGCAGCTACTGCTGCTGGAAGGATTTCTCTGGCTTCCTTGCAGTGCCTCTGCCTCCTCTTTTCAGGACCTGCTGTAATAGGGGCAGATGGAGGGCGATTTATTAAGGAAGAGTTCAGTCTTTCAAAGAGATGGAGATTGTGGTAAACTCACTGAATATGAAGTAAAACGGGATGGTAAATGGGAAGAATGGAGTAGAGATCGTCCTGATTCTTCATTCCTCCTCCACTGATGGAAAACTGGCCTGATCCTTGTTTGTCTCCTGCTTCTGAACAACCTCTGCCTGCCTAACCATAACTCTGCCTCACATTTCTGTACCATGCCTTAAACCTGTCAGTCAGTGATCCCAGAGTCCACTCTTCAAAGCCTGTGACACAAGGTGGACTCTTGGGAAGTTATGGCTAAATATGACTTCCGGTGATGAAGGACTGCTGAGTGGAGGTTGTCTGCCTAAGCTCCTAGGAAACCAGTGGCATTTGTTGCTGCTTCTTCAATATTTGTGGAACCATTTACAGATTCTTGCTTTAGAATTGACAAGGTTATACATGGATAATTTTGTTTTTTGGAAGACATCAGAGATGTCAGGTAAATAAAAGAGAGCCAGTTCAGAAAAACAAAGTGTGGCTGGGGGAGACAAGATGATGCTCGAGACCCCCAGCATGATGGAAGAAATTTCAGAGGTTCTGTTGAGGGAACTGACCTGGGCAATCTTGGCTGTGGTAAATGATAAGCTTCAGAAAATACAATCATTGTTAGATGAATTACATGTGAGGAACAGCACAATATGCTTATCACTACTATCAATCAGAGAGTTTTATAATCTACCGAGGGCGTAGATGTCGTTGATGTTTCCTTAGTGTAACTCCGCCAAAATAATCAAGCCCTTGAAGATAAACTCAATAACATCATAGTCACAGAAATAATGTCCATATTTTGGGTTTGCCAAAGGATCTCTAAGGTTAGGCCTTGCTTCACTGGTGTGATTGCTGGAGGTGATGGACTTTGAGGTGCATGATAGGCCATTGCTTGCAAAGCGAGCTCAATTATTGGGGTCCTAACACTGCAACTACCTCCTGACCAAGGCAAGTGATAGTGAAATATATTAATTTTACAGACAAAATGAAGCTGTTGTATGCTTACCACAAAAAGAAGGAAGTCAAGTATGAAAATTCTAAGATATTGCTTTTTCCAGATTATTTGGCAAGAGTTTTGGCTTCGTACAAGGAGATGTTGCCATATTGTTTTCAACTTTTCCAGAAAGGAATTAAGTTTTCTTTGCAGTATCTGGCTCAGCTTAAGGCTTTCCATAAAGGAGAAACAAGAAAGTTTACTGATAAAGAGGAGTTGAACGTCTTTATGGATACTGTATAGATATTTTTGAGCTCCATGAGGGACTATTTGGGCCTAATATATTTTTTTTCTTTTTCTCATATACTCCTGAGTGACTTTGGAGTTTAGTGGCATCTCAGACTGACAGTGTGATTTACACTGGAAGCTCGGATTTTTATTTTACCGGGAGATGCTTTTCCTTTTATTTTGGGCTGTCGGCTGCCGGTATTCAAAATGGCGCCGATAGCCCCTGTGACATAGTAAGGGCAAAAGCTATCGGTGCCATTTTGAATACTGGCAGGAGATCGCTCCAGGAACCCCGCTGGACCACCAGGTACTTTTGGCAAGTCTTGGGGGGGTCAGGAGGGTGGGGGGTTGTAGATACACAACTTTAAAGGGTTGGTATGGGGTTTTTTGGGGGGAACGAATGTAATTTTGACATATGAACGGATCGGGGGCTTCCGAGAATGGATGCAACAGATTTGGGCCCCTACGAATACGAATCCCGAATGGGATGAATCCATCCCTGCTGCACATCCCTATCATATAACAAACCTATGGCCCAACTTCTGATTAATGGTATGTTATCTCAGGAGTTTTTCTTGAGAAGGGAACTCATCAAGGATGCCCATTCTCCCCCACTACTTTTCATACTTTTTTTGGAACTCTTAACTACTTAATTGCACAGTTTGGATATTTTTCAAGAGATTTCTTTGGAGAAAATAAAGATTTAATTAACAAGGTCATTTATCAAAATGCGTTAGGGCATTATTGCGCGCGTTAAGGCCCTAATGCTAAGATAATGCTGTAATGCACGTGATAAATACAGCATCACGAAATGTGTATGCAAATTTAAAATTAATATTCGAATGGATTGTGTGTGCAAGTTATAAAATCAGGGGTCGGCACGCGCAAGGGGGTGCACAAGTGCACCTTGCACACGCTGAGCCTTGCTGCCTCCCCCCGTTCCCTACCCCCCCACCCCACCTTCTCTTCCCTTCCTCTACCTCCCCTGCCCTTTCCCCCCTACCTTTTTCTTTTTTTGACTTTTGTTTTTGCGCGCGCCGGCCAACTGATGACGCACAATCCCCCGCACAGCGGCAAATGGCCTCTATGCCAGAAGCCTCTGACCCTGCCCCACTCCACCCCCGGACCGCCCCACCCCACCCATGCCCCACTCATTCCCTGCCCCCCTTACCCGCCCCTTTAGTAAAGCCCCGGGACTTACACATGTAGCCAGGCCTTTTGAAAATAGGCTTGGCGTGCGTAACCTTTTGAAAATCCAGCCCACATTGGGGTAGATTTTAAGACATGCACACGGGCATACATGTGCGCACGCTACCTGGCACATGCACATCTATGCCCGATTTTATAACACGCGTGCAGCTGTGTGCGCATGTTATAAAATCGGGGTTCGATGCGCATAAGGGGGTGCCCACTAGAGCACATTGCGAGCGCCGACGCACGCAGGCTTCCCCCGTTCCCTCCTAGGCCGCTCCAAAATCGGAGCGGCCTGGAAGGGAACTTCCCTTCCCCCTAACCTAACCTTCTCTCCCCTTCCCCTAGCCTTCCCCCCCTAGCCCTACTCTAACCCCCCCCCCCCCCAAAATGTTTATCTAACCTTTTGCGCCTGTCTGCCGGCAAATGGCCGCTATGTCAGAAGCCTTTGGCACCGCCCCTGCTCTGCCCTGGACCACCCCGTCCATGCCCCGCCCTGGACCGCCCCTTTTTGCAAGCTCCGGGGTTTTAGGTACATCGCCGGGCCTTTTTAAAATAGGCCCGGCGCGCTTAACTCCCCTGCGTGTGTAAATCCTCTGGATTTACGCATGTAGGGCTTTTAAAATCCAGCCCATTGTATACCAGATTACAGCATGTGCACAGAGATGAACATTTTCAAATATTTTTACCTGGCTAACTAACTAGTTACCCGAGTAAAATTGGTGGTTCTGAATTGTCCCCTCCCCCCATTCCCATGGATAAAAGTACCTATGCTGTTTTACAGTGCAAATATTTTCATCTCAGCAGCAAAGGGCCAGGGGTGGAGGGCTGTCAAGCAACACTCAGGGATTTCATTTTGAAATAGACATTTGATGCTTTACAGTGCCAGTTTTGCACTTGTTGTAAAGTAGGTGCAAAGCCCCCAGATACAGAAATACCTGTGGCACCAGCAGGCCTGTAAATTTTCAAAGGGAAATTCTTCTGGGTCTCTAGTGCCCACAGGCCTACAAGCAATTTGAGGACATTCAGAATTGCCCGTTCAGTGACCATCATGTAAAACTTTTATACTCTGTCATTAACATCACCTACAAGAAACATGAAATAAAGTTATGAATCTGTCTGAAGAACTTTATGCATTGCTCTAGATTTGATACATGATGATGCAAGGACCTTTCTGACTATTTAGCTCAGTTGGATGTCATAAAGAACAAATAGTTTCCTTGACGTTGGAAAGTTTAACTTCTCTGTGACAGAGCATTAGGGATGTGAATCGTTTTAGGACGATTAAAATTATCGTCCGATAATTTTAATATCGTCTTAAACCGTTATGGAACACAATACAATAGAGATTCTAACGATTTATCGTTATAAATCGTTAGAATCGTGAGCCGGCACACTAAAACCCCCTAAAACCCACCCCCGACCCTTTAAATTAAATCCCCCACCCTCCCGAACCCCCCCCCCCAATGACTTAAATAACCTGCGGGTCCAGCGGCGGTCCGGAACGGCAGCGGTCCGGAACGGGCTCCTGCTACTGAATCTTGTTGTCTTCAGCCGGCGCCATTTTCCAAAATGGCGCCGAAAAATGGCGGCGGCCATAGACGAACACGATTGGACGGCAGGAGGTCCTTCCGGACCCCCGCTGGACTTTTGGCAAGTCTTGTGGGGGTCAGGAGGCCCCCCCCCCCAAGCTGGCCAAAAGTTCCTGGAGGTCCAGCGGGGGTCAGGGAGCGATTTCCCGCCGCAAATCGTTTTCGTACGGAAAATGGCGCCGGCAGGAGATTGACTGCAGGAGGTCGTTCAGCGAGGGTTCCGGCGCCTCGCTGAACGACCTCCTGCAGTCGATCTCCTGCCGGCGCCATTTTCCGTACGAAAACGATTCGCGGCGGGAAATCGCTCCCTGACCCCCGCTGGACCTCCAGGAACTTTTGGCCAGCTTGGGGGGGCCTCCTGACCCCCACAAGACTTGCCAAAAGTCCAGCGGGGGTCCGGAAGGACCTCCTGCCGTCCAATCGTGTTCGTCTATGGCCGCCGCCATTTTTCGGCGCCATTTTGGAAAATGGCGCCGGCTGAAGACAACAAGATTCAGTAGCAGGAGCCCGTTTTGGACCGCTGCCGTTCCGGACCGCTGCTGGACCCGCAGGTTATTTAAGTCATTTGGGGGGGGGTTCGGGAGGGTGGGGGATTTAATTTAAAGGGTCAGGGGTGGGTTTTAGGGGGTTTTAATGTGCCGGTTTTGGGATTTTACCGTTTTTTCGATTTTTCACGATTTTTCACGATATTTTACCCCCCCAAACGGCAACAATACGATTCCCTCCCCCTCCCAGCCAAAATCGATCGTTAAGACGATCGAGGACACGATTCACATCCCTACAGAGCATGAGGTAATGAACGTGTGCATGTCATTAATAGCTTTTTTAAATTTTTTATTTATAGGAATTTTACAATAGCACAATCATGCAATGGAAGGAAAAATAAAAAATGTTGGTACAAACATTGCTAGCTTTTAGGAAGATCTTCTTTGGAAGATTATGACTCTACATTAAATATGCAGCTGGTAATTTTATTCAAAATGTTCTTATGCCTTTGATTTGCATTAAAAAAATTAATTGGCCTTTAATATTCAAAATTTGTGAAATTATAGGGAAGCATTTATACTGATAATATTGCAAATATTCCAAATCACTGTTAAAAAGGCTTGTGCAAACCCAAAAGCTTTATTGGCTAACACAAATAGTTTACCTTGCTGGAGAGGTGTTGGAGGTTCCTGGATTTTCCATCCCGGAGCATAAGGAACTTTTGTTTCTTCATGTATCTGATCCCGATTCCCCCTGTAAGAAAATAAATAACCAATGGGAAACTAACAGGGTCATTTATCAAATTGTGTTAGGGTGAACGCATACGATAAATAACATATCGGAAGATGCATATGTATATTTTTTTAAATTTAGTGAAGTGGGAGGAGTTTTTGAAAATGAAGGGTACTTAACATTGCGTGTGATAAGGTAACACATGCTTTTGTGTATCTGAAGCAGGATATTTGAGAGAGAGAGAGAGAGAGAGACTCTGGGGAAGCATGCATATTAGTCAACTTTTTATATACTGTAAGAGGGAGCATTCTGAACTCGAGGTGAGGTTTTGGTGGTGTGCTAGGTTTTGGGGGGCAGTTATACATGCACAGTCAGAGGTACGAACAGCACAGTAGACATCAGTGAAGATTTTATGTGATTTGGAGTAATGAACATAAGAACATAAGAACATAAGAAATTGCCATGCTGGGACAGACCAAGGGTCCATCAAGCCCAGCATCCTGTTTCCAACAGAGGCCAAAAACCAGGCCACAAGAACCTGGCAATTACCCAAACACTAAGAAGCACCCATGCTACTGATGCAATTAATAGCAGTGGCTATTCCCTAAGTATAATTGATTAATAGCCATTAATGGACTTCTCCTCCAAGAACTTATCCAAACCTTTTTTGAACCCAGCTACACTAACTGCATTAACCACATTCTCTGGCAACAAATTCCAGAGTTTAATTGTGCGCTGAGTGAAAAAGAATTTTCTCCGATTAGTCTTAAATGTGTTACTTGCTAACTTCATGGAATGCCCCCTAGTCCTTCTATTATTCGAAAGTGTAAATAACCGAGTCACATCTACTCGTTCAAGACCTCTCATGATCTTAAAGACCTCTATCATATCCCCCCTCAGCCGTCTCTTCTCCAAGATGAACAGCCCTAACCTCTTCAGCCTTTCCTCATAGGGGAGCTGTTCCATCCCCTTTATCATTTTGGTTGCCCTTCTCTGTACCTTCTCTATCGCAACTATATCTTTTTTGAGATGCGGCGACCAGAATTGTACACAGTATTCAAGGTGCGGTCTCACCATGGAGCGATACAGAGGCATTATGACATTTTCCGTTCTATTAACCATTCCCTTCCTAATAATTCCTAACATTCTATTTGCTTTTTTGACTGCTGCAGCACACTGAGCCGATGATTTTAAAGTATTATCCACTATGATGCCTAGATCTTTTTCCTGGGTGGTAGCTCCTAACATGGAACCTAACATCGTGTAACTACAGCAAGGGTTATTTTTCCCTATGTGCAACACCTTGCACTTATCCACATTAAATTTCATCTGCCATTTGGATGCCCAATCTTCCAGTCTTGCAAGGTCCTCCTGTAATGTATCACAGTCTGCCTGTGATTTAACTACTCTGAATAATTTTGTATCATCCGCAAATTTGATAACCTCACTCGTCGTATTCCTTTCCAGATCATTTATCTATATATTGAAAAGCACCGGTCCCAATACAGATCCCTGAGGTACTCCACTGTTTACCCTTTTCCACTGAGAATATTGACCATTTAATCCTACTCTCTGTTTCCTGACTTTTAACCAGTTTGTAATCCACGAAAGGACATCGCCTCCTATCCCATGACTTTTTAGTTTTCGTAGAAGCCTCTCATGAGGGACTTTGTCAACGCCTTCTGAAAATCTAAATACACTACATCTACCGGTTCACCTTTATCCACATGTTTATTAACCCCTTCAAAAAAATGAAGCAGATTTGTTAGGCAAGACTTCCCTTGGGTAAATCCATGTTGACTGTGTCCCATTAAATCATGTCTTTTATATGCTCTACAATTTTGATCTTGAAAATAGTTTCCACTATTTTTCCCGGCACTGAAGTCAGGCTCACTGGTCTATAATTACCCGGATTGCCCCTGGAGCCTTTTTTAAATATTGAGGTTACATTGGCCACCCTCCAGTCTTCAGGTGCAATGGATGATTTTAATGATAGGTTACAAATTTTAACTAATAGATCAGAAATTTCATTTTTGAGTTCCTTCAGAACCCTAGGATGCATACCATCCGGTCCAGGTGATTTGCTACTCTTTAGTTTGTCAATCTGGCCTACTACATCTTCCAGGTTCACAGTGATTTCGTTCAGTTCGTCTGAGCCATCACCCCTGAAAACCATCTCCGGAACTGGTATCTCCCCAACATCCTCATTAGTAAACACGGAGGCAAAGAATTCATTTAGTCTTTCTGCAATGGCCTTATCTTCCCTAAGAGCCCCTTTAACCCCTCTGTCATCTAATGGTCCAACCGACTCCCTCACAGGTTTCTTGCTTTGGATATATTTAAAAAAGTTTTTATTATGAGTTTTTGCCTCTATGGCCAACTTCATTTCAAATTCTCTCTTTGCCTGTCTTATCAATGTTTTACACTTACCTTGACAATGCTTATGTTTTATCCTATTTTCTTCAGATGGATCCTTCTTCCAATTTTTGAAGGATGTTTTTTTGGCTAAAATAGCCTCTTTCACCTCACCTTTTAACCATGACGGTAATCGTTTTGCCTTCCTTCCACCTTTCTTAAAGCGGGGAATACATATGGACTGTACCTCTAGGATTGTATTTTTAAACAATGTCCAAGCATGGTGAACACTTTTAACCTTTGCAGCTGCACCTTTCAGTTTTTTTCTAACTATTTTCCTCATTTTATCAAAGTTTCCCTTTTTAAAATTTAGTGTTAGAGCTGCAGATTTACTTATTGTCCCCCTTCCAGTTATTAGTTTAAATTTGATCATGTTATGATCACTGTTGCCAAGTGGCCCCACCACCGTTACTTCTTTCACCAAATCTTGCATTCCACTAAGAATTAAATCTAAAATAGCTCCCTCTCTTGTAGGTTCCTGAACCAATTGCTCCATGAAGCAGTCATTTATTACATCCAGGAACTTTATGTCTCTAGCAAGTCCTGATGTTACATTTACCCAGTCAATATTGGGGTAATTGAAATCTCACATCATACGAGAAGTGCAGGGAAATTGTCAATCCTGACAGAAGACTCCAATCGGATCTCAAAAGTGCAATAAGTTTTTATTGATTCATTAGGCAGCTCCACTGATTTAAATCACAGGTAACTTTACGGCGTCCCCCGACACGGTCCCGTGTTTCGCTTACGGCTGCATCGGGAGGGCTCGCCAGCAGGAATTCACATATGAAGTACTAAAATTAAATAATTAAGAGGTCAGGATGCTATATAGGACTTACAGCCGAACAACAATACAAACAATTTAAACACCACTCTTACCTGACAGCTGGTGTGTTCAATTTTGACAGGGAGCGCACTTGCTCTGAACGCTGTCAGGTATTTAAAGAATGGCAAATGGCGCCAAAAACTACAGGTGAACCAATGACGCGGAGCTGATAGCCCCGTTCATTGGTTCCCATTCCTGTAGCTCGTCATAGCAGCATTGAATGTGACCAAGCTTAACTGTGAGATCTAGGTGAAAAGGAACCATTCTATTTCCCGATTAAGTCCTTTCGGGGTAACTGAATCTAAAATAAATTTTGTCACTCGATGGAACCAGATCCTGAATAAGTGCTCTTTGGATCTCATGGTACTTATTATTGAAACCACAAAGCACTTACAGACCTCCTTACAGGCAGATTTAGAAAAAAATTTGGATAGCATTAAACAGTCCACGCCGAGTAGCACCTTTGAGCAAGAACACTCTGAATTTCTAACACAGCTCACTAAGTTCCGGACTGACCTAAAGACTGTAAAACATCAAAAGTTTATTCGTGACGAAACAGATTACAAGTCCGGCTTTGTATACAAATGGATGTCCAAGTCTCGTCCCCAACCTTTAAGAAAAGTTACTTTTGCTCACAATTCATCTGGCGACTCCTCGGGCGAGGACATACTACCTGCACATTCACAACCTCCACACCAGGACTCCGGGGCAAGTTCCACTACGACTCTTCCAAGTTCTTCTACCTATGGGGCATCATCGCGTTATGCCTCTATAGCAACTTCTTTTTTAGATTCGGGTCAACGCCCACCGGACCCAGGCATTCCCCCCAAAACCATCCGCAACACTCGCTCTCGGGGCCGTGCACAACAGACCCCACGGACCACCCGAGCCACGAATCAGGCACCCGATCCATGGCTGTAGAACGCCCTTCAGTTTTCAACTTGTCATCACGACCGCTTTCATCACTTGAACTGACTGTGCTCACCAAAGGTTTATCATTTGTGCCCACAGTGCAAATGAATTTATTTGATCATAAAGTCCATCTTCATCGTTTCTATAGACTGTTAAAAATTAAGCAATTCTTTACAGATGTCCCTTCACCTCCGGACCCCTCCCTGGTTCGGGCAAAGTCGAGGTGGGTGCCCCCAGGTCCTGGCGATCCACTCCTCTTGACTTTTGAGAGGTTAGTGGACCAGGACATGAGGGCACTTGCCTCTACTCGCCATTTCACCCAATTCAACCTTTCGAAATCAGAGTCTCAAGCGTTACTGACCCTTCAGCAGGATCACTCGATTGTAATAAAGCCAGCAGATAAGGGAGGGGGGATAGTTATTCAAGATAAAAATGAATATATATTTGAAGCTAGGCGTCAACTTTCTGATACGTCTTTCTACCAACCATTATTGGAAGATCCCACTCCTCAGCTACAGCAGCAGGTTAAAATCATTGTCGAGCAGGCAGTGGAACGCCGATATCTGACCACTCGAGAGGCTAAATTTTTGATAACTCAACATCCCATTACACCAGTTTTTTACACGGTTCCCAAACTTCATAAAGATTCTCAACATCCTCCTGGACGTCCCATCGTGGCTGGCATTGGCTCTTTATTAGAGCCTTTGTCCCAATTTGTGGATCTGTTTCTAAGGCCATTTGTATCACGTATCCGTTCATATATTAGAGATTCGGCACATTTCATTACTCTTTTACACTCCATTCCGTTTCCAACTGAGACGTTTTTTCTAGTCACTTTAGACATAGTTTCTTTGTACACCAACATTCCCCAACCCGCTGCTCTCAGAGTCATAGAAAAAATTCTAAATACCCGTACAGATCCTCAGAGAGTGCCCACTTCATTACTAGTTACATTGGCAACCTTAGCCCTTACTCAAAATTACTTTAGATTTCATGACACTTTTTATTTACAGGTGAAAGGCACGGCGATGGGGGCCACTATGGCCCCCAGCTTGGCCTGCCTCTTTGTGGCAGAGTTTGAGGATACGGTTATATACCCCTCAGAAGGGTTCCAACATATTGTAACCTGGCTTAGATACATTGACGATGTGTTTTTGGTCTGGCGAGGTACTGAGATACAATTGTTCATGTTTATGGACTGGCTTAACTCCCGTGATTCTAATTTACAGTTTAATTTTTGTTGGCATCAATCCCAGTTAGCTTTTTTAGATATTACGGTTTCAGTCCATGATGATCAATTCCAGACCACAATCCATCGTAAAGACACAGATAGAAACACGTTGTTAGCTTATCAGAGTTGCCACCCGAGTTCACTAAGGAGTAACATACCCACGGGCCAATTCTTTAGACTCCGTAGATTGTGCACCACCCGAGAAGAATATTTACATCAAGCTGAAATCATGTCAGCACGGTTTCTATCCCGGGGATATCCTAGGCGAGTGATAAGACACGCCATGAAACGAGCGTTATACACTAATCGAGACCTGCTGTTCCTCCCATCCTCTCATTCTGAAACCCCAGTTACTAACTGTATACTCCCGTTTTCCACCTTAAGTAGACAAATTACCACCATGATTCGTAGACATTGGCGAGCACTGTCCATGGAAACGGTATTTCCAGGTCCCCTACGGTTTACATATCGTAGGGGGAAAAATTTGCGGGACAAGCTTGTTCATGCAGACCTTGTACAGCGGCAGAATTTATCTAACGCACCAGGACATTACCCGTGCGGTCATTGCACGATATGCTCTCATACAGCACCCACTACATCGTTTACCCATCCGGTCTCTAAGAGAATCTTTGATTTACATTCACACTCCGATTGTACTACCTCTGGGGTTATTTATGTGATTACCTGCCCGTGCCCACTAATATATGTTGGAAAAACCACGAGAATGGTAAAGACACGTATTATAGAGCACTGTTCGAACATTAGGCATTCCAGAGAAAATGAACCATTGGTAGATCATTGGGTAAAAAAATCTCACAATCTCACAGATCTTAAATTTATTGTCATTGAGGTGTTTCCACGACCTGCTCGCGGTGGCTGTTATGCAGAACAACTTGGCCGCATTGAACAGCGGTGGATTTTTATTTTAGATTCAGTTACCCCGAAAGGACTTAATCGGGAAATAGAATGGTTCCTTTTCACCTAGATCTCACAGTTAAGCTTGGTCACATTCAATGCTGCTATGACGAGCTACAGGAATGGGAACCAATGAACGGGGCTATCAGCTCCGCGTCATTGGTTCACCTGTAGTTTTTGGCGCCATTTGCCATTCTTTAAATACCTGACAGCGTTCAGAGCAAGTGCGCTCCCTGTCAAAATTGAACACACCAGCTGTCAGGTAAGAGTGGTGTTTAAATTGTTTGTATTGTTGTTCGGCTGTAAGTCCTATATAGCATCCTGACCTCTTAATTATTTAATTTTAGTACTTCATATGTGAATTCCTGCTGGCGAGCCCTCCCGATGCAGCCGTAAGCGAAACACGGGACCGTGTCGGGGGACGCCGTAAAGTTACCTGTGATTTAAATCAGTGGAGCTGCCTAATGAATCAATAAAAACTTATTGCACTTTTGAGATCCGATTGGAGTCTTCTGTCAGGATTGACAATTTCCCTGCACTTCTCGTATGATGTGATATTTCCTTAAAGTGCAGTTTGCTCTAGCATGTACTTTTGGTAATTGAAATCTCCCATTATTATTGCACCCCTGTTTCTTGTGAACCAGCATGATGGGACTACCGTCTTGAATGTTGGTATATAAAAAAACTTAAATAAATAAATAAATAAAAATTATTGCACTGCCAAATTGGTTTGCTTCCCTGATTTCTCTTAGCATTTCATCATCTGTCTGACCATTTTGTCCAGGTGGACGGTAGTATACTCCTATCACTATACTCTTACCCAACACACATGGGATTTCTACCCATATAGATTCTACTGAGCATTTACTCTCTTGTATGATCTTTATCCTGTTGGACTCTATACCGTCCTGGACATAAAGTGCCACACCCCCACCAAGTTGATCCTCCCTATCATTGCGATATAATTTGTACCCTGATATAGCACTGTCCCATTGGTTATCCTCCTTCCACCAAGTCTCTGTGATGCCAATTATGTCAATCTCATCATTTGCTGAAAGGTATAAAAAGATGAGATTTGTACATTATACTCTTTACCTAGCTTGATAGCAGCTAGGTAGAGAGTGCATCAAGCTAGGTTGAGAGTACATTGTACAAATCTCATCTTTTTATACCTTTCATCACTCCAAATCACATAAAATCTTCACTGATGTCTACTGTGCTGTTCGTACCTCTGACTGTGCATGTGAAACTGCCCCCCACCACCAAAACCTCACTTTGCCCTTCTTACAGTGGTATTGTTGGGAATCCCGGCTGTGGATCGCTGCAGCTAGGCTCCCTTACCTCGGCCAGCAGGCGCCGGCTTCCGCTTCTCTCCCCGGCGGCGTGGGGCAGGCCGCTCCCAGGCCCTACTGCTGCGCACCTCCCACGCAGCTTCAGACACTGCCGACTTCCTCCTTGCATCTGCCTCCCTAGGCGCGTGTGTGCAGCATCTGCCGCTTCTTAAAGGGGCCGCAGCGGGAAACCTCGGTTCGGCCCCCAAAGATGAGGTCATCATTCAGGGCTATTTAAGCCAGCTCCCTGCTCTGTTCCTTGCCTTGGCAACAGGTCAGCTCGTTTAGAGTAGCTAGTTGCGTCTTCCTGCGTTCCAGCCTCCATTCATGTGTTCCTGCTTGCTCCAGTTCCACTTCCTGAGTTCCTGTGTTCCTGCTCTTGTGATTCCACTCCTTCTCCTATTTCCTGCCTTCGGTTGTCTCCTCAGTTCTGACTTTGGCCTGGTATCCTGATTCTTCTGTCTTCTGCCCATCCTGACCTTTGGCGTGTTCTCCGGCTTCTGCTTGTCTTCTGCCTGCCCCGACTTCTGACCTGGTTTATCGTGCTGCACCACTGCCGCCTGCCTCGACTCCAGGACCATCTTCGTTCTTCTGGACTTCCGCCAACCCCGACTCGGACTGCCTACTGGACTTCCCTCTGCCAGGAGACCTCCGCCTAAGTCCTGCCAGCCCCGGCACCCGAGGGCTCAATCTGAGGGGAACGAGGGCTGGTGAAGGTGAAGCTCCTAACTGGTCTCCTGGTCCCGCACTGCCTCCCGGCTACGAGAACCACTAGATGGCCTCCCCTCAGTGGATTCACCAGCTCTCGAGCCGGCTCAAGGGTCCACAGCATTAACAGGTATAAATAGTTTACTTATATGAGAGCCTTATAAAGAGTCTCTCTCTCTCACCAGCAGCAGCCCAAAATGCGATAAAAGCCAATAAATTTAATGCGCGTTGCTTATCGTATATTTATAGTGATTTGATGAATCTAGGGGTAAGTGTGCTAAGAAGTTTGCAATCTATTAGCAACAAAACCTTGCTTTGGATTAACAAATTTAGGGACATTTGTTTTCAGTTTTTATTTTATTTTGCCTGGGAATTTCAATGTTATAACAAAAGATGTCAGTGGAAAAATGACTTTGCTATAATACACACAGGAGGAAAAATCAGGGGAAAATTAATTTTCCTATTGATGTCTTTTTTTGTTCTAACATTGAAATTCACAGGCAAAATAAAATAAAAACTGAAAATGATGGTCCCTACAAAAATTTAACATACTTATAAATTGTCACCTTTTAGATTGTACCACATATTGTCTTCTGAAGCATCTCTATTAGTAGAAGACTGTACTTGCTTTAGGGCTCTGAGGCATGAACCACCTGCTGTACACTACACTTTATTATACTAGAACAAGAAATGGTATTTGGAATTAAATTGGCATTCAGATGGACTGCCATTAGAGGACAAGCAGCATGCTGGATATTTTTAGAACATAAAAAGAGATTAGATAGTCTGAGGATGACCTTTGCAATGAATAGGTGTAATTTTAAAAGGAGCACTGCTATTGAGAGACTAAGAATTAAATATATTTAGTTGTATGATGTCTGCCTTGACTGATTTAGAAAAAAGCAAATCCTGGACTAAAATCTTTCAGGCTTAATGAGAGCTATAAAATGAAAGTTCTCAAGGTCACCATGGTTCCTGATAGGGATAATAACCTCTTTAATTTGCCATTCCATGAGAGGCAGAGAACGAGAGGAGGAAAGATGTAGAAGGAGAGAAACATCTTTTAACACCTTGGGCTATTTCATGTGCTGAAGGCACAACCAGATTTATATTCTGCCTCTCTGAACTTCCAGAGGAATGGGGGAGGTCTCCTTTAAATTTCCAATGGAGTGTGTGTGTGGGGGGGGGGGGGGGGATTTTTTTCCTGCTCTCTTGGTCCCTTCCCAGGTCCTCTCCACTTCCCCTCATTTCAATGGGTGCAGAAATCATCAAGCAGCAGCAAAAAAAGGCTTGCAGTTGGCATGTGCCGAAAGTCCCTGTGGTGGTCCCACCCTGCCTGTCTGCATAGGCTTCCTGTTACCAAGAAAAGCCTTACCGGGGCAGAACAACTGAAAGGTCGGAGAGCTTGCATCAGCTCTCCTATTGTCCCTCCAGATGCTACTTAAAGATTGCCAATGGTAAACTAGGCCAGGACTGGCAACTGGACTGCAGAGCTCCTTGTGGCATGGTTGTCCCACCCCTTACTCTCAACACTGCTGCTGCCAGGGAAGGTGCAGGCTAACGGGGTTGAGTGCAGTGGCTGTGGAGAGATGGGACTGGGTTGGAAAAAGAGGATGAAATACTAGAAAGAAGCAATAGCACAGCACCTACTCATGGTATGATGTCCCTAGGCACATGAACAGTTTACCCAATAGATCATAGGGATGTGCATTCATTTTCAATGAAATAGACAATAGCAACGAAATTGTCTATTTCGTCTTGTTTCGGGAACACCACGAAACCAAAAAAAAAAGATCACATTTTGGAAAAATTAGTATTTCATGTTAGTGTGCACTGACACGTAGTTAGTGTGCACTAAGTTCTGTTAGTGCGCACTAACTATAGTTTTCCTATTTAAGGACTTAATGGGCACTTACGGGTCTTTGTGCACACTAATTGTTAGTGCGCACAAAGTCACATTAGTGTGCATTAACTAGTTTTCCTAATTTCGGAGTTTGTGTGCACTAACAGGACTTGGGGTCAATTTTAAAAGGTGCATACGTCCATATGCGTGCAATTCTCGGCATGCACATATGGATGCGCCGATTTTATAACGTGCGCATCGGCGCACACATGTAATAAAATATGTTTCCTGCGCACACATGCACACCATATTTTAATGTCCGCATGCACATGTGTGGGCAGGTGGCCTGCTCTGCGCACGATGGAGGGGGGAATTTTAGAATAATACACGCAGTGATGTGATCAGGCCTAAACCAATTAAGGAGTGGACTGGGAGGGAACTTCCCTAACCCTGACCCTACCCTTCCTACTTTTTCCCCTCTCTACCCCGACCCCTAAACTAACCCTTCCTATCCTCAATTTTTTTATTTTAATACTTACTGCTCCTCCGGAGCAGAAGTAAACTCCGCACGCTGGCCAATTGCTGGCATGTGCTTCCCTGGGTATAGCGTTTAATGGGGCTGTCCTGGCCCACCCCCTGCCTTGCCCCCTGGCCTGCTCCTTTTAACAGGCCCACCACTTCTGCGCATATCAGGAGTTACACGTGTGGCTGGGACTGTTCTAAAATACGCGTAGCGTGCTCAAGACCTAGCTACACAAAACACGTGATACGAATGCATATTTTAAAATTTGCCAATCCCTTTGTTTCAGGAAAGGGATTGGCATTTTAGGATATGCATACCTTTAATTCCCCTGGTGTCTGTCTCTGTGTTTGGGTTAGGGGGCAGTAACTGGTGAGAGGGGAAGTGACTGGGATGAATGTATAGCATGACAGGTGGGAGAGAGACTGGTTGGGTTGATGACTGGTGAGAGAGAGGCAGCCTGGTGTGTGTGGGGGGGTGACGAGGGGGAGTGACTGAGTGACTGTATTGGGTGACAGGTGGGAGAGAGACTGAAGAGGTGAAAGGGGGTGAATGGAGTGACTGTATGGGGTGATAGATAGGAGAGAGGCTGGTTGGCGTGGTGACTGGTGAGAAAGAGGTAGCTTGGTGTATTTGTGGAGGTGACTGGTGAGAGGGGGAGTGTCTGGGGTGACTGTATAGGGTGACAGGTGGGAGAGAGACTGGTTGGTGAGTGGTGAGAAAAAGGCATCCTGGTGTGTGGAGGTGACTGGTGAGAGGGGGAGTGTCTGGGGTGACTGTATAGGGTGACAGGTGGGAGAGAGACTGGGTGGTGAGAGGTGAGAGAAAGGCATCCTGGTATGTGGGGATGATTGGTGAGGGGGAAGATACTTGGTGACTGTATGGGATGATGGGGGAGAGAGAGATGGCTTGGGGTGGTAATTGGTGAGAGAGGGGCAGCCTGTTGTGTGTGGGGTGGGACTGATGAGAGGGGAAGTGACTGGGGTGACAGTATGGGGTGACATATGGGAGAGAGAGGCAGCCTGGTTTGTGTGGGGGTGTGTGGGGGTAGGTGACTGGGTTAACTGTATGGAGTGACAAGCCACCCCACACACACCAGGTTGAATCTCTTTCTTTAGTCATTACCCCAACTAGTCTCTCTCCCACCTGTCACCCCATACTTTCACTCAAGTCACTTCCCCTCTCACCAGTCAACACCCCCCCCCCCCCCAACCCAAACAAACAGACTCACACCAGGGGAGTTCAAAGTATGCATATTCCAAAATGAAATGTCCCCTTTCCTAAAATCAAAGGGATAGGAAATTGTAAATTTGCATTTGCATTACATGGCTTTTGCTGACTAGAATTTGAAGATATTATTACATCACTTGTTGTTTACACTTGTTACCAGGATCTGGCCTACAAACACTACCTTGCAACCTTAGCAACACAAACAAGTAACTAAGGAGATAGCCAATGTGAATGCAAACCATACCTCTAGCTAACAAACTGCTCCCCAATTGACACTTTTTAACTTATTGGTAACATTTTTAGTTACAGGCCGATACAGTACAGTGCGCTCCGGTGTAGCGCACTGTTAACCCGCAGTTGGACATGCGTTTTTGACGCGCTAGCTTTACCCCTTATTCAGTAAGGGGTAATAGCGCATCGAGAACGCGCGTCCAACCCCCCCGAAACTAATAGCGCCCGCAACATGCAAATGCATGTTGATGGCCCTATTAGTTATTCCCGCGCGATTCAGAAAGTAAAATGTGCAGCCAAGCCGCACATTTTACTTTCAGAAATTAGCGCCTACCCAAAGGTAGGCGTTAATTTCTCTCGGCACCGGGAAAGTGTACAGAAAAGCAGTAAAAACTGCTTTTCTGTACACCCTCCGACTTAATAGCATGGCGATATTAAGTCGGAGGTCCCAAAAGTAAAAAAATAATTAAAAATAAAAAAATTTAAAAGCAGCCCGCGGCTTAAAATGACACTAAAAAAATCAGTGCACATCCCTAATAGATAATCCAACCCTAGCTTCAGGGCTTTTGAAAGTCAACTAATCAGGATCTGCAGCCAACAGGAAGGGCAGCTGCTGCATATAGCAATGATAAAAATATCACAACCTGCAAAGAATCAAGAGCTTGCCCTTAGACTTCAGTGTACTATAAAAGCAAAGGTCAGAAAAATCAACCAGAAGCCAACAGATAACAATCTCTGACAACAAAATTCATCCATTCTCAATTCCTAAATGCATACCTCAGTTCTTCCGATGGAGAATGCTTCTCCAGCTTAGCAGCCATATTTATGTTAAGCTTCAACATTGGCTCAGAAATACTCTCACTCCCAGAGAAGTCAACCAACTGCATTTAGAAAACCCAAAAACATTATTACTTGCCTTAATTATATGTTTGCATGTCTTGCTTTTATGAATATTTACATTGTTCCCCGCTGCAAACTTTGAAATGTGGGGGCTGTAAATGTCTAAACAAATAAATAAATAAAGTTGCATGAAAAACAAGAAAAAGTCAAAGCAAAATCCAAGCATATTTTGTCATAATTATTGTAAAATGGCAGGGGAAGGATGAATGTCTTCGGCACATCACATCTGTTTACAAGCATTTGCTATACATCAATATTGCAGTGGGGATCAAAAATAATTTGTTTCTATAAGCTGGGTTTTCACAGATATGGTTGCACTAGTTGCTTTTAAGGTTACTTTAGTGCAAGAGGTTGAAAGAAAATGTTGTGAAAAGAAGATATTAGGCCTGTCTCCAGTTGTACATGTACTTTTTCTTTTGTCGTTGGCAATTCTTTCTCATTTTGCATCTTCTCCAGCACTGGAATGTCCTCTTTGATTAGTGATGATGAGGCATCTTCCATAGACCCACCTGCAGGACATGGACCTATTTTACTGATTTAGTTAAGAAATGAAAAGCCTATCTATATCTATATATCTATATCTATCTATCTATCTATATTCTATATATATACTGCATTTTTTCATCTATTCATTTCTCCTATGATTTCTGTAAAGATATGACTGTAAAGAGTTAAGAGATTCTGCTTGGATTTAAACAGATTTGAGTTTCTGCTTGCTATATAAATCTAGAACCATGAGGTTTGATAGCCCATTGAATGTTTCCTGTCCTCTAAAACAGCACTGAAAATGTTCTTGCAGTTCCTGAAGCATATATCACACACTGTACAACATGTGTATTGCCAACATGTTTAAATCAGACATCAGATACAGCAAAAGAAAACTTTTACAAGTGTGTTTTTGTGCACTCACTGTAGTTTGAATTAATGTCCTCAGAACAACACGCTTCTAGTTTCATGTCTTTAATGGATTCCCACTCTTGTCCTTTTGCATGAAATTCCTAAAATGCAATTTTGGAATGCAAACATTATTTTCAGACACTAGAAAGGTCTTTTCAGAGCCCCGAGTGCAGCTCTTTTAAAACCATATCTTACGTTTTAGATATTAAAGGAAGAGACCATTTGAATGTGGCTCTTTTTACTTGAAATGTGGTTTGCCAAGAACAACTGCTAGAGATACTGTTTTATGTAATATGGACAGATGCCGCACAAAGATGCAGCAATATAAGCAAACATAGCAGACAAATATACTGTGATAGTTATACTGCAGAGCAGTACAACACAGATGGCAATATTCAAAGGCATTTACATGGATAAATAGTATTGACCTGGATAAAATGGCCTGACTGAAAATACCCCTCCTGAAATGTGGCGCACTTTTAGCCGCGAGTAATACGCGGCATTCCTGTGGGTGAGTTTAGGTTGGAGAAAGAAAACATATTGTATTCATTCAATTTTCAATTCTATGCATGCTAATTTGGCCTGCCCCTCTGCCAAAACCCCACAAATAGCAAGTGCAACAAAGCACACAAACGTTCAGCACACGTCTCTTGCTCTTGCTCATCTTCAAAGAGCTGTAAAATGGCCAGCCCAAGGGGTGAATATATGTAAGTACAGCAGTAATTCTTAATTCTCCGTCCAATAAACATCAGAAACTCGAAACTTCAGAACAGAGTATGACCCTCATATAGTGAGGCGCCGACCTCACTCGTTAACTGAAGTGTAATAAGGTCTAAAGGAGGCCGTGTCTTTAAATACAATCATTGATCATATTTTAGAGATGACGACTCTGTTGCTTGTCAGCAGCTCAGCATTCAAAGATGCGGTCTCATTTAGACCCTTGACTTCACTCAAATTAAAGAGTGAAGTCAGCATCTCGCTAAATGAGGGTCATATTCCCTTCTGAAATCTGAGTTTCTGATGCTTGTTGGAAAGTGAATTAAGAATTACTGCCATCTTCAAGGGGCAACAAAGTGGATAGTTTCTTTTTGAGAATTTCCCTAAAGTTTCTTTTTTGAAACTTGCTAGTACGCAATTTTTACAGTAGACAGATACCGCAAGTAAACAGATAGACAGACAGTGCATTGTCAGCAAACGAGTTTGATTTTTCCCCAAAACATCTAAAGACCCAATCCAATATCAAAACAAAAATGCTAGCTTATAAAAAGAGAGGTTGAAACGGGTTGCTTCATTAATCCCAGAGACTTGTTTATGATGAGGTCCTAAGCCTACGCTAGAGTGTGCTACTCAGTGTGAGTTATAAGGTACTAAACATGATTTCAAAAAAGCAATAAAACTTGTTTATTTTCTTTAGCATTTCCAAACCCGCAAAGTTGATCCCTATTTCTTAAAAATTATGTTATTTTTTCATGTTACCTATAATTTTATGTATGTTTTAATCTTGTTAATCACCTAGATCCTCCATTGTGTGTCTATGTGGTATATAAGAAACTTTTACATAAATAAATAAATAAATACAGTTTGCACTACAGATTGGATTTACCTAAAAGCATAAATAAATATAAGATGTCAGACTACACTGGAGGCAGAGCATTTTTGCCAAAAAAATAATCGAGCACATTTTTAAAGCCCGGCACGTGCAAATACTGGGAGATATGCGCGTGGCCAGGCCGCGCTCATGCTGAGCGCATTTTAGAAACGGCCCGGCCAGGCATATATCTCCCTGTATATGCAGAAGTGCCGGGCCTTTAAAAAGGGGAGGGCCGGGGGTAGGGTGAGGTAGGGGCCGCCTGCGACAGCGGCCATTAAGCCCTTTACTGGGGAAGCGCACGCTGGCAGGTGCCGGCGCACCAAACTTAGGGTAGGTTTAGGGATTGGGGAGGAAAGGGGAATAGGGAGGAAGGACAGGTAGGGGGATATGGAAGTTCCCTCTCAGGTCACTCCTTAATTGGAGTGGACTGGGAGGGAACTGGGGTAGGCCTGAACGTGTCGCAGCGCGTCTTTTACTAAAATTCTTCCCCCTTGCACGCAACTGGGTACCCGCGTGCACATGCATGCGCTGATATAACATCAAGCACGCATGTGCACACAGGCATCAGATTTTATAACATGTACGTGTTGGCTTGCACATATTATAAAATCGGCACATCCATGTGCCTGTGCCAGGAACCACGCGCACATGGATGTGTACGCGTGGCTTTTAAAATCTACCTCAATATGTTCTTTGGCCTTTAAATCTGGAAATTTCTAAAATGGATGAGATAAAAGAATTTTGGTGCCGGTAACAAATGACAAATTTGGCAAAACAGTGTGGAGCTGTCTTCCATGTCATTGGCTAAGATTTCTCCTCTCTGTTGCTCTTACTGTTGCGTTGTGGTCTTCCATTGATTCATCAGGGAGGACTGCAGGCTTTGCCCATTCCACATGTTCCAAGGGATCTGAAACAGAGTAAATTCATTTATAAGAGCACTGTAAAGGAAGAAACGAGCCCCACAGCATACGGAAGGACACTGGAACCATTCCACTCCAAAATTATTCTGCACCTTCTGAGTCACTAAAGACTAGCAAAGCATTGTGACACATTTTGTAAGTGCAATGAAACTTCAGAACTTGAGATATATTCATTAAAAAAAATGCAAATCATTGAAAGAGGCTTCACAATGGTTGTCATGTGGGAGAGCATCAAGGAATCAAGACTGTTAATTGCTGCATTGTTTAAGAAGGTGATGTGATGAATGCTACACAGGAGACAAGTATAATCTGATTCATACAGTATTAAGATGAGGGCAGGAAACTTATGAGGGAAGATTCGGTGACTCCATCAGACTTCTGCACAGTAATCCAAGGGCTTGTTATTTCCAAAATTGATTATTGCAATTTGCTACTTTTGAGTCTGCCTAAAGTGATGCTCAGAGTACTACAATTGTTTCAAAATGGGGGAGGGGGGGCAAGTGTTGTAACTGGTTTCAAATGCTATGAGCATATAACTCCTGTCCTGAAGTTATTGCATTGATTACCTGCATCTGAAAGAATTAAAGTATTGAATTTAAATCTTTGAAAGATTGGGACTGTCCGTTAGTGGAACTGATCAGCCCTTATACTTCAACTCAATCTCTTCGATCAAATAATCAATGGCTATTGATGGTATCTGGTGTAAAAGGTTGTTGGACTCAAGATACCAGGAATAGAGCATTCTCACAGATTGGCCCAGTATTGTGGAATATGCTTGCCCCTGAACTTAGGATACAGGAAAATTATAAATTATTCAGAAAGAAACTTAAGTCTGATATATTTAGACAGGTTTCTTCTTATTGATTTTTAGTTTAATTATTGATTGTATTATTTGAGGTTATTTTGTAATTTATTTTAATATTCCTTGAAATATTTGTCTTATACTGCTTTTGTTTGTTTTATGTTTTGAATCTTTAATAAAAGTTTGTTATCCTCACTGCTCAATGTTATTGGATGTAGCAGAGAATAAGTGCAGCAAATAAATCAATACCTACCTACACACATACATAAGGTAGCTTTAGTCTTCCAGTGAAATGCACTGCAGTAATGGAATGTGCAAGTGAGAGACTGCGGTAACAGCAGCATCTATGGCCAAATGACAGTCTTCCATCTGCGGTGGGCGAGCTGGAGGACAGACTCCTAGCTAGGGATTGGAATGGCTCCCACATGACCAGACAGAAGAGAACTGACCAAGGCCAAGTAAGTGTAACAGCTGTCACAATGGTTCCAATGGCACACCACAGTTAACGAACGGATCCCATGTTGGTCAGCAGCATCATGGATCAAACAGCTGTATATTATCTGTTCTACAGCTGATGTCAGGTCAACAAGATGTTAAAGAAAGGAAAGTTTAACACTAGTGACAACTGGAAAATGAAGGGGGGAAACCATGTTCTCACAGCTGTGAAGTGTTGGGCTCCATAGAATGGACCAAGCTTAGTCTTTCGGCTTGCACAATCTTTCTGGCATGGCAGCCATTCCCGTTTAACCAACCTAGACCAGGTCTCCCTTTCTGAAATTTGGCTATGATAGTATTGATCAAGATGGGGAGCTTTAAGGATTGAAATTGAATGTTATTTTTCTGCTCAAACATGTGGGTTATCTCTAGACTTTTTGTGGAATGTCAAATGTAATTGTTAGGTTTCAGCTGTGCCCAAAAACAAACTGAAAGAAAGGTTTTGGGGGGTCAGCCTTTTCGTAACTGATCGCAGTACAGTGCCGCACCTCTGTGTTTCAAAGCGTGGCCTTCCGAGAGCTGGTCTGTGGTGTCATAGTTAGGGTCAGCTGGCATCGTAGCCTCCTGCTTCTGAACCTCCATGTCCTGGACCTCTGACCTTTGCCCTTCTTTGGATTGACTGCATTCTACTGGTGTTTCTTCTCTCTGAGTGCCATTCCTGTTAGTCATAAATCTGGCAATTAATTATTTTGCATAAAATTCACATGCACCGAAATATAGAATCTGTCATAAAATGAATGTATCCCGAGGTGCTCTTGGATCATCTGAACACAAGTTAAAGGAAGCTACATATTATTTGTGTTTGCTGTTTTTCCTGTCCTTTGTCTACCCATTTCTGAATGTTGAGGATTGAGTGATTAACATGGTTCCAGTACAGTGCCTTTGAGCTTTTCTTGGCAGAGTACCGCAGTAGAGGTGTGCATTTGTTTTGAAATGACATGAAAAATGCAATGAAACACTCTATTTCATTACATGTCATTTCAAAATGCAAGTAACTCCAACGAAATGTAGGGGTTTTTTTTCTCATAATGCTGTTGCACTGGTCTTCAGCACTGCGGAAAGAAAAAAAAATTAAACCCTTCTCCCAGGCCTTCCCACCCCCGACTCATCTAACCCCTTCTGTGGGCTGCAAGAAGTTGAAATGGGTCAGAAGCAATCCCCAGTTGCTGTGTGGGAGACCGGTCCCATTCTGTTGCATGGCCCGACAGCTGCCTGGTGCTCTTTCAAACAGGATTAGGTAGGGCAGGAGCAACTCGGGATTGTGACCCATGTGGATGAAGTAAGATGGATCCGAGAAAGGTTGAGGAATAGGGGAGGACCAAGGGAAGGGCGGTGCTTAATTTTTTAATTTCAAGTGTGGTGATGGTGGGAGGGGAGAGGAGGATTAGAAGGGGGAAGAATCTGACCCCTTCATTTCCTTTGGTGTTTTTCTTTTTACTCTTTGGTGTTTTATTTAATTTCAAGTACACAAAATGAACTGAAATAAACTTCAAACAAAAATGAATTAAAAAAAAAGCACATCCCTATACTATAGTGGTTTGCCATTACCTTCTGCAGCCCACAACAGTTGGTCTAGCTTGAGACTGCTTAGCTTCTGAGATCTAAAAGGCTCAGGCACACCCAGACCAGTGTTGCTAGATTGCCAGTAGAAACAGAAGGTCATTTAACAACAAAGGCACATACAATAATTATACCAAGCAGACAGGGTCTGCTGAAGCTCTGGCACTTTCTGATTAAGTTGCTTAATCAGACCAAAGAAGTTTATAGTTTCTTTCGAAGCTCCTATGCTTTCCTTCCATCAACATAAGAAACACATTTCCACAAGTGTTTCCCATTTCTAAAAACTGTTTATTAAGTTTTTAGTTAGGGATATGATAAAAACAAAAGTTAGTGCAATACAAAAAGATATATTTTAATCTTCCTTTGGATCTAATACTGATATGCCCTGTCCAATATGCATATCTGGGAACTCTCCGGATTAAAAAGGTGAATGCACTCCTGCCTTGAAGTGTCATGAAAAGCAAAATATAAATAAAGTATTATTATTTTGGGGCCCAGAGACTCCAGAATGAATTGCCAGAGTCTTTGGGCCAAAACTTCAGACATGGCAAAAAGTGCCTGCACAGGCCCCAGAAGAGGAAATCATTTGGGCAGAAAGGAGGCACTTTGGCCACAGAGGCAGGCAGGAAGAAGGAAGAAGAGACCCATTGGACTGCTAGGGAATGGGGGTGGGGGGGGGGGGTGTGTCAGGGTTCTCAGAGGAGTTATTTCTAAGAAGTTGGCAACTCTCTCACACTCCCAGGAACCTACGACCTGCCTCCTGCCCTTCCCCAGCATATAGCACCTGGAGAAGTAGGAGATGGTGAATGGGGTGAACTCTCTCTGGGCTGGTGCAAGGGAATTAGGTGCCCTAAGCAAAACTTACAGCCTTGTACCCCCCCCCCCACACACACACACACACACACACACTTCTGACCCTCCCCACACACTATTAAAAATTATGCATTTATAGTAACAGATTTTACATGAAAAAGAGCATTCAAGGTACAGTCTTCTGAAGTAAAAATATCATTTACAACATAATTATTATATTTACATGCACTGTTTTGGTGCCAACCAGAACACTCTGCAAAAAAGCAAAAAAAAAAAAGACACTTGGAGCACATATGGTATTAGGCCTATTGTAAAGTGCATTAGGTATGAGCTTGGCCCTCAGAAAGCCAGGACTAAACTGAATTACAATAAAAAATATAGTAAACCTCCCATACCAAAAGAGCACTAACTTCCAGCCCTCAGCAGTAAGAACACTACTTATGAAAAAGAACACTGCAAATATTACATCAGGCCCTAAAGCCCCAATACACCTCCTATTAAGAAAACAGAACAATCTAGGCTGCCAGAGACCCCTGTACAAAAACTACTCAGTTACAGAATACCTCACTTGGTCACACATGCACACAGACAGACCCTCACCAAATACAGAATAAACAGACCATAAAATACAAATAGAAAAATACAGACAAAAACTGAACTGGAAACCCCAACAAGCCAGACTCTGTATGTAGTGCTACAACAGAAAAAAAAGGAACATCACCTTTCCTCATAAAAGATCAAACAATACAATCAAGAAAAATAAAACATCAATAATAATAGTAAAAACATACTAAGAAAATGAATATTTCAAAACAGCTAACAAATAGAACAATCAGTAATTAAGCTCATATAAAAATGTTTAAAAGTTCCAAAAAATCAATAAAATATTTCAAAACAGCAAATATGTCAAATAACATCCAATAATTAAAATTAATAACGATACAAGAAATTCCAAAAATCAATAAAAGAGCAGACACATCAAATAACATCCAATAATTAAAATTAATAAGGATAAAATAAATTCCCCATTCTCCATACCTGAGAACTTTTGATTTCCAGTCACCCTGAGATTGTTATGAATTAGTGGAAGGAAGGGGGCTGCACACAGATTTTGTCCATTCTCAAATACACACACCAACACACATATGTTCATTCTCACACACACATATGAGGTGAGTGAGAGGTTCTCACCCTCCTCCCCTCCTTTTCCCTTTCACTGTCTCCCCTCCTCTCCTTATCATCTGCCATGCTCTTCTTCCTGCCTACAGTTGGTGGGAACCCTGAAGGCATGTCACCTTCAGTACTGCCGTGATTCATTTCTTTCTGTTCACAGGGGTGGGAATCCCACGGGCATGTGTTCAAAACTGCGCCACCATGGTTCTTTTTTCTGCCTGTGGGGGATGGGAACCCCATGGGCTCATGATCAGAACTGCACTGTAGCAGTTTTTTCCCTCCTGACCATGGGGTTTCCACCTCCTTGTGGGCATATCATTAAAACCATGTCACCACTGTTATTTTTTTAACTTCCTGCAAGGAGTTGGAACCCCCTCAGGCACATCATTGAAACATCCCTGCTGGTGCCAGGTCTGGATGCAGGTTGAGGTGGCTGTGGCAGGAATGCTTTGTGGGGACACTTTTTGCTGTCCCCAAAATTTTGCTGCCTGAGGCCTAATGCTAAAATTTCCCCGTCCCTTAGAGTGAGCACAAGAAATAGATCCTCTCTTTGGGATCACCTGGGTATTTCCTCAGCATCCAGATTGGCCACTGTTGGAGGCAGAATTCTGAGCTCAATGGACCCTTGGTCCACCCCAGCATGGCACATCTTACATTCTTAGAATATAATGGCAAAAAAGGACCATAAGGCCCATCAAGTCAACCCAATTTCATTCCTTTTGCATTGTCATAACCTTCAGTTCATCTCTGTTTTTTTCTTTCGCTCCTTTGCAGGTTGGGCGCCTCTGTGCATATCCCCGGCTTTTTTTCAGTTCTGTTGCTGTTAACTTTGTTTGAAAGATACTATCTCTAATTGTATTACATCATAGCTCTTTCTGTGTTCCGGGAAAGTCAAGAAGCCATTGCATGCTACTCACGCACAAGGGGTCTCCCACTGTAAATGCAAACCTAATCATTTTAGGCTCCCATGCTGGAGCCAGGAAGCAAATAGCAGTAACAGCTGCTTTCAGCATCTCTAAGCCCTGGCATGCCAGCAGCACTCTTATCAAAATGCCTCACGCTCTAAGTTACAGCACCAACATTCACAGAATACAAGTGGCTAAATACTAATTTATGTCTCCAACAGAATTAGAGAGTAAAAATGTGGGAAGCTTGCAAGCAAATTTTCAAAGGGAAAACTCACTGGGGAGTTTCCCTTTGAAAATGTGAGCAGCGTGCAGAAATTGGGTATTTTTGTATCTCTGTATTAATTTACACCTGCAAAGTATACACCAGAAAGTATGTGCCTTCTCTCCCCCCACCTAAGCCTGTTCCTTCTTGTCCACAGCAAAAATACACGTGCAACTTATTTCTTTACCTTCATACATTTGATCTTCCACCTTTTTCTAAGAATTGCTTTAAGGCACAGGGCTGGGGCTGGGGGAAGGATGGGCGAGGGGGTGGCTGCCCCAGGTGCCAAGCTCAAGGGGGTATCATTAGCAGGGCTGCTTTTATCTATCGGCATAAGCACACACGGCTGTACCCCAATGATTCTCTTGGCCTGTACCTCACATCTCAGGCAGCAGAGAACAGCTAAGCTGCTTCTTGCTCCAGGCCCTCCCCTACCAGGCAGCATGCAAGGAACAGGAGGGGAGGGAGGGGGGGGGGAATTGTATTTTATTAGTTCTGTATAGTATTGGGTATACCATGTACAAATATTACTTAATATAGTCATGTGATTTAATTAATATTTTTTTGTAATAAACATTTTTTGTAAGAATTATTTCTTTGACCTAGTGATTCAATTTTTGTTTGATTATAGTGAAAGTGCTTTTACCCCACTCTGTTTAGAGTGTGTTTTTGCTTTATATAGATAGATAGATAGATAGATAGATAGAATTTTATATACATATATATATATAGATAGATAGATAAATAGATAGATATAGTAGAAAAAGATAAGGCAGTGAATATACTTACTAGTGTCCTGATGTGTGTACATGTAGTAAATATAGAAAAGGACCCAAAAAGCAAAGTGGAAGCCGATCAATGATGCTGGAAAGCAGAACAAACGATAGTGATCGGTGTATCAAGGGATTCTTTATTGGAATATGCCCGACTGGCCGAGTTTCGCATGCGAAACAGGTTTTTCAGAAATACATTGAACCCACTTGGGATTTTCCATCAAAGCCACTGATTGAACTTTAATCTTCGAGAATTTTAATCAATACTTTGTGTTGCTCTCACACTGAAGTGTGATATATGAAAAATATCCATTGGAAGAGTAGCCCCTGAGGCAGCTCCTATGTGAGCGAAACTCGGCCAGAGTCGGGCATATTCCAATAAAGAATCCCTTGATACACCGATCACTATCATTTGTAAGTATAGAAAAGAAACACCTTAGGGATTGGAACAAAATTTTTTAAAAATAAATAAATAATACAATATATAGAAAAGGATTGGTGGCTAGCACCAGATATTAAAAAGGGTAAAAGTCCAAAAATATCTTTATGCAGAGATGTTGTTGATACAAAGTCTTTATAAACCCTATGGGGGCAGGGATCTGCTCCAAATTGTAGGGGAAACTGATGTTTGAAAATATATGCAGCGCAAATGTTGCTTAAGGAAGCTGAGTAAGTGGGGGCCAGGCTCCTCCCTGGCCCCCACTTACTCAGTCCAAAGGGTTCCCCAGACGAGGCCTAGGCCCCAGCCCAAGCCAGAAGCTTAAGTGCGGCCTAGGCCAAGGTCGCAGCAATTTATCATGGCCTAAGCCTACGCAAGGCTGAGGCTTTGGCCTGGGCCTAGGTGTCAGGCCAGCTGGCCCCAATGGTAAGTCACCATGACCTTAGCTAGGACCTATGCAAGGTCCAGGCTTGGATCCGGGTCCTGATGCCTGGGCCTTGGACTAGGCCCAGGCCCAAGCCCAATGCTGCAGCCTGGCCCAGAGGCCAGGTCCTGATTCCATGCCCCAGGCCTGATGCCAAGGCCCAGCCTGGAGGCTGGGGCCTGACACATGGACTTCGGCCTGGACCCAGGCCCAATGCCGATGTCCAGCCTGGAGGCCAGGTCCCAAAGCCTGAGCCTCGGCTCAGCTAATTCAACTGCTGTACATCAAAATGGCCCCCTCCACTGGGGAGGTTGTGCCAGAGTAAATTAGCTCTGATGCCTGGGTTCTGGCCGGGCCCAGAACCTGGGCCGAGGTTCATATGTCAGGAGCCAGCCTCTGGGCTGGGCCTCGGCATCAGGCTTGGGCCAAGGCCCAGGCATCAAAGCCCAGCCTCTGGGCCAGGCCATGGGATTGGGTCTGGGTCTGGGCTGAGGCCCTGGTGTTGGGTCTGGGCCTGGCTGAGGCCCCGATATCAGGACTGAGCCAGGATGCAGTGTTGGATTTGGTATGTGTGGTGGGATCATCAGGAATTTCCTGAGCCTGGGCCTTTGCTCAGGTCTCGGCCTAGGCCCCAGCATCGGGCCAGGGCCTAGGCTGAGTCCTCAGCATTGTCCTCAAGCGTAGGCATGGCTCCTTTTTCGGTCGCCCTATGCCAGACCAAGGCACCAGAGTCATGCTCAGGCATAGGCTGGTACTCCTGCTTTGGGTTTTGGCCTACTCTCTAGGCGAGGCCCCGGCTTCAGGCCTAGGCCTTGGCCCGACTGGTGACTTTTTTTTTTTTAAATAGGTTTTCAAAATGAAACTTGATTCCAATGAAATTTTATCGGAATTTAACTTGTTCCATTTTGAAAGTGATCTGAAACGAAAAAGGAAATTTCATCTAATTTCCTATTTCGTTTCTCCTGTATTCTATCACTAGTGATTGGGAGAAAGGACCTTCTGGACAGGGGGGCAGGGAGAGAAGGGGCTGCTATAGGATAGAGGGAGAAGGGCTGTTGATGGGCAGGGGCTGAGGAGGAAAGAAGGAGCTGCTAGGCAAGGGATGGGTGACAGAGAAAGGGTGTTACTGGGCAAGGTCTGGATAGGATGCTGCTGTACAAGAAATGGAGAGGGAGAAAGAGGAAGATGCAGGGAAGGAGTGGGTAGGGATGAAAGAGGAAAGCAAGACAAGTAGTGGGGGAAGAAATGGAGGTATGCAAGGCAAGGAGTGAGGGGAAGACAAGAAAGGAAGATGCAGGGCATGGAATGGAGTGGGAGAGAAATAGGGAATGCAGGGGTAGGAGTGGAGGGAGAAAAGGAAGGGAATGCAGAGCATAGAGTGGATTGGGAAGGAGAGAGGGATACAGGGGAAGAGAAGGGGGAATGAAGGGCAAGGGGTCTGGAAATAGAAAAAGGGAGATGCTGGAGAGGAGGGGAAAGAGACAGATTGCTTTGCTGCCAGAGGGAGAGCTGTGCTTTTGCTGCCACAAGAGGGAGTGCTATGCTGGAGCAGACAGTTGTAAATCAAGGGGAGGGGAGGATATAACTCAGAATATCTGTCCTGGGCACATGCAGACTTTACCCAGGATTTTCAAAGCAAACTACCACGCATAAATTTGCTTTTAAAATCCTCGAGTAATTGGCAGACTATGTGCACAAATTAGCTTGCACAAAGTAGCACCTGCTCCAGGCAAGGCGTAACTTGCTCACAGCAATTTACCCAGAGAGCCTACTCTGCGTCGGAATGCCTCTAATCTGTGTATGCAAAAGTACACGTGAAACTGATTTTCAGAAGCAGATTAATGCCTATACACTGGAGGTTTATCCTTTTGAAAAAACCTCCAAATATATATTTTAGCCCAAAAGAGGTCAAAATGTTACAGCATAACTCAGATTATCATGAACTTTTATCATTTTCTATATTTTTTTGGAGAGATGGGGGCTACTAATTTTTTTGAAGATCATACTGACATAGTAAATGATGGCAGAAAAAGACCAAAATGGTCCAACTAGTCTTCATGGCAAGGCGTTTAGAGTTATAACTACGAACATAACTGCAAATTTGAGAGAATGAGATTACATTCAATATGTCCTAGCTTATGAGTGATGTTTACTCCTGTCATAACATGTGCAAAACAAACCCATTGAGTAACAGTACCCCTGGGAGAAAATCACAAAGCAACTGCTCCGTGCACTTACATACAAAAGCACCCTATGAATAGTGCCACGACAGCAGTAAAAGTGCTGCATCCTTCTGCTGTGTGCTCTGTCCGGCAAGGGTCCCCTCAGTAGCCCGAGCCCAGGATGATCTCTGGCACTACCCCACCAATCATAGACTTGGTAATGAGAAGTGAAAGTGCAGCCAAGAAAGCTGTGAATCAATCTATACACCTCTTCCAGCCAGAAACTTATTTTGAAAAGCATCCCCTGAAGGAGTTCAGAGTGAATGCATAGCCCTGACTCATCAGTCCTCCATGCTCTGTCCTGTACCACTAACGCTCTTTCATCATGGTACTTTGGTTGGAAAATGAGCCCTCCTTTCTCTTCTAAAAATGTAATTTACAGTGAAATGTGTTTTCCAAGACCATGGAGAGACTACATATTTTGATGAAGACCAAAACTGTGAAATATTTCAAAAGGGCGTGAGAAAAACACTGAGGATTCATAAAGTCTAGAGGATGTGAATGAAGAGAAGAGGCATGGAGGTGGCTTGCGGGAATGACAGCTACTACCTGGTGATTAATACCCTTATTCAATAAACATACACACAGTTAATGCGACTCCAACATTGCTCTATGCTTCAACGGCAAGAGGAAATCTGGAAAAAAGGATTTGCATTCATAAAAAAGCGGGGGAGTAGCTTGCTTGTTGCAGCGGTTACTACCCCAAACCAAATAAGACTGATACTTTACTTTCAATGCATATCCAGCATAGCTCTCTGCTTCAAAGGCAGGGGGAATGAAGAAAAGAGGATTTATATTCAGCTAACAACCAACAAGGACTGAATTGCATAGTCTGAGTAAACAAATAAGCATGGGTGTAGCTTGCTTGTTACAGCGGTTACTACACCGAATCAATTAAGCCTGATACTTCACTTGGAATACATATCCAGCGCAGCTCACTGCTTCAATGGCAGGGGGAATTAAGAAAAGAGGATTTATATTCAGACAACAACCAACAAGGACTGAATTGCATAGGCTGGGTAAACAAACAAGCATGGGAGTAGCTTGCTTATTGCTGTGGTTACTACCCCTAACCAATTAAGCTTGATACTTCACTTAGATGCAGCTCCAGCACTGCTCTCTACATCAATGGTGGGGCTGGAAGGTAACTAGAACCAAAAAGTTACTAATAAGAGCCAAAAGTAACAGATAAGTATGAGAAAAAAACAAGTGTGAAAGCTTGCTGGGCAGACTGGATGGGCCATTTGGTCTTCTTCTGCTGTCATTTCTATGTTTCTATGTATTTCCCAAACTTTTCACGCCCAAGGCACACCTGCATTAATAAAACTTCATGGTGAGCTCCCTAGTCCTTCTATTATCTGAGAGAGTAAATAACTGATTTACATTAACCTGTTAAGTCCTTTCATGATTTTGTAGACTTCTATCATATCCTCCCCCAGTCATCTCTTCTCCCCCTAACTTCTTTAGCCTTTCCTCATAGGAGAGCTGTTCCATGCCCCTTATCATTTTGGTCGCCCTTCACTGCACTTTTTCAAGTGCAACTATATCTTTTTCTGAGATGTGACAACCAGAATTGCACACAGTATTCAAGGGGCGGTCTCATCAAGGAGCGATACAGAGGCATTATGACATCCATCATTTTATTTGCCATTCCCTTCTTAATAATTCCCAACATTCTGTTTGCTTTTTTGATTATCACAGCACTCTGAGTCAATGATTTCAATGCATTATCCACTATGATGCCTAGATCTCTTTCTTGGGTGGTAACTCCTAAGACAGAATCTAACATTGTATAACTACAGCAAGGGTTATTTTTCCCTATATGTATCACTTTGCACTTGTCCACATTAAATTTAATCTGCCATTTGGAAGCCCAATCTTCCAGTTTCACAAGCTCCTCCTGCAATTTATCACAATCCGCTTGAGATTTAACTACGCTGCATAATTTTGTGTCATCCACAAATTTGATCATCTCACTTGTCGTACCCCTTTCCAGATCATTCATAAATATATTAAAAAGCACCAGTCCAAGTACCGATCCCTGAGGCACTCCACTGTTTACCTTTTCCCACTGTGAAAACTGACCATTTAATCCTATTGCTAATGGGACCTTTCTCCATTGACTTCAACTGGCCCTACAGCAGCTAAAAGTATGGGTGGCCTTTCATAATGTGCATATTTTTATCCAGATTAATTTGGGGGGGGGGGTGTATTTAAATCAGGGGGAGGAAACAAATATACATTTATTTGAGTTTCAGATGTACATGTGTTTTTACTCCTGATCAAACTCACCTAGAAATATCATGGCTACATATACCTTGTAGGCAGTTTTCAAAAGGAAACTATAGATAGTTTCCCTTGGAAAATCAGATACAAGGTGTGAAGTGCATGCAGACCTGGGAACAACACAGGCTATTTACACATATTTCTCATTTCTCTGCTGTGAAATTATTTATTACCATTATGGATTTGAGCCGTGTTTTTAGTACATGTCCAAAGTTACTTTATAGTTATAAGGTTATTGTGTCTAAATAAGAACGGAGCAGAGACTTTTCAGGTCCTGTTTGTTTAGGGGCATTTTACAGAGA
The DNA here is from genome assembly GCF_901001135.1 of Rhinatrema bivittatum. Classification (NCBI taxonomy): domain Eukaryota; kingdom Metazoa; phylum Chordata; class Amphibia; order Gymnophiona; family Rhinatrematidae; genus Rhinatrema; species Rhinatrema bivittatum. The sequence continues at coordinate 96,625,018 of NC_042622.1, read as the reverse complement.
TGCAGCCAGGATATCTTGCTGTCCCAAATCTTGTGAAAAGTAGGGGTCTGCAGGGAAAAAAAGTTGCGCTTCATTTCTTTCCTGTTTTCCTTCATGTATGTTACTTTAACACTTGCTAAAACAAAATGAAGAAAGCTCTGTTGAATTTTGTGATTTTCGGATTGGAAATGACACAAAACAAAACAACAAATTTCATAGATGTTTCCGTGTTTTAGAACAGCAGCACATCTACAGATCGATACTGTAACGTGCGGTTGAAGATTTCCCGTCTGTAACGTGCTGGGAGCGCACAATTCGGACGCGTAAGGCGATCCAGCGATACAGTCTCCAGTTTCACGTGTCCTTAGCGCTTCTTAAAACAGACTCATAACCCTTTCCGCTTCCAGCATGTATATGATATGTAAATGAACGAATTAGCTGTATAATGAAGGAATTAGCTATTCCCCTCCGATACTGTGACGCGCGCTCAGATTATCTCCTTTGTAACCCGCTATTTTGCAGCGTCCTTAACCTGTTAGTTTACCGCTACCCTCTACTTGGTGTTAGTGTGGTGTTCAAAAATTAAAACGGGAATAAAGTGTAAAAAATGGGGGTAAAACCAAAGGGAGTAAAGTGTAAAAAACCATGGACGACCTCCATATTAACATTGCAGCTAAGTTGTTTATATATATGTATAAATCCCTGTCACTTTCCTGTCACTTTCTGAATCCCCCAGGCGTGCGGTCATCGAGGCGGTGGCGGGAGCCGGCGGGCGGATGGGCGCCCGTTCATCCAGGCGGCGGCGGCAGTGGGAGCCGGCGGGCGGGTGGGCGCGTGTTGGATCCAGGCGGCGGCGGGAGCCGGCGGGCGGGTGGGCGCGTGTTCGATCCAGGCCGCGGCCGGGTGGGCGTGCATTCATCCAGGCAGAGGGAGCCGGCGGCGAAAGCGGCCTCCGGAGGCTGCTTTCGCCGCCGGCTCCCTCTGCCTGGATGAATGCACGGCCCCCGCCGGCAGTGAATGAATGCCCGTGCGATTTCGGCGCTCATTTCGCACGGGCATTCATTCATTGCCGGCGGGGGCCGTGCATTCATCCAGGCAGAGGGAGCCGGCGGCAAAAGCGGCCTCCGGAGGCCACTTTCGCCGCCGGCTCCCGGGGGCCACTTTCGCCGCGGCCTCCGGAGGCCACTTTCGCCGCCGGCTCCCTCTGCCTGGATGAATGCACGCCCACCCGGCCGCGGCCTGGATCGAACATGCGCCCACCCGCCCGCCGGCTCCCGCCGCCGCCGCCGCCGCCTGGATCCAACACGCGCCCACCCGCCCGCCGGCTCCCACCGCCGCCGCCTGGATGATAAAGGGGATGGAACAGCTCCCCTATGAGGAAAGGCTGAAGAGGTTAGGGCTGTTCAGCTTGGAGAAGAGACGGCTGAAGGGGGATATGATAGAGGTCTTTAAGATCATGAGAGGACTTGAATGAGTAGATGTTAATCGGTTATTTACACTTTTGAATAATAAAAGGACTAGGGGGCATTCCATGAAGTTAGCAAGTAGCACATTTAAGGCTAATCGCACGTGTATATGGAATTTCACTCAATGCACCATAAAGCTCTGGAATTTGTTGCCAGAGGATGTGGTTAGTGCAGTTAGTGTAGCTGGGTTCAAAAAAGGTTTGGATAAGTTCTTGGAGGAGAAGTCCATTAACGGCTATTAATCAAGTTTACTTAGGGAATGGCCACTGCTATTAATTGCATCAGTAGCATGGGATCTTCTTGGTGTTTGGGTACTTGCCAGGTTCTTGAGGCCTGGTTTGGCCTCTGTTGGAAACAGGATGCTGGGCTTGATGGACCCTTGGTCTGACCCAGCATGGCAAGTTCTTATGTTCTTAAAACAAATTCATTTTTATAATATAATATAAAAGATGGAAATGTTTGCCAATTTGCTTCAGAATTTTAATTTTTTTCCACAGAATCTACCCTTGAGCTGGCACAGAAAATGAGGGGACTATGCCTTAGACCTTCTACTCCCTGTTTCCCAACTCGGTGGGCAAGGGGAAGATAGGGGGCAACAGTGCCTAGGGGCACCAAAATACTAAATCTGTCTCTGAATAGCAGGACTGGGGGAATTCATTGGAAGCTGAAGGCCACAATTTGAACAGATTGTTTTGCATATGTGAAATCCATCTGTCTACAACCAAAATAAAATGCATGTGGTGCCTGATGGCAAAAATCAAGGACGCTGGAACTGTGTGCCCTGATCCAAGATGTACACTATGTGCATCAGTCCCGACTACTGTGCGGATGGATTGGGACAGATCAAAAACAGTGCCTGTAGTTTGACTGATTTTACTGCAGGAGCTATTTGGGATGAAGCAGAATGTTTCCCAGGCCTAACCTGCACCATTGGAAATGCTGTGTGCATTTGATGTATGGGCCACTTTGTGTTCCTAGAGTACCACTGGGTAACAGAGCTGGCAGCCCATAGCCTAGTGAGTACAGTCGAGATTTACTGTGATCCGACCAGGTCAGTCCAAGAACATATTGTATGGATTTAATAGAGTATCACTTTTTCTCCGGAGGATCATTTTCACCGCTATTTACCCAGGTAAATAATCACTTATCCAGGGAAATTGGCCTGCCTGAGAGTTGCCCTCCTCAACCCCGGTTAAAAGTGCGCGTGGGCTTCCACTGCATTCATACTTTTATCCAGGATAAAAAAAGGCATTCCCAAGGTGGTGTCTAGGTCGAGGGAGAAAAACCGCACGTGTATATGGAATTTCCAAAATTACATGCCCCATTTTACCCTCCCCTTCATCCCTCTCCTGGCCATCTGCACATAGTATTTGGTGGCTCCCACTGTACATACTTTGCACTGGCTGCTTTTCCATGTGATTTCTCTTTGCAATACTTCACAGCTACATGGGATAGTGCTCAAAGGGAGGATAACTTTCAAATCTGCCCATATATGTGTTGAGTTTGGCTGGTCGTGGGTCCGTCCCATGACCGGCCACTCTTACCTCCAGCCCAGGGTCGGAGGGGACCCACCGATGCCACGGCTGGGCCCAGCTCAAAGGCGTAGCTGGCCGCTGCGCAGGCCAGATGCGCTGCACTGGGAACACCGCTCAGCTGAGTGGGTCTTCTCTAGGTGGGTGTGTGGCTCAGGCACATTTAAAGGGCCCATTGCAGGAAATCCACTGCAGCGCCCACAGTTGACATCATAGGCCTTCCCCTATGTAAGGCCTGCTCTGCCCTCCCTCAATTGCCTCGGCAATAGGATTAACTCCTTGGAGTAGAAGTTTGCCTATTTGTTACTAGTTCTGGTTTCTGCTCTTGCTCCTGTTCCAGTGCCTTCTGTTTGCATTCCTGGATCCCTCCTGGGTCTTTGGAGTTTCCGCGATGCTTTCTCGTGGTTCCTCGTCTGACTTCAGTGTTCCATCCTGCTGTTCTGCCTTGCCTCATCCCCTTGGATTGACTTCTCGGCTTGACCTCTGTCTGGATCCCTGGCTTTGTCTTCATTTGGATTCCTGGCTTGACTTCGGACTGCTCCTCAATGACATTTGACTTCCACCTGCCTTGTGACCACTGTTTTCTCCTTGTTTTGTTGAACTCTGCCTGCTCTCATCTCTGCTGTCTGCTGCCTGCCCCGGCAACCACTGCTTGGACTGACTTTGTTCTGTACCTGCAGGCCAACAATACCTTCTGTGATGGATTTATCTCCTCACCGAGGCCTGCCCCTAAGTCCAGCTGGCCCCGGCACCCGAGGGCTCAACCTAAGGGGAATGAGGGCTGTTATTGGTGAAGTTCCTGTTGGGCTTCTGCTCCAGCCAGCTCTGCCTGTCGATGGTGAGGACTTGCAGGGCTCTCCCTGTGGGTAGCACCAACCTTACCTCGGTCCAAGTGTCCACTTCTGCAATAATATGCATGTATGGGTGTGCGCAAAGTTGCTACAGTATTTTATAACCTGTGTGCAAACAATATTCTCAGTTTATTAAATATGAGCAAATATGCGCACAAACATGCTTGCGTATATAAAAACTGTGAGTCGCACAAGTTCGCACTTATCTGGATAAGTTCCAATTTATCCAGCTAAGTAGCGGCAAAGGCACTACTTAGCCAGATAAGTCTGAAAAGGGATACTTGTCTAAGTAGTTAAATCGGATAAGTAGCACTTTCAGGCTTATCAGGCTATCTAACTTAGTACCTGACTCACTAAGGGTTTTTCTGATAGACAGAAAATGGGAGAAAAGCCTTAATGAATCTGGCCCTTAGCTGGATAAGTAGCATTTTAAGACTTAACAGGCTAAGAAGTGCTTTTTTGTTAGACATCCGGCCATCTTACATAGCAGGATAAGGCCGATAAGTGCTACTTAGATGGACAAGTAGTGCTTTTCAGACTCATCCGGCTAAGTAACGCCTGCTGCTGCTTAGCTGGATAAATCAGAAGTTAGCCAGATAAGTGCCTTTTACTTATCTGGATAAGTTCGAATTTGTCCGAATATGTAGCGGCAAAGGCACTACTTAGCCAGATAAGTCAGAATTTAGCTGGATAAACGTATGCAAATGATATACTCACATATTTTTACATTAAATTGTAAAGGTATATGCAAGTATATTTTGCATGTGTTATTGCATTTACCCCTCGTAAGTTAGCTTTTACTTGTGTATGTCAGGGGATTTTCCAATATGCTCACGACAATGAACTGACCAGTTTTACCAATTAGTCAACCAGTTCACCCAGTCCCCTGCAACTCATGAAGACCCTCCTGGCTCTTCAGCCTGAAATCCCCCCATTTCACCCAGACCCCTTCCCCTGTCATTTTTTCACTTTTAAAATGTTAATGATCACTTATTTCAGATATTGAGCAGGAATAAATATATGCAAATAATGTGCCAAATTTACATGCATAAATTACTTATAAAACAGCAACTTACTCACGTAAATGTTGGCCCCTCCCTGCAATGCCCCTGCCCCCCTCTTTTTTACATGCGAGAATTTACTCGCGGATCCTGATTTACGCGTGTATGTTGAGGTTTCTATAAATAGCATAAAATGCATATATGTTACATGCATAAGTGCTATTTTTACGTGTGCAACTTTTGAAAATTCACTTTTAAATGTATAAAGCATTTTTGGTTGTCTCATAGGAAAGTATGACATTTTGCTTTGACTTTAATATAAAAAAATCAGTTTTCAGTAAAGGAAAAAAGCAATTGAGCATTAGCCCCTCAGCATGCCTCATATCACAATCTACCCTGGTTAGGGGACGGTTAAAGGCTGCCTTAAAGTGTTGCTTATTCACAGCCATCCTTCCTCTCCAGGTTCAGACCCATTAGTCTGGGTAAAACAAATAAGCATGGGTGTAGCTTGCTTATTGCGGCGGCTACTACCCCTAACTAATCAAGCTAGATATTTCACTTGGATGCAGCTCCATCACTGCTCTCTACATTAAAGGTGGGGGTGGAAGGGAAATAGAACCAAGAGCTAAGAGAAACAGATAAGTATGAGAGAAAAAATGTGTGAAGCTTGCTGGGCAGACCGGATGGGCCATTTGGTCTTCTTCTGCCATCATTTCTATGTTTCTATGTCATTTCTATGTTTCTATGTTTCTATTACTGGCACTGCAGGCCATCTGCACACAATGCTCTTTATTTATAATCATTCCTCCGCCAAGGGGTGCTACATGCCAGAAGCCCAAGTTATCTAAAGGATTTCCCCAGAAATGAAAAGATGTCTTAGGGGTTTGCTTCATGCCAGAAGCCCAAGTTATCTAAAGGATTTCCCCAGAAATGAAAAGATGTCTTAGGGGTTTGCTTCCTGCAGAGATTTTAGGACAGAGGTAAAGACTGGGAGGATAACTTTCGAATGAATGCACATGGTGCCTTATACAGGCATATATGGCCACGAGCAGATGTATGCTAGTGTTTTGTAACCCTCACCTTTTATAAAAGTTGCGTATCTCTACCCAGCAATATACACGAGTCGGCCAATTTTAAAACATACACATGTAAATGAAAACCAGTTTATCAATTAGTCCGCCAGTTTATCCAGTCCTTCATCAAGTCATCAAGACCTTACTGGTTCTTCAGCCTGAACTCCCCCAGTTCGCCCAGACCTCTCACCAGTCAGTACTACACAATAAACAGGTTTAATATCACTTATGCCAGATAATTAGCAGATGTAAAACTATGCAAATACATTGGCAAATGTGCAAGCATGTGTTTTAAAATAGCAACTTACGTGTGTAAGTGTTGGCCCAGCCCCGGAACTCCCAAACACCCCCTCCCCCCTCTTTTTTGTAAGTGCGTATATGTGAAAGTGAAAATATGGGCATATTTCTGACTTTTAGAAAATACAGAAAACACAAGTAGAGGCTACTTACTTGCGAATATACTAACTTTTACGCATGTAATGTTTTGAAAATCCACCCCTTACTGCATTATTTGATAATGTAATATTATAGCAAGATTTCATAGGTTCTAATGAAAATAAGAGAGCTAAGCTCCTCTTTCAAATTCACTATAGATCCTTATATAATCATTTCTAGCAATTCTAGCAAAGGAATTACCCATCCCTTTAATGTATAAACAGAGAAACCCCAAGATCAGTGGTTCTTAACCTTTTCTGGGGTCACTAATGAGCAATACTTATTACAGAGTGTGGTATTATAAGACCTTCTAAATAAATACATCTAATGAACGCTATGGACCCCTGCCCAGTAAAATGCACATAAGTACATACACAGAAATAAAATGTGTGCCTGGTTCATGGACCCCAGGATAGGAACCCCTGCCTTACATGTTATACTCTTATCCTCTCAGACTAGTTTTCTTTTTAATTGCTGGAAATACTTACGCTGTATACTTTCTGCTCTTTTTTAGTTGTGACTGGGCATCCCCGGTTTTACTCATTGCAGCAACAGGTATGGACGTGTCATCTTCTGAAAGCTTCAAAGTCGCACCACCCTTCTGCATCACCACTGTCTGGCCATTGAACAACTGCAAGAATTAGTGAAAGTTGAACCATTTCAATTGTTTTATCAACCACAGGCCAAAATAAAAACAGAGGATCACCACCTTCTTCTTCTTAACCCCTCTGAACTTCTTCTGCAGCTGATTCATCACTTCTTCTACAGTCAGCTCCTCTGAAGGCACCAAAGAGATCTATGGGACGTCCCATGGACCATGCAGAAAAAAAAAACAACCCAATGGTGACCCACAGGATCTGCCAGCAGGGCCGAGGCTGCAAACAGAAATACTAAGAGGATGATTTTCAAGGTCATTTATGTGCAAAAATTGAGAAAAAAAATCTACCCTTCATCAATAAAACTAGAAGTATGTATGGTGTTCCAGGATGTATGCACTTTTAGCCACATTTAGAAAAAGCATACCTCGGGGCGCGTTTAGATCAGGGGAGGAGAAGTACGCTCATAGACAGCATTTTCAAATCCATCAGAAAAAGTACCTGCCTAGAAAGCTGATGCAAATGTCTGCAGAAACATAGGTACTTTTATGTCGAAAGCTGGTGCAAAGTCCACAGATAAAAAGGTACCCCATGGACTTTGTCCCAGATTGTATTGTTTGACGATTACCCCTACACCCACACTAAATTTCAATGTGGCAGACCTTTCAGTTAGCCGCTGGATGGCTCTAGGTCCCATATTAGAACTTGTAACAGCATTGGGATTTTCCAGTCTCTTTCAGTCTCTCCACTGAGCTGATTGTGATTGGTTATCCCAGGGGCATAAGGCAGAGTTAGAAGTAGAGAGTGTGTAGTCAGTTTGAGTTAGGTTTTGAAGAGTAAGGGGCTAATTTTACTTTTTCCTGCTGAACTTGGCCCACTAACCCAGCTTGGTGTTTTCTTGCGTTAGAGGAGATTCCTCATCAGTACACTCCCTGACTGAGATGGTCTGCCTCCTTTTTTAAAGAATGAAAGAGAGATTTTGTAGATTTTGGTTCAGCTTTTGGATTTATTTTTCTTATTCTGGGGAACATCCAGTGCTTTGGAGAAAGGCCCCTCTCCCAATCCTGGTAGCAGGGGCTGGAGACCTGTGAGCAGCCCCTCTTCTTCCTAGAGGAAGCAAGACCAGTGACAGCATAACCCAGCATGAGAGATTTGGTCAGAGACTTGATTTTTCCCCTTTTCGTTAGTGTGGAGGTTTCTTTCCCCACCCCTCTGCACACTTATGGAAGGAGATAGAGGGCTGAAAGAAGAACTGGAACATCAGGCTTATCTCCCAGACAAATAAACCGAGGTTTACTGGAGACTTTATCTCAAAAGGCCAGAGACAGGATGGAGGCGGTCCAGAGAAGGGCAACCAAAATGGTGGGGGGTCTCCATCAAATAACTTATGAGGAGAGATTGAAGGACCTAAATATGTAAACCCTGGAGGAAAGGAGGAGCAGAGGAGATATGATACACACCTTCAGAAACTTGAAAGGTTTTAATGATCTATGGTCAACAACATACTTTTTCCACTGGAAACAAGTTAGTAGAACTAGGGGTCACGATTTGAAACTCCAGGGAAGAAGACTTAGAACCAATGTCAGAAAATATTTCTTCACGGAGAGGGTGGTGGATGTCTGGAATGACCTTCCGGAGGAAGTGGTGAAGACTAAAACTGTGAAGGATTTCAAAGGGGCATGGGAATAACGCTGTGGATCACTAAAGGCTAGAGGATGGGAATGAATGAAAAGAAGCATGGGGGTAGTGGACCTGGGGGTAACCTGCACAGAGTGGTAGTTACTATCCTTAACAGAATCATGAGGGTAACCTACATGGAGCGGCAGTTACTACCCTTAACAGAATCATGGGGGTAACCTGCACAGAGCGGCAGTTACTACCCTTAACAGAAACATGGAGTAACCTGCACGGAGCAGCATTTACTACCATGGGAAGCTTTGCTGGGCAGACTGGATGTACCATTTGGTCTTTTTCTGCCATCATTACTATGTTACTATGAGGTTGTAACATCAAGCATTGGGAGATTCTCAACTGGATCTTCACCCCAAAGGGAACAGAACACAGGTTGTGGGCACCAGACTGAACTTTGGACTCAGGTAGGATCTTTTTGCGTCACAGGGCTTCCCCTAGGATTCCCTAATCTACTGGGCTGCTGCACTGATGAATAGGCAGTGGCAAACTCCCTCCCAGCAGCTGGAGAGATGGACACCAGCATCCCAGCAGAGGCGCCGTGTACAGCTTCATTTGTTGAATGTTTGTGGGACAGTGATCGACCTTTTGGAATCAATCAGTAAATATGATTTGAACACCCAGTCTGAGTCCAGCCTGTCTGTGCTTGAGGAGAACACCACAACAGAAAGATACACACAGCATAGGAGGGACTCTCCATCACCTGGGCCACAGAGGGTTTCCTCCTGCCCCACAGAAAGAACTCACTCCCTGGGAAGTTCAGGAAGGAGGGGAAGGATGGCAAGAGCAGCCCTGATTTATAAATACTTGTATGGCCCTAAGGGAACCAACAAAACGTTACATCAATCACAATTAGATCCTGAGTGTTAGGAGGAGTCTAATTCATGGCTCTTGTACAATAAGGTCTTGATTTTATTAATGTATTTAATTCATTTTCTCACTAGTCTAACGATTGCTCATAGCCAATAATACCAAAAAAGACTTACATTCTTAACACTATGTCCAACAACATAACCAGTGGTCAAAGTGTTAAAAAGAAGAAATGGTACTTTACGAAATAAAGGGGGAAGAAACATGGCCATCGCCAAGCCAGTGACTTGTGGCTTCTTCATTGGTTTACAACAGGTTCTTGTGCCCCTCTGGCTCCACCTCTTTAGTTCTTTAGCTACTCTCTTCTTCCTCCAGCACAATAACAAACCTTTCATTTATTTGATTGCATGGCCCAGGAAGACAGAAGGTGGCCTGGTAAAGCACCTGTGCCAGTTATGGAAACATGAAAGCACCGGAGTGCATGAACAGCAGAAATACTAATTTAGAAAGATTATGAGTGGTGGCACAACATAGCCTTAAGTGTCACTACCATGTTTTCACCACTGAACATAAATGATGCTTCTAACCTGCCAGCTGTCCTCTGAGCCGTGTAGCTTCTGCTGCAGATGAGCTGTAGACCGCTGCATCCGTTGGATGGCCCTTTGTTGTTTCACTAACAGTTTTCGTTCCTGGTGGGCTGCCTTGTAGATATTGTGCAGATGCATGATCTCTGCCTGCAGGTAGTGGGGTGGAGGAACGGGAAGAACATTGAACTTACTTCAGGTCAAATAAAAAATATAGAACATAGAACATAGAAATGACAGCAGAAGAAGACCAAACGGCCCATCCAGTCTGCCCAGCAAGCTTTCACAGTTATTTTTCTCATACTTATCTGTTACTCTGACTGCTGAGGTCAGGGCCCTTATTGGTAACTTTTTGGTTCTAATTTCCTTCCACCCCTGCTACTGATGTAGAAAGCAGTGCTGGAGCTGCATAAAAGTGAAGTATCAAGCCTAATTGGTTTGGGGTAGTTACCACCGCAATAAGCAAGCTACTCCCACTCTTATTTATTTACCCAGCCTGTGCAATTTAGTCCTTGTCTTAATATAAATCCTCTTTTCTTCATTCCCCCTGCCGTTGAAGCAGCGAGCTGCTCTGTATATGTATTCAAAGTGAAGTATCAGGCTTAATTGGTTCGGGGTAGTAACCGCCGCAACAAGCAAGCTACTCCCATGCTTATTTATTACATATTGAATAATTGTGGCAAGAAATCATCAAAGGAGTTTTATCAGGATCCTCTTTCAGTGAATCCCAATATTTTTAATGGGGAAGTTTTAACATGGTATTTAATACTATGACAGTAAACAAAGGGGTAGATTTTCAAACCGCGCGATTTGGCCTACTTTTGCTGGCACATCAGGCGCAAGCAAAAGTACGCTGGATTTTAGTAGATACGCGCAGAGCCGCGCGTATCCGCTAAAATCCGGGATCAGCGCACGCAAGGCTATGGATTCTGTATAGCCGGCGCGCGCCGAGCCGCGCAGCTACCTCCGTTCCCTCCGAGGCCGCTCCGAAATCGGAGCGGCCTCAGAGGGAACTTTCTTTTGCCCTCCCCTCACCTTCCCCTCCCTTCCCCTACCTAACCCACCCGCCCGGCCCTGTCTAAACCCCATCCTTACCTTTGTCGGGGGATTTACGCCTCCCTCCGGGAGGCGTAAATCCCCGCACGCCAGCGGGCCGCTAGCGCGCCGGGACGCGACCTGGGGGCGGGTACGGAGGGCGCGGCCACGCCCCCTGACCGCCCCGGGCCGTAACCACGCCCCCATACCCGCCCCCAAAACACTGCCGACACGCCCCCTAAACGCCGCGACGACCGGGCCCGCCCCCCGACATGCCCCCGACACGCCCCCCTCGGAGAACCCCGGGACTTACGCGAGTCCCGGGGCTCTGCGCGCGCCGGTAGACCTATGTAAAATAGGCTCACCGGCGCGCAGGGCCCTGCTCGCCTAAATCCGCCCGGATTTGGGCGGATTTAGGCGAGCAGGGCTCTTAAAATCCGCCCCAAAGTGTTTAGGTGGGAAAGCGTCTTTCTATGCCAAAATCATCCTGAAAGTGAAAGAGAACTGAGGGACATGCATTAAGATTGTACATAAGAACATAATATAGACCATACTGGGTCAGACCAAGGGTCCATCAAGCCCAGTATCCTGTTTCCAACAGTGACTAATCCAAGTCATAAGTGCCTGGCAAGTACCTAAACATTAAATAGATCCCAAGCTACTAATGCTGGTAACAAGCAGTGGCTATTCCTTATTGATTAATAGCAGTTTATGGACTTCTCCAGTAACTTATCTAAACCTTTTTTAAACCTATCTACACTAACTGTCTTAACCAAATCCTCTGACAATGAATTCCAGAGCCTAATTGTGCACTGAAAGAAAAATAATTTTCTCCAATTTGTTTTAAATGTGCTACTTGCTAATTTCATTGATTGCTCCCTAGTCATTCTATTATCTGAAAGAGTAAATAACTGATTCACATTTACCCATTCAAGTCCTTTCATGATTTTGTAGACCTGTATCCTATCCCTCCTCTTCTCTAAGCTGAGCAGCCCTAACCTCTTCAACCTCTCCTCATAGGAGAGCTATTACATGTCCTTTATCATTTTGGTCACCCTTCTCTGTACATTCTCCAATGCAATTGTATCTTTTTTGAGATGTGGTGACCAGAATTGCACATAGTTTTCAAGGTGCGGTCTCACAATGGAGCAATACAGAGGCATTATGAAAAATGCTTAGTAGTAGTAATAATTGCTACAGTGCTTTTAGAACAACTGTTTTACTATAATACCAGTGAGGTATTCTTTACTAGTGAAGTAAGTCTTACTAGCATAATGATTTTCCTAGATCCAAAGGGAGTTCTTATTATTCCCCAGATTATAGTTGGATGCAGTGGTTGCTTGTGCACCTGTTCTCTGCACTGAGGGTGCATTTTTCTTAGCAAATAGCACTCCTGTGTTTACTATAGAGTACTGTATGCCAAACTTCAGTTTCCATACAAATACTGCAGTCATGCTCATAGGTGCCAGCTTGAGCACACTCAATACTCAATAATCTCCTTTACTGTGTCCAGAGAGGGATAATTTTTATTTAGTTTAGCGTCCACCCCCAATCATTTTGAAAAGTTGGCTTCTATGGTCATGCTTTATAGTCATTTTGTCCTGTAAGAATAAGGAATCCAAGAATGTTTACATTGCAGATATTTTATTTAGAGCTCTTAGCAGGAGCCATTAAAAAAAAACCAAAACAAAACCATTAAATGTCAACAAAGGATTTTCCCAGCTCCAGAAGCAATTCACACAGCTGCCTAAGCTCAAGGACAATCTCCCTTCCTTCTCAGTAGTAGCAACACCAGAAGCTAGTCTGCCAGTGAATCATACAACCTTGAAAGAATGGTGCATCAGCCGAAGGTTAACAAGCTCTCATTTTAAAGTTTTTTTCAGAAATATTTGTCAGTAGATTCTGCAGAAGGGAGAGCATGGGTTACCTGCTCTTGCTGCAGGCGACTGAGGATCTCCTGCTGCTGCTTGACTATGTCAGCCACTTTTTGATGGTCTCGTGTAACATCTAATCGCCTGAAGGAAAAATTGCAAACAATAGAAATGATAAAGATGTCTTCAAGGAAATAAGCTGGCTGTTTTTCCAAGAGTTGGATGAGGATTGATAGATACTTGAGTTGAAAACAATATGTTTTCCAACTATATTACATAAACTTCTTCCTATTCACAGCTGCTCAACTGAGAAGTTTTTCCAGAGTTAGAAATAGAGAAATCACTTTAATGGAACCCTAAATAATAATATATTTTTTCTTTTTGACCTGGCAATTTTCCTCCTGTTTCTTTGGATTGCCAGTCAATATAAACGAGGGCTGGGATCTGGTGCCATAAACCTTAATTTGTGACAATACTATCATAATGAACCCACTTATATGAATATTAATATAAATCAGAAAAATAAATTCACTACATATGTATAGAAGACAATAGTGGAAATTTTTTTTTTAATGACCATCATATATATACTGACGCTGTTGACACTCACTCAGAAGAGTGTTTGGGGTCCATTGTTTTGACTGCATCTATAATTTATAATCATAGCCATCAGTGAAGTCTATTTTTTAAATATTTTTCTTATTTATATATTAAAATAGCTTATCTTGTGAATGAATTCTTGTAGTGTCTTGTAGTATCTCTTTCTATTCAAATCTCTGCTGCTCGACAGGGCCAGATCCAACGCCCTTCTGAGAAAACTGTGGGGCAACATATCCCAGAATAGCAAGGCTCGGCAGAGCTTCCTCCGGGGTGATGCATTTATGTGTGACACCCTCGTGGGTAAATGAAAGTCCAAACGGGTGTAGCCAGCGGTAACGTACTGATTTACTGCGGAGAAAAGTGGTCGCTTCCCGAAAAGTCTGCTGACTTTGTAGTGTTGCCTGAGATAGGTCCGGAAAGATGGCGACCTTATGGTTGTTCCAGGCCCATTCATTTCTCTCTCACGCCGCAGCCACGATCTGCTCCTTGATTTTGAAGGAAGTAAAGCAAACAACGATGTCACGCGGGCGATTGGGCTGAGGAGCATGCAGAGCCCTGTGTGCTCGATCAAACTGAATGTCAGGGGGGCCAGAAGACGCCTGTGCATCCGTTTCGCGTAGCATGTATAGACAGAAATCACGAATCAGCGCGTGACAATCTTCAGGCCCTGTCGCCTCAGAAAAGCCCCTGAAGCGGAGATTGCTCCTTCTTGCCCTATTTTCCAAATCAGCGAGTTTGGCGGTAAGTTGTGCATTTTCAGCCCGGAGCATATCAGAGGCATTTTTATTTGCTTGAATTTGTTCATTCTGGCCCTCGACCCGTACGTCTATGTCTCCCACCCGGTGGCCCAATGCCGAGAGGTCTTCCTTTACCTCCTCCACGCGGGTCAGTAGCTCTTGGCAGTAAGCTTTTAAATCAGATCGAATCCCAGCAAACCATTCTCGGAATTCAGCGCGTGTCGGGTGCTCAGAAATTGTGCTGTCTGCGATATCCGAGGTCGTCATAGAGGGCTCGAGAGATTCAACACACGCGACGCCGCCATCTTGTCCGCCATCTTCCCCCACAGGGGAGCAGCCCAGCTCCTTACCGCTCTCCTTTTGATAGGAAAAGCGCTGGAGATCCGCTGTTTTTTTCTTGCTAGTCATCGTGCGGCGTGATCGTAAGCTCTCTAAGCTAAATGAGGGCCAGATGGTCAGGTGGAGTGCGGATTTCTGTGGATACACCGGGGAGACGACGGGAGCCCAAGAATCAAGCTGCCATCTCGTAGCGTGACGTCACGCTCCCCCCTGTATGCCATCATCTTTGACAGATGGGTATACAAGATCCCCAAATAGTTTCCTCCAGAACACTACCTTTCCCATGTCTTACTTCTAGCTCTGTAATAACCTAAATGCTAGTGTGGTTGTTGCTCAAACATCTGGCCTTCTTGATCCCCTGTGTAGCTTGCCAGATAGTCCTAGCTATGAAAGTGACTGTGTTTTCACCAGGTCTTTTAGTTATTTCTGAACTTGCAGCCTGATAAACAGAATCAAACTAGCAGTTGGATTTATTATCATAGTCTTACCTTTTTGAAACTGTTTTCAAATCATAAGAAATTCTCTAGAATTAATACTCTTCCCATATACTTGTTGGTCATGTATGTTTGTCTCGACTAGATTGTTAGCTTCATGGAGAAGGGATTGGTTTTTTTTTTATGTGCATCAGTACAGCACTGTGTGTGTCTAGTAGTATTTTAGAAATAATAAATCCTGCTAGTACTAACACAGTAGTAGTAGTAGTATGTTCTGCCATCCCTCTCTCGATGACGTCAACCTTTGCAATGGAGCATAAGGAGCAAAATGGAGTCCTGTTTTCAATAGGCTGCATAGTTCATGTGAACTATATAGCCTGGGCATGACATGCTCCATTGGATCTAGGCTAGGCAGAAGCCAGATTGATGCATTCTGCATTAGCTGCTGCCTCTGGGTCAGCTTAACAGTTGGCCCAAAGAATATATGTTACTGCAGTTTTGAGAAGACCATGGCCTGGGTGACAATCTGCAAAATGACAGCAAATAGGAAAAAGTCCCATCTTTAGGATATTTCAAAGGTGGAAGAAGCTGCATCTGGTCACTAACAATCCCTGTAGTTGTATGTTCAACATCTGGTCAATTTTCTTTATGTACTCACATTTTTTGATGTTCCAGCCACGATAGTTCAGTTCTGGTTTTCTCCTGGAGTGCGTCTTCTCTCAGTCTGAGAAGGGCAGTCTGGTGCCGAGCACGTAATTCTTCATCTCTCAGGTACTGCTGGGCCATTTCCAAGGTAAAGCGGCTGAGTGTGTGGGGAAATCCATAGAATTGACCAATTTCACTCCACTAAAAGAGAACAAATCAAATTAATGCATCCTACAAATTTTCAAAATTAAAGTTGGATTATGAACACTATTAAATTATTGTGAGAAACTTAATGGTCTTGGAGGACAATTTAGTATTAGTTTCTGGCCATTCTCATCCTAAATTAACAAAGATCCCATTTAGGATGAGTTTTTAGCCATACAGGTCTGTTTACATGACTGAAAACCCCAAATGATTCAATGTAGTTGCAGAGTTTGTGGAGTTATAAAGTACAAATATATAGGAAACACTTATTGCACAGGGTTAATGTGTATTCGACCCAGCTAAATACAGTACCATGCTGGTGGAGTCTGTCAATTGTTCGCTGCTATCTCCTGAATCTTCTACAATCTGCCTTTCACAATTTGACAGCTCTGTTGTGGGTGAGATAGTACCTATGGAATGAAGAGTGTCATCGCTCTTTGCAGGCAGAGGATCTAGGAAAGGAAAAAGGAAACCCATTACAGGGAAAGTAAGTCAGAAAACATGTACAGTACAAGGTTCATTCAGCATTTGGCATCATTTTTCCTTCTATGCGCTGGCATCCGTAATGGTACATTATTCCTTGTTAAACTAGAAATAAGTATCAGCTATGCTGACACCTCGAGAATCCTAGTGAAGAGTGCGTGGGTTTCTAGTGAGCATGTTCTAGACTGTCGTTTTCTGTGCTTTTCTCATCCTGCTATTTAGGAGATAGCAAGGGATATATTTTGGGGGGGGTCTTTCTGAGTCTTGTTCATTTTTATTTGCTCTGAAAACTGGGAATTTTGAGGGTAATACCTTGCAAATCAGAGTTTTCCCTCGGGAACTAAGGGCAATTCTAAGCAAAATCCATAGCCGTCAGAAATTTTACGCACTTTAGTTGATCCATACCACGGATTATGAAACAGGAGCATGCAGTCATGTAAAATTTCACTGAAAACACCAATGGCCTTCATTTCTTGTAGCGTTTCCGAAATGACACAACAAATCAACACATTTTCCTTCATTCCTGCATTTTAGCATGTGCTAAAGGGGTAATTTTCAAAGGGACTTCTGCAGGTAAAACAGGGTTTTACTCACAGAGATAGCTTTTTATGAAATTGCCCAGACAATACGCAGGTAAACTCTCCGCACGTACTGCCTGTTTGTATGTAAGCTTGCCCAGACTGAGCGGAGGTATTTCCAAGGATGGGGTAGGGGAGCAATTTGCACTTTTGTGCATACTTTTGCATGTTCAAAAATATGCATGTTAAATGTCCAGCAAAATTTTCTGCACACGATTTAGCGGTAGAATTGTGAATGCGTAGTTCTGGTAGAATCATTTTCAAAATGGAAAAATACGGATTACGAGAATGATTTTAAGAGCGTTGCTCGCACAAAAAATGCCCATCTATGTGGTGTGTGGGCTGCAGGAGAGCAACACGGATTTTAAAAAGCCACAAATTATGTGCGAATATACCCGTGCACATGTGCAAAATAAGGGGGTGTAAAAGGGGCAGGGCCTGAGCATTCTGGGCTGGGGTCAACACTAATAGGCGTAACTCCGAATTTTAAAAACTAAAACCGCAGCACGCATACGATAGATATCTGCAAAACTTTGCAGCTGCTCCTGATGAGGAGAAAGTTTGTAGATCTCGAGTTTTAAGGCTTATAGGACAGGGTGAGGGGTCCGGGTCAACTAGACAGTGTGCAGGATGAAGAACCAGAGAGGTCTGAAAGACCTTGATATTAACTGGACAAACTGGTGGATTAATTGGAAAACTGGGAACGTTCCTCGCGTGAGCATGTTTTAAAATCCGCTTACATACGCACGTAAAAGCCAAAGTCCTATGGAAGACACACACACCAGCTGTGCACGAGAAAGCTCTTAAAATTAGGGGCATACTTCCACGCCGTTGATGTATTTTAAAACATACTTGCGCAAGTGCGCGCACAATTTAAAATTCCACTGTATCTTCACTTGTGCACCGATATCGCATGCATGGGCGCATGCACACTCGTTTTATTTTTATTTTAGGAAGAGTGATAGAATGCGCATAGCTCTGAATATCCTGCAAGGTTCCCGGAGCAGCAGTGTACACCGCTTGATAATATTCTCTAAAGACTTCATTAATATCCTGTCCTGAATTCTGAGTGGTTACAAACTTAGCCTTGCTCTCCTTACTGGGGCATCTTTCAAACATGTCTTTATCAAGGTGCATTTGTTTCTCTAGGGCTAAGATAGCAGATGCAATCACCCTTTATTTTGCTGCATTATAGGAAATAATATCACCTCCTGCCAGCAGATGCCAGCTCAGTTCTATCTCCGTAGCCAGGAGGCCATCATCAGTTGCTGATGCTGCCAGGGCAGCCCAAAGTGCCGCTGTTTGTTGCCCTGCATCAACGGGCCACCGATGCCACCTCTTCGCCCGTCTCATGGCTGGGATGACGCTGATGCCTCCAGCTCTTCGTGGCCCGGGTGCCTGTTCTTCATGGCAGGAACACCGCCGACTCTGGCATCTTCTTGACTGGGACTCCACCAACGCCTATGTCTTCTAGGCGTGGCCAGGAGGCCACCCGACGCCGGCTCCTGCTTAGGCATGAACGCGCATCTGCTGTGAATTTAAAGGGCCCGCGGTGGGAAAAGCCCTGTGGCCTTACAGATGATGTCATCACCTCATCACATACTCAGCCCTATAAAAGGGCTTTCTGCAAGTTCCTCAGGGCCTTCGTGGGATCCTCATGGTCGTCCATGGCTCTTCTTCCTGCAAGGTCTTCTGTGGTCATGCTCCTGCCTTGATGGTCTTCATGTTCTTCGTTGGATGTTCCTGGACGTCTTGTTCCTGTTCCATGTTCCTGGTTGCCTTGTTCTTCATGGGAGCTCCTCCATGTTCTACATTCCAAGTTCCTGGTCTTTTGTCAGTGCTTTATTCAAGTCTTCTGAATCTTCGCCTCATCCAAGCCTTCAGTAAAGTTCCTGATGTTCCTGTCTTCATTCCAAGGTCAACATTCTAGATCATCCCTTGTTCTTCCTCCAGGTATGCCAGTGTTGTGATCCGTGACCAGCCCATGGGGGGCTGTGAAGGGCACTTCCTGGCACAGGACCTGTCTCCAAGTCCATCTTCGCTGGATCAAGTCCTTGGAGTCCATCCTTGTTTTAGAGTTCCAAGTTTCAAGTCACGTTCCAAATCAAGCCTCGAGTTTCTAGTCATGTTCCTAGTTCCAGGACTCGAGAAGCTTGTACAGCTAATGGATCTCCTTGTTCCTCATTCCAAGCCATGATCCTCTTTCTAAGACATGATCCTCATTCTAAGCCATGTTCTTCAGGATGTCCTGGCTCGCATCCTTGTCAGAGTCTCAGTCTTGAACCTGTCTTGCTTCTGGCGTGGTCCGCAACCAACCTGTGGCAGGTTGTGTAGGGCATGCAGTGAGACAGCGTGGTCCACGACCAGCCCACGGCAGGCTGTGTAGAGTGCGCTCAAGTGCAGTACCTGTGGAAACTGAACTCTAACCTGAACCTGAATCCATGTTCTTTGGATTCAAGTCTTCATCCAAGTTCCCAGTCTTCATTCAAGGGTCAAGCCCTCAGTGTCTTTTCCTCATCATGCCATGTCTTGCCCTCAGCCGTCGTCTGTCCTGACGCACTTGCCATTCCAAGCGGCAGGTCCAAAAGGGCTATCGAGTGGCCAGAAGACTACCCTAGAGACCAGCATTGCATTGTTGGGTCTCACTCCATGCATACAGGTTCAGTGAAGGTCTGAATGTACCTCATTCCAAGTCCAAGCTATGTTCCAAGTCCATGCTATGTTCCAAGTCCAGCCCATGCCTGGATACATTGCCTCCCATGGTGCATACTTTGGAGCTCCGCCCTGAGGACATTCCATGATCTAAGGGCTCACTCTCTTTCGAGCAAGCAACCGCACCCCATGCTCGCAACACATTTAGCACAAGCTAAAATACAGAAACAAAAAAAAAAAAATGAAAAATAGTAAAAGATAAACAATATGAAAATTTTTCCCATGCACATCCCCAGTCATATTTTGAGTTGTAATTAGTTTTGGGGATGGGGAAAATCAGGCATGTTTGATACAAAATAATATCACAGTTGGTATTCCTCGCTCACTGATTCATTACCAAGAAAGAGAGAAATTTTCTTAATATCTGTAGATGCTGTATCATGTCCTTCCATGGTCAGCAAAGGCTGCTTTGGAAAATGCTCCTTCTGACTTTTTATTCTGAAATTAAAAAAAAAAACAAAAACAAAAATCATAGATAAGCAAATGCATGTTTTATTCCACCATAACATTTCATAATCCGAAGGTAGGTGGCTTTGATAAGAAGCGCTCTCTGTTGAAGCTTGGGAAAATTTGATTGGATTCTATGAGTAATGGCTGTAGATTCACCAATTTGTGGGAATCCACATCAAATATGCCTAGTGAGGTTTCCTCAGATTGGGTGAATATGCTTGAATTCTAGTGTAGATTTGCCAAATCAAGGAACTCCTGTGGGTTCAACCAGCTAGTTTGCAAATGTTTTCTTTGAAGTATTGCTGATCCTACATCGAGATTTATTTATTTATTAAAATGTCTAACCCACATATTCATACATTTCATGGTGGGTTACCCGTTTATGTACTGTATATAACATAAAATAAAACATACAATAAAAGAATACAAAGCAAGAAAGAAAACAAATACTCCAATACAATTCTTGCCAGTACCTCTAGAGGTCAATATTCAGACATAGCTGGCTAAGTAAGTTGGCTGGTTAACATTTATTTAGCTAACTTACTTACACAGGATATTCAGCAGCATGGCTAAATAGCACTGCACTGTTACGCCCACTGCCCGCTCACTAACTACCTGGCTAACTGCTTAGCCAGACAAGTGTCTTATCTGGCTAACCTGCTCTGGTTCTGTGACAGGCCAATACAGTACGGATGTGCTAAAAAAGCGTGTCCATGTTCAGCACCCGCTCTTTGAACACATGCTCAGCCCCCCTCTCCTGGGCACGTGATACAGAATGCAAATGAGGGGTCACGCTAAAAGGAGGCTCTAGGGACAACTGCATGCCCCTAGCAGCTCCTTAGCCCGGGAGGGGTGTCTGTCAGTGGGTTTGGAAAACGGACGCTCAGTTTTCGAACTGGTGTACAGCCATGGGTTAGAAAAATGGATGCTCGTATAACTGAGCATCCATTTTTCTAACCTGATCTGCAGGCACATTTTTAAAATGTTTTTTAAATCATTTTTTTTACCTTTTGGTTCCTCTGACTTAATATCGCTACGATATTTCTTTTCCTGTTTAGCGCATTGTGGACGCGCTAAACCCCTTATTGTATACGGAGTTGTCGACACGCATCCAAAACGCACGTCTAAACCGTGCTAAAAAGTGCACTCAACTGAACGCACTTTACAGTATTGGCCTGTGAGTGTTTTTGCATGTTTTCATGTACTTGTATGTGTTATACATGCCTTTTGCAAATTCTGAACATGACTTGTTACCCTTTAAATTCTGGATGTGGTAGTAAGAAAGGGTCGATGTTACAGACAATATCTTTAAATCTTTTGATTGCTCCTGCAAATCCTCCAAGGATCTATGGGAGAGTACATCAGCTCTTTCTTCTCCTCCCCCGCACTAAGCAACACACTGTTAGATTACATGCACTATCCAGAATGAGATACTAATGGAAACTGGGACTAACATTTTCCTCTTGCTTATATGCCAACAGGCAGCAATGGGCATGATTAAGAGGGGTATTTTCAAAAGCCCTTTAAGGGCTGCCTGAAAGCTGACCACCCTTTCTAACCCAGTAAAGTACAGGTGGGGGTCCCACAGCACACATACGTTTAGTTAGGTTAAGGAGAGGCATTTCCAGGAGTGTGTTTTGAGGGACGGGATTAAGAAATAGCATGCCTACATTTGAAAATGCAATGTGCATGCACTATTTCCCTGCCAAGTTTAGCCCAACAGAAAGCAGATGCAAAATGCACGGGCCATTCATACTCATGGACAATTTTCAAAGGGAAAATACATACAGACTTTCTCTTTTAAATCTGAATGTTGCACCTGGGCAGGCTGTTTTCAAATTTGCTCCCTATGTCTGTGTCAAAGCAAATGACTTCTTCTGCCACACTGGGGATTATTATAAAGAGTCACTAATGAGAAAAGACATAGCTCCAGGCTCAGATATAGCTGCACTTACGCCTAGCGGCTAACAACTAAAACAAATGAAGGAGCTTTGCATTTAGAAATTATCTAAACATTTTAATTATTGCTTTATTTTTCCTAAGGACAACTAAATACATGTAGAAGTTGTGATACCTTTCACTGGATCAATGGCAAAATGTACACAGAGGTGAATGTACAAGAAAAACCAATGTGTATGCTCATCTGTGTATAGTTTTTCTATGATATCCTTTACTGGAGCGGGGGGTGAGGGAATAGATCCCCCTTAGTCTAGCCCTTTTGGTGATTTGAAATGCTGGGCAAGAGGGGAAGCAGAGGTCAGAGTTCCCAGAGGAGCGCCAGGTAGAGTGCTACTAGCAAAATCACAAAATTGTCCCATTTGAAAATTGAAATTGCAGTTTCTATCAGAAATCACTTACTTGTCTCCAGTAGTAATGTTTTGGACACCTGTGATGCGTTTTGTGTCATCTGGAAATTGCTGGGCCTCCAAATTTTCTTCATGGCCTGCTACTGAAGGCTCGATGGTACCATTTCCTTTGGTGTCACCCAACCACTGTAAGACAACTTTAGCATTCAGTCACAGCACTCTGAGGTAGTCATCAATATTTATTTATGGTTGTGAAATAACATTGACAGCATGAAGCATTCAAGCCATCTCGTCTCTCACTGACCTCTCACTATGGTTATTCTCAAGAGCTGAGAAGAATCCCCCAACTCCTGCTCCTGCAGTGGAACCCCCCCAAATTCTGAAACCCCCTTACTTTTTCTGATCCACATAAGTAAGAGTTTGACAAACTTCAAGTGCAGATTGAAGAGAGTTTATAAGCCATTCAGCTTGTTTTTGTATGTTCTTAGGGAGGGAAACTTTCAAAAGTAATTCACTCAAAGGCAAGTTTAAGCAGGGGAGAGGATGTAGCATGCATAGATTATATTTTCAAATATACGCATGTTATTGTCCATTGAAATTTCAACCTGCCCAAAAAGAAGATGCAAAACTCGAAGGCAGGAATGGATTTGATCAGCTCCCCTAGGCACTGATTCAGTGCTAGAGCCGTGCCACCCCTCTCCCCTCCTCTCCCAACAAGCATCCAACATATGCACAGCACTCAGCTGGACCTTGGCTCCAGCAATGATTCTCAAAGCACAGTGAGCGCAAGAACTAAGCCTGCCATTCCCAAGCTCTGCCTTTCACATGGAGGCCTAAAGGGGGGTGGAGCCTGTGAATGTAGGCTTAGTCCCTATGCTCCTTGCCCTTTGAGGATCGCTGCTGGAGCCAAAGTCCTGAGGGGAGGAGGCAGTGGTGATGGCAGCTAGAGGAGCGCCTTCCACGATCCAGGGCAGAATTGCAGGGTGGTAGGGGAGGAGGGCAGGAAATCTACTCTCCCAGGCACAGGCTCAGTAGGTCTGTGCATAA
Organism: Rhinatrema bivittatum; assembly: GCF_901001135.1. NCBI lineage: Eukaryota > Metazoa > Chordata > Amphibia > Gymnophiona > Rhinatrematidae > Rhinatrema > Rhinatrema bivittatum. The sequence goes on along the minus strand of NC_042622.1, from coordinate 96,601,561 downwards.
ATCCAAGTCTACTAGAAGCTCCTTTGTACTAATGGCCAATTTTCATAGGCAAAGTACCTGCAAACGTTGCACCTAGTCAAGGAGTTTGAGAGTTGCCTCCAGAATCAGGGGCAGCTCAAGGCAATCTGCTTCCTGAAGCGAGGAAAAATAAAATGCCTCCCCCACAAGGCGTGCTTCAGGTCAAATCACCAAAAGAGCAGGGGGTAAAGGAATAGATCCCCCTTAGTCTAGCCCTTTTGGTGATTTGAAATGCTGGGCAAGAGGGGAGGCAGGGGTCAGAGTTCCCAGAGGAGTGGCAGATAAAGTGCTATTAATATTCCAGGACATTGGTAACCTTGACACACTCCCAGGAACTCTACCACCTGCCTCCCACCCTGGGGAACTGGGAGAGGGGGAACTGGGGAACTGGGAATAGTTTGTTGTGTGTGTGTGAAGCACTCTCTGCAGGCTGGTGCAAGGGCATTGGCAAGGTTATTGGCCACCTAGGCGTATTTATTTTATAACATGCTTGCGTCAATGCGCGTATGTTATAAAATGATTGTGTCCATGTGTGCGCACACATGGACACACATGCGCAAGTTTTAAAATCTGTCCCTTTACTTTGTTAGTATTGGCCTGAGAATGGTAAGGCTTAGTATTTAGGCCTATTCTATCTTTTTATTTTAATACATGCAGTACACCCAAGGTAGTGAGTATCTTTAAAATCGTATCAACTAACTAATGAATCTTGAGTGCCTATTAACTAGTAGGAAGGTATCAGTCCTTCTTTTCTATCCATTCGCATAGCCAGAAATCATCTGCTGGTTATCTAATTGAAATACTAACCAGTGTGAACTAGAAACATGAGTAACCAAACTGCAATGCAATGGTGGTGTTTGTAATCCTAATTATGGACTATAGTGCTACTAGATAATATGCAGCACTGTACAGACATACATGAGGAAGTCCCTGTTCTGTGGAGTTTACAATCTATTCAAGACACACGGGCAAGACAAATAAGAGGCTACTGATAAGAACAAAATTTACTGAGTATATGGACAAATGTGGCTTACTTGGGATAAGCCACTTTGAAGTTTATGGCTCACGTCTGTGTGTACTTAAGTGCTGTGTTATAAAATGGGGCACATATTCCAAAGCAGAATTAAATCGGAGGAAGTACACATAATGGGTGAATAATAAATAGTGACATGTTTGTATGTTACCTTTAGTTTTTGCACAAGAAATTCATCAAATGACTTTTGTGTCTTCTGGGCTTCCAACTCCGCTCTGTGCCTCAGCATTGCCAGCTCTTGTTCTTGATGACGCTGATGTATCTACTCATGGCAGAAAACATCGTAAGCTGCAGACATTTGTATTTCAAGACCAGGCAGTAAAATTATTCTATAGATTCACCTATGGTTTTGCTTGTATGTGCCCGACATGGGTTAAGGGAGCTGCAGTTTAGTAGCCCAAAATAATGCTTGTGGTTTCATGGCAAAGCCTGGGTTTGTCAGAAGTGGTTTGGCACATCAAAAGAAAAGCATGAGAAAGCACTGAAGAGAAAATAAATCTTATGCCTAGAAACAATTAAGGCATATTTCATTCTTGCCCTTACAAATTCTTTTGCCTGGGATCTTTTACTACATGATTGGAAATCAGGCTGTTTTTTTGGCAGGAGGCTGGTGAGGCCAGAGATAGACTGATACATATTGGCACACTTAGGTAGGTTAGCAATTCAGCGCCCCTCCCCCTAATAATTCAGTGCCCTCCCAGCCTCACCATCTTTTCTCTCCCACACTGAAACCTCACCAGCCTCCCACGGAAGATTATCAGTGCAGTGGGGAGGAGCCGGGTGGAGGCTGGTGAGGTTTCAGTGCCCTATTGGTTGGTGCCCTAGGCAATTGCTTGATTGGTCCACCCCTTAATCTGTCCCTGGGTGAGGCCCCTTTCTTCACTGTGGTTCTATGCAAAATTCCTTCCTTTGGTAAAATTAAAATAATATTGATAACCGAAACAGTGATTCAAACTTTATACAGGGGCAATTTTTAAAAAGTATGTGGATAGCTGCAAAGTTTGCTAGTATCTTTCCCCATGGGTTTTGTACCATTTCTCTAAGAGCAAGTATGAGCATACTCTCCTTTGAAATCTGCCCCAAGAAAAAGTAGCTGCAGAGATCTGCACCAGCTTTTTCTGCCGATATCTCTTCCTTGATGAAAAATGTGCAGTCTTATATTTTGCAAAACTGCGCAGCTGCCTCCCCCAATCTAACTCCACCTCTAAGCCTTCCTACTTTTCCCATGGGTAAAAGTGTGCATGTTTTTTATCCCTGTGCAAACCTTTACCCACATGCAGAGGAGGGGGGAGGGGGAGGGGTGCAGGTAAGCAATTTTTAGAATAGTTTGGTTATCCGGGTAAATGGCTTTTGAAAATTTCCTTCAAAGTTATCTAGGAGTAGTAGGGTGGAGGAATAGCCTAGTGGTAAGCTCAGTGGGCTAAGAGCCAGGGACGTTGGGGTTCAGATCCTGCTGGGTGAGCCCTTTGGGGACAGGGATGATACCAACTGTATTGTACCTGAATGTAGGTGCAATACAGCTCGCCTTGATCTACCAACAAAAACTGTGCAAGCTAAATAAGAAGAATTTATTATACCCCCTTCCCCCAAATCAAACCAGGGTACAACATACCTTCAGTCTTCTGATTAAATCAAGGCTTTTTTGTTGAACATTGTGAAGGTAGTATCTATATTTCTTTTCAGGACATATGTAGCTTTCATCACCTTTATCTGTCAAAAGATTTTTTATAAAATGCATGTTCTTAAAATTCATATAGCATAATGAATTTAAAATGTATTGGTAGAATGAATAATTGATAGCTGATGTTATTTCTTCGATAGTATCAGTAGTAACAGAAAACTATAGTAACACTCCACACTCCAAAATCTATAGCAATGTATGGGGTTTGCTTTTAGTGAAATACAATGTAAATCTATTGTATGCTCATCTATCCAGAATAGTAGAGGACCAAAGAGGGAAGGCAACAAGTCTAACTGACCTGGATAAAGAGTAACATCCTGCAGGCAGACAAGCACATAAGACTGACAGCTGGGAGAAATGTTATGCACATAACTCCATATTTTAAAACCGGAGACTGCAGCGCGTGTTGGCTTGTTATCCACATAACTTTACTGCTGCTCCAGAGGAGGAGCAAGTCTGTAGATCTTGAGTTTTAGAGCTCACAGGACGAGGTAAAGGGTCTGGGTCAACTGGGCAGCATGCAGGATGAAGAACCAGAGAGGTATTAAAGACCTGATTATTAACAGGGCAAACTGGTGGACTAATTGGAAAACTGGGTTGTCCCTTGCACGAGCATGTTTTAAAATCTATCTACAGACAACGTAAAAGCCAGCAAAGTCATAGGAAAGATATGCGAAGTATATTTTCTCGAGCAATCTCTACAGATTAGGTGCACACTTACGTGCGGGAGGTGCATTTTAAAACATACATATGCAAGTGTGCACACGATTTAAAATTGCAGCATATCTCCCGCTCACATGCCGATACACCCATTGTATGGGAGCACACATGCTCACTTTAAAATTAGCCAGTATAAATTCAGCATTCCAGGTCCCCACAGGGGTTCGAATGACTGGGCCCCACCCCTTCTTAAGGTCAGCCCTGGAGATATCCTTAGCAGTATAATAACCCAGCGGACTATATGGGCCAATTGGTCTTTCCCTGCAATCATTTTCTATGTTGCTATGTATTTATCATCATCATTATCAGTTATATTAATAGTAAAATCAGTAATACAAAAATCTCTACAATGTTGTCATTCAAGCGGGTAACAGTACAATGGTGAAACACTGTTCTGTAGGGTTCTTTGCCAGATGAAGAACTGCCAGCAATGATTCTTCCAGCTATTAAAATGCAACTTATGGCCAAAATAATTTTGCGGATGGACTTGTCTGGCTGATTCCAAATATCAACAACTCAACAATAGCCTACTGGGTTAAAATGTTGAGAAACCGGATAACAAACACTCAAGCCAGATGGATATCCTGAACCCGCCCTATCTCAGCTTGCGACATGACACATTCTTTTCACATCTGATTGTTACATAAAACACTAGGTTCTTGCAAAATGACTCAGACATTCACTAGGCTGACAGCCCTATTAAACAAGAAATGCCAGAAAGCAAGAGTAATACCAGCAGATCCACTGCATTCCAAAATTCCAGCAAGTTTAACATCTGAAAGGTCAGCTGTGTTCATGGACAAATTCCTTTGGATTTTTCATTTTGTTTGACTCTACCATTAGCTAACTTGCAGACCGAGTTATTAAAGGGATTTTCACTGTAGCTGCTTGCAAGGTGACAGGACTGAACTGCCTATATGTGGATAAGAGGAAGCACAAAGAGATAAAGAAACTTGCCCATGGCCTCACAGAGACCTGGGACCAAGCCTTGAGATTCCTTCTGTCCTGTAGTTCAATTCTGAACCCACTATTGCAATGTTTCCCAACCTTCTCCTGGAGGCACACCTAGCCCAGTCAGGTTTTCAAGTTTGCAACCATGAATATGCATGAGAGAGATTTGCATACACCAGGATATGGATAACCTGAAAACCAGACTGATTCGGTGTGCCTCCAGGAGAGGGGTGGGAAACACTGCCGTACTGGGCCACACCTCTTCTCCAAAACAATTCTGAAATTCACCGGCCACAAATTCTCTCATTCACAAGTGTTAAAATCCAACTCACAGGGAAACCATCAAGGGAAACCACTTTCCAAACATCTCAGACAATGGCCTCAAATCTGACAACTTAATGTAACTATATATTCATCGTTGGTGCAGCATTATCAATGTGCCTATCACTGCAGAAGTCAACGCACACTATAAGAAACTCCTTCTCTCAAAGAGTTTACAATATGAGGGTAATTTTCAAAGACAGTTAAGCAAGTAAAACAGTGCTTTGAAATGACCTTCTACAAAACTGCCCACCCTATATGCAGATAAATTTATTCACGTACTGTATGCCTGTATGCCTGTCAGTTTACCTACATGAAGCAGAGGCATTCATAGGGGTAGAATTGGGAGGGGGCTGCAATTATCCTGTACTCAAAAATTTGCACATAAATTTCTCCCAAAACATCTGCACACAAATTGGCAAGAATAAATGAGTGAAGGTAGTTTTAATGGGATAATTTTCAAAGGGAACATATATGCAACGTTCCCTTTGAAACCTGGTGTAACTTATGTGCATATTTGACTTAACATTTATGCGAGCTGTTACAAAATTACCCCCTCTATGCCCAACCACATAAACGTTACATGGTTTGCAGGTGACAGCACAGTGAACAGCAGCAGTGGGAGTGCAGTTTGAATCTGGATCTTTAGCTTCTCCAGACGTGCCCTAACGGTTAGCCCACCGTACTCTGAGGGAAAACCCTGTAGGGCATAAGTTTACTGACTCACTGCTGAAGGACTTTGAGCAAGTTAGTATTGTCTACTTGTGCCCCTGGAACCCAGTTGAAACACTGGTCCTAATCTGGTTTTCCCTGTAAACACAAACAAACAAAACTGGTCTTTAGCCACAGGTAAGATTGTCACTACAGAGGCTTCCCAGTCTTTGCTATTAGTTTCCTTTTAAAGATACCAGTGTCCTAATGACTAGTGGAATTCAAACAGAGAGCAACAATCTAACACAGAAATATTACTATATTTTGTACAGGGAAAATGTAGCTAGCATAAACCTATGCAAATATAAGAAACACTTATTTTGATGCCTAGAAGAAAAAAAGCTTTTCAAACCTGGATCATTGCATGCCGAACTTTAAGTCTCATTCTCCAAGCACTTAATTTGGATTATAGGTACACTCTACAGTCCACTCTATTCAACAAAAACGAAATTATGCGCTCAAGGTTTCTATAACTACATGACAAACTGGCCTCTGCTTCCTGCCTCCTCCCTTATGATAATTCTTCTGTATATTACTTTAGATGTAAGATGTGATGTCATGTTTACCTATTATAATTTCTTGGCGGAAAAATGCTTATCTGCTGATCTGCAAAGACTGACCAAACAGGTTACCTGTTTACTCCACTTCAACGACAAGGGCAGGAATGACTCAAATGTGCAATTTTTTTGTTCAGCACTGCAGTGAAAGATTTCTAAATATACATCTCTTTAAAATGCCCAACTGGCTCTATTTTTCCAGACAGGATGTTCCAGTCCTACATTTATTCCACTGCATGCATGGATTTCCCTGAAAAAAGCTAGGATTACAGGTCCAGGTATGCCATGAGGTAAAATCAGGACTGGATCAGTCTGCCCATTGGTAACCCTAAACCTAGTCAGCCATGTATCATGATTCCACAGGCTTCTGTGAGGAAGGTAAATTCAGAATCGTGTCTGATTGGTTGGTAGCTGTTCATAACATGACAGTTCTTTTTAATATTGTTTACATTTAAAAACTTTATTGATCATCTGCATCATCACAATATCAAAAACACACTCAAACTTTGGCTGAACAGGTGCATTTTGAATAGTCAGAAGGTGGTTAGTAAATTCAGGCTGGGAAAGAAAAAGATGTGTGGAGCCTTAACAATGTTAATTAGTTTCAAAAGTTAATCATAATTTGAATAAAATGTGTATTGCAACCTAATGTTTTGATCCTGGAATATGTCTGAATCCATTCTGAATTTTCTATTTATTATATATTATAAATATGCATATGACAAACAAGCATATTAATTCATATCTATAAATCACAAACAAATACATTTTCCAACAAAACACAACAAAAATATATAGCCAAGAATGAGCTCCACAGAATAAGGTGAGACAAGGTAATGATAAGGAAAGAGAAAAAAGGGCAAAAAATCTGTGAAATCCAAGACATCTAGAAAAAGAAAAAAAAAGGAAAAAAATATAGAAACATAGAAACATAGAAATGACAGCAGAAGAAGACCAAACGGCCCATCAAGTCTGCCCAGCAAGCTTTCGCACTTTTTTTTCTCTCACATACTTATCTGTTTCTCTTGGCTCTTAGTAACCTTTTTTTATTCTATTTCCCTTCTACTCCCACCATTAATGTAGAGAACAGTGTTGGACCTGCATCTAAGTGAAATAGCTTAATTTAGTTAGGGGTATTAATCACCGCAATAAGCAAGCTACATCCATGCTTATCTATTTATTCAGACTATGTAATTCAGTCCTTGTTGATTGGTGCCTGAATATAGATCCACCTTTCTTCATATCCCTCAAGAAATGCCAAGAAAATTATTGCATTACTTATGCCTGACCCTCAGATGCTATAAAGCTAATCTCACTTAGCAAAAGTTGTATAGGGGACTCAAAGGTGAGTGTAACTACAAATTCTGAAAGTTGCATGGGCTCCCAGAAGACATAATTATAATTCTCATACAAAACATGACATTTGACAGAACATTTCAGAGAAAAAATGGCACCAAACTTCACCACTTCTGGATGAAGCAATACAATCTTTTTCCTTGTTTTGATATGTCATGCGAGAAACAGCAGGAAACATTCTAACATGACATCACATATAGAGCCTAGAAATATTCTGGAAAAAAAAAAAAAAGATGCATCGCTAAACCTTTATCCAGCACTAAAACAAAGGAAACTAACAATATTCCCATATTATAATGGGATACAGATGTTGAAGTCTCTAATTCTTATGTAAGAGATAAAATCTGTCTGTTGGGAGAAACAGGTCCAGAAATATTAATTTAGGAATAGAAGATAATGGCTCTATATTAAATTGCAAGCATTCTACCTTTCAGTCTTCAACAATTCTGTCCCAGAAACACTCAGATCTCGAGGAAAATGAACAACACATATATTCCTTTCATGCTGCTGGTTTTGCACTATTTCGATTCTCCTATAAATAATCAGGCTATCTTTTTTAAACCATATGTTTATTAATATTTATATAGCCAAATACATAACATATTAAAAAAAGAAATACAGGATAAAGAATCATTCACAGGAATAGAAGAAATCAAAATACAATGAAATATTAAGCAAATGGGCAGAACTCAAAGAAGGTCTTAGGGATACTAGCACTAATCAGAAGAAATTAAGTATAAAACAATAAAGACTATATATAACAGAGCTGAGTTAGGAACCTTGCCTGAAAAAAAAGGCATACTACACACTAACTTAAGCAGTGACAAGCCTCAATCTCTTCCCCTAGAATCCAAAAAAGATCTTATATGACAGAATCAAAAAATACATATTTTAAATCATTAAAAGCACATTGCATTTACATGGATAACGTATAATACATGTAGCTCCTAAGGACAAAATCCCTGTGCACATAACCAAAACTTTCCTTCTGTGCTCCTGAGTAGACTGGGATAATTAAGTCATCTTTAGCAACCAATCCTTGAAAGATTCCCATTCACCCACTTTCTTCTCCAAAGAATCTACAAAAATCGCCAAAGTTTGCAGATCCTGCTTATGAGTATCCACTGTATTCATTAAGACCTCTATTTTCTTCTTAATTGTTTGGACTTCTGGAAGCAAATCCTTCCATAAATCAAATATTGCTTTCCAACATGTCCCCAAAGTAATATTATCAGGCATGGTACACACATTAGCATAGTTCCCTCCATCAGACAAAGTCTCCAAGGGTGATATATCCTCTGTGGTGTTTATTGATGCTCCTGCACCACTAATGTCTGCAGCAGCAGCTGTAGACTCTCCAAATAGCAAAGAGGCTTCACTCAGACAAGGAACCTTGGCAGGCAGTGAAAGTCCAGATCCGGAAAGGAGCGACTCTTCTGCTGCTTCAGTCACTGCAGTGGTTCGCGCTACAATGGATACCGAAGCAGATTCACCGCCATCTTGTTCTTCCAGAGCCCCTGAGCCAGACCCTAGGGGGAGCTTCTCAACTGCAACAGAGGATGCAGGCCTACTTCTGGACGCTGCCATCAATAAGGCAAACTTGTCTACTGGACTTCTAATGGTGTCTTCAGATGGAAAAGATCTTGGAGTACTCTTGAGTTTGGGCTTCTCAGCTAACAGCAACCCATCTAGCAGCCAAGATCCAGAAGAAAAAAAGAGGAAAAGCACCGAATCTGAGACCATTCTCTAAAGTTAAAACCAGAGCTTCTTGCCAGTGGCCATCTTGTTCCTCCCCCCCACCCTCACTGAAATATGTCTACATCCTTAATCAGTTTATGGAAATTAGCCTCATATCCTGGCATGTCAATTATTTTGGTTTTTACTAACAGTTGCTAATAATTATCAAGTAAGATTTATGACTGATAAGAGAATCAACACAAAAAAGGAATGGGTTTATCTATGTAAGAAGTTGAGAATGCTGCTCATCATTACAATTATCTGGTTGCCATATTAGGCCACTTGAATAAAGGTTAACAAATAAAAAGAGAAAAACAAAAAATATAGAAGGTGATAGCTTTTTATTGGACTAAATATGTTTCTTGCTAGCTTTGGGGAGCTTGTACTCCCTTCCTCAGATCAGAAAAGAATGAGCAAAAGATGCCATTACTAGGAAATGTGAGTGAATCATAACAGGCATTCCAGTGACAGTGTGAAGGGGAGAGGAGGAGGTCTGAAGAGTGATCAGAAGGTGCCAGGTAAAATAATTGTAGGGCTCATAATGGAGTTAAGAAACCCAGTTCTTTGTTGAGCCCTTTCTTGTCAGTTTCAAATCATTTTAACTTCAAAAGTCTTACATTCCTCAACTGTTTTACATTTTCCTTTAACTATCCTGATCGTAAGGTCATTGATGTAGTGCTCCCTATCATTACAGTAAATCAGTATCTGACATCAGGTGGAAAAGTAACATTGAAAATCTGACACCAAGGCCAAATAATAATGGAATCACTGAGTTTGTGTCACCTAATTACAGTCTGCAGAAGAGTAGCTCCCTCTAGTGACTTAGAACAAAATATGAATCTTAATCTCATTTGTTTTCCTTCTGTGACAAAATGATTATATTTTATTTTGATACAGGCTGCATTATTTGACAGTGTTCTACATAATAAGCTGCAGGATTAAACATTAAACTTTGATGATGGAGTGCTGTATCGGAACTTCTCCTTTTTCCCGTGGGAAAGCAAATAAGAGCCAGGCACTGTACCAGCAGATGTTTCATTGCAACCCTACAACACTGTCAAACCTAAAAATAATTTATATTAAACAAAAACCTATTGAATACCTATCCTGTAAGTGGTGATCAACAAGTCCTAGCCCAGTCACCAAAAGACAGTACTAGTTGTAAGAGACAATGATGAAATCTCCTAAGGGTGAAAGCTTTACTAAGCACCCTATCTGAAGAAAAGATCTTATTGTCTGCTTTTGTTAATGGAGAAGCCTTCAAAACTGCAAACAATGCACCATCTGTTACTGATACAACCAAGCCTCCCATTGTTTAATTATTAACCCTCTTTGACTGCACCTACTTCACTTTTATTTGCATGCATGTCATGTGCAAAAACACTAACATTTTTCTTTGCCAGAGATTCTAGCCAAACACTATCACATTACCAGCACATATTATTGCATGTGTAATGAGTGTGCATGTACTTTTGCATCAAAGTGTGTGCAGATTTGCACAGTCCGTGGCATTCACAGCAAGTAGATTTAATGTGGACTCTCGTGAACTGGCAAATCCTCATCCAATCTGGACAAATTTTGACAAAATATCCCCAGCAAATCTGGGGATACAATATTAAAAATCTGTTGAACCAGGCTGACTTTGAATTTGCTGGTACAGCAGACGCATGGTCTCTTGTACCTGCTTTTTCTGTTGGCAGAATTTTGCTAGAGAAGAATGCATGTTGAGTTGGAAAATGTGACCTACATGTGCACTTTCCCTGACCTACACGCACTCCCGGGAATGCCACCTCCCACTGTGGTTAAACTGTTCTACAAGGCGTGAGCTTTCAGCCATATTGAGGGAGAGCAATTTTCAGACAGTCCATTAAAGCAGGTAAAAAACCTTTTACCCATCAGAATGGGGTAGATTTTATAAATGTACGCCCGCGCGTACTTTTGTTCGCGCACCAGGCGCAAACAAAAGTACGCCGGATTTTATAAGATACGCGCGTAGCCGTGCGTATCTTATAAAATCCAGGGTCGGCGCGTGCATGGGGGTGTACATTTGTGCACCTTGCGCGCGCTGAGCCTTGCGCGCGCTGCCCGTTCCCTCTGAGGCCGCTCCGAAATTGGAGCGGCCTCGGAGGGAACTTTCCTTTGGCCTCCCCCCACCTTCCCCTCCCTTCCCCTACGTAACCCACCCCCCCAGCCCTATCTACACCCCCCCTACCTTTATCGTGAAAGTTATGCCTGCTCCAAGCAGGTGTAACTCTCGTGCGCCGATCGGCCACCACCGCGCGATTCCCCGGCCCAGGAGCGATTTCGGAGGCCTCGGCCACACCCCCGAAACACCCCCAGGCCGGCACCACGCTCCAACACGCCCCCGGAATGCCCCGAACATTGCGCCGCCCCCCCCTCCCAATACACCCCCCGACAACCCCCCCTAGCAAAGCCCTGGGACTTACGCACATCCCGGGGCTTGCGCGCGCCACCGAGCCTATGCAAAATAGGCTCGGCGCGCACAGGGGGGTTTTGAAAGGGTTACGCGCATAACTTATGCGCGTAACCCTTTTAAAATCTACCTGAATGTGTTTTGAAAATTGACCTCAAAATGAGAAAAAAAAAAGCCTTAGATCCTAGCGAGTTGTTCCTCTGATTTACAGCTATCCTTTCTGCTTTGGCTGGGAGAGTGACTTAATAACAGTTGGAAGAAGTCTGGCAGTAGAAATTCGGGTTCCAATTACTTATTTATGTATTTATTTATTTGAGTGTTTTATATATCATCGTTCCATGTGAGAATCACTAGATCACGACGGTGTACAGGAAAGACACTCACCAACGTAGGATGAATTACAAAGGTAGGCAAGTACACAGGTGAACAAGGATAACATTCTAAAATTAAGTGTGTATTTCAAAGACAAACACATAAAAAGCAGTTGTAGCCGGATTATAGGGGGAGGATTATAGAGGGGTTGAATTATAGGGGGGTTTCATATCTTAAACTGTCTGGGATTGTAGAACATTGTGGCGGCACCTTCTCTGGGGAAGAGGTAGAGAAGAAATAAGAGGGTAACATGCACTTCCTGCCTATTTATCCATGGTGTAGAAATGGCACACCTACCTTAGAGTAGCACTGCTTCGTATAAATAACTAAAACGAGAGGTATTAGTGGTTCCAAAAAGATAATGATCATGTTCTGAATCTGTGTGGATGAATTCTTTAGGCCCTGAGGTCTGCGTGAGATACTGTTATAAAAACAACCCACAAAGATGCTAGAGAATTAGCCGAGAGCTACCACTATAAGAGAAAATGTATTATGAGTATCTGTTGAGTACCCTTCTAAATGAACTTAGAAACTATAACACCTGCTGGCACAGCAAAACGATTCAAAGCATATAAAATATTACCAGCTTTGGTTCTTTCTTTCTTAGTTTAGTTTAATGTCAAACTTGATATTCCGCTTAAATTAGAAATCCCTGTGCTTTGTAGTGAATCTTACCAGCAATCTTATTGGGGTCCTTTCCACTTCCAGTTTCTTCTAGTTTTAGGGAATAGAGTTTGGCACCAGAGTGAGATTTAATAATATCTTCAGGATTCTTGGGTTCACTAGATGCATCAATCTTCCAAAGGTCTCCTCGTCTTGCAGATCCTCCCCAAGTACTGCCAATCAAAAGATGAAGAAAAAGTTATGCCATATCAAACAAAATCTATCAAAGGACACAGTTATTATGAGGTTATAAGAATCAATGTTTCTTTCCCACTGTTTTGTCTGTCTTGTCCACTACTCAGTCATAACTATTTGACGTTCTTCCCGTAATTTAAGCAGTGACTTTGTCACAGATTTTAGTTTGAGGGGGAATGGCCTGTAATGCAGTTCCGCCACTTCTCTTCAGGGTTAATAGGTAGAAAGGCAGGGGTGTTCTTATCCAGCCCCCCTCCCCTCCAGGCAGCCTACAGGAAAGAACAGGAGATGGGAGAAAGCCTGAAGCAGACAAAGCAGAGAGCAGCCATTCTGCTACCTAATCCAGCCCTCCCCCTTCTTTTCAGCAGGAAAGAGTGGCGCGTTTGATCCTGAAGCAGAGACTGCAGAGCAAAGAGCAGACATAAAAAGGAATGGAATTAGAACAAGTTTGAAACTTGTGAGCAACAGTGCCAATAATTAAGGCTTCAGCCCTGGCCCTGATGACTGACACTACTGCTCACAAGTTTTGAACTTGTGTTAATTCAACCCTGTTACCTAAGGGCTTAATTTCTGGCAGAATGACCAAGAACGTGCATTCTGCCACTTTTTTTTTCTCAGAACCCGATGAAGCAGAGCAGTGCTGGTGGTGTAAATCAGTTGTCGCTCCCCCACGGAAATGGAGTATGAACAGTATATTTGCATATATGTGTGTGCAAGAGAGAGAACATAAGAACATAAGACTTGCCATACTGGGTTAGATCAAAAGTCCATCAAGCCCAGTATCCTGCTTTCAACAGTGGCCAAGCCAGGTCATAAGTACCTGGCAGGATCCCAGGGGGTAGATAGATTCCAAGCTGCATATCCCAAGAATAAGCAGTGGATTTCTGCAAATCTACCTTAATTATGGTTAATGGACTTTTCCTCCTGGACCTTGTCCAAACCTTTTTTAAACGCAGCTACACTAATAGCTTTCATCACAACCTCTGGCAACAAATTCCAGAGCTTAATTGTGTGTTGAGTAAAAAATATTTTCTCTTATTAGTTTTATATGTATTACCTACTAACTTCATTGTGTGTCCCCTGGTCTTTGAACTTTTCAAAAGAATAAACAACAGATTAACGTTTACCCGTTCCATTCCACTCATTATTTTATAGACCTCTATCATATCTCCCCTCAGCCGTCTCTTCTCCAAGCTGAAGAGTCTTAACATTTTTAGCCTTTCTTCATAGGGGAATTGTTCCATCCCCTTTATCAGTTTGGTTGCCCTTCTCTATATCTTTTCTAATTCTGCTATATCTTGTGGTGACTAGAACTGCACACAATATTCAAGATGAGGTAATACAGAGGCATTATGATATTCTCTATTTTATTCTCCATTCCTTTCCTAATAATCCCTAGCATTCTATTTGCTTTCTTGGCTGCTACTGCACACTGAGCAGAAGATTTCAACATATTTTCAACGATGACACCTAGATCCTTTTCCTAAGTGGAGACTCCTAATGTGAAACCTTGCATTATGTAGCTATAATTTGAGCCCGGATTTTAAAAGCGGTGCATGCGTAAAAATCAGGAGTTATGCATGAGGCCGGGCCTTGCGCACACCGTGAGCATTTTAAAACTGGCTCAGCCACACGCGCAATCCCTGATATGCACACAAGTGCCGGGCCTCAAGAAAGGGGCAGGACCAGGAGTGGAGCAGGAAGTGGGCCAGGACAGCGTCATGTCACGTAGAATGTCAAAGTGGCCCCTAACCCCCTACACTCTTACCTATACCCCATCTCGAGTTACTAGGTGGGCCTACATAGGGATACAAACACCTACCTATGGGCCATGATATTGTGGCCAGTCTCTCTCTCTCTCTCTCTCTCTCTCTCTCTCTCCCCCATGTGTCTAGGACCATTAACAATGGTCCCCTGGTGGTTGAATGATGGAAATACAACAGGTCTGGCACTTATCACAGAATCTGAAATGGTATCACAATTTGCACTAACTTAGCTCTTCACACAGGTAATTAGCACTAAATGCTATATTAGCATAAAACACACCCCTTTTGCTATCGCATGCGGTACTTACTGCATTTTGATAAATCCACCCCTCAGTGCATAAAAAACTCCCATTGATTGTTAAAAGAGAGATTAAAGATCCTAAGGGTAGGTATTTGATTTTGGTGCCTGAGCTTGATCGTAAAATTTTAGTCTTATGCAATATCTATGCCCCTTACAATTATGATCATGCTTTCGGGGTATATACAAATTGTTGCTTCCACACATGAATGCTGGTTTAATTTTGGGGGGAGACTTTAATGTGGTCCAGGACCCTACATTGGAACTTTGATTGGTCATTTTAAATATAGCTTTTTTTCCATTGGTCCATCGTTATCTATTCAAATGGTATAAATTAGCTCATTAGAAAATGGTGGATCTCACTCTTGAATGCCAAAGATGCCATTTTGATACATAAAAAAGAGGATTGGATTCTTTGACCTAGACACGTATGTTTTATTGAGCAATAATGTTGATTCATTTTGGAAAACTTGTTTTATATTAAAGTTGTTTTTTTATTATTTCAGAAACTAATATTATTTAGAGCCGTGCTTGCCCCTGAGGAAGGAGGTTCTTTGAAACACAAATTATATCAGGCATTTTGATAATAAGCACTGGTAAATATGGGCATTTTGATTACAAGCACTGGCCAACCACAAAGGAAATCATTTGACAAAATTTTCAAGGTAAGTGTCTATGGTTATTTATTGATGAAATTATTTTAAATGGTAATAGAAAATTAAAATGAAAAAATGAAAAACGTAAACACAAGAGACGGATGATTAGGACATTTTTGAGCATTTATTCATTTCAGTGGTCTAAAGAGTTTCATTGAGTTCTCTATAACCACAAAAAGTGAATTTTCCATTTTGCTCAACTACATATTTATGAAGGTCTCTTTAATTCTCGCATCTATTTGAATTCTTTGATATACAGGGTTTTTTTACACATCTTCTAGATTTTTCTATCAATATGTATTTCAGGGAAATGCAGTATAAGTTTTTGTGGCAAGCATATGTATCTCAACATCTAGCTTTTCCAGCGCATATTACATTTATTTAAAATTGTGAAAAATGTAATTCTGTAGAATATACTTTATCTTTATCTTTTTGGTCTTGTCTTCCTATCGAACAGTTTTGGACACAAGTGGTTTCTTATTTGGAGTCAGTTTTGGAGGTTGATATCCCTTGTTGCGTCCGTCAGACTCAAGACTGCTTCGTCCTACTTGCCGCACCTCAATATTCGCTTTCTCCACCAGCCTCGGGAAAATGGCGACCGCCACGTCTGCTTGCCACACTCCCCGGCATCCCCGGAATGGCTATGACAAGGCATTCCACCATGATTCACCTGAGGGCCTCCTAGGGTGTGCACGCGAGCACTACCCACGTCTTTATTCCGACATTGGCACGTACCTCGGGGGTGTCCCCCTCGCGTGACGTCACAACATCTGGGTATTTAGGTTGCCCATTTGCTGACTGACTTTGAGTTAGCAAGGATTGGATTCGTCTGTCTAAGCTGCTCTGCCACTTCTTGCTGCTGCTGGAAGCTCTCCTTACCCTCCTTACCCTTCTACTAACTTGGGTACCCGCTCCCCTGGGGCCCTATGCTTCTTTCCAGGTGCCTATCCAATATCCAGGTACTCGCTCCTCGAGGGCCTGAGCTGTCTACCTTGGTGCCTGCTACCATTACTTCCACCTGCTGGGAACTCCACCATTACAGCCACAAGAGTGTGAGTAATCTAACATCTACCAGTCTGTCTCACCTACAGCTCCTTATTGAAAATCTGCATCGCAGCTCCCTATACCACCATTGTGGGATGGGTCTCCTGAGCTGAGGACCCAAGACTGCTGCTGCAGGAATCTACTCACTACTGCTACCTCTGGTGAACTCTACAAGCTGTACAATAAAAACGATCTCTGTGTTTGTGCATCTGAGTCTAGCCTGGTACTGCAGTTCCCCACAGGTCTCCTCCCCGTGGGAGTGGCCATCACTGCAGCACCTAAGAATCCACCAAACACCTCAAAACCATAACATCCCTTTAGTGGATGCCCTGCAAGGGGCTCTCTTCAAACAAATGGTAATGGAAGCCACTAGGGAAGATGTGATACTTGACTTGGTGCTCACTAATGGGGATAATATCTCTAATGTATGGGTGGGTGACCATCTCAGACCAGTCACTTGAAGACCCAGGATTTTAATATAAAAAAAATGGACTTTGTCGAATTGGGGCCGTACCTGGAGGAAGAACTAGAAGACTGGGAGAAACTGGGAGAGGTAGAACAACAGTGGGTCAAACTAAAAGAGGCCATTACAAAGGCAACAAATCTATATGTTGGAAGACTAATTAAAAGTAAGAGAAATAAGAAACTAATCTGGTTCTCAAAGGAAGTGGCATATAAAATAAAAGCAAAAAGAACAGCGTTCAAGAAATATAAAGGATCCCAAAATGAGGAACACAGGAAAGAATATCTGGAGAAACTGAGGGAGACAAAGAAGGAACTCAAGAAAGCTAAAAGTCAGGCGGAGGAAAAGATTGCCAAAGAGGTAAAGAGAGGTGACAAATCATTTTTCAGATATATCAGAGAAAGGAGAAAGGTTCGAAGTGATATTATGAAATTGAAAGGTGACAATGATCAATGTGTGGAGAGAGATGAAGAAATGGCAGAAATATTAAATACTTCCATTCAGTGTTCTCTAAAGAAGTCTACAGAAGGACCTTTGCTGATTGACAAGACCGTAGGTGGAGATGGGGTAGATGAAAATCCGTTTACAGAAGAGAATGTATGGGAAGAGCTAGAAAAAGTAAAAGTGCACAAGGCCATGGGGCCAGATGAAGTTCATCCCAGGATACTGAGGGAGCTCAAAGATGTGCTGGCGGGTCCACTGCATGACCTGTTCAATAGATCCCTGGAAATGAGAGTGGTTCTGAAAGATTGGAGAAGAACAGTGGTGGTCCCGCTTCACAAGAGTGGTAGCAGAGAGGAAGCTGGAAACTACAGGCCAGTTAAGAACATAAGAACATAAGAAATTGCCATGCTGGGTCAGACCAAGGGTCCATCAAGCCCAGCATCCTGTTTCCAACAGAGGCCAAATCAGGCCACAAGAAATTGGCAATTACCCAAACACCAAGAAGATCCCATGCTACTGATGCAATTAATAGCAGTGGCTATTCCCTAAGTAAGCTTGACTAAGTAAGCGACCACTCTATAATCCACACAAATTTATATTCAAACCAAAAATTTACTACAATAAAAAACCCACCTAAATCCTTCTCATACAGACCATCTTTTCGCATCGAAACACTTCAAAGTCGTCAGAAATCGGCAGCTCCCCAAAACCGATAGGAAAACCCCACAAAATTGTTTGTGGGGTTCTCTTATCGTTTTGGGGGAGGGCGGGAAAAACGGCACACAAAAACAATTCCTAAACCCACCCCGACACTTCAAAACAGCTCCCTTAGCTTCCCCCACCCTCCTGAACCCCCCCCCCCCCAAAAAAAAAACGTTTTAAATTACCTGGTGGTCCAGTGGTAGTCCCGGGAGCAATCTCCCGCTCTCGGGCCTTCGGCTGCCACTAATAAAAATGGCGCCGATGGCCCTTTGCTCTTAGGAGCACTGGATGTGACCCGCGCGGGCCATCCAGTGCTCCTACCATGTGACAGGGGCTGGCCAATGGCACAGGTACCCTGTCACATGGTAAGGGCAAAGGGCCATTGGCGCCATTTTTATTAGTGGCAGCCAATGGCCCGAGAGCGGGAGATCGCTCCCCGGACTACCACTGGACCACCAGGTAATTTAAAATGTTTTTGGGGGGGTCAGGAGGGTGGGGGAAGCTAAGGGAGCTGTTTTGAAGTGTCGGGGTGGGTTTTTTGTTTATTGGCTCGGGCACAGCCGATTAAAAAAAAACCCGATCGGGCTGCACGAAAAAAAATGCACGATGTGAATTGGAACCGGAATCGGAACCAATTCCGGTTCCGATTCACATCTCTAGTACACACTAATGTCGGTATAAAAAAAGTTTATAAATAAGTAAATAATAAAATTAAATAAATAAATAAATCTGCTTGTGATTTAACTACTCTGAATAATTTTGTATCTGTTACGGTCCCGGGCCGTGACCCGGGACCTCCACCTACCACACGGCCCAGTCCGGCCGCAGGAAACCTTCGTCGGCCACCCAGGCCTGGAACACGGCCTACCGCGGCATTCCCCATGAGAGGGAAATGCCGTCGACGGCCCGTGACTGGCCCCTCCTCCTAGGCGCGCGCGCACGCCGGGGGCGCGGCATTTAAAGGGGCCAGCTCGGGAATCGCTGGACAGTCTCCTGGTGATGTCAGATGCTGCCGGGTTATTTAAACCCGGCAGCCACAGCTGTACCTCATCTTGCAACAAGGTTCCTCTGCCTGAGAGCGTCTAGTTGCTGCTTGTCCTGAGTATTCTACTCCGTCTTCTGAGTCCTGGCTTCTGACCCCGGCTCCGTCCATGACTCCACTTCAGCTTGATCCTTGGCTTCTGACTCCGATTTCTGATTCCTGGCTTCTGACCCGGCTTCGTTCCTGGACTCCGACTTCAGCTTCTTCCACCTCCTCAGGTATCCAGCACCCGTTGGCCCCAAGGGTTCTCCTAAGTCCCAGCAGCTTGGGCTCTCACGGGCTCCTCCCGGAGGAGCCGTGGGCTTCTGAGGGTGAAGACTCTTCCGTCTCCTGGGCCCAGCCGTCCTCTTCGTCCACCTCGCCGGACGCTGCCCGGATCCAAAGAGGCCCTAAGGCCTCTTGCACCTAAGTCTAAGAGGCCCGGGTCCCTACGGGCTTCTCCTGGGGGGGACCTCAGGCTTCCAGTAGTGAAGTCCTCTCCAGGATCTTTTCAGCGCCGCCTCCCGGCTGTGACGCTTCTTGTGGATTTTCCCACAGCATGCCATCTACTGTCTCAGCTGGCCCAAGGGTCCACGACCGTAATAGTATCGCCTGCAAATCTGATAACATCACTCGTTGTATTCCTTTCCACATCATTTATAAATATATTGAAAAGCACCGGTCCAAGTACAGATCCCTGAGGCACTGCACTGTTTACCCTTTTCCACTGAGAAAATTGACTATTTAATCCTACTCTCTGTTTCCTGTCTTTTATCCAGTTTGTAATCCATGAAAGGACATAGTCTCCTATCCCATGACTTTTTAGTTTTCTTAGAAGCCTCTCATGAGGGACTTTGTCAAACGCCTTCTGAAAATCCAAATACACTACATCTACCGGTTCACCTTTATCCACATGTTTATTAACCCCTTCAAAAAAATGAAGCAGATTTGTAGGCAAGACTTCCCTTGGGTAAATCCATGTTGACTGTGTTCCATTAAATCATGTCTTTCTATATGCTCTACGATTTTGATCTTTAGAATAGTTTCCACTATTTTTCCCGGCACTGAAGTCAGGCTAACTGATCTATAGTTACCCGGATTGCCCCTGGAGCCCTTTTTAAATATTGGGGTTACATTGGCCACCCTCCAGACTTCAAGTACAATGGATGAATTTAATGGGAAAATGAATGGAGACTCTGCTGAAGGGAAGGATATTGAATTATCTACGGACAGGAGGATTGCTGGACCCGAGGCAACATGGATTCACTAGGGAAAGGTCCTGTTAGACAAATCGGATAGATTTTTTTGATTGGGTAACTAAAAAATTGGATCGAGGAAGAGCGCTTGATGTGATCTACTTGGATTTCAGCAAAGCTTTTGATATGGTCCTGCATAGGAGATTTGTGAATAAAATGAGAAGCTTGGGCGTGAGCACCAAGGTGGTGGCGTTGATTACAAACTGGTTGCAGACAGAAGACAGCATGATGGTAAATGCAACCTACTCTGAAGAGATAGCGGTATCAAGCAGAGTGCCACAGGGATTGGTGTTGGGACCGGTTCTGTTCAATATCTTTGTAAGTGACATTGCAGAGAGGATAGAAGGTAAAGTTTGTCTATTTGTAGATGATATTAAGATCCGCAACAGAGTGGACATATCAGAAGGAGTAGAGAGAATGAGACATGATTTTAGCTTGAACAGTGGTTGAAAAATGCCAAGAAGCGCAGAGTCATGCATCTGGGGCGCGGTAATCCAAAAGGGCTGTATGTGATGGGAAAAGTGAAGGGCTGTTGTACACAGAGCAAGAGAAGGACCTTGGGGTGATAGTGTCTAGCGATCTGAAGACAGTGAAGCAGTGTGACAAGGCGATAGCTAAAGCCCGAAGAATGCTGGGCTGCAGAAACAGAGGAATAACTGTAAGAAAAAGGAAGTGATAATCCCCTTGTACAGGTCCTTGGTAAGGCCTCACCTTGAGTACTGTATTCAGGTCTGGAGAATGTATCTCAAAAGGAACATTGACAGAATGGAGGCTGTGCAGATAGGGGCGACCAAATTGGTGGGTTGACTCCATCAAATGACTTATGAGGAAAGATTGAAGGACCTAAATATGTATACCCTGAACAAAAGGAGGTGCAAGAGAGATATGATACGGACTTTCAGATACCTGAAAAGTTTTAATAATGCACAAACAACAACAACAAACCTTTTCCATTGGAAAGAAATCAGTAGAACTAGGGGTCATGAAATGAAAGTCCAGTCGTCGGTTCAGTGTGCTTTGGCAGTCAAAAAAGCAAACATAATGTTGGGAATTATTAGAAAGGGAATGGTGAATAAAACGGAAAATGTCATAATGCCTCTGTATCGCTCCATGGTGAGACTGCACCTTGAATACTGTGTACAATTCTGGTCGCCGCATCTCAAAAAAGATATAATTGCGATTGAGAAGGTATAGAGAAGGGCGACCAAAATGATAAGGGGAATGGAACAGCTTCCCTATGAGGAAAGACTAAAGAGGTTAGGACTTTTCAGCTTGGAGAAGAGACAGCTGAGGGGGAATATGATAGAGGTGTTTAAAATCATGAGAGGTCTAGAACAGGTAGATGTGAATCGATTATTTACTCTTTCAGATAATAGAAAGACTAGGGGGCACTCCATGAAGTTAGCATGTAGCACATTTAAAACTAATCGGAGAAAGTTCTTTTTCACTCAACGCACAATTAAACTCTGGAATTTGTTGCTAGAGGATGTGGTAAGTGCAGTTAGTATAGCTGTGTTTAAAAATGGATTGGATAAGTTCTTGGAGGAGAAGTCCATTACCTGCTATTAATTAAGTTGACAGCCACTGCTTTTACTAGCAACAGTAACATGGAATAGACTTAGTTTTGGGGCACTTGCCAGGTTCTTATGGCCTGGATTGGCCACTGTTGGAAACAGGATGCTGGGCTTGATGGACCCTTGGTCTGACCCAGTATGTCATGTTCTTATGTTCTTATGGAGGATGACTCAGAACCAATGACAGGAAATATTTTTTCACAGCGAGAGTAGTAGATGCCTGGAAATCCCTTCCGGAGGATGTGGTGAAGACAAAAACAGTGAAAGAATTCAAAGGGACATGGAATAAACACTGTGAATCTCTAAAGGCTAGAGGATGGAAATGAAGAAATGATTGCATGGGGGTAACTTGCTGGGTGGCAGTTACTACCCTTAACCAATAAGCCTTCATATTGTTGATGCTACTCCATTATTGCTCTCTCCTTCAACAGCAGTGGGAAAAGAGGAAAAGAGAAGTAGAACAGACAGCAAACAACAAGGAGATTGAATTTTGCAGTCAGGGAAAGCAAATAAACATAGGGTAACTTGCTGATACAGCTGTTACTACCCTTAACCAATAAGCATGAAATTCTTGATGCACAACATTGACCTTGGTGAGACCGCACCTTGAATACTGTGTACAGTTCTGGTCGCCGCATCTCAAAAAAGATATAATTGCGATGGAGAAGGTACAGAGAAGGGCTACCAAAATGATAAGGGGAATGGAACAGCTTCCCTACGAGGAAAGACTAAAGAGGTTAGGACTTTTCAGCTTGGAGAAGAGACGACTGAGGGGGGATATGATAGAGGTGTTTAAAATCATGAGAGGTCTAGAACGGGTAGATGTGAATCGATTATTTACTCTTTCGGATAGTAGAAAGACTAGGGGGCACTCCATGAAGTTAGCATGGGGCACATTTAGAACTAATCGGAGAAAGTTCTTTTTTACTCAACACACAATTAAACTCTGGAATTTGTTACCAGGGGATGTGGTCAGTGCAGTTAGTATAGCTGTGTTTAAAAAAGGATTGGATAAGTTCTTGGAGGAGAAGTCCATTAACTGCTATTAAGTTCACTTAGAGAATGGCCACTGCCATTGGCAATGGTTACATGGAATAGACTTGGTTTTTGGGTACTTGCCAGGTTCTTATGACCTGGATTGGCCACTGTTGGAAACAGGATGCTGGGCTTGATGGACCCTTGGTCTGACCCAGTATGGCATTTTCTTATGTTTTTATGTTCTTATCTCTACTTCAACAGCAGGCAGTAATGGGGAACTGGACTCAAACAGAAACCAACAAGGGCTCTGACCTTGACGGTCTGGGCAACTGATAACTGCAGAAACTACCATAAGCTTACTGGGCACACTAGATGGACCATTGATCATTTTCTGCTGTCTTTTCTATGTTTCTTTGTTTCTATGTTTCTTTACGTCCTGATCTTTTGCTTTCTGAAAGTTTTTCACCATCCTACTTTGAGGCACTGGAGATCATCTACTTGTCCAAAAGGCTTGTCCTTTGGGAATAAAGGCCATCCTTTTGTTCAGTTCAGAGTTAACAATCTGTTTAGGATTAGCAATCTGTTGTTATTTAGGAGAGTTGTGGGTGGATCTTTGGATCGGTGGCAGATGACCATGCCCCCCTGGGAAGATCCCGAGAGGGACCACTGGTCAGGCTCAGAGTATGGAGACAGACACTCACTAGTTCTTTTATTAGACAGTATACTGAACCACCAGAGGTGGCAGTAGTGAGCTGGAATGCCTGGCTGGTCTGTAGTCCCTCAGATACTGGAACAGCGATCCCTGGAGGCTGAGCTGTAGAGAAACTGAAATATAGTGAGTAGACAGGTATGCAGAGTTCTTGTACTGAACCAGAGGAGCAGGTACCCTGTAGTAAGTCCGAGGAGGCAGAGTACCTTGGAAAGTCGAAGCAAGTCTGTAGTCATTCCTTGCTAACTCGAAGTGTTAGCAAATTCTAAGACCTTATATATCCGTCGTGGGTGAGGTCATCTTAGGGGGATGCCCCCAAGGTTCGCGCCATCGCCAGTACTTCAATCTGGGCCGCGCCACGTGCGTGCCCCTAGGCCTCCAGGAAACATGGCGGGTTGCAGCATCTCGCCGGTCCGGGGACGCCGGAGGACCTCGGCAGAAGGAAGCCGCAGCAACCAATCTTCCCGTGGACAAAGAGGGATGCACCAAAGAGGTAAGGAGGGCGGAGAGAGGGAATCGGGAACCGATGAACACAACAGTACCCCCCTTCAAAGGGCGATTTCCTCTTCGGGTACCGGGTTTAGGTTTTGAAGGATGCGCGAGGTGGAACTGACGAAGCATCTCTTTGTCCAGGATATTGGTCTGAGGCTCCCAAGTGTTTTCTTCGGGGGTGAAACCTTTCCATTTTAGAAGGTATTCAAAAGTCTTGCCTCTTTTACGAACGTCCAGAACTTCTTCGACTTTGTATTCTAAGTCGTCTTCTGCATTGATGACAGGTAGATCTTGAATCTTGGAAGAAAATTTACTGAGTATGTTGTTGTAGATATCAGCAGCGATGGATGAGCTGCTGAGGACGTCACTGAGATCTTCAGTGGAAGTAGCGAAGTTGGGGAATGTTCAAACCCCTTTCAAGTTGTAACACAATAGTGGATCTTCTAATTTGATGAGGGGACTCCTCAGGTCTTCCACTAGACGTCTGAGAATGAAGTTGCCTCCTGCCCCTGAGTCCACCAGGGCAGGAGTCTAAACCGTGATTGGTCCATAGGTCAAGGAGACTGGGAGAGAGAGTGTAAGAGAGGGCGCAGTAAGGCCTAAGAATAGTCCTCCTGTAGGACTTTGGCCCGTCCGTGCTTTTGAACGAGTGGAGCATGTAAAGACATCATGGCCGGGCTGACCACAGTACATGCAAAGGCCGCACTTCTTCCGAAATCTTCTCTCCTTGGAAGTCAATTTGCATAGGTTCATCTGTATCGGCAGCAGGGATTACTGGAACCATCCGAGCGTCAGAGACAGCACTGACCTGTTTCAACCCGGCTAACCCTAGGCCGGAGTTCCTTCACCTTGTCCCGGAGTCGTAGATCATTCCGAGTAGCCAAGGATATTAATTCGTCCATGAGTCAGGTGTTTGGCGAGCGGCCAGCTTGTCCTTCAAACGGTTATCCAGGCCTCTGCAAAAGAGAGTCTTGAGACATCTAGGGTCCCAGCATAGCTCTTCCGCAAGAGCTTTGAACTTGAAGGCGCATTCAGCCAATGATCTGCTGCCTTGCTTGAAATCCACTAAAGCAAAACCGGCTACAGACATTCGAGCAGGGTCATCGAAAATGGATTTAAATAAGTCCATAAATCCTTCTATGTCCTGCAAAATGGAGTCCTTGCGTTCCCACAAGGTAGATGCCCAAGACAAGACCCTACCATCCAGGTATGAAAGGATGTAGGTAGTCTTGGAGAAAGCTGTAGGAAATAGAGACAGCTGTAAGGCAAAGTGCATGCAGTACTGGTTCAAAAAGCCCCGGGTCTTCTGGATTTCTCCGGAAAAGCGGACTGGAGCCACCAGTGGTACAGCAGTCTTCAAAGTTACCTCCGGTGACTGACCTTCTTGGTTAGAGACTGTGCCTTGAACCTTTTGTGTGTGTAGCTGATGAAATGCTGCGGTAAGTTTCTCAAGGCGTCTTGCCGCTCCACAATGCGCTGGGCCACACCCGGTATGGCCTGCAAGGCATTGCGTTGTGCCAGATCCATTGAGTTAGCAATCTATTCAGTTCAGAGTTAACAGTCTGCTTAGGATTAGCAATCTGTTGTTATTTAGGAGAATTGTGGGTGGATCCTTGGACCGGTGGCAGATGACCATGCCCCCGGGGGAAGATCCCGAGAGGGACCACCGGGCAGGCTCAGAGTATGGAGACAGACACACACTAGTTCTTTTATTAGACAGTATACTGAACCACCAGAGGTGGCAGTAGTGAGATGGAATACCCGGCTGGGCTGTAGTCCCTCAGATACTGGAACAGCGATCCCTGGAGGCTGAGCTGTAGAGAAACTGAAATATAGTGAGTAGGCAGGGTATGCAGAGTTCATGTACTGAACCAGATGGTAACACTCACACAGTTTCTCATAGAAGCCCAGGAGCTGGAATGTATAGGCCCACGAGAAGCGAGTACCTGGTTCCAGGGAAAGCTCTGAGAGAGCGATGGTAACTCACTGATGTAGTTGGCAATGATGACTTCCAGGCAGAAGAGAATACTGAGTAAGTCTGGGAACGAGGGCCCTTGAGGAGCGAATACCCCTTAGTAAGTCCAAGGAGGCAGAGTAGCTTGGAAAGTAGAAGTGAGTCCATAGTCATTCCTTGCTAACTCGAAGTGTTAGCAAATTCTAAGACCATATATATCCGTCGCGGGTGACGTCATCTTAGAGGGACACCCCCGAGGTTCGCGCCATCGCCAGTACTTCAGTCGGGGCCGCGCTACACGCGCGCCCCTAGGCTTCCAGGAAACATGGCGGGTTGCAGCATCTAGCCGGTCCTGGGACGCCGGAGGACCTCGGCAGAAGGATGCCGCGGCAGCCAATCTTCCCGCAGATGAAGAGGGAGGCGCCAAAGAGGTAAGGAGGGTGGAGAGAGAGCGTTGGGAACCAACGGACACAACACCTTTCACATTGGACAGGGAAGGATCCTCCAACATTTTGGCACTGGAGGAACTTGCTTCACACTATAATGCAGATGGATAATATGCTAGCCCATTCTTCTTTTAAATACACGAAATTATTTTTGACCGTCTGGGGAAGTTATATCCAAATACTTTTCCTTAGAGTTCGTAGCACTATTTTAAATCCCTGATGTGGTATTTATTAATGTTAATGTGTGCAGCGTGCACACATGGACGTGGCTATTTTATAACACACGTGATTTATAAAATAAGATATTCACATGCACATGCGTGGCGGATTTAACATCAGTGCGTGCATATGCAAGTGGATGGCCTCCTCTGCAAGTGGGGGGGGGGATTTTAAAAGCCCACATGCGGCGACGCAATCAGCCTTCCCCCAGTTCCCTCCCAGTCCATTCCAATTAAGAAGCAGACTGGGAGGGAACTTTCCTGTGGCTAACCCTATCCTTCCTACCTCTTCCCCTCTCCTCCCCGACCCCTACCCCCTAACCTAACTCTTACATTTTTTTAAATTTTTTACCTTGCTGCTCCTCTGGAGCAGCAGTAGATTCCGTGCACTGGCCGGCTGACGGCGCATGCTTCCCTGAGACAGCGGCTAATGACTAATGGCCGGTCCGTTCTTAAATGCGCGCAGTGCACACAAGGCCCGGCCACCCGCATAACCCCTGCTTGTTACACACATGACCCTTTGAAAATTGACCTGTAAATGTACACTGATAGTTTGTTGTTATTGTTCTGTGCTTAATTTATTTATTTATTTATTTATTTAAAATTTTTATATACCGGCATTCATGTTGCAAACACATCATGCCGGTTTACATATAACAGGGGTGTACAGTAAACAATTCAATAACCTATTTGTGTAGAAGGAAGCAGTTACAAATAACAAGGTAATAGAACTGGGAGGAGAGAAGAAAAGAAAGAGAATAACATTAGGTATAGGTATTTACATTAGTAATAACATTTTTACATGTGGAAGTGGTAGAATCTGGCTGAATAGAATTAATCGGTGTCCGGGAAAGCTTTTTTAAACAGCCAGGTCTTAAGTCTCTTCCTGAAGGTTGGGAGGCTGGGCTCCTGTCTAAGGTCCGGTGGGATGGAGTTCCATAGAAGGGGGCCGGCTGTTGAAAAGGCCCGATCTCTCAAGGTAATGTGTTTGGTAGTTTTGGCTGGGGGCACTTGAAGAGATCCTCTGAGTGTGTCTCTTGTTGGTCTGGAGGAGTTATAAATTTGGAATGGGACTTGTAAGTCGAGTGGGGTGTGTTGATGGATGGTTTTGTATATTATGGAAAGAGATTTGTAGAGGATTCTAAAGTGAACAGGCAACCAGTGGAGATCTTTTAGGATTGGAGATATATGGTCCCTCCTCCTGGAGTTTGTCAGTAATCTTGCCGCAGCGTTTTGTAACATCTGGAGGGGTCTAGTATAGGAGGAAGGTAGGCCCAGAAGGATAGAGTTACAGTAATCTAAAAAGTAATCTAAAAAGAGCTCATAGGAGGTTTAATTAGGCACTCATATTATTAAGATAATCATTTTGCTCCATGTTGGTCAGGCTCATAAGTAATAACCATGTAAGTCTGCATTTATAGTGCCAGGAACCCACCAGAAGAAAGCTCAAAGACTTTGATAGCTACAGGGGAACAATATTTCAGCCACTGCAACTAACAATATTATTATTTCAAATTTTTTAATTCCCGCAACTCCAATTGCTCAATGCAGTTTTACAAAATAGTAAATAGAATACATCTTACATTAAAACACTTCAACAGACATATCAAGTGATATAAAAAAAACAAACAATACATGGCACAAGACAAATCTAAGATAAAATAATAATCATTGCAGTAAGATACAAATTAAGAGAGGATATCGCAATTCGCAGCCAAAGTTATGAGAAAAAGCCTGGCTAAGTAGTCCAACTGTAGACAAGGCTCATTTGACATTCCATTCCATCATGATCCCCTCCTGGATCATGTCAGTCTAAGCTCTGGATGGACAGGATGTTTTGAGTAAGCATTATTGATAGAGCAAAAGACCCGCATCAGGACATGCCAGTTAATATTATTACAATGTAACATCATCTTTGCCCTTTGCCAATCTCAGTAACACAGTCTAGTAACCACATGTCCATCAGTTAACTGTCAGGTCAATTTTCAAAAACCTGCTGAGCAGGTAAGATTACCAGGTATTGTATCCTGCTACCATTAGCCAAAGTTTTAGCCAAAATGACCACCTAGGTTTGAGGCTGAAAAATCGCTGCTATCTACTCAAAGTTTGGCCAGCTGATTTAGCCCTATTTGTGCAAATGGGATTGTGCAGGTAAATTTATCCCCAGGGCCCTTGAAAGTGATGGGTGAGACAGGCACCTGCCCAGAGCATTGGCTGGGAACCAACACGCCCCGCTGCCGCTGTCAATGCAACACCGCAAAAAATATTCCAGCACAGCTGTAGAAGCGGCTGCATCATCAAATGAGGACTGGGCATCCATGTCATTGGAGAGACCTTGCCAACTGGCTGCGTGGGCTGCCGTGTAGCCCTGCCACAGTCCTGTTGAGCCAGTTAATGCTGAAAATCAGCACTGCCCGGCTAAACTGAAAACGCATCTCAGGAACTCCTTCAGAGCTGTGTGCACATAAATGTAACCATTCGGGGGAGGGGGAATATTTAACCAGTTAGATTTATCTGGCTAACTTCTGAAGTTAACCACAAAATCGCTCCAAATACTTTTCCAAGGAATAACTCAGAAATAGTAACAGACAGCTACTCTGATATTATAAATTTAAAAACTTTCTCCAATCAGTATCTATATAAGGACCCTAATTATATTCATAACCATACTAATAATAAGTATGGCTTGATGTAGCACCATTTAACAGTGCAATACGTTCATAGTTTCTTTTATCACATCATAAGGACAGCTATGGATAAAAAAGTATTTGATCTTTAATATTTCCAAAGTGATTGTCAAAGTAATTAGTAATCTATACTAATTTTAGGGACAGCCATAACCCAAGAACAATTACACGTTCATTCTTTATCAGTGCAATTATGCAAAAACAACCTAAATTGGGGATCTAATGTCTAGCTCTGGCTTTTATTCACCAAACCACACACATCAACCCATGAACGGCAACAGCCTTGGACAAAGAAATCCATTTCATGCATTAGTATTCCTAGACTTGAACAAGTCTTGAGAGCACCTGCAATTCGCAAAGCAACGTCTTCCGTTCAGTTTTTCTCAAGTGCAGCTCCAGTCGGTAGAACTGAAAAAGATAGCCTGTGTCAAATGAGACTGTGGTCTCAGCTCAGCTCCAGTGGCCATAGCAGAAGCATTCACACCACGGCCCTGATCAGATTCCCACGAATCTGTGAATTCTGCCACACGCCCTCACCATGGATTTGTGACAAGGACACAAGGAGGAGGAGGAAGCTTTGCACAAAATGATATGACATCGTGAAGACCTATACACAAAAATCTTTTCATTGCGAGTCATTTTATTTTTATTTATTTATTTAAGTTTTTTATATACCAACATTCAAGACAGTGGTCCCATCATGCTGGTTCACAAGAAACAGGGGTGAAACTTTACCATTTAACAAAAGTGCAAAAAAGCAGTTACATATAACAAGGACAACAATAACTTGGAATGAGAAGGGAAAAGAAGATTAGATATTGATATATTAGATATCATAAAGAAACGAGTCCAGATTTCCTGCTTTATCTAAACAAACTTGAAACTTCCTAAGGCATTTTTAAAAAACCAAACTGTGATGAGGTTCTCAAAGGGTGAAAAAAAAATATTTAGATAAAATTTCATTATGACAACAGTGTAAGCTGGTGAAGTGTAATAAACTATATTTTCAACTCTAATCTTTAAGGTACAGATTTTTTTAGGGGTTTCTCAAACTCTTTTATCTATGGAGAAAAACTTATTAAATGTAACCCTGTGGTATAGTCAGAGACCTTCATTTTCAGTTTCTATTTTAATTTCCACCAGAATTTATCAGTATTTATTACAACAGATATTCACCTGGGAAAATGACAGGTCATTTTTTTTCCACTGATTTCTCCCATTTTTGTTCTTGTTGTAATAAGCACTGAAAACTTCCTGGGTAAATAAAATAAAAAGTGAAAACGAAGGTCCCTAGGTATAGATAAATAAAAATGCTATGAGTATAACTATAAAACAGTGGCGTAGCTAGATTTGGCGCCTGGGGCAAGAGACTTCTTCGGCGCCCCCTCCCTCCATCAATGATTTGCATCTTGCGTAAAAATTGACGGTAACATTGATTCGCTCTGGTCCGCCTTCTAGTATGTGATGCCTGATTTAGGGAACCGATCCGCTCTCCTTTTTATATTCCTTTGTAAAACTGGCGGACCGGGTTCTTTGCTTCTCTTGCCTCGGTCTGTCAATCTGTCTGGCTTTGGTTCGGAGCGTCTCTCCGTCTCAGTCTCTGCCTCGGTCTCCCAAAGGCTCCGGGGAGGGGAAAGGGGGGGTGGGGAGGAGTCTTCGCCAGCCTTGCCGGCTTCCCATTGGTCGGCCCCGGGCAGCCCTGCCCCTTTTTCTTGGAAAGTTCTTGGAAATCTATCAAAGGTATTTCCTTTCGCCCACGTGCTGACGGCAGCTCCGAGCTGCTGCTACCCAGCAGGAGCTGGGGCGACAACCGGAACCCGCACCCCGTTCTCTATTACTCACCTGAACCAGTACCAAGCGGGAACAGTCCCCCCCCCCTGCCCCCCAGTAACCCGCGGTGAGGGGTTCAGAGGCCCTAGTTCCAGCCACCTGCCCGGCTATTTATACCGCTCCCCCGTGGGGGAGGCTCCAGCGCCCGAGCTGTGATTCTCATACACACACACCGCTCCTTTCTCACATACACACAGAAGCACCTTTCCAATCCAAGGTTGAACAGCTGGTCTCCGGCGGCGGTTAGCAGACCGGTGTTCACTTCTTCGGCCCCCGCCGGCCTCGATTTTAATGTCTTCGGCCCTCTTGGTCTCCGGCGGGGGCCGAAGACAATAAAATCGAGGCCGGCGGGGGCGGAAGAAAAGAAGATGGGCGCCGCCCAGTCGGCCCCCACTTGAGGCTGGCTGGGAGGCGCCCATCTTCTTTGCTTCGGCCGCCGCCGGCCTCGATTTTAATTTCTCCAGCGGGGGCTGGCTGGGAGGTTCCCATCTTCATTTCTTCGGCCCACGCGCCGCTGGCTGATCTTCTTTTCTTCAGCCCCCGCCGGCCTCGATTTGTATTTCTTCGGCCCCTGCCGGCTTGGCGAAGGCGTTGAGGCTGGGCTGAAGAAGAGCCACGCGGTCGAGACCACGTGACCAGGTAGACCGGCCCACCGGGCGATGCCCGATCCCCCGATAGGTCAATCCGCCCCTGACCATTACTATAAATCTCTCATAACAAAACAACAACAAAAAAAAAGACGATCTGCCAGTATTCAACAACACTTACATCTGGGCTTAAAATACTAATTTCTTTTTTTATTTAAATAGCTTTTTGGCGCCCCCTTAGACCCGGCGCCCGGGGCGGCCGCCCACCCCTCGCT
Source organism: Rhinatrema bivittatum (assembly GCF_901001135.1). Lineage (NCBI taxonomy): Eukaryota > Metazoa > Chordata > Amphibia > Gymnophiona > Rhinatrematidae > Rhinatrema > Rhinatrema bivittatum. Next base: position 96,569,412 of record NC_042622.1, on the reverse strand, counting down.
ACGCCACTGCTATAAAAGCATCCATCCCCTTCCTATCCTACAGTCAGTGGAAAATGGGATTTAACACAAAGAAGCACAATACACAGTAAGGTGGTACTGCCTAAACTTAAGGAGGTCAATATTTATTGCTACTTAGCTGGATAAACAGGTACTTATCCTGCTAAGTGGCAGCAGCTGAATATATGCTTTGTTCAGCAGCTGCCACTTAGCCAGATAACTATTTATCCAGCTAAGTAGATAGCTGGATATCTTGGGGGTGGGCAATGGGCAGATCAAGGTGGGCCTACTTATCTGGTTATCTTAACTATATAAGTGCCTATATTCAGCCTTATTTGGTTACGTTAACCAGATAAGTTAGATCTGCTCAATAGCAGGTCTAAAGTTATCTGGATATAACTTATCCAGCTAACTAGGAATTATCTGGTTATATTCAAGAGCATTAACCGGGCCACTGAATATCCCTTCAGGGATGGTAACTTTCATACCAGTGCATGGTCACACATGTGCATGTGTTTGTCGGCGTTTGTCGGCCTGTGCCTAGGAACGCGGCTATTTTATAACATACTCAGTTTTAAGTGGACGTGTGCCTGTGCACACAAATGCCACTTCTACCGCATAAGTGGCGGAATTCTAATAAGTGCACGCACGCCGACACCATTTCCAGTTTTCCCAGTTTGTTCCCGGTTCACCCAGTTAAGGGATAGGGCTTCTAACCCCCCCTAGTTTATTAGCCTGTTAGGCCCGTCCTTTAAAACTCCGCTAGATCTGCCTAGAACTTTTTGTTTTATAAGTTACACGTCATCCATAGCAGAAGTAAAGTTTTGTGGCAGGGGACCCCGGCATGCGCCAATGCGTATTAGTATTTACACGCAAAATTCATGTTCAAATCCTGGAATACCCATGCCTCGCCCCCTTTTGGAAACTTTTCTTTTGTGCGTGCAGTGGCATGTATGCACGTATCCCAGCAGCTTTTAAAATCCGCTCGGCGCACACCGGCCCAACATATTCACGCATCCCCTAAGTGATGCATGTGTCAGGCTTTTAAAATTCACCTTTAAGTTAGCCTGATAAGTTATATCTGGATAACTTTGATAACCGGATATCTCTGAATATTGAGTCCAAGGTTTCTAACCTGCCAGTTAACAGAGTGACTGAGCTGTATTTACTGAAACATTCAATAGTGTCTGCTATTTGTTTTAAATCTGAGAATGCCACCCATATAAATTATTGATCTTTTATGTACTGTTGCACGAAACTCCTTTCAGAAGAAAAATAAGAGTGTTTTCTATTTCTGGAAAGACTGGGAAAAGCCTTTTCATTAGTCAGCTCAGTCTCATGAAAAGCAGTATTTTGGTCTTATACAGCCAGACAACAGAAGATAATAAGATGTCACACCCTGGCACCTCTTGGGTCATATATTCATTTTAAAATCTAGCCCAAGCGGCCTCCAGATTTAGTTCTTCCTAGTCGGTCCTCCTCAGAGAACCAGCATGCCTGGAAGCCAATATCTCCAAGATTTTTATTTCCACATGCCCTCCCGTTAGCGAAATACAGTAGTGATCTGTTTCAGCAAGATACAGCTTTTTAGGAGCTACTTGGAATAACACTGTAAAAGCAATACTTGGCTCAACTCTCCTCCCTGTGGCAATGAGCAGGGCCAGCGGAAGCACTAGGCGAGCTAGGCCTGGGCCTAGGACGTTGACCATTAGGGGGCGCGAGCGGAGGCAGCCAACAGGAGTGGGGATTCAAATCTCCACTCCTCTTTGCCGCCGCTGCTCGCGGGAGGTAGGAGTCGGGGCTGCGACCCGGGGGAGGGGGGAGAGGCGGCGCAAGCAGAAGATGCCTAGGGCGCCTAATCCCCTGGCATCGGCCCTGGCAATGACTGATTCATAAGCAGCACTTCAGGTCCCCTCTAATCCAAGAACCAGAAGCCCTAAAAGAACTTTTCCTCACTGCAGGCTCTCACAGCCTGTCGATGGGTAAGCTCTCCCTGGGTGGAGAGCAGGGGCAGGAGGGGCTCAAGGTAATGTATACCTGGTATACGATCTGAATGTGACCAATATACCATAGCATCCCATGTTCTGCAGTGCTATGGGATCAGGTTTGAAGGTCACTGTTATACAGAGCTAACCCAAGAACCCACTACTGCACATTATATATGTGCAAACGTTTTCTATGTATGCAATGAAATAATTTCTCTAAGAAGTATATCTGATGTTACTTCACCTCCCGTTGAAGAGTCCCTGGCATGGGCTGGTTGTTGTAATCCCCTGGTTTTCAGCTGTCTGCATGAGCGCTGATTTCCATGAATGCTTTATCCCAGCAGAATCTTTATGAAAGAAAGCAAAATAAATATCTCTAAGCCACAATTACACTTGCCAAAGAGATAGTAATGTTAACTGGAGAATCCTTTGTATTCCTTTTTACTATTTTTGACTACTTAAAATCTTCCATAGAGATTGAAAATGATAGATTACAGTTTAATTTGTAAATCTTACCCCCTCCCCCCCCCCCCAAAAAAAAACCATGAAAAATAAAGAATTGTGTAGTTGAAGACATTATAATCTGATTTTCCTCTTTGCTTTTACACATTCAAATAAAACTATGTGTCATCGGGAATGCTGTTGTTTGCTCTACGAGTAATGTATATTATTGTTATTGCTGCACTATTACAACTTTGTGCCTATGTAGCTCTGTGCCTATGTAACTAGAACCTCTTGATGCTAGGCTCATGGCCTCTAATCATAAGATATAAAGTGTAATCCCTCAACTCCTGTAGCACACTTTGAACCTCTTGGTTAGAAAAGCATGGAACAAATAAAAGAAGATAATGATGATGGTGATGATAATGGTACAGTAATGATGATACCATGAGAATTAAGTTGTAAATCTTGTGTTTCAGGTTCATGCAAGCCACAGTGAGTTAGTGGAAGTGAGTGGCTCAAAAGCATCCAAGTTAAGAGCAGCAGAAAGCCTAATAAACTCATTATAAAGAAAGTTCTGTGCTACTTTCCTCAAAAACTGCTGCCAAGTTCTGGAACAGTTAACAGAATTTGCTTTCTACACATGGCCAATCCTAAAAGTAGGCGTGGCAAAACTTGCATGTGAAACAAGCAGTTGGATAAACTCAGTGAGCAGACATCTTTTATTCTTCACTAAACTCCCTTCGTCAACTATCAACCAACCTCCTCTTTGGTTTAGCAACAGATCCTTCATTTCTTTCCTTTCCTCAGACCCATCCAGCGTTCCAAACTCAGAATTCCATGGGAGTTCCTCACTTGCAGTAGTAGAGCTGGATAGGACTCCCACCAGATTCTCCCTTTCAGCCTCACTCTTTTCACTTTCCAAGTCACTTTTGTCGTCTTCTTTTTTTGCATCCACATGAAAAGTTGAATCAAATTTCCCTTGCACCATGTCTACAGGCAGGGGTAAGCTTTGCAGACTCGGATTTAGATTTAACATTCTGTTGAGCTTGTTTTCAAATTTCTCCTCCTTCCATATCGAAGAGGTATTGTGGAGGCCGTCTGGACTCGCCTCTATCCTGCCACTACCACTTGAGCCCTGAAGAGCACTCAGTCTCTTGGCTTCCTCCTCAATCCTGTCTCCAAGTTTCTTAGCTACAGCCTGGATGGCCTGTACTCTTTCTTGTTTATTTTTGTACAGAGAAGACTTGAGGGATTCTTCGGGGGATGTCAGCTTGAAGTCAGTCTTTGGGCAGCTCCTTGTAAACAGATAGTGTTTGGAAAATGGGTATCGCGTCAGGGAGCAGCAACAAGCCAGGTCTTTCAGTTTTAAGGGACTGAAGCGATCAATTTCAAAGTCAGGCGCAGGAGAATGACCCAACCCATCCCTTGCTTTGGTTATGTGGTTACTCCTCTTTGGATGCAGTTTACTGTTTGAGAAAAAACAGAAATCATGAGCAAAAAAAAGAGGAGAGGTAAACAGTAGAAGCAAGTTTTGAAAAAGTATTTTTTGGATTAGTTCTACAAATACACTTCAGAGCACATTGAATGAAATTCCATAGGCTGTGCTGACGTGGGTTTTGAGTACTTAAGTATCTTCTCTGCTCTGATCTGGAACTGATGCCCCCTGTCATCTCCTCCACCCCAGATATGTGAAGCCAGTTCTGTTGTGGCTCCTAAGTATAGGCTAAACATTCCCTATTTTTTTTCTTAGCTTTACTAGCAATTAAGCTTGTTTCTTTTTCCTCATTTTCTACAGAGTTCTGGGATATGTTTCTCAACTGAAGAGCTATTTATAAGAACAAAGCTGGTTTGGCTTATTTCCTCAGAGATCTTCCTAACAAGCTTAACACAAACTCCATTTCAGGAGGGCTTATTTAAAAAATTAAAGAAATACAGTGCAAATATCTATGGCAAAAACATGCAAAAAAGAACAGATTGCAAGCCAAAATACATTATGCTATTATAGTATTGCAACTTCGGCAACATGCAGCAGAAGACGAAAACTATACATTAGAGAGATGCTGCACCTAACCAGAGAAATCGTTGATTGTTAAGTACATACCCACTTCCTTTGTCTTCACCTTCCAACAAAGAGAAGGATGTTAACTGAACCCATGCCTCAAGGGTCTTCTTTTTATTTCTGACAAGCTCATCCTCCTGGGGTAAAAAGCAGAGTCATCATAGGACTGGATTTCACATTCCACTAATCAACTTTCCAAAATGTGGCTTCCAGAGCTTGCTAGACTGAGCCCTGTTTTTTGTGGCATGTTGGCCTTATTATAAGCTTCAAATCTGGGCAAGTCCTTTTAATAATGTACTAAATTACTTTTAGTTAGCATCTCAGAATCGGGCCGATACAGTATAACGCACTGTTAGCCCGCGTTTGGATGTGCATTTTCGACGCACTAGCTTTACCCCTTATACAGTAAGGGGTAATAGTGCGTCGAAAAAGCGCGTCCAATCCCCCCCCGAAACTAATAGCGCCCGCAACATGCAAATGCATGTTGATGGCCCTATTAGTTATTCCCGCGCAAACCAGAAAGCAAAATGTGCAGCCAAGCCGCACATTTTACTTTCAGAAATTAACGCCTGCCAAAGGCTGGCGTTAATTTCTGCAGGCGTGATATTAAGTCGGGGGCCCCAAAAATAAAAAAAATAAAAAATAAAAAAATAATTTTAAATCGGCTCGCGGACCGCGGGTCAGAAGATGGACGCTCAATTATGCCAGAGTCCATTTTCTGAACCCGTGGCTGTCAGCAGGTTTAAGAACCAACGCCATCAAAATTGAGCGTCGGCTGCAAACTCGCTGACAGCCGCCGCTCCTGTCAAAAAAGAGGCGCTAGGGACGCGCTTGTGTCCCTTGCGCCTCTTTTTACCACGGGCCCTAATTTGCATAGGCCACCCTCCTGAATCGCGTGCCCAGGAGAGTGGCCTGTGAGCGCTGGGAGAGCGGATGCTCACCGGCTCTCCCGCGCGTTTTTCTGTATCGGTCTGAATGTAAATGGTCTGATGCAATAAGCTCTGATTATACAAAACTCAATAGTGTCCAAGGACCTTATTGAATATAAAACAACTCTCTAATGAAAAAGGAATTGACTCACCTTAAATCTGAATTAGCTACAATAAAAAAGGAATTAGCAACCACCAAGGAAACCTTACCCACTTTACAACATTCAGGATTTTTTCCCCCACTACCACAGTAGATTCAGAAACTCAGAAACAAGTAGTTTACAGTGGGCTCAGACAGGATAAGATCTGAAACCCAAAGACACCCATTCTTCACAAATGAGCAGCCCAGATCATTCCCCCACTTGTGCAGAGCAGATGCATAATTCTTCATTATATGTTCAACTTTATTTAAGCAATAATGGTCTAGTCAAAGGGGAGTGCATTTCCTACTAGATAACTGCCAGATAGAAGAGTTAAGAGCCCAAAAAAAAAAAAATTAAGGAACCTAGAGTCCAATACATCATTTAAAAGGTCATTCAAAAATAACGATTTCCAGTTATTATTGATCTGAGTCAAAACTGAACCTAGTGTCTTAAAGGCAAAAAGTAATCTTGACCCTTGCCCCAAACTAGTGAGCTATCCAGTCTCTTTGCTTTCACAAGATATGGGGATAAAAGGATTAGTAAACCTATCTTTGATGCATGAGCATTGTGCAGGGTGATGCATTTGGACACTGCCAGGAAAAGGAAATGAGCAGTCAGAAAGCAGAAACCTCACATACCTTGAGCATCCTAACAGGTGGTGGAGGATCATTACAGAAGCAAGCCTTGGTCAAGGCTTCTCTACTACTACTATTCCACTGCATGACCGCATTAAAAACAGAGGGAGGAGGAGAATTGGGGAAGGGGAGGGGGGCACCAATTCCTCCCCCCCCCAAAAAAAAACCCGAAGAATATAATTTATTAGAAGAAGTGTGTACTATATGTCTGTACAGTGTTTTTTCCAAGGAGGCCAACATGCTCATCACAGATCTTTCTGTCTGTAACGCTAATAGACAACCCAAGAATGTGAAGCATAAAAATTATTAATAACACAGAAAATGATCACTGGGAAAATCAGTTTCATCAGGTCTACAATTACTTCCTAATTTGTCTGCCTTATTTATTTGTAACTCACCTTGGAGTTCCCTAAATAAGGTGAAAAATCAAGAATGACCAAATAAATAAACACTAACTTCTCTGAATTTCACCTACTCACTGCATTATGTTCAGACTTCAGTTTTGATCCTTCAGTCTTCAGGTTTGCTTCTTTGTAGCTCCTTTTCCTCGGGAAAGCGTCTTTCTGTTTCCTGTACACCTCTTCCAGCCTTTTCTTCTTCAGCTCCATGGCCCTCTGTACAGACCTCTTCTGCTCAAGATCTTTCTTCAGCCTCTCGGCCACCTTCTTATTCATATACTCCCGGACCTCTTCCACACTGTAGCTGCGGCTCTTGCACATGTTTCCTTTCTCACCTCTGTGCTGGTTGTCAGTCTCCTTGTCAAGCCCTTTTATTTGTGGGCCGCAGGATGCCGTCTGGCTTTTCTGAGGGGATACACTTTGCCCCTGGCCCCCTGCATCACTCCTGCTTTTCCGCAATCCAGTCTGAGGGTCCCTGTTCTCTTCTTGCTCCTGAGCACTTTCAGGGGTGTTCTTACGGGCTACTGGACTTGAAGTCGTCCTGGGTTCATCCTTGATCTGCTGCCTATCAGCAGTTCTCGCAGGTTCTCCTTGGGCAGGTTGGCAGCGTCTCTCCCCTGCTGGCGTGTCAGTTTTAGCAGTAACACTTCCCCCGGTGTTTGCTGTCTCCTCTGCTGCTGCTGCCAGCACTTTCATAACGGCTTCTGGAAAAGCAGTAGAAATAACACCTCTCACTATAACTACATATCAAGCTGATACCAGATGGTCTTATGTTTCTGTTTAGAGTAAATACTGTCTGATTTTGTACCCTTGTACTCAAAATTTGTTCTCTTCCTGAGTTTATTTCCACCTGCACTTAAGCTATTTGTTCTGTAATACAAGTGACTTACCTTTGTTAATATTAATTCCATTATCTTTGGCCCCAGACTCTATCATATTTTATAAGATTTTTATTAGGACTCAAGGAACCCTATTAACATAAATCAGAATCCTGATCTTAGCTAATTTGACTCCCTACAGAAATCTTGGCGAATGCCACAGCTGGGCAGTGAGTATTCTGCAATGGCTTGTTTTTCTCACTAGTTAATTAAAAATGTAATGAAGGAAACAAAAACAGGTCAAAGGGTCTAATTTACTATCTTTACTAAGGGTTTTCTCCCATTCCGTGTTTATGGGGAAAAAGCATAAGAAACCAGGTCCTAAAACTGAGATCATGTTCATAAAACAAAGAGAATTCTTAGTAAACAGGTCTGATTATATACACACATGCACATTCACACACACACACACACATATGCACACAGAAATGCACATTTTACTTATTACATGTCTCAACAGCTCCAGAACGATATCCAGTCCCAAAACATGTTTTGTAAATGCTTCTTCATGGTGTATGGTTTTATTCTGCATTTAAGTTTGAACACCTCCTTTACTGTTAAACACTATTCTGAGAATCTGTTCACCCAGTTTGCACTTTTTATGTATTTCTGATAGGTGGCACCAAACTCCAGTCCTGGTGAATACCAATGAGTTCCTGCTCTAGGATGAGTTGCCTAGGGCTTAGAGCTCTTGTCTAGGGTTCAGAAGGGATCCCTCACTATGTCCAAACCTAGTTTCTGCTGCTGACTCTCTATGTGACCTTAGGCAAGTCACTTTGTCTTCCTGTTCCTCTGGCACTCAGCTAAAACCAAAGCTTGTTTTAATCTTGCTTTCCGGATCAACACCTTTTTTAATATATTTAAAATTACGTGTTTGTATAGTCTACCTGATGCATTATCTGTGGTTTTATCCTCATGCAAGGATGCAGTTGTCTCCAGTTTTGGCCACGTAGGAGGGGGGCCAAGTAGCATTCTGACCAGCTTCTGCCCTTCTCGCCATGCGGAAGCACCATACAGTTTGGAGTCTGCACACAAGAAGCACAATAAGAGGAGGCACAATGGAGGCCTCTTTCAGGTGATCTGCACCTGCCTGGACTGAACTCATTAGCTTTTCAACTGCTAGAGGTCAATAGGAGATGGTTAATGGGAAAATCAGTGGTGCCTACCTTCATGTACAAAGGACGTTCATGGAAAATGAAATAATAAATGATACCAGGAACTGTAGAAATTGATTGTTTTCCTTCACTATCTGCTGTTCTATAATAAAGAATGGTTATCTAAATTTTACTTCACAATTATGGCACAATATTCTATGAATACAGCAAGCCTCTGGGAGAGATAAAGGTGGAAAACCGCAGGGTCCATCAGTGCACAAGAGCTGCTGAAGGCCATGTACTGATTTTGCTTCATCCTGAGTTGCTGCTGCGATTTGGAGCCAGCACCAAGATGTGAAGGGGAGGGGGAGGGAGACACAAGAAGGGAGGGGGGGGCAGATAACTCTCCCTCCCCCATTGGCTATGGACGCATTCTGTCTTAATCTGATCCTGCCTGGGAACCAGACTATGGCTCAGTCAACTGTGTCATCAGCCCAACACAATATGATAAAGAGCATGGATGTGGCCACATGGTAGAGTGTGCACCGTTTATTATCAACAAATGTAAATATACAAGACATGGAATAATTTTGTACAAAAAAGAGAGGAGATAGGAAAAGACCACCACAAAAAAGGGCTAATTATAGAGGCCAGCAGTCAAGCAAATATTTTGAACACACTTCTCTGTAGTGCTGCTACTTCAGTGTCTCCATATCTATCTGACTAGATAGCCAAACATTATCTGCCAAATGGTTAAGATAAATATTTATAAAAGATAAATGAAAAAATTATTTATGGAAAAGCACTTCTAGATGTAGGCAAATATATTTAAAATAATTAATATATAAAAGCACTTTATTTTTTGCTGGCAGTCAGCTAAGCAGGTTTTGCAATGTTTGACAGGTGCTTTCACTTGGGTTTGTCAGTCAGGCACCTCCTCCAGCTAGGCCATGGTTTATTTACTTGTTTAACCAGCAAGGATAGTGGTGGCAATAGATTAAACCCAGTTTGGGAAAATTAATATTGAAGTGCCAATTAGAAGAATGATTAAACAGAAAACAAACTGAAACCCTTTGAAAATTCAACAAAGAGTGTTTGTGATTGTTGTTAGTTCACATCGCCGTTGACAAGTTGTCAATTGTCAAGGCAGGTCCAAAATTGCTGTTAGTTCGTCTCCCAGAAGACAGCACAATGTTGGCTGTTGTACAGCTAAATAGCATCTGCTGTGTGTGCATGCCCTGGTGTGTGGTTTTTTATGCTGGTGCGAAGCATGTTTCTGCAGGAGCACGCGGTGCATCAGTGGAGTGCAGGTTATGGTGGCGGCATTTACGTTCTGCTGGTGGTGAGCATGTAGATGTGGCAGCAGGGCATGCATTATGACTGCATTGTGTCGGCAGAGCATACATCCTTCCAGCAGGGCAGAAGCAGAGCCTGCATTGGACAGCTGACAGCATCCCATCAGCCACAGGGGAAACCATGAGGACAGAGAACTAGCAGTAAAGGCTATTATATATGTATAAATAGATACCAGAAATAATTGTGATAAAACAATTTCTTATTAAACAAACATAACAGGACTTAAAAAGCTAATAAAAAACTAATATGGCCATGTTTCAGCAAACCACCTGCATCAGGAGATATTGTAGGCTGCTTTGAACTTTTGTAAAGGTGGCACATAAATGTTTGATACAAATTAAATTAAATTACTCATCACAATTTTAAAAAATGAACAAATGAAACTGGACAAAATGCAAATACACATAAAACATAAACCAGTTTTCTTAAAAGTACTTTACAATGTCCGTTGATTGATAACTGCAAATCCTCAGGACACTGGTGCATAGAGGTTTCTTGGAGCACACGCTTTAAATACCGTTCAATCCAGGTACACACTTTTTCTGAAAAGAGTCTTTGAAATGTGATTGCGTTTTTTAATCTTGTAACCCTGGACCTGTAATCCACTAACCCTCCATGACTGAAAGCATGGGATTTTCTTCTCCTAATTTGGCTTTAAGGCTATTGATGTTAACTGTTTTGACTAAGATGCTGTGCATTTTTAATTTATCTTTTATTTCTCAAATATTTTTATATTGTTACTGTAATTTATGTCATCTTTATATTATCATTTTGCTGTAAATCTGCTTTGATTACTGTTCTTTTTGTATTAGTATGCTTTTGTTAATTTCTTTAAGCCAATATTGAAAAAAGTCAGTGCAGACTTCTGACTGGAGATCATTTTCAGTTCTCTGGGAAACATCTTGTCTCCTGATGAAAGCCATCAATCAATGGACTCTTTAAAGTGCTTTTCAGAGAATTATTTTTGTGTATGTTTATATTTTATTTGATTTAATTTGTTCATGTTTTTTTTTTTCTTAAATTGTATTGAGTACTTCCCTGCTGTGTGCAGCTTCACTGAAACATGGTACTTTGGGTTTTTATTAGCCTTTTAGGACCCGTTATGTTTATTGCCTTATATTACTGTTATAACACACTTACCACCAGTATGTTCTATTTCATCATTTGTAATTGATGTTGCATTATTTACTTGTTTGCCACGGATGCACTTGTTAACCATGCATACTTTGAGAGAATGGTCATGGTTTTATGTGCATAGATTACAGGTGTGAATGCTGGACCAGGAGGAATGCCCCAGAACAAGCTCATTTAGTAACATGCAGGCTCAATGTCTTCTAATACATGGCGAATTAATTTTAGTTAACTTCAGCAAATTGTCGCTTCATCAGATTCTTAAGTGCCACGTTGCTGACCTCTGAACCTTCATTCATCTCTTTCCAGCCATGCCCTGCCATCACCACTGACAGAAACTAATGACCAATAAAGAGACCCTGACACGGGCAGTTACAATGATAAATGCCCCTCCTGGCCTGGTCTCTCTGGTTGAGTCTCAGAGGGAGAACAGGCCATTTCTCAAGTCATTCAGTCAAACAAAATTCAGGGGGGGGGGGGAACCCATTATTCTTCATTTCATGCATTTTAACCAGCACTTATGCCTGTGCCACTCCTAATTTCAAACCGATGCCATGCTCTTTTTTTCCTCTCTCTTTATACAATTTTTTTTCGAAAGCCTATGAGGAATGCCATGACTTATTCAATAACAAATGCCCACCTTTTGGCAAATCTCTTGATGATTAGAACTTACCAACAGGGCTGTCTCACTACATCTGATTCTTCAAGGTTCCCTATATCTTCTGCATGTCAAATACCAATAGCAAGAGAGCAAGACAAAACAGCATTACCAATGCCTTGGCCATTTGCACTCATACCTGGAGTTGGGAGTCTTTGCTTGGGGACAGCTGTGTGGGAGGAACCTTGTGCTGGGCTTGGATGCTTGATCTTGGTTTTAATCCTGTTTTCTTTATGATCTTCTCCAACAACATAGGGTAAAGAATAAGAATTAGACTGGCTCACAATACACCAGAACTGTGAAGATTTTGGTTAACTTTTTCGCAGCTATGTTTCTTTACTAAAGTCACAGTTACCAACAGGCCGATACAGTACAGTGCGCTCCGGTGGAGCGCACTGTTAACCCGCATTTGGATGCGCGTTTTCGACATGCTAGCTTTACCCCTTATTCAGTAAGGGGTAATAGCGCATCAAAAACGCGCGTCGGAGGCGCTAGGGATGTGCTAGTGTCCCTAGTGCCTCTTTTTACCATGGGTCCTAATTTGAACAATTTTATTTACTGAATCGCGCGCACAGGAGAGTGGCCTGTGCGCGCGCTGGGAGAGCAGGCGCTTGCTGTATTGGCCTACAAGTTAGTAGACCATGATAAGAGGCTTGGGGATTTGGAAGATCAGACTGGCAGGATGGGCACCCAAATTTCATCACTACAAGATGTCAGTTTGGCCTATATAAAGGATAGTCCACTTTTGTACTCAAAGGGTCTTACTTAGAGTGGAGGAGTAGCCTAGTGGTTAGCGTAGTGGGCTAAGAACCAGGAGACCATGGTTCAAGTCCTGTTGTTGCTCCTTGTGACCTTGGGCAAGTCATTTTATCCTCAGGTGCAGACTTAGGCCTGGATTCACTAATGCCGCAAGGCTTAGTGAATCCCGGCGATAAGGGCGGGGGCAATCGCCTACCCAAAGGTAGGCGCTAATTTCTCCGGGCACCCTCCGACTTAATATCATGGCGATATTAAGTTGGAGGTCCCGAAAGTTTAAAAAAGTAAAAAATTTAAAAAAAAAAATTTAAAATGGGCCAGCGGCTGTCAGGTCGAAAACCGGATGCTCAATTTTGCCAGCGTCCGGTTTCCGAGCCCATGGCTGTCAGTGGACTCGAGAACCGAAACCGGCAAAATTGAGCGTCGGCTGTGAAACCCGCTGACAGCCACCGCTTCCGTCAAAAAAGAGGCGCTAGGGACGTGCTAGTGTCCCTAGCGCCTCTTTTTACCGCCGGGCTTAATTTAAATAAATTAAGATACTGTATCGCGTGCACAGGAGAGTGGCCTGTGCGTGCGCCGGGAGAGCCGGCGTTTGCCCGCTCTCCCGCGTTTTTACTGTATCGGCCTGTATTTGTGGTTTGCCAAGGTTCAACATTTTACCCAATCATTGAGATACTTGCTGGTGACCTGCTGTTCTTTGGGATACACCCAAAAGTTAACAAACCAGTGAAGTACCTAGAGTGCCTGCCAACGGTACATAATAAATTCACAACACAAAAAAATTCAGCCGAAGGGGAACTCTAGTGGAATAGCGTTGAGCAACCTTCATAAATGGCCTCAGTATATTTGGGGCTTATTGGTTGAAGCCTGTAACATTCTGGGCTAGTATAATCATGGGTTGCATACACGCTTTTATGGCACCAGTAGGTGCTGAAAAAGTGACACAACCACTGTGTAACTTTAAAAACACTAGTGTGTGTGCACTTATCTTTGTTTGAACACAGGAGAAGGGCAAAGAAGTCCTGAAGCATGGCCTCCGACACCGTGGTGTTTCGGAGTCTGTTACTCCTTCATCAGGGACCTTCAGGAAAAGATGAGCCTTCGGTATATTTCTGCGTGCAAAGATAAAATTGTAAGAGTTCGTAACATGCTTTACTGCAAAAAATGCAATGGCTTGGTTTGGAAAATTAAACTTACTCCGCGGTTTCTCGGTCAGTGTATAAATTTTGAAGCGGCACCCATTGGCACCCATGGGCACCCATTGGCAAGATCCACAGACAGGATTTAAAGTTCGGATCAAGCAAGAAGTCACCTGCAACACGGAATGTGTGATTTATGCTTTACAATGTCCCTGTAAGAAAATATATGTGGGACGTACCAAACGTAAGATACGCATTCGTCTCACTGAACACCGGAGTAGGATCAATAACAAGGATATAAAAGCACCTGTTGTTCAACATTGTATTACACACACACACACATTTTCAGACTTTAAATGGGTGATACTCGAACATATCCCTCCAAATTGGCGAGGTGGGGATCGTTCCAGTTTGCTGAATTATAAAGAAAATGGATGGATTTTCAAACTGCAAAGCGTAGAACCACATGGACTCAATGAGAAAGTCGAATGGTTTTCCATAATTTAATAATTTGCAATTTCGTTTTCACAGTAGCCTTTTGATGTTGTTACGTCAAATTTAAATTTTGAATGCTATCGTCTTCATAGTTCTATCGCAATGAGGTTCTATCACTCTTTTTGTCTGTCAAAATTTTTAAGATGGCCGTCCCCATGACGTCATTGTCCTTTTTTGGAGTTAGCCACCGAGGGCTTCCCACACCACGTCATTTACCTTTTATGGACATGACCATATTTGTAATCTAGTACGTCATTTCCTGTCAAACAACGATTCGACGGATTCCCTTTAAAACCAGCGTCTTCTTGGCACGCAAGCTGTCAGTCTTTGAACGGTAAGCTGGCAGGTGTCATCTCCATAGTGCACGTAAGTTTGGTTATTTTTAAATACCATTTGAGAAACGTGAGCAAGTTAATATGCTTAATTCTTAAGAGATGTTCACTTGTTACAGCGCACAGATAATCGCCGCTTCAAAATTTATACACTGACCGAGAAACCGCGGAGTAAGTTTAATTTTCCAAACCAAGCCATTGCATTTTTTGCAGTAAAGCATGTTATGAACTCTTACAATTTTATCTTTGCACGCAGAAATATACCGAAGGCTCATCTTTTCCTGAAGGTCCCTGATGAAGGAGTAACAGACTCCGAAACACCACGGTGTCGGAGGCCACGCTTCAGGACTTCTTTGCCCTTCTCTTGCATTCAAACAAAGATAAGTCACACACACTAGTGTTTTTAAAGTTACACAGTGGTTGTGTCACTTTTTCAGCACCTACTGGTGCCATAAAAGCATGTATGCAACCCATGATTATACTAGCCCAGAATGTTACAGGCTTCAACCAATAAGCCCCAAATATACTGAGGCCATTTATGAAGGTTGCTCAACGCTATTCCACTAGAGTTCCCCTTCGGCTGAATTCTTTTGTGTTGTGAATTGATTCTGGTTTTCAGCTGACATCACGGGTATTTTCTAATTTGTACTAAACGGTACATAATAAGCATGAGGGCACACATGAATTTTCAGCAATGCTGTATGTAAAAACATGGGTGTCCATCTGTTCCAACACTGCAGAACAAGATCCAGCTAGACCACTCTTATGTGACCTCAGTGTGAATCTCTGTACGGACACAGCTACCTGAAGAGCACTAGCAAAAATGGAAACAGGATACTGGGCTTGATGGACCCTCAGCCTGACCCTGTATGACAATTCTTATGTTCTTATGACTTCACAATTTGCCAGAGAATTATCTGTCTTGTAATTCAGCATCATTACTTGCAAAATCTATTACATATAAACACACGTGTAAGCTGATTGATGCTAACCTTGAGCTCCAGGTATAAAATTCTTGCGCCATGTGTATTCTTGTCTGGTAAGCCTTACGTTTTCAGATTCTGCTTGCTCTCCATCACAAGAAAGTTTACTCGGTTTTATACTAACTGCACTAAATCCTAGAGGAAGAGGGAATTTACACAGGACAGTACTTACAAAGCTTTTCAAACAATATACATTTAAATAAAAACAAACCAGGAGAGTAGTGCAATTGTCTTAATAAATGCATCTGAAATCCTGTTTTATGCTCGTCTCTATGTTTGAAATAAATTCATTTCACAGAACTGAATGCTGGCAGAGCTTGTGAAACACATTCCTTTGCTTAGTGTCATGATCGCATCTGCACATGAATGCGAAACAGCAGCTCGTCAGAAGGTAAGCTCTGCAGACCGAGCAGGTCTCATTGCTTCAGTTTGTGGGAAATTGCAAATAAAATGAGAGACTCAAGCAGAAGCATGAAATAAGTTCCCTTTTGGCGCTGAAGTTTCACAGAAAGTAATCCACAGCACAACCTGAATTACATTGAATTTGCAGTTCAAATGCTTTTTAAATTGCTAGTCACTTTTCAAATTTGTCTCTGTTTGGTGCAGTAGCACTAATATGCAAATTGAAGCACAGAATTGGCCCATCCAACTATAATCAGACTGCAGTGTGGTGCACCTTCAAATGTATCTAAAAAGATTACGAGAACATAACAGGAAACAATGCTTATGTTTCTCACATTTCTCTTTCTCACATTTCTCTTTCTCATTGACCTGATGAAGGGAATATAACTCCTGAAAAGCTAATCAAGAAATGTTTTAAGTTAGTCCAATATAAAGATGTCTCTTTATATTATTTTTTGTTTCTTAATATTTATTTCTATTCATTAAATAAGCCCAGATAGCAAAGTTCCCATTAACCTGAACAGGAAACCTGATTCCTTTAAACCCAGCTGGCACTGCTCTAGCTGTGTTGTGGTTAGGTTCATGAGACCTGCATGGCTCAAACCATGAGACAACTGGAGTGCTGCCACATGGGTAGAAAGGAGCTGAAGGTGTCCCTTCTCTCCCACAGGCTATCAGGAACCTTGCCCGACAGTGTCCCTTTCATTATTATTAGCATAGTAGATGACAGCAAATAAGGATGAATTGGTCCATCCAGTCTGCTCAGTTTTCCTCCTCTCCAGTTTTCTACTACCTTGGGTAAATGAGCATATAAATTATCATCCTTTAATCAACACCAGCTTCTCCCCTCATGTCTCTTACCCATCCTCTCATTCCTGTTTCTATCACTGCCATGCTTTATTATTCAGACTCCCATATATCCATTAGACCAATGGATAAGCACAGTCTATTTCATATGAATTAGCTTTAATAGTGGAAACTCAGCATGAGCTCTGACAGATTAAACTATAAGCATCTTAATCCAGATTGGCTACCCTAACCTCTTCACCATGCTGGACCACTCAGGAATGAGATTTCATTTGATTTTCAACACAAGTTATAACAAAGAAATTCTAAGCCTTGAGAGGGTGCATCTCTGGAAGCAAATGATGGGATCTGAGGATGTGGTGAAAGCTGTTAGTGTAGCTGGATTTAAAAGTTCCTGGAAGAAAAGTCTATAAACCATTATTAAGGTGGACTTGGGGAAATCCACTGCTTATCCCTGGGATAAGCAGCTTGGAATCTAGCTACCCCATTGGGATCCTGCCAGGTACTTGTGAACTGGATTGGTCACTGTTGGAAAAAGAATACTGGGCTTGATGAACCTATGGTCTGACCCAGTATGGCAAATCTTATGTTCTTAAATATACTGTATATGGTCTTTCGATCAGGTTCTCACCCTTGCAATGAGCTTCAGTTGAAAGAGATGAGTACCTAAGCCAAACATCTTCTTCCTCCACCTCTACCACAATCCTTTAATTGCTGACAAAGTAGAAGCCTCCTTTCTCCTGCCTGGGATTCCTCCTCTCCCCGCCCCCACACTCCTTACCTCTTAGCCTATCAGACCCAGCTACCAAATTCAATTACCCCTAGGGATTAAAAATGTCTACTAAAAATCATCTGAATCAACACATCAGTAATGACATCAAGTATTCTGAAAATTCTAACCATTTATTTATTTATTTAATAACATTTATAAATCACCTTCCAGATTCAAAAGAATCAACCAAAGCGATGTACAATACTTAAAACATAATATCACACAATTAAAACAATAAAAACAAACAGATAAAATAACAAAAACATGCTTTAAGAGCATTAAACATAAAGTTAAAAACTTAGATATTAGATAATCTTCCAATAAAATGCATTTAAAATAATGAGATTAATGCCCAAATGAGTATTGTATACCACACACATTAGCCTCCCTGTGACATGAAAAATACAGTTACTAACCTTTATAAACTGGTGGCGGAGGGGCAAAAGTCACCTTGCGAAGTTTCTGTCTAAGAGAGCTTCTCTTGGTAGGTTGTGTGGCTCTCCAGGGTCTGGACTCACTTAGCTCTGGTGCAGTCTTGCCATACTGCTGCCTTTGCTCCCTGATCCTCTTTTTCAGCCTTTCCAGTTTGCTGTCAGGGGATCTATTCCGGAGGCATTCCAGCTTCTGAATGTACAGGCCATCCCAGAACGAGGAGGAAGAGGGCAAAGGGGATATGGAAGCATCTTTCCAAATTGCGTGTTGGAAAACTGCATTGTCAGAAGAGGGCATCAGAACATGCTCATGGGCTCTAAGAGCATCTTCCATTGGCTCCTTGGAACTTTCCATTTCTGTGCTGGAGGTCACTCGATTGCTGAGACTGTCTAGATCTCTCAGTTCGTGGGAGGTTGTTGAAGGGAAGTAAACCCTACTAACTGCAGGTTCTTTACAGCTGTTTAGGAATATTGCGGAATGGGATTCTTCTTTGCCCTTGTGAAAAGTAGTGGCCATATCATTCCTCTTATCATAATCTCCGTCTGGGCTTCTTTTTTTTCTCCAAGAAGGAATATTTCCATTGTACGTCCTTTTTAAAGAGGTTGGAAATGGTTATAATAAATTAATAATCTTAATAGAATATGGTGTATTTGTCCTAAACACATTATAATGTAATAATACACTGTATATATTCTGAGGATCCCCAAATCTTAATGAAAATGCATTGTTTTATTCAGTGCATGCACCTGGCCTTAAATGTTTCAGTCTAATTTTCTAAAACTGGGGAGGGAGGTAGAGGAATCGTACAAGCAAAAACTTGGACAAAGAGCACTCTGGATCAATTGCCTGGTTCTTGAATTTCTTTTTGCACTTTCAGACGAGTATCCCAGCACTTTGTACAAGCATAAGTCACTATTCAAAGCTGGCCGATTATGTAACTTAGGCCTGGATTTTCTAAGTTTGCAGAACTTAGAAAATCCGGCGGCAATGGGGGCGGGAGGGCAAAGCGGGGGGCGGGCCTGCGAAAGCCGGCAGCGATCGCACCACCACGGTACTATCGTTGCCGGCTTTCGCAAACCAATAGCGCCACCGTGAAAGGTGGCGCTATTGGCCGCATTACTGATGACGATAAGGCTCCTTACCTTTTCGCCGTCAGCAATGTCTTCGCGGCATCTGCCCCGGTGCCGCCCCGACTCCTCCCCTTCCGGTGCGGACGCCGCCCAGAACCCACCCCGATCTAGGTATCGCACGAGAAAAGGTCCCTTTTCGCGTGCGATACCTTTGGAAAATTACCCCCTTAGCCAGCTATAACTTATTCAGCTAAATTACAAGGTAATTTCAGTGGCACAGCTGACCTGGAGAAGTCAATATTCAAAAAGCATCCAGCGTTATTTAGCCATATGCGTAAAGCTTATGGCAGTTAAGTAGCAGCCACTAGATATGTGCCTATGTTCAGCGGCCACCGCTTAGCCACATACAATAAAACATTTATGTGGCTAAAAAAGTTAGCTGTATAACTTGTGGGCATGTAGTGGACCCACTCATCCCAAGGAGTCTGAGCCAGTACTGGATTCCTGCTCCTCTGCTCAGCAACATACAGCACTAGCTACAAGGTCAACAAGTTGGCCCAGCCAATTTAGGACTCATTACCCTCCTTATTAATGAACAAACATCTAGAAATGCAAACAGCAGAAGAAGGCTGTACTGTAAGCCTCCTTCAGGTCACTGGAGCTTCTTTCCAAATAATCTCTCTGAGCCTAGCAAGTGGGCAAAATTCAGGATCAAGACAGTGAGATAAAAAGGGACAGTGAGCTAATAGTCCAGTTAAAAGCTGCATCAGGAGCAAGGTGAAAAGGTTAAGTGGCTCAAGAAACAAACGGATCTGCTCATAAGACCTTTCCCTCAGGATCCCAGCTGATGGATATATTCTTTCCTGAGAAGTCAGCTCTGCAGTTTATGGGTCCCCGCTGTTTTGATAAGGGTTGGACTCGCTGTGGGGCAGAAAGGTCAGCTTATTTCATTGAGGGAGGATGGATGGGGGGGGGGGGGAGGAAGTCACAAAACCATCCATTCAAAACAATTTCAAGAATCTGTGTCACCTGCCAGATTTAGAAAAATGTGGTCATCGTGTTATGGCTTTGCTGGCAGTAACCAACGGTCAACGGATTCCTTCCCCGCCCCACCCACCCTCCATCATGGCTCTAGTATATCTCTTACTGGTTTACATTTTACGCGCAGCGATAGGCTAATGAAGCACTACAGACTCTTCTTTACACTCAGAGAGAGTCCGTATCATGGGTGACCACACAAAAAATGAAAGCAAAACATCACCTTTAGAATACGATGAGCTTACTTCTGGTGCACTAAAACATGAAGTGGGATACTGGGGGGAGAGGCTTGCCATCCTGTTACAGGTCCAGGAGGAGGTTGAGTCAGTCCTGGCTGTTCAGCTCTGGTGGCAGTGGATAGTCTCCCCGAAACTTTGAAAACACATGCTGGAAAACCAGGAGAGACTGAGACTGGCCTGAGAATCCTAGTCGGACAAATTATCGAAAGAGATTGTACATGATTTTTGGAGATAACGTTGCTCCCTTTGTGGGGTGATCATGAAGGGGACCGAAAGGTGATGACCAGAAATGAGAGTTCCTGCCTCAAAGAGCTCACAGTCCAACAGACATGTTCATTTAGTCTTCTCTGATCACAGAAGATGTTTACTGTACCTGTGTGCTGGGTTCTCCTCTGCTTTCACATAATGCAGGCCTCCATCTGAAAAGCTGGGGTCCCCCTTCATTGCCATTGTGACACCGACTCTCCCAGCAGAAACTGAATTGCCCTTGTGTGTGTTGTTTTCTGCACCTTCCCAAAATGATATTTACATCAGGCTCGGATTTCTGTACAGTGAAAGCTTAACACCCCCGGATATTCTCAATAGGATTTCACAAGGGAGAAATGCACTGGCCTCTAAGCCTCTGATAGCAGGCAGGTCTTAACATGCCCAAGTCCACCAAGCTCCTGGCAAGTATGCTTGATTTTTCTATACTTTGTGTACACGGTACATGATAAATAATTTTAATTTATTCTCTGTGTCAGTAAGTAACTGACTTTAGAAACCACTGTCAACTTAAAAATGGTTTTGTTTTAAGTCTATATATCTTGTATACAATTTTTTAAAAAGTTATTTCAAAGCAGTAAATAAGCACGGTCAGCTATGCATATTAAACAGTATTTATAGAGGTTGTCCATGGTGGGGCAGGGACTGGGGAGCACTGTTTTTTTAAATCTTTTACATAAGAACATAAGAAATGCCATACTGGGTCAGACCAAGGGTCCACCAAGCCCAGTATTCTGTTTCCAACAGTGGCCAATCCGAGTCACAAGTACCTGGCAAGTATCCAAACATTAAATAGATCCCAAGATACTAGTGCTGGTAACAAGCAGTAGCTATTCCTTATTGATTAATAGCAGTTTATGCATTTCTCCTCCAGTAACTTATCCAAACCCAGCTTTTTAAACCCAGCTATTCTAACTGCCTTAACCACATCCTCTGGCAATGAATTCCAGAGCTTAATTGTGCATTGAGTGAAAAAGAATTCTCTCAGATTTGTTTTAAATGTTACTTGCTAACTTCATGGAGTGCGCCCTAGTCTTTCTATTATCCGAAAGAGTAAATAACCGATTCACATTTACCTGTTCAAGTGCTTTCATGATTTTAAAGATCTCTATCATATCCCCCCTCAGCCATCTCTTTTCCAAGCTGAACAGCCTTAACCTCTTTAGCCTTTCCTCATAGGGGAGCCGTTCCATGCCCTTTATCATTTTGGTTGCCCTTCTCTGGTCTCTATTGATCTATGGTGCCATAAATCCATTTTAAAGGGTCATGAAAGGTGGAAAATCAATTAAATAAATAAACTACCCGGGGAGGGATTTCCCTTTATTTTGTATTCCGCTTACTTTATACTCTGCTTAGCCTGATTTGCTTTATTATAGACGGAATATAAATGCTTTAAAATAAATAAATAAATAAATAAATATTCCCCTCTTAACTCAGCCCAACTACCAAAATGTTAGTCCTTGGTGGCAACGCTCTGGAACCTGACTAATGGAGACACTAGGTGTGCCGATGGGCAGTGACTCCACCCCTCACCTCACCCCAGGGACAATAAGTACTTCCTTTTCAGCATCGCCAACCCCTGCCAACCTGGAGAGTGGTAGACCTGAGTTAAGGGTTGAACTTGCACAGCATTGTCACTGGTGTTAACCTGTGGAAACAGCTGTGCGGCATGTATAGCTCCAATTAAAGAGTCCGCACTGGCACTCGTCTAAATTCCATTTGGCAATGGGACTCGAGTGGTGCAACAGCTCCTGTACAACAAGAGTCGTTTTTCCTGCAAATCCACAAAATCCGAGCTTTAACTCACCACTGAAGAATAACTGCCTTTCCAGCCGTGGCCTTCTCCTAACTTTAGGTGACTGGGTTTGGTGCAATTCCTGAATATCAAGCTTGTTTTCAATCCTCTGAAGCTGCAACAGACCAGCATAAATTATATTCTTACATGTTGCCAATAACTTATGTGAACACCCCCTCCACTTCTCTGATGCATTCTGCCCTTTATCTGCCAGACACCCATGCAAATGGAAAGACCAGCATGTCTGAACTTGTTTGTCCTTTGTACTATCACAATTGAAATGTACAATATACACAACAAACAATGGTAAAGATAAGATAGGCAAACGCAACTCTATGGCAGGGCTTCCTGAACCTGTCCTGGGCAGTCCACAGCTAGTCGGGTTTTCAGGACAGGCGCAATGAATATACATGAGATAAATTTGAATACCCTGGAAATTCAATGTATGCAGATTTTCCACATGCCTATTCATTGTGGATATGCTGAAAACCTGACTGGCTGCGGGGTCCCCAGGGCAGGGTTGGGAAACCCTGCTCTCTCCATTGCCCTATTTCTATAGATATTGTACACCTGTCTATTATTGCATTTGTGTCTGGTGTTGTAGGCTTACACAATGCTGTTGGGAGAAACAGGAAGTATACATTATGATATGCGAAGAAAGCTATGTAACGTAATCCAGTGACTGGCAGGGAAAGATGGCGTGTAAGGTGAGCCAGGGCCCACTACTCAAGAGTTTTTAAGGTTGTAAGAATCTATTGCCCCAAAGGGTCTGATTTTATCTGAGGCTTTTCCCAAAGGCACATTCAGAAAGGGTCTCGGAGGGCGCACTGGTTTCCTTACACGGTATCCAAACTTTGTGACTGCGGATTGCATTGTTTCTGCCCACTTTCCTGGCTCCTCTGGCAGGTATTCCTACATTAAAGGAAACCAGCCTTGGACCCAAGTACAAGTTAATACTCCTTCTCTAAATGAATCACTTTAAAAGCAACTGTAGTCTAGCCAATGATTTACGTTTCTGTTCAGGCAGCCTGTTTTAGCTCACTGTGCATTGACCTCAATAAAAGGAGTGGAACTTTCAAAAGTAAGACACAATTGTGCTTTAATTAGTCTATAGAAAACAAAAATGAATTAACCGCCCCCTACTTTCTTTTACTTCCAATAGCACAGAATGGGAAAAAATCCATCCTTATATCTTACTTTTTCTTAATATACAATTATCAGTAGCCTCGTGCTAAGAAAAAATGTACAGTTAGGGGTTAAAAAGAGAATTTAAATGAAAAATGGGACTCACCTTTTCCATACTACCATACATGGGAACATCTCTAAGTGGAAATACAAATGTCCTGCCCTAAGACAGTTTCAGAATCATAAAGGCCAAACCAGAGAAACAAAAGTTATTCCATATCAGAATCCTCGGAGCACAAGACTTCATGTATTTGAGGAGCCAGCAACAGCTGGAACAGCTGCCTGGACAGATTTTAAATGCTGCGCACCGGAATAGCTCAGATAAATTAGTGCAAGTCCAGAAGAAGCTCCTTGCACCAAATTCTCAGCAAGCTTAGTTCAATCCCACAGCTCTCCTTTCAAGAAGAGAAAGCGGACATACAGGAACCCCAAACATGGCTGGAAAAGAAGCAGCAGACACTTTGTGCAATCTGCAGATGAACCCCCAGGGCCTGGACGTATTCGAGTCCAGAAGGAAGATACTGGATGGCATTCCAAGACTTGGCCCACAGTATCATTGATCAATATGTGTCAACCTTGAGAGAATTGGTCATTAAATTATGAATAATTGTAGAACTGTACTCACCACATCCTTAGCTTTAAAAAGACTGTCCCAAGCTAAAGACACATCTGGAAAAGTGATAGGTAATACAGTAAAAAATTAGCTTACTTTTACAGTACATTCCTGCATCTGGGCACATTTTACTGATGTTAAGAACCTCCTTTGCTGTAAATACTTTGAACATTGTGAGCAAGATTTACACCATGGAGGGAAATCCTTCAGAACGTCTGGTCCTCTGCTTGGATTCTGGTCAGGCTTTGTTATATCTTTTCTTGGCCCAAATTTTTCTCCATAAGTTGTGGGGACCATGCAGGGTCTCTTCCATTGGCCCATGCTATGAATTACCAAAAAATGTATTGCACCGGACCCAAACATGTCCTAAAACTGTGTAGTAATATCATGATTGGAGTGCTGATTCAAAATGAATTCTTTACAATGGCTACTATGATGCTCGCCAATAATCCCAATTGTAGCAGGAGTGATAAACAAATTTTTGATAATAGTTTTGGTTTTAATAATGTAGCAGTTTGCATTTCCTCAGGACAGCCTTTGATCTTTAGTTACTGTCTTCAGTACATACTCTGCTTTCGTTACAAATTGAGAACATGGGAAGACCCCACTATAGAATAACATATCTTCGTAATGTTCTAACATATGTTGTGTCTATTTAGACAACATAATATTAATCATTTGTTCATCATACAAGTAAACATCGTAATTCCAGTTCCTATATACGGGGCATTCTAATAAATTTTGGATTACAAACTGAAAAAAATAATAATAAAATAAATTCACATATAATTCCAGCATCCATCAATTTCTTGTATTGTTGAGACTTTGGGCTTACTATGGCAAACAGTATGCAGACTCCCAAGCTAAACAGAGCAAGTGTTCTTTAAAAATGGAATTATCCCAGGGATCCAAGTTCAAATCCCCCTCCACCACTGGAATTTTGAGTTACGTTGTCTCCCTGCACTTCAGCTTCTCCAGTCCACCCACCCCAGGGATGGCTGTGCTATTTGTTAAAGTATCAAATTCTGAGACATGTTTGAATGAAAGGTACTATATATAAATCCAAGTTATTATCAGAATATTTGATTATTTTACATTGCTAATACTCCTAGTCTCATATTGGCTATAGAAACTGTACCAGCACCATTCAAGTAGCTGGTCCCTGGTATAATGACAAGTATGCAGAATTTGAGTTTGCAGGTTGCAGATCTATGAGAATTGTTGTGATTCAGCTGTAGACCTTCATGCATCCTCAGCCGCCAGCACAGATATTGCAGGTTACACTTACCAGCCAACGGGCTCGCCTCTATCCAGACAGAATCACAGTCCACGTTGAAAGACATATTCCACCCTTCTTCAGTGCACCCTGAACTGTTTACAAATAAAATGGAAAGGAAGTCTTGACACAAGCAGGCTGAAACAGTAAAGCATGCTCAGCTGAGCACACTGTTTAACACGCAGTTGGACGTGCATTTTGGACATGCGTCCACAACCCCTTATACCATAAGGAGTTTAGCACATCTAAAATGCATGTCCAACCCCCCCCCCCCCCCAAAAAAAAAAAAAAAAACTAGCGCTCATCAAATGCAAATGCATGTTGATGAGGCTATTAGCTATTCACCCCAAATACAAAAAAAAAAAAAAAATGTGCACCTGATCCACACATTTGTAGGCTCAGAAATTAACACCAGCCCAGAGCAGGCATTCATTTTTGAGTGGCCCAAAAAAGGTGTACAGAAAAGCAGAAAATACTGCTTTTTGTACATCATCTGACTTAATATCATGGGGATATTAAGTCGGAGGAACCAAAAGGTTAAAAAATGAAAAAGGTTGCTCAATTAACGAGCGTCCATTTTCCTAACCCATGGCTGTGCAGAGGTTAGGAAAACAGATGCTCATAAAATTCCCACTGACAGCCACCTCTCCCGGGCGCCCACTGCTAAGGAGGTGCTAGGGGCGCCCAATTGTCCCTAGTGCCTCCTTTTAGCGCAGCTACTCGTGTAAATACTGTATCAGGCGCCCAGGAGAGGTGGTGGGGTGCGCGTCAGGAAAGCGGGCGCTCAGCACTGAGCACCTGTTTTCCAGGCCACTTTACTGAATCTGAAAGAAAGAGCCTTCTTTGTTTATGTTTACTTTAACTGTCACCAAGACAAAAAAAAACCCCCACCGAGGACAGCTTTGTGTTAGCGGGAACAAGGCAGGCCCATGCCTGTGTCAAACATACAGCCTGGCTCATTCTTATCACGCAAGGGAAAGTTGAAATAGTATTAAGCCAAATAAATAAAGTGTAAAACATAACCCTTCAATGGAGACAATTTTTTTTTTTAGTCAAGCAACTTCCTCTTTCCCTTTTGGACCTCCAGCTCAATCAAAATCAATCTTTCTTGACCCATGGTGCCATGAGCCTTTCTTCAAAACTACCCGGGGTTCCTTGCCTCCCCCTCCCCCTCATTTTATATTTATTTCTTTTATTTTAACCGCCCTTTCGGGAAAAACAAGATGCTGCCAAGGCGGTGTAGGTACAACAAGATTAAAGCAGAGGGAGGAGAGAGTAATCGTAGCACTGGCGGGAGTCACCACCACTCACTCTCCCCATTACTCTCGCTGGCTAGACGTCACCTGGGAATCCAGCGCGGGTCGGGGGCTCTGAGCTACAGTGTGGTCCCAGATAACGCCCCAGGCACCCCCCGATCAGGTCCGCGCATTCCTGCAGCAATGATTACATCCGGGCGTAATGTGTGGATGAGGAGCAGCAAGTGCTGTAAAAAGAAAAAAACTTTCTGCCCAGCAGAGCGGCGGCTCCCTCCAGCCCGACTCTTTGCCCTGCTCTGCTGCTACCTTACGAGGCTTCTCTCCCTCCTGCGGGCTCCACTGGCGCTGGATTTGCCTGCCTGCGAAATGTGGCCGTTTGAGGCTTGCCCTGCTGAGGCCGCCCCCCTGCCCTGGGCGGCAGGAGAGGCGGGAGAGGGAGAGCTGCACCGCCTGCCTCCACTTCTCCTCTCCACTAAATCAGAAGCGCCCTATTTGCTTTGTAAGTCCCGCTGGCAATAACCAGAATTCATTCTCATTTTATGACCAAAACATTCACCTCTTTCCCCACTGTCTACTAACTCCCACGAATTTTCGTACTTTTAAGGGATTATAGATGGGAGACTAGCGTATCTTCCAGGTGTATGCAAGGGGAAAAAAAATGGTTTCGTATAGTTTCATTTCAAGTTAGTGATGTTTCCTTCGTTTCATTTTCCTGTGTGTATTGCTCCATTCATTTTGGCTAACACTAAAACAACATAACAATACAAAACGAAATTTCAATAGCTTTTTTTTTAAATGTCGTTTCAGATGGGAAATGACACAAAGCAAAACAAGAAATATCCTTGCTGTTTTCATCTCGTTTTAAAATTACAGCACATCCCATTCTCTTACCAAAATTCCTCAGAAAGAGGTGCATTATCTCGTGCTCATATCTATTGTTCTCAGAGACTTTCTCCTGGGCTTGGGCAGGTTGCTTTCCTAGGAGAATCTCAGACTTGAGGGTCTCCCATACAGCAGCTACATCATGCCACAAGCTCAGGGGTTCAAGACCACACGAGTACCTTCCCTCCCCCCCCCCCCAAAAAAAAAAAAAAAAGAGACTCTCATTCCAAGGCACAGACTGACAGACTGAATATTGTCGCCTAAACTGGTCCACCCTAGTTCAACTCAAGTGTCTTCTAGTTACCAGGAATCCACTGGACAGACAGCCGTAGCATTTACACCTATTAAACCCTCTACAGAACATAATTCCTAATAAATCTGAATTGTCAGTATCTTGCTGTGGTCTATGAGAGCTAAATATACACTTTATGCAGCTCAGTCTCTGGATGCTTTTTGTAACTCCTCCTTCTGACTTCTCTTGATGGCTTTTCACCATCTCTACAACAGCTAGTGGGCACTGTTAGCCAGTGGAAAAAATAAAATGACTTAAAACAGCAAAATAGTTGGTTACACCATACCTTGGTTAAGTTTATAAAGTTTTTTTTATTATTTTTATTATTATTAGGTTAAATTTTAGGCCTTATGGAGTACATGCTAACTAGCACTTGGAAAGCACACCGTGCTATTCTTTGCACACCCACTAAAGCCTCATTTACCTGTGAGCATGACACGTGAATGTCCGCTGGGACCAGTTAACATACATGATAGGGTGATAGTGCAATGCACGCTATTCCAGGTGCATGCTTAGCAGCCTTAGCATGCATGCAAGCCTTTAGTGCATAGGCACTTATATGACACATAACTCTCCTGTGGGGGGAACCTTTTTTCCAGGCCAGATTACTGCCTCCATGGTCTGGAGGGACACTGAAAAGGAACTTAAAAATTATAACAGGAATGTTAGATATCCACAATTTAAAATGATCAAATGATTTGAAGCAGACATACAGGGAATGAATTGGTTTCTTCACCCATTAGAGGCATAGTCTTCATGTGTCTGTAAATTTTGTTGTTTCTCACCCCTCTGCAAACACATTTCCCTTCCCTTTTGCTTTATTACTCCTTTACAGCTTTGAAAAACAAACAATCCAGCCTGCAACCTGTAATTTACTGTTACATTCAGAAACATCATCCCTAGCTCATTTCTCAGTGGCCTGTTGACAGCACCATAAAATAATAAGTTAGTCCAACAAAAAGGTCTCACCTACAGCTGGCTTGTTGGACTTTTATTTCCATGCTTCAAGTGGACCAACACTGCACTGTAATCATACTACTTTATTCAAATAATAAAAATTAGAGCAGGCAATAAAACGTAAATCAAATGAAAGCTGGAACTAGGAAGCAAAGGCTAACTTACTGCTTCATCGGTCGGTCGTATGCCAAGGCCAGCAAAGAACGACTATGTAATTTTTCTTTGTTTGGCAAAAAGAACGACTATGTAATTTTTCTTTGTTTGGCAAACTGTAATGTAATTGGCTTTCTAGAAGCAGCAGGTGGCGTGCTTGCCTCATCTAACGATTCAGAGGAAATCAGTTTTGCCTGATTTTAGAGGGAGGAATTGTCCGCTAGAGGGGCAGTGACAATAAGACATGGCACTATTGCATTTCTATACACCGAGGGCTCTTCTGAAACTAAATTTGCCAGCGCCATCAGTCAGGCCTAAGTAAACATCCTTCTAGATCTGTCTGAATGACCAGTTAGGTCATTTCTAGCAATTATCCAGGATAATGTAGAGAGGTTGCTGTGTTGGTCCACTTTATGCACAGAAATGAAGGTCCAAGGTGATACCTGTTTATTGGACTAACAAGAAAGCCGATGCAATATCGGCGTGCGTTAAACGGGCTCTTATGATTGAGCGCTCGCTCTCTTAGTGTATGCCAATCCACCTCTCCCAGGCGCCCGATTTAATATTTAAATGAATGAGCTGCCGCAGTAAAAATGGATCTATAGCAACAACAACCCTCATTCGGGAGCCAAATATTTGCACTTAAGGCGTATTTCTTTCTATTCACTTAAATGAATATGGGATTTGTAACCCATTATAAAATGAATTGCTCACCGTGAGTAATATATAATTATCGGGTTGTTGCAATAGCTTACAATAGGTATTTTTTGAAATAAGGTGTGAACCTTGACGGTTCCTTTTTTGAAAAATGTTTTCCAATATTTTAACAATTCTTTGTTTATCCATGCAATCTATTCACTGCGAAGTGTATCCACAGATCAACAAACTAGAAACTACACATGTTTACACATCTCCATTTTTTGAACAAATATCATTTTGCGTTCATTATATTGACGACTTTATGTTCATTTGGGAGTCAAGTGAAAATCAATTACAATAATTTTTTTTCATGGATCAATTTGATTGATAATGATCTGAAATTCACTTTTGAACATAATTTGTTTCAAATTTCTTTTTTTGGACATTTTAATCATCAAAGAAGGCAGAATGATTAAAACGTCCTTATATCGGAAAGCAATGGAGAAAAATAACCTACTCAGGTATTATAGCTTTCACCCTAAGGCATTTAAAAATGGCTTGGCTGTCAGTCAGTATTTTCGTCTGAGACGTATCTGTTCTTCTGATCATGACTTCAAACAGCAATCATATATTTTAGCCAAAAGATTTTTGGAAAGAGGGTATCCACTTTCAACGATACGTGCAGCTTATAGAAGAGCGTGGTATTCTTCCAGACAACTATTGTTGGATTATCAATCTAAGAAAACAATGCAACGGGATGTTTTTGTTTTACAACACACGGATCGGCAGCCATTATCAAGAGTGTACAACAACATTGGCATGTTCTGTGTTTACATTCTATTTTTTTGGAACCGCCGCTGATATCTTTTCAGAGAGGCTCAAACATTAAAGATTTTGTTGTTCATGCAACATCTACAATCCAGAAAACGACATCACAGGTTTTTGGTCACAAAGCCTGTGGTAACTGTGACATGTGCAGTTCCACCATTGAGGGACTTTCATGGCAAAATCCAGTGACCAAAGAAACTTTTTTTAGAAACTTTTTTAGAAAATTTTCTTCAGATTGCAATACATATAACGTAATATATATCATCATCGTTATATGTTGGACGCACTTCAAGACCGATTAGAATTCGGCTGCGAGAACACCGCAGCCGCCTCAATACAAAAAACAAGGAAGGTCCTATTGTACAACATTGTTTGACTGCCGGACATGACTTTTCAAATTTAAGTTGGACAGTTATAAACCATGTTCCATCTTCTCCGCAAGGCGGTGACACACGCTCTTTATTAAATTACAAAGAACAATGTTGCATTTTTAGACTAGCAACAGAACATCCTTTAGGAATGAATGACACTGTCGAATGGATTTCTCTAATTTAAAGGGCTGTTCTTTAATCATTCATTGGTTGCTATCAAACAGTTTGCGAATCACCATTGGTCCTTTTTCAAGTCAGTCAATAGTTTAAATACCTCCCCCTGTTCGCTTTTTTGGTGGCTCCATTTTCTGAAATACACCAAAACGCTGAGAGGAGTTCTATCTGCAGAGAAACACGTATGTAACTTAAAACCTTGTTTTAAAAAGCATAAGGCAATTCTTGTCTGATTGCAATTTTTTACATTGCAGTAAAGTTGAAGCCCGAGCCCCTGATGAGTTCTTTCCACGAAACACACGCTGTGTCGGGCGTTGTTAAACAGTTAAAGTCGAAACTGCGGTACACAGTCGGGCGTTTTGGACAGGGCACAAGAAGTTAAAGTGCCACTGCGACTCAACACTATGATAAGTGTTTTCTCTTTCTTTCATCTGTGGATACACTTCGCAGTGAATAGATTGTACGGATAAACAAAGAATTGTTAAAATATTGGAAAACAATTTTCAAAAAAAGGAACCATCAAAGTTCACACATTATGAAAAATACCTATTGTAAGCTATTGCAACAAACCCGATGATTATATACTACTCATGTGAGCAATTCACTTTATAATGGGTTACAAATCCCATATTCATTTAAGTGAATAGAAAGAAATACGCCTTAAGTGCAAATATTTGGCTCCCGAATGAGGGTTGTTGTTGCTATAGGTGTAAGATTATTGGCACTTTAAACAACGTGGTTTATTATTTAATAAGATTGTCATATCACATTACTACAGTTCATATCCAGTTGTTAAGAAATGCAGTAAAAATGGAAGCACTAGGAAATATTTTGTATCCCTAGCGCCTCCTCAGCATTGGGAACCAGGGAGAGGGGCTGTTAGTGGGTTAGGAAAACGGATGCTCAATTTAATGAGAGTCCATTTTCCTAACCTGTGCACAGTCACGGTTTAGGAAAATGGATGCTTATTAACTGAGCATCTGTTTCCCTAACCTGACCGCTGACTACACTTTTTATTTTTGGGGGGGGCTTTCTTTTTTCGGTTTCTCGGAAATAATATCATCATGATATTAAGTCAGAGGAACAACAGAAAAGCAGTATTTTCTGCTTTTCTGTAAACTTTTGGGACTCCTCAAGAATTAACACCTTGCTCCAGGTAGGTGTTAATTTTTGAGAGTAAAAATGGGCACGCCAGGTGCACATTTTTTGGAATATACATGTGATAAGCACTATTACCTTTGCGCTGGTTTGGACACACGTTTTGGATGCGCTAATCCCCTTATTGCATGAGGGATTTTGGAGACATGCCCAAAACGTGCGTCAAAGCACTTATAAAGCTGTGTGCGCAGCCGAGCGCACTACATTGCATTGGTCTGTTAATGCATTTCTTGCCTAGCTTTGGGGAACCAACACTCCCTTCCACAGGTCAAAACCAAATGAGACCAGACCAATGGCTTATTTTATGTGGCTGAGTGAATGGGAAGTGAGGGAAGGGGGGGTTTGATGTGTTAAAGGGATAAAAAGGTGACAAAGAAACCCAATTATCAGACTTGATTATGGATGTGCATTTGTTTTAAATGAATGTTTCCCAAATCAAATCAGGCCATTTTCGGTTTATTTTGTTAAATCCAAAATGAATAAATAATGGCTCTGACAAATTATAAAATATTACTTTTATACATTTTGGAAAACAGCATGCGCTATTTGCAAATACTGTATACTATTTTTCTGAAACAAGTAAACATGAAGAAAACAAAAAAATTCAACTAAAAAATGGGCCAAAAATGAATACAACAACTGAAAATTTTGGCCACGTGCCTTCCTAGAAATGATCAGCCACTGTGACCTCTACAAATAGTAAGTGCCGGGCCCCATAGCGCGGCTAGTTCTACAGCATTCATCTGTGATCATGGACTTAAAAAATTGTAGAGACCTGGGGAAAATGAGAAGACACTCCATTCCCCCCCAGTGTCCTGGTGTCTCATGAAAACCTGGGCTAAAAAGGAGCTGCTTAGTTTCATCACCTGGGTATTTCCAAATCCTGGGTGCAGAGAAGTAGGAAGAATGATTTTAAAAGAGAAAAACTTGGAATAGCACAGCTCCTTCTGCACAGTACTTGTTGCTGAAAGCTTTTTGTCCCTCTGTGGGAGCAGAGGCTGCAGTTACTTCACAAGCCAGCAGAAAGCAGCAAAGGAGATTCCATTTAAAAAATAGAGAGAAAGTATAGAGCGAGAGATGAGACTTGGGCAGCAGTGTCTTGCTCAGGATCACACTGCGTAAACAGCCGAGGTGGGATTCAAGCAGGTGTCTTCTAGTATCACAAGTCAGAGAGCTGCCTGTTTTGTCACTTGCCTCCAGTTTAAAGGTATATGTTAAAGAGAATCATTGCCCTTACCTCTCTGGATTTCCCTTGGAGACTCTGGAAATTTGCATCAATTGCAGGGTCTCCAGGAAAACAATAAAATGCTCTGGGTCTCTCTGTTTACAGCTGCCGACACTCCCCCTGCAGGATGCCTTCAGAGGACAGGAGAGGAGGGGATCAGCCTGGAGACCCCAACACTGCAGGCAGCATGTGGTGAGAAACTGGAGCTGGGATGCAATGCACAGAGCATAATCTTCAGCTGAGGGCAGAGTGAGGGTGCCCAAGTCAGGGAACTGTTACTTATGAGAGAGGGGGGCAAAGAGAGTGCTGGGGTCAAGGAGAGAGAAAGGGGAAGATTGCTGGGGGGGGGGGGGGGTCATACCTGGAGAGGGGTATAAGGAACCCTTGGTTTCCTTACCAAAGGAGTGAACCAAGTTGCAGGGAGAAACAGAGGGCTTCGTGACTAGAGCTCTCCCATGTGGGAGAAAGAGATGGTGTGTTCCTGAGCCTTTATAAATCCCTGCCATCATCTTAGGGCATGGATTCTCAGTTCAGATTTTGTTTCTGAGCTGACCTATTCTGTCAAAGCTCTGTTGTGCAGTCCCTCTGTTTATTAATTTTCTAAGGGATAAGAACTCTGAAGATATTCTTCACAGAAACGTGGGTAGAGTTGGAGCAGAGTGCCTTACCCTTATGTGTGTCCACATTTTCTTGAAGACTTTAGTCATTGGGAAGAAAGATTTTCCAGCTCTTCCCTCTCATTCCGAGAAATAGTTTTGCCTGAGTCTTTGTCACCCGAGAACTCAAGGGTCCTGGGTCTTGGCAATATTGTGTATCTTTCATCCAGAAAGGACCTGAAGAGTAGCTGTCACCGGGTAGGAATGGATTCCATCCATAACTTGAGAGGAGGAGCTGAAGGTAATATTCAAGAGTACTTTTTGCTGCTGCACTTGGGAGGAGCGTGTCCATTTGGTGCTTCTACAAGGAGACCTATGATATTTAAGAAGACTGCAGGAGAGGTATGAGAATTGGGACTTGTTCTATTCTGATAAGTGCCTAGGACTAAATTCTAGCCATTCTACAGTGGGGAGCAGTTTCAAATACATTGAAAGGTCTACATTTTCTTCAATTTAATCAAGTGCAAAGGCGAAAGAGATAAAATGCTAAGGAATTGGCCTTATCAACCTTAGACTTACTAGAGATGTAAGGTCGCAAATCTATGAACTTTGTTTTTGTACATCAAATTATGTTAACATCAAAAAGCTGTAAGCAACAAATTTCATCCATTTAATCAACTATCAGTAAAGAAGTTGGAAACACATTGTTTCTC
The DNA here is from genome assembly GCF_901001135.1 of Rhinatrema bivittatum. Classification (NCBI taxonomy): domain Eukaryota; kingdom Metazoa; phylum Chordata; class Amphibia; order Gymnophiona; family Rhinatrematidae; genus Rhinatrema; species Rhinatrema bivittatum. The sequence continues at coordinate 96,534,863 of NC_042622.1, read as the reverse complement.
AGTGTGATTATTGCTGCAGTGTGATTATAGACTGTGGAGATTATTGGTGCTGTATACAGGGACTGGAAATGGGCTGTGTATTTTATCAAAAGTAAAAGGGCCTTGAAATTATGCTTCCCCCCTGGACTTCTCAGATGTTAAACTGCCAAGTGTAACAATGTGTGCAATTGATAATCTAGCAGTGCTTCTCGGCTTGCCTCACTAGAATATTGGGGCCAGTTCTGGTCGTACCTCCAAAAGTCTTAGGATCCTGTTTGCAGGCCTAGCCGCAAGCAGTCCTTCACCTTCCACGGCAGGCCGTCGACGCCTCCATCCCTCCATCTACCGCCGATGCCGGAGGCCCTGCTCCTCAGCCGGTGCTTCCGCGGTCCTAATGCTGCCGCCGGGACTCTGCCACTCCACGGCCCTGATGCTGGCGATGTCACTGCTCTTCTTTGCGGCTCCAAGCCGCCGGCGGGATCTTCTCTTCTCGGCAAGGGGTGCTGCCGCTGCATGCTTCCTCTCCCATGCGGCCAGGATGCTGCTGTTGCAGTCTGCCTCCTGGACTCTCCTTAGGTGCAGGCGCGCGCCTCTTCAGTACTTTTAAAGGGCCAGCGGCGGTAAAAGCCCCGCGGCCCCAACCGATGACATCATCCACCCTCGCCTGGTTCAGCCCTATAAAAGGGCTCTGCTTCAGTTCCTCAGGGCCTTTGGACCTGGTCTTCACAGTGGTCTGTGGTCTTCCTTCTGGTCCAGGTCCTCGTGGTTTTTCCTGTGTCTTGATGGCTCTTTGTTCCATGTTCTTCATGTTCCTGGTCTCCTTCGTCTTGATGTTCCTGGTCTCATTCCTCACTGGAGCTCCTTCGTTGCTTGTTCCTTGTTCCTGATGTTCCAGATGTCCTGATATCCGGGCCCTGATGTTCTGTGTCCAGATGTCCTGATGTCCAGTGGCCCTGATGTTCCAGATGTCCCAGTGTCCAGATATCCCTGATGTCCGATGTTCCTGTCCTGATTCTGTCATCCTCATCTCCAGCTCTTTGTCCAGTTTCCAGGTTCCTTTGCTCACCTGTCCAGGTGTGCCACCATCATAGTCCATGACCAGCCCATGGGGGGCTTTGTAGGGCGCCTCATGGCACAAGGCCTACCTTCTCGTCTGCAGCGCAAGCCTCCGGAAGGCTCCTGATTTTAATGCCGAGAATCCTGAGTCTTGAATCCTGTCCCGGTCTTCGGAGTTCCTTGTGCCTGCTTCCGTCCATGCCCAAGATTTTGCCAGAACCTGCTCCGCTTCAGCATGGTCCGCGACCAGCCACCAGTGGCTGTGTAGGGTGCCCCAGTGCAGGCCTCTCCTGAATCTTTGTCATGTCCTGGATTCAAGTTCCACTGCTTCGTCTGGAGTCTGCTTCGCTTTCAACGTGGTCCGCGACCAGCCATGGAGGGCTGTGTAGGGTGTGCTGCAATGCAGCACTCACCCAGTACTTTGTCCTGAATCGTTGCCTGAGTCCTCCAAGCATCCTGAAACCTTGCCTGAGTATTCTGAGTAACCTGAAACCTTGTCTGAGACCTCCAAATATCCTGAGTCTATGTCTGAGTCTTCTGAATATCCTGAGGCTATGTCTGAGTCTTCTAGTTTCTGTCTCGTCTTGTTCCTGCCCTCAGCCTCCGTCTAGCCTCATGCATTCGTCGTTCCTAAGCGGTGGGTCCGGAAGGGCTATTGAGTGGCCGGAGGGCTACTCTCGAGACCAGCATTGCATTGCTGGGTCTCATTGGTGTGTGTAGGTCCAGTGGAGGGCTGAGCCTGCCTTGTTCCTGTTCCAGACATTCCTCGACTTGTTTTCACTCCAGCCTTGTTCCTGCTCTGCCCATGCTTATACTCGCTCACCTCTCACGGTGTGTCTTGGGGCTCCTTTCTGAGCCACACCGTGATCCAAGGGCTCACAATCTCCCTTGAGAAGTGACTGTGCCTCCGCGTTCTCAACAAAAAGGATTTAGATGGTCTGGAGAAAAGCTAACAAATGGTGCAGAATTAACACCAAAAGTGATATGAGTTTAAACATAAGGACCTAAATGCAATACCTGAGAAGAGAAGAGAGATGGGGGAATGTGATACAGATATTTATTTATTTACTTACTTATCTTTTTAAAAGCATTTATTACCCTCCCTTCTTATGTTCAGAATGGGGTACAATATGAACATACACAATCAAATGAAAGGAGAGAACAACAATGCATCATTCTTACTAAAAGAGAGGAACAACATTGTTCATCAGGAAGGGGCAAAAACAAAAAAGGACACCAAAGGAGTCTATTTCTGAGATAGGCACCAGAAGTGGGGCAGTAGTCTGCTATGTTGAGCCATCTAAGGAGGGACATTTTGGAGGTATTCTGTTATCATTTCAGTTTAGGAATGCTTTCTTGAATAGGAAAGTTTTTAGGACTTTTTTAAAGAAGGTTCTTTCTCGGAGACATCTTATTTCCTTAGGTAGGCTGTTCCATAGGAGTGGTCCTGCGAAGAAAAATGCTCATTCTCTGGTTTCCGCAAGGTGGGTGATATTTGGAGGAAGGGCATCTAGTAGCATTAGGTTAGACAATCTGAGTGGACAGGAGGGGGCGTGGATTTTTAATGTTGAGGAGAACCAAGGGGAGAGTAGATTGTGAATTGAGGAGTATAGGATCATGGCAAGCTTGTATTGTACTCAGTAGGAGATAGGGAGCCAGTGTAGAGCTTTGAGTACAGGAGAGATGTGATCGCGCATGGGGGTGCTGGTCAGGAGTCTTGCTGCCGAATTTTGTATGATCTGTAGTGGACGGGTTGCGTAGGAAGGTAGGCCTGTCAGGAGGGAGTTACAGTAGTCTATCCCAGAGAAAAATAAAGATTGAAGGACTGACCTGAAGTCAGAGAGATCAAGGGGCTTAAGGTGACAGAGCAGGCGTAGTTTGTAGTAGGAGGTGTTGGTAACAGTTCTTATATGGTTGTGCATGGAGAGAGAGGGGTCAATTGTGACTCCCAAATTTCGTACACTTTGGGAGATGGAGATGGAATGGGACTCAAAGGAGAAATGGTTGGGAGTGTCAGCGACAGGATAGCGTGATAAAATTAAATACCTCAAAGGTATAAATAATGCACAAAAAAACCAAACCTTTTTCAAAGGAAATAGTGCAGCAGAGGTCATGGTATGATTCTCCAGGGGGCTAAACTCAAAAGCAACATCCACCACCATTTCTTTATGGAGAGGGCAGTGGATGCATGGAGCAGCTTCACAGGGGAGGTAGTGAAGACAAAAGCAGTAACCAAATTCAAGAAGGCCTGGGAGGGATAAGCACAGAGGATCTCTAGTCGTGAAGAAGTGAAGGGAAAGACAGATCAAATGGGGTCTATGGCATTGTAATAAGAATGAAAATTGGGCAAGACTGGATGGGCCTCATGGTCCTTGTCTGCTATGTTTCTGTGCTGGAAGAGACCAAACCAGTCATTGACTAGTCTGAGGTTCTCCACTGAATAGAACTGAGATTTATGTTTGTCTGGCATTCACAGAGCCTCGTTTACTAACCATTTTTTCCCCATAGACACAGAATGGGAGAAAATCCTGTTTGTACTGAATCCATATAACAATAATTTTGTTATTGGTTTGAGAGTTGCTTGGTTTTGATTGTAAATATTACTCCCCTTAACATAAGGCTTGGAACAATCTGCACAGAGCGGCAATTACTACCCTTGGCAGAAGGATTGGGAAGGATCTGTATGGAGCAGCAGTTGACACTACGTACAGCTTGCTGGGCAGACTGGATGGATCTGCCAACCTAGTTACTATGTTCTTTCTTTTTTTCCCATTGTACAAATATTCCATGGTAGAAAAACATTGTGTGCTCTGTAATTACAAGTGTGAACATTTGATTTATTTCTTCTGGATCATGGTTGATGCGGACCTGTTGATGCATGAGCTATATTTAGAAACCGACTGTTCAGCTCAGCTGTGCCACAGCCCATGTGGGATTACTATTCCACATGAACCCAAACTGCACAGATAAAAATATTGACCCAGAGTCTACAGCTAAGGGGTTTATCCTTCCCATGTGCCAGTCACCTCCACTTTGCATAGAGGATAACTGCTCATCAAAAGAAGGGTATAATTCTACCAAAGTCCAGGTGGTGCTCCTAAGTTTATTTGGGCCTTCTGAGCCCAGGTCAGATGCAGGCTGTTAATGCAGTACACTTTTCCTATCCACAACTAACATGTCAAAGTAAAATCATGGGGTGTGAAGGAGTGGATAGGCTGGATAAGGAAGGATAGGCTGGACAGGTTGGACAAGCTGGGCAAGGCAAAGCAGACACAGGCTGGATGTAGTGGTCAGAGACAGACTGGAACCAGAGGTCTGGGTATAAGTACAGAAAAGAAGCTGAGGACTGGATACTGGGATAGGAGGATGGCAGGATACTGAGCAAGGCTGGAACTGGATATAGACACAAGCTTGGGCAAAGCAAAGCATGGAATGGATGCTGGGGACTGTACTACACAGAGCATGACAAAACCAGACAAGGACAAGGACTTAACAAGGCAAACTAGTGCAGGATTTAGACAAGGCAAACAAGGGTAGGAACAGACAAGGACAATACAGAACAGAGACACTGAGGCCTAAAGGTAGCAGCACATAAGGCCCGAAGGCTGCTAACAATGAGGCCCAGAGGCCACTAGGTAAAATAAAGCCTGAGTAGGCCACTGGGCAAGGGGTAAGGAGACAGAAGGCTCGGAGGCCACAAGGCAAGGTCCAAGGAGACAGAAGGCCCGGAGGCCTCAAGGCAAGATAAGGCCTAGATAGGCCACAAGGCAAGGAACAAGATACAGGAAGGCCTGGAGGTCACAAGGCTTAGAATAAGATAAGAGTGGCCAGGTCAGAGAGCCAAGGGTGACTCAATGAAATGGCATCTAGGTCCTGGCAAGGCAGGGTTAAATGGGGTTGGAGCTTGGATTGATGCGAGCAGCAAGGTGGAGCTTGGCAAAGTTGGAGATGAAGCTCGCTGAGGACAGCTGGTGGAGCAGAGGCTACACCACAGCTTGAGTCAGGTGGCCAGTGAGGAGATGGCTTGGGTAGCTCAGAACAAAGCTCACTAGAGGCCTCTGCTGGTGGGGAGGTGTCACAGTGAACTGGATCAGGGAATGGTGAGACTGCACAGTAGGTGAAACCGTGATATCTAGGAATAGGAGCTCCTGAATCCTTTCTGCATTAAGGTATTGTGAAGTACATTGCTAAGAAAGTAGGCAGTCTAATATTGTGTATGTTGATTGTAAGAATAAAGTTTAAAGTACATGAAGAAAAAGCTGGAATCAGTGTAGTTTCAGCCTCAGCCTGAGAAGATTTACTCGGCTATCCTTACATATGGTGTCAGTTTGGGGATTTCTTTTCTCTACAAAAGGCACAGAGAAAACCCAAGTCTCCAAGGGGAGGAAAAGAAAAGAAAGAGAAGTTTATGGTGTTTACCTTACCTAAAGAAGTGGGTTTGGGACAGAGGAAGTGCTGCTAGCTCTACAGAGCACTGAAGATTTAAAGCATTCTGGATTAAAGAAAAACAGAGAGAAAAGTATTTCTCATTAATTGAGTGGTCTTTGAGGCCTGTAGGGGAAAATAGGTTTAGTTGGTCTGCTCACTTGAGTCGGGGAATTAATTTAAATGAGTAAGTGGCTAGGTAAGTGGTGGTGGTGGGGGTCTGTATTTTACCTGTATAAAATAAAAAAAGAGAGAAACAGTATGCAGGAGCAAGGCATGGTTCCTACATAGAGTAAAGTTACCTGAGGCCGTGTGTGGGGAGGTGCACACAGCGTGGCCCTCCAGTGGCAAGCTGAAGCTGACTAAGCTCAAAATGTCAGCCAATGAAAGCATGACTGAGTTAAATGTACAAACGTTGGATCAGAGCCTCCATATGCAGCTAGATTTTCTGGGTAAATGCCAGGAAAGAACAGGAAGCACACTGGGCATGTATAACTGCCTGTCTGGCAGAAATAAAGCTGGAAGCAGAGGGTGCACAGCAACTGAGTGAGTCATATGACTACAGCTTGACCCTTCAGAGGGACTCTACTTCAAACAGAACTGAAATCCACAATTGGACTGAAGTCAAAATGGACCCAGAGTGGCAACCAGGTGAATGCACTTGTCATGACTGAGTCCAAGAAAGCTCATGCTTGAGCTTCATAACCTTACCTGAAAGAGGGACAGTACAAAATGGCCTGCTGGCTTATGGGAAGCAGCATGGAGGAGCCAAAGAGGGGCACGGAAGAGTGTCTAAAGAGAGAAACTGCAGACTGGCCAGACAGAGGAGCTGCAGAGGAGCTAGTGAGTAATGTTGCAGAGAACCCACAGAGAGGCACTGCTGAGAGCCCAGAGGAAGGTGCTGTTTAGTGCCCAAACACTGCCACTGCGGAACAACCTGAGGAAGACGCTGCAGGTGGAGATGGCACAGATGAGTCAAAAAATGACACAGCAACAGCTGAAAGAAAATGGAAGCCTGAAGGAGAGAGAGTTTTGCAGCGAGTAGAAAAGAAGCCACCACAGGACTACCCACAGGAAATCCAAGGAGTCCGGCCGGGGAAGGAGTGGAACCCAGATGCTATTAAGAGGGACAGATAATGATGTTTCAGACTTTAGCTTTGTGTATTTGGTCACACAAGACTTCAACCCAACTGAAGATTTCATTCAAATCTGTTGTAGTACTGTTAGGCTTTTCTGAACATAACACGGTAGTGAATGGATACAGATGATGTCTCCTAGATGGTCAAGACACTCCAAGGGAGGGAAGGGGACAGAATGCAGTCTATCCATCTATGTAGAGCAAAAATGGTACAATTTTTCAGCTTTCCTCACATAAAAATATAGGGGCGGATTTTCAGAGCCCTGCTCGCCTAAATCCGCCCAAAACCGGGCGGATTTAGGCGAGCAGGGCCCTGCGCGCCGGGAAGCCTATTTTACATAGGCCTACCGGCGCGCGCAGAGCCCCGGGACTCGCGTAAGTCCCGGGGTTCTCCGAGGGGGGCGTGTCGGGGGCGGGCCCGGTCGTCGCGGCGTTTCGGGGGCGTGTCGGCAGCGTTTTGGGGGCGGGTACGGGGGCGTGGCTACGGCCCGGGGCGGTCCGGGGGCGTGGCTGCGCCCTCCATACCCACCCCCAGGTCGCGGCCTGGCGCGCAAGAGGCCCGCTGGCGCGCGGGGATTTACGCCTCCCTCCGGGAGGCGTATCTACTAAAATCCAGCGTACTTTTGTTTGCGCCTGGAGCGCAAACAAAAGTAGGCTATTCGCGCTCCTTTTAAAATCCGCCCCATAATTTTTTTCTATTGTGTCTCCCCTTTTAGGGCTTTTACTGGGAAGGTTGCAGTCTATCTGCATACTTCTCCCAGCTTCTCCCAACACTATACTCTCCTCTGCTTTAGACACTCTTGCCCCTTCCCTTACCCCTCCTGTAAGGTGCACCAAACCCCAGCCTTGACTCACTCCTACAATTTGCTTCTTGTGATCCTGTGCCCATTCTGCAGAATATCTCTGGCTAAAAAACCATGCCCATGCACTTTATACATTTTTAATTCATGCTGACCTCATTCCAGTCTGCTATTGCACTTGTCCAGCAAGACTACTATGTCCATCTGACAAATTCACTTGCATCCAACCCCCGCCATCTCTTTGTCACACTCAGTTCCTCTTCAAACTTCCTTCGCCTCCCTTCTCCCTTTCACTCTCTGTCCAGACTATGGCTGACTATTTCCATGACAAAATTCACAAAATTAGTCACTTCTACCTCCCTCTCCCCCACTTCTTTCCTCTAACCTTTCTCTGACCTTTGCCATTCTCTCCTCCTTCTTTGAATTCTCAGTGGAGGAAACTGCCCATCCTCTGGCCTCCTCCAAACATTAATTGTTCTTTCTCCAAACTCACTACTTGTTCCTATTCCCACCCTGTTCCTCAGCTCTATCTCCACCTGTCACATCCTCCATCTCTCACTCTCCACTGCCACTGTTCTTGCTACCTTCAAACATGCTTTGATCACAGACCTCCTCATAAAGTTCTCACTGGACCCTGCCTGTCCTGCCAACTATCCTCCCATCGTCCTCCTCCCTTTTGCTTCTAAATTACTTGAATTTGCTGTTCATTGCCATTGTCTTGACATTCTTTCATCTTGAGCCATTCTTGATCCACCCCAGTCTGCTTTTCGCTCTCTACAGTCCACAGAAAAGCCCTTGCCAAAGTCTCCAATGATCTGTTTGTGGATAAAACCAAAGACCTATACTCAGTTCTTATCCTCCTCCACCTATCTGCTGCTTTAGACACTATTGATCGCCACCTTCTCCTTGATTCTCTGCCCTCATTTGGATTTTGGGATTAGGCCCTGACTTGTTTTCTTCTTACCTCTCCCATTGCACTTTTAGTGCTTCCTCTGGTAGATCCTCCTCTACTGTCATCCATCTATCAATTGGGGTGCCTCAGAGTTCTGTTCTGGGCTCTCTTCCTCTCTTTCTGTATACAATTCTTTTAGTACTCTGATTTCCTCTCATTGCTTTCAATACTATCTGTATACTGATAATTTCCAGATTTACCTCTCTACACCAGAAATTCCATCAGGAATCCAGTCCTAGATCTTAACCTGCTTGTTTGACATTGTTGCCTGGATATCCCAATGGCACCTTAAACTCAACATGGACAAGGTAGATTTCCTCATTCCCCCCCCCCCCCCCCCAAAGGCCACTTCCCTTCTTCTTCCTTTCTCTATTTCTGTAGTTAACACAATAATCCTTCTAGTTCCCTCAGCCCGGAGCCTTGGAGTCATCTTCAACTCTTCTCTCTCCTTCTCCTCACATATCCAAAACACTGCTAAAATGTGCTCTTTCTTTCTCTATAACATCGCCAGAATCCATCCCTTCCTTTTTGAACCATGATCTACTCTCTCATCACCTTCCACTTAGATTATTGCAACCTATTCTTTACAGGTCTGTCAATGAGTCATCTCTGTCTACTATAATCTATCCAAAATTCAGTTGTGTGACTTATCTTTCACCAAAGTTGCTATACCCATATATCCCCTCTTCTCAAGTCACTACATTGGCTCCCTATCCATTCCCACATACAGTTCAAGCTCCTCTTATACACCTACAAGTGTGTTCACTTTTCAGCTCCTAATTACCTCACATTTCTTATCTCTCTCTACACCCCTCCTCATGCACTTTGTTCATCTTGCAAGGCACTCCTATCCCCTTCTTCTCTTCCGCCAGTTCCCGACTATGCTTTCCACTTGGCTGCTTAGAATAAATTTCCTGAGCTGGTGCATATTGCTTCCTCTCTTACCTTATTTAAATTCCATCTAAAACCCCACCTTTTTGAGGATGCTTTAAATCTTAACCACTGATTGTCCTGCTTACTGCCTCATTAATTTTTAACCATTATATTAATAAATGAAATTCCCCAAGTCACTTTTGCCCGGTATGTTTGTCTTGATTAGATTGTAAGCTCTACTGTGAAAGGACTGTTTTATACAGTATGTTTTTTGTACAGTGCTGTGTACGTCGAGTAGTGCTATAGAAGTGTTAGGTAATAGTAGAGGTGGTTGTAAATATTAGCATGTATCAACATTGTTTACATGGGGTGTCACACATTCAAAAACATTGCTGTATTGGAAACTGTGGGAAACAAAAAACACACTAGGGTTATGAAATATCTGAGTGTGATATCTGTAACATTCTCAGTTATTTGCATCCATATGGTGCAGCCATCAGCCTGACAGCCTCAAATTATGCTTCCATTCACTGTTATGACCAAGCAGATGCAAATTTGATTGATGCCTTGATAATACAGTTTTTATTTCAAAGTCAAGACAAGGTAACTTCTGTCCCCTAGAAAGGTTATTTGTTAATAACTAACATAAAAATAAAGATCTATTTTCCAGAAACAAACCCAGTGAAAGAAAACCTTTCATAGAAAAATAGAATTACTGCACAGTGATTTATATGAGGACTGGATGAACGTTATTTCCAAAACAAACACCATTAAGCTTGCTGAAATGTGAGATCCTTATGGGCAGTTCTTGCCTCCCACCAGCAGATGGCCTCAGTGGGCCTCTTGGACTATCTAGATCTCCTAGCTTTATGGCCCACATTTCCTGCTGGTAGCCATATTATTCTTGTCTATTTATTTCTATTTATTTATTTTAAAAACTTACAATCCACCAATCAAAGGCTCTAAGCAGGTCTATGGCCCACATTTCCTGCTGGTGGCCATCTTGTTCCTGTTTGAATACAGTTATATTACAGGCTCACAATCTACACTTTGCCAGAATTTGGTCTTATGTTTAGTCCTAGACTTAGTCCTGTGTTTCTTTTCCTTTTTACTTCTAGATTGCTTCATGTATTCAGTGTTTGTTGCGTCGGCTGGCCGTGGAGTTCTCGACCGGCCTTCCTTACCCAGCCCGCCACCCTGCCAGGGGCGGGCTTTGGCTCCCTCGCCACATAGAGGGAGCGCTTCCAATGCTGCCCTCCTCTTCCGGCCCTGCTTGCCTCCGACAGGCCTGAAACACGGCTAAGATGCCACTGCCATTTCCTCCTCTCTCTTGGCTCCCCCAGGTGTGCACGCATGCCTCTCTGCTTTATTTAAAGGGCCAGCGGCACGCTAAGGCTGCCGGCCCTTCCCGATGACGTCATCTGCCAGGGCCTATTTTAGGCAAGCCCTGATAGTCAGTGCTCGCCTTGGCAACAGATCTCCACGATTACTCATGTGCTCGTTGCTCGTTCCTGGTTCCTGTTCCTATCATCGTTCTTGTCTGCTGTTCCTGACATTAGAGATGTGAATCGTGTGATCGATCGTCTTAACGATCGATTTTGACTGGGGGGGAGGGAATTAGATCGTCGCGGTTTGGTTTTTTATGTAATATCGTTTACTTCGTAAATCGGGGGAGGGCGGGAAAACCGGCACACTAAACAACTCTAAAACCCACCCCGACCCTTTAAAATAAATCTCCCACCCTCCCGAACCCCCCCCCCCAAAATGCTTTAAATTACCTGGGGTCCAGTGGGGAGGTCCCGGTGTGATCTTCCACTCTCGGGCCACGTCTGCGTTAATGGCGCCGGAGCTACCTTTGCCCTGTCATATGACAGGGCAAAGGTAGCGCCGGCGCCATTTCGGTTCCTGTCCCCCGACGTCAAGAGCGCAGAAGATCCATACGGCCGGCGCCATTTTGCAAAATGGCGCCGGCCGTACAGCAAAATGGCGCCAGCCGTATGGCAACACGATTCGAATGCAGGAGGTCATTTCCGGACCCCCGCTGGACCCCCAGGGACTTTTGGCCAGCTTGGGGGGGGCCTCCTGACCCCCACAAGACTTGCCAAAAGTCCAGCGGGGGTCCGGGAACGACCTGCTGCAGTCGAATCGTGTTGCCGTACGGCCGGCGCCATTTTGCAGAAAATGGCGCCGGCCGTACGGCAACACGATCATTGTTCATGTTATCTCCATGTTCATTGTTGCTGAACATGGAGATAGCTGTAGCAGTGATAATGGTGGAGATTCTGGGGATGAGGAAGGTAAGAATGACAAAGATGTTCTTACAAACTGACTCATCCTGCATCAACCAGTCAGGAGGCATCATTGATCCGGAGTGATCTGTTCTGGTTTGTAATGATCAGTGACTCAAAGAGCCAAGAACACTTGACATGCCATTATTTATTTATTTTATTTGTATATTCTGCAATATTTAATGAGTTACTCAATGCAGATTGCAATAGCATTCACAATCATAAACCCAGGACCAACGATGATTCACTAGACCAATGAACAGAACCTCTGAGAACTGCAATGTTCACAAGTCCACCTTGCCATGCCCATGCTACCTTCCCTGAGCAAAAGCAAGCCATAACACCATGACATATTTAACACAGTCAGAGCTTGAATCCAGCCATGGCTTCCTAGAACCAGGAATATTGCGCTGATACTTTCTTCAGCTTTCCTTCCATTTCAGAATTTTAAGTTGTATTATCTGGAGCTCAGTGCTATCACAATCTGCTGAACATTTGTGCAGTTTATTTTTACACTTTTTATCTCTAGCAGCTCTTGCTAACACAAGGACCATGTTTACCATCATGTGACTCCAATTTTATGATATCGGTGGAGAGTGGAATTATTAAGCAGATGTGAGGTCAACCAAAAAGCAGAGGCTCTTTGATTCCTTTGATTGTTTATTCCCGAGTACGATGATGCTATTTCTGATCCTCACTGCTGAACAAAGAGGAAGGAGCCCCTCCCTACTCAGATCGGACCCTGCAAGAATAAAAATAAGCAGGAACACTATATCCATGCATTGCATCAAAAGACAGATACAGATCTCTCTCACCACACAAGAGCATGACTGCTTGATTGTTTCCATGACTTGGAGGAAAGTGAACTTGCTTATCTTGCATTCAAGCACAGTATTGGGGGGACAGACTACAGTTTGGGGCATAGAAAAATGTCTCATTTTAGTAGGTGATAGTTGCACTTAATCTCTTGATGGATATGAAGCTTTTAGATTTGACATTAGGTTTCTGCTGAGATCCATCCAGATCCCACTGTCGATTTTTAAAACATTTTTTTTTTACATAATAACATCATAGATGATGGCACATACAGACTAATTGGCACATCCAGTCTGCCCAGTTATTCTGGTCTACACTGCTAAGGATATAGTCCAGCTGCCAGCTTGACCATGTGAAGGATATCGCCCATAAATCATAACTTACAGATTCAGACTCTCCAAATAATGGAGGACCATTTCAAAGCCTTTTATGCTGGTAAATTACGATTTTACTCAGATAACTTTGCCTCAGAATTGCCTTGAAATCTGGCTGCAAGAATGCTTAGAACTCTATAACATGCATATGTTTAGCCACTTTGGAGAGAGGCGTTTCCAAGGCTGTATTTTGGGTAGGATGGAAAATAATGCCCTATTCTGTAGTTCTGTGCACAAATCTATGCACATTATTTATTCTTCATTTATGCACATTATTTATTCTCCACAAAAAGCAAGTTGAGGAGTCTGCAGGTACTTTGTACTCACGGCAATTTTGTATCAAAGCTGTCAGTTGTAGAAGCTTGACCACTTGGATGATATCGCTCCTAAAGCTTAGATTCTGACCTTCCAAATAAGAGAATCCTGCCATTCATCATTTCGACAACTACAAAAATACTGCTTATCTGTACGGTTGGCCTGGTGATACGAAGCCTTACACTTCTGCATTATCTGTTCAGATGCACTCTGGGCTGATAGAGACCAAGAGCCTTTGACCATTTGGGGACATCGATAACATGAGCTCGAGGCCTCAGTCCATCCCCCAGCGAAGAAGTGTTCACTTCACCTGCCACCACAAATAGGGTGTGGAGAGGCCAAACGCCAAAAGGAAGAAAATGGGAGTGGGGAGTCACTTGTTAATTCTATAAGGATCTGCATTGTAAGAGATCTTAGGCTCTGATGGTTGCTGCAGTGTTTTGGGGTTGTTGGGGTTTTTTTTCCACTCGGTAAGGGTATGTGAGCAGAATGTTAACCCTGAATCACAGGGAGTAGCTCATAAAACATGCTGCTGAGAATTAGGGGGTGGGGAGGGGGAGTGATGTGGTTGTCACGGTAACCATTTACGGTAAGATGTCTTTGTTCATCTGCAGGACGTGTTTTACAGTGCTAAGATGGGCACTGGATTCTATGGGCATACAGTCTCATGGTGAAACAGCACAATCAAATACCCAAATTCTCTTTTGTTAAAAAAAAAAAAAAAAGGTCTTGGTATTTAATGAAACCATAGGGCCCCCTCTAGCCTTTCATGTGAGTCAGGTTGTGTGCCTTATGGGCTCTGATATAAGTGTGTGTGGACAGACCAGTTGCTGGGTAGGGCTTAATGTGCGTCACTAAATGAGCCTGTAATAGGTCAGTAGTGCCTGGAACTAAATGCAGACAAAAAATTGAGATCCTACTGTTTAACTATATAAAAGAAAAATACTGGAAAAAGTAACCTGAATGGGATAAGATGTTCACTCTAAGCAGCTGCTTCCCTAAACAAAATAACCTTTCTAAATAAGCTTTGACTTTCTTACCAGGTTCCAAGGAGAATTTGGCTTGATAATGATGCCTTTCACCCCAACTGCATGCTTTACAGAGGGCAATTCTTGGAGTCGTTTGCCTGGATAAATAGTGATTCACATGCAGCTATTGGCACTCTGAAAATTGCCCTCCAGGAGCCAGTGCAATAAAGTGCACTCAGCCTAGAGAACAGGTAAATGTGCAGTCGGACGTGCATTTTGGGCGTGCTAGAATAACACCCGATGCAAAAAGGGGATTAGCGCGGCCAAAACGCGGGTGCAGACACATAGCTAATGGCACTAACTCATCGCATGTAAATTCCACGTAAATGAGGCAATTATCTATTCCCTTCCCCTCCCCCCCCCCGATGCAGAAAAATACCGGTCACCCAATGCAGCCTTTTTAACACAGCAAATTTAACACCAGCCCCGGAGCTGGCGTTAAGTCATACCGCAAGCCAAGCGTGCATGAAAAAAACAAAAATACAGCTCTCGTTGGTTCTTCCTACTTAGTATCCTTGTGATATTAAGATCTACTGCTTGCGGCAATTAAAATTAAAGGAAAATGTAATGGACTGATAACCCTCAAAAAACTTTCTGGGTGCACAATGCACACACACAATATGCATGCTCCAGGGTGATGCAATTATGGGTGTATATTGTGTGTGTAAATCAACTGTGGGGAGGGAAAACGGACGCTCATATTGAGTGTCCATTTTCCTGACATGTGAACAGCTACAGCACCTGGGCGCCCGATGCTTTCGAGTACCAGGGGCACAATTTCTCCCTAGCGCGTCCTTTTTAGCGCAGCGGCTCATTATAATAGAGCATCAGGTGCCCGGGAGACGTGGTTGTGCGTGCATTAGAAAACCGGGCACTCAATACGAGCACCTGTTTTACCGCTCGTGACAGTGCATTGGCCCCCTCAGTCTGGCTAAAAGTAAGTGGTGGGGGATCCACAAGGGGTGCACTTGAAGCCGCATTTGGTGAAGGCATTCCTGAGGGCGAGGAAGGAAGGGCCTGTGTTTGGCTGTGACTGGGAAATAACGCGCAAAAAAAATGCAAAAATCAGGTGCAAAGGCCCACGGCAAGTTTGAAAGGGAAAGTGTGTGCCTACTAGTACTTTTCCCTTTGGAAATGCAGTGCGGAATCTGGAGGTACAAAGCCCTCGCAGACTTTGCCAAAAAGAGAAACAGCTTGAAATGTTCCACCGCCTGCCAAAATTCATAATACGTCAGGGACAGAGACCTTGAGGGTGGGCAGCCACGGACATGGCATGGCAGTTTCTGCAAGAACGGAGGGACAGTGCTTGCTTGCATTCACTTTACCCAGTCGCAGCTCAGGAGCTAACAGCCTGGGCAAGGCCACACCGCATCTGCTTGCCAGCCCCATGCTCTAAACATTATGGGCTGGATTTTAAATGCCCTGTGCGCGTAAATCTGGCCGGATTTACGCGCGCAGGGCCCTCGCGCGCCGGCGCGCCTATTTTGCATAGGCCGCCGGCGCGCGCACAGCCCCGGGACGCGCGTAAGTCCCTGGGCTTCGTAAAAGGGATGGGGAGGGGGCGTGTCCAGGGGCATGTCCGGGGGTCAGGGGGCGGTTTGGGGCAGGACCGGGGGCATGGCGCCGGCCCGGGGGCGTGGTCGAGGCCTCCGGACCAGCCCCCGGGTCGGGTGATGGCGCGCCAGCAGCCCGCTGGCGGGCGCAGATTTACGTCTGCTTTCAGCAGGCGTAAATCTGCCAACAAAAGGTAGGGGGGGTTTAGATAGGGCCAGGGGGGTGGGTTAGGTAGGGGAAGAGAGGGGAAGGTGCGGGGGGGTGGAAAGAAAGTTCCCTCCGAGGCGCAAATTTATGAAATTTGCCTCTGTATTACGCTTCCTGCATTACATGAGCCGCTTTGAAAATAAAAGCAGATCAGAGCAGGGGCCCACGTGTAGAATATAATATGAGGTAAGCTTACAACATGCCCAGGAACCTTCATTTTTGGTTTTTATTGTTCTTTATTTTTCCCGTGAATTTATCAGGGTTTATTATGATAAGACAAAAACAGGCAAAAATCTGTTGGGGAAAAAAAAGACTCCTTATTCTTCCAGATAAATATCAGTTTATTTTGGCACACAGAAGCCAGGACAATAAAACAATATTAACAGATTCTCCCACGCACCCACTCAGCAGCACCCCCATCTGTACCCCCATCCCTTGCTGAGTATGCCCCTCTCTCCCTCCTCCCCCCATACCACCAAGAATCTCCCTCCCTCCCTTCTCATTCCCCTCCCCTCCCCCCCTTCACATACACACACACACACTGTAACAGCATTTATCCTTACCGATGGTGTCACCAGGCTTCTCCTCTCTCCTTCAACAGCAGGCTTACTGAGGATCCCGCGCTCTGCAACACTGCACTTCTGCTTTGGTGCAGGGCCAGGGAGTCTGCCAGGAAGTGCTTCTGGTAGACAGAGCCTGCCTGAAATGCAATCAAAGCACCAGGCAGCAGGCACTTTGGCTGCTTGGGGGTGAGGAGATGGGACTTGAAACATGGCATGGGCGGCAATGGAGAGTGGGTGCTTTCACTGGTGGAGGGTGGGACTTGAAGCACAGCATGCACTTTGGCCCACACCGGCTTCAAGCAGCAGCTGCAGGCCTTGAAACACTGCATCTGGAAAAATCTGGGAATTTATGGGCAAAAATCAGTTTAAACTGAAAACGAAGGATCCTAAACATGCCTCATGCCATGACTAGTTTTGAGTTCTCAGTTCTCTTCATGGCTTGTATTGCTTTCCACTCCACTTTTTACTGTGTATGTTATCCTCACTCAGAGGTTAGGAACAGCAAAATCACTTTGTTTTATTTTTCCAGGCTGCCTGCAAATGTTTCCAGGAACCAGGTGACTCATGATCATGGGTAATTTAGGAATAATTTTCCTAAGCACCAAGGTTTAACAAGAAGCAGAATTCATGCTGCTAAATGTAATAATAGATTTGGATTTAGACTTGATAAAACGTGGTTATTGCTGCCCCATTTCATCCCAAAAAGCTGATCTCAAATAGACTGCTGTTTGCCTATGGCAGGTGACCTGCCTGGCAGTTGCTTGGAAGCACCTGTCTCCACTGGCAAGGAACAGTTATTTACACTTTCGAATAATAGAAGGACTAGAGGGCATTCCATGAAGTTAGCAAATAGCACATTTAAGACTAATCAGAGAAAATTCTTTTTCACTCAACACACAAAAAAGCTCTGGAATTTGTTGCCAGAGGATGTGGTTAGTGCAATTAGTGTAGCTGGGTTCAAAAAAGGTTTGGATAAGTTCTTGGAGGAGAAGTCCATTAAGTGCTATTAATCAAGTTTACTTAGGGAATAGCCACTGCTATTAATTGCATCAGTAGCATGGGATCTTCTTAGTTTTTTGAGTACTTGCCAGGTTCTTGTGGCCTGGTTTGGCCTCTGTGGGAAACAGGATGTTGGGCTTGATGGACCCTTGGTCTGACCCAGCATGGCAATTTCTTATGTTCTTATGTTCTTAACAGTCAGGAAGACAAACATTTTGTATTTTCACTCTGTGGAATTTTTTTTTCTCCTCAGCAGATGAGAGAGAATTAAGTGCTAACTTGGCCTCATTATTTTCTCGTTTAATCTGTGCTACAGTTTCTTCTTCCTCCTATGTGTCTGTCCACCAAAGACATATTTCTTTCATATTTCTGCACCCATGAGCTGGCCTTTGCAAGATCCCACACTGTGCAGCGGCCATCCTCAAGCAACAGGCAGCTTCTGTCACGTTCCATCTGAAACAACACAAGATATTAATTAAATATTGTGGGGTTTAGCATGCGATATTCAAAAAATAATGCACGTTGTAAAATCGAGGGCACATTGTAAAATACAGTGCGCCCTAAAAATGAAATGAACAAAATGATATACTTTTCGAAACTAGCCAAAATAAATGGAAAACAAAATGAAACAATTTATTTCCAATGCACACCCCTAAGTCTGCCTCAACACAATTGCAGGTCTTGGTTCTGGTGGATTCTCCCCGTTTTGCCACCTCAGTTCTTGACTTGGGTAAGAAGGTGAGTTAAAGCCTTCCAGGTGGTCCATTCCTCTACTGCCCATGCAGGAAACAACCCAGGGGCTCTGATATCCATGCTAATCCCAGAGGCAAGATCTCCAATCGTGCCCCCCACATCTCATAGGCAAGTGTGGTGTTAATTACTTTTGTTGTCATGAGGAGGCTCCTCAAGACTTCACACATTTTTTTTTTTGCCAGAGTGTGACTGTACAGAGGGTATCTGGTGTTCTCTACTTGCTGCTTCCTCTCAGTCTGCCTGGTCACGACTCTTTGGGCTCTGGCAGCACTATCCCAGCAAGAATATACAAACTGTTAGCATTCGTTGGTTTAAGGCACCCTGTGATAATTTGTCAACTGTCATTCATCACTGGATTGATTTTTTTGTGGCATTGGCAGAGCAATAAGTGCATTTCTTTACTGGGTAAGTGTACACAGCAGTGGACTAACATAGGGTAAACGCAGCAATTTCTTTTCTTACCCGGGTGCATTCCCCATTTTGAGTTTGCAAGCTTACAGATGACGTACGGTAATTTTGGGCGCTGACCTTCTCATGCTTTCTATGTGGATCTTGAAAGAAAAGTGTTTGATCCCTCCAAAGAACTCTGGATTTGTGCCATGAATCCGAGGTGCGCTATTTTTTATTTGCATCATAATTTGCGCAAGAGAAAGAGGCTGGCCTGTGTCTTATTTGAGCTTGGTTGACATTGGTTAATGCTTCAGCTAATGCAGGGGAGCATAAAAGGTGTCATCAGCCATAGTGTTTATGAGAAAAACTGAAAAAAAACCCCCAGTTATACGATACCCAAATCATTCCAAAAATTGGAATTTTAGACAAAAGAGGGATGAAAATGAACAAAGACACATGGTTTTGAAGAATCTTCTATTGTGTAGAAAATTTAAAAAAAAAGAACCAGGATTATTTATTTCCATGCAAATACAGCTGAGAAGGATCCCAGACAGTTTTGAGTTTCCATGACAACATCTTATTGATTACTTATTCTGCTTTTCAATGTGATATCGGGGCCACAAGCCCTACAGAGGCCTGTGCCTTCCCTCGCTATGTTTTGCATTTAAAGTAATGGATTCACAGGCAAAGCAATGGCCGCCCTTGTCCCTGGTGGAGTCTTGACTTGGAGAGGAAGGAATATTATTTCCTTGTCAGCCTGCTCTCCACGCCTCCCTGGGCACAGCCAGCTTTAACTGAATGATGAACGTTTTCCTGGGCTCTGAGTCCAGAGTTCTGAATGAGAAATGTTTCCGTAAATCTGTAGTCTAAATGTAATCTCTGCTTTTGTGAACCCCCAACCTAGAGTAGGAAATGTTATTTTGACACGATCCACTGTTCTCTTGTCTGTCTCGGTAGCAAGGGAACTTCTTTTGCTCTGTCTTTTGTCTATTTATCTCTGTCTTGGTCATGGAGGATTCCAGCCGTTCAATACCATTCACTCTGGACTGTTGCCCGCGCCTGGGGTAGGACGTGCTCCTTTCCAAGGTCATAAGCACATCCTTTTCTTTAAATATTCTTTTTGACTGAGTTTGGTATACACCTTATCTTTGGGATTTAAAGCATAAACCTCTCTGGACATTTTTATAGTTGGATACTTTGTACTGCAGAACTGGAAAACGTTTCAATAAGTCTAATACAGCCCTACACAAGGAAAGGTGTCACTTCCACACACCAAGGGGCTAGGTCTGTAGCATTTACATTCAGACAAATTGCAATCCAGGATTATAAGTACAAGTAACTTTTTTTTTTTTTTTCAAAAGAAGCCAAGGACAATAAAAGAAAAGGCAGTAAAAAAATATCTTACCCAGAAAAAATAAACACATAAAGAAATGAAATACAGGAGCGGAAATCTTTGTTTCCAAAGAAATCCTTCTTGTTTGCACTGAGTGGAATAGCAAACTTTGAGGTAGGAAATCATTTGGTTCGGTGATGTTAATATTCAATTATTCAACGATCCCTAGATGTTCAGGCCATACTAGTACTGCTGGCTATTTACATTAGTATAGAGCTTAGTGGTTAGTCCTGGAAAAAGTGGGAGCTTGAGGGAACTAAATAGGGATCTTGTATGCTCTTCTTCCCAAGATGGTGGAGTGCACAGGAGGAAGACAAAAAAAATTGTCCTGGCTAAGGAGAAGCAATTAGAGCAACTTTCTGAGTTTACGCTTGAGAAGGTATGGAAGGCCATTATGGGTTGGGCAAGACCCTGACTGCACAGATGTCTATTTTTTTTATTTATTTATTTATTTATTTATTTATTTATTTAATTGTTTCACAGTGATGAACTCTAGGTGACTTACAATAAATACATTCATAATGAATACATATAATAAAACTATAAAAAAATAAAAAAATAAAACAAACAATATCATAAAATCCAGGATCAGAATGTATTACATGAGATTAAAAAAGCAAGCAAATCAAAGCCATATGATTATAAATTAGGTTATGCCAGCTGGAAAAGGTAAGATTTTAACAGTGATTTAAAAGATTTTGTTCAAGACATCAGTTGAAGTTCAGCTGGCAAGGAGTTCCATAAAGTAGGGGCTGCCACTAAGAAAGCTCTTTCTCGAGTCTCAGCGAGTCCAGCCGTACGCATCGATGGAACTTCAAGAAGGCCTCCTTGATATGATCACAAGGCTGGCAGAGGATTGTAGAGATGCAGCATAGCATTAGCCCATGGAAGGGAGTCAAGAGACACAATTTATGAACTATAGCTGCGATTTTATATTAAACATGGTAAGCGATTGGCCAACACCGGAGAAATACGGTCTATAATATTCTTTCAAGAGATTAAGCAGGCAGCAGCGTTCCGAACAGCCTGAAAGGCCTTAAATGCATATTCAAGTAACCCAATAAACATATAAGAGTTATAATAGTCTAGCATAGATAATATTAAAGTCTGGATGACAGTCCAAAAATCAGAGGGCCCTACAAGAGACTTAAGGCCCCTGAAGTACACTTAGTTTACAACAGACAATTTGAGGACCCCCAAACTTTTCAGATATGAATCAATTGGTATTGAATACCTTTGACAGATACTGATAATGCTTGCAGGATAGTTATTTTCAAGGTAAAAATATCATCTTTGTTTTAGAAATATTAAGAACCAGCTTATTATGAGTCATCCAAAATGTGATTGAATTGAAACAGATTGATGCAGATTCACTAGACTCAGCCCAGTCTAAGATAATACACAAAACCAAATTGTTGGAGGCAAGTATCAATGCACATGAGGACCGGATTGTCAACTTTGGAGACCACTTGGAAATTGTAGAAAGTCAGGTTAAACAATATTCTGACAGTCAGGAGCTTATTATTAAAGACACTGTTCTTCTCCACTCCAAGCTTGAAAATATGGAAAGTCTGCAAAGACGCCAGAACCTGCATTTGATTAATTTTCCCAAGATTCAATCTATTTCTGCTGTTGAGGCTTTTAAACGTTATCTGGGGGAAGTATTTAAGATTCCATCTCGTACTATGCCCCCTGTTATAAGAGCTTATTATTTCCCATCTTTTGTTAAAAATGTTCAAGGTGGGCAGAAGAAAATATGCATGCGACTGCACTACGAGAGTCTTCTAATTACACCAGCAATTTTAATTGTTTCTTTCTCTCTTGGATTTGGAACAGGGAATGGACTTTGCGTCTTGTTTTGAGGGGCCATGAAGAGCTTTTCCTAAATCTTAAAATTAGGATCCCTGTTGGTGCATTAGCTACTCAGTAAAGGTGTAAACAGTTTCTTTCATTGAGGTCTAAAGCACTTCAGTGAGGTGCTCTGCTGTATTGAATTTTCCTTGTAAATGTTGTATTAAGTTTCAGATTCTAATTTGTTTTTTTAAGCCTCTTCCTTAGTGCTGAGATTGTTCAGCCAGGTGCTGCTTTACCTCCTTCATCACCTCTGTCATCTCTTAATGATGTCTCCATTTAGTTATTGACAATTTACTGCTCTAGAGACAGCTTATTTTATTATTCATATTTTTCCCCTCATGGATTGCAGTATTGACTTTCCTAATATTTGTGTACTTTTGAGCCTTAGATAAGATTTGTTTATTTTTTTTCTAATTGAAATGTGAATTGTAGGTTTCCCTTTTCTTTTTGTTATTGTGATCTAATGGCTCTTGTATTTCATCTCAAGTGTTTATTTGATGTTTAGTATATAAAATCTACATAAATAAAATTTTTTTTAAAAATCCATTGATTCCTGTCTCCCTCTTTATCTTCATTCCTGTCTCATTCCTTCTCTCTTCTGTCTTTCCGCTTATGCTGTCAACCGGGTTCCATTTCCTCCTTTCTTCCTTTGAGCAATTCTACTCACTTTACCCCGGCATGCTGCGAACGGAGCACGTGAAGACAAAGGCCCGCATGTGCCACGGGACGGGCTCCACTCGCGGCAAAGATGAAAGCCCGGGCATGCCGTTTGTGGCGAAAATGGAAGGCCCCCGTGTGCCACAAATGGAGTGTGCTCCGCTCGCGGCGAACATAAAAACCCCTGTGAGAGAGAATGTGTGTGTGACTGTGAGAGGGGAGGGGAGGGGGTGTGAAAGAGGAGAGGGGTTGTGGGGAGGGTGTGAGAGAGGGAGAGGGGTGTGAGAGAGGGGAGGGTGAGAGAGCATGGGAGGTAAGAGAGCGGGGGAGGGGAGATGCTTGAGTTTGGGTTTCAGTGAGAGGGAGCCTATATGAGGAGATTGTGAAGGAGTGGGTATGTGTGTGAGAGGTTGGGAGCTCGAGTGTATGAAAAAGGGATCGTGTGTATGTGAGGGTGCTAGCCTGTGTGAAGGGATTGTGTATGTGTGAGACAGAGCCTGTGCGAAGGGGTGCATGAGAGAGAGACATAGATAGTGTTATTGTTTGGGATAGTTGTGAGTGGATCCTTGGGCCGGTGGCAGATGACCACGCCCTCGGGGGAAGATCCCGAGAGGGACCACAGGTCAGTCTCAGAGTTTGAAGACAGACACACACTAGTTCTTTTATTAAACAGTATATTGAACCACCAGAGGTGGCAGTAGTGAGCTGGAAGCGCCCGGCTGGGCTGTAGTCCCTCAGATCCTGGAACAGCGATCCCAGAATGGCAGAGCTGTAGAGAAACTAAGTATAGTGAGCAGGCAGGGTATGCAGAGTTCAGGAATAGAACCTTGATGGTAACACTCACACAATAGTCTCTTGAAGCAGCCCAGGAGTTGGAATGGATTAGGCCCTTGAGGGGCGAGTACCTGGTTCCAGGGAAAGCTCTGAGAGAAGCAGTCCGAGAACGTGGGCCCTCGAGGAGCGAGTACCAGTTCCAGACTGCGACCTGAAAGGCAAAAGAGAAAGCGAGGCCCCCGAGGAGCTGGTACCCCTGGTAAGTCCGAGGAGTCTGAGTAGCTAGGAGCGTAAGAAACATTTCCTTTCCTGTCCTTGCTAACTCGATTAGTTAGCGAATTCAGAGACCTTAAATATCCGGTGCGGATGACGTCATCTCAGGGGGACGTCCCTGAGGTTCGCGCCACTGCTGGTACTTGAGTCGGGGCCGCGCTGCGTGCGCACCCTTAGGCTTCTGGGAAACATGGCGGAGTGCAGCGTCTTGCCGGTCCGGGGACGTCGGAGGAGGGTGGCAAGATGACGCTGCAGCAGCCAAACATCCAATAAGCAAAGACGGAGTCACCACAGATGTAAGCTGGGTGGGGTGGAGTCGTCGGGCAGCGACGGTCACAACAGATAGCCTGTGTGAGGATGAATGTGAGAGAGAAAGGGAGCTTGTGTGGGTATGCAAAAGAGAGGAACCCTTTATGAGGGGATGTGTGTGTGTGCAAGAGAGTGAGGGAGCCTGTATGAGGGTGAATGTGAGAGAGAAAGGGAGCTTGTGTGGGTGTGTATGCAAGAGAGAGGACCCTGGATGAGAGGATGTGTGTGTGTGAGAGAGTGAGGGTGCCTGTATGAAGGTGAGTGTGCACTAGACAGCGGGAGCATGTGTGTGAGAGAGGGAGGGACAGAGGGAGCCTGTCTGAGGGGCAGTACTGAGAACGGGGTCAAACTCTGGGACTGGCGATAGAGTGGAAGGAGTTGAGCCTAGAGGTGGAGGGGGGAGATATTGGCAGGTGAAGGAGTTGGGGCCTGAGAGGGCAAAGTGGCCAGGGGAGTAGGGAGAGCGAGTGGAAGGGACACTCTTACAGTGAATTTCTAGGGAAATTCTGCTCAAAATATTTAAAAATCTGCATCTTTAAGTGATAACTTTTTTCTGTATTAATTTAAAATGTAATTACTTAAAGACTGTCACGTAAATTTTGTTATTTTGACCAATATAAAGTTTGCAGAATTTTAAATTTTTGTGCGCAGAATGCCCCCAGGAGTAACTTTTTTGCTGCAACTTGCCTCTCCTCTCTCTCTGCTAGGCCAGTGCCAGAGCACATGGCAGGAATGGGAAAGGTTTCTCACCACTGTGATAACCCAGCTTTCCTTTGCTCTCCTCAATGTGCAGCAGAGGCTGCAAAGATTCCGACAGCCACGCAAAGTGCAGCAGTGGTGATAATGATTCTCGAGGGCTGCAATCGAGCTCTCTCTTCCCCCACCTCCACTAAACATGTGGCGTGTAGTTTGAAGCTTCTCATGGGTGCAAATGGCTCCTCTCTGCCCCTCCTCCTCCACCTGGTCTGCAGCAATGTCAGGTGAAATTTTCAGGGCCATAAGAGGCCCCCATTCTCACTCTCCTGGCCCTTAGCAGCAGCCCAACTAATCATTGGTAGCAGTAGCCTGCTAAATTTTCTTGCATCCCTTCTGGAGGACCCCCTGGGATGGTCTCGTGGACCCCAGGTTAGGAACTACTGGAGTAGGATAATGGATGAAGGTTGTTGGAAGTGCTGACAACTGATGAATGTGTTGGTGGAAAGTTGTAGGGGTGCAAACTATCTCTATACCGCAGGACTTCAGTTAACCTACTCCCTAAAATCCTGAAAGCAAGAAAGCAGGAGCAAGTGACCTTCAAAAAGTATTCTTGTATTGAACTCTCAAAAAAAAAAAAAAAAACCCCACTCATGAAACTGCCTGCAGATCTGGATTAACTACATTTCTGAATCCTAAAATGTAAAATGGAACCAAACTCCCATCCTTACTCTTGGAACCTTCTTGCAGAACTTCCTACAATGCACGCTGTTCTGAGCTGTGTTTTGTTTTTAATGTGCACATCTGTGGAAACCTGAAACTATAATTTTCTTTCTAACCAGTAAGTAGGGAACCGGCATTTACTGGCCTCCAAAGCCAATGTTTTGTCCAGTCAGCAGCAGCGCCTTACCCAACCATATTGATTTACTCCAGCTCCTGCCTGATGGCAGAATGCTGATTTGAATTATGAAAGCATTAAAAGTTTAAAGTTTTGAAGGTGAAGTAGGGAAACAGAGTGTACCTCTTCCATTATGACAGATGGAAGGCTTGAAAGCTCCTGATTAAGGAGAGCAGAATTGCCTTTTTGTTCTTATGAGGATAGTAATCCCTTTCAGCAGGGCTCTGATGAACCTTATTTAGAGAATAATGTTTTCCTTGCCAAAAATAACCTCAGTTCATTCCAATGAGGAAAGTGTGGAAGTGCATTTAACTTCAAATGTTTGTTTAATCTCAAAAAGAATTTCAATGAGACTAGTATTGTGTCTGCCCTTTTAGTCCACTTGAATAGGTAGAAATAAGAGATAAACAAGCTGCAGGCAAGACCTTTAAATTGAACTAACTCAGTACAACTCTCAGAAGCTCATCCCAGACGTATTAAATCAGTCAAATAAAAAGGTGTCCCCTTCAACTTGCTTGTTTGACTCTTATTTCTATGTAAATGAGGAAAGATAAAAGGACGTTTTTTATTTACAAGTGGTTTGATTGCAATTTGTTGGTGTTGCATTTTTAAATGCATGAACTAAAAAGAAAGAGCTACTAGATTTACAAAGGGGCAGAGGGTAAAAAAACATAGAAACATATACTCCTGGGGGGATTCTGCGCTACTGCAGAGTGCAGAATTTGTGCAGAATTTCCCCCTACCCCCCGCGCAGAATTGCCACTTTCTGTGCAGAATTGCCAAATTCTGTGCAGAAAATGGCAGAAGAGACCCCGGCATGCCGCGAACAAAGCACGCAAAGACGAAGGCCCAGGTGTGCCACGGGACGCGCTCTGCTCGCAGTGAAGGTGAGGGCCTTGGCGCATCTTTCACGGGGAAGATGGAAGGCCTCTGTGTGCTACGAATGGAGTGTGCTCCGCTCACAGCGAAGATGGAAGGCTCCCGTGTGCCGCGAACGGAGTGTGCTCCACTCGCAGCAAAGATGAAAGCCCCGCTGAGAGTGAATGTGTGTGTGTGAGAGGAGAGGGAGAGGGGTGTGAGAAAGGGGAGGAGTATGGGAGAGGGGAGGGTTTGTGAGAGAGGAGAGGGGAGGGGGTGTGGGGGAGGGGGTGTGAGAGGAGAGAGGAGGGGAAGGGGCGTGGGGAGGGGAGGGGGGTGAGAGAGCAGGAAGAGGGGTGTGATAGAGGGGAGGGTGAGAGAGGGGAGGGGAGGGTGAAAGAGCAGGGGGTGAGCAGGAGGGTGTGAGAGAGAGCAAGGGAGGTGAGAGAGCGGGGGGGGGAGAGGTGATGCTTGAGTGTGGGTGCCAGAGAGAGAGGGAGCCTATATGAGGAGATTGTGAAGGAGTGTGTATGTGTGTGAGAGATTGGGAGCTCTTGTATATGAAAAAGGGATCGTGTGTATGTGAGGGTGCTAGGCTGTGTGAAGGGATTGTTTATGTGTGAGACAGTGCCTGTGTGAAGGGGTGCGTGAGAGAGAGACATAGGTAGCCTGGGTGAGATTGTATGTGAGAGAGAGAAAGGGAGCTTGTGTGGGTGTGTGTGCAAGAGAGAGGGACCTTGTATGAGGGGATGTGTGTGTATGCGTGCGAGAGTGAGGGAGCCTGTATGAGGGTGTGTATATGTGCACTAGAGAGTTGAGCATGTGTGTGAGAGAGGGAGGGTCAGAGGGAGCCTGTGTGAGGGGCAGTACTGAGAACGGGGTCAAACTCTGGGACTGGCAATAGAGTGGAAGGGGTTAAGCCTAGAGGTAGAGGGGAGAGATACTGGCAGGAGGAGGAGTTGGGGCCTGAGAGGGTAAAGTGGCCAGGGGAGTAGGGAGAGCGAGTGGAAGGGACACTCTTACAGTGAATTTCTAGGGAAATTGTGCTCAAAATATTTTAAATTCTGCATCTGTAAATAATAACTTTTTTCTGTATTAATTTAAAATGTAATTACTTAAAGTCTGTCATGTAAATTGTGTTATTTTGACCAATATAAAGTTTGCAGAATTTTGCAGAATTTTAAATTTTTTTGCACAGAATTCCCCCAGGGGTAAAACAGAAACAAGGAAATGATGGCAGAAAAGGACCAAATGATCCTCTCAGTCTGTCCAGCAAGCTTATGCCAGTATCTGCCGCACTGTGCAAGTTACCCCCGTGCTTATCAGTTTCCCAGACCGTAAAATTCAAGGCCCTTGGATGCCGTCCAAATCCAATTGTCCCCAACCCCTGCCGTGGAAGCAGAGAGAGATGGAGCCGCATCAGGCTTAATGATTAAGGGTATTAAAAAGTAAAACCGCATCAGCAAGTTACCCCCATGTTTATTTGTTCTCCAAACCATAAAAGTCAGGGTCCTTGTTGGTTGCTGTCTGAATCTAATTCCCCTTTTCCCCCTGAATCCAATTCCCCTTTTGCCCTTGATCATCCAAGCCTTGGCACTAAACTGGGGATCTCTGCGATAAAATCACTATTTCCAGGATGTGATTGGGGGGGTGGGGGGGGATGGGGGTTCACACATCTGAATTTCAATGTGCTGACTTAACAGCACTGGAGCTGCTATTTACATGAGACTCCAGTTCTACGCAATTCAGAGACCTGAGAAACACTGTGCCTAGAAATAGCATAGCAACCTCTCGAATTAGGCTGAGTAGTTGTTGTATGGTATGGGACATAATGCAAAGGTGGGCTAAAGATCTCTGGCTATTTGGCCATTGACATGGTGCAGAGATTTTGCTTTCCCTGTCAATATTGACCTTGCATTCTTTCTCTCAGTTTCCATATTTATTTTCTTTTCTCCCTCATTTCTACTATATCATTTCTGAGAAGGATGGTGACTTTGCTGCCTGCACTTCTAAAGCCTGTCACTGTAATGTCTTCAAACCACTTTAACTTGTGATCTGATCCAAGCACAGCGAAGGAACTAAAGATGGTCTGGCTTGGATGGCAGATATAAAAAACACTTAGTGCTAGGGAAGGAGGAGGAGTTGATGTCTCAGAATAAAGTTGTCTCCCCTTGGAACTAAACTAGGTCTGCAGCATAACCTTAAATATTAGAATTAATAGATATTCACTAAAGCGTTTCCTTCACCTGAGTTCACTCTCATAGTAGGTGACTTTAACCTACATGTTGATAGAACAACCAAATCCGCTGCCTGTGAAACCTTCTTAAAACAATCGAAGCAATGGGTTGGTCACAATTCGTAACCAAATCCACACATAAACCAGGTCATATTCTAGATCTCATATTTGCCAATCGCAACAATTGTATGATAAATATCTCTCACACTATGCTGCCTTGGTCTGATCACCAGCTACTAAAAACAGACACAACCTTCCTCAACTCAAATAAATAAAACACAAATAACATTCACCTTCAGGAAAAAGAGCCAGATCTACTTGCAGAATCATTAAAAAATAAGCTTATCGATTTCAACCATGCCAACACCTCTGCTTCATTTGAGGCATGGGATATCATGATTAAAGAAATAGCCGATGACCTAAGCCCATTACAAACAAAAACAATCCAGCTTGATCAATATACCTCTAAGCAAAAGAAACCATGGTACAATGAGAATTAAGATGCTCTAAACAATCTGAGAAAATCTGAGAAACTTTGGCGGAAAAGCCTGGCTTCAGAATCACTTGGAAAATACAGCTCACTCCTTTCTCAATATCGGTTGCTAATCAACAAAGCAAAAAAAGAATACTATGCCAAACAGATTCATGGGGTCATTTTTAACTCTAAATTACTCTTCGATGTCATTAAACACCTAATCAAGGACCCATCTTCCTCTATCTCGAGCAACAACCACTCATCAAAGAATGCCTGCAACAAATACACCACTCATTTGGTAGAAAAAATAACTAGACTAAAAACTCAATTCTCTACCTGTTCACCAACCATAGAAGATGAAGAAAAATGCAAACCAGCCAAACTGACCGCTTTCAACAGAGTATCTAAACTACAAATCATTACTAAAATCAAACCTGTAAATCACCCACATGACCCCATTCCAGCTAGCTCCCTAAAACTAAAAAATAGCACTATTATCCCAACAATCACATCCTTAATTATGCAATCACTCTTGGAAGGTTTTGTCCTTGATATGGCAAAACAAGCAGTGATAAAACCTATACTAAAAATAATACCAGCTGTTCTGGCAGTTGGGAAAATTATTGACCAATATCCAACCTGCCCTTTCTCTCAAAAATTCTCAAAAAAAACGGTATTTTCATAACTAGAAAACTAGATGACCAGCACATTCTACATCCAAACCAATTTGAGTTCAGGAAAAATTGTTCAACTGAGACTACTTGTATCCTTAATGGACTCCATTTTATGGGGATTTAACAATGATGAATCCTAT
The DNA here is from genome assembly GCF_901001135.1 of Rhinatrema bivittatum. Lineage (NCBI taxonomy): Eukaryota > Metazoa > Chordata > Amphibia > Gymnophiona > Rhinatrematidae > Rhinatrema > Rhinatrema bivittatum. Next base: position 96,505,119 of record NC_042622.1, on the reverse strand, counting down.
TTCCTGGTACTACTTGACCTATCGGCAGCCTTTGACACCATTGACCATATCCTACTATGCCAGCAGTTGAGAAAAATCGGAATCAACGGCAATGTAATGAAGTGGTTCTCCTCATTCCTAGTCAACTGGGCAACCACATGTCCAACACCTTCCCAATTGATGCAGGTGTTCCCCAGAGTTCAGCTCTCTCGGCAACTTTATTCAATATCTATATGCTTCCTCTATGTAGACTTCTATCTGATCTAGGAGTGTCCTTCTTCCTATACACCGATGACATTCAATTCTATATACCATGCACCAAATCTATTGAAAATGCAAGACTAACTCTAATGACACACATGAAGGCTACACACTATCCAAACTTAAACTAACTCTAAACACTAATAAAACTGAAATCATTCCACTGAGAAGAAATCTACTTATAGCGACTCCTTAAACACTTGACATGGGTAACTTCAACATCACATGCTCAGACCAAGTACTGGACTTAGGTATACAGATTGACGAGAACCTATGAATGGAAAAGCACGTAAATAAATTAATCAAATCAGGATATGCCAAACTGCACTTACTACATAAACTGAAACCATTGCTGACTCATGCAGATTTCCACATGGTCCTGCAAACCATCATCTTCTCAAACATAGACTACTGTAATTCACTTCTACATGGAGTTCCCAACTGTCTTCTAAAAAAACTTCAACTATTACAAAATGCCGCAGCTAGACCCTTAACAGATTCAAGGAAATTTGATCATATATCACATTCACTGATAGCTCTTCATTGGCTATCTATAAAACCCCGCATCATTTACAAAGTCCTAACATTAATACACTCCACCATCCATTCTGATAACTCTGGTTTGCTAGATGTAGTTCTACAATCATACACGCCACAGAGATCTTTAAGATCTCAAAACAAAGGACTACTAGCTATGCCATCATTACAGAATATTCACCTAACAAAACTAAGAAACGGCATGTTCTCAATAGCAGGCCCAATGCTATGGAACTCTCTACCCAAGTATCTAAGACTGACTCCAGAAACAAAGAAATTTTAAATGTAACCTAAAAACTTGGTTATTTCAAAATGCCTATAAGCTAACTTAAAATCACCTGAACACAGAGCATGCACCCTCAAGGACAAAGTCATTAAGATCCTATCTGCTGAACCAAATACCTTATCCAAAGTATGTGTCAATTTTTAAATGGCATGTTGTTTGACCTCATTAAGTCATTCTACTTGTTGATGTATATATGTACATCATGTTGTGAACCGTTGTGATCTTTATTTGGAATGATGGCATATAAAATGGCTAAATAAATAAATATTGCACTGAAACATGGAAACAGAGAATATGACATCTAAATACCTCCAGAATCATCTGCTCTATCTTTTTCTCTCCCACTTTAGTTTCATTTACCAACCACTGAAGATCCTCTGTGCTTGTCCCAGGTTTTTTTTTAATCCAGTTTAATCTGTATCACCTCCTTGCTAGAGGTTATTCTTAGGGATGTGAATCGTTTTTTGACGATTTAAAATATCGTCCGATATATTTTAAATCGTCAAAAATCGTTAGAGCCGCGATACAATAACAATTCCCCCGATTTATCGTTAAAAAATCGTAAATCGGGGGAAGGGGGAGGGGAAGGGAGAGGGCGGGAAAACCGACACACTAAAACAACCCTAAAACCCACCCCGACCCTTTGAAATAAATCCCCCACCCTCCCGAACCCCCCCAAAATGCCTTAAATTACCTGGGGTCCAGAGGAAGGGTCCCGGTGTGGTCTTTTACTCTCGGTCCTCCATGCGTTGTAGAAATGGCGCCGGCGCTACCTTTGACCTGTCATATGACAGGTCAAAGGTAGCGCCGGCGCCATTTTGTTTTTTTGTCCCCCGACGTCAGGAGCGTAGGAGATCGCTCCCGGACGCCCGCTGGACCCCCAGGGACTTTTGGCCAGCTTGGGGGGGCCTCCTGACCCCCACAAGACTTGCCAAAAGTCCAGCGGGGGTCCGGAACGATCTCCTACCGCGAATCATTTTTCCGTACGGAAAAACGATTCGACTGCAGGAGGTCGTTCCGGACCCCCGCTGGACCCCCAGGGACTTTTGGCCAGCTTGGGGGGGGGCCTCCTGACCCCCACAAGACTTGCCAAAAGTCCAGCGGGGGTCCGGAACGACCTCCTGCAGTCGAATCGTGTTGCCGTACGGCCGGCGCCATTTTGCGCAAAAAAAAAAAAGGGTGACCTCTACCCCTGTAAATAAGCCAATTCTGGAGCTTCCTGGCCCCCCACTTACTCCTTCCATAGGGGCTTCAGTATAGAAAGGGGCAGGAGCAATCAGCAGTTACTCCTGCCCCACCAGCTCCTAATCCACAGTGGGGTCAGCTGTTCCTGAGACTGGTGCCATTTTGTTTTACAGCATTATGCTTTGTGGCCATAAAACACTGAAGCTAGTCTCAGGGTTGATTGGTGCCGCAGGGATTAGGAACCGGCGAGACCTCATGAAATGTGTAAGTGGGGGCTTGGGGGTAGCCCAGAAGTGGTTTATTTGGGGGACTGGAAAGGTGGCGGATGGAATGGAGTAAAAATAGGAGGGAAAAGTAGGGGGCACTCTGGGAGCTAGGCTTATGTTCAGCCGGTTAGCACCGATCTTGAGCAGGATCCAGATAAACTTACCTGGGCGAGTCTGGTCACAAACACCATGCTATAATTATCCTGGTAACTTCAGATGGGTATATTCAGTGTCAGATTTACCCACTCCCTGTGCTGCTGAAAATGGACCTCTGAGTGTGCAGTTGGATTAAACACTGCAGTTTAGGGGGTGGCTGGATTAACTTTTGCTGAAAGATGCAGGGAGCACACATCTCAGCACAGTTTTTCTTCTACAAATGGCATTGTTTTTGGAGCTCGACCAATTTAAGACTTTTTTTTTTTAAATCAGAGGTTTCTGTGGCTTTGGCGAGTGAGCCAGTGACATGGGAAAGCTCAATTTAACAAGGAGCTTTTGGCGCCATATGGGGAAAGCAATCTAGCTGGGTTTGCAAATGTGCACAAAAACATTAGAGTTAGTACAATGCAGACTCCAAGCTGGGGCTGAAACCTCTAATGAGGCACAGCAACTTAGAACATCCCCTTTTTCTGCTCACAGGGATTAAATTAACGTTTTAGCTTCGACAACTAACTCCACCTGTGTTCATGGACATATTCACAGGTTCACGGCTCTATGATCGAAATAACTTGGTAAACTTGGAGAGCTGCCATCTTTTACTCCTGGGACTGAGCAGCAAGGAATGGATGTGCCAGGTGCTTCCAGGTCACCCTGAATGGCCACTGTTGGGTACGGGATGCTGCACCCAACAGACCCGTGGTCTGACCTAGCATGGCACCTCTTAGGAGTCCTGGCCTGGGCGATCTGCTCCTATCTAACCACGAGCACCTGCAGACCCTATTGAAGACCATCTTCTGGTCTGGGGCCCACTGGCGGTGGCAAGTGGCAAGACTCTGGAGAATTTCTGGAGAGGGAAGATAACCAAAACCACATATAGTTTTTGGTTATCTTCACTCAGACCTGGCGCATGCTGTCAGTTCCCTCCAACAGTCTCACATGTTTGCTTAACACCTCTGAGCTCAGGCTTAGATTTGTTAAGAGACAACTTTTCAAAATGAGTTGGGGTGCTCAACTCAGCACAAATGACCCCTCCGTGGACACAGTGAAGGAGTTTGCTGGATTCTGGGGGTGCTCAAGCGGTGCACCCACAGAGCTTTCACCTACCCTTAGATTATAGGCAAAGCCTGAAGCCAAAACCTTTCTGTAGCCACACAAGTTTTCTCCTGCAGCACAGTGCACAGACAGCTTCTTATTAATAATAAATATTAATGCTTGCTTCCTTTCTAAAGCTTGTAATAATATAATATGGGCATCCAGGACCACACTCGCTCACCACCACCCTTTCACATACCAATGATAACAGTAAACATCAGTTTGGGTAAAATAAGGCCGCAGCTTTATTAACATAAAGGCCCGAGCCCGGGAAATTAACCATTAACAAAACACAGTTTCAGCTTCCAGTCCCCCAACCATCCGCCACTCCCCGGCAGGATAGTCAATGCCAGCCGCCCGGCTCGATGTTCCAGCCTCTCACGCCGGGTTCAGACTCCCGCCACCTGCCTGCAAGGAGCCAACCCGGGTGGACTCCCGCCGCCAACCTGCAAGGAGTCGGGCCCAGAGTCTCCCGCCACTTTCCGGCAAGGAGCCCCCATCACCGACAACAGCCCCAGTTGTCAACCGCCGTCCACTTCCAGCTGAAACCCCTTTAAGCTAACAATACCAGCAACTATTATGGCTCGGGCCATCCGCCACAGACACGGGCATACCATGCCCCGTGACCCCCCAAAGATGCGGCCTCACTTTAACGAGGAAACAATTCCTCGAGAACCTCCTGAATGGAATTAAGGAAGAGATCCATACCCAGGAATGATAGGTGGACCCCGTCCTTCCCAAACAACCCCGTGACCTTTCCCCATGACCATTCATGCCGAATGTGGCGCCCGCCTAATCGGGCCAACCAGGACCCAATTTGTTGATTGGCCTTGGACCGACTCCTGCGCCAAATAACCTGTTCCCATTCAGCAGGCCGCACAATTATGTCCGACCAGCACAAAACGGTGGTCGGCAACAATATAGAAACGGTCATCAGGTCCTTACGGACGATGCTAATGAATTGCTTCCCTGACACCTTGCCCCAGTCATTACCTCCCAAATGGACCACGAGGGCGCGCGGAGTAAGCGGGCGGAGATCCCTGTGCACCAGAAAAGCCGCTGGCCCCAGTGGCCGCTCCTGATAGTACCGAGCCGCATTACCAACCGGGCAGGACCGCAACCCTTGCACTGCACCGAGGACGACCGCCAGCCCCTGACCCCACTGATCAGTTTTAGACCGGGGGATACGGATCACTACGGATCTGCTCGTCACCACCACATGACACGCCAAGAGCCCCGGGCAATCCTCGCTCTTGGTCGATCTAGCTACCAATTCACTAACCCGAAACGCGCCAAAGAAGGCGAAAACGAACGCCACCTGAAACAGCACCGTTTCATATGGGGACGAACAAAGCCCCGGCAGCACATCCCACAATCGCAAAAGGATGTCATGCGTAATCGGCAGACGCCTTTCCGGCCGCCGGCCCACCACCCGTGACCAACCGGCTAACATGCGCCGGACCACAAAGCGACCTGAGGGAAAACCCCACCCATGGGCCCGCATGAAAAAGGAGAAACCTGCCAATTGCCTCCCCACCGCTGCCTGGGAAAACCCCTCCGTCTTTGCCCATTCCACGAAACGCACCAACGCCACGTCCGACACCGGGCCCCCCAACCAACCCCATGAGGACAGGAACGCCGCCACTTTCCTGGCACCCCCCACCTAACCTGACCATGTAGAGGGGGCTAATGAGGCCCGCAGCAGGTCCCACGCCTAAGGGAACCGAACCTCCAAAGGGAAGACGGCACTGGAGCTCCACAGGGATCCTCCTCTGGTGCGAGTTCCCGAAACAACTCCCACTTGAAACGAGAAAGAGAGTCAGCCACGCTGTTGTCCACGCCCGGTACGTGCCGGGCCCAAATTGTCACATTTAGCAACATGCAGTGCAGAATTAATTCCCTCAACAATTCCGACACCAGCAAGCACCGCGCCACCCTCTTGTTAATGACCTCCACGACCCCCTGGTTATCGCACCAGAACACTACCCGCGTACCCTGCAACCGCTCTCCCCAGACGTGCAAGGCCACCACTATGGGGAACAACTCCAGGAACGTAATGTTCTTTGTGACCCCGGACGAGACCCACTCCTCCGGCCACCCCGCCGCACACCACGAACCCTGGAAATAAGCCCCAAATCCTGCCGATCCAGCCGCATCCGTCCATAAATCCAAATCGTGATTGGACAGGGGGCTCGATTGCCAGAATGCCTCCCCGTTGAATGCCACTAAGAAACTGTCCCAGATGCGCAAGTCCGCACGCAGCGGCGCAGTTATGCGAATCCGGTGATGCCGCCTACGCACTCCGGACATGGCGTGCGACAATCGCCGTAAGAATACTCTGCCCATCGGAATCACGCAACAGGCAAAGTTGAAGCTCCCTACCAGCGATTGTAATTCCACTAGCGACATCTTGGATCGAGACAACGCGTCCCGCACCAAACCGCGCAGCTGCGCCACCTTGTCCTCTGGCAGGCGCGACACCATGGCTTCAGAATCAAATTCTATCCCCAGAAAAATCAACTTGGTAGTCGGCCCCTCCGTCTTTTCCCCTGATAGCGGAATACCGAACTCCGCCGCCACCCATTGGAAGCAACCTAATCCCTGAATACAATCTCCCGACGAAGCCCGGCCGACGAACAGAAAATCATCCAGATAGTGCACGATGTCTCGAGAATCAGACCGCCGTTCTACCACCCAGTGGAGGAAGGTACTGAAGGCCTCGAAATAGGCACATGCTATCGAGCAGCCCATTGGCATGCACTTATCAAAATAAAACGCCTTCTGGAAGCGAAAACCTAACAAATGAAAGCTCTTGGGATGAACCGGCAACAACCGGAATGCCGCCTCGATATCCGCCTTGGCCATCAAGGCCCCCCGGCCGCAACGCCGCACCACCCGCACCGCGGAATCGAAGGAGGCATACCGGACCGCGCACAATTCCTTAGGAATCCCGTCGTTCACCAACCCTCCCTCCGGAAACGAGAGATTGTGTATCAGCCGAAATTTACCCACCTCCCGCTTCGGGATCACCGCCAACGGCGAAAGCACCAAATTAGAAAATGGGGAAACCTCGAACGCTATCCGATCGAGCACGATCTCCGCCCGCAATTTGTCGCGCACCACAGCGACCAACCGCCGTACCGAAGGACAATTGGCTCCCCCTCCCCTCGCACACCCCTCCGAACACGGAATCCGAAAACCCACCGTAAAACCTTGCCTCAGCAACTCCGCTGCCCGCTCCACCGGGTAGACCTGCAGCCATGGAAGCATTGCCCCAATGCTGACAGGCGTGGCGGCCAGCCGCATCCATCTACTTGCCGGGATCCTTGACGGTAGGGACGACCCCAGGTCCCTCCGCTGGCCGCTTACTACAGCGCACCGCGGGGTGCCCTGCCCCGCAAAGCGAACAGGCATGTCGAAACTTGCAGTCAGGGAAGATGCAAGTGGCTCGGTTAAATCGCCAACAGACGTCACTACGCCCCGCTCCCACCTTGGCTGTACCCCCCGCGGGCAACTCCTTCCGAAAGGGCCGCGCCGCCCCACCGACCGTAGCTGCCCCCAACCCGGAGGCCCCAGCCGACACCTTGGCAGCCATCTGTGTCAGCCACAACCCCACGTCCTGTGAACCCCAGGACATGAATTTGTTCTCCTCCATACGGTCCCGGAAACGCTCGTCGTAGTTTAGCCACAACCAGCCTTCGTACGTCTTACTTGCTGCCAGAATCGCGTCCGCATAGGCTAATAAGGGCCCGTACTGAGTCGGATCCCTATGGCCTACCACGCTCGCCAAACGCAGGAATGCTCGCATCCAATTGTGTGTAGTTCGCGCCACCTTCTGCTGTCCACCCAGACCCCGCTCGCCTTTGCCCCGCTTCTTCTTCCCTTTCCTCCGCCCCCTACGCCCCTCCAGCAACTGGAAGATATCTATAAACTGTCGACGCCGAATCCTCCTTCGCAAGGATCGCGGCACCTCCTCCCACAACTCAGTGAGGGCCACCAAGGCCGGAGCCCCGCGAGCCGCTTCCATTTCCCCCGACCCGCCCTTCGCCGATGCCACCGAGTCCGAAGAGGTGGATGATGAGGTTGACGAGGAAGAGGACGAGTCCAAGGAACTAGCCCTGGCACGCTTCTTGCCCTTCCGGGATTTGCCCCGTTTACCGCCCCTCTTCTTAGCCCCGTCCGCCTCCGCATCCTTCCCATGCGTATTGCCGGAGCCCCGGACACCCCCGCTTCCGCCCCAACCCCCTCCGCCCCAGGAACCGCACCGCTCGCACCCTCTGCCTCCCCTGCCACCGGCCTGGGGAAGATGACAAACTCACCTGTTGGAGGCGGGTCCACTGTCACAGCTCTCAGTTCCCATCCCGGCGTCAACAGACCCTGCCGACCGACCTCCGGCGCCACGTTCCTCCACGCCTCGTGTCTGGACGAACTCGGTTCTGTTGGTCCTCAGTCGCCCCGGCAGCCTGCAACGAGACCACAGCAGGCGACAGAGAAGACGCCCAACCGGCCCCAAAACCCCACTCCATTTGCCGCCCCACACCGTGGACCGCCCCTACCCTCTCCGGTAGTCCGACCTCCTCAAACCCCTCCCAATCCCCCCCCCCCTCCAGACCCCCCTGCCCTTTCGGCCACCCATGGCCGGCAAGGCCAAATCCCCTGTACCCCGGCCTACCCCACGGATCAAAACCTCAGCCCACGGCTCTGTACACCCGAGCTGCCTGACCGCCTGCTGCCCCCTGCCACGGCCCCTAGGCGCACCCCTCCCAACACCCAGCACCCCCGATCCTGCCACCCCTCTACTTGCCGACCTCTGCACACGCGCCCCACGCCCGCGGCCCACTCCACCGGCCCGCATGTCCCCAGTCAAAGAGGCAGGAAGCTCGCGGACCGCACGCTGCGTAGGCACTTCCCCCCCGTCTGGGAGCCGATCCCAAACCCCCCGACCCAGCGGCCCCACCCTGGGCTCCACCCCCCACCCTCCCCTGCTGACCCGCTGGACCCCTGCAGGCCCCCCCTCCGTTCAATCCCGGCTCCCCCTGAGCCCCTGCGGGCCCCTCCCGTCGGACCCCTCGCAATCCCACGTCCCACAGACAGAAGCGAACCCTGCTCGGCACTCCCCGCTCCCCTACTGCGCCCCCACGGACGGGAGCGAGGAACTCTCGCCCCCCTCCCCCTGCTCGTCCCACCCAGCGCAGCCTCGAACTCGAGCCCCGACGGCGCCTCCACAACTTCCCCCACACCCCCCACGTGCACCCCGCGACTCTCGTCCACCACTCCCCCGCTGGCCCCACCGCCCCTCTGTTCGGCGCCCCAGCTCACCCGCTCCAGGACCGCTAGCCCGCGCCACAGGACTGCCAGGCCGCCCCTCTCATCCTCGGGCTCGTCAGCAGCCGCCTCCGAGCCCCCGGGGACCCAAGCCGCTTCCTCCGACTCGGCCCTCAGGAGGACCGCCCTCGCTTGTTCCGCGTCCGCCATTCGCGACACCGCGCCGAAGGAAGCACCGCCGCTCGAACCGAAAAAACCACCGCAACCGCAAAACCGCCGCTCGCCGCTGCTCTCGCGCCCGAGTCCCCTGCCTGCACGCACGTTCCCTGGGTCGAGACCCCCACTCAGAGCGTGCCAGCCCAACAACCAATCAGGGCAGCCCGTTGCTGTAGCAACGCGCCCTCGGCAACCAATTGCCGCCCGCGAACCCGGAGTCCTCTCTCCCTTCCGCCCCTCCCTTTGTTCGCTTCCCTCGCCCCAACCTCCCAGCATGCTCCCCTCCCCCCCCCCCCCCTGCCACGACCCGGCCCTATCCCACGGTGGGCCTGGGCCCACATTATCCTGCCCGCCCGGATACAGGACGGGCTTCCAAAATTGCTTTAAAATGAGGCTAGTTCTTCATGGTTAGATTGGAGAGGAGGCGCTTCCTCCCCCTCCTCAATTGCCTTCCAGTTTGAGAACAGAGTTGGCAGGTGCCAGAATATTGGGGGGGGGGGGGGGGAGAGGGGAAGGGGCTTGGTCATTTCATTCCAGTTTTCCGGGATTCTTTTTTTTTTTTTTTAATAATCCCATTTGCCTCTTCCAGTAACTCCCCGGATTAAGGGTGGGATATGCCATCACAATATTTCAGCCCCTTTCTGCTGACCTTCCAAGAATCCCCTTTGCAGGCTAAGGCTGCCTCCATTGTCTGACAGGCTCTGCTCAGAGAAGGCTCCTCCGGCATCTGTTGAATGCCAGAGAGGGCAGAGGGAAGAACCGTCTACAACGCACTGATAGACGTGTTTTGTTTTGTCTGTCTGTGTCTGCACTGGGGAAAGAAGAAGCTGCCACCCCGGGCACACCCCCCCCCCAGCCGGGGAAAAGGGAAGGGCCTGAGCTCCCCCCACCCCACCCCTGATGACATCACCAGCCGGGGCGTGGCTTGCGGGAGAGTTTTATTTGTACTATACATCACTTCCTAGGCGAAGCTGCCATACTATGAACAGTTACATTACAGAGGAGGAACTACATCTGGTCAAGGCTTTCTCACGATCAGGGCTGTTTGGTGCTTTATGGGGAGAGGACTTGTTCTTTCTATTTTTTTTCCCACGTTACTTCTACACACACTGTGTCCCGGCTAAGCTCCCCCTTTTGGTCCACTCATGGCTTTATTTCTCCTAGAAGATGAGCTGCAGAATTCAGCCACCAAAAGATTGTACTCGAGGTAAGAGCAATGCAGATACAGATAACTCTAGTGCACAGAGCCTGTGTGTGGGGGTCAGAGAGCTGCTGACAAAAACCCCGTTTATAATTGCTGGCCCCGTGTGGGCTGCATCTTGTGCAAGTGATTAGAGTTGGCTGCACAGAACTTTCTCTTTGCACAATACTTGCAAAAGAACAACACGCTCCCCCCCTCCCCCCCCCCCCCTTGCTTTGGGTTTTCCTCCTGTATGCTTGCCCGCTGGCTGTGCCTGTACAGATTGGACAGAGGGACCTTTTCACCTCTGCCCATCCGAAAGGCAGCTCCGTGCGCAGGACGCCGGATCTTTGTTAGGCAATAGACTTCGGAGCTGACTGGCCAGCAACTGGTTAGCCTTTGGCTTCTCTCTTTGTTGCATCTGCGAGCTGTTAAACTGACTTGAGCGCGGAGTATTGCATGTGTGAATTTTCTCGGATGATTCTTGCTATGAAAGTCTGTATAGGAAGCAGATGACAGCCTTATTTTCTGACAAAGGACCCATTGTTTCTGAGCCCCAGTTGTTGATAAGGGGCGCATCTGCAGGGTGCATGTGTTATATTGGCATTGGTTTCACAGTAGACACGGTATGAAGTAGTCAGAACCGTGTATGTTATTGGTGTTCTTGTACTGTTTTGTTCTCTCAGTGTCTCAGTAATACTTCACCGAGCTGCATGTAATACATTGTCACCTAGTACATGCCGGTGCTTTATTCTATTATAAAATGTCAGCCTTTACCTCACACCCCCACACACAAACATTATGGTTGTGTTTCAGAAATGCATCTGGGAAGGGAAAGGTATTCGCTTTTAGATATATTTGCTTTGCTTATAAACTGGAACTAAAATTCAATGGACAGTCAAAAGATGAATTAACTCCTTCATTTCAAACCTATGTGGTGATGATGCTGTAGGTGCATTACTCTCTCATATTTTCTTGATTTTTTTACAATGACACAGGCCTGCTGTAAGAACATGTCCTTGTGCAAGGTTGTGATAGTGACCTCTTACAAAAGAATATCAGCACCAAGAAGACACATCTTCAACAGGTGCAACGAGCCATAATATAAAGTCAATCTGTAAACCAGATATTAGTTTACTCTTCCCCTCCCCCACCCTGGAAAAAAAAGTCCAGTTTCTTAATCATATAGTACAGTACTATATAAATTAGAGGGTTTCAGAAGCCATAGGGTAATTGATAAAGTTTGATGACTGGAGTCAGGATTTTTTGGGATCACATGTTTAAGAAGGCAGAGCAAAGAAAGTAAGAAATCTGTTTCACGTTATCTTAAGGATACATAGGAAGCACCAAGAGCAAGAGACTCTGTACAGGGTTAAGAGATCTAGTGAAGGTCATGCAGTAAAGAAAAGGCACTAGTGGGATTAAAACAGGTTTCAAGGTCTCGCTGCAGGCAGCCGTACAATCCTGAACAATTAATTTTGCATATTCTAGGAGAAAGTGGACAGGCAGCAGACTGATACTGTACTGCAGAATTATCCCATGCATCGCTGCTCATTCTAGGCAAGAGCTGCTGAAGGGTTTTTCCTATTTTATATCTATTGGGGGGAGGATTCTTAGCACCTGGGGACCTAGGACAGCTAAGTGCATCTTACTGAAGGTTTGCTTCCCAGTTCCCTCTCAGTGAGCTCAGGAGTCTGAAGGCATAACCTTAGGGCAGGTTCCCTCTCAGTGCAATAAAGCTGTGCTAGCATTGGCTCTTCCATTCTCAGCACTCAGCAGTGAGGAGTAGATAAAGCTTTAGAAGGAATTTGAGCAATCTAATAGCAGGGTATTGGCAAGATGGCTTTGGGAGAAAACAGAAAATCAAATTATCTCCTGAAAAGCAATAATTAAATGTAGGCCTCTTTCAAAAAAAACTTCAGAACAGAGGTTAAATTATTGATTTTTATGAACAACATTTTATATAAAAAAAAATGTAGAAATGCATTCTGGACAGATGAAAAACATTTAAGCATACTTTAGCTTTAAATCAGGTATCTTATGTAAGGCCTGATTCACTAAGCATTTTTCCCATAGACACAGAATGGGAGAAAAGCCTTAGCTTGTTACATTCGGCTACAGCATCTAATAACCCTGCTTGTAATTCTGATTTCCATTAGAGTCTCGTCTGTCCAATATTAGCATGTTAACCGCAGCTCTTTCCATTGAAATGGCCAAGAAAGGTTTCTTCAGAAACATTTCTAAAGTGTAAACCAGACACAGAGAGACAGAAAGAGTTAAAAGATGAGAAAGGGGAGATATGATTCAAACATTTAATAATGTCCCAGAAGGAAGCAGTTTTCCAATCCATAGAGTGAAAAGCTCAGGGACAAGGAGGGGTCATCACATAAAACTGAAGAGGGGAAGGCTCCAAAGGAACATGAGAAAATCCTCTTTTACTGAGAGGGTGGAGAATACCCGCAACAGATTCTCAGTGGTGGCGATGGAAGCCAAAACAGTGGCAGAATGCAAGCACGAATGGGATAGATACTTTAGTGGTGGAGGGCGGGGCAAAATAACCGTAGGCAGGGCAAATGGGCAGATTGGGTGGAACAAGTAGCCTTTTACTGCCGGTATCTTCTATGTTTACAAAAAAAAGCCACAGTCTGGCAAAGCAAACAGCTGTAAAAAATAGTGACCCAGTAAGGCCACAGCAGCACCCTGTGCTACCAAGCAGGAAGTCCAGGCTTGTGGCACAAGCACAGGTCTTGCCCCTCAGGCTAGTGACCAGGCCTAGGAGCTGTGAGGCTGAGATACATGGACAGAAGAAAACTTGGCCGGGGGTAAATAGTCCCATACAAGAAGTTATGCGCACCAGTAAATCATAGAAACAGGAGTTTGATGAAGACACATGAAGGTGAATTTTAAAACCAGCATGGGGGCGCACATGTACGTGCATATGCAAACTCGGATTCGCATGTATATGTGCACATGTTATAAAATAGACTGAACACGCGTACATGTGTGCACAATCTATATAAATAAAAAGGTTAAATAGTTTGGACAAAATCGCTAATCTCAGAAACCACTGAACCGATTGCTTTCAAATTTGGACACAACCTTCATTTCACATACAGGAAGGTTCTTCTGTACTGACATTACAGATATGTCACACATGTGACAGGTAAAATAGGTTTAAAAATTGTTTCGAGAAAACGACATCTGCTGGACTAAGCGCCATCTGTTACACCTTACACTAACACACGCTGCACTAATCATTTCGCCAGTCCAGGTCCACATTCCACTTCCATTTTAACACATTCGCGCACTTTTTTCACCAGAAGATAACTATTTCCTTTACAGATAAAATACACCCACCACCCTCCTCACGCCCCCCACACACATGCCAAATTGATTTACTTCCCACAGCCTCCCAACACACACAAAACCACCCTCCTCACACCCCCCACACACATGCCAAATTTATTTACTTCCCAGGCCCTCACAACACACAAAACCCTGACAGAAGTCCGGGAGGCTCCAGTGGGGGGCCAGGACTGGTCCGGGACACATCTCCTGCACTACGGCCGTCGGCTGCCAGCAGTCAACATGGCGCTGACGGCCCTTTCCCTTACTATGCCACTCGGGGACACCAATGGCAGCAGTAGCCCATGTGACATAGTAAGGGCGAGGGCCCCTCTGTGCCATTTTCAGGACTGGCAGCCGGCGGACCTTTGCCCTTACTATGTCAAAGGACCTACCACTGCCATTGCTCCACCCCACTGACATAGTAAGGGCAAAGGGCTGTCTGAACCCGTTTCAGTGCTCGCAGCCGACGGACCAACGCCAATACATCGCTCCCGGACCGCTCCTGAATGCCTGCTCCACCGACTGACATTTTTATCAGGTCTCGGGGGGTCTGGAGGGTGGGGGGTAGTAATGAATTTATTGCGAACATCTTGGGGAGGGGTCACGGGGGGGGCAGGTTTCATTCATTCAGCAACTCTGGGGGGGGGGCAGGGGGGCTACTGTTTTTCGCAGGGCTGGAGGGGAGGGGCAGGAGAGTGTGGGGTGCTTAGTTTAAGAGAACTTTTCTCATAGGGTTGTTTTTGGGGGAAGGGGGAGGTTCACACACAAATACATACACTAAACTTGCACGATCTCGGGAACGCATCAAAATAGCCCTCCCCAGACCACAAAACAAATTTGGAAGTGCAAATTTGGTTAGGCACTCCCCTATTTGGCTACATAACGTGCACAGACGCCCAGGGACAGACCACATGTAGCACCAACAATTTTAATTTCCCAGGTCTTGGGAGGGGGCAGGAGGGTGGGGGGTTATTATTTGATTTAAAGGGTTGGGATTGGGGATTTTTTTTTTTGGGTGGGGGGAGTTCCCACAGAAATAGAAAGACAAAGGTTTTCTGATCTGAAGGGTAGGCAGTAGGCGGGGGGAGGTGACAGTGAGGGGAGGGAGAATGAGGGGAGAGGTGAGTGTGAGGGGAGAGAGTTGGAGTGGGGACAGGGGAGGGAAGGGGGGGTGAGTGACCAAGGGGGAGGAGGATGAGTGACTGAGGTAAATGAGCAAGGGGAAGGGGGAGGGAGGGTAAAGAACCTGACTCTGCCACTGCAACGTGTGGTCGGGTACTGCTAGTTTTATAATGGATGTGCGCAAATGCCACCTCTAGCACGTAAGTGGGGGAATTTGATAAAGGATGTGCACTGACGCCCTTACCAGTTTTCCCAGTTCATTCCCAGTTTGCCCAGGTAAGGGATAGGACTTCTTTACCTCCCTTTTACCCTGTTAGCCCCCACCCTTAAGACCCCGCTCGCCTCTTTATTTTTTTTGTTTTAGGACTTACCCGCCACCCGTAGCAGAAGTAAGGTTTTGCCTTAGAGGACTCCGGTGTGCGCTTGTGCGCATAAGCATTTACATGCTGCTTTCATTCGTAAATCCAGGAACACCCATGCACCGCCCAGACCATGCCCACTCCCCACCCCATTTTGGAAAACTGTGCGTGTAGCAGAGATACGCGTGTACTTGGGTGGCTTTTAAAATCCACTCATCGCATGCTGCTCCGAGATACTTGCATATCTCCTGGTTTTGGCGCGTGCAGGGCTTTTAAAATTCACCTGATGGTATTCACCACATTGTACTTCAAGCAAGCTTTCCTTTTCTCTGGAGTTGCTGGGTGTCTGTCCTGGGGTTGAGTGTTGGTATCTGGGAGTTTGCCCTCTGCCGGTGAACACTTGCCAGATATTCTTTTGCATTATAAGTACATGGTGGTGTTTGAACCCCCTGGACCTCATCTGTACTTATGGGATGAAGAAAAAGTGATAGAAGGAACTGCAGTAAATGATCTCAGCATATCTTCCTGGATGCTTCACAAATCTTCTTCATTTAGTATGAAATATCGAGCAGACATCTTGACTTGTAGATTACATATCCTCCCTGCCCCTTCCTCCCTCCCTGTCCTAGAAATAGCTGTAAGAGCAGAAACATTTTAGGGTGCTGATCTTGGTTGCTTTTATTGAGGGCTTCTGAAGCAGTCAGGGGAAACTTTCAGATACAAAGAGACAACACAAATACTTTGCAGGAATGTTTTTTTTTCTCTGCAAACTTCTCAGTTTATTTCAAAGCCGTTGTCCTTTTAAGGCTCCCTCTGTGGGACGTCACCTTGCAAGCTCAGGTGCTCCATGTTTGATGATAACTAGGGCAAGAATGATACCATGTGAACTGGGTCTGTGCCATGATAGGTTGCATGCATTTATAATTTGAAATGCTTTCCACTTGAGTTTGAAAAGCACTTTCTCCATGGTGTTTGAAACTCAAATTGCATTTCTTTTGGAATGCATGGATGGGTAAAATTAAAGGGATGTGCTTTGGCTTGCATGAATGAAGCAATCACATTTTTAAAATAAATGTATGAATCTATGTAAATATTACAGAACCAGTGCACACCATGGGCATCCATTTTGGAGTGGGAGGTAGGGACTAGACAAATGGGAGGTAGGGACTAGACTAGTCACAAACTTGTAGGTGTGAAGGTTGTTTAGCAGATGAACAGGGCCAACATGTCCACCCACGCCATCGAAAACAGCACTGTGTATACCTGCATGACTCCACCTCATTCACTGCATCAGACTCACTATGCTTTTTTTCTAGAGGCATGGGGGAATACAGGTCATTCAAACATATACCCTTGAGATTACAGCCTATACCTCACTGGGTACCCATAATTCTTTCTAATTTGGACATAAAGCCCCAAAACCAGACCTTCTACCTGTTCTGCAACTTAGATGTAATACATAGGCCTTTTATCAAATTAAAATGGACAATGCATTTTTAAAAAGTGCATTTATCCACATTTTTGTGAAAAGAACTAGAAAAGACCTGCCAGGCTATTTGGGAACAGTCTTGTTAGGAGTTCTTGGTTATACTTGCTGAGTTGAGGGGGATGTTGATGATCTCTTCAAGCCTGTATTTTTGGTTTAGTTGGTTAAATTATGGGTGACTTGAATATTAAATTGATCTCATTAAATGAGAAGGGCATTTCCATGCCTGTCAAAAGGTGGAGGGCATTACAGTTTGTCAAGCACCAAGAGGGTCAAATTGCTTTCTTGCAAGAGACACATCTTTCAGATGTGGAGCATACTAAGCTCAAAATGGATTGGATGGGACAGATATTTTGTTGTTTCTTATAACTCTAAAAGCCGTGGGATTTATGTTCTGATTCATAAATCTCTGCCTATTTCAATTCAACATGTTTTTCTGGAGCCAGAGGGATACTGAATTATTTTAGTCTGTGAATTTTTCAGAGACCTTGGTTTTATGTAATGTCTATGGTCCTAATGTGGGCTAAGCTGTCATCTTTAACAGTCTGCAAAGGCGTTTGGAAGAAGTGTCTGCTTCTCCTATGGTGTTGGGAGGAGACTGGAATTGTTGCCTTGATCCCTCAGTGGATAGATCTACTGGACATTCTCATGTTTATGATAATTCCAAAGCTCTTTCACGTATTGTCTCGCATTTTTATCTTCAGGATATCTGAAGAGTGCAGAACTCTTTGGGTAGGGATTTCCCTTGTTTTTCAATGAGATTTCACTCTTTAACAATAGAATTTATTATTTTTTGTGCTCTGCTTCCTTGTTATCTAAGATGGGCAACAGCAATATTCTTTCCAGCACATACTCTGATCATCATCATCCTGTTACATTGTTATTTTCTCCACCAAAGTTCACCTCCCCTCCTAGAAGCTGAACATTTCTTTATTGGGTAGGCAGGACTTTAAGGAAATGGTAGACAGAGAGATAGTGGACTTTCTCTCTCATTACCCTGTAACTGATTACTCTCTTGTTCTTCTATGGGAATTTTTTTAAGGTGGTGTTGCAGGTCAGATTATCAGTTATGCTAGTCATGTCAACAGAGAGGCTAGCAAAAGCAACTGGAATTGGAGGCTAGGGTAATACATTTGGAATGTAAACATAAAAGCTACTGGGTCCAAGAAGCTAACACAGCTCTTCTGGTTACTAGGGAAGAACTTAAGTCTCGTCAAGTGGAAGGAATTGAGAGATCTTTGCATATCTTAAAACAGTATTATTATGTACATGGTGACAAGGTGGGGAAACTCTTCGCTTGTTTGATACAAAGGAAAAGACAAACAGCTTTTGTTCATAAGATCAGACATCCTTCTGGCAGCAGTTGCCTTCTTCCCTCTGAGATTTTTGAAGCTTTCTGCAACTTCTACAAGGCTTTGTATGCACCTGAGCAATCATTTGATAGGGAGGTGTTTGAGAATTTTTGGGCATCAACCCTAGCTTCCAGCAGAGCAAAGACAGCAGCTGGAGGCTCCGATTAGTGGTCAAGAACTGTTTCACGCTATCATGTTCTCTCCTCGGGCAAATGTCCTAGGCCAAATGAGTATCCTATAGAATGATACAAGCAACTTCTGCCTTCTTTCTCTTCACTACTTTTTAGCCTGTTGTTTAATCATCTTAACAGCAGTCAGATATGGGGCGTCTTCTGGATGGCAATATAATAGTGCTTCCTAAGAAAGATAACTGTCTGGATGAATGTGAAGTGTACAGTCCTATTTCCTTGCAAAATGCAGACATTAAGATCCTGGTGAAGGTTTCACAGTTGAGGCTAGAATCTGTTTTACCCTTCCTAGTGCATTAGGACCAATCTGGTTTTGTGAAATGTAGAAATTCTATGGCTCCAAAAAATCAAGAAAACCTTCCCTAAATCATTGAACTCAAAGTATTCATATTTTATTTTTTAAAACAACACAAATTTTACATATTTTAATAAAGAAAGCATGACCATCATATCCACAGGCTTAATGCTGCAATATTGCTGCAACTTTTTAAAAGCCTGAATATTGATTTACTAATTGGTCTATGCGTCCTCCCTATTTTTACTTATTTTTGCATTTTTGCTTCAGTGAAAGTTATCACAAGAATTTGTGAAAAACATTTATCTTAAAAATATGAAAACTGGTGAAAACCACTTATCTTAAATGTGGTAGATGAGCGCTCCACAGAATGTCTCAATGAATTTCCAAAGAGGGAAGACCAAAAACCAACCAACGTGGTCCATGTTTTGGAAATCACCATGCTTCCTACCTCAGGGAAGGTCTTTTTCCTCCAATTAATCAAACAATCCAAAACGATTTTCCAAATAGAATTCACCTCATTAGAAGATGCTGAGAAATATATTCATCTCTTCATCTAAATATAGTCCAAAATGTTTTCTTAATAGTGTTCACCTCATTTAAAAAAACATCTGGAGATACTCATCTCTTCATCAAAATATCCTGTTCATCAATCCACCATGGTGCCCAATTTGAAAATAGCATCTGACATCATAAATTAAACCAGTACTTAAATAGAAAATAGAAAATGGAGATAGTGCAGGATAAACCATGTTGTTCACATTCCAAATTTACATATGTAAAAAAAAATCTGTTAACAATCAAATATAAACTTCCATGCTCACTTAAAACAATGAATACCAGTAAATTTCCTTATTAAGGGCCTTATTTTCCAAACATATCGCACGCGGTAAGGGACGTTTCGCACACGAAATGTCCCTTTTCGCGTGCGATACCAAAATGGGGGCGGAGTCGGCCCCAGAAGAGGAGGAGTCGGGGCGTCACCAGGGCCAACTCCGCAACGACGGCGCGCACAGCGAAAAGGTAAGTGCCATTTCGCTGCCTATTTCGCTCCCAATAGCTACACTTCCTATGGTGGCGCTATTGGGTGCGAAACCAGCAGCGATTGCACCACGACGGTGCGATCGCTGCCGGCTAGCACAGGCCCGCCCCCCGTTTCGGCCTCCCGCCCCTCATCTTCTAAAGTATTGCAGGCCTGCGATATTTTAGAAAATGAGGCCCTTAGACCCAAGGGATATACCATTCTCAAAACATAAAACCAGTATTATTCCCATTGATTAAGAATTGTCAACCAATCACCTTCTCGATTTAATGTTGGAACAAAATCAATTACCAGCATCGTATTTGATTGAAAGTATGGTTATAATCAAATTTGCAGATGACACAAAATTGATCAGAGTAGTTAATCACAAGCAGATTTTGATAAATTGCAGGAAGACCTTGTGAGACTGGAAAATTGGGCATCCAAATGGCAGATGAAATTTAATGTGGATAAGTGCAAGGTGATGCATATAGGGAAAAATAACCCATTCTATAATTACATAATGTTGGGTTCCATATTAGGGTCTACAACCCAAGAAAGAGATCTAGGCGTCATAGTGGATAACACATTGAAATTGTCAGTTCAGTGTGCTGCGGCAGTCCAAAAAGCAAACAGAATGTTGGGAATTAATAGAAAGGGAATGGTGAATAAAACGGAAAATGTCATAATGCCTCTGTATCGCTCCATGGTGAGACCGCACCTTGAATACTGTGTACAATTCTGGTCGCCGCATCTCAAAAAAGATATAATTGCGATGGAGAAGGTACAGAGAAGGGCTACCAAAATGATAAGGGGAATGGAACAGCTCCCCTATGAGGAAAGACTGAAGAGGTTAGGACTTTTCAGCTTGGAGAAGAGACGGCTGAGGGGGGATATGATAGAGATGTTTAAAATCATGAGAGGTCTAGAACGGGTAGATGTGAATCGGTTATTTACTCTTTCGGATAGAAGAAAGACTAGGGGGCACTCCATGAAGTTAGCATGGGGTACATTTAAAACTAATTGGAGAAAGTTCTTTTTTACTCAACGCTCAATTAAACTCTGGAATTTGTTGCCAGAGGATGTGGTTAGTGCAGTTAGTATAGCTGTGTTTAAAAAAGGATTGGATAAGTTCTTGGAGGAGAAGTCCATTACCTGCTATTAGGTTCACTTAGGGGCGGATTTTAAAAGGCCTGCGTGCCGGCGCGCCTATTTTGCATTGGCCGCTGGCGCGCGTAAAGCTCCAGGACGCGCGTAAGTCCCGGGGCTTTCGAAAAGGGGCGGGAGGGGGCGTGTCCGGGGGCGTTCCCGAAATGACGCGGCGTTTTGGGGGCGTGCCACGGCATTTCGGGGGCGGGCCAGGGGGCGTGGTCGAGGCCTCCGGACCAGCCCTTGGGACCGGAGGATGGAGCGGGGCTGCCGGCGACGCGCACAAAGTTACGCCTGCTTTCAGCAGGCGTAACTTTGCCGACAAAGGTAGGGGGGGGTTTAGATAGGGCTGGGGGGGTAGGTTAGGTAGGGGAAGGGAGGGGCAAAGGAAAGTTCCCTCCGAGGCCGCTCCGAAATCGGAGCGGCCTCGGAGGGAACAGGCAGCTCGCGCTGGGCTCGGCGTGCGCAGGTTGCACAAATGTGCACCCCCTTGCACGTGCTGACTCTGGATTTGATAAGATACGCGTGGCTACGCGCGTATCTTATAAAATCCAGCGTACTTTTGTTCGCGCCTGGTGCGCGAACAAAAGTACGCGATCGCGCAAGTATTTAAAATCTACCCCTTAGAGAATAGCCACTGCCATTAGCAATGGTAACATGAAATAGACTTAGTTTTTGGGTACTTACCAGTTTCTTAAGGCCTGGATTGGCCACTGTTGGAAACAGGATGCTGGGCTTGATGGACCCTTGGTCTGACCCAGTATAGCATTTTCTTATGTTCTTATGTTCTTATTATCCATACAATGTTGTACTATTGGGGTCGATGTTTTTAAAGTTGTAACACAGCTGTGATGTTCATTCAATCACTGCCTAATGGGTCTCTTTGTACACCCCACATATAATAAATTGCAAGGACAAATCAAAATATATACCACCATGTGGATGTGCATGAAGTCTGATGATGTAAATCAGTTTTAAATCCCGTACCTAGAGCTGTCCATTAGTCAAGACATCAGCCCTAATATTAGTCAACATTGCCTTGGTGACATTCTCCCTAATGTTTCTACCTCGCGAAAAGGAAAAACATGGGGGTTCCTTAAAGATATCATGCCATTGAAGAATATTCCAATATTTCTTGACAATCAATGTAATCTGATGAACTCTTTACAAAAATCTCATAACATATTTTACCCGATTGTCAAAACTCTATGGCTAACACTAGGCATTTGTTTAATATCTTTAATTGGACTGATACTGTTTGGATTGCAGACCTGAATTTGGCCTTGGACGCAGAAAACGATTTCAACAAAGTCTCATGGCCTTACATATGTGCACTACTGGAGAGATTTCAGTTCCCCTCTATGTTTATAGGGTGGGTCAGTGCTCTATTATATTCTGTGCCCAAGGTGAGAGTGATAGTTAATGGCTACTCATCTTTGTTTCCTATTTTGTGGAGGACTTGTTTGAGTTGGCCGTTTTATCTCTCTTTTGTTTGACCTAGTTATTGAACCCTTGGCTCAAGCATTCAGACAGGATGCTGGGATTTCTGGTTTTAATAGTAGGGATTGCACTCACAAGATATTACTATATGCGGATGATGTGCTCCTTATTCATATCTGATGCTTATAAATCATGTCCATTGTATTCTGGATGTCTTTGGACCAGCATGAGAAAATCTCGGGTGATAAGGTCAACATTAATAAAGTCAAGGTCTTTCCTGTTAGTCCCATTCAAACTCATCAACTATCCCTAATAGATTTAAAGTACAAACTTTAAAACTGAAATATCATGGGATTGTCAAACCTAAAAGAACAGATGATTTATTTCAAGTTATGATTCAGTCCGTAATTAATTGAGATCTAACCTACGTTCTTGGAGGGAGCTGCCCGTGGTGTGGTCTAGAAGAATTAAGCATTCTCAAGATGAAGGTGTTGCCCTTATTTTTCTATATCTATTTCAGCACGTCCCATTACGTTTCTTGGACGGCTGTTTAGACAACTGCACAGCTTAATATCTAGATTTATATGGGCAAACAAGCCCTACCTGATCAAGCTTAGTGCATTGTGGATGCCCAAGTACAAGGGAGGGGTGGTGTTACCGAATCTTCAATTTTACTTCTGAGTGGCTCGCTTGGCCCCCTTGCAGGATTGGTTAGGCGGTTCTAGTTTGCTGGGTTGGTTAGCTGCTGAAAAAGCTTTTGTGGTAATTAAGGAATTGCCTGAATTAGTAGTCCTTCCTCCTGAACATATCGCTGTATGCATTACTTGTAGCTGTAGCCTGGTGATAGCACATATGTTCTCTATCTGGTGGCAAGTGTAGAGGAAGCTAAAAATGAGAGATGAGAAACTTCCTCCTTTATCCCTGATTCACTTCAACCCAGTGATCTCTGTTCACTCTTTTTTTTTGACAATAATAGAGTTTGGGAACAACAAAGGCTAAACAGATGATATCTTTTAACCAGCTGCAGCAGACGTATCACCTACTGGGTGACACCTACTCTCAGCATGTTTTGCTTTCGCACTCCCTATCCAAGCTGAAGTACAGTGGTTGGGTTCCCTGTCCATTTAACTCAGTAGAGCTGCTCCTATATAGGAAAAACTCTAAATCTAAGGTTAAGCCTATCTCCATGCTTTACAGGGGCTTGCTTGGAGGTACTGGGCAATGAGTCCAGGGTTCACATTCTTATTAGTAAGTGGAATTTGGAATTGTTAATTCAGTTGGATGTGGAAGATTGAGAAATGCTGTGGATGGGGGCATTCAAATTTTTTCCAACACATAGAAATACTGATCTAATGGTACCACTCTTACGCCATATATATTTACACTAGCCGTTAAGCCTGTAATAACGGGCTACATTAACATTTTTTTTGGTTCATTTCCTTCCCCCTCCTTCTCCCTCCCACCTCCCCCACTCTCATCCTCCCTCCCCTCAGTCACTCCGGTCCTCCTCCCCTCTCCCTCAGTCACTCAATCCTTTCTCTCCCCCTCCCCTCAATCACTCCTCGCTCCCCCCTCCCTCCTCCCCCGAGTCACTGACCTCCACTCCCATTCCTCCCCGTCAGTCACTCCTCCCTCCACCCCTCCCTCCTCCCTCAGTCACTAGCCTCCCTCCCCCTCTCCCTCCTCCCCTCCTAGTTACTCCTTCCCTCTCCCCTCAGTCACGGTGTCCTCTATCCCCTTTCCCTCCTCCCCTCAAGTCCACTCTCCCCTGTCACTCCTCTACTTCCCCCTCCCTCCTCCCCTCAGTCACTCTCCTCCCCCTCCCTCCCCCTCATTCACCCTCTCTCCCCCTCCTCCCATTCCTCACTCCTCTCTCTCCCCCTCCTCCCCTCCCTCCTCCTCTCTCCCCCTCCCTCCTCCCCTGTCACTCCTCTCTCCCCCTCCTCCCCTCCCTCACTCCTCTCTCCCCCTCCCACCTCCATCACTCCTCCCCCCTCAGTCACCCCTCCCTCCTCCTCCCCCTCAGTCACCCCTCCCTCCCCCCCCCCTCCCTCCCTCCTCCCTCCCTGCCCTCCCCCCTCAGTCACCCCTCCTTCCCCCCCCTCCCCTCAGTCAACTCCTCTCTCCCCCCTCCCCTCTCCCCTCAATCACTCCTCTCTCCCCCCCTCGGAAGATCGCCGGGGGGGTCCTTTCCGTCCGTCCCTCCCTCCCTTGCGCGCACGCCGCTGCTGCTCCTGCTCTTCGGGCCGCCGCCACTCCTGCTCTTCGGGCCGCCGTCGCCGCTCCTGCCGCTCCAGCTCTTCGGGCCGCCGCCGCCACTCCAGCTCTTCGGGCCGCCACCGCCGCTCCAGCTCTTCGGGCTGCCGTCACCGCTCCTGATCTTCGGGGCGCCGCCGCTCCTGCTCTTCGGGCTGCCGCTGCTCCTGCCGCTCCAGCTCTTCGGGCTCCTGCCGCTCCAGCTCTTCGGGCCGCCACTACTGCTCCTCCAGCGCCAATTTTAACAGGCACGCTCTGACCGACGTGCTCGCATGCGCAGTAGAGCTGCTCTCTACTGCGCATTTGCGGCACGTCGGTCAGGGCTCCCTTATCTAGTAGATCCTATGACGTTTCTGAACCAAACCCTGGATACGATGCTAGATGCTGGAGGAGATGTGGTGGACAGCGCTCCTACATACATATGTGGTGGACGTGTCCCATAGTGCAAGATTTTTGGGTAGTTGTTTTTGAGTAAATTTCACATGTTGAGCTTGACATCCCTGCTTCTCCAGAGTTGACATTGTTGGGTTCTTGGAAAGCGAAGCTCATGAGTGGTAAGCTGTAGGTATTGTCAAACTAGATGTTGCTGATGGCACGGTTTACCATTGCTTTCTTTTGGAAGGGGATGCATTCTCTGGAGAACCAGAGAAGCCAGTTGTTTGAGTTGGCTCACACTGAGAAACTGGTAAACCACCTTTAAAAAAAAAGTGGGGTCTATGAATCTGTGTGGTGTAGATTTTGGCCTTATAATAAAGATCAACAAGCTTAGGGGCCGATTTTAAGACCTGCACGCATGCATTCATGTGCGCGCGGTTCCTAGTGCGTGCACATGGATGAAGCTATTTTATAACATGCGCGCATCATCGTGCGCATGTTATAAAATATGTTTCCCACGCAGATTTTAAATTCCGTGCATGCATTTGCGGGTGGGTCGGGACTCGCATGTTCAGGGGGAGATTTTAAAAAGCAGCATGCGGTGACGTGACTAGGCCTTTCCCAGTTCTCTACCAATCTGATCCCCTCTCCTCCCCAACCCCTAATACCTACCTAGCTACTCACTTTTTTTTTTTTGTTCCATTACTTAATGCTCCTCTGGAGCAGAAGTAAACTCCACGTGCCAGATGGCTGCCGGCGCAAGCTGTCCCGGCCCATCCCTGCCCCTTCCCTCCCAGGCCATTATCCCCCCAGCCTGCCCCATTTAGCTGACCCGGCACTTCTGTGCTTATCGGGGATTGTGCATGTGGCCGGGCCTTTTGAAAATTTGCACAGCACACACAGGGCTCAGCCACACGTGTAACCCCCGAATTTTATGCGTGCAGGCCATCAAAAATTCAGGCTTTAGTGTGGACACAAGTATGAGGGTTTTATGTAACAAACGTGTGGCCTTGTAAATCTCGATATGTTCTCTTATCAAATATGTAAAATTTGTTGTCTGGTTATGAAATAAAACATTAAAAAAAAAAAGACCTGGCCTTTTATTAATTGTCCCAGTGGTTAACTTTAATATACTGCATTTTTTGATATGATCATATGCACCACACCAGATTTGCAGTTATTTCCCTGTGGGTATAGCATTGACAATTACCTTTATACTATGCAAAATATGGAACATCTCTGAATGAGATGCCAATAGATCATATCTGTACAGAAAATCTAAGTTGTTTTTTTTTGTTCAGGCTTTTATTGCTTCTCTCTCCCCATTTTTCATATTTGCTCTCCTTGGCAATCATCATGCTTTCCCTTTCATCCTGCCATTCTTCCATGTGCTTGAATAGAAGGTCAAATCCCCAGGAGTAGCTGCTGGAAATATTTTTTGTAAAGATTTTGAAACCATGGCATTAGCAGACTGTATAGAAGAGCAGGTGAGCAGTGGTGCAGATTGCAGACCTGAATGTACAAGGGAGTAATTAGTGCATCATCTTACCTGGCAGCATCTGTACATTCTGCTACCTGTGGCTAGAAACCAGTGCGAGGCATCGGTTGCTCAGCTACAGTTTTGGGTTTTTTTTATTTACTCCTGATACCACAGCCTCTGTGCATCAGATTATAAAATTGCTGGCATCTCAATTCAATTATGTATTCAGGAAGTCGGAAATGTAACAAGATTTCTGAATGTTGTAGCTGCAATAGCAAACCACTTTGGTGGCTAATGAACGTGTTTTGGTAGCAGGACTGTCAAGATACACACCTTAGACACTGATTAATGATTATCCAGTGCATCAGTCAGTCAGCTGTATAGAGTCAGATGTACAAAAGAGGTTTTCCCATTTTTGTGTCTAACTGGTAAACATCATTGAAAGAATGTAGCCAGCCCAAGTTTAAATGTCTTTCAGAATCATCCTCTTACTTTGCAATTGTGTTCAGTTCACATCAGACTGGCTAAAATTGGTTTCAAAAACATTTCTAATATGATTTGTTTGACTTCCACAAAGAACGCATGAAAAAACAAAACCCATCATGGGGAAGACCAAGTTTGTCCATCCATTGGTCCTTGTGTGCATGCTTGCATGTTGCTGTCTGTCCATCCTCATACTAAACAGTGAGACAGATGGAGCAGCAGATGAGGCACAACAAAGATATTTGGAATTTATGTGTACTCCCTATAGGAGTCCACTTTTTAAAACTTGTTGTTTGCATAGTGCTATGGCTGCCCACTATGCAAATGTGAGGTCTACTGGTACTTAGAACTCAACATGTGGGGGTAGCAAGTGATTTGCAAAAGATTTTGAAATATGGAATAATCATAGTATTCTTTTCCAAGGTAGAAATTGGCTCTTCCCCCTTTTCGTCCCTTTGAGTCCCCACTTTCTTAGCCCGTGTAGCAATTTAAATAATAATCCATATTATAATGAAATGGTCACTCCCAGATCAAATTGCACACTCAGGTTCTGCTAACATAAGAACATAAGATATGCCATACTGGGTCAGACCAAGGGTCCATCAAGTCCAGTATCCTATTTCCAACAGTGACCAGTCCAAGTCACAAGTACCTTGCTAGTATCCAAACATAAAATAGATCCTAAGCTACTAATGCTGGTAATAAGCAATGGCTACTCCTTATTGATTTATAGTAGTTTATGGACTTCACCTCCAGGAACTTATCCAAACCTTTTTTAAACCCAACTATATTAACTACCTTAACCACATCCTCTGGCAATGAATCCAAGAGCTTAATTGTGCGTTGAGTGAAACTTTTTTTCTCAGATTTGTTTTAAATGTGCTTCCTGCCAACTTCATGGAGTGCCCCCTAAGAGTTCTATTATCTGAAAAAGTAAATAAACAATTCACATTTACCCATTCAATTTCTTTCATGATTTTGTAGACCTCTATCATATCCCCCCTCAACCGTCTGTTCTCCAAGCTGAACAGCCCTAACCTCTTTAGCCTTTCCTCATAGGGGAGCCGTTCCATGCCCTTTATCATTTTGGTAGCCCTTTTGTGCACTTTCTCCAGTATAACTATATCTTTTTTTGGGATATGACGACCAGAATTGCACACAGTATTCAAGGTGTGATCTCACCATGGAGCATTACAGAGGCATTATGACATCCAGTGTTTTATGCATCATTCCCTTCCTAATAATTCCTAACATTCTGTTTGCTTTTTTGACTACCACAGCACACTGAGCTAATGATTTCAATGTATTATTCACTATGATGCCTAAATCTCTTTCCTGGGTGGTAGCTCCTAATATTGAACCTAACATCCTGTAACTACAGCAAGGGTTATTTTTCCCTATATGCAACACCTTGCACTTGTCCACATTATTTATTCATTTATTTATTTATTTTATTTATTTACTTTTATATACTGGTGTTCGATTTTACATATCACATCGGTTTACATTTAAACAAAATTTGCAGGAACTTATGCGTTACCTTTGTCAAATACATTAAACATTTAAATATGGGGATTGTTAACAAGGGATATAAAAGAACATGAGGAATGGCTAACACTACGGGATGCACGAAGGGAAGCACAAAGGGGAGTGCCCCTTCAGCGCGTGACGCCTGGTGTTATGGCGCCGTTTAACGTCCATCACAGTCCTCAGTGACATCAGAGGGGGGGGGGCGGGTCTCTCAATAGAGGATCACACACATTAAATTTCATCTGCCATTTGGATGCCCAATTTCCCATCTCAAAAGGTCTTCCTGCTATTTATCACAATCCGCATGTGATTTAACTACACTGAATAATTTTGTGTCATCTGCAACTTTGATCACCTCACTCGTTGTATTCTTTCCAGATCATTTATAAATATATTAAAAGCATAGATCCAACTTCAGATCCCTGAGGCACTCCACTGTTTAACTTTTCCCACTGTAAAATGGACCATTTAATCTTACTCTCTATTTCCTGTATTTTAACCAGTTTGTAATCCACGAAAGGACATCGCCATGACATTTTAGTTTTCTTAGAAGCCTCTTATGCGGGACTTTGTCGAACGCCTTCTGAAAATCCAAATACACTACATCTACGGTTCACCTTTATCCACATGTTTAACCCCTTCAAAATAATGAAGCAGATTTGTGAGGCAAGACTTCCCTTGGGTAAATCCATGCTGACTGTGTTCCATTAAACCATGTCTTTCTATATGCTCTGTGATTTTATTCTTTATAACAGTTTCCATCATTTTTCCTGGCACTGACGTCAGGCTCACCAGTCTATAGTCTATATTTATATCTAAAACATGGAAGCAGAATAAGGTGTTTGGCTCTTTAGTTCTGCCAAGGCTGGGAGATATCATCAGATAGAAAAATAATAGAAAAGAAAAGGGAGAATTTGTTCATTGTTCTGAAGACAGAATCTATTTGAAAAGCCCAATGATCAAAAGAGAGGTTAATTATTCTGTGGCAGCATTAGCAGCTCTGAGATTTATAACTTAGAACTTTTACAGTGAAATTGCTGAAAAGAAACTTTAAATTATTCCAACGTTGTGATGGTAAATAGAACTCTATTGTTCTGTGTGTGTGTGTGAGTGTGTGCACACACTTATATGTGTGTATATATATTACCTAAAGGAGGAAGCGAGGTGAAAAGGGGCGAGCAAGCTGGAGGGCAGAGTAGGGCTGGGAAGATGAAAGCAATAAAGATGGAAGACTTGTAGACAGGGATGGTTCTGCTTTTGCTGCCCCTAGGCACTGGTGTTGCTTGCTTCCCCTACTCCAGCTGACCTCTGACATCTCCCACTTTGTTTTTACCACCCTCTCCTTCTCCCTTTGGCCTCAGTCTCTCCCTTCTCCTCTTTAGTTTCTGATCCTCATCCCCACACCCACTTGATTTTCCCCTGCCTGCTCCAGTTCTGGGTCCTCCCGTCTTCTGCTGCCAGGGCCTGGGAAATCCCGCTGGCTTTACAGTTCTCCCTCGCCTCCCCCACCCAACATACACAGGTACCTCCCGACAGGGCCTTGCAGCTTCAATCCCAGCTCCTTCCTCTCTTCTGCCAGTGGTGCCTGGGATACCTCGCCAGGCTCGCAGCTCTGATGCCGACTCCTCCCCATTTTTTCTGTGGGCAGGGCCTGGGAATCCCCCATCAGCCTTGCAATGGAGCAGCAGAGGTAGAGGAGAACCCTGAGCTCTGCAGAGGCGCAGCAGGAGGGAATAGCATCAGATTGAGGGGGACGAGGGATGGTGAGAAGGGGGCAGGAAATTTGGTTAAATCCAGACATGCTTACAGGTGGGAGATAAAGGATTTAAAAACATCCATTTACTAGGAGAGCATTGTAAGATCCACATCTCTTTCTTCTGCACAGAAGAGAAAACTACTTTAGAAAAGTAAACAGATCATATACTTACAAAAACACCCTAGATATTATATTCCATACCGGACATGGGTTGAGCTGCAACACTGTCTTTTCTCCCTCAGCTTCCTTGGTAAAGATTCTGCAGTCTTACTTGTATTCATATTGTTTTGAGCAGTGGTTGTTTTTTGATTTTATTGTCATGTTTTATTGTATTTTATTTTAAAGTAAGTGCTTTGTGAACCGCTTCATGCGGTATTGTGGATGGCGGTATAGAAGAAATTTTGAATAAATAAATGTTTGATTTGAACCTGTGAGGTGGGAGAGTCAAGCTCGCTTGCCTATTAAACACCCTGAGTCCAGCTGTTGCTTGGGCCTTTACTTTGTAGATGCCACAATGCTTATAGCCTCAGACAGTAATTTGTTGATTATAGCTTAGCTGGAGTTCGAAATTTGAGGGTTGGAATAGCATGGCGGGGGAGAATCTGAGTATTCAGACTGTTACTGTCTGAGAGCTCAAACCTGGGGGGGAAGGGAGCCTGCCAGCCTTCACTTAACATCAGCACATAGTGCCTGGCTAAGAGCACGCTTGTATGCTACTCCAGGGAGAAGCTGGCAGGCAGGGGACTGCCACTGCAATCACCGGCTAAGGGAAAGGAATTAAAAATGGAAAGACTTCCCCAACCCCTCGGGTAGCTTAGAATTTTATGTGATTATTTATTTATGTATGGATTTATAAACTGCTGTATTATCCAATGGTCTAGGCGGTGTACAAATGAAAAACATTCATAAAATAATTTAAAAAAATAAATAAAATATAATTAAAAACAGCAATAAAAACATCACCAGACACGAAACAGGAATTGCTACCAAATTGCTTACCAAAATTCTTTATGCGCCTGTTGAAACGGGGACGGTAACTTTCAAACTGTTGCACGGGGGCGCATGTGCGTGCATGCATTGGCCCGGGCCCAGGGCCGCGGCTATTTTATAACTTGCGCGCATAGATGCGTGCATGCTGTAAAATAGCCTGGCCACGCGCACACGTGTGCCAAATTTTAAGTGGGCGCACACAAGTGCGTGCAAGTGCCGCTTCTATTCTGTGAATCGGGGGATTTTCAAAGGGGTGCGTGCCGACGCTATTCCCAGTTCACCCAGTTTGATAGCCTTCACTCCCCCCCCCCCGTTAGCCCCAACCCTTAAAACCCCACAGATCTGCCTATGTTTCTTTATTTTTTTAACTTGCACGTTGTTACGTGGCAGGGGGCCTCGGCCCGCGCCGGATCGTGTAAGTATTTATGCGCACATCTCCGGTTCACGCCCTGAGACGCACATGTCGCGCCCCCACCATGCCTGCACACCGACCCTTTCTGAAAACTTTCTAGATGGGCGCGCTGCGGGAGATAGGCGCGTATCTCGTCGGCTTTTAAAATCCGCTCGGCGCACGACTTATTTGCACACCCCCTAATTAATAATGCGCGCGTCGGGCTTTTAAAATTCACCTTTTAAGTTTTTAAATGTTTCTTAAAAGTAGCCAAACACGTCTGGCTTCTTAAAAGGTCGTGCAGGAGAATTCCACAGCAGAGGGCCATAGCGATGGAAAAGGCGCGCTCTCTGGTCTCGACCCAGGGTGCCAGTTTGGCAGGTAGAGTCTGACCCGCTGATCTCAAAGCACAAGATGGCCTCTAAGCTCTAAAGAAGCCGGCTGAAAGCCTCAGGCGCATCACGACTTAGAGCTTTATGGATTAATGGCAACATTTTAAAATGAAAGCGAAATTGAACTGGAAGCCAATGCAGTGAAAATAGGACAAGGTGTAATGAAAGGTCATGGCAGCAAAGCTCCATCCGGGGCAGGTTCCCATGGACCTAGGAGCCTGAAGGATGAGAAGGGCGCTGCCAGATCAAAACCTCCCCTCTAAAACCACCATCTAGAAGGGCAGTTGCGTATGGGTCCTGACGTCCATTAACGCTACAGTTGCCTGTGCTTTATGCCAGCTTTTTGTTTGCACCAAAATAATTAACAAAATAAAATAAAAATAAAAATAATCAACAAAATAATTCAGCACTGGGAGATCATTTCACAAATACAGACATTCCTATTTTGTAAGGGGTATGAGTGGTAGGGCAGATGTGACTATAGTCAAGCCAAATAACCTAAAAAGAAACTGGCGAAATGAAACCATATGAGTACTCTGTCTGGATTAAAAAAAAACCCAAGGATTTTAGCAAGGAGCTTATTCGGGTTAGCTTTCTAGTTCTAGAAATAATTTTTTAATAGCATTTTTATTTGTTACAGTTTCCTTCCAGTTGAGCTTGTCCTGAGGATTCCTTCTTGACTTCTCTTGGCAGGAGTCTGCAGTGCTGCGTGGGCTTTGTCTTCTTTCGACGTTTTCTTTCGTGTGCATGTGGTGCCTGCCTCAGACGTGCAGAGGTTTTGCAGTCTGGCTCGTCTGCGGGAGGCACAGCGGCTTCTTTCTTCAAACAAGCTGCTAAGATGCGCCAACTTGTGCAGCAGGGTGCGAGAAAACCCTCGGGGATTTTACACACTGCCGTTGGCAATTTGAGAACTGAGAAATGCTGCAGCAGTGCAGGCACCTAAATGTCCAAGTACCTGGAAGTATTCTTCCACTGCTTGTACTCCTGTGGCTCATTTGTAAAGCGCTGCTAGATTTATTTATTTATTATTTTTATATACCGACATTCGATCTCAATCGAGATATCACACCGGTTTACATGCAGGTACTGTAGGTATTTTTCTATCCCCAGAGGGCTTACAATCTAAGTTTGTACCTGAGGCAATGGAGGGTAAAGTGATTTGCCCAAGGTCACAAGGAGTGACAGCAGGACTCGAACCCTGGTCTCCTGGCTCATAGTCCACTGCTCTAACCACTAGGCTATTCCTCCTCCTACCATGCTGTACAAAATCACGTAAGAGGCCTCCCCTGCTCCATAATTTTTTATTAGGGATGTGGATGCTCCTGATGGTCAGTTTCGTTTCATCGTAGCACGCACAAAAATGAAACCATGCGCACTATTTTGTTTTTAGCGCCTGCTGTTTTGAAATAGCACACACTAAAATGAAAGAAAACCAAATTGGCAAACAGAAGGAAATCATCCCCCCCAGTATTTTACCCTGCACTTCCCTGACATTCATATTGTAACTCTGTTTCATGCTGCAGGCTTGACTTGAGAGAGATTCCCTCACATCCTGTAGATATTTTACATCCGTGTACCCCTTTTTTAGTTTGGGTTTTTTTTTTAATTTTTGCACACAGTTTTCAAAATATCGGCATTAGGTGAAAAGTCTGTGTGTACTTGTTACCCGTGAACTATGCATCAATTATCAAAGCAAACGTGCAAGCATAAGGTTTTGCTGTGAAACTTGTGGGTCCAGATAGGTGCAGTCGCTTGCAGCTGCTTGTTGGCAAAGTATACGTGAAGAGCTGAAAACATTTACAGCTAGATGTTACCCCAACTGCTATTGATATGGAAGCACTCTGGGATGCGATCTTAGGTTACTGAAATTTCAAAATATTTTTAGCAATGTCTATAGTCAAGCATGCTGAAATAAAGAGGAAGCTAGATTTTTTTTTAAAAAGCTGCACACATATTTCTTTTGTAAAATTCTGCCATTGCATTTCATTGCTTAAAAGTTCTGTGGGAGAAAATTGGTGAAACTTTCCCAGAACTAAAGCAGCGCAGACTAACACAGTAAATGATGGCAGATACCGATCAATTGGCCCATCCAGTCTGCCCAGTTATTCCTATCCACACTGCAAGGGATTTATCCTAGCTGTCAGCTGCAGAAGTTTGGCCACTTGTAGGATATTGGTCCTTATTCATCATTGTGGTCTTCCTCTTTGCTTCTCTTCCATCTTCAGTAGGTGAACATACAAGACCCCATGGTTGATCCAACATGCAGAATCTCCCTCCCCTCTCCCCCTTCTGTTCCCTCCCCTGTTCCCATGTCTTACCACAGATCTTTGGAATATTCTGTACAGTCATCAAAATTAGTGAGGTCGTTTCCTGAACATTTAGCTACCTAGGTCCCTATAGCCTTTCCAGGCAGCATGTGATCCCCATCAACCTGCCAGCAATAGAGTCTACTGGCTTGGTTATCCTGTTCTGTCCTGTACAACGCCTCTATAAAAAGCCTTTTGTATATCTTTGGAAATGATTTTAATTACACTTCTAAGCTTGCCTTAATTGCCTGCTTCTATTTATTTACTAGGAAACCAACAACTGCCAATGCTTCTGAAACCATCTTGCCAGTTGCCCCAAACTCTGATATTTGCATTATGGTGAATAAAATATAAGCCAAAAGTGAAAAAAAACCCCAATCCATGTCATCAGATTAAAAAAAAAAACAAAAAACTAAATGGGCCAATCAGCAGAGGAAGTGCTGTATAGAGAGGCACACTGACTCAAAGTCTGGCATCTCTGCATACATTTACAAGAGCTGTGCTCTCACCTGCTGGGAAAAAATCCACTCAGAATGCCCAGACTGATACCCGCTGGAGAATCCCATGCAAGAAGAGGGTGGGAACGTTTTCACTGCTGCTTTGCAACATCAGGTTTCCCAGATAGCTGTCACCACAGAGGAAGGTAGGACTAGGAATGTTTTTAGCATCCAATAACTAGTGATGGATATTCACACCTCAAGTGTGTTTTCTATGCAGTCAGATGTCCTGTAAAAAACACATTCATTATTCCTTATCGTCCTACTAGAGCAGTCATTATGTATAGGATTTTCCCCTTCCTGACAACTGAGGGAGACAGAGGACACACCTGTTTTATGACCTCACTCTGCGCTTAGAAGGGAGTGTGGTTGTGGTTTAATCTCACTAGTCTCTGTCTCCAGCAATTGTGAAGAGCAGACAGGTTTAAAGCTCTTAAAGACTTAGTTTGGCCTTGGCCTGGTTGAGCCCTCTGACCTCTGCGGCCACAGTCCAATGGGGCTGCTTTCCCTGGTAGAAATCTGCTGCTGGGAAGTCAGAAAAAAAGAGGAAACCCCAGTTCAGCTCCCTCAGGTCCCCTCACAGTACCCTTAGGTCTGATGAGTATTCTGGTAAGGGGTTTCCCTCCCCTCCATACCAGAGAATTGGGAACCTGGCTTGCATGGGAGGGCTGTGGACTGTTCCTTGCTCCCCGCTGTCATTCTCCCTCCTCCCCCCCCCCCCGAGCTATGTCTCTTCTGTTTCCTCTCTGCTCTGGGCACAGCAGGGCTTGATTAAAGCTCAGGGAAAAAAAAAAAGGAGCAAGCAATGGGAAGAAAACTCCAATGCCTGGTGCAAGAGATCATGGCTGCCAGTATCACAGGAGCCTAAGAGGAGTCAGTTCACTCTGTTTGGACCCCCGGAAGAGGGAAAGAAGCTGCATAGTTGGGCACTGAACCAAATCATGGTGAACCTGGAAGATGTAGTAGGCCAGATTGAAAAATTAAAGCGTACTAAATCACTTGGACCGGATGGTATGCATCCTAGGGTACTGAATGAACTAAAAAATGAAATTTCAGATCTATTACAATTAATTTGTAACCTATCATTAAAATCATCCGTTGTACCTGAAGACTGGAGGGTGGCCAATGCAACCCCAATTTTTAAAAAGGGCTCCAGGGGTGATCCGAGAAAAAATAGACTGGTGAGCCTGATTTCAGTGCCGGGAAAAATCATGGAAACTGTAATAAAGAATAAAATCACAGATCATTTAGATAGACATGGCTTAATGGGACACAGCTATCACTGATTTACCCAAGGGAAGTCTTGTCTCACAAATCTACATTTTTTTGAAGGGGTGAATAAACAGTTGGACAAAGGTGAACCGGTAGATATAGTGTATTTGAATTTTCAGAAGATATTCAACAAAGACCCTCATAAGAGGCTTCTAAGAAAACTAAAAAGTCATGGAATAGGAGGCGATGTCCTTTTGTAGATTGAAAACTGGTTAAAAGACAGGAAACAGAGAGTAGGATTAAATGGTCTGTTTTAACAGTGGAAAAAGGTAAACAGTGGAGTGCCTCAGGGATCTGTACTTGGACCGGTGCTTTTTAATATATTTATAAATGATCTGGAAAGGGGTATAAGGAGTGAAGTGATCATATTTGTGGATGACACAGATTGTGGTAAACTGCAGGAGGATCTTGTGAGGCTGGAAGATGGGCATCCAAATGGCAGATGAAATTTAATGTGGACAAGTACATGGTGATATATATAGGGAAAAGATCTAGGCGTCATAGTGGATATTACACTGAAATCGTCGGATCAGTGTACTGTGATGGTCCAACAAGCAAACAGAATGTTAGGAAGTATTAGGAAGGGAATGGCAAATAAAACTGTATATGTCATAATGCCTCTGTATCGCTCCATGGTGAGACCGCACCTTGAATACAGTACAATTCTGGTCGCCGCATCTCAAAGAAGATATAGTTGCATTGGAGAAAATACAGAGAAGGGCAACCAACATGATAAAGGGCATGGAACAGCTCTCCTATGAGGAAAGGCTAAAGAGAAGAGACAGTGGATATGATAGAGGTCTACAAAATCATGAAAGGACTTGAACAGGTTATTTACTCTCAGACAATAAAAGGACTAGGGAGCACACTTTGAAGTTAGCAAGTAGCTCATTTAAACCAAATCAGAGAAAATTATTTTTCACTCAATGCATAATTAAGCTGTGGAATTCATTGCCAGAGGATATGGCTACTGCAGTTAATATAACTGGTTTTAAAAAAGGTTTTATTTATTTTATTTATTTAACATTTTTATATACCGACCTTCATGAAAGAAATTCATATCAGATCGGTTTACAAATAACATGGGGGAATAACAAAGTCAAAACCATATAACAAGAGATGAAAGTTACATATAACAAGGGGTATTAACCTGGAGGGCTAGGATAGCCGGAGCGATAGTAAGGCATAACTGAATAAAATTAGATAATACAATAACATGAAGAGGAGAGGCATAAGTGTATTGACTACACTTGTAGGAGTGTTTAGTAAGGAAACAGTGTCTGAACTAGTGAGGAATTGCTGGTTCTGTAGGCTAGGGGAAGGCTTGGATGAAAAGCCATGTCTTAAGTTTTTTGCGGAAGGTAAACGGGCATGGTTCTAATCTGAGTTCTGTGGGCATCTTGTTCCAGATGGCTGGGCCGGCTGTAGAGAAAGATCTTTCTTTGGTAGATGATAGGCGAGTAGATTTCGTTGTAGGGGGTTGCAGGGTGCCTTTATATGCTTCTCTGATTGGTCTGTCTGATGAGTATAATTTGAGAGGAATCTGGAGGTCTAGTTGTTGCTGATTATGAATGATTTTGTGAATTATAGTGAGGGCCTTGTGTAATATTCTATATTTTATTGGCAGCCAGTGAAGGTTCCGTAGTATGGGAGTGATGTGAGTTCCTCTGTTGGTATTGGTCAGGATTCTAGCCGCAGCGTTTTGGAGCATCTGTAATGGTTTGATAGATGAAATGGGAAGCCCGAGGAGAAGAGAGTTACAGTAATCTGTTTTGGAAAAGAGCGTGACTTGCAGCACAGTCCTGAAATCTTGGAAGTGGAGGAGGGGTTTGAGCCTTTTCATGACTTGTAATTTATAAAAGCAGTCCTTGGTAGTGTTATTGATGGCTTTCTTAAGATTCAGACGGTTATCAATGATTACTCCAAGGTCCCTTACTTGCGTAATCTGGGTGTTGCCTGCTGGTGGTTTGATTAAGGCTGAGTGGTCTGAGGAGATGATTAGGAGTTCTGTCTTGTTTGCATTAAGAACTAGATTCAAGTTGATGAGCAGACTGTTAATAGATTGGAGGCAGATTTCCCAAAAGGCGAGAGATTTAAGGAGAGATTCTGTAATTTTTGGTTTGGTTTGGATATGTGCCTACAGGATATGTTTGGATATGTGCCTACAGGAAAAGTCTATAGACTGCTATTAATCAATTAGGAATAGTAGCTTAGGATCTATTTAATGTTTGGTTACTTGCCAGGTTCTTATGGCCTGGATTGGCCACTGTTGGAAACAGGATGCTGGGTTTGATGGACCCTTGGTCTGACCCAGTATGGCATGACTTATGTACTAATGTTCTTATATTTTGTCACTGTTTTTTGTCAGCCATGGCAGAGGGTAGCAACCTGCAACATGCTAGTAAGAAAAAAAAAAGGAAAGAGGAAGAAAGAAAGCCACACTAGGGCAGAGCTTGAATGCTATGTAATACACAGCAAACCCCCACCTTCAAAAAAAGGGGGTTAAAAGAGAAACACAAAGGGCCATGATGAGAGGCTGGAAATAGGTGCCACAGCCCAGTATGTGTTGGGGAGGTGGAGCAACCTGTGCAGGAGGCGCTGGCCTCTCCTACCCAGAAAGGGCGGGAGCAGACAGGAGGCTTGTTGGGGTTTGCAGCTGAAGCTGGAGGTAGTAGTTTGTCAGATCTTGGGGCCTTGTTACCAGGAGATCCTCTACCTGAGACTTCCTTAATAGAGAAGCTCATCGGGGAATCTTGTCAGGATTGGGGACCCCACGGACTCCTCAGAATGATTCGACTGAGGGGTCAGTTGGAGCAGTCCCACCAGACTTTGACCACTTCATGAATCAGACTTTCTTGGCCATTCAGAGGCCGGGACTGGGTCCCATTCCCCTCAGCCTGGATCCTCCCCTGAAAAGGGCCAGATTGACAATGACAGACTCTTCAGCCCACACGCTCCCCCAGAGGTCCAGAGAGGATTCCATGTCTGATCTGGATTCAGATCGTTCTAGGACCTCAGAGCCTCTGGAAGAGGGGCAATGCGCCTCGGAGGAGCAAGAGTCTGCAGTGGTATGCCTATTCCACAGGGAATAATTAACTGCCCTTATCACTAATGTGATGTCAGTCCTTAAGATATCTGATCCAGAAGTGGATCGCATATTACAAGGGATCCACAAGCCCTTGCACCCTGCTGAGGGTGATGATGCTGGAAGAATGGAACATGCCCCAGAGGGGCTTCAAGGATAGAAGGCTTATGAGTAGGATTCATCCCCTGCCAGTAAAGGATAAGGAAACACTTCTAAAAATGCCCAAGGTTGACACCTTAGTCTTAGCCGTCACCCACAAAAGGTGGGACTTCCCCGAGGAATGCTCAGGACAGGAAAATTGAAGCAGGCCTTCTCCATCAATGCCCTGGCCTTGCAGGCCGCTATTTGTGGGGATTTGTGGGGATTATGTGGCCTGGGCAGATGCTGGGTTCATCAGCTCCCAGATTCAGAAGAAATGTGGAAAATAGAGTCAGAGGTGGCATACTTAGTGGACACGTTGTATGATCAGATAAGGATGGCATCACTGCAAGGAGGCTTTTATGGCTCCGAAGCTGAGTCCCAGATGCAGTGTCTGAATCCCACCTCGGTAAGTTGCCTTTTAGATGAGGCCTATTGTTTGGAGAGGAGTTTGGAAAGCTCATTAAGAACCTAGCTATATCTAAACCCCAGAGGCTGCCTAAAGATAAGAACAGAGTAGGAATGTGAGGGCTAAGATACCAACATACTAGGGAATTCAGGGGTTTTGAGTGGGTAAATATACACAGCAAACCAGAAGGTCCAAGGCCCAATTTGTTTGAGGGGCCAGAAAGCCTAAGGGTGAAGCCCCCGCAGCCACAGGCTTGGGGTACTTTCTGCAATGATGTCACCTGCGATAGTATCAGTAGGTGGCAGCCTTTTGAGGTAGTATTCAGAGTGGACCCGAATCTTGTCAGACCAATAGGACTTGGTCATCATTCAACAGGGCTATGCCTCCGAATGTGCAAGACAGGTGTCAAACATGTTTGTAGTGTTCCCCTGCATATCTCCATTCAAAAGAGAGGACATTGATGAAACTGCAGCTTCTTCAGGCTATTGTGGCAGTACTCCCACAGGAGATGAGACAGAGCACTTATTCAGTATACTTTGTGGTGCCAAGAAAAGATGGCTTCATTTATCTCCAGCCATTAATCCAAGGATAGCTAACATCTGTCCTCAAGAGTCACAAACAGGCCTGGTTTTCAGGATGTCCACAATGAATATGTATGAGATTGATTTGCATGTACTGCCTTCATTGTATACAAATCTATCTCATGCATATTCATTATGGATATCCTGAAAACTGGGTGTGTTTGTGGCCTTTAGGAATGGAGTTGGCTGCCCTGCATTAATTTACACCTTCTCAGTTATTCCTATCCATACTGCTAAGGATTGATTCCAGCTGCCAGTTGTAGAAGCTGGACTGCTTGTGGAATATCACTTCTTATCCAAGTCAGTTTTTGTTTTCCTTCCCCTTTGATTCTTTACTGTCCTGGATAGATGGTTAAACAACTTCCCATACTTAATCTAATAACCAAACCTCCTCTTCCCTGTGTTTTACCCCCAACCTTTGTAGTAGTCTAAGCTACCATCTCTGGTGAGGCTTGTTGCATAAACATTCTGCCTCCTAAGTGTCTTTCTGTGGCCTACCAACACTGACTTGGTTGTTTTCTGGGGAGTTGGAGCCTATTGGTTCCAATAGCTACCCAGTGGCCTGTGATGTCACTTGGTCATGCATATGTATAGGGTGAAACCTTCTGGCATATGGACATAGTCCAGTCACCCTCATAAAAACAGAATCACGTTTCAGGGTGTAACTAGAAACTCTAGTACAACATCCCCCCTACAGGTGGATGATGGTTATATCTGAAAGGACTCTTCTCATGTTTGGTAAACTACAGGTTTTTCTATTATTTTGAATTTGTTGTAAAAACTGAAAACTGTGTCCTGAGATTTCTTTGAAAGTTGAAAAACAGTAACCATGCTTCCTTTGCCAAAAATAAAATTTGTTAAGAGACCCAGTGAAGTTGTTGTTAAAATGATGTCTTTGATAAAGTAAGAAATGTTTTAAGGTGCATACTTTCAGGACCCCTAAGCTCCCTCCTGCAAGTGAAGCTGAAGCACCTTTAATATAGAAGATGAGAGAGGGCTGTGAATTCATTACATTCTATTTACATAATTGCTAATGACGACAGATATGGAGGTGCTAACCTGCTGGACTCAACAGGTGCCAAGCAGGGACTTGTCTGCATAATTCTGAAATAAGCAAGCAGGGTCAAAGAAGGTGCAAAATGTTCATAAAAAATTAAGATAATGATGTCTGGGCTGTATTCTGAATTGAGAACAGCTGAACAATTTATTTATTAATGTTGGATAATGGGGATGTAATCTATTGTCTCTGGTTAGACCCATGTCCAAGGAGACAAAACATCTATACAAGTCTGAATTCTCTTTCATCCTTCTATCCTACTCTGTCTTGATTTTCCCTCATGCGTTCCATCTTGTTTCAGGCCAGAGAAATAGGCACCCACTGATAAGTCAGGAACTGTTTTTGATAGTTTTATTGGTTCATCTGTTTTCTTACTGTATATTTTGCTTCAGTCACATAAACCAATCAATTGGGCGTTAAACACATGTAGTCTTACCACCTTGGAAGAGGAGCACATAAATAAGTCTTGAACAATAGATACCTGTGTTTTCTGTTGCTTTTCTTTATGTGTGAGTTTTGTACCTCCATGTTGTCAGGTAAATGTCCAACATTCCAAGGTCAAACAACCGTGGTGCAAAATAATGAGGATACAGAACAAGAAAAATGTCCTCTTTCAAACAATTATGAACCATTTCTTGACACTTTCACGTCAAAACTCTGGCTATGTGGTAAAAAATGATTGAACCCTTTGATGATTTGTGAAAACTTTACGTTCTCATAAGACTCACTACCCCCTGATGCAGGCCTTCTGAAACATGCGCCGTGTCGGGGATTTAGTTTCACCTTACAAGACATGATAAGACAAGTGCACTTCATTTACAAGAAATTACAAAAAATACCAAAAAGTACTTTTGTCAGATGATTAAATGCAAGGCAAATCAAGGTATAATCAATGCTGGAAGTGCCTAGTATGACTGGCCATATTGATGGTTCATAATTGTTTGAAAGAGGACATTTTTCTTGCTCTACATTCCATGGTTCCATCAGGTATTCTACTGAGATGTTTATGAAAAATCAGAGTTCTGATTTGTTGTTACTAGGACTGATCTTTAACAATGAAGTGTGTTTTACTCTGATACTTTATGAATAACCTGTTAGGAAACCCGTGTGTATAAGGGGTGAACCATTTATATTTGTCGGCAAAGAACGCAACAGAAATCTCTCTTTATGTTTACTGGATTGCAGCACAAGGACTCCTAGACAGCTCTTTGGAAAGGAGCCATCTTTCAATTTATGTTCTGACAAATTAAACTTACTGTGTGGCCTCTGTAGATGTTCCATATGGTCATAAAAAAAACACCCAAGCAAAATAGCATTTATAGACTTGAGTCGACCTTGTGCTAAATCTGACCAGCTCATCACTTTCATTTAAAACCATAAGCCAGTATTTGCTGGAGGGAGAGTAGGAGGATAGGAGGATTCCATCTCGATATATAGATTAGTGCCTAAACTGTAATGGCAGAAGAAAACTCATTTTGAGGTACTTAGACTTCATTAACCTAGCAACAGCTGGGTACATAGAAGCTATTAATTTTCAGACATCTCTGCTACTAAGCTATAAAGCCCTTGTTGGCCTTTGATGTTGTACTATAATTGTTAAATGAGGAAAGCACCCAGTCCTTACTCAGCAATGTCTCCATCCTGTCGGGGATGCATATGGGTCAATGTATCTTTTCAGTAGAGGAGATCTAGAATTTACTTTAACAAATCTGAAAGTCAGTATGATCACAATAATATTAGCCTTACAGCCTCTTTTAGGTGAAAGATAATTCTTCCTAACATTAAATATTCTTCCATTGGGGCTGACCGCGGCAGCACTATGTGCTGTCATATGGGACATCTGGATTCGATGCCCCATGTCTGATGTGCCTCTTGTGCCAGTTGGGGCCGAGGATACTGCAGACTCAGAGGCACTATTCCTAGCCCCGTTGGAAATTAAAGGGTAGTCCAGTCATTGCTCAACAGCGACATCCAGTGGTCAGACCTGGACTGTATGTATTCTGAGGTGGTTTTTTTTTGAGGGAGATGTGGTTCTTAGCCCTTGACTGAGGACTGTCATTGCAACGGCTGGGCTAGACAGAAGGTGGGAGAGGGTTAAAAATGGAGAAAGGGTTAAAAATGGAGAAAAAAACCCCTGTGTTAAAAATGATTTCTTTATCTTTGGGGGTGGGGGCAGAGATTAAGTTTCTTCTTACTTAAGACTTTTGAAATTGCAGAGGTTGGTTCTGATTGC
The DNA here is from genome assembly GCF_901001135.1 of Rhinatrema bivittatum. NCBI lineage: Eukaryota > Metazoa > Chordata > Amphibia > Gymnophiona > Rhinatrematidae > Rhinatrema > Rhinatrema bivittatum. The sequence goes on along the minus strand of NC_042622.1, from coordinate 96,461,705 downwards.
ATTAGAAGCCCAAAGAGCAGGCAAAACTTGCCAATTTCCTTCCTTCTTCCCTTCCCCCCCCCCAAAAAAAATGACTACCAGTGTAAGTTACCTTTTTAACATTCAGGAATTACTCATAATGAGCCTGTAAGTTTATGGGCACTGCATGTGATTGCAACTTGTTTTTTTTAGAGGAGATGCGGCAGAGCCGCATTAGTTGTGTATTTCAGGCTCCTGGTGTGAAATCTAGATTAGATTTACATTCATTTTCCTACTATACATTTTTTTAAAACAAATTTCAAAGATGTTTGCATCACGCAGCAGTTTTCCAGTATAAAATATATCTATTCACTGCCATTTTAATGGTGTAAAATATTATTGCAGCATAAATAAAGAACCGTCCATGAAGATCGCCTAAATAAACCTATAGGCTACACCTTTTTGAAAAAATTGTATCTCTCAAAGACTGGCTATTACCTTTTTAACTCAAGAACAGATTTATTTAGTGTCACACATCCCTTTATTTGTTCTTGATGCTTCATGTGTGAAGAAATATTTCCTGATGTTGATCCCGAGTCTGCCCCCTTGGAGCATACAATGGTTTCTGCTAGTGTTTCTCAAACTGGTCTTGGAGTATCCAATCTTCATTTCAGGATATCCAGAACGAATATTCATGAGATGGATTTTCAGGATATCTGCAATGGATATGCATGAGATAGACCTGCATTCACTATTGCAGATATCCTGAAAGTCCCACTGGCTGGGGAGGTTCTCCAGGACGGGTTTTAGAATCACTGCGCTCCAGAGCATTCTTTCCTCAGAGTCCTAGAACATTTTCACTGTGGCTGGAGCCATGTGCAGTACAAGCTCATCTCAACAAATCAAATCCTTAAAATATTAAGCACTACCTTATTTTTAGCCTTGGTTCAATAGGAAAAGAGACTTATCAGACTATAATGACGCCTGAGTGTGTTTCTCCCCCCCACCCTATAACTTTTTGATTACCACAACATTGGGGAGAGGGCATTAGTGTTAGTTTTCAAACTTGGGGAGTGCTTTCGGGGTGTGGGGTTGCCCTTTTGCATTTTGCCATGAGAAATGCATTGGGCCAGGAACCGAGGTAAGACAGAATGTTGCTCTTCTACTTGTTATTTATATTTCATGTCCAGTGAAGAGGCTCGGAAAGGAAATGAGTAACATCCTGAGTTAATGGATACCAGTTCAAGAACAGTTCAGCAAAACTACTTTTATATTCTTCTTAGCACATCTGAAGAAGAGGCCTGTAAGGTCTTGAAAGCTCTTTTGCTACAACCTTCTCTTTGATTGGTCTTTAGGAGATGTCCCAACCTGCAAAGACTCTTTTTAATAAAAGTGAAATAAAATACTGAATACACCATGAGATGTTTGGGGTACCCTGGAGCTGATTTACTGCTAAGGCTCTTTCAGTTGTATCGTAGTGAAGTATTTGCTAAACTCTGAAGCTGAAACAGCCAGCTGATGCACATTGTTATCTTCACACTTGTGTGCATACACTCATGCACAACATTCCCGTGTTTGCTGCTTCTCTGACATCACTGAAATGCTTAGACATTTTCCATGATGTAAACACACAATTCTCGTTGGGTTTTCTCATTGATGAAAAATATCCAGCCAGCAAAAGGTCCTACACTACAGGGTATGCATTGGAAAATAGAGAAAAATGTTTCTTAATGCAGTTCTTTCGTTCCAAAGTGGCCTGTGGCGTGCATGGAGTAGCACATGCCGTGTGTGGCATTCTCACTGCCATAGCTCACAGAACATGCCTAGACTTTATGTAGCAGAACAGGATCTTCCCCACCTATTTATTTATTTATTTAGCATTTGTTTATATACCGAGGTACAGCTGACATAGCCTTCACTCCGGTTTACATTATAACAAACCAGTTACATTTAAATTCATAACAGTGTGACAGAGAATGAATCAGAACATTAACTTAAAAAGTCAATAAATACATTGAACAATAGTTATGAGTGTAAGCAACACTTGAAGTAGATGGTTGAAACCGTTAAAGAGAAAAAAGGTTTCTGCAAGACAGGACGAAAGACAGAAGGAGGGGATTGCTGGCATAAAAAGGAACGTGAAGGTGGATATGAAAAAGATTATGTTCAGTTGTCATTGGGTGAGCAGCCATTGTAAGACTGTGAGAGTAGCCAATCTTTAAGATCTTTTTTAAAAGATTTAAAGTTTTCTTGCGAATTGAGGTGTTGCGGTAGTGCGTTCCATAATTTTGGGCCGACGATAGAGATGGCTCTATTTCTAGTGGAGGATAATTGGCTTGAGGTAAAGAAGTAGAGTACTTTGTACTCTATTCTTTGTACCTATGTCCAGATTCAGGAAAGAGTTCTTTGTGTTGTGTGTTTGCATGTACGATGACCAATGTTTAGTCTTTTTCTGCTTTATTATGTGGTATTTTTGTTATTGTTGTGACTAGCTTGTTTGTTTGTTTTTGTTGTTGTATGGCTATACATAGTCTCAGGGGTGCTGTTTTGCTTCTTGCCAAAGAGTTGTGCTACCTTCACATTACTTGAAAGAAAGCTGCTGATACTTTCATGAAAAATATTTTCAGGGTTCCGAATCCTTCGTCTTCCAACAAGCCTGCAGGGCCCTTACAAAGGAGGTATTCCTACCTCATTGTACCTTTCACCTCAAATACTCTTGAAAATCAAATGGTAGTGCATTCCAGAGCCATCCGAGGAAAAGCTAAATAAGGGATGCCGCTGAATTTCCGGGCTGACTCCTTGTAGGACTTTTGGACTCTTGTTGGAAAGTAAGAGGATTAATATTGCCCCATACTGAATCCAAGTAGATAGAGTTTTCCATATTCAAAGAGGGATCATCATTTAGGACCTTGTCTAAAGAGTAATATGGAGTAACTGGAGGGCAATGGCTCCTGTTTGCACTCAATTAATAGCCCAGGGAGTTCGGGCCACACTTCTTTACCCTGCTCGGCTGAGGGTCGCCACAGCTAAAGGTGTTTCCTGGTTTAATTCTGCTGAGGAGGCGAAGGCACTATTAAAAAGTACAACATCAGGATCCAACAGTCCGCAACCTGCGCAAGCAGAACCCTGACATTTAGTAGGGATGTGAATCGTTTTTCTGACGATTGAAAATATCAGAAGATATTTTCAAACTCGATGGCCTGCATCATTTTTAAAGATTGCATCGGCCGTCCATTACTTCTACCATGTGACAGGGGCCGGCCAATGGCACGGATACCCTGTCACATGCTAAGAGCAAAGGGCCATCGGCACCATTTTGTTTACTGGCAGCCGACGGCCCGAGAGCAGGAGATCATTCCCGGGACCCCCGCTGGAACACCAGGTACTTTAAAAAAGTTTGGGGGGGGGGGTCGGGAGGGTGGGGGATTCGAAAGAATTAAATTTAAAGGGTTGGGGTATTTTGTTTTTTTTCGGCATGACACAGCCGATTAAAACAGGTGAAAACCGCGGGAACGAAGATTTCCCGCGGTTTTTACCCGAACCCGATACCGGAAACGAGTCCGGTACAGCTTCACATCCCTAACATTTAGCACTAGTTTTGTGAGCAAGGAGTTTTTTTTCCTTTGTTTTCTACTAGTGCAAGTGAGATATGCACCAACTAGCTGGAGAGAGTACATGGTTTTTTGTTTTTGTTTTTTTGCAGCCTAGCAGTCTATCATCAGCTACAGAGCAATGTGATTGCTTATATTGTTACTTATGGTACAGCTTGTCTGTCAACCTAGGGCAGCTCTGTTTTCTGCCAAACTTACACTATTTTACCTCTGTGTAAACTCCGATCAGCGCAAGTGGACTTTTGACAGTGGGCACTGGTTCTGTGAGCGAATATGTTTTTTTTTATTCTCTGTTTCGCTCCTAGTGCTACTGAACTATGTAACAGCGAGCCAGTGAGAGAGCCTGTTGTTGTTTTTTTACAGCCTAGCACTCTGCCACCATTTACAAGGCGATATGGGTGTTTATATTGCCAGTTATAGTTCACTGAGCCAGTTAAGTTATGGCAGCTTTGTTTCTACTTAAATTGACCTTTATTACTCACGTGGAAAAAAAATGTTTTTTAATAGTTGTTAAACATGAAGTGACATCTTAATGTGAAGTATAATAAGGCATTTATCATCTCATTTATTATAAATGATGGGGAGCAGAGAGGGTCAAGATGGGGGGGGGGGGTGAGCCAGCATGGTTGTGGTCTCGGGTTTACAAATTGGATGGGGAAACAATGGGGGGATAGGGGGGCAGGGGGGGTTGGGAAGGAAGAAAGACAAGGGAAGGGGGGGAGTAATGAGTCATGTAAGTGTTCATAGTGTGATCTTTGATATAATTTTTCACCAGGTTGATGCCAAAAGAGTTTGTCCAGGGTGGACAAGCAGTGGGGAGTCCCGGCTGGGAGGGCTCACCCTGTGGATTAAAACTTGTGTCTAAACTACACCTAATCTTACAGAAGGCAATAGCTAATTTTGACACTTGCTTAGTTACTTGGAATGTATGCAGGATCAATTCACCCATTAAGAGATCTAAGATTTTATCTCTTTTAAAAAAGAAAAAAGCCAGTTTTGCATTTCTTCAAGAAACACATCTTAATGATGCAGAACATGAGAAACTGCAGAGATGCTGGGGGGAGAGGTGTATTATGGTTCCGCCACAACTAAATCAGCGGGAGTGGCTATCCTGGTCAATAAGAATGTACCTTTCCGAGTACATAGGGAAATTAAGGACCCTATGGGACGGTATATTATATTAAAAGCAGATATACGTCAGAGTAAGGTGGTTCTCTGTAACTTATATGCACCTAATAATTATAGTCCTAGCTTCTTCAGACAACTGTATCAACATTTGGTACCGCACCTGGGAGACTGGATCATAATAGGTGGAGATTTCAATACAGTACGGGATCCTTTCCTGGATAAATCTACTCCACAAAAAACAGACTCAGGATGTGGTAAAGGCCCGTCCTTTCTGGAGCATTCTTTACATCTGATAGAGATTTGGCGGACTCTGCACCCAGGGGTGAAAGACTTTACACATTTGTCTAGAGCGCATGGCACCTTATCTAGAATAGACTATTTCTTGATCAGTAGCAGTGCAGTATCAAAAGTAAGTGCTGCAGGGATAGAGGAAATTGTTATTTCGGATCATGCCCCAGTCTGGCTGGACCTGGAATTGGACAGATGGCAAGCCGTTTCCCCTACATGGAGATTCCCCTTTTATTTAGTCAATGATGTTAAATTTCAGGAGTATGTGAGAACCAAATGGCGGAGCTATGCAGAATCAAATGCAGTCCATGTTACATTCCTGGTGCTCTTCTGGTATACAGCTAAGGCAGTAATACGGGGGAGATAATCTCATTTATGGCCCACAGACGGAGAGTCATGGACCGCAAAATGCTAACTTGACTACCCACTTGAATAGGCAGTACTAAACCGGACAAATACTAGTTCAGCCCAAGCTCAGTATTTAACGGTGCAAGCTGAACTAAACACCTTACTACATCAGAGAGCCCATAAAAGTTTTATGTACTTCCAGTATCAGCTTTATCAACAAAGCAAAAAGGCAGGGAAATTGATGGCCAATCTGGTGCGTGCAGTTCGGGGGACCCGTCATATACCAGCCTTGCATTCTCCCCTGGGGGTGGCTTTAACGGAAACTGATGCCGTACTGCAGAGGTTTAGGGAAATTTACAGTGATCTCTACTCCTCTGGGGGTTGGGATCTAGAGGCATGTGACCATTTTTGCTCTCAAATAGACATCCCTCAGCTTACGGTGGAGCAGAAAGCGGGACTGAATGCACCCATAACCCTGGCAGAGGTAACCTCTGTTATTAGACCTGCTAAGCACCTTAAGACTCCTGGCCCAGATGGGTATAATGCTGAATTCTATAAGTGTGTGGTTGACCTGGTTGGAGAACCATTGGTAAGGACATACGCAGAGTTATTAGAAAAAGGAGCTTTTCCAGCCCATACTAATACAGCCTATATTACACTTATCCGCAAAACAGGAAAGGATCCACTCTTGCCTGAATCCTACCACCCAATTTCTTTATTAAATTTTGATCAAAAGATTTTTGCAAAAATACTGGTGGATAGATTGGCTAAGGTGCATCCATCGCTTATTGGACCCGGCCAGGTGGGCGGAATCGCTATGCCTCTACTAATATTCGAAGAGTACTAGCGACTATGACAATGTGTCAGCAAATGGAAGCCCCATTTCTCACTATAAGCTTTGATGCTGAAAAAGCATTTGATAGGGTAGAGTGGGCCTATCTTTTCCAGGCCAAGTAGGTGACAAATTTGGCCAAAGTTGAGGAGCGTCATAGCATGGCAGAATATGGGCACATTACTGTAAGTGTAACCACAGTTGATTCAAGAGCAGTATGGAAGAGCTCGGTCTCAGAGACAGTGACCCACTTACTGCTGTTCCATGGATGATTGTTAGGACTGGACATGCAGCTGTCCAGTGGTGGAGAGGAGGTAAATGAAGGAAAAGGATCTGACTCTTTACAAGAAACGAGCAACCCCGTGTGTCTTGTACCTGGGAAACAGGAGGGTGATCTCAGTATAACAGCCAGAATTCCTCTCTGGTGACTGATGGAGCGTGTTTCAGATGAGGCATAATACAAGGAAGTAATAAAAAGCTCAGGCTATAATGGAGTAATCCATTAGGAAGTGTTCTATTAATGTGTTTTTCTGCACAACTTATTGATACTTTTCTAAATGTTCCTGCTCTTCTTAATAGGGATTAATGAAAATAATAAATCATTTTCCAAGGTCTCTGACAAGCACCCAGGGTAGATGTTTATACATTATAACAACAAAGCTCAGATACTAGGTGGTGGTTGTGTAAGTTTCAATCATCACCGAGTTCAACTACAAACAGTGAGGTGCTAGAAGAGTGCAACTCCTTTGAGAAGGTCCATGAAAGGAAGGTCGAAATATTTTCCTACCAGATTTCAAAGTTACACTTGTGACTTGGATCCATCTATAGAACAGTTGTGTTGGCACCATGTGCAAGAATTACTGCAGCACATTGAGTCACTGGTGACCAGAGTGTCTCCAGAGAAATCCCAGCAAGGAGAAGGGCGGCAGGAAAGTTCCAAGTGAGCAAAACCTCAGGGAAGGAGATTATCCACCAGAAGGGAGAACCTCTCTGCCAGTGGATCCCTCTGGTGACTGACTGAAGATACAGGTCAGAAACCCAAAAGGATCGCACACAGCTCCCAAGGTGTTTTGTCTCTGAAATGGCAGAAGATGTGCATAGAAACATAGAAACATAGAAATGACGGCAGAAGAAGACCAAACGGCCCATCCAGTCTGCCCAGCAAGCTTCACATTTTTTTCTCATACTTATCTGTTTCTCAACCTCTTCTTCGTCCTTACCCTGGAAAGAGACATTTCATGAATAGTTCCACTCGGGGCACTTCATCAGCACTTTAGTGATTTGTCAATTTACCCCTGAACCACTTTGCTGCTTTTCCCACAGGAATGTTTTCTAAGGTAATGAACAACAGTTATCCAAACATGGTCCTCTGAATTAGTCATCGGAACAGAATTAGATGGCAAAGAAAAAGAAGGATCATACACATGCAATCTGCATAAATCTGGATTTTTTACAATAAAATATACACTATTGCACATTATTGTGCATTTAATTCACATAGACATAGGGCTTTCCAGTTACATATGTAGAGAAGCTACAGGTGGAACTGATGCTTCTATTGTTTTCAAGAGAAAGTCTGCAGGCCGTTTGCCCTTTGTGTGCATGAACACCGATGCGACTGACATATCTGTCTATGTTGTTAGAAGGTATTACAACAGTTATAACTCAGGTTTCTTACATGTGTGATGAGGCAGCTCTTTATTTCTGCTAATGAGATTGTCTGATTTAGGCTTTTCTGGTAAAGGAAGATCAAGTAGGTGGCTGAGAAGAGTCTCAATGAAGAGCCATTGTTGGTTTTCTAGGTGGTGGATGAGTGCTGTTGACAGAGCAGTCTTAGCCGGCCATGCTACTGAAGAAGGGTGTGGGCTGGGGGACACAGGATGTAGTGTCAGAGGCATTACCAAGATTATATCTCTATATCAGCTTCTTTATGCTTTAGGGCTCAGAGGCAGCACAAACCACAGTCAGAAGCCCCGGGATGTGGTCGTGAGTTGAACTCACTAGCATTCAGGATTATTACTGAGCCATGCTGAACTGGCCATATGTGCTCCTTTCTCATCAGGCAGAGTGTGTTTGGTTGAATAATCATTGTGTGAAAAGTAAATCCTGCTTTCTGATTTGTTGTTTTCACAAGCTTTTGGGGAAGGAAGGAAGTAATTGCTGTGAAACAGTAACAGCATATGTTGAATACAGAAAAACATTTGGTTATTGCTGCTTCAAATTTATGTAGCCTGCCTTGGTTTTTCCACATAGAGTTATCATCTAAATTGCAATCATTCGATTTTGTTGATCTATTCTTAACAATATAAAATTCATACAAAATGTAGTACATCAATGCGGTGTGCGGGCGCACCTGTGCACGTGTTCAGTGGCCCGTGCCCGGGCATGTAGCCATTTTATAACATATGAATGTATATGCGCACTGTTATAAAATAGCCTGACCGCGCGCACATGTGCATGCGTGCCTGTTGGGCCAATTTTAAAAGCGTTCCTCACGCAAAAACAGCCGCATATGCGCATATGCGGGCCTCGCACGAGTAGCGAGCATTTTAAGAAGCTGCATGCGTGCGGCAAGAAAAAGGGGGCAGGAAATGGGCGGGACATGAGCATTCCGGGGCAGGGCCAAGACTTGCGTAACTCCGCATTTAAAAAAAGCCGACCATGGCGCACGCTGGCTTGTTATCAGCGTAACTTTACTTCTGGACCTGATGAGGACCAAGTCTGGAGATCTCGGGTTTTAGGGCGTTTAGCACAGCATGAGGGTTCAGGGTCAAGTGGGGGGCTTACAGAATGAAGAACCAGGGGGGTCTTGAAGACCTTGATATGAACTGGGCAAACTGGTTTTTCCCTTGCACAAGCATGTTTTAAAATCCCCCTACACAGGCACGTAAAAGCCGCTAAAGCCCTAGCCAAAATACCCCTGGGAGAGGTACTTTAAATGATATGCATGTACTTGCAAGCACAATTTAAAATTGCAGTGTATCTCCGCTCTTGTGCCAACATGCGTAGTTATGTATGCGGGCAAATGTTGCTTCTGCTGCGTAAGTGGGGGGATTTTAAATGCCACGCGCGCCAATGCCATTGGCCGTTTTCCTAGTTTGTTCCCAGTTTGCCCAGTTCAGTGATAAGACTTCCAAAGACCCCTAGTTTAATAGCCTCCCTTCCCCCCGTTAGCTCCAACCTTTAAAACCCTGCAGATCTGCCTAGAATTTTTTCTTTTACAACTTACATGTCATTCATAGCAGAAGTACATGTACGCAGTAGGGCTCCTGGCACATGCTAGTATTTAGCACAAATTGTAGGTTACAGTCCTGGAACATCCACGTCACGTCCCTCTACCTTTTTTAAAAACTTTTCATTTGTATGCACAGTGGCAAGTACTCCGTTAGCTTTTAAGATCCACTCGGCGCACGCCAGACCAACATATTCGCACATCCCCTAATTTTGACACACGTCAAGCTTTGAAAAATCATGAAGGAACATAAAACTATGAAACAGCAAACAAGTAGAATTTAACCCACAGTTTTGTGAATCCATTGATCTCAAAAGAACCAAAATTAATATGTCTGTACAAATAATTTCATGTCAAGGAAAACATCATGAGCAATGTGGCCTGTGTCTCCGGTGCCATGGGCCCAGGCTTGGTGAGGAACGGGGACGATGTCTCAGTGCAGAGAGATGACTCTTGGCATACTAAGAACAGCTGTGCACAACATGGTGATGGTAAAACATGTGTGTGTCTGTAAAAAAAAAAAAAAAAAAGTTTTCAGTAAAAAATATTTTCATCAGTTAGCAACCCTGTGTGTGAACACATTTCCTATTAAAGAGACAGAAGTAGCAGAAGATGTGATCAGAAATGTTGCTTTAAGCCAAGTACTGACCTGCATTCCACACAAGGGTCATGATTCCCAAGTGATATAATTTCTCATCTATGGTCTTCATAATAACATCTGTATAAAAATAATATTGCCATAAAATCTGCATTCTTTCTTTTCGCTGTCGCATAATTTTATTCAGAGTAGAGGGAAGTGACCTGCACACTTTTTTTATGAATGAATAAATAATAAGCTGGAAGGAAGATTTGGGCCAGTAATGTGTTAGGTAAATGGAATATATTTATATGTTAGAATTAAGAATGAAATAATTCCATTCATGTCAAATCTCCCCTTTTAATGATACCATATGGTGTTTCCTGGACCCAGCAGCTGAAATTGGTTATTTTGTGGATAAGGTCAGACTGAATTATCTTAAGAACATAAGAAATTGCCATGCTGGGTCAGACCAAGGGTCCATCAAGCCCAGCATCCTGTTTCCAACAGAGGCCAAACCAGGCCACAAGAACCTGGCAATTACCCAAACACTAAGAAGATCCCATGCTACCGATGCCAGTATAAGCAGAGGTCATTCCCTAAGTCAACTTGATTAATAGCCGTTAATGGACTTCTCCTCCAAGAACTTATCCAAACCTTTTTTGAACCCAGCTACACTAAATGCACTAACCACATCCTCTGGCAACAAATTCCAGAGCTTTATTGTGCGTTGAGTGAAAAAGAATTTTCTCCGATTAGTCTTAAATGTGCTACATGCTAACTTCATGGAATGCCCCCTAGTCCTTCTATTATTCGAAAGTGTAAATAACCGATTCACTTCTACTCATTCAAGACCTCTCATGATCTTAAAGACCTCTATCATATCCCCCCTCAGTCATCTCTTCTCCAAGCTGAACAGCCCTAACCTCTTCAGCCTTTCCTCATAGGGGAGCTGTTCCATCCCCTTTATCATTTTGGTTGCCCTTCTCTGTACCTTCTCCATCGCAACTATATCTTTTTTGAGATACAGCGACCAGAATCTTCAACTGTATTAGGCCAGGAAATACATGGGATGTGACCGTGTGGACTAATTCTAGTTTAGTGTACCAGTCACTTTAGACTGGGGCAAGGAGAGTCGCTCACATGCTTTGTGTGTTCTAGGAAAGACAGCAACTCCATGGCCACTGTGGGTAGCAGGACCTTAGTTTATTTCAAAGCAAGAGTTCTGCGTGAAGCCTGGGCGCTCTACCCAATCCCTCTGCTAGCCAAGTTCCTTGGCCAATTCTTTGTTTTTAACCCATTGAAAGTCTAAACTATTCACCCAAGTGCTGACGCTGTCCAGAAGACTCTGCTCTTTGGAGTTCACTGACCTGTATTAGTTGGTCAGTGGGACCTTACAGGAACAGGAAAAGGGAAACATAAGCAGACTGGGTGCAGGAAAAGAATACCAGTGAGGATTGGCAGTGTTCTGCCAACCTTACATATGGGGTTTAGCTAATAGCTGGCAGAGAGTTCACATCCAGCTGGGAACCAGTGCTGAGAATGGCTGCATGCTAGGGTCAGCACAAGGTGGAAGTCATGTAACTTCAGATGGCAAACATGAGGCCTCACTGTAAATGTCCATTAATAACGCGGGTTTTTCCATGGCACTACTTAATGTTAGAGAGCAGTGATCTACAATTTCTGGATCCAGACCAAAAGGTGGATCAGTGAAGGCATGCATGGATCACGATGTATCATTAGTCTGTCCTTAAGTGCCATGGGGCTTTCTACACACCACAGACCGCTTATGTGGGCAGAGTCTGATTAGCTCTTTCAACACCCTGACACAAAAAGAAAAGAATAGCACTCTAGCCCTGAAGGCAGCCTTTCTGGAGGAAATCTCTTTTTTTTTTTGCTCAGTTATGTTTCTGGAACTGAACAAAACATGCAAAGTTGAGATCTTATGAGATGATGCAGATGCTGTGGTGAGAAGACCAGCAGTTGACTACATGCTGGTGAAGCTTGACCCTTTCTGTCACACTGCAAGCAGAAGACCAAATGCCTGGGAAAAGCAGCGTGGTGCCTCTAGCAACTATGACTGACGTCCACAAAAATCTGTCCATCTATCAAAATGCCAACCTTGCACCAGGAAAGTAAGTCCTGTAGCCTGACCTGGGCAAAGAGAGAGAGAGCTGTGTGCAGGATTGTCCATGGGTTCTAAGACATGAGCTCTCCTCCTGCGCCCTGTAGCTTTGCAATCATGGCTTTATGTTCAAAAGTCACAAAATGGGCAAAAGAAGAGGTAGGTAGCATTTTCGTGCAATTCTTTTCTTTTTCAGGTAGATGGGCTGGGGGTAGGGGAAAATTAATTGAAAAAGCTTCTGCAGTTGCTTCCCAGTTTCAGATCCACTTTAAAGTGTAGTTGCATTAGAGTGCAGACAAGTGTTCAATAAAGATTCATGTATTTATTTATATAACACTATTGAATTATTTCCGTGATAGCATGGAGCAGTGTATCCGGTATAATTACTGTGCATCTGAACCACATAGTGGAGCATAATTAGAAACTCCAAACGGGCTTGTTTTGCATATGTAAGGGGGGAGGGGAATGGGAAAATTTTCAGGCCCTTTGCTTTTGTGCAAAGTGCACAGGTACATTTCTACCCACAGACTTTGCACCAAATTCAAAAAGGAAAGTACCTGCTCATTTTCCCCTTTGAAACGTGGACTCCTGCACCTGCTTTTTGTGGGGGCAGATTTTTTTCCTGCAAAATAATGCTTGCAGATTTGAAAATGCGATCTCGGCGTGCTATATTTTTCTCCCCTGACCGAAATCTATGTCCCCCCAAGGGAATGTCCCTCTCTTCTAAATGCGACTAAAAGTAGGTGAGTCGTGGGACGCCACATGGACTTGCAGCAGCATTCAGGGATGGCAATTTTACGAGGGCTGATTTCAAATGGGCAAATCGATATTTACCTGCATAAATGTCTTTGAAAATTTCCCTCCCCGTGACAGGAATGAATCTCCCTCTGTAGCAAGGGTGTACTGGGATCGAGCTCAGCCTCTCAGATGTATTGCTTGTGCCCTTCTTACCGCTTTTTGCGGAGTTCACTGGGTGTAATCTGTGCAGGTGACATGCCGAGCTGTGCTTGGAAGTTCTTTTGGATCAAGCTCCCCAGAAAATTTGGACTGTTTCTGCGTCTTCCTGTCCCATTTTCCTAGTCTCTGATTACATCACTTGGTGCTTAATGGTCTTCTGTCTCCCCACACTTAGCTCAGAATAGGATAATTGCTGTTTAGAATATCTGCTCTTTAAGTAAGTCCTGGACAGGATAGAAAACAGAGTAATTACACCATTCTCATGCACTTCCATTACATCTTTAGTCTGGCTTTTTACCCTTTTCATCAGATGGCTTAATCGTTTGCTAAATACAGCAAATTTACCAAATAAATCAATCTGGAAAAAAAAAAACCTTCTCAGGCAAGGGTTTTTTTTTTTGTTGTTGTTGTTTTTATTTTAATTTATACAATAAGTACTTAAAAATACAGAAATTTGGTGGTAACAGCATTTTAGTAATACTGACTGGGTTGTGGATATTGATTCTTGTTACCATTAGCACAATACAGCATTGTTAGCTTTATGTTTCAGTACACAAAATCTGCTTAAATACCTGTGACGCATTCAATGCTATAACCACCTAGAACTTGACTTCTGAAAAATGTTCCCTTAGTTTGTGGGATATCAGCCTATCTGGTCTACACATCTGGCAGACATATTGATGAATGCAGGCGGGTGTGAGAGCCAGATGTTTACTTTAATAGAATGATAATACATAGAAACCTGTAGCCCTACCATTAGTGTAGGGGTTTCCTTAATGCACAAGTTCTGCTCAACTAGCATCTTAAAACCTCTCCTGAAATCACAATTAGGGCTTCAAGTTTTACTAAGGGACAATTCCCAGTTTGTAGCGGTTGCAAAGCAAATTTTAGCCAGTTGTAGTACTTTTTTTTTTTTTTTGGGAGACTGGAACTAAGATACATGGTGACCTGTTGCAGGATGAGCCATGGGTTCATGTGGAGTGTGGACAGTGAGTTAGGAAACAGATATGCAGGTGAAAGCATAATTGTATGTACTGGAGGGAGGGAGAATACAGTCTGTTTATTCCAGCATTCGGAGGGATGTGGCATTTTTATCTGTTATGTTTTACATAAAAGAGAGGATGTTAACTGTTGAAATCAGAGACTGAGTACTAGGCAGTCTGTTCAAGGACAAATAGATTTTAATTAAAACTGTAGTGAATGGCGCGATGCACTGTAGCTGTGTCATTGGTCTGTGTTGTGACTGAGTAGTAGCTATGGTGACAGCAGCGGAGCAGCCGAGAGAGAGAAGATGCGTGAAGTTCTCCACGAGAGCCTGTGTTCATTGAGGTTGCTGCAGTCATATTGATGCCGGACATCTAAAGCTCATAGAGTAAGGGATGTGTATGAGAGGAGCAGAGAGGATTTTTGAAAAGTGCTTTTTTAAATGAACTTTCAATCATCTATCGTGTGCTAATGGATGTTAGCATCTGTACGTGTATCACAAGCTAGTACTCACAAAACGGGCATCCTTTCCATACGACCTGACTAACCAAGGCATGTGTGTGTGGGTTTGAATCCTATAAAATACAGAAATTATGGGGTGGTGTTAGCATTCTGGTTTAAAGTGCCCAGTGCTGGTTCACACCTGCATGCAGCAGGGGTGCTCTCTGACCTGGAGAAGCGACAGATGAAAAGGGGGCGTGGAGAAACAGATGGGACAGTTGCAGGCCCCAAGCCTAGAGAGGTCCATACAAGGCTGGATTAAGGACCAGGGTAATGGGAATGCCCAAAAGCTAGGGTACCGTCCAAGGTACCCTCAGTCTGTCCCTGTCCAGAAATAGAGTTTTCAAGTTGGCAAATGTTTTTTGTTGTAATTAGCATCCATCCAGAAAGATGTTGTCATCTGACAGGGTAGCAGGGATGTCTGGGCAATTTGAGTTAACCAAGTGTTCCTTGTCTGCCAATATTTTCTATTTCGTTGTGGTAAAGGTACGAATGTTGTCCTTTTTATAAAAGAATACAATTTTACTGGAGACTATGTCTTTTGAAGGCTGGGGTTTTTTTTTGCTTTTTTCATTTAGATTTAAATTCCGCTTTTCGCACTTTATTCAGCGCTTCAAAGTGGATTACATTCAGGAACTGTAGGTATTTCCCTATTCCCAGAGGGCTTACAATTTACGTTTCTGAGCATCTGCTACATCTCAGGAAGTTGTAGACACCAAAGGGTTAATGCTCACGATCTGTATAGAGCATGGTATATACACAGAGCAGTGACTGGCTTAATTCTGAAGCTCCATCTGTGTGCACAACCCTGTACAGTCTCAGCACCCATGAAGGTCAAAAAGTCAGAGCTTGCGAGTGTCAGAGATGGGATTTGGATCTGGGCCCTCATGCAGAATCTCGCAGCTCTGCGCTGTTAACTCTGCCAGCCCAAAAATCTGATGAGGGGCCCTAATAAGCATACAACAATTGATTAGTCACTGTCTCTAGGAAGAATTTAGAAGCCTTCTTCAAAATTATAAGAACACTAGTAAATGCCCATCCAAGGATGGGGAAATAATGTGAAGTCTAGGAAGCGCATAATTGAGATGTGTGGTAGTAGAGAGTTTAAGCAGACCTTGGGTATACTGTATGGTAGTAAAAAGGAGATTGGACAATTCATAGAGAGAGTGGAACAGAGCTGGAGAGTACAACCAAAGAGAGAGGGGCGGAACTCAATTTCCATATGTGGTAGTAGACAATAGATTGAACAATACAGAGAGAGGGTAGGGCGGAGCTACAGGGAGATAGAGGGGAAGAGCTCAATTTCCATAGAAAGAGAAAGAGGGGTTGAACTCGAAATTACAGGGAGGGAGGGGCAGAGTTCTATTTGCATACCAGTGATGCAGTTGTGGGGCAACATTTCTCTTTATTATAGTTAGATAAGAACATAATATAGAAATTGTGGAGGAAATAACATCAGCAATCAAGATGGCTGCTTAAGTGAAGAGCTCCCCAAGTACCTTAGATTTAAAAAAATACCCCATTTTGGCCTTAAACACTACTTTGTTGCTGGATTGGTGATTCCCTGGAAGGTGTGAATTGCCTACCCTTGTCTACAAGGTGAAAAATCATCAATTTGAAGCAATTCTCGTGCCCAAAGAATAGAGGGCTGACAAGCTCAGCAAGAGGTATGGCGGGGAGCAGTTCAGGTGAAGATGCTGTTTCACTGAGCTCCAGGGAAATTTGTTCCAGGACTTGAAATCCAATATTGCTGGTGTAAAAAATGAAATTTTGAAAATTGTTAATATTCTTCATGGGAATATGTTTTGAGATAGGCTGGAGAGGCGAAGAGGCCAGATCAAGGTTGGGGAACCATGCAGAATCTATGACACAGTTACATTCAACTATCATTGATCTTGAAAAAGTGAATATGGGCTTGTCGATAAAGTCGAGCATCTTGAAAACAGGTCCAATAGGGGTAACCTGAGATTCCATGGGCTTCCTGAATTGGATGATTATAGTGACTGTGCTCATGTGATGAAACAAATTAGCAAGGCCATCTTCCTGGTGAGTGACTATCCAGTAAGCATGTTGAAATCATGGTGGACTAGGTCCATCAAGCATTACATGCACCAAGGTCTAATAGCATTCCTTCATAACTTCCCAGTAAAGGAGGCAATTATGCAGCATACACAGTCTTTGGAATCATTGGACTGGAAAGGTCATTGTTGAGTCTTAATTTCTCTGATAATACCTCTTCGGGGGTATGAATGCAAATCATCCTACTTTCCCTCTGAAAGCTAATGGCTTCTCTTGTTAGCAGATTCACTGAGACAGTGTGGAAAAACAAACAGGAGAGCCCTGACCATCTCCAGTCCTAGCCCCGGGCTCTCCCTTCTTAATTACTTGTCAGGTTCACTCAGCCCAGGTACAGCAGAAATAGTAAATTCCCAGTCTATAATAATTAACCTGCTCCTTATAGAAGTGGGGTGTTTGCCTGCACCCTCCTGTGGTAATGCCTGACTCTTCTTAAGGCCTTCTTCTCAGTCTTCAACATCAGGACAACCAAAACCATCCATGCAAACAATGTTGGTTCAATGTCTTGTGTTGTACCATATTGTAGGCCACCTTCCTCCCCTCTTTAGACCATATTCTCCTCCTGGGTTCACTGTTCTGTCTCCACGGCTTCCTCTGGGGGTTCTTCCCTCTGCACTTGAGCTACCGTCTCTTCCTCTTGACTCCCTGCAGACCTCCTCCTCCTCCTCTTCCTGTCTCCACCCGCCCTCATTTACTATTCTGGTCTCCATGGAAACTTTGGTATCCCATTCCCTCCCTCTCTCTGGAGTCTGACTCCGCCCACCCCATCGTATATTCCACTCTCAGCCTGTCACTCTGGCGGGTGGCACCCATCTGTCTGGCTTCTTCTGCTCAGGTATGAGGTTTCCTGGTGTTTTTTTTTCTGTGAGCTTTTCACTCACCCTGGTGAGGGGTTGACATTTTTTCTGTGGCTGTACTGTCTCCCCTCATCACAGTCATAAAATTGAAATCTTCAATGATGTTTCCCGTACTATGCTTCAAAACCACAGAAATTTGAGAGACATCACTACCATTCTGTGGAAGGAAAATATCCATATTGGCTGCTGTTCCTTTATGCGCTTGTGTTTATCATCAGTGGAGTCACATCAAAGATTAAAATAGCTATGGAAGCGATTTCTATTTTAAAAGCTGTGGATTTGTTTGTTAATACTCCTGCCTTAACATCAAAGTCCTTGTTGAAGAGTAGTCCTTCTAGCTGACAGCGTGTAAATAAGGGAGGAAGAAGGCTGTGGAGACATACAGAAGGCTCTACAATTTCTAAGGAGCCTGTGACTTGAATTATAGAGCTTTAGTCCTGGATGCAATTTGTGGACCTTGTTTTCATCAGTGACATAGTGTTGGATGTACAGCGGAGTTAGACATATATCATTATTTTATTTGCATAGCTTGGTTGGGTGGGGGGGGGGGGCTCTTGATCGCTGATGTCGTGCCTCATGCACTCTGTTTGGACCTGTACTTCAGATCAGATGCAGAATTTTATGGGGGGGAGGGCAATGTTGAGGGTCGTTTGCAGGGGGTAAAAGGTTTTATGCTCAATGTATGTAGGGGAATGATTTCTTGCTTTCTACTGTGTACTGTTGTGTGTAGCCATCATTCGTGTGTCCTGAGATGCTCAAGGTTGTTTATGGGGGAAGTTTTGGCTTATGGATTGGTTGGGTTTTTTTTTCTTATCTTTAAGGATTTAGACCTCTTAGGATTATTTCTTTGAATGTTAAAGGCCTTAATATGCCAAGGAAGAGACAATTGTTATTTAAGGAGGTGGCATCTACAAAAGCTTCTATATTTTTTTATTAAAGAAACTCTTCTCAGGAAAAAGGATACGGTTGTTGAGAAATGCTTTTATTCCTTTAGTATTATTTAACGCTAGATCTGATAGAAATAAATATTGTAGGATGGGGATTTTGTTTTCGAAAGATTTATTAGTTGATGTTCAAGATGTGTAAAAGGATACAGAGGGTAGATTCATAATGATGAAAATGAAATGAGGCACCCAATTATATATGGTTGTGAATGTTTATGCTCCGAATCCGACCAAGGTGGATTTTTTGATTCCTTACATTTGCTGTTAAATCCGTGCTTGGAAGGTCATGTACATCACCTAGGAATGTTTGATAGGTGAGTTATAAATTTTGAGGTCCATATTCAGCCACTGTGCGTCTCTGCAAGTTATCTGGTTATTCTTAAATTACTAACTAATCCTGCATATTCAGCAGCACAGCCGCTACCTGGCTATCTGAACGTTATTATGCATAACCAGCTAACTTTAAGACTGCCTTGAATCCTGACCAAAGTTGGCCGGATAAATAAGCCGGCTAATTCTGAATATCGAGTTAGCTTGTTAATTGATCCGGCCAACTTGTCTCCTTCCCAATCCCCACCCCTGTCTTAGGCCTGGATTTATCAAAACGCACTAAATATCACATGTGATAGGAAAAGGGGTGTGTTTTATGGTAATACCTATGTGAAGTGCAAATTGCAATTACTTTTTCACACTTTGCAATAAGTGCCAGAATTGTTGTATTTCCTCCATACAACCACTGGGGGGGATCATGTTTAGGAAAGAGAGAGAGAGAAAAAGACTAATCATAATGCCCTTGTACTAGATAGGTATCTTTATCTCTATAGGAGGCCCACCTAGTAAATCGAGGTAAGGTTTAGGTATTAGTGTAGGGGTTAGGGGCCACTTTGACATTCAAAGTGAGATGTACGAACAGAGCAGTGCTCTTTTGTGAAGATTTGATGACCTTCGGAGTGAGGAAGCTCACCCAAAGATGAGATTTGTGCAGTGTTCTCTCAACCTAGCTTGATGTTACCCAGGTAGAGATCCCCCGGCACAGGAGTCCTCAGCCATGCCTCCCACCCCGGACTGCCCCTGGACCTCCCCACCCCCAGACCGTCTGCCCCACCACCGTCCCACCCCCTGCCCGCCCTTTCAGAAAAGCCCCGGGACTTACACTCATCCCGGGGCTTTACGTGCACCGCCGGGCCTTTTGAAAATAGGCCCGGCGCGCGTAACCCCCCTACGTGCGTAAATGTAGATGGATTTACGCGCGTAGGGCTTTTAAAATCTGCCCTTATGTGTGTACCTTGTTTTGAATGAAAAAGGGAAAAAACATCTTTATATAAAAATATTAAAAATAGGTATTCTTTGAATTTCTTTTAATGATCAATGTTTAACAAATTAATTCTTTTCTGTGTAAAGTCCCCGAACCCTCTGAGTTTCTGATAAATGTGATTTGTTATTGTGCCAGCTATGTTCTTGATCTCCCGACAGAGTATGAAATAAAATATGGTTACTGATTTACTTTACAACATGAGGAACATAGAGGCAGTTTGTGTTTTTGGATTTTCTGTATTTTTTGCCTGCCTCAGGAGAATATTCCCCCTGCCTGGAAAGGTCAGAAAGGGGCTGGGACTCCCTCCATTAGGTAAAAGAAGGGACAGCAGATACCAGCTAGAGAAGAAAAAAGTAGGATTTTTAAAGAGATTTTGTTTCTGAGAATTTGGAGAAATTCTTTTGTCCACCAGGTTTTGACATTTTTTTAACATCTTTCTAGGACTTTGTAACCTAAGGCCCACCATTTACCATCTGAGAAAGAAATAGGAGATTCCAGCCCTGCCAGGAGCCCACTCCCTAACAGCCAGGAGTGTTAAGGCTTCCTGGAACTTTCCATCCAAAGGGACATTGACTCAGCTAAAATCACAGAGAAAAAAATGGCACACTTTAGACTGTTTATTTTTGTACGGAGATTTTCTGAAAAATTTTTGTGAACTGGACTTTAAAGTATTTTTGGTTGCAGTAAATTTTTGTTGAACACCCAACCAGTGTCCAGCATCTTTCTTCAGGGGTAAAGGTGCCCCTAAGTAAAGGAATCCGAAGCGTGAGTATAGTGGAGTCTGCAATCCAAGGAGTGTGAGCCTACGGCCCCAGAGGGTTAGCCACCTCTCAGCCAGAAGAACCATGACATCCCAGTGGCCTGTTTTGACTGTAGGGGTGTACATTGACAAAGAGAGGATAACCAGGACTAAGACTGGCCCCAGGGACTGTTGTACCCCTGCATTCCAAGAGGTCCCCAAAGAAGGGGTTACAATTGCTCAAGCGGTTCAGAAGAAGAGGAATAAAATTCAAACTAGGCTTCATTTGCAAGATCTAATTAAGTCATTAGAAGAAATGCAAAAAAAATTGCTCAGTCCCTCATATTGAGACAACTAAAAATAAATAGGAATAAATTATTACTCCTGGGGGAATTCTGTGCACAAAAATTTAAAATTCTGCGCATAAAAACTTAAAATGCTGCAAACTTTATATTGGTCAAAATAACATAATTTACATGACAGTCTTTAAGTAATTACATTTTAAATTAATACAGAAAAAGTTATTACTTAAAGATGCAGAATTTTAAATATTTTGAGCATAATTTCCCTAGAAATTCACTGTAAGAATGTCCCTTCCACTCGCTCTCCCTACTCCCCTGGCCACTTTGCCCTCTCAAGCCCCAACTCCTCCACCATAAGAACATAAGAAAATGCCATACTGGGTCAGACCAAGGGTCCATCAAGCCCAGCATCCTGTTTCCAACAGTGGCCAATCCAGGCCATAAGAACCTGGCAAGTACGCCAAAACTAAGTCTATTCCATGTTACCATTGCTAATGGCAGTGGCTATTCTCTAAGTCAGCGGTTCTCAACCTATGGGTCGCGACCCCGGCGGGGGTCGAACGCCCAAAACGCAGGGGTCGCGCGCTCCCGGTCTCTCCCACTGCCGTTGCCGCCGGGCTGTCAGCACGTTCAAGCCCAGCGGGAACGGCAGCGGCGCTAGAAGAAGCTCTGCACCCGCAGCTGGGCCTTTTCTTCTTCCTGCGCCTGCCCCCCCCCTCTCCCGTGACCCGGAACAGGAAGTGAATCGTGGTGCGCGGGAAGGAGAGAGAGCCGCGCCGCGCGAAAAAGTAGCAGCGGCGGCTGCAGCATCGGCCCCCGAGCAGTTGAAGCAGCCGGTAATGGAGAAAGGAGAGAGCAGCACGAGCCTCCCGCGGCCGATGGGATTCTTCTTTCTTGGCCAGCGAGGCTGCTGCAGCTCCCATTTGTGCTCGGGGGAGAAGAGTAAGTGAGTGAGAGAAAGAGAGAGAAGCAGCCAGCCAGCCTGTGTGTGATTGACTGGTCAGAGAGCTGATGTGTGTGTGTGTATGTGAGAGACAATGAAAGTGATTGCTCAGGGAGATGACTGATGTGTATGTGAGAGTGTGAGACATTAGTCAGGGAGGTGACTGATGTGTGTGTGAGAGTGTGAGACATTAGTCAGGGAGGTGACTGATGTGTGTGTGTGAGAGAGAGAAAAAGCATGGAAGGGAGAAGTCTGGGTATGTGAGAAAGCATGGGCGTAAGAAGCCTGGTGTTGTGGGGGTGAAAGAAAGCATGGGAGTGAGAAACCAGGGTGAGTGTGCATGCATGAGAGAGAGAGACTGCTTGGTAAGGTGATGGTGTGTGTGAGAGAAAAAGACTGGTGTGTGTGTGTGAATGTGAGAGAATGTGATTCAGGGAATGAGAAGCCTGTGCACGTGGAGAGTGAGCATGGAAATGAGAGAGACTGGTGTGTGTGTAACAGAGAGAAAGTGATTATGGGAATGAGAAGCCTGTGCATGTGGAGAGAACAAGCATGGGAGTGAGAGACTGGTGAGTGAGTGAGTGTGTGTGTGTGAGAGAGAGAGAGAGAGACAGAGAAAGTGATTATGAGAGTGAGAAGCCCATATATGTAAGTAGAACACGGGAGTGGGAAGCCTGTGTGTGTGTGTGTGTATGGCATGAGAGAAACTGTTCAGGAAGGTGACTGGTGTGTGTGTGTGTGAGAAAGTGATTATGAGAGTGAGAAGCCCGTATATGTAAGTAGAACACGGGAGTGGGAAGCCTGTGTGTGTGTGTGTGTGTGTGTGTGTGTATGGCATGAGAGAAACTGTTCAGGAAGGTGACTGGTGTGTGTGTGCCAAAGACTGTTTGGGAGATGATTGGTGTGTGAGAGACAGAAACTGGTCATGGGGGCATGACTGGTATGGTGTGTGTGTGTGAGAGACATGGGCACTAAGGAAGAGGACCATAAGTATAGAGCTTAGCTTCTACTGCTGCTTCTGGTGAGTGCCACGGCCTGCAGGGAAGGGGAGTAGGAGAGCTGCTGGAGGGGGTAAGTAAAGGTGGCTTTTTAAGTTTATTTTTCTTGACTGCCATTTTAATTGTGTGATGTCTGCTTTTTTGAAATATTTTATTGGTGTTTGGAGAATGTTTAATAGTTTTTATGCGTTTTTAATTGTTGGATGTTCATAGCTGTTTTGAAACATTTATTCTGCTTATTAGTATAGTATAGTTTTACAATTATTTCTGTGTGGGGATCTATAGCTGCTTGCTAGTTCTGTTTTCCTAATAAGAGGTGTATTGGTTTTTAGGACCTGATTTAATATTTGTAGTGTTGCCTTTTCATAGATAGGGTTGCTCCTGTTTGAGTGTATTCCATAATACAGGTGTAACTGTGTGCGGATTAGTTTATGTGCATTACTACAGATCCTGGGAGTATGTTAGGTCGGTTCTGTGTCTGTTACCGAGATGAGATATTTTGCTAGCATGTAAGCGTTTGTATCGGTCTATTTGTTGTGTTTTCTCAGAGGACATGCATTGGTGGTAAACTGCTGTCTTTTCATAAGTAGGGCTATTGAGCCTGGAAATAGAAGGAGTTTGAGTTGCTGTTACTGAGATGTCACTAGAACCAGAATATCTTTTTTGTAGGGTGAGTTGTATGGGGAATGTCATAATTCTGCTTTACATCCATTATTGTGGGTCAGGGGGGTTCCTGTGGATACAAACTGTACTTTTACATCTAGCCCCGTGACGATCATGGGTCAGTGTGCCATGCATGTGAGAACCTATGGTGAGTTGAGTTACATTCACATTATAAATGTCATAATTAAATGATAAGTGTGCACTAAAATCCAACCCCATCCATAACCCCGCCCCCATATGACCAAAGCCCCGCCCTCACCCCACCCTCACGGGGCGAGGGCGGGGCGAGGGGTCACCGCAACATGAGGAACTGTATTGCGGGGTCACGGCATTAGAAAGGTTGAGAACCACTGCTCTAAGTGAACTTAATAGCAGGTAATGGACTTCTCCTCCAAGAACTTATCCAATCCTTTTTTAAACACAGCTATACTAACTGCACTAACCACATCCTCTGGCAACAAATTCCAGAGTTTAATTGTGCGTTGAGTAAAAAAGAACTTTCTCCGATTAGTTTTAAATGTGCCCCATGCTAACTTCATGGAGTTCCCCCTAGTCTTTCTACTATCCGAAAGAGTAAATAACCGATTCACATCTACCCGTTCTAGACCTCTCATGATTTTAAACACCTCTATCATATCCCCCCTCAGTCGTCTCTTCTCCAAGCTGAAAAGTCCTAACCTCTTTAGTCTTTCCTCATAGGGGAGTTGTTCCATTCCCCTTATCATTTTGGTAGCCCTTCTCTGTACCTTCTCCATCGCAATTATATCTTTTTTGAGATGCGGCGACCAGAATTGTACACAGTATTCAAGGTGCGGTCTCACCATGGAGCGATACAGAGGCATTATGACATTTAATCCTACTCTCTGTTTCCTGTCTTTTAGCCAGTTTGCAATCCATGAAAGGACATCGCCACCTATCCCATGACTTTTTACTTTTCCTAGAAGCCTCTCATGAGGAACTTTGTCAAACTCCTTCTGAAAATCCAAGTATACTATATCTACCGGTTTACCTTTATCCACATGTTTATTAACTCCTTCAAAAAAGTGAAGCAGATTTGTAGGCAAGACTTGCCCTGGGTAAAGCCATGCTGACTTTGTTCCATTAAACCATGTCTTTCTATATGTTCTGTGATTTTGATGTTTAGAACACTTTCCACTATTTTTCCTGGCACTGAAGTCAGGCTAACTGGTCTGTAGTTTCCCGGATCGCCCCTGGAGCCCTTTTTAAATATTGGGGTTACATTTGCTATCCTCCAGTCTTCAGGTACAATGGATGATTTTAATGATAAGTTACAAATTTTTACTAATAGGTCTGAAATTTCATTTTTTAGTTCCTTCAGAACTCTGGGTCCAGGTGATTTACTACTCTTCAGTTTGTCAATCAGGCCTACCACATCTTCTAGGTTCACCGTGATTTGACTCAGTCCATCTGAATCATTACCCATGAAAACCTTCTCCATTACGGGTACCTCCCCAACATCCTCTTCAGTAAACACCGAAGCAAAGAAATCATTTAATCTTTCCGCGATGGCCTTATCTTCTCTATGTGCCCCTTTAACCCCTCGATCATCTAACGGTCCAACTGACTCCCTCACAGGCTTTCTGCTTCTGATATATTTTAAAAAGTTTTTACTGTGAGTTTTTGCCTCTACAGCCAACTTCTTTTCAAATTCTCTCTTAGCCTGTCTTATCAATGTCTTACATTTAACTTGCCAATGTTTATGCTTTATCCTATTTTCTTCTGTTGGATCCTTCTTCCAATTTTTGAATGAAGATCTTTTGGCTAAAATAGCTTCTTTCACCTCCCCTTTTAACCATGCCGGTAATCGTTTTGCCTTCTTTCCACCTTTCTTAATGTGTGGAATACATCTGGACTGTGCTTCTAGAATGGTATTTTTTAACAATGACCACGCCTCTTGGATATTTTTTACTTTTGTAGCTGCTCCTTTCAGTTTTTTTCTAACAATTTTTCTCATTTTATCAAAGTTTCCCTTTTGAAAGTTTAGCACGAGAGCCTTGGATTTGCACAATGTTCCTTTCCCAGTCATTAAATCAAATTTGATCATATTATGATCACTATTGCCAAGCGGCCCCACCACCGTTACCTCTCTCACCAAGTCCTGTGCTCCACTGAGAATTAGATCTAAAATTGCTCCCTCTGTTGCGATCCCCCCTGCTGCTGCGCTACAGGAGGTCTCTTACCTTCCTCCAGAGGCCGCCTTGAAGCCAGGGCCTCGCCTGTGTTCCATCCGGGACTTGCTCCAGGGCCTGAGAGGCCTAGCTGTGCCTGTGGCTTGCATGCCTCTGCGTTTGGACTTCCTGTTTGGCGACGCCCTTCTCCTAGGGGCTGGCCCGCAGCTCTCCACCTGACTTATAGGACCAGCGGTGGGCGGTCCTGGCAAGCTCCTCCCAGGGAGTTGCCTTCTGCCTGTTCGCTTGCAAAGGGCCTCCGGATCAGGTCCTACAGTCGTCTGTATCCTTGCTGATCCAGGTCTTCTGTGATCATCATATGCTTTGATGGATCCCTGTCCAGTGTCTCTGCCTAGATGTTTGTTCCTGTGCCTGCCAGCCATAAGGACTTCGGATGTGAGTATCCCAGCATCGGAGTTCCTGTTCGCCTGGAGTTTCCCTGCACCCTCCTTCTCAGCGTGGTCCGCGACCAGCCTTCCTGGGCTGTGTAGGGCGCGTCTGGGACAGGGTGGTCCGCGACTCAGTCCCACGGGTGGGCTGAGTAGGGCGCCCTGATGGACAGTGCCATGTTTCCGTCCAGCCTTGTCTACAGTGTCTGCTTCAGCCCTTGCCTGGATGTCTTCCTGTCTCTGCCTTGACCTACGTCCTCGTCTGGTTCCTGAGCCTTCTGTCCTGTTGGGCCCTGGAGTGGCCAACAGGAGGGATTCGTCCCACGGGCTCTTGAGCTTCTGCCAGCCGAGGGGGCTTCGGATGTGAGTATCCCAGCATCGGAGTTCCTGCTCGCCTGGACCTTTCCTGTGTCTCGCTTCAGCCCTTGTCCTGATGCCTCCGTCTTGCTTCAGCCTGCTTCTGCCCCGTCTGATGTCTTCTGTTTAAGGACTCTGTCTGCCCTCGCCTCTGTCCGGCCTGCTGCCCATTGCCGTGCCCTGCGGCAGGTCCGAAAGGGCCGGGAACAGTCGGAGGACCGTTCATTAGTCAACTTCCCCGTGTTGGCTACCATGGGCATGCAGGTCCGGCTGAGGGTCGGACTCCCTGCTTCTGTTCCTGCCTGCCTGGCTCACCATGCCTGCTCAGCTCACCTCCCACGGTGTGGCCTTGGGCTCCTCCTGGGGTCCTGCCGTGGCCCAAGGGCTCACCACCCGCCCGAGACGACCGCGCCCGCGCGCGCTCGTAACACCCTCTCTCGTTGGTTCTTGAACCAATTGCTCCATAAAGCTATCATTTATTCCATCCAGGAACGTTATCTCTCTAGCGTGACCCGATGATACATTTACCCAGTCTATATTGGGGTAATTGAAGTCTCCCATTATTACTGCACTACCAATTTGGTTAGCTTCCCTAATTTCTCTTAGCATTTCACTGTCCGTCTCACCATCTTGACCAGGTGGACGGTAGTATACCCCTATCACTATAGTCTTCCCCGACACACAAGGGATTTCTACCCATAAAGATTCAATTTTGTATTTAGTCTCATGCAGGATGTTTATCCTGTTGGACTCTATGCCATCCCGGACATAAAGCACCACACCTCCTCCCGAGTGCTCCTCTCTGTCATTGCGATATAATTTGTACCCCGGTATAGCACTGTCCCATTGATTTTCCTCTTTCCACCATGTCTCTGAGATGCCAATTAAGTCTGTCATCATTTACTGCTATACATTCTAATTCTCCCATCTTACTTCTTAGACTTCTGGCATTAGCATACAAACATTTCAAAGTTTGTTTTTTGTTTGTATTTTCATTCTGCTTTTTAATTGATAGGGATAAGTTAGAATTTTTTAGCTCAACCCCTTCCACTCTATTGCCAGTCCCAGAGTTTGACCCCGTTCTCAGTATTGCCCCTCATACAGGCTCCCTCTGTCCTTCCTCTCTCACACACATGCTCCCTCTCTCTAGTAGACATACATACACCCTCATACAGGCTCCCTCACTGTCTCACACACACACACATCCCCTCATACAGGGTTCTTCTCTTTAGCATACACACCCACACAAGCTCCCTTTCTCTCTCACGCATACATCCTTACACAGGATATCTATGTCTCTCTCTCACTCACCCATTCACACAGGCTCTGTCTCACACATACACAATCCCTTCACACAGGCCAGCACCCTCACATACACATGATCCCTTTTCATACACATGAGCTCCCAATTTCTCACACACATACACACTCCTTCACAATGTCCTCATATAGGCTCCCTCTCTCTGAAACCCACACTCAAGCATTCCCCCCCGCTCTTACCTCCCATGCTCTCTCTCATACTCTCCTGCTCTCTCTCACCCTTTCCTCCCCCACACCCCCTCCCCTCATATAGACTCTCTCTCTCTGAAACCCACACTCAAGCATTTCCCCCCTCCCCCCCGCTCTCTTACCTTCCATGCTCTCTCTCACATCCTCCTGCTCTCTCTCCCCCTCCCCTCCCCCTCTCACACATCACACACATTCTCTCTCACCGGAGCCTTCCATCTTTGCCACGAGCGGAGCACACTCCGTTCGCGGCACACTGGGACTTCCATCTTCGCCGCGAGTAGAGCACACTCCGTTCGCAGCACACAGGGGCCTTCCATTTTGCCGCGAACAGAGCGCCAGGGCCTTCATATTCACTGCAAACTGAGCGCATACAACGGCACACGCGGAACATGCTCCATTCGTGGCATGCCGGGGTCTCCTCTGCTATTTTCTGCACAGAAAATGGCAATTCTGCGCAGGGGGCAATTCTGCACAAATTCTGTGCTCCCCAGTAGCGCAGGATTCCCCCAGGACTAAATTATGCTTTCTTTATGCAGATGATATTTTTCACAAATTGAAACTTGCTCACCAAAATACTTTGAATTTGGGAATAAAGTTATCAGATTCATAGCTTTAAAATTAAGAAAAGAAAGCAGATGAATCATATTGTGCAAATAAGGGATAGATAGAGAGGTCTGCTATTGAGGAATGTGGAGATCTGTAGCAATTTGCTCAATTTTTAAACGACTTATATGTTTGTGACACTTCCATTTCTGAATCTGATATAGACTCTTATTTGGAGCATGTTGATTTGTCGCAAGTCTTTCCTATGGTATAATAAAGATTAAAACAGGGAAGTTTGGAATTTGAAGCATCCCAAGCTATTTTGAATTTGGAAGTCAAGGAAAGCCCCAGGGTACCATGGGTTTTCTGGTAAATTCTATAAGGTTTTTTGGGAAGTGTAGGTGGGTCCATTTAACAAGTATGTTCAGTGCTTTGCTTAATGATTGTGGATTACCTCGTCTATGACTATGGCAGGGATATCTGTACTACCTAAAGAGGGGAAGGATAGTACTCATTGGGCCGGATTTTAATAGCTACGTGCGGGCGTAGATTTGTGTACGCAACCCGGCGTGCACAAATCTACGCCCGATTTTATAACATGCGCGCGCAGCCACGTGCATGTTATAAAATCCGAGGTTGGCGCGTGCAAGGGGGTGCACACTTGTGCACCTTGCACGCGCTGAGCCCTAGGGGAGCCCCGATGGCTTTCCCTGTTCCCTCCGAGGCCGCTCTGATCCCCTGGCATGGCCGCTGTGCCGGAGGCCTCAGTACCGCCCCCGGACCAGCGCCCCACCCACATCCCCACCCCCTTTCCGCCCCTTTTTCAAAGCCCTGGGACATACGCGCGTCCCGGGGCTTGCGCGTGTCGCCGGCCTATGCAAAATAGGCTCAGCGCGCATAACCCCCCTGCGCGCGTAAATCCAGCCTGATTTACGTGCTCAGGGCTTTTAACATCTACCCCATTGTGTATCATACCAGTCTATCTCTTTGTTGAATTTAGACACCAAATTGATAGAGAAAATCTTAGCATTTAGGTTGGGAGAGATAACTTGAATTGGCCACTGCTGGAAACAGAAACTGGGCTTTATGGATCTTTGGTCTGACCCAGTATGGCAAATTGTCTGTTCTTATGCAGTGTATGAGGACCAAGTGGCATTTATTATTAGGAGATAAACTGATGATAACGTTCATTGAGTTTTGCATTTTATTTGGCATGCTAGACTAGGAAGGGCCTCTCTTAGTTATTGAAAGTAGATGCTGAGAAAGCTTTCAATAGGGTCCATAAAGCTTATGAACCACTTGGTTCATAAGCTTTATGGACCACTTGGGTTCATAAGCTTTATGAGTCCCTCACTGCTTGCATCAAAGTCAATGTTGGCTATTCTCCTTCCTTTCCGATTGGCTGGCGTACTAGGCAGGGCTGTCGACTATCCCTGTTTGCTTTAGTTATGGAGCCTTTTTCAGAGAGAGTTTACCAGAATTTGATATCTGTGGTCTTAAATTATATTCAAATAAATTCAAGATCTCTTTGTTTGCTGGTGATCTTTTATTTACCTTGGCTGACCCCTTGAATTCTCTTATCTCTTTTTTTCAATGAAAAAAAAGAGATTTTTTTTCATTGAGGCTTATTTGGTAGAGTTTCTGGCTTTAAAATGATTATGGATAAGTCTGAGATCGTATTAATCTTTCCTCCCATTGTATTTCTACTTTAAAAGGACATTTTTAATTTCAATGAGCCAAAGGGCACATTAAATATTTGGATATCCAGATTTTGGCTGAGGTATTCGTTAAATTATGCTCTCTTACTTAAGACTATATTTTTGGACTTGGAAGTGTGGTTTAGTTTTCATCTTTCTTGGCTGAGTAGAATTGCTGCAATAAAAATGCTGTGGCTTCCTAAAGTATGCTATTTTTTTTCAAACCTTGCTAATTGAAATTCCAGATAAGCTTCTTAAGTTACTGCATTCGAAAATGTTTAGACTTATCTGGAAATGTAGATCTATTCATGTGGCCAGAACAGTCTTATTTCAAAATAAAATCTGCGGGGGTTTGAAGTGTTCTCAAAGTGAAACGGTTGCCGGGTAGATTTTTAAAGGGCCATGCCTGCGCCCATAAACGCGTGTATCTCGCCGCGCGCAAAGATACGTGCTATTTTATAAACTATAATATATCTGCAGCTTTATGCACGTATCTTACACATACTTGGGGAGGAAGAGAGAGAGTGAGAGATGCTTTATAAGGCTCAGCCTGATACTCAATAAATGGACCATTGTAAGGGGACACTTTGATTCGGGGCGAGTTTTCAGGAGGTGAGTTAAGGTTGGGTAGAGGTGTTACAGACACATTCAGAGGTATTCATTGTAAAATTGACATCAGTAAAGAATTTTAGACCTTATAAGTAATGAAAATTCAAACAAGAGGAGTTGGTTTGTACACTGCAGTCTCTGCTAGCTGCATTGTACAAATCACTTATAAGGTCTATTGAGTATCAGGCTGAGCCTTATAAAGAGTCTCTCTCGCTCTGACTCTTAAGTGTAGCATGTGCTGCTGGTCCTGCCCCTTTATTCTTTTGGATTGGCATTGTAAATTTAAACTCAAGCAGGGTTATGTACAGAGCAATTGCTGTTGGATAACATTCCTTGGAAAGCTCTTTTAAGGCTCATTTAGCTCTCTTCTTGAATAGTCCCTTCACCACATTCTCTTTAAAAAATTGGGATTGGTGAAAGTTTTCATTAATTGATAAAAAGGATTACTCTCCTTTAACTTTTATTTTTAATAAGAATTTATTTTTTTGCTGGGATTACATTCCCAGGTATTGAGGAGGTGGGAACAGTTGGGCCTTTTTCAGGTGGACCAGCTGGGGACTCAAGGTAATTCTGTTACGTTTACAGAGCTGTCTGATAAGTTCTCCCTAATAGAAAAAGATTTTCGTATATGCAGTTTGCTATTACCTCTCTAATGGGGGTGTTCTGTCTGATCTTATAAAGGGGAAATCATTGTTTGAAAGTTTTTGTGTTCTAATCCTCAGAATTCTAAAGACCTTATTTCAAAGCTTTACTCCTTATTGCATGTAAACCCAAACATATTGTAGTCTGGGAGAATGATTTTGGGGAAGAAATTGATGAGGACAACTGGGCAAGGTGCTTCTTGAGCATTAAGAGTTGTATGTACTATTTCATCTCTGGTTATGAAAATGGCTATAAGGTACCTGAGAGATTACGTTGGATCTAAGCTGAATTCTTGTTGTAGGCTCCTTTTTTCACATCTGATGGGCTATGCCCAAAAATTCACATACATTAGGATATGGTGATTTTGCTGATTTTTGAGATAACGTGTTATAAAGTGATGAAAGATCCCAAAGTGTTCTTGTTGGGTATATTGAATTCTGATATTCCAGTAAAATCCTACAAGTTGATCTTACAAATTATTGTCACTGCAAGGTGTGAACCTGCCTCTCATTGGAAGAGTTCTGGATTACCAGGTGATTCATCTTTTCAGTGCCACATTTGGAACATCCTCTATATGAGATTCTTGACAGCTATTAAAAATGATACTGTTTCCAAATTCAAGATATTATGGGACCCTTTGAATTATGGTGTGCGATGGGACCTTAATGTTTTTCTTTCCTGTTTCTGTTTTTTATTTGTTTTAAATTTGCTGGATTGGAGGAGGGCAGGGGAGGCAGGAGGGAAACTACAGGGCGGTTAAAATATTCTTTGTTATATTTGTAAAAGCTGTTTCGAAGGTATGTTTCTTTTGTGATTCTGTGCGATATTGCTGTTATTGGCTTAATAAATATTTGAAAAAAAATATTTGAAAAAAAAAAATAGCAGCAGCATGGCCCAGCGAGTCTGCTCTGCTTTTCCCACTTACTAAGGCCGATTTCGACAGGTTCACACCGCTTTTTCTCTTGCTGGGGACCCGCCAGCCGCACTATTCTCGTTGACACATGGCAGCGCAATAGCGCTCTTTGGTAGTGGCACCTATGGCCATAGGCACACTTCAGCTCTGCTTGAAACACTGCACTAAAACAAGGAAAATTGTGGCCATCATCTTTCTGGAGAGGGTGCTGCATTCAGCTTTGGTTTTTCCATGTTTTCCCTGGACTCGTATTTACAGAAGCAAGTGAAAGCATACAGCTTATATTCTGGAGCTGTCTGCAGCCAGACTTCTGTCCTAGGGCCGCAATGCACTGGTGTTTGTTTTAGCCTAACATCCTACCTGCTCAATTCAGCAGATCGTAATCTTTTCTGGAAATCGAGAATGCTGTTTATACTGGCCCCACTACATGTCCCCTCCCCCTCAGCCAGGTCTGTGTTATCAGCAAATTTAATAGTCTCTTCTTTGCCTTAGTCTCCGATCATTTAAATGTTATTTTATTTTATTTACATGTGTTATTTTTATCAATACATTTTTTTTTATGTATTTCTGTTTGCCTTTCCAGAGTAAGCTTGAGGCATATTTTAAGAATTCAGATACAATAAGTCACTACCTTCAAAGGCAAAACATCAAATGCTTATAAATCAACAAATTAATCCATATGGTATATGAGGCAACAGGAAATAAAATGTCTTGCCCATGGAGATCTAGGGGGAAGTAGAAGAGCAGTGGGCAAAACTAAAAGAAATATCATAAGGGCAACTAAGCTTTTTGTTAAGAAAGTAAATAAAGGAAAGAGGAAAAAGAGGCCACTCTGGTTTTCTAAAGAAGCAGCTGAAAAGGTAAGGGAGAGAAGGTTAGCGTTCACAAATGACACGAGATCACAGAAAGAGCACAGGTAAACATCTCAGGAAAAACTAAGAAAAGCTGGGAAAGGAGACAGGAATGCAAAAATTCAAATAGAAGAAAAATAGCAAATACGGTAAAACAGGGGAACAAGACTTTCTTTAGATTAGTAGTGACGGAAGGAAGTGCAAAAGGAGAAATATGTAGAGGCTGATGAGAAAAAAAGCAAAACTGCTTAACAAATATTTCCATTCACTGTGGAGCGGAAATTGCGATAAACTGCCTATTACCATAAAACACGCCCTTTTTTCTACCGCAGGCGATATTTAGTGCATTTTGATGAATCCAGGCCTTAGTTTGGTTTCACTCATTTTTATCCGACTGCTCTCAATTTGTTAATATTTCAGGAAATAAGTCTCATTTGTTTGGACTGGATACTGGTGTGCCACAAAGGTCTGATTTAAGTGAACTCCTTTCTTTTTTATATATCTTTATTTTCAGTTTTTCCAAAATACAACCATTCAAAGTAACATTTGTGAAAACTGTATGTGTTACAAACATCTTTAAGTGCAATCCTTTTTAATCTTTACATGTTACCATTGTGCCAGTTTTTAGCTAATTTGTCAGTTGGCTATCGTCTATATGCAGATAATATCCAGTTTTATTTACCTGTTTCTTCCACTACTTCAGATACATTAGAAAGAATTTCCAGCTGTGTGTCTGCTATTAAGAATTGGCTTACTGAAAATAGGCTTTTGCTTAATGTTAAAAAAACTGAAATTTTGATTAGGGGCTCCGAGCCTCGTTTGCTTTTTCTTAAGGCTTGTCAAGTGGGGAAAAAGCTGATTTTGCTTCACTGGCGTTCCGCGACCCTCCTTCATATTGGATGTGGAGAAACTCTTTCCATAAATTGTTGGAGATGGAATGTTTGGCATCTAGATCATCACCTCTACATCGTCGGAAAGTTTTGAAGATCTGGGATCCTTACTTACAGTCGCTATCTCCCAAAGCTCGGAGCTTGATTCTGAATGACTGATGGAGGGCCGGGGATACATGATTCCCTGTGGGCGGTCAGGTGACAGCTTGTACAGCGCCTCCTCCACCTGGAGATGCAGGAACTCAGGAGCCGGGGTGGGTGGTCTGGGAGGGGGGGTGAGGATTACATATTTGTAAATAAGTTGAATTTTTGTTCTTATATATTATACTTCTGGGCGGTGGAAGTGTCAACACTGCCTGGGTCAGATGTTTTTGCAGTTTGCTCAATAAAAATCGTTTGACCACAAAAACTGAAATTTTATTTTTGTCTAGATATTCTCCAGTTTATCCCCCACCATTTTTGCTTTTTGAAAATGTTCCTGTAGTTATATCTAGGAAAGTCCAGAATCTGGAGATTATATTTGAGTCTTCTTTATCCTTTAAACCCCAGGTCTGAAATTTAATTTGCTACTGTTTTTATAAGCTCCGGCTACTGCATCAAATTTAATCCTTTCTATCGGAGGATGATCTGAAAACTGTAACCCAGGCCTTAATAATCTCATGGGTGGACTATTGTAATTTCTTATATTTAGGCCTTCCCCAGTCTACCTTTAAGGCCTTACAATCAATACAAAATTGCCACAGCTTGCCTTATCACTGATACCAAGTTAAGGCCTGAATTTATCAAAATGTGATAAGTATCACATGCGATAGCAAAAGGGGCATGGTTTATGCTAATAGACAGTTTATTGCAATTTGTGCTAATTACCTATGTGAAAAGCTGTTAGTGATAACAATTTCAGACTTTGCAATGAGTGAGAGTGAGAGAGAGAGAGTGAGAGAGAGAGAGAGAGACTAGCTGTAATGTCCTCTCCCTAGATAGGTATTTGTATCCATATGGGAGGCCCACATAGTAACTCGAGGTGAGGTTTAGGTATTAGTGTAGGGGATTAGGGGCCACTTTGACATTCAACGTGAGACGTACGAACAGAACAGTGGTCTCTTGTGAAGATTTGATGGCCTACAGAGAGAGGAAACTCACTCCAAGATGAGATTTGTGCAATGTTCTCTCCACCTAGCTTGATGTTACAGGTAGAGTGTCCAGCTTGGCTTATTCTGTTTTCCTAATAGGAGGTGTATTAGTGTTTAGGGCCTGGTTTATTAGTTGTATTTCTTAGATAGGATTGTTACTGTTTGAGTGTGTTCCATAATACAGGTGTAACTTTGTGTTGATTAGTTTGTGTGCATTATTGCAGATCCTGAGACTATGTTAGTTACTATTTTTCTCTCCATTTCTCCAGGATTGCATGCAGAGTGACTTTTTTTATTTTCCATTCCGGTTTCTGTCTCCATATTTATAATTTGTGGTCTTTCTGTACTTGGTGAAGGTCAGTTCTGTGTGTGTGACCGAGGTGAAGTATTTTACCAGCATGTAGGCAATTGTATCAATCTTTGTTGTGTTTTCTCAATAGGACATGCATTAGTGGTAAATTACTGTCTTTTCATAAGGAGGGCTATTGTACCTGGTAGTAAAAGGAAATTGTTTTGCTTTTACTGAGATGTCATCAGAACCAGAATATCTTTTTTGTATGGTGAGGTCTATGGGTAATGCCCTAGTTCTGCTCTGCCTCCATTGCTGGAGGTCAAGGGGGTTCCCGTGGATGCAGAGTATATGTTTACATATAGCCCCATGATGGTCACATGTTCAGTGTGTCACGCATGTGAGAACCATCTGTCAGGTGTGTCTCAGCCGAAAAAAGGTTGGGAACCACTGTCCCAGAGGATAGGTGAGATAGGGGAGATATGATAGAGACATTTATGTTTGAACATTTTTATTCAACAAGAAGAAATACTGGTGTACAAATGGAAAGTTTCATTTTCACAATAGTTGTACAAATGTTTTAATATGGTTCAGTGAGGGGTTATGTAGAGACATTTAAACATCTCACAGGTTTCCATTCACAAGAAGCGAGCCTCTTTCAATGGAAAGGAGATTCTGGGTTGAAAGTGAAAAAGGGTAGACTCAGGAGTAATCTTAGGAAATATTTCTTTCCAGAGAGGGGAGTGGATGCATTGAATGGCCTCCCGTGGAAGTAGTGGAGAGAAATACAGTATCTGAATCCAAGAAAGCATGGAATAAATTCAGGGGATCTCTAAGGGAATGACGGGAATTATAAAGCTAAATTAATTGGGTGGATGAGCAGACTAGATGGGCCGTATGGTCTTTTTCTGCCATCATGTTTCTTTGTTTCTTTATTTATGATGCACATCCACATCCAATATGAAGAGAGCCTAGGACAGGACTGGAACTCTGTACCAAGTTCCTAGTCTGTAAATTTGGCTGTAATTAGAAATTGTATTTGTTTTGTTATGAATGATGTATTTTTGGATTGTATTCTGTTTATTGATGTATTTTACTATATGAATCATATTTAATTTTTAATTGTCAGCTGCATTGGGTCCCATCTTTGGGGAAGAAAGGTGGTATGAAAGCCTGAAACAGGAATGGGTAACACATCTTCTGTGACTCAGTCAAAAAATAAAAGCCGGGTTTTTTATCGGAGCCAATAATAAGCTGAAATGACACAGAGGACCTAGCGAGCTGGTGTCATCTTGGTGAGAGTGGTTTCCATGGCAATGGGAGTGAAAGCATTATCCTAAATGAGCACAGATGTGTTTGATCGCTTTGCCTTAAGTTACCTAATAACTGGGGCTGGGGGAATGGATTCAGTCTCATTTCCCCAGTAATTATACGAGCGTTGCATACAATGAATGCTCTCGTCAGCACTGTCTAGACTCCACCAAGACAAAAACGTAATACAGAAAAGGTAAGCTGAAAGCTCAATGTAATTATTTTTCTTCTTTAATTTAATTTTTGGGTGAATTTTAGTGCTTATGAAAGGTAGCAGACTGACAGCATTGGGAACTGAGTTCTTCAGTTTATCCCCAGAACAGTTACAGCAGAAGGAGCAACAAACTTCACAATCACACACTCTCTCTCACTCTCTCTCTCTCTCTTTCTGTCCAGTCTTGTTCTGAAGGTCCACCTCTCGGAGTGAGGGTAAAAAAAGGTCTCTCCATGCTGTTCCATCTTTAACCTCTCTGCTGATTTTGTCAGTATTGATACCAATCAATGCCGCTTTGTGATGATGGCTTTTGGCTATTGGGAAGTGGACTAAACCACCAGCTGCCATTGAAGCTGATAGATGCAAACATGGAAGCTTTAGGAGTTTTTGGAAAGGTTTTCTGTAGTCCTATGTCATGGTCAAATCTCTTTTGAAGAAGAAACATAGATATTGCTTGAATGGAAGAAAGATATTCCTAATTTCATAGATTCATATGTAAAGGATCCTTACATAAACAGAATAACAGGTTGAGTGCACTGAAAATAAGCAGAGAACTTCATTACTTAAATAAACTCTAACAAAAAATCAGCAGCATTTATATTACAAAAGAGAATTTAATAATCCTCCGTTGACAAGCAGAGCTGAATTAGCCATGACATGTGGGTGACGGCATCAAATGGCCCCTTCTCTCGTTGCTGATAGA
This sequence comes from Rhinatrema bivittatum, assembly GCF_901001135.1. NCBI lineage: Eukaryota > Metazoa > Chordata > Amphibia > Gymnophiona > Rhinatrematidae > Rhinatrema > Rhinatrema bivittatum. The sequence continues at coordinate 96,424,091 of NC_042622.1, read as the reverse complement.
GCATGTGCATGGGTGCTGCCTCGTGAGCCCCTCAGTCTTTTTTCATCTGAGCTCCTGCATAGATGTGTTTTCTCTCTCTTAACATCTCATTTTTCTAACTAGCGTAAGTTTTTTTTTGTGTTTTTTTTTAATCTTAACTCTCTTGAGCTGCCACTCAACAGCATTTTTCAATGCTACCAAAATACAAAGATTAAAGTTATCAAATTGGGTGCTAAGAAAGCTTCACCCAGAGGCTTCAAGGACTGTGTATGTGGCCTGTTTTATGAAAATGTATTAATTATTTTAGGAGGTTTGTAAGTTTAGGCTTTTTAGAATTGTTTAATTTTTACTAAGTTGATTTTACTGTTTTTAATGTGTATTATTTATTATTGTAAACCGTTATGATGGTTTCCAAAAGACAGTATAAAAAATCCAATAAATAAAAATAAAATAAAATAAATAAATAACCGATGACCATGACATTTATCGATGTCTGGGCCAGACCATGATGTAGCTAATTACGGCCGGATGTCATGAGTGCCAGAGGAACAGGGCCTGGAAGATGGAGGAACTCTGTAGGTCAGTGAACAGCATGAGGCATTTCTCCTCTTAGAGTGGGGCCTCTTTGGCTCCATCTGTGTTCCATCTCCATCCCAGATGGAGATGGAACAAACAGACGTCACAGTATATATAGTCCTACAGTGACATCAGTCTGCCAATATTTTCTGTCTCCAGCAGATGGTGGGCATGCATCTCTCTTTTGGGAATTGCTTCAGATTTTAGAAGGAGAATTTAAAAAAGGAGAATTGATTGCCCCGTTCTCCTGAGGTGATACCAAATGGTCCCTCCCCCAGTTGAGAATTCCTGAGTGATTTCCGTGGTCCCTCAGATGTGTGTCTTGGTCAGGTGGCTGTTTTTTCAGCCATCGTGGACTTAGCTGATTGTACAGCTTAAAGGCTGCAGATGCAGGAGGCCGAGCACGATGGTGACAGTAGATGCCCTCTCCGCAGCTGGAGACCATCTCTGTACTCAGCCTGGAAGGGCTAAGCTCAGGTAAGTTAAAAAAAAAAAAAAAGAGATACCTTACAGAGACAATGAAGAAGGGTTGTCAGGGATTCCCCTTCCCTGGTATCCGAGCTCGGTGCATCATTCTGATGTCCATCCTGCCTGAGGGAGGTCCAGGGACGGGGGCAGCCTAGCAGGTTGAGCAGCCTCTGAGGCTGCTCAACCTGCTAGGCTTTTCCACTGTGTACTACATGGTAGATTGCGACAGTGGCTCTGAGGCTTTTCCACTGTGTACTACATGGTAGATTGCGACAGTGTTTTTGCGCTCTTTTGCCTGCGGGTTCAGCTGCCTTCTATAGAACGTCGGTTCAGTGGTGTGCGTCCAGGTTGTTTGTACAGGTTTTGGATGCTTAGTTGAGTGTTGCTTGGATATCCATGTTAAGTGGCATCCGACTTGGACGCGTGCTTATCCTGTGCACACAAATTGGGCGTATGTTTGTGTGCACTTAAGTTGAGACACCTAGCCTGTGGCACCTAGTCTTTGGACGCCTAGATTTTGGACGCATATATAAAAAAAACCCTAAAACCAAAATATATATAATGGCGCTTATAGCTAAGAAGCCTGTGTCTTGCCTTGTGCGCCGCCTGTCATACTCGGGCGTCTCAGCCTGGCGGGCCCTCTAACTTGTGACAGTACTATTTAGAGGTTTAGGGAGAGTTAACTTCCTCTGATTTTACTAACCCTAGTTCTTCCCAGCCTGATAAGGTTATGGGTAAAGATGTGTCAGGAGAAATGCCTGAAATTGGAATTCCCTTGACTGGTTCCTCAGCAGGGGATGGCAGTTCAGTGGGCACCATGGATCCTTCTGCTTTTCTTGGGTAGAATTCTTTTAGGGATTGCAATCCTTTCCTCAGGTACAGTCCTCAATCCTTTCAGGTCAGATCCTCAGGTGATGGCCTCTCCCTCTTCTGGTACTACGTGTAAGTGCCGAAGTACTCCTTGACCTACAGGTGTTCCTGACAGTAATCCAGAGGGCACTGAGGATGAGGCAGATCCTGACTCTCTGGAGCATGGGGAGATTCTTCTGGGATTAGAACTATATAGGACTATGTTACGGTTCTTTCTTAGAGATGGATTGCCGGCTCTGATTTCCCAGACATTGAAAATGCTGGGAGTTCCTGGAGCAGATTCCATGTCTGAGCCGAAAAAAAAAATCCCATTTTGGTTTCTTGTTTTTTCCCGGTTACGGAGGCTATTCTAGAATTGATTAATTTGGAATGGGACCCCCAGAGGCAAATTTTAAAGGGTGTTGGGCCTTTGAAGGCCTGTACCCCCAGATCCAGTGGCGAGAGAGCGTCTGCGTTTCCTGAAAGTGGATGCGCTTGTCTGTACTGTCTCTAAATGGAAGACTATCCCTGTGGAAGGAGCAGCGGCCTTGAAGGATGTGCATGATAGAAGGAATGAGGCCATCCTTAAGCAAGCATTTGAAGCAGTGGCAATGATTTTGCAGATAGCTTCCTGTTGTTCCCTGGTGGATCGCTCGTGTTTGCTTCTCTCTCAGGAGGTTGATGACTCTGGAGTGACTTTCAGGGAAGTTATGGAATCCGCCGCTGCTATCTTAGCAGATGTGGGCTGCGATTTGATCCGCACCTTGGCTAGAGGAGTAACTTTCATAATAGTGGCTAGATGCCAGTTATGGCTGAGAGATTGGTCATCCGATGTGACCTCCAAAACCAACCTTATGAAATTGCCTTTTAAAGGCTCGCTCTTGTTTGGGAGCGAGTTGGAGAATCTGGCCAATAAGTGGGGCAAATCTCCAGTTCCTCAATTGCCAGAGGATAAGAAGCAGTTGCTGCACTCTTTGGTATGAAGGGGTCATACCAGGTGTTCCAAGCATTTTCGTCCCTTCAGAGGAATGACCATTCAGAGGACTCAGCCTTTTGGCAGGTCCAGTCCTTTCGTCCCAGACAGCCCAGGGGCTCCGGTAGTGCTACCTCCTTACCCTACCAATTTAGGTTTACCAATCAACTCCCAGGAACAGGAGATAGAGGGACACCTCTCTCTTTTATCAGAGATTAATATATTTATTATATTTCTCAAGTTTATTGTTTTATGTTTAATGAGGAATGATGATATTTCTGTTTTTCCATTGTTGCAGTTTCCAGTTCAGTTTTTGTCTGCACATTTCTTTTTATATTCTCTTTATTTTGTATTTGGTTAGGTATTCTGGTAACATGTAGTTTCTGTGTAGGCATCTATAGCAGCCTGGTATGTTTTGTTTCCCAGTAGGAGGTATATTGGTGTTTTAAAGCCTGCTGAGTTTTTATATGTAGTGTTTTGTTTTTTTAAATTTCGATTTTTATATTCCGCTTTTTACAGCACTTCAAAGTGGATTACATTCAGGTACTTCCCTATCCCCAGAGGGCTTACAATCTAAGGGAGTTATTTACTAAAGGTTTAACTCCTGCGATAGGATGTAAATTAGCTGGAGGGGAGGAGTCGGCCACGGCACCCCTGCCGGCGATAATGTGAGGAAGAATGATGAATCCAGCCCTAAGTTTGTACCTGAGGCAATGGAGGGTAAAGGGACTTGCCCAAGATCACAAGGAGCAACACTGGTTCATAGCCCACTGCTCTAACCACTACGCTACTCCTCCACGCCTTGTTACTGTTTGAGAGCTGGCAGTTATTGCTATTTTGGTATAGGAGATTTACTATACTAGAATTGTAATTTAGTTTACTCATAGCTTTCTGAGGGTCAGGCCTACATCTGGGCTCTTTTCTTAGCACCTTGCAGCAACAAGAGACACCAGCAGTGGCTTTTAAACTTTTAGGAACGCTTTTCGGAGAACATCTGTAATCGTGTTCTTCCTAGCAGCAGCATGAACTCCGGAGAGTGGCAATTAAGGGGCAGCTTGCAGAGCATGGATAGCTGGGATCTGCTGTACTCAGTTTCCCCATCTTTGATTACTTTAAGCCTCTGTCTTATCCCCAGGCTTCTGAATGAGACACTGAATGCACTGAGCACTGGGTATGACTCCCTTTGAATGTTGTGAGCAGCAATAGCAGTGATGGAGCTGTGGCAGCCAAGGTAATTAACTGAGCTGGTTGCCCACAACCCCATCCTGTGGGAGCTGGTGCATTGTGACAGGCTCGTGTATGTCTTCACCCCCTCTCTTCCTTTGCTTTAAAATTGGAAGAGATGCGTGCGGTGCTTTCACTGCTTCCCTATAGCTCTTCTTTTGATCGTAGGAGTCCTCCCCATGTCTGCACTGCCTGCTCCATGAAGGCTGGTGCTCCACACAATATTTCTGTTAATGGAGCTGTGCTTTGTGCTTGAAAAGGGTGGGAAACATTGGTGTACATGTTGTAAGTGATATTTTATACTTCGGAAGCCTGTACTTTGAATGTTCCTTTCCATGTGAAATCTTTTCTTAATTGTGTGTGTGGAGAGGGCACAGATCAAGGTTATAAAGTTCTCCTAGGGCACCCAATACCCCCCCCCCCCCTAAGGGAGAGGGTGAAGATTCAGGGGGTGGAGGTGTGTCAAGTTTTAAAGTTTAGATTGCTGGAGAGGGCTTGGCCTTTCTTTGGCAGGCCCGGCACAGAGATTGCATGAAGGGGGGGGGGGGGGGGGGGTGGCACAGCACAGTAATTGTTCACACAGGACAGCAAAAAAGCTAGCGCTGGCCCTGGTCCTTGTCATCCCCAGTGAGGATCCCAGCAGAAATTAAGTGGTCTTTCCGGGGGTTGGGTAGACCCAGATGTCGTGGAGACTAGAGATCTCCTTCAGCTTCTGCCTCATCAGGTTGCACACGAGCAACGGATGCGGCCACTCAAGGATGGAGCAAGGCAAGGCTGGACGCAGGAACACAGGGACAGAGTAACCCCAAGGAAGCTGGCTGTCAACAGAATGTCTGCTTCAAATCAGTCTTCTGGAGCTACGTGCAATCAGACATGTATCGGGAGCTTTTTCAAATCTCCTTCAGGGAAAGAGAATCTGATCATTCCAAACCAACAACCAAACAGCGATGTTCTCTGTCATGGACCCTCTGCCAGGAAGCCCTGAGAATTTGGGAGCGGGTTTTCCTGCAAGCCCATACTTTGAATCAAAACAAACGTACGGCAATATTCAAAGCCATCTAACTCCAGCTTACCCAAGTTATCCATCTAACTCCAAGTTATTCATTTAAATGTTTAGATTTGATTATTGACCTCTCGGTGTTCATTAGCAGTAAAACCTTTGCTAAAATGTTTGATCAAAAAATCAAGACTATTTGTGAGGCCTTTTCTAATGACGCTCAAGAAGCTCCACCTGATGAAAACTTAGAAGCATGATAGCAGAAAAAGACCGTATGGCCTATTTAACCTGCCCATCCGCCCAATTAATTTAGCTTTATAATTCCAGATACTCCCTTAAAGATCCCTTGTATTTATCCCATGCTCTCTTGAATTCAGATACTGTTTTTGTCTCTGCCACCTCCACTGGGAGGCTGTTCCATGCATCCACCACCCTTTCCATAAAGAAATATTTCCTTGAATTGTTGGGAGAAATCTGAGTTTGTGTCCAAAGTAGAAATAATTCATATAATTGTAAATTTAAATAGTTGCGCAGCGATCTAGTGACTTATTTGACAAAACTGGTAAACTCTTCACTTGAAGAAGGTGTTCTTCCAGATCGCTTGAACAAAGCTTTTGTACCTCCTATAATAAAAATAAAAAAAAAGTGACTTAAATGATCTCTTAAACTATCATCTGATTTCATTGCTGTCATCTCTTGCCAAGATAATTGAGAAGTCAATGCTAAAGCAATTGCAGAAATGTTTGCTCCTTGACAGTTCGGATTTTGTCGCAGTTATAGCACCGGAGATACTTTTGTTAACAAGGTTGGATCTGTTCAGGCACAGTTTTGAGATGCCCAGCAATCTCAATAATATTGTTACATCATCTTAAGAACATAGGAATATCTGGTCATGTTCTGCAATAGTTTACCTATTTTTTATCTAATCAAATATACCAAGTGAAAGTTGGGAATGAGATAACAGATTGACACCATATGACCACCGGAGCCCCTCAAGGGTTAGCACTATTTGCCCTTTTATTTAATGTTTATCTTCACCCAGTCTATAGCCTGCTCGCCAGGCTGGAAGTAAGCTACAGACATTATGCAGATGATATACAGTTCATTGTACCAGTAATGACAAGCATTGCTGATGCATTAGACTTTTCTGGTCATTGCTTATGTACTGCGGCCCCGGGTGAATGGATGCACATCAACAAATTGGCTATTAACATTGGAAAAACAAATATAATAATATTAAGTAAATTTCCCTCAGATGATTTCCCTACTCTATTCCAGTTTGAGGACCAGTAGCAAGAAATCTAGGAGGGCATCTTAAGCCTGAACTATCATTAAAAGAGCTGATTAAACTGTAGTGACAAATGCTTTTATTAAATTACGAACATTGAATAGTCTAAAACCATTTTTGATGCCTAATGATTTCCATACCATTTTACAATCTTTGGTAATTTCCAAACTAGATTACTGCAGTGCACTGTGTGAGATTACCAGCTTACATTTATTTATTTATTTACTCCATGCTCACACATAAAACTTTGAAGCAGAGCAGAATAATATATATACATATTCTTAAAACATAAACAATAAAAGAACAGAGTGATAACCATGCAGATGTCAATATTATGTCAGAGAGACTTAGAGGCCGATGTTAAGCGCTACTTAGCCCGATAAGTAGCAACTTATTGAGCTAAGTGTCTATACGGTTATCTGGCTAAGTAATTAGCTGGATAAACGGTGGGTGGGAAATTTGCATTTCAGGAAGGAGTTACTTATCGGATCAGATAAATTATACCTGCTCAATAGCAGGTCTAAAGTTAGCTGGATAAGACTTATCCAACTAACCAGCGATTTCTTCAGGGATATTCAACAGCATAGCCCTATGCCTCCTCATTACATTATTTTTGAGGTATTGGTACTGACTTTGTTTGATTTAGAGCCTGATTCATTAAAACATTTTCCCCAAAAACACAAAATGGGAAAAAAGCTTTAGTGAATTGGGCCCTGAATACTTTTAAATTTTACAGGCATAAACAGAAAGATAATTCAAAAAAGCAGGGATGTTTTAACTATTAGGCAGACTAGGCTGTTGCCTAGAGTGTCAACATTTGGGGAGCAGCACTGATGCACAAGCCATGGCTACCTCCCTGTACAGAGCTGAAGTAAGAAGCAGCTGTCATTGCATCTACTACTACTTAACATTTCTATAGTTCTACTTGACATACACAGTGCTGTACAAACAACAGCACACAAGAGACATTCCCTACTCAATAGAGCCTACAATCTAATCAAGACAAACATACAGGTCAAAAGACAATAGTTAAAATTAATAAGGCTGAAGGTGAACAAACAGGCTTAAGATTTAAAAGCAACTTCAAAAAGGTGGGTTTTTAGTTGGGATTTAAACAAGGTAAGAGAGGGAGCATGACGCACCAGCTCAGGAAATCTATTCCATGCATATAGTGCAGCCAGGTGGAAAGCACGGAGTTGGGAATTGTGGTAGAGGAGAAGGGCATAAGTAAGAATGACTTGTCTGATGAGTGGAGTGCACAAGGAGAGGTGTAGAGGAATTACAGAGTGAAGGCAATGCAGTGACTTCAGAAGAGGAGTTATATGTGACTTTGACGAAAGATAAGTCGCGCAACTGAATTTAGAATGGATTGCAGTGGAGAGCGATGGCTCGCTCTGAGACTTATGAGGAGCAGGTTGTGAGACCTGCATAGGCCTGAGGACCCCCCAAAAAGCTGTCTGCCTCTCTTACTTCCCACGCCTTTACCTTCTTCCCAAAAAGACCTGCACAGGGCTAAGGTGAAAAATTACAACTGGTCCCTCCCGCCCATCTTCCTTTCAGAAGGGCCCAAGCAGTCCAAAGAAATAACAAGTGGCTGCCATGTTGCAACCTTGTGCTGAGACAAAGCAAGGAAGAGTCACAGAAGCTGCCTCCTTCCCCATTCCTCTCTCTTCCGATAGGGCCCTGCGGGACTGAAGGAAGAGCCAAGCCACCAGACACTGCATTTAGCTCCATCTCTCTCCTAATAGGGCTTGCATGGGGCTGAAGAAAAATGAAACCACCAGATACTGCCTTCTGCCCCATCTGCCTTCTGATAGGGCCCCTGAGGCACCAAAGGAACTGCTGAACACTGCCTCCTACCCTATCTACTGCCTGCACAGGCCTGGTGGGGCAGAAGAGAGGAAGAAATGCTGCTGCCTACCTCTGAGTCTAAGAAAGGAGCAGTAATCCTCCCTCCCCTGGGCCAGCAAGAGAATGGTTTGGTATTTTATAACTTGCTTTTCCTGCCCCAGTGCCTTTCCTCTCCCTCCCCCATGTTTCAGATCAGTGCAAGGGTGTTCAGTTCAGAGTTTAACAGTCTGCTTGGAGTTAGCAATCTGTTGATATTTAGGAGAGTTGTGGGTGGATCCTTGGACCGGTGGCAGATGACCACGCCCCCAGGGGAAGATCATAAGAACATAAGAAATTGCCATGCTGGGTCAGACTAAGGGTCCATCAAGCCCAGCATCCTGTTTCCAACAGAGGCCAAAACAAGGCCACAAGAACCTGGCAATTACCCAAACACTAAGAAGATCCCATGCTACTGATGCAATTAATAGCAGTGGCTATTCCCTAAGTAAAATTGATTAATAGCCATTAATGGACTTCTCCTCCAAGAACTTATCCAAACCTTTTTTGAACCCAGCTACACTAAATGCACTAACCACATCCTCTGGCAACAAATTCCAGAGCTTTATTGTGCGTTGAGTGAAAAAGAATTTTCTCCGATTAGTCTTAAATGTGCTACTTGCTAACTTCATGGAATGCCCCCTAGTCCTTCTATTATTCGAAAGTGAAAATAACCGAGTCACATCTACTCATTCAAGACCTCTCATGATCTTAAAGACCTCTATCATATCCCCCCTCAACCTCACCAGTGATCTTAAAGACCTCTATCATATCCCCCCTCAGCCTCACCAGTGGTCCCGAGAGGGACCACTGGTGAGGCTCAGAGTATGGAGACAGACACACACTAGTTCTTTTATTAGACAGTATACTGAACCACCAGAGGTGGCAGTAGTGAGCTGGAATGCCCGGCTGGGCTGTAGTCCCTCAGATACTGGAACAGCGATCCCTGGAGGCTGAGCTGTAGAGAAACTGAAATATAGTGAGTAGGCAGGGTATGCAGAGTTCATGTACTGAACCAGATGGTAACACTCACACAATGTCTCATAGAAGCCCAGGAGCTGGAATGTATAGGCCCTCGAGGAGCGAGTACCTGGTTCCAGGGAAAGCTCTGAGAGAGCGATGGTAACTCACAGATGTAGTTGGCAGTGATGACTTCCAGGCAGAAGAAAGTACCGAGTAAGTCTGGGAACGAGGGCCCTCGAAGAGCGAGTACCGGTTCTAGACTGTCACCTGAAAAACAAAGGAGGGAGCGAGGCCCCCAAGGAGTGGGTACCCCTAGTAAGTCCGAGGAGGCAGAGTAGCTTAGGTAGAGTAACCCAATGTACCCTAACCCTTGCTAACTCGCTCTGTTAGCAAATTCCAAGACCTTATATATCCGTCGCGGGTGACGTCATCTTCGGGGAACGCCCCCGAGGTTCGGGCCATCGCCGGTACTTCAGTCGGGGCCACGCCGCACACGTGTCCCTAGGCCTCCAGGAAACATGGCGGTTTGCAGCGTCCAGCCGGTCCGGGGACACCGGAGGACTCCTGAAAAAGAACGCCGCGGCAGCCAATCTTCCCGCAGACAAAGAGGGAGGTGCCAAAGAGGTAAGGAGGGCAGAGAGAGGGCATCGGGAACCGACGGACACAACAAAGGGGAGAAAAGAGGTAGTGATGGCAGGAGGAACAACAGGGCTAGAAGCCACCAATAGCTGGCACAGCTCTCCTGCCAGGCTGAAGTTAGGAAGAGAGAAACTTGGGGAACAGGCAATAAGATCAACTTTAATTTATATATTGATTGATTTTTTTAAATGATTTGACCTCCTATCAGCATTTCTAAGCAGTTAACAATAAATACATCAATAATCAGTCATATAATAAAAACACAGTAAACCTTCAAAACAATACTAAAATAATAAAAACGTATATAGACAAATGTAGGTAAAATATAAAACCAAGATTAAAAACACAAATGAACCTTAAAGCAATATTAAACATAGTAACATAGTAATGATGGCAGATAAAGACAAAATGGCTAATCCAATCTGCCCAGAAATGTATTTATGGTAGTAACTGCCGCTTCGTGCAGGTTACCCCCATGTGTTCTGTTAAGGGTAGCAACTGCTGCACCTTGCAGGTTACCCCCATTCTGTTAAGGGTAATGAAACCTGCTCCGTGCAGGTTACCCCCATGCAGAAATGTTATACCATCCCTTTCTTTAAGCCTTTAGGGATCTGCAGAGTTTGTTCCATGCCCTTTTAATTCATTAACTGTTCTCATCTTCTCTACTTCTTCTGGGAGGGCATTCCAGGCATTCATCACCCTCTGCATGAAGAAATATTTCTTGATATTGGTTCTGAGTCGTCCCACCTGGAGTTTCATATCATGACTCCTAGTTCTACAGTTTCCTTTCCAGAGGAAAAGGTTTGAAGTTTGTGCATCGTTAATACCTGTCAGGTATCTGAAGGTCTGTATCATATTGCCCCTGCATACAGTGCAACACCAGAGAAAGAGAAAAGCTGACATATTCCAATAACTAATCGCACTGATCCTGGTCTCTTTATCCCACATTCTTCATGTTGATCTTCTAACTCCTTTATCAGTAATTTGTCACTTTTGGAAGATGGGACGAGTGGACACAAGGATTGGGTCAGGTGGGAGGGGAGGGAAGACTCAGGTCATGGTGGTGGTGGTGGTGGTAGTGGTGGCAACATGAGGATTTAGGGATTTAGATGAGAGAGGATGGAGACTATGGGGAGCAGGGATTGGGTGATTGAGTAGGGCTGAGACTGGGGTTGGGTGGGACTAGTGATCTGAGTGAAGATGAGAGAGTGGGAATTCAGAATCTCATAGATTGGGTAGCAGTGTGGGAGAGCAGAAACTAAAGGGTTAATGGGAGAGAAATAGTGAGGGCTCAGTGATTGGTTGGAGTGTATGAATAGGGAGTGATAACAGGGCTGGGGATGTGAGATGGGGGGAAAGGACTGGTGAAGAAGTGAAAGATGAGGAGAAAGAGAGGCCTGAGGAGGGAGATAAAAATGGGAGTTGAAAAGCTAGTAAGTAGGCAAGAGATAAAAAAAGGGATATTGATAACTGGGAGGGGAAACGGGGCAAGATTCAGGTGGGATGCAGGAGTAAGACTGTAGATAGGGAGGGTGCAAAACAAAAGATTTGGAAAAGTGGTGAGGAGGGAAAGGTAAAGAAATTGAAGGTGAGCATGAGAGGTGGTGACTGGAAAGGATGGGAGAGTTTGTGAGGGGGAAAGAGAATGGTTGGAAGAATGAAGAATGCGATGGTTGGAAAGAGTCAGAGTGGGGAGTAGAGATGATTTGATGGGGGTGGTTTGAGAGAAGCAGAAAGGAGGTGGCTGTGTGGGGGAAGGACAAGGAACCAGACTGCTGGAGAGTGAGGGAAGCAATCCAGTGATAGGGAGATGGAGGGGAGATGTTGGGGAGGTGAATGGTTGGAAGAAGGAGAACTGAAAAAGGAGAAGGAGGGGTGATATCTAGCTATCAGTAGATAGAAGCAGAGAAGAGAAAAAATTAGATGAAAGGGCGAGATTGAGGTAAGAGACAGATGCAGAAGAGAAAGTGAAGAAGGGAGGATAAGAAGAAATGAAAGGAGATACTGATAAAGGAGTTAGAAGATCAACATGAAGAATGCGGGATAAAAGAGACCAGGATCAATGCAATTAGTTTTGGAATATGTCAGCTTTGGGAATGTGTTTCTCTTTCTCAAGCGTTGCACTATATGCAGAATCTGGCTTCTTGGGGTTTCCAGTTCAAATTTTGTCCTCATGTTTCTGTTTCTAATTTGTGGTCTCTTATTTTGTGAGGGGCTTTCCATGTTCTGCATATATGGGGAATTCTGCTAATGTGTATTTTCTGTGTAGGAATCTGTCACAGTCTGGCTTGTTCTTGTTTCCTCATTAGAAGGCATATGAGCTTCCAGGGCCCAGTGTAATACTTGTCGTGCTACCATTTCCTAGTTAGGGCTATTGCTTTGTGAGTCCTAGGAGATGATATGGCAAGTTTGCTGCATAAGATCTGAGTGTTTTTTTGCAGGGTTTCCAGTAATGGCTTTCTTTGGCACCGATGCATGTCAATATAATATACATGGCGCAGTAAACGACTGTTTTACCGCAGAAGACTGTACTACGATTGTCTCTTTATTTTTGTGCTGTTGTAAATATCCAGTTCTTCTCCTTTTTCATGTGCAATAAATCTGGTAGTGAAAATGCAGGAAATGTATTCATACTAATGCACAATATTAATTTTCAAAAATTAATTGTACATGTATGTGGGGAGGGAGAGGGTACAAGGCTGAAGGTTTGCCTATGGCATTTAATACTCTTTCACTGGCCCTGCAAAAAAGCCTGGGGTAGGCACAGAAGATCCGGAGCTGTGAAAACCAGAGACCTACTGGGGTCAGTCTATGGTATTGCAACAGGAAAAAAATTGGGCAGACTAGGTGGGCCTTGTGGTCCTGATCTGCCATTATGTTCTGTCTTTCACCCAGCACCGAGTGGTCATTCACTGGCTGTTAATTTTCACAGAATGGAGGCCTCATGCCTCGAGCTAGCCCTAGAAGGAGAGCGCCTATGCAAAGCTGGAGACTTCAAAGCTGGAGCAGCCTTCTTTGAGGCAGCAGTGCAAGTAGGCACGGAAGATCTGAAAACTCTTAGCGCCATCTACAGCCAACTAGGCAATGCCTACTTCTACCTAAAGGAATATTCTAAAGCACTTGAATACCATAAGCACGACCTTACACTAGCAAGGTAAGCCTCGCTCTTCTCTGACTTATCTTCCACCTTAGCTGAGAGAAAGGCAGTGAACGCTGTACTGAAATTTACTGTATTATTAATCTAGTTTTTACAGCAGTAGCCTCGACTACTCAATCCGTTTTAGCAAGGTATAGGTGGATCTTCAACCCTTCTATCTAAATAATCCAGTTAATTTATCTATGTGTCTGTTTCTCAGAGGGGTGAAAAACACTCATACAAAGAATGTTTTGAGGCTTCAGTCTCCATATGCACTCATCAGATTTTTCCCTATGCCGTACTGAACATGAGCACTCATTGTGGCACGACATCAAGGATGAGGGAAGAAGTCTTGGGATATTGGCTATGATACATGAGGCAAGCATAGGAAGGCCCAGGCCTTAGTAAGAGTAATTATGAAAAGCAAAACACTTTGGGGTCAATATACAAAGGCATTTAATGGGAATCCGCCCAAGTTATCTGGCTAAATGCCAATGTTTTGAATATTGGGGCACTTATCTGGCTAGAGTTTAGCCAGGTAGCTCATTATCCAGCTATAATATAACCAGATAAAAAAAAGAGGTACTCCAGGATGGGCTTAACTTATCTGGCTAACATAGCTGATTTTCATCTGTATCTGGCTAAGGGCCTGATCTACTAAGGCTTTTCTCCCATTCTGTGTTCTATTGAAAAAAATGCTTAGTAAATGAGGCCCTAAGTTATCCGGCCTCGTATGACCAAATATCTAAATATCTTTAGACCTAACTAGCTTTTTTCAAAGGAATATAGTTGGATACGTGCCATGCTGACTTAAAAAAAAATAAGAGTATCTTGCAAGCCTAGTGGCCCAAATCAAAGCCTTCCATCCATGCCACAAAACAAGGGCCTTACCGGGCCAAGCCTCCACGCCCCAAACCCCTCTGACATATCAATGGAGAAAGCACTGGCTGGGATCGGGGTAGGAGCATAACACCATCCCAGCAGAAGATTGAGAGTTTGAAAGATACTAGGAAGGTGGGGGGGTTAGGTTTGGGGTGGGGGTGGGGGAAGTGCCGGGGTCTTGAATCTTGAACATTTCTGTGGGTAAGGGAAGGGGGGAGGCCTGCCCCAGATCCCTTACATGGATAGGAAATTGATATCACAGGGGTTTGTGAAGGCTCAGCCCGGCAGGGTCCTTATCTTGAATCTTGGGTGGGAGGACTTTGATTTGAGCTGCTAGGCCCTTGAGATAACTATTTTTTAAAGTCAGTGTGGCATTTAACAGGCTATATTCTTTTGAATATAGTCAGTTAAGTCTAAAGTTGTCCAGCCTTGTGTTACTGGATAACTTCAGACTTAATTGGTTATATTCAAAAGATAGTCAGTTAGGTTTAAAGGTAGCCAGAGAACTTTATTGGGGATATTCAACAGAACATTTATCCTGCTGAATATCTGGCTAACTTTAGCTGGATAACTTATCTACTCACCAGCTTCCTGAATATTGCCCCCTCTAAAATTAAACATGAAATCAATTTATAAAACGGGAATATCTCCTGCTAGTGAGGAAAATATTTTAGCATTTTTTGGACTATAATTCTGCCACTCTGGATACATGAAACTGGAGGTGCTATACATTTTTTTTAAATTAAGAAATCTAAAAAACCTCATTAGAAGTAATGTAACTTAATAGTAGGCTTTACTTATTTCTTGTCTCCATCAACTTAAGAACTATAGCAATGACTGAATATATCCAAGGATGTTCCACAGTACTTATGCTGTAGATCTGTATCTACCACATGCTCATCCTTACTATCCATCCCACATTACCTAATTCCCTAAATTAGAGTTATATCTAGCTTATGTCTGATGTACTGATGGCATATAGGAGAAGAAACCTACCTTCTAAGATACAGTAGGCAAGAATGTTCTAATAATATTCCCCTCTCATGTTGCAGGACCATTGGAGATCGTATTGGAGAAGCAAAAGCCAGTGGCAACCTGGGCAATACGCTGAAGATATTGGGACAGTTTGACGAAGCAATTGTCTGCTGTCAGAGACACTTAGATATTTCTCAAGAACAGGGAGACAAGGTACACGGGTGTCCTGCTTACAGTGCATTTGTTGCTTGAAAACATTTTCATGTCCATCAAAGTGCACAGTGGGCTGTTCTTGGTTCTGTCCAGCACCCTAACATTGGCCTTTGAAATTGTTGGTACTTCTGCTCTCCTAAGCATTAAGGACTATTATGTGTTGTCAATGAACTACTCTACCATCCATGTCATGGGAGGCCACTGGCATTGCCTTGAATACAGAGGAGGTCATGTATCCTCCTTCCCATAGCGTAGATGCCATTAGGGCTCTCATTTTAAAGCAGAGGAGTTAAAGGTGAACAAAAGCAGGTTCAGGAGTAAAGAAATTTGCACCTCCAACTCGAGGCTTATTCAAATGTATCTTGGTCAGCATTTTTCTTTGTCCAAATTTTAATAAATCTTTAGATAGCAATTTCACTATCACCCACTGTTTGCCAAACAAAGGCTACAGTTTATTTTTGCAGAAATCAGTTAGATAGTGTAATGAGCAATTGTGTATGTGTGTGTATAGATATAAATCCACAAAACTAGTGATTGAACCTCAATATAAATTATCGCACAATTTTTCTTTCTTGAAGCATTTCTTAAATATGATTCCAAAAACAGATCTGTGACCTAAATAAAAATAAAACCAACCATGCACTCTTCATCCATATCCCATTCATATACCTTTTTAATCATACCCAAACCTTAAAACAGCATCCATTTATATGAATAATACAAATGGTGCACATTAACATTACTGATGCTACATTAAATTAATATTCACAATGTAAACAAATATTATTTTGACCTCCTTATTTCTCAAAAGAAACACAGCACCCAATAAGTATACGGCAGCATTCTTTTTCAAATGGCTCTGCCCATAGCCACAGAACCTTATTTCATGAAGCGAGAGTCAAAAAATCAATATTTATTTTATTTTATTTAAGTTTTTTTATATACCAACATTCAAGACAGTAGTCCCATCATGCTGGTTCACAAGAAACAGGGGTGCAATAAACTTTACAATTTGAACAATGGTGCAGAAAAGCAGTTACATGTAACAGGGAATCAATAACTAGGAGTAAGAAGGAAAATGAAGATCAAATAATTATATATATATATATAATAACATTATAAGAGGTGGCTATTAATGCTATTACTAGCGAAGAATGTTGATTGAAGGAGGTTAAGTAATGTTGGAGTTAGGAAAGGCCTGCGTGAACAGCCACGTCTTGAGTCTTTTCTTGAATGTTGAGATGCTGGGTTCCATTAGTACAGCATCTTTTTCCAGGTATAAAATGTGACTTCTCTTATATCCACAATGATAGAGAGATTAAGCCCCCAACTTGCTTGCACAGCTTTATGCGAAACTTGACTCTTCATAATGCCCTCTTCATTTTCTGAACATTGTGTTGGACTCAGTCTCTTGATAACACCCCTGCCTGTAAATATAGATATATATTGTATACTTGGTGTATACCTATATCTGTCTATAAGGTGGTTTCAGGGTGGTCGTAAGTCACAAGGAATATAATATGGCAGTGTTCAGGGTTGGATTTTTGTGTTTGCCCATAGGTGCATGCAATAAAGTCAAGCGTTACTATGGCATTTCCTGGCTTTTGATACTTTTCACTGTTGTGGCCTTTTTCAATAATTTCCTTTTTTTTTTTTTTTTTTAAATAAAATCTTTGTTCTGAATAGGGTTAGAGTTAAGGAGAGAGAGAGAGAGAGAAAGAATAACATATATTCAGTAGCTCCTATTACTGATCTTGAGGTCTGTTCACCAGTCTAAAAGTGTTTTGTGGTAACCTGGGAATCCCAAGATGAGAGATACCAAGGTAATCACATGAATGGTGCTAATGTTTTTCTCCGTGTCTTCATCTTACAGGTGGGTGAAGCTAGAGCCCTCTACAACACTGGCAATGTCTATCATGCCAAAGGAAAGCAGTTGTCTTGGAGCCTGGCCAATGTCCCTGGGGATCTTCCTCATGAAGTCAGAGAGACGCTACAGAAAGCTACAAACTTCTATGAGTGAGACTGATTTCAGCTTCTTCAGGAATATGTCCTGATGTGGACAGGCCAGATAATACAGAAATATAGTCGCTAATTACCAGTAGAGGGTATGAATGTTACTCCACCAAATTGCTTAGAATAGTTGGGCTGATTTATTAGAAAATAGCAAAATGTACCTTTGCACACTGAGCCATTTTGCATGGATTCTACAATACAATGAGTACTCTTGGACTGCTCTCCTCTTCCCCCTGCCCCCTGCCCCCTGCTTCCCACCCTCCAGCAGTGATCTGGTTCAGACATATTAAGAATGAGCTTGTCCACATGGAGGAAGAATGAACCAGATAGAGGTCCCTTGTGGAGAAGAAGATCTGTGTCCAAGACCATCAAAGTGCTTTGTCTCCTAACCAGGATCATTAAGCATAAAGTGCTATCTATTAACCTGCAGCAAATGAGCTGCAGTACTCCAGTAATGTAAACCATCCGGATTGCCGGTAATGTGTTTCTTTACCATCCAGTAAAGAAACACATTACCAGATGGCCAGTGAACTGCCGCTGAAGCATAAACATACAAATTTGGCCCCATGACGAAGGTTTCAGCCAAAACACGGATCATGTCGGGCAGTTTCGCATAAAGCCTCTTAACATGCTGGGTCAACCTGTTGCCGCTATGTCACCTGTTGGCTGATGGCTGTCACCTGCTGGCTGATGATATTCAATTAATACTACCCATCGACAATACAATTGAAAAAACATTAAACATAGCTAACATGTATCTAGATATCATCAAACAGCTACTAAACCAAATGGAATTAGTTATTAATATAGAGAAAACAGAATTTCTACATTTAGAACGAAAAAATATAGAGACCATTCAAAACCCAATCACACTCAAAAACAACCAAAAAATAGAATTGGCAGAGAAAGTACGGAACCTTGGAGTGATAACTGACACGGAACTAAGCATGAAACAACATATATCCTTAAAAGTAAAGGAAGGATACGCCAAACTCATGATTCTCAGAAGACTAAAACCACTACTAACAACTACCAACTTTCGATCAGTGTTACAAGCCTTAATTTTCGCAAGCACTGATTACTGTAATGCGCTACTACTAGGCTTACCTTACACCACAATAAGACCACTCCAGATACTACAAAACACAGCTGCAAGAATTCTATCTGGTAAAAGTAAAAGGCCACATCACTGAAACCCTAGCTGAACTACACTGATTACCAGTTGAGCAAAGAACACAATACAAAACATTATGCACCATACATAAATTAATACATAACGAAAAAGCAGAATGGCTGAACACTGCCCTTCGTGTACACGTACCTCACAGAAACCTGAGATCAGCCAACAAAGCACTCCTAACTATTCCCTCAGTCAAAACAGCAAGACTAACTCAAGTAAGGGAAAGAGCGCTATCCTTGGCAGGTCCTATACTATGGAACACCATGCCTTTAGAGATCAGATTACAAAGAGACATCAAAACCTTTAGAAAAAGTTTTAAAACATGGCTCTTTAAACAAGCTTATCACAGACAAGCTTATCACAAACAAGCTTACCCAATAGAGAATAGAATCCAGGGAAGTGTAAGGTGCGGACAGCAGAACATTGACACACTTCACCTTAATCAATATGTGTGTATTTTATTTTTTCTCTCACCTCTAAAGGAGAAGACAGAATTACAATTATAAATCTAATCTTGTATTCAAAATCGATACAGATAGAAATGGACATGATTCATCACATTTACCAAATAATAATTTATTATAAAATTATGTTACCGAACGTTGATGGCACCTGTTTAATTGTTATAAGTTGATACATTTACCTACATTATTTTATGTGCCTTATTGTAAACTGTTGTGACGGTATCCATCTTAACGATGGTATAGAAAAGTTTTTAAATAAATAAATGTTTCTCCGATGAAGTTAAGTAGCTTTAATTTCAAATAACAAGAAATAGAAGTGCTATAGTTTTCCAGAAAAAATTCAAATGGAAGTGCTATATTGTTCCTGAGAAAATTTTAAAAGAATTTTAGGTTATTTGCAACACAAGTTTTGAAAGCATGTTGCACTAAGCATTATAAAAATTGCATTTTATGACCTATGATTCAAACATTGACAGAGGAAATAAGTTATGCTATTCAGCATTCTCGATAATGCCCAGTATGAGGTAATTTAAATGACATAAAAAATGTTTTTGGTCTTATATTAGTTCTGGAATAATGGCGGTACATTAGTCCCTTTGTTGTTATTCATATGATATAATTATGCCATGCTGAAAGAAGGCCATGTTATTTAGGACATATCTATCAATGACGATTGCATCAGGCCATGAGCTCATCCTTTCCTTTAATAAACTGCAGGAGGAATTTGTCCCTGGTGAAGGAACTGGGGGACAGAGCGGCACAAGGTCGGGCCTATGGGAACCTTGGAAATACACACTATCTGATTGGAAATTTCAGCGAGGCCATCACCTTCCACAATGAGGCAAGTCTTCACCATGTCAACCAACTTAGAACCTACTTGGATCCTACTCTCTGAGTGGCCACTATTGCTGATTCTACTTCACCCTTTATTGACTTTACGAGATTCCCATTTATTTAGCACCCCTCCTACTCCTGCCCCCACCCCTACTGCACAAAGAAAAATCAAGCTAATTTTCACCTCCTCTCACCAAAAATTAGTTTTGCACCATATTAGTCCTGGAAAAAACTGTGAGTTGATATTTTTTACTGGGCAGCTGCAATGAATGATAAACACGGGCCCCTTTTTTGCTACTCAAATCTCCACCCTAAGAGCTCTTTTCCATTTTGTAGTGTTGTTTACTGCTTAGGCCTCCGAGCTCTAAAGCTTGAAAAACTAGGCAAGGGGTCAATTAGGATTTCATTTTTGGAAGTCCAAAAAATCCCAAGGTATCCAAACTGTAATGGATTCACTTATTTGTACAAATCAAAGAGGAATCCAAGTTCCCTCTCCTCCAAAACAATACACACGAACACACAATTTTCTTAAAGAAGAAATCTGAAAATTGTTCCACTCCTTGATTGTTGCAGGTTTATGAAAGTATATTTAAAAAAAGTCTTTTCAAATCGATGTTCTCTAAAACCTTGGCCAGAGCTCCCATTCTCACCTGACAGATGGTGCAACTTTCTGCCAGTGAGGATAACCTTCCCAGGCTCAAATTAAACCGTCTGGAGTTTTAGGGCCAGATTAATGGACGAGATCTCACCTCAAAACACACAGCCTCCTAATGAAAATGCAAATGAAACACTTTCTGCACAGCATTGATCCCCAACCCACTGCCTTTTCTTAAATCCCTACCCAATTAAGGGACAGTTATTGGCCAAGCAGTGCCACAGTAAACTGCTGTCTAGCACACCTAGCAACGCCGCAGCCTACCCCAGCATCTGTGCCAAAGACGGAACCTCAGACCATCGCTGCAGGGAATGAGGAAGATGGAGAGGGGAGTGTGGGCAAGAATCCGGAGACGGTGACTGCTCACTTATTCCCATTTCCCGCACAGATGGAGCTCCAAGCTGAGCAATCACTGGCATATTGCATAGTCTGTTGGTGTAATTAGGAAGGATATAATGTACACTAGAGTTCAGTTTTTTCTTTATGCCTTAACCATCTTCCCTGCGCCCTCATCTCCCAACCAACCAGGATCCTTGGCTTGCTTTCCTGTCTCTTTGCATGAAGTGTGGTAGCTAATTAACTCCCATTTTCGGTAGGAATCCCATGCTGAGCCACTGCCAGAGATGCTAGCTGTCCTAGGTTTGATTAAAGGAAAGCAGCGATGTAGCTGATGTTATGCCTTTGGTGTAAGTGTAGCACAGCAGAGAGAAAAGAGGTTCCCTGAGAGGATCGGGAGCGTTAATTCTAAAACGATACTTTGTTTTAGGACTTTATTACACATAAACACAGAATAAAGGCAAATAAGGAGCTTATTCTTTCTGCTCTGTGCCTGTGGGGAAAAACGTCTTTATTGAATAAGACCTAAACACTGCATGGCCCATCCAGTTTGCTCATTTTCCCTTCCTGCTGCAATACTGCAGACCTGGCTTTATCTCCAGCTCTGTTCCCCCCCCCCCCACCCCCCAGGTTAAAGATCCACTGTGCTTGACCCTAGCTTTCTTGCATTGCTATATTCTATTCATTATAGTGTGTTTTTTTAAATTTACAGACATATCTGTCCAGACCCCTCTTTAACAGCTCTTATCCTTTTGGTGTAGCAGCTAAGAAACGTGTCTAGCCCTCTACTCAAAAACATGGATGGAAAATGTCCTTTTGAAAAAAATATTAAGTAGCATTCTTTCCCTGGTAAAACTTCAGAATGCAATAACTTAAAATACAAAAAGCACAGGTTTCCTGCAATAAGAATTTTGTAATCTTTTTTTTTTCCCTTCCTTTCCTTTCCAGCGTCTTGCAATTGCTAAAGAGTTTGGAGATAAAGCAGCTGAGAGGAGAGCTTACAGTAACTTGGGCAATGCACACATCTTTCAGGGAAAATTTGATGTGTCTGCGGAATATTACAAGTAAGTTCCCCACGGGTCTGGTCTGTCACAAGCAGCAGAGCTATCAACCCGCTATGGGTTCCACTTTGAATTTTATTCCTAGGCCTGTATTTATTTGATCTATGTACTGTATTTATAACAGCAGTACAGTCCATGAAACATGGTCTTCATGTAGTTTTTGCCTTTGTCAGTAATGCGGCATGAAAGATACAGTCATTTTGTTGTTGTAAGAAACCTGTCTCTTGTTTCCATTCAGAAAAACATTACAGCTCTCCAGGCAGCTGAAGGACCAGGCTGTAGAAGCCCAGGCTTGTTATAGCCTTGGAAACACCTTTACTCTACTTCAAGATTATGAGAGAGCAATTGAATATCACCTGAAGCACCTTCTGATAGCACAAGAACTGGGAGACAGGTAATGTCACCCTCCTGGGGCAGTGGGAGTGATGAGGAAGGGTCTTATGCCAACTCCTAAAATCAGTCCAACTTCATTTGAAGGGTTCTGCAGCTCTTTATCAGTGGAGTTGCTTGGTTGAGTCACAACTTGCTGCTGTCCACTCATCTTGGCCACGTCAGCTTCTTGGCATTTGCGGTGTGCTAGTCCAGGGACAGAGTCTCATTAGTCCCGAAGGCTTGCATCTTGAAACATTCCTTATTCCACTAAAGCTATCGCCTCACTCCAGCTCGTTTGCTGGTTTTCTTTGAATTGATTAATTTTTTTCTGGCAGACTAACCCTCCCTTCTATATGGGCATGCATCCTTTTTTAAAGTGAGTAGCTGTTGTGCTGTTAAGTTTAATACTCAGCAGAAGCAGAGTTTGGCTTTGGTATTGCTGACCCCCTGAAGTAAAAGAGGAGCACTGGCTTCTGGCTGCTGTCCTTCACAGCTATGTCCCCTTGTTTCCTGTCTTGGTATGGTCTCTGCCACACACCCAGTGGGGTTCTTCAGTATCATTAGCACTAGATTTTACAGCTTTAGCTTTAATGTTTAAAAGAGCACAATATGTGCATATATGGCTCATCCGCTAACACTGAAAGATATCAGAAAAGGAGGAGAAATATTATACTCTTGCATTGTCTCTTGAAAAAGCCCTTGAGTGTGCATATTCTTTGCCACTAGATGGCGCACTGATATTAGAATTAGCAACGTTGTTTTCTTCCTGTAGAGTTGTGGCATGAACAATGAACAGATAGAAACTGCTCATGTTGCACTGGATTGCTTCTGTGTGGGATCTGGGAAAAGCATTTTCCATGGCGTCAGATTTTGTTTGGAAGACACAGTTGGTTCAAGGAAAACCAGCAAAGTAGTGAGGGCAGAGGTGTCGGACATATTGCTGGATGGTTCTGCATTCTATGAAACAGCAGCAAACCTCTGTCTTTAGTCTACTGCACCATCAACGGGAGCCGATTAGCCCCAATAAGGTTCTCAACTCAGTCCTTGGGGCACACCCAACCCGTCAGGTTTTCAGGATATCCACAATGAATATGCATGAGATAGATTTGCATGCATTGCTTCCATTCTATGCAAATCTATCTCATGCACATTCATTGTGGATATCCTGGAAACCTGACGGGTTGGGGTGTGCCCCGAGGACTGGATTGAAAACCCCTGACATAACAGACCCCAAAGAAGAGTCTAGCAAAGAAGATCAAAACAGGACAGCTAAATGCTGTAATGCAGAAGAGAAAAGCAGGAGCCTAAGGTGGAAGAGTGTGCCAAGGCAGAATTAAGTTCAGCATGCTTCTCCCCTCCTCGCTCCCCTACCTCCAGCCTCAAAAACAGAGTGTGAATTATAGGGAGTTGGTGTGATTAGAGTGGAACTGCACTCGTAGCCCATCAGCTCTGGGTACCAGATTCCCAGGTACCTCCACATCTGCTGGGAATAAGTGGCAGCCAGTTGGAAGATGCTGGTGGGAGGTTATGGGGTTGGTCAGAGATCCCTGCGGCTCTCCTCTGAAGGGGAGCAGACGAAGCATCTGCTGTCTTCTGAGGGCAACAAACTGATCTAAGAAAACAAAGGTTTTAAATGCCAAAGACAAATCAGTGAGCAAAGAAACAAATTCTCCTAGAAAAACAGTGCCAAAGGAGAGAGAAAGAATTCCCAATCTGTTAACTGTGAGGTCTTGGCCACTGCAGTATTTAAGTGGATATTTGGCTCAATGGTTCCGCAGTTATGAGTTAACGGGGAGAAATACAGGGGTCAATATCCAGCATCTTTTCAATATTTTCCCCACTTATCCGGCTAAAGTTTAGTAAGTTATTATCCATCTAAAATTTGGCTGGCTTATGGAGAGGCATTCTGGGAACATTCCTGGGCAGAATCATGTTAACCAACCAAGTTATTCAGCCAACTTAGGTATTCAGAATTAGCCGAATAACTTATCCAGCTAACTCTGTTTGTGCTTTAGAGTAGTACTAACGATAGCCAGATAAACTTACCCGGCTATCTTTAAAATAGCTGGCTGTATTCAGTAAAGCAGCCACAGCACTGACTATCTCTTCAAAGTTAGCCGGGTAAGTTTATTTCCTGGATCTTATTCGAATGGGGAAAACCCTTTTCAGGCTTTTTTTTAACTGAAGATGGTTAAAGATCGCCTCATGGGCAGCTTGCATCCGTCCATCCGTCTGCGTGACCCAGCATCAGTGGAGAAACCAGTGGATGGATTTGGAAGAAATTTGAGACGTGAGAGGAAGACCCTAAGAGGAGCCGAAAACAATACTATGGGTGCTCCCAGGCTCAGACAGAAGTAGGAGAGGGGGAGGGGCTGTGGGTTAGTGGGGAGGAGAGAATGCGCACATTGTGGGGGTGCTGGAGGTAAAGAAAGCCTTTGGAAATTCTGTGCAGTCTGAGCCTACCTTCCCACTCTCGTTGACTGTGGGACTCCTCTGGCATTTTGGCAGCAGAATGCACTCAGTTGGGTTTGGGAATGGATGGGATTAATCGGCCTTTGTTGGAGAACAGAAGCCTGCTAATAAAATGCACTTTGCTTCATTTTTATTTATTCATTTTCAGATGTATTAACCTTCTTTCCCCGAAGGGCTACAAAGCAGTGTCCAAGAGCAGTAACCAGCGAGCACAATAATATGCAATGTCACAACAGAGGCAATAAAACAGCCTAAGAAACCCAAAGGCGGAAGTAAAAACAAAGGGGGCCCTTTTGAACAGCCCACGATGCCTGTGGGGGAGCACTTTCAGCCCAGGTGCATCGTGACCAGTTGTCATGGGGAGGCTGCCTGCGCTGTTTCCCTTTGACCATCAGCAGCCACGGATCCACATGCGCCAAAGGCACCCGCGTACCTTGCTCCTGCCGTTTGGAAAAATCGCACCGACCTTAAGCACCACTCGCCCGATTTGCCCAGTTTTTTAAAATTGCCCATCCTGGACCTGACTGAAAGCTCACCAGACCTGCATAATGCGCGAACTCTGAGCTGGGTTAATAATGGGGGAAGGGGCGTTCCTGAGAGCGCATTCAGCTCGGGGGGGGGGGGGGGGAAGGAACGCAACACACGTATCCGACCTGTCCACCAGTGCGCATGCTACTTCCCGGCCAAAATCAGCCACCAGCTAAAGCAGATGCCGAGCACGTGGCCGCTTTCAGCGCTCGTACTCTACGTTCTCTGTGCTGAAAGAGGCCGCGTGCCTTACCCCGGTGAGGACTGCTTTGAAACTTTACCGCACTAAAATGTAAAGCGAGTGTCTAGAACTATTAAAATGGGTTCTCTTCTTTTGTTCCCCCCCCACCCCCACCCCCTACCTTTGCAGAGTTGGAGAAGGAAGAGGGTGCTGGAGTCTCGGAAATGCCTATGTATCCTTGGGGAACCATGAACAGGCCCTGTACTTTGCAAGCAAGCATCTGCACATCTCCCGAGAGGTACGGCCGGCCAAGCGAGGCCAGACCTCGAATGCACGGACTCGGGGAAGGTATTCAGTTGTCCTGGACATATTAATGTCCCAGCGACTCCGGCCCGCTGAATGGGTTGGGTTGGAGGGTGGGTAGCCGCTTACTCTGAAACTTGTATGGGTACTCATGAACGATCTGTAACCCCACCCCGATTGTGCCTGTCCTGCATGGGTGGGGGCCATAAAGGATTTTACTTCTCTTCGGGGCTGGCTCTCTCTTACTCCCAGGGCCGGATCCTTTATAGGTGGGGGGCGGGGGGGGGGGGAGAGATTTTTCTTCCAGGGCCCAGTGTGACAGGGGTGTCCTTTGTACACATTCCCTTTTCCTTTGGGTTCCCTTGGGAGAGGAGGCTTATGATCGTGGTGGGCGCAGTGCGTGTGAAAGAAATTCTCTGGAGTCACTGTGTTAGCGTCCAAAATTAAACTCTGTACTGTTCAAACAACGGTGATGAATAATGCACAATAACTCAAACTGCAGCACCACAGAATTCTCTTGTTTTCTTTTCTTACCGTCTCCTACCCTCTGTCTGTGCAGGACTCCCATACCAGGGCCAGGGAATCATCCACTCTCCTGCGCTAGGTTAAGTGGAGCTCCCAGGTGGGCAGGGTCTCTTTAGCTTGGTCAAAAAACCCTTCCAATCTGATGATAATGGTACAGAGAGTAAATCTTCTGTCGCTCCCCAGGGTGGTGAAAACACTGGATGGGTGACCCCCAGTGATTTGTGATTTTCCATATTCACAGTTAGCAGATCTTCAGGATTCCCTCAGTTCATACACAATCTCTTTATTTCTTCTTTCTGGATCCCTGTTGGGGAAATCCCCTTGAAACAAGCAGCTTTCTTTGCTTCAAAATAGGAAGGAAGGGTAACCAAAACTTCCTCCTGGATCTTGACCTCAAAGTCTTTGATCCCCACCTAATTTAACCTCCTTGCTGCACG
This sequence comes from Rhinatrema bivittatum, assembly GCF_901001135.1. Classification (NCBI taxonomy): domain Eukaryota; kingdom Metazoa; phylum Chordata; class Amphibia; order Gymnophiona; family Rhinatrematidae; genus Rhinatrema; species Rhinatrema bivittatum. The sequence goes on along the minus strand of NC_042622.1, from coordinate 96,397,681 downwards.
TCGCTGACACCTCCTGTCCTCGTGGAGGGTTTGGAGAGCAGGGCTTCCCTAACCTGCACGGCCCCAGTCACAAAGTTCCTCTCACAAGCATCCTACCACTTAAAATCTTAAACCCGAAAAATAGACCCAGAGGGAAAATCCCAACCAGCCAGTGAGTGGACTGGATGAGGAAACACCTCCTGATCTGGTCAAGACCACCAGGCACGGTTTGCCTAGCTCCTCTGACTAGGCCTGAAAAACAACTTAATGAAAACTCCTCTCTGCTTCCTAACTCTCACAGACCTAAAGGGACGTTTCCTGAGCTCTCTGTAGGGAGCTGCTGTATAGACTCTCAGTGGGGACGGCCATGCCAGACCCCCTCAAAGGGAGGGGCTGCATTTGAATGGTAACCTCCCCCCTCACACTAACCTGCACTCTGACTCGCTGAGCTAAAGGCCCACCCAGGTCTTAATGGTGACGTAAGCGTAGGATCCGTCACAGATCCATTTTGGAGCAGGTATTATTCAGATTCTACTGGATTTTCCCCTCAAGACAGTTTAATTTACATAGCTTTGGCTTTTAAGGTTTTTCAGAAGTCCATTGAAATGTTGTCTCAGGTCAAAATAGAAACACAGCATGTGATGGCAAGTGAGGAGAGGTCTGTCCGGTCTACCCAGTGTATTTCCTGTTGCAGTGCCGAAGACCCCTGTTGATCTCTGCGTTCCCTTTACTCCTTCATGGAGTCTCTGGTCTGCATATTCCTAGCTGCATCAGGAATTAATTAATTGAAGACACCCTTCCTAACTGCACGGTGGATTTCCAAGCCTATCTCTGTTCAGTGTTATGATTTCCCCAACAGGGATCCAGAAAGAAGAAATAAAGAGATTTTGTATAAACTAAGGGAATCCAGAAGATCTACTATCTGTGAATATGGAAAATGAGTCTGGGGATATTTCAAACACCAGCTGAATTAGGCACTTAATTGTAATTGTTCTAAAACCATAATTCCCAGTGTTGTCATTTTTTTTTATTGTGGGGGTGCATAAAACTGTTTTTAGATCCATGTTTATTAGGGCTGCAGTACCCCTAGTTTAAAAATACATATGGCACATACCTTCTAGCAATTATTGCTATTATTCCAGAAACAGCCATGCTAGCCAACTTCCTCCAAATATCAGCCATGTGTTTTCTAGCTCAGGTGCTGCTTTTTCCAGTCTTATTCCTACATCTCCCTTTTTTTTTGTTATATTTTATTTACTTTCATAAGCAAATAATATTTTCTGAGGAAATTCAGCTCTTTCTGGAATGCATCTAAATGTAATATTTTAAATACTGGAATACATGAGCTGTTGAGAAGCTGCTGAAATGTCTTTGGAGACAATGGATCTTATTCAGAGAGGACTTTCTCCTGCTCTGTACAAATGGGAAAACTTTGTTGAATGAGACCCAATGTATGAGGGAGCTGAGTGAGTGTTCAGATGCCTCCAAGAAGGGAAGAGTGAGAAGAGCTCTGTAGTCCAATATATCACATGCAGGCAAAAAAGTCAATGAACCATTTGGCCTCACTGTTTTTGATATAATCATAACCGCTTAGTATTTATTTATTTATTTATTTATTTATTTATTTATAGATTCTTTTATACCGCGGTACGTATAGACATACATCACCTCGGTTTACAGTGAAACAATAAATTAGCAACAGGCTTTACATGTAACAGTTTAAAAAACAGTAGTGCTAAAGACTTATTTATCACAGTAACTTGCCTCATTATTCAAAAGATTAGCAAGTGTATGCACTGTGTCAAAGGTCAAGAGAGAGAGTAGGTAATTTATGGGCCAATGTAATGAGGTGGATTTGGCTAGCCGCACAGTTTAATTTAACAAGGTGTTTAGCAGACAAACAGTGTTCACACAAATGTGAATAAAAATGAGGATATGAGGAAAAAATGTTCACCAAACTTCAAGGTATTTTCTTTACTCACCCATTAAAGAATTAGTTAAATTCTGAGGCAGTATGCTAATGCGTCGATAGTTAAAAGAAAAAGTGTTCTAACCCAAAAAATTGCTTAGCTAACATACAACAATTTGTGAGCATAAACCATGTTTTCCTAGCATGTAGACAGATGGACTCAGGACCAGCAGGTTTATGCTCCCCTGCCAGCAGATGGAGACGGAGCAAGCTGATGTCACAATATATGTGGTCCTGCAGTAACCCCAGCCTGCCAGTATTCTCCATCTCCAGCAGATGGTGGATGTGCATCTCCCTATGGGGATTGCTTTGAGTTTTTTGGAAGGAGAAATTTGAAATCTAAATTAAGCAAAAGAAAGTGTCGCTGTCCTGCGGTGATATCAAACGGTCCGTCCCTCAGTTGAGAATTTCTGAGGTGATTTCCATGGTCCCTCAGAGGTGTGCTTGATCCGGTAGCTGGGTTTCCCGGCATGGACATAGTTGCTAGTTCAGCTGAAAGGCAGCAGCTGCAGGAGGCCGAGCACAGCGGTGACATCAGATGCCCTCTCCCCTTGCAGCCAGAGACCGTCTCTGTACTCAGCTGGAAAGCTCTAAACTCAGGTAAGGATTAAAAAAAATAGAGAAGTTTTACCTTTGGAACAGAGGCAAAGGGTTTCAGGACTTCCTCCGGTCTCCGTGCTCAGTACGCCATCCCGAGGTTCGTTCCTGCTCCCGTTGGGGTTGGGGAACTGGGCAGCCTGGTGGGTTGAGTGGCCCCCAGTGGGCTAGGCCCCGCAGTTAGGCTTTATTCTTGCATGCCACTTAGTAGGCCGTGACAGCATTTTTCATACACTCGTGTGCATGCTGTGCTGCCCTCTACAGGCCATCGTTGTGGGTACTGCTTCAGCTCTGCGCACACATTGTGGGCTCAGTTTTGGGAGCGCCTTTTACATGCACAAGTTTTAAACTGTTCATGCTTAGCTTAGCACACAAGTTGTGCATGTGCCTTGCCATGCTTCCTTCTGCGGCGCTTATTTTTTATGCACATAGCCTTTTTGAGCACGAGCCATTCAGACGCGCGTTTACTGCTGCGATGGCGCCGGTAAACAAGAAGACTACACATCTTCCTATTTGTGTTGCCTGCCATATTAGGGCTTTTCAGCCTGACCTGGCTTCTAACCTGTGTCAAAACTTCTCAGATGCTCAGGGAGAATTGTTTTCCTTGGATTTTGCTAAGCCTGGCTCCTCCCATTCTAATGATGGGTTGGTCACGGCCTTGACTGGAGGGATGCCAGACCATTGTTCTCCCTTTACTGGCTCCTCCGCAAGCGAGGGCAGTTCTGTGGGACCAGCTCCAGTTACTTCTGGGTTTGGTCTGGATCCGACTGCTTTTTCTTGGGTGGGATTTTTTCAAGGCTTACAAGCCTTTCTTCAGATGCAGTCCTCCGCTTGCCCCATTTCTGTCTGGTTGGACCCTCAGCCGGAGGCTCCTCCCTCTTCCAGTCCTATGCTTAAGCACCAGAGCTCACCTCGGCTTCCTGCAGGTGTTCCCGACAGGAATCCAGATGGCACTGATGATGAGGTTGATCCTGAATCCCTGGAAGATAGGGAAATTCCTCCAGGACTGGAACCATATTGAACCATGTTGCAGTTCTTTCATAGAGATGAACTGCTGGTCCTGATTTCCCAAACCTTGAAACAGCTGGGTGTTCCTGGTTCGGATGCCATGTCAGAGCCAAGGAAGAATCCCATTTTAGTTTCCTTACGTAAAGCCTCATGTTTTTTCCCTGTGACGGATGCCATTCGGGAATTGATTGATCTGGAATGGGACACGCCAGAGGCAAATTTCAAAGGGGGTCGGACATTGGAAGACATGTACCCTATGGATCCAACTGCGAGAGAGCGTTTGCATTTTCCCAAAGTGGATGCTCTGGTATGTGCTGTCTCTAAGCGGACGATTATCCCTGTAGAGAGAGGAGCAACCTTGAAGGATGTACATGATAGAAGGATTGAGGCTATTCTTAAGCAAGCCTTTGAGGAATCAGCAATGACTTTAGAGATAGCTTCCTGTTGTGCCCTAGTGGTGTGATCTTGTCTGCTTCTCTCTCAGGAGGTTGATGAGTCTGGAGGGAATTCCAGAGTGGTTATGGAGCCCGCTGCTGCTTTTTTAGCGGACACAGGCTGTGATTTGGTCCGAACTTCGACCAGAGGAGTGGCTTCAGTGATAGTGGCCAGGCGTCAACTTTGGTTACAGTCTCCAAAGCTAATTTTACCAAGATGGCCCTTTAAAGGCGTGCTCTTGTTTGGGAGCGAGTTGGAGAAACTGGCCAGTAAGTGGGGTGAATCTCCGGTTCCTCAGTTGCCAGAAGATACGAAGCAGTTGCCAGTTACAGTGCCCCTTTGGTATAAGGGGGTCATCTCTGGGGTTTCAAGCAGTTTTGTCCCTACAGAGGGTCGACCTTTCAGCGGACTCGGCCTTTTGGTAGGTCTCAGTATTTTCGTCCCTGACAGCCCAAGAGAGGAGCAGGCTCGGGTGGCAGACCTTCCCGAGCTTCCCAATGAAGTTTTGCTGACCCACCTTTGGGAACAAGAGATAGGGGGATGTCTCTCTCTCTTTTATCAGAGGCGGGTCGAAATCACGTCATACCAGTGGGTCCTAGAGGTGATACAAGAAGGATATGCACTGGAATTTTGCAGAATTCCTTGGGACGTATTCATGGTGTCCCACTGCCACACCCCACAGAAGAAACAGGTAGTGGAGGTCACACTTCAAAGGCTTCTCAGGCTGAGGGTTGTGGTTTTGATGCCCATATCTCAAGAACGTATGGGGCGATATTCCATTTATTTTGTTGTGCCCAAGAAGGAGGACTCCTTTCGTTCCTTCCTGGATCTCAAGAGGGTCAACCGTCATTTGAAGGTGACTCATTTTCACATGGAATCCTTATGCTCTGTGATAATGGTGGTGCAGTCAGGGGAATTTCTGACCTCCCTGGATCTGTCAGAGTCTTACCTTCATATTCCCATCTGATTGGAGCAATGTTTTCTACACTTTGTGGTGTTGAGGTGCCATTATCAGTTTCGGGCACTGCCCTTTGGTCTAGCCACCAGCACATTTTCCAAGTTTATGGTGGTCTTAGTGGCAGCTTTGAGAAAAGAAGGGATCCTGGTGCACCTGTATTTGGATGACTGGCTGATTCGAGCCAAGTCTCAGGAAGAGAGCCACCTGGTGACACACAAGGTGATCTCCTTATTGAAGGAGCTCGGTTGGGTGGTGAATCTAACCAAGAGCAATCTTCAGCCATCCCAGATATTGGATAATCTTGGGGTACGGTTCAACATGGGCAGGACAGAGTTTTCTTACTGGAAGTTCGGATTCAGAAATTGATGTCTCAAGTTCATCAGTTGGTGAACACCATACGCCCGATGGTGTGGTCCTACCTACAGGTGCTCAGCTTGATGGCAGCAACCCTGGAAGTGGTATTGTGGGCAAGGGAGCATATATGTCCTCTTCAGCGCTCTCTGCTGTCTCGTTGGAACCCACAGTCTCAGGACTAAGTGATTCAGCTCCACTTGCCGATGGAAATCTGCTCCCGCCTCCAGTGATGGCTGCAGGAGGATCATCTGAGAAAGAGAGTTCCCTTGTCCTCTTTGACCTGGTTGGTACGCATGACAGATACGAGTCTCCATGGTTGGTTAGCATCCCAAGGGCATTGGAATGCCGAAGAGTCCCACTGGAACATCAATTGCCTGGAAGCCCAGGTGATACGGCTGGCATGCTTGCAGTTCAGCCGCAGGCTGCGGGATCAAGCAGTTTGTGTGATGTCGGATAATGCGACGACAGTGGCCTACATCAAATGCCAGGGAGGAACCAACAACCATCTAGTGTTGCAGGAAATAGATCAGCTTATGGAATGGGTGTAAGGTCATCTGCAGATGATCTCGGCCTCTCATACTGCAGGAAAAGACAATGTAAGAGTGGACTTTCTAAGCAGGGAGAGTCTGGACTCAGGAGAGTGGGTGTTGTCAGTTGAGGCATTTCAGCTGATTATGTATAACTGGGGCCTTCCATTCCTAGACCTGCTGGCAACTTCTTGAAATGCGGAGGTTCCTCGATTCTACAGTCACAGGAGAGATCCGTGGTCCCTGGGAATAGATGCTGTCATACGGGTCTGGCCAGAAGACAGATTGCATTATGCCTTTCCTTTGTGGCCCTTACTGGGCAGGATAATTTGCAAGATCGAAGGCCACAGGGGGCTAGTACTCCTGATGGAACTGGACTGGCCCAGGCTTCCGTGGTATGCGGATTTGCAAAGACTCCTGGTGGAGACCCCCCCTTCACCTTCCACCACACATGGATCTGTTACAGCATGGATCTGTTACAGCAGGGACCTTCATGAGGATCTGACTTGGTTCTGCTTATTGTTTGGCCCTTGAGAAGGATCATCTGTTGAAGAGTGGTTAATGCTCTGCGATGATTGCCACCTTACTCTGCGCTTGCCAGTTCTCCAGTTCCTTGGCTTATGTGTGGTTTGGAGAGTTTTTGAGGCCTGGGGTGAGGAGCATGGTGTTCTTCCTTGTTCAGTTAAGATCCCACTCCTCCTGGATTTTTTGCAGGATGGGTGGAATAAAGGATTGGCCCTTAATTCCTTGAAGGTGCAGGTTGCAGCTCTTACCTGTTTCAGGGGCCAGGTGAATGGTGGTTCATTGTCATTTCACCCTGATGTGATCCATTTTTTGAAGGGAGTGAAGCTTCTTAGGCCTCCCGTGAGGTTACTGGTTACCTATGGAATCTTAACTTGGTGCTGGATTTTTTGGCAGGCCCTACATTTTGACCACTGCGTAGCCTTTCCTTGCAGTTGTTGACCTTGAAGACTGTGTTCCTAGTGTCTATATATTCAGCTCGTCAAATTTCTGAGCTGCAGGCCTTGTCTTGCCAGGAGCCATTACTTCGGGTGACTCCGGGGGCGTTACAGCTGCGTTCTATCCTTCTTGCCCAAGGTAGTCTCGGACTTTCATTTGAATCAGTCCATCTCCTTGCCATCCTTGGAAAAGATCAGGGATGCGGAGAAGTATCGCCTCTTGAGCTCCTTGGAAGTCAAGAGTCTTGTTGTGCAGTACCTAGGGGTTTCTGAACCTTTTCGAAAGATGGATCGCCTGTTTGTTCTCCATCGCGGCAGTAAACAGGGTGCTCCGGCTTAGCGGGCTACCATAACTCGCTGGATTAAGGAGGTGATCACAGCCATATATGTGGATGTTGAAAAGATGTTTCCTACTCAGGTTAGGGCTCATTCCACTAGGGCACAAGCAGTGTCATAGGCGGAGGTTATTCTGTTGTCTCCCGTCAATATCTGCCGAGCTGCAACATGGTCCTCCTTACAAACTTTTTCTAGGTTTTGTTGTCTGGATATGCAGGCCCAGGAAGATGCAGCCTTTGTACATGCGGCGTTGACTGGACCTTGGGCAGCATCCCACCCTGTTGGGGAGTAACTTTGGTACATCCCACTGGTCCTGAGTCCATCTGTGTACATGCTAGGAAATAGAGAAATTACTTACCTGATAACTTTGTTTTCCTTAATGTAGACAGATGGTCTCAGCTTCCCGTCTTCAGCTGCTGCATGAGTGTGTCAATAGTCCTCCTGTAGGGCTCTGGATCCCAAGGGATTACTAGTAAGAGTTCATTCAGTCCCTAGCTTAGGGTACCTAGAATCTTATGTGAGTTCAGTGTTTATGGTTGGTTGCATTTTTAATCAAGTTTTTTGCTGGTCTGTCCACAGTTGCTTTTGAAGAGAATACTGGCAGGCTGGGATCACTGCTGGAGTATATATACTGTAACATCAACTTTCTCCGTCTCCACCTGCTGGCAGGGGAGCATAAACCTACTGGTCCTGAGTCCTTCTGTCTACACTAAGGAAAATGAAATTATCACGTAAGTAATTTCTCCATTTCTTCACAGAAAGCATATTTTGCATGCCAATATTTTTGAGCACTAAACTCCTAGTTATGCAGTACAAAAATAGAAAGCATAAATACTTAGTTGTGTGCACATTTACATGTGCACACAACTAAGTATACTTTATTACATTGGCCAAAATGTGCACACAAATAAGTGCTCCCCCTTGCAAACCCCAATACAGAGAGGTGTGTGGGCTTAACTCATGTTTTTTTAATGCTAGAAATGTAGCTCCAGGGCAGAGGTGGCGTAAAGTTTCTGGAGATGAACCTGGAGCTCATGGTGTTGGGATTTATGAGCATAAAATATGTTTTAAGCATGCTATGCGTGGCTTTGTGTGCACATATTTGGGTTAGCTTGTTTTTTGGGTTTTTTTTTAAACTCCTGATTCATCAGCATACCATTAGCATACTGTATCTAGACTTAACTCTTTTTTACTAAGGGAAACGTGTGCTGAACTTCAGTGCACCCTTTTTTTTACTTGCGTCTTATTACAGGTATGATGGATATGAAGCCAGCTCTGACATTGAATTGCTTTGAATATTTAGCGATCAAAGCCTTTTATTTTTATGTCCACAAATGAGGAAGGACAAAGTCTTACTTTGCAAATAATGGATTTTGCTAGGGCCTCATTCAGGATATATTTCTACCTTAATGTAAACCGTTGTGACGGTCCCCACCAAACGACGGTATAGAAAAGACTTAAAATAAATAAATAAATAATACCCCCCCCCCCAGACATATAATTAAAATAAGTAGGTCTATAGATAGGACTGGTCCTGGTGGCTCAGGTGCACAGCTGTGCGCTTCCAAGCAGAGGGAATTCAGTCAATTCTGAGCTGAAGTCTTCCACACCCTGGGTCAACCAGGCCTAGGAGGAGAGATTCCCAATCGTCATGCAACAGTGACACCTGGTAGCCAGATTTAGGGCCCATGATTGCAGGGTTCCGGAAGGGGTTCTGGTGCATGGCACCCTGGCCTAGGACCATTGCTGCAATGACCATTCCTTCAGATCTTTGTTCCTTGGTTTTTACAGATTGGAGATCGGAATGGTGAGCTAACAGCTCGTATGAATATCTCACAGCTAAAATCTGCACTTGGCTTGAGCTCCAGTGAAGAAGACGGGAACATGTCTCCACGATATGATGGATATGAAGCACAAGGTAGGTGTCTTGGCCTGTTTGCTTTACTGGAAACGCAAGAGCTCCATGTGGATGCTTACAGAATGCAATCCCAATACTTATAAAAGGGAAACATGCAAATATATTTCACAAAGCTTTTTATTAGAATTTACTTCAGACTGTGTAATTCAAGTTAGCTCATACAACTCATGTTAGCTCATTGATATAGTATCGATTTACTGTTGTATCTTAACTGGTGTGAATGTGGATATATGCGGTGTGGATGAATGACTGATTTATGAGAGTTCTTGATGTGATTGAGGCTTGTTTGTATAGTATTGGTGTTATAATTTATAGATGACTATAAAGTGGTTTGGGGGCATGTTTCAGGGTTCAATTGTATATAAAAATATGCATTAATACATGTGTATGAAATACATTTTTAAATTTTATAAATTTGTAATAAAAAGCTTTGTTAAACATATTTGCATGTTTTGCTTTTGTAAGTATTAGGATTGTATGCTGTTAGGGATCTTTTTTAGTCCCTTCCTTATTCATTGACTTAATCCATATAAGCTCTTGAACCAGAGTTTTTCTTGACTTCTTGCACTGCAGTGTTCATGGGTAGAACCAGAGCACTTTTCAGGATTTTTGCTATCTGCATAAAAGGGGAATGCCAACGTGAAAGAATTCCCATTGTGTTTGACCTGCTTCTTTGTGGTTTTGGCTCTCTAACGCAGAGCACCTGGCAAGGCTGAAGGGGTTTTGCTTTGCTTGTTCTTTAGTTTTGAATCTGTGGATGAATTCTTAATGCTTAAGTTGTTATTTTGGAGAGCAGAATGTCTTGGGATGGACATGCCAGGTTTGTCCCTTCATCTTAGATGGTTACCAGAGCTGACTCTGGACTTCCTTGCTAATAGTACTTAGGCATTAATTTGGATAGCTAGGCCACAGTGCCACAGTGAGGAAGAAACACCTCAAATCTTAAACAAAAAAATAATCTTTTGGTTTATTATAATAAAAAACCCCTTCTGATATTTCCTATATCACTGAACAGGAGTCGTTGAAAGGCTGGTCATATTGTAATTGTTACTGTTGTTTGTGTATGAGTGTTGATTTTTAGTGGACACTGCACCATGAACTGTACAGTTTACTTCTTTAGAAATAAGTGTTTTTTTGGACTGGCCCAATGAGTCGGTATAAAATGCTCAGGACTGTCACGCAGATCCCGGGGGCTTGATCCTCCTGCCAGGACTCTTCTTCCTAGGCCGGTTGGGCCTGGGGATACTTTTTAGACAATGTTCACAGCCCTGGGGGAAAGGGAGGGGAGCCTTGGCCATCGCTCATCAACAGCTCTTAGTGGCCAGAGTTAGGGTCCATATTAGCCAAGTTTTGGAGTTTGCCACAGTTTCGGGCCTCCTGATTGAGAACTGCGGCTGCAAAGGCTGGGCTGAGTAAGGAGGGAGTATAAACGCGGGAGGAACAACCCTGGGTAGTTGTGACTGCAAACTCTTGGCAGAGTAGCCTAACAGAAGCAGGTTGCAATTGAGCTGAGAGCCCCAAAGGAGGAGGCGAAAAATAAAAAAATGAAATACGTGTTTAGCAGAAAGAGAGGCAATACATACATTTCATCTTTTTGCTCCAGTCTAGCAACACATTGCATGTGCTCTGATTTGGCCAAGTTTAGCCCTGTGGTTTGTGGACAAGTGGCTTTTTCTGAGGTAACCTTGCTGGCCCGGATCACCTTTCAGAGACTGCAGGAGCATTTAATAATGGTGTTGATCTTTAACGTGTAGCCTGTGAATAAATCCTGGAGGCTTATCCAGTAGCACCTTTGTGGCAGAGGAGGATCAAGCTGAGCAGTCACAGCTCATTCACCTCTTGCTTCTGAAACATGAATGTAACTGCCCCTAAAAAGGACATCCAGATTCCTCCAGAGCTTAAGTCCTGCAAAAATACTAACTGCTAAAAACAACAGGACTCCATGTTGGGAAAAGTGACACTTACATACCATGCACAAAAATGTGTGTTGCTCTTTTTACTGGCTAAGAATTGTAGCTGCAAATGTTCCTGTTGCACAGTAACTGCAAAGTAGCAACAGTGTGTGTATAACGGAGCAGCATTTATCCAGAATGGTTGGGATCAAGGTCATTCCAGATAATGGAAGGTAAAGGTAAAGGGAGTTTTCTGATGAGGGAATTTTGGATAAGGGGACTTTCTCTGCATCACAGATCATAGGAAGCCAGACACTTTTCACTCAACAAGGCCCTTGTATATATTTATCCTGTATGCATTTAGTTTGCTAGATTTGATTACACGAACCTAACTTTTCAGCATGTAATCACAGTCACACACAACATAGATCTACTCTATAGACAGGTATAGTCCTTTCCATCTGGATCATCTTTGCCATGCAGAATTCACTAACAACAAAGAAAGCTGGTGGAACTGTAACACACATTTTATTGCGTTCAGTTCACCGATGTACAAATATTAAAAAAAAAAGAAGCAGAAAAAGCCTATATCCACTAATGTATTTTAAATCTTTTGATATTTGTTTTTGTTAACTTTAAATCCTTTGAAATACCCAAGTCACAGGTTAGGTATGAATAAACTCGGGGCACTTACTGTGCAGCCTCTTAAAAATGTGCAATCTGTACACCGACAGGCACAAAACATTTTACTTTGCTGGCCTCTAAAAGACTTTAGCTGCCAGAGTTGTTGTAAAGCCTGGCTGACAGAGAAAAAACTGTTCAGTTGTTCATTGGGTCTGAACAGAGATGGAGCCATGACCAGATGTCTGTAGGGAATTATCATTTTAGCACCGTCTTGTTTGTTTAAGGCTGGGAGAAGTTATAATGACCTCATTCACCAGCAGTGGCACTGATCAGCTTTCCAGAGTCCGAACTGCTATCAAGAGAAGTACACAGTCTTCCGAGGATTAATTAGTCTTACATGGTTTATCTGACATTTAAATCAGATAAAATAAGGTCCGAGTTAATATAAAGCGAGCAGAATGGCTGCACCTTTCTTGAGGCAGATAATTCGAGTTCATTGTGGGAGCATGAAATATACAGTATTTTATATATGGTAGATATTATTTTAGGTTTTTGGTTCAACAGAGCAAATCACTCTTGTTAAAAAGGTTATGAAAACCCCTGTGTATAGCTTAAAGTCAACTGGCACTTTTCTCAATCATGGTCAGTTAAACCACCTAGCTTAAAGTAGTAATTTAGCTAGTTATCTTTTGCTGATTCCGCTGCAGTCAGATCATCCTTCTGGAGGATCAGGGTCCTACCTTAGCACGGAGGGAAGGCAGCGGGACCTCCAGCAGGCAAATGACAGGTTACGGCCACCTTCACAGGGCAGCAGACCCAAACCTTAGACCCCTGAGTAAGCTATGCGGGAAAAGGACAGGACGAAGATGGCTTGGCTTGCCAGGGTTTAGGCAAGAATAAGATCAGTACGTACTCTGCAGTTAAAGGAGCAGGGCTGGGCCGAGCTGGGAGCCCAGTCTCAAAACTTAGCCTGAGCTTCGTGGAAAATCTTGGGTGCCAGGTTCATGGGGGTAAGATTTTCCATGCATGGAAGCAAGCAGCACAGTGTTGTAGTGCCGGGCTGTAGTCTCGAATCGGTAAAGTCCAAAGACCTTTTCTCTTCTCAGGTCTTCGTACATATGCATAGGATCCAAAAGTTCATCTTGACTGGAGGTTTACCACAGTCCACCGGCATAGGATCGGTGGGCTTCCGATATGACTTCTTCTTGGCTGCTATGCATATGCTCCCAAAGATGCTGGCATAAGTCAGAAGACATTCAGTGTGCAATACTAAAGCCTCATAATGGGATACAAAGTTTGTCAAGGCCACAAGCTCAGCAAGCTTGTCTCTGGCAGTACCAGCAAAATTATAAGGGGAAGACAAATTGCTCGATACAAAGAACAATAGCAGCTTCTTCTCTTCAGTGTAGTTCTCACAGGCATTAAACCAGCAGGACCATCACGTGGCTTGATTTCCATTTTGTGTTGCTCGGGCCTGCAAAGTTTGTTCCAGTTGCACATTTCTTTTAGGGTGACTGACTTATCCCTACAGGACAGACACTCTTAAGGTTAAATGGGGGGATAAAAAGGGAAGAGGGAGGCAGAGCAAAAGAGAGGGTGTCTGTTTCCTGGAATTAATACAGAAATAAAACCAAGCGGGAGAGAGAGGCGAAGCTGGCTGTAAGTTAAGGGAAATGCTTCAGACTTTCAGATTCCATAAGTTTGCCAGATCATTTAGACTTTGTTGTGTTTATTTTGTAAGAGTGATAAGGCAGGGGGTAAGGAGGGCATGCAGAGAGCAGGAAATAAGTTTGAAGGTTACCACGGCCTAGGGAGTTTTGTGTCAGATTTCTTCCCATATCACGTGAGTTTCCACATAGAGCAAGATTAATCCCCAGGTAACGTGGACAGGGGCCAAGGCTCCTAAAGACCCCAGTAAAAGATAGATAAATGGACAGCAATAACTATCCTGTTTTATAAACTTAACTCTTCAATTTTAGTTTAAAATGGCAATTGCAGGCTCTGAGTAGGAATTTTCTGTGAAAGGGGAGCTCTGTTTCTTTAAAATGCTGCACTATGGGTAAACTTCATACCCACATACATTTATGCCATTAATTTCATATCCTTTTCTATTGTTTACATTTTTTTTTTGCTGTAATATACAAGCCATCTTTTAGTGGAAGCAGAGGGCCACAACGTTTGGCAAGCTGTACATGGATTTATCTGGAATAAAAAAGTGAAAGCATATTTGCGAAAAAAAAAAAAAAAAGCGCAGTTTTAAGTGGGACTTTATTTTCCAGTACTTTGTGGAAACATTGCATGGAAATCTCCTTGCCAGAAAAAAAGAGCTAAAAATAAAACCATTCTAGGTGAATGATGGGTGAAGAAGGCGCTTCAGGCAGTTGCCAGGTCGCACTTGGTTAATGTGATATGAATGAAGAAATCCAGAGAAGCAGCTGAGCAGGCAGCAAAGTAAATGAAAGCCTGAGCAGATGATGCGAGGGTGACACGGAGTTCTGGCCTACATGGAACCCAGGTACCTTGTTTTCACAAATACGTCAGCTGAGCACCTGACCGAGGCGCTTCAGTTTTAGGGTCCTCCGGTCTGGCTGAAAATGGACCTAAAACTAAAGTTACACCTGCGGTTTATTTGACTGCATTTATTTATTTAGAAATATTTGTAGACCACGTTCCTGGTTCAAAAATCCCTTAAGGATTCCTAACGAAGGCATTTAGGTTCTTATGTGTAAAAATTAGCATACGATGCGCATAAGAGGCCTCTATTTGCGAATTCCGTATTTTATAAAAGCCCAAAATATGCGTGTATTTTCACTTTCGCACGCACATATCTGCGTGTAAAAAGGGGATGGTCTAAGGGGGGGCCTTCCCAGGCAGGGCCAACAACTACACCCATAAGTTGCTGTTTTAAGAGACACCCGCATACATTTTCCAACGTACTCACTCATTATCTAGCATAAGTGATATCATACTTGAGGTACTGACTGGGTGGAGGTCTGGGTGAAATTCAGGCTAAAGAACCAAGAGGGTCTCGATGACCTGGAGAAGGACTGGGCAAATTGGTGGACTAATTAGTAAAACTGGTAATTTCATTGACACGCACATGCTATAAACTGCCCTCAGTTACGTGCATAAATTGTAACTTTAATGAGGGTAAGTCCTATTTTACTTTCATGCATAAAATATGCGCATGTATATTTTTAAAATAGGTGGGCAAAGCACATAGTTTCAATGCATTGCAAGTATTTGCGCGTAAGCCTGCATATGCACGTATGTTGTGGGGTAAACATGTGCATTTTATAGTATGTGTGTATGTGATACATGCATGTTATAAAATACTATGGTAAAACCTTGTGCGGCCACATACGTGCATTTATGCCACCGTGCAAAGTTATTTGAAAATTATTCTCCCTATTAGGAAGCTGGCTTTGAAAATCAGTGCTAAGGCCTGATTTACTTCCCATGATCTGACCCCACCCACTTTGTAAGTTCTTAAATTAAGGTTCTCAGCAGGATGAACGTCTTAAGTTAGATGCCTAGACATTTTGAATATAAGCCCCTAAGTGACTGAGGTTTTTAGCGGTGTTTTAATTTGCATTGGATCATACCTCAAGCATGTGAGTCACGCCTCGCTTCTTCAGGTTAGGTTTGTACTAACATGAAGCCAGCTTCTAGCAACAAACTAGTATCGCATGCTACATTTCTAGCTTCAGATCTTCCTTCTGTAGGGAACCCAAGTTAAATTGCTGTTTAAAAATGCACCTGTCCCGTCTCCTCTTAATCTGGCTCATTTTCCATAAACAGTGGGAAGTTAAATAGAAGGCTTAAGCCAAGCAGAGCTGAAGGAAAGGGCGGTGGCAGTCAGCAGCCTCATTCCTGACAAACTTGGCTTCCCTCCCCTTCAATGCAAACAAAAGCGGGAGGGAAGGAGAGAGAGAGAAGCTGAAACGATATCTGATCAGTATTCTCGACCAAATAAGCAAGAATAATCGCAGTCATTCTGATAAATTCTAGGAAGGCCACTGCAGGGCTTGTTAACCTTGACGCGTCCTCCTATGCCCTTGGACAAAATACAGAGCAGTTCCTCAGAGGGGCTGTCTGGATCAGCTTGTGGAAACGGACTACTGCATCACCACGCTGGCTCATAATAAACTCCAACATGCTTGAATCTTTTTTTTCCCCTATTGGAGAAGAATATTTAGCCATGCCCATGTTCTCTCAGCATGCAGAATGGAGCTAGAATTATCTAGCACCATATGAGAAGGGAGAACTGAATGCGCTCTTATGCACAGAACATTGGCCACTTGCGGGGAGGGTTGTAACTGATCACTTTTCATTGCAAGCCAACTGTTGGTTAAAACAAAATTCCTGTTACGGATTCCACACTTGAGCAGAAAAATTGTAGCCTGGTGAAAGAAGTAGGAATAGAAAGAAAGCAGATTTATGCTACAGGCTAAGTTGCCTTTCCATTTTCCGCTCTCCAAAGATGCCTCCATTTCCTGTCTAGTTCCCGGGACTCCACTGCATTTCAAAGCGAGACCTAAGACCTGATTCACTGAACATTTTCCCCACTGATACAAAATGGGAGAAAAACCTTTAGGGGCAGATTTTCAAAGGGGTAGGCGCGTAAGATATGCGCGTACCCCCCGAAAACCTGCCCCAAGCTCCCCCTATGTTGAATAGGCTCAGCGGCGAGCGTAAGTCCCGGGGCTTTCCTGGGGGGGGGGCGTGTCGGGGGCGTGTCGTGGCGGCGCGTCATCCAGGGGCAAGGCAGCGGGCGTGGTTCCGGCCCGGGGCATGGCCGAGGCCTCCGAAACTGCTCCTGGGCTGGAGAATCGTGCGCCGGCAGCCAGCCGGCACGCGCGAGTTACGCCTGCCTCAGGCAGGCGTAACTTTTCAAACAAAGGTGTGGGGGTTTAGATAAGGCTGGGGGGGTGGGTTAGGTAGGGGAAGGGAGGGGAAGGTGCGGAGGGGGGTGGAAGGAAAGTTCCCTCCAAGACCGCTTTGATTTCAGAGCGGCCTTGGAGGGAACGTAGGCAGGCTGCGCGGCTCGGCTCACGCAGGCTGCCGATTTTGCACAGCCTTGCGCGTGCCGACCCCGAATTTTAAAAGATACGCGCAGCTATGCGCTTATCTGTTAAAATCCGGCGTACTCTTGTTTGCACCGATTACGCGAACAAAAGTATGCACGGGCGGACTTTTTTTAAATCTACGCCTTAGTGAATCAGACCCCAAGACATCGCCTTCTCTCCCAGCAGAACACTCGCCCTGGTGAACTTTCAAATCTTGGCATGTGTGCCTTGAAGAAGCAAACAAATTCCACTGTGAGGAAACCAGCTAGTTACGAGGGAAAACTGGAGTGGCCTCTGAGGATGTAATCTAGCCCTCCAAAGATACAAACAATATTTTAAAAGCCCCACAGAATGTTCCTCTTGTTCTCTTGTACAGAATTGACCATCATACTGCATGGGCAGCAGCTAATTATTTTCTGCCCTCATTTTGGTATTTGCCTTATGCCTGTACTCCTAATTAATTTACATTGAGCAGCATCACTTCTGACATGAGGTGAAAGCCATGGAGACGATCCGGAGAATTCCAGGCACTTCGAGCAGAGCTTGACTGTGTAATCAGATTTTTTGGTGCATTTACAGAGGCACTGCGAGTCTGTAATTCTGTGCATTATTTCCTCCAGCCCTTTCCAGGAATCGATAGCAGAAAGGATTGCACAAAGTGTATTTGAAAATAAGTATTGATCCTTACTGAAAAGGTCGGGCAAGGCTCAGCCTCTGCATTTCTCTGGTTACTGTTATATGTGACTAAGTATTCTTCTGCACCAGTCCTCCTTTAGGGAGAGATAAAAGTTATTAGGCTCACTGTCCAGTATTCCTAGAGTTGAACTGATTTTACCAGAATTGGCATGCAGTATTCTTTTTGAGCTTCAAATGCATTGGAGAGAATATGTTGAAAACTCAGCTGGAATGCATTTCAGACTCGTTTGTGGGACAGTGTAAGTGTAGATTGTTCTAAAACTAGGGCATCTATACTTAGGTCCTTATAAATAGTAAATTTAGATGTTTGTTTTTCAGCTAATTAGGGTTCTTTGAGAGTACAAAAATGTGATGTTTACTGGTGTTTTGCAGCACAGGTGCTATTGCTGAGTACCTTTTCGGTTGAATTAAATACATACAATTGATCAGCTGAGGAGGAAGCATGGAAAAGGCCCAAAAAAAGAGTGAAGGGTTCAAGGCAGGCAAGAGGAGGGGTGAGGGAGGGAGTACTAGGGAAGTGATAACTTTCGGGTGTTTTATCCAATAAACACTTTTTTTCTTTGCATTGGGGGTGTTTTATTGGTGTTTGTTGGTTAAAATGTAAAATCCGAAGGCCTATCCATAGCTCTGACTTTGAGACATCCAAGGGATAAAGAAAGAGATCCTTTGGAAAGTTAGACTTGAGGGAAGTCGGACCACACCCTTGTAATAGGAATGCCACACGAGGTCAAGGGGACCATTTTCAAATGGATCTAATCACTTTAAAACAGACAAATGTGGCTAGCTGGAGCCAGTTGAGAATTTCCCTCCCTTGATACAGGTAAAAGTGTGGGTGCTTCAGTCAGTGCCAGAAACAAACGAGGACATATGCGCAGGGATTTAATTTTCAAATCTTTGTGAATACTTCACCATGGGTACTTTGCACTTTTTGTACCTGTGGTTCCCACCAGCCCATATTTTCAAAGGAAACCCCTCCCATCCCAGAGAGTTTTCCTTTGAAAATTCACTTGCTGATTTGCACATGCAAAGTTCCCATGGACCCTGCTTCTCTCAAAATTTAACCCACATGGGACCTTAGTGATGGTGGAGAGAGAAAACCACAGACTAGGTAAGACCTGTGACAACTGGGTGAATCAAGTATCCTTATCGGCTGATATCATCTACTATGTTTCTGTGATCAAATTCTTCTGATCATGACTTTCTTCAATAAGTTCTATATGGTTGGCATACAAACCTTCCCTTTGCATGGCATATCTTGTTTACTCTACAGCTGAATGGTTGTTTATCTACCTGCTTCTCAGACTAATTGGACCAAACGGTGCTTTAAGTTTAATGGACATGATGCTTCCTTTGTAGTCTCTGCATGTCGGTTTCTCTTTACTTAATGTTCCACAGAGCTTGGTCCTCTCGCCACTACTGTTCAACGTCTATAAACAGTCCTTAAGCCTCATCAAACAGAGACACAGGTACTGACATGCCAGTTCTATGCAGATGACATAAAGATCCACTGCAGGCTTGGGCAACCTCACAGAGAACCCCTAGAGAAACTAAACAACTGCTGGCAGGAAGACATAGCTGGATGACTAAACCAAGCCAAACCAAAACTACTCTGGATAATTAAACCAACTTTCAAATTCCCCCTCTCCCACACTCCCCCCCTCCCCCCCTCCACCACCTTCACCACCACCTCCTCCAGCAAAGAAGCTAAAATTCTAGGGGTGACCATCAACACCTAGCTGACCATGCATAAATAAATCTGAGACTGTGCCTTTCAAGAGATGATCTGGCAACAATGAACACATTAGGAACCTCAATGCTGGATTACTTTAACTCACTATACATGGGCCTACAAAAATCACAAGTCTCCCACCTCCAGCTGGTCCAAAATTCAGTAGCATGAATACCACTAGGATTGAAACTGTATAACCATATTATGCCTAGCCTGCACAGCCTAAATTGGTTCACTGTTGCCAGCAGGATTGAATTTAAAATTCTCTGCTTGGTCTACAAGACACTTAACAAGAGGCTGAAATATCTTAGATGCTGGCTGTTTCTAAACATCACAGACAAATCTCTATGTTAATCATAATAGATTTGTCTGTCTATCCTATCCACAGCCTAGGCCAAGCTAACTAAAACTAACAGAGCCTTCTGTTTGGGCCATAAACTGTGGCATAGCATAACAAAGGACATAAGAGCCATCAAGAAATATCTAGGCTTCAGGAAACAGTGCGGGGCCTGGCTATTCACATTCACTTTTCAAGACAATGTTTTGAGAACCAATGACCCCTTTTCTTCACCCTTGCTCCCTACCCCCACTCAGGATGACACATCTGCCACATGCACCTACCTTCCATCTACTCTTGTATGGATCTCTGCTGCCTATTGACTACCCATTCATTGGTACAGCTTATTTATTTAATCCTTGATATAAATGTGCATTGATTTATGTCATTTGTCTCAACCAATGGGGTCATTTATTAAGCATTCACGTTCATGGGTCTTATATACTTTTTTGGTAGATTTTTTAAAATACAAGTAAAATGAGCAAACTAAGCCATATATTCCATATGGTAGTGGAGGAACTTATCTTGTTTGAAACTCGCACAGACATCCACGGCATTTTTTCAAGCCATGTTCAGCCCGATGTGTTGTGCATTTAGATTCCTCTTCAGGGGCTAATTCCTTATCTTAAATGCTTGTGGTTTTTTTCAGTTACTGTGACTTCCAATTCATTCATTACCCCATATGCCTATTACGTTTTGCACTGCTATGTTTTTATGAAGGTCTCTTTGGGGGCTGATATTCAGCTGCAGAGCGGCTAGTTAAGATAGCTGAATACACCTATCTGGATAACTTAACCGGGATAGTCAGTAGCATGGCAGTGCCACTGAATATACCTGGCTATCTTAAAATTAGCTAGATAAGTATATCCAGCTAACTTTAGGGCAGACCTACAGTGTGACCAGTGTTAGCCGCATAAGTTAAGTGGCTAACATTGAATATCGGAGTTAGCCACATAATTTATGTGGCTAACTCCACTCCTCCTGGAAACACCTCCCGCCCGCCTCCAATTTATGTGGCTACATTCTAGCCGCGTAACTCGTTATGGGGCTAGAATGGAGCCGCATAAGGCAATAAATATCAACGTTTTGCCATTTAGACAAATAGCTTTTCAGTTGTCTAAATATTGAATATTGACCTCCTTACTTCATTTTGTAATTGGTGGTTCTTTGCTCTCGTTTTTATTATACCTCCATTTCTTGGGTTCCATTTTATTATAGATTTATTTATTTCCTGGAGGGAAAGATACTGTGGGACATAGGAGACAACTTTTGAAAATGATGGGGGTGCTGAACTTAAATTACAGCGCCCTTATCAAAAAAAGAAAAAACAGAGCATAGTAGATTGTAAGTGTGCCTGGCCAGCCTGTAAGTAAATATCAAGATAGGAGCAGATAACTGGACATGGAGACTCATGTGGCCAAAACAAAAAGTAGGGAAGACTCAAAGTGCCACCAGTCATTCTTCTACCCCACCCCAGCTCATCTTCACCAGTTTCTTCTCTCCTGTTCCATTCCCCACAAAGCCTATCTGCACCACAGTCTCTTCCCCCCAACTTTCACCTTTCACACCACTCTCTCTCAACCCCCCTTTTCTCTCTTGCTCCTAATCTTCTCCTCCTCCTCCTCCTCTCCCCATCTTTTCCTTTTTTTTCTTCCTTCCCTCCTTACTCCCTTTGCACTCTTAATTCTCACCTTCTGCATGAGCTTACTTTGAATTTTATGTTTGGGGTAAGGAGGTTTAATACCGCTCTTCCAGCATCACTCCCTACGTCCCTTTAACTCCTCTGTTCCCATTTCAGTTCCCATCCCTCTACTCCCCAGCAGGTTCCTCCTCACCCCTCCTTAGCCAGCTGCACTCCTCTGTAGGTTTTCATCCTTACTTTCACTGCTTCCCACTCTTCATCAGCACGTTAGGCTTCCCTTCATTGGCAGGGTCAGCTCATCTTTCAATTTGAGATTCCCCTTCCTCCACAGGCTTCGATCACATCCGTGGTCTGCACTCCCTATGTTACCACTAAGTCCTGGGTAATTCATAGGTTAGCTAGTGCAGTACAGGTTAGCCAGTAAGGGGAGGCACCAATCTTTACAGCCCCTTCCTTTGAGGATGCTAGAATGGCCATACTCTTTGAGAGGTTTTTAAGGAGCTCCCTACTTAGAACTCTGGGAGTACTGTGAGATGATTTTCAAGCTAGTGGACGTGATTTGGAGCCTTTGCCTAAGCTTAGATTTTTGGCCTGCTCTGTAGGGCTCTAGAAAACTCTGCTGGAAGTCTGGGAGTTGGGTCTGGGATTTGTCCTGCCTATCCATTCCCTGATGGGGAGGGTCAGTATCCTGGAATATTTTGGGACTTTTGAAGACTTTATTTTGCAGGAAGCCTGGTGAAACCCTGTGAACTACCTGGGTTCAGAGAATGGAGAACCCTGTGTCTGGGGCTGCCAAGGTTAGGGAAGATCTGCCCCTCTACACCTTCAATGAGGATGGAGAAAGGTGATGGCCTCAGTGGGTTGCATCCTGTACCTGGGGATGGGGTTACACTTAGATTAATGAAATGTGAGCAAGGAGAGCGTCAGAGACTCGTGCGCTGAAACCCCACCCTCCCTGTGTGACCGATTTAACTCGAAATGTCTGTTTATCAAACTGCAGTTGAGTGGTGGTAACATTATGCTTTCTCCTCTTTGGAAGCTTTTATTCTGACCAGACCTCAAAACTGGAAGCCAGATTTCCCACCCCAGAGCTGGCTGGGCTACATGAGTTTGAGGTTTTTAAACTGCAAAGTATATTGGGACTCTGTTTAGACTTTTTTAGTAGTTTTCATCCAAATAATGTTCGAATTATTGCATCAAAGTGCTATGGAAAAAGCTTTTCATAGTGTTTCAGTAGTGTCACACAGTTTAATGCAATAATGCTGACTTCTGGCTATGTTACCTCACGCTCTACCACGCCAACTTCGCTGCATGGCACCGACGGCAAATATATAATGTGCAAACCACTGCTGTATCTGCTCTGATCATGAGACAACTGGATCACGTCAATGTGCTTGATAGACATGTGATTCGGCCGAAACTTTTGGTTCGGCCTTTGTTATTGGCCAGCCGTGGGAAATTTCATTTTCCCGCGGTTTGGGACAATTTTTTTCGGCCGCCCTGAATTTCGGGGTTAGTGTGCACTAACCCCGAAAAATGAATTTTCCTGAAATTTCGGGAAAATCCGCTTCATTTTTCGGGGTGGCCGAACCAGGACAAATTAGGCAATTTCAAATTCATCCTGGACGAATGCACATCCCTAGTGCTTGAGACAATGGTATTCGCTTGTTTTCTAAGAGGCTTTGTCACAGCAATGGAGGACTTTCTGCCATGGCTACAGGGGGCACAGAAAGGTGCTGGTGTTGCCTATGAAGTGACACTTCTAATAAGGTTGTCCATTTCTCCAAGGCCTTTGCCTCATTAATTGGAGGTGAAAAGTTGTTTGGAGGAACTGCTTTGCGTCTGTGCAAGGCTGTGCTTTGTTTCATGTGTTGTGAGCGATTGGGCTTCTTCATTGCTTCTCAAGGTCCCATACCTTTAGCAGCTCCAGTTTGCAAAGAAATGCCGGACAACTTCAGAAAGAAACATAAGAACATAAGATGTGCCATACTGGGTCAGATCAAGGGTCCATCAAGCCCAGGATCCTGTCTCCAACAGTGGCCAGTCCAAGTCACAAGTACCCAAATATTAAATAGATCCCATACACCTTTAAGCGCATCACGAGGATACTTCATGTACCAATCTGGGAGAACTGTTTTATGTTTACATAGCTCTCTTCAGGTCACATCTTAGAAACTGACTCCAAAATCCAAAAACTTTGAATAACTCTTTCACCAGTTGTACACAATTCATTCTAGGACTGTTTTTCCCCTGAAAAAATAAATGCATTGACACTAAGCTAAACTCTGGGTTCCTTTCAGAAACCCACTAACCTGTCCTTGATTATCTGAGAGATGCAGTAATGAATATATTTGCTCCCTTTATCACATAGATCCTTAATTTAAGTAAGAAATTCAATTGTCACTTTTTAATGCTGTCAATAGCTGTTTCAGAGTCCCACTAAGGGTCTCTGGCACAAAGAGAGAGTTTTCAGCATAAACCACTCATCGATTGGGCCTGAGTAGTTCAGGATCACTTTTTAATATTTAAAAGATTTCTCCTGCTTAAAAGCTTTGCTTTGAAACTTGATTTCCTTATTTCCTGACTTCTGTCGTCATCGTGTTCTGGTCAGTTTTCTTAAGTGCCTTGAGAAGGAAAACACTTCGATAGTTAGGCTCATTGGCCTTGAATTAATGAGACCAATGTATTAATTTCACTGGATGCCGGGTGATTTTCCTCAGTGTGCATTTGGCAGAACACTTCCACTCAGTTTGGATAAATTTGCTCACAAACAGATGGCACATTTGTAAGTTTTCCTGCTTATCAGTCAGCAAATTTTATTAATGGCCATTTCTACAGGTAAAATACTGGGTTTTTTTTAATCCACAGAAATGCCTTTGAAAACCGCTCTCCCTGCCAGCAACAATTTTCCAGTCTATGACTAGGTCAGCAAAGAGTTTTCTACTCTCCCTTTCAGCAAGAACTTGACCTCTTAGAAGGGATCTCACTAGGGGGCCGATGCAATAAAAACACGCTGAAAGCGGGCACTGAGTGTTCAGTGCCCGCTTTCCTAACGCGCCCCCAGGCACCTCTCCTGGGGGTGCCATGCAATATTTAAATTAGGGGTCGCTTGCGCTCCCCTAGCACCTCCTTGATAGTGGGAGCCCGCGAGCGGTTGGCTGTCCACTGGTTTAGAAAACGGACGCCAAATTTATCGGCGTCCGTCTTCCTAATCGGCACACAGCCAGGGGTTCAGGAAATGGATGCTTGTTAACTAAGCATCCGTTTCCCTAACCTGACCTCCTGCACTTTTTTAAACTTTTTTTTTTTTACCTTATTCAAAGTTTTCCTTCCTCCTACTTAATATCGCAATGATGTTTGCCGGACAACTTCAGAAAGTTGTCCGGCAAACATCATCCTCCTACTTAATATCGCAATGATATTAAGTAGGAGGATGTACAGAAAAGCAGTATTTTCTGCTTTTCTGTACAACTTTTGAGAGTGCTCAGGTGCTCTAGGCAGACATTAATGTTTGAATGTAAAAATGTGCATTTTAGACGCACTTTTTTTTTTTTTTTGCATTGTGGATGATTTGCTACTAGCCTCATCAACATGCATTTGCATGTGATGAGCGCTATTAGTTTCACTGAGTGTTGGATGCGTGTTGTACAGGCGCTAATCCCCTTATTGCATCAGGGGATTAGCTAGTGCCCATACAACCCACGACCAACTGCGGGTTAAACAGTGCGCTGGGCTCAGCGCACTGTATTGCATCGGCCCCTAGGTGTTGTAGGATTACATTTCCTTCTATAATACGAGGCTCTTCTAAATAAAGAGAAACATTTCTAATATGCAAAAAATAAAGCAAGGGGTAGGGGATTATCCCGTTATAAGCAGACTCTCATGGAAGATGCTATGAAAGGCTCCACTGGTCACAAGCATTTATAAACTTGTAAGTGAGAAACCTCTGGTTCTTGTAAGCGAGTCAGAGATGTCCTGTTTATTTAAGGAGAACAGCAGCTGCTTTAGAAAGGCTTTCTTGATTGTTAGCTCCCCCAATCAGTTATGCCAATGAAGCTTCACTGAATCATCTTATCCTGATAAGAATGCTGTCACTTTCTCTTTGATGTCAGGTCTGCTTTTCTGTGCTTATAATGCAGGGCTGTTCGTCTCAGGACATAGGGGTCTTGGAGAGCTCCAGTAGCCTGTACCCCACAGCCCAGGGGTTCCCAAACTTTGCTTCCGAAAAGGCTTGCAAGCAGTCCAGGGACTCAACCATTAGAAAGCCTTCACTGAGGAATTCTTCAAGGGAAAACTGGACACCAAACTCACTCCATTCATTGGTTTTCCTTTGTTTGCTTCAGTGTGAAGCATAACATAGTAACATACATATATAGTAACATAGTAATGACGGCAGATAAAGACCAAATGGTCCATCCAGTCTGCCCAGCAATTTGCTTATGGTAGTAACTGCCACTCCATGCAGGTTACCCCCATGTGTTCTGTTAAGAGTAGTAACTGCCGCTCCATGCAGGGAACGTCCATACAGAAATGTGACACTATCCCTTTCCTTAAGTCTTTGGGGATCCGCAGTGCTTGTCCCATGCGCTCTTCAATTCATTAACTGTTCTCGTCTTCACCACCTCCTCTAGGAGGGCATTCCAGGCATCCTCCACCCTCTTTGTGAAGAAATATTTCTTGATATTGGTTCTGAGTCATCCTCATTCGAGTTTCATATTGTGACCCCTAGTTCTACTGTTTCCAGCGGAAAAGGTTTAAAGTTTTTTCATTGTTAATACTTGTCAAGTATCTGAAGGTCTGTATCATGTCTCCTCTGCACCTCCTGTCCTCCATATTTAGATCCTTCAACCTCTCCTCTAAGGTCTTCTAAAACAGACCACACACACACACCATTTTGCTCCTCTTCCTCTTGACCATTTCCATGCTATCTCTATCCTTTTTGAGATACATTCTCCAGAACTGAACACAATACTCCAAGTGAGGCCTCACCAAGGATCTACACAAGGACATTATCACTTCCCCTTTCCTGCTAGTTATACCTCTCTCTCTTTAGCCCTGCATCTTTCTGGCTTTAGTTATTGTTTTGTTACAATCCTTCGCCGCCTTCAGATCGCCAGCTTTAACCAGCCCAAGGTCCCTCTCCTGATCCGTGCATGATAGTTTTTCATTCCCTATCACACACATCTCTTTTGGATTTCCACACCCAAGTGCATGACTCTGCACTTCTTGGCATTGAATCACAACTACCAAATCTTCAACCACTCTTCAAGTTTTCTTAAATCACTTTTCATTCTCTCTACTCTTTCAGGTGTGTTCACTCTGCTGTAGTATGAATACCCCTGAATGTGTCTGTAACAATACCCCCCAAACCCAACTCACCTCCCGAAACCCCACCCCAATTCAAAGTACCCCTCTAGAGTGATACCTATATATACCTATAGAGAGAGTTGCTCTCTCTCTCTCAAGATGCGCGTGGATGACTAGTAAGAAATAATAAAAAAAAAAAATCCCGAGTTAGAAGGCATGTGAAACTGTGCTGTGGCATGACAAGATATTGTTTCCCAGAATTTAGCCTGTTTCTGTACTAAAGATCATGTGTCCTTGTATGTGCCTGCTTGCTAAAACCACCTATCAAAAAACAGCTCAAAATCAGTTCAATCAGAACAAGTTTGAAACTTGTGAGCCGTTCCATATCAAGGCATTTAAGTCTAGGACAGCTTATTTAGTTCTTTTCCTGAATCTGACCAACGTTCCCAAAAGCATCTGGGTTCTAGCTCCTCGGCCACAGTTTGCGCTTTGTGCTCCAAGAGCCATAATATCGCACGTGGTATTCGTTCAGCCGCAAAACTGCGTTTCAAGGATCACAAATAGACAGTGGTTAGATGTACTGTATCTCTCTTGCTAGCAAAAATAAGCAAATGGACAAAGCCTCAACTCAGCCACTTCGATGTTCTTTAAAAGTAACAACTTTATCATGAGTGAAAGGGAAAAACAAGCTGTAAGACATTTTATTTTTTCTCCCTTCCAAGCTAACTAGGACACCCTGTGATATTTGCTCAGGTGTAGACTTTGTTTAAGTCAACAATTATAGCACTTAACTAGCAAAGAGACAGGCAGGAGAGCGCTACACTTATATTACCTTAAATTTAGAAAATGTTTGTCTATGACCTGAATTTCCTGAGAATTCATGGGACATTTTTTTTTAATGGGGGAAAAAATCAGCTAGGATAGAAATTCAGGCCATCTCGTTTGAAGGAGAGCCATCATATGACAGAGTTTTTTTAATGGAGCTCCTGTGCTTCGTAAGCATGGAATAATTTCTCTGGGTTGCCCCGCCAGAAATCATTGCCTCCTGAATTTTGGGTGGGAGCTATGAAAAATGTGTATTTTAAATCATCCACGCCCTCCTGTACAAACACGAGAAACCTTGCATTCTTGTCTAGCTTGCGGCACTACCTCCAACAGGCTATCCACCCTAAAGAAATACTGGAAGAAAATGAAAGTCTGTTTACTTCTGTTAAGTTAATATATTTCTGTGGATTTTAGTATGAGTAAGAACAGTAAATACAGAACTGGTTCATCTAATTATGTAGCTAGTTTCCAGTTGCAACAGATGTGATTAATTAGGCTGCAAATAAATTGGGTGGGTAGAGAAGTATATTTATTTATTTTATTTATTTTGAATTTTTCTATACCAGCATTCATGTAGCAAATACATATCACTTGGTTTACATTAAAACAAGTTATATAAGTTGCATGAGACCATTACATGGAACAGGGGAAAAGTAACTGGGGTCCATGAAGGTAAATAACTGGGGTACATATAAACTACTAATATAACATTCAGGTGTAACGCCGTCGCCAACCATAATGATAGTTCAAGAAGTTAACAGTAGATTCAGAGAATGAAGTAACAAATAAATTATAAGTTATAAATAGACTCTGGAGTGTACATTAAAACTGTTGTCCTTAAAACGTACAATAAACGTCAGTGATCGCCTTTAAGCGTCATTAAACAGGGATTAATCGTCTTTAAGCGTCTTTAATGATCGTCAGTATGGGGATAAGCTAGGCTGAATAGCCATGTTTTTGAACTTTTTTTTGAAAGTTAGTGGGCACGGTTCTTGACGAAGGTCCGGGGGGAGAGCGTTCCATTGAGGGGGACCGGCTGTCGATAGAGCGCGTTTCCTTAGAGAGGTCTTGGCTGGGGGGGAGTATAGAGTGCCTTTGTAGATGCTTCTCACAGGTCTGGAGGAGGAGTGGGACTGTAAAGGGATCTTGAGATCGAGAGGAGAGAGATTGTGAAGGGCTTTATGGATTGTCATTAGGACTTTGTAGAGGATTCTGAATTTGATAGGTAGCCAATGGAGGTTCCGAAGGATAGGGGTAATGTGTTCTCTTATGTTGGTGTTGGTCAGGATCCTAGCAGCTGAGTTCTGTACCATCTGCAGGGGTCTGATGTGGTTGGCTGGGAGTCTGAGGAGGAGGGAGTTGTAATAGTCCATTTTTTAAAAAATGATGGATTGGAGTACCGTGTGGTAGTCCTGAAAGTGGAGGAGGGGTCTCAAGTATTGTAGAGATATGTAATGCTATGGGGCTACAGGTGGCAAGATGGTAGGGCATCCATCCGCCTTGCTACTTTTTATAGCTGTTATGCTATTGCAAAACTTGGTAGTGAAACTTCATTAGCATAAATAATTGGGAGGGATAAGAAGGGGGGGAAGGGTATGTTGGGAGGCAGCTCAGTATTGGATTAAGTATGGGAATTTCTCTGTTTAATCTACCCAGCATGAGAGAGAACCAAAAAGGAAGACAAACAAAAAGAGTGACGTGCAGAAGGAACGATATGCCATAAGCAGTCAAATTTCTGTGTTTGGCAACTGGGATATATCCTTAGCAGTGTAAAACCGGAACTGGTTGGGCAGAGTGAACAAGTCAAATGTTCTTCGTCTGTCATCGTCCATTATATTACTGTGGGTTTAATCTTCAAAAAAGGTTCAGTACCTTAATTAGACATCTAAATTTATGGAGAACTTGAGCCAAACTTTGTAGCTGAAAATTCACCTAAATTTAGCTCCCTAAAACTTAGGGGACTCAGTTTAGACCTGCAGTCAATTTGCCAGGGATGATAACTTTGATACTGGCACGCGGGCGCACATGTACGCGCATACACCGGCTCGCACCTATGGACATGGCCATATTATAACATATGTGTGTATATGCGTGCATGATATAAAATAGGCTGCACACACATATGTGTGGCACAATTTTATATGGACGCGCACATGTGCATGCAAATATCACCTCTACCGCATAAGTGGGGGGATTTTAGTGGACATGCACACTGACGCAATTACCAGTCCATTCCCAGTTCTCTCAGGTAAGGGATAGGACTTCCCAACCCCTTTAGTTAAACAGCCTCCCTTTTATCCTTTTAGCATCAACCCTTAAAACCCTGCCAACTCGCCTAGAATTTTTTATTTATTACTCACACGCCATCCATAGCAGTAGTAAAGTTACCCGGCAGGGGACCCCGGCGCACGCTTTTGCACGTAAATATTTACATACACATTTCATGTTAAAGGCCTGAAACGCCCATGTCCTGCCCAGACCATGCCCACAACCCGCCCCTTTTTTGTAACTTATTGTGCGCATACTGGGAGATACGCATGTACTTGGGTACCTTCTAAAATACACACGGTGCGTGCCAGCCGGACATACTCGCGTATCTCTTGGCATTTCAGAATTCACCCCTAAGTTAGGTGCCAGGTATTGAAAATTAGTATTAAGTAACTTACATTCCTCCTCACTCTAACTCTGCCATCGTTGCCTCGTCACTTTTAAGGCCCCTCAGTACAGGTGTTCAGCCCTAGTCGGTTTTCAAAGAGACTGATTTTAGATGCCTAACTCCCAAAATTAGGCACCTAAACCCTTTGAAAATTGACCCCCCCCCCCCATGTCAGTAAGACAGTGCCACCTAGTGAACTCTATAGCTAACTGCAGTGTGGCATTCCTGGAATATTTAATATCCCTCTACCCCACACTTCCTGTGTGGTGCAATGTTTCCCGCTTCCTGGTCTGAAGCAACGTGAACTCAGGAGCTCCTGCACCCCTCCACCTCCACCTCCACCTGCCACCACTACTATTCCATTCTGTTTTACAATTGACTCCTCGGCATTTATTGACTGATAACCACAGCTCAGAATGGAAACTGTCAGGGACACATCTGCCTCCTAAAGTCCCATCCCAGGAATCTCTGACCTGCCTCGTGCTACCTGCCGGAGTATTCCAGGTGATTTAGTAATGCAAGCATCACCCCCAGCCTCAGTGCAAGCCACTTACTAAGCTAAATTCCACTGCTCATATCAAGCGCATGACATCTCTCAGCAAATCCCATAATTAACAGGAAAGTATCTTCTCATTCTCCGTTTGTGTTTCGTGTGATTGGCAACCAGTGCGCATACGCGAGAGGCTGTTTTTTGTATTCTTGGTTCTCTTTAGACTTCTGACCAAGATCCTTTTCAGCACAGATAAGGACTATTTGTCTTCTGTAGAGGGGCGAGGAATTCATAGCGCTCAGTCCCATTAATTGATAAGTATATGCCAGCATTTCTCAACCATTCTGGCAGTAGTAAGAGAGGTCAAATAGATTTATTATACAGTGCCCTGAAAAATAATTCAGATCTTCAGGAAGCAGTTGCTGCAGTAGCTTAGGTTTCTTTGGCTGAACCACAAGGGATGATTAAAGCTTAGTACAGATTTTCACAAACAGATTTTTTAGAACAGTTTAAAAAAAATTAGTGCATCCACTTTAATGCAGTTGAAAGCAAAAGTGAATTAATCAAAAATCATAACTTCAATGTTTTACATTTTCATTTTCTGCATTGTGCCTTTGCTGGAGTTTCTGGCATTTTCAGCTCTTGCATTCTTAGAGACTGATTTTCAAAGGTATTTGCACGCTTAAAACTGGGTTTTACACATGTAAATGCACTTTACCTGTGAAAGTGGGCTTTTGAAAATTGCTACAAAATATGCTATTGAATAGGTTTTAGCCGCATTAAGTGCACTTAACCTGGGCAAATGACTTTTGGAAATTGCTGTGATTGTATGTTACATTTATATACATAACTCCTTTGAAAATTCACCCTTAGCTGGTATGGGATGGAGAACACAAAGCATTGGGCAACCATCTAATTCTAGAATGACTCTAAAAAATGGGAGAAATATATTTTTCGTTATCTGACAAATGAATTTCCTATAAATGTGAAACACCCCCTGACTGCTGGATTCAGTTTAAAGGATGATGCCTGAGTGTCTCCATCCAGATGTCTCTCTTTAAGAGATTTTTAGAACTGCAATAGATAACTTACACAGAGCATGCGAGCCTAACACTGGTGATGGACTATGTGAGGAGAGATTATGTCTATAGTATAGTATCTTGAGTTATTGCTGGGATTTCTAAATTGATTTCATGGAGACAAACTGCCATACCACCTATCCTTAATGCCATCTAATCAAATGTTAATCTGTGTGCATTGCTCCCACAGTCAGGGTGTAATGAGCTCAAATGATATTAGTGATATTCAACTATCGACTAAGTGGAAGAGCAAAGCATTACTCATACACGGGTGTTTTGATGCCTGGTGGAGGAATAAGATGGAGCTAATTAGGATCTCTGCAGAGCAGTCCAGTGCCAGGTTAAGTAGTTGGATTCCAGGGCACAGAGTCCCTTGGCCATTAGGTTTCATCATCTCTTCTCAAAGACATTTAAGAACATAAAAAGTGTCGTGCTGGATCAGGCTATGGTCCGTCGAGCTCAGCACCTGCTCCTCCAGTGGCCATTCTGGATCACTTGGAAGTACCCAGCACATCCTAATGGGAAGAAACCTTTCCCGTTCTTCATTCCCAAAAATAAGAAGCGGTGACCCGCACATCTGCCAGGCCACTAATTGTTAATGGATCGTTAATTGTTGTAAACTAACTTTCCAGTGAGGAAGCTGCAATCCCAAAATTGCTCCAGAATTGTCCTCTTTAATAAATGTTCTGAGCCAGCGCTGTATCTGGGTGTCCTTGTTGTGGTACAGGAAAACCGATGTTTGTGTTAGCATGATACAAGTTTAACGAAAGACACAGATCTAGGACTTGGCTAACAGTGTTCAAGCAAAAATACTGCACTAGGAATTGCTGCCAGCATTCAAAACAGCACCACACAGCACTTTTAAATTGGAGGTTCTCAGATCCTGAAGAGATGGAGGAGACAAAAACAGTATCGGAATTCAAGAAAGCATGGGATAAATACAGGGGATCTCTGAGAAAGTAATGGGAATTGTAAAGCTAAATTAGCTAGGCAGATGGGCAGACTTGATAGGCCATTATGGTCTTTTTCTGCCATCACCTTTGTGTTATAGAATATCACTGGCATGTTTTTTGCCTCTCATAACCTCCATTTTAGAAATGCTGTATGGCTCCATTTATAAAATCTCCAAGCAGACTGTTATGGCTAGCGGCAGTCTCGAGCAAGCACTCGAGGCTTGGCATACCAGGGCTCTCTAGGTGGAAGAGAAGTGAGGTGTGCCCTTGCGGTGGTGAAGACGGTCCAAGTCTCAGCCACTCCACCGACCTACATGCCCCAGGAGACCACAACATTATGGTGGTCTCTGAACGGTCCTCCGACCGTTCCCAGCCCTTTCGGACCTGCCGCAGGGAGCAGCAGAGGCGGCAGGCCTGACAGAGGTCAGGAAGGCACAGGACTGAAGCGGTCAATGCAAGGTCTTGGAACTTGGAGCAAGGCACAAGTGGAGTTCAGGATGAAGACAGGAACAAGAGGGATGAGCTGGACCCTCAGGCGCCCTACACAGCCCACCAAAAACGGGCGGACCCAATGGGCTGGTCACGGACCACGCTGTCTCCTACGCACCCTACACAGCCAGGAGGCTGGTCGCGGACCACGAGAAGAGCGGGAGAAGCTCAGAAAGTCACTTAGCGCAGGGTAGTGGAAACCCCTCGGATCCTCCAGAGTCAGAACTAGGCAAGGCAATGAGGAATCTGAAGACTCAGAACACAGGAGGAGACTCTTGGAGTCATGGGTCCCACATTCTGGCGTCTGGACCAGACTTATCAGGAACACACAGAAAGTCCAAGGAAGACATAGCCTGGGTACACTTGCCCCTTGCCGAAGCAAGGACTGAGAGAAGAGGAAGTCCTTTTATAGGACAGGAAACAAGCAAGTCCCTGGGAGGAGTTCAGATGGGCCACACCTGGCTGGCCCTATAGCTGGAGAGAAGAGCTGCGGGCCGGCCCCTAGGGAGAAGGGCGGGACCCAAACCAGGAAGTCCAGGCGAAGGCAGAAGCAGGCCTCAGGCAGGCCCCGAGGACGTTGAAGGCCTCCCAGGCCATGAAACAAAACCTGGGCAACCAGATCAGGCGAGGCCCTGGCTTCGGAGCGGCCTCCAGAGAAAGATGAGAGGCCTCCCATAGCTCCAGCTACAGGACGAATCGTAACAGACTCCAGGAGCTAGGGTTACCAGATGTTCCAGTTTAAGGCTGAGCCAGTCCTGGTTTTGTCTTCTTTGCATCCTTGAACTTGTATTTCCAATTTTTCTGAGAAATTTTGCTAGATGCAGTGAGGATAAATCCAGGACCAGCTTGCCCTGATGACATGGAGCCATATGATCATCTTACATAGGGGAAGGAGCAAGACCAAAGAATACTTCCAAGTGCTTTAAACTAAAGCAAAAAAAAAAAAAATATATATATATACACATACACATTATAACCATCTTGATAAAAGGTATCTTAAAAATTAAACAAAGGTGTATGTTTGTGCTGTATTAATATTTCTTTGGTTTCAGCTAGATGTGCCTGGTAGTTTTTTGTTAATCCTACATATTCTATATCCTGCTGTCATGGGTTGCTCGATGCTCGATGCTATAGAAGCATGCATTGAAATAAACCTATCAGCATCTGGAAGGGTTCTGAAGTTTCTATATATGCAGCCTATGGTGGGCTGGAGGAATTGCTTAAAATACTCTTCCATAGGGAAAAACAAATGAATGTGAGTGAGTAGATCCTCTAATATATTTGGTTCAATGCAAGATATTCCCTAAGCATATGTGCTTGTCTTGGCTGCAATGGTAGCTCCTGAGCTGCCAGATGTGGAAGTTCCAAGTGCCTTAGTACATTGTGAGCCTCAGCGATGGAGTTTTTGTTTTGCATTTATAATGACTTGTCAGAGAGAGACCCATCAACTGATGTATGAGCCTTGATTGTAATTAGCATCAGTATGGTTAGGAAACACTCCACAATGGTGTAACCATACCCCGTTCACTGATTACTTTACCGCAAGTTCATTAGAGGCTGAAAGCCGTACCACAGGTTCATCAGCAGTGTGATTCGTGAATTTCTTTCCTTGCTAAATTAATGATAGTACACCATATGAAATTTCTATGGAAATTTTACTATACAAATCTGGTACAGAAATTCACTGTTGAGTCATAAGTGATAACACACAATGATATGGATGGAATGTGTTAAAAATTTTGTGTATAGCCTTAAAGGAACAGTAGCACAGTTTCTTTTCTTTTTTGTGAGTGTGTAAGTGAGTGAGAGAATGACTTGTATCCCTTCTCTAGAGAGGTCTGTTTTTTTGACTCAGAAACCAGAACGAGTCCTGAGATCTGGTGCCGTGAGCCTTCATTTGCAGTTCCCTGGGGATTTTTTTCCCTATTTTATATCCCTCTCCAATCAGGTCATTGCAGTGACACTCCTGGGATAGGACCCAGTCACCAGGGCACCTTCCAGAAACTTGCAATCACGGGGCCCAAAATATGGCCTGTAGGTGTCACCAGAATCTTGGCAGGTGCCAAAACATTGGATCACATAAGGCTCCTGGTTGAAACTAGGATAAAATTCAAAACTCTCTGCTTCACCTTCAAATATATGAACAAACAGGCTCTGGAATATTTCTCTTGTCTCCTTGGACCCTACATCCCATCTAGAGATCTCTGATCCTCACAAAAGGCCCCTCTTTCCTTCCCCTCGCCCCTCCTTTGATTTCTGCAGAACTGACCTGCATAAGACTGAGGGCCTTCAGCTGCTGTGCCCCCAAAGATCTGCAGCGAGGTTCCATGACCCATTCACCTAGATCTGTGCTACCTCACTTTCCGGGAAAAGGCAAAGGCATGGTCGTTCAACCAGATCTTCTTCTAGTCCGTTAAGTTCTTCTACTTATGATCATTATGCCTTTATAAGGGCACATAATGCTATGGCTATTTTTCTGAAATTGTTCCTGTTAATCTACCAAAATTGATTGTAATCGGCTTTGAGACCATGTCTCGAAAAAAGCGGAACATCAAATAGGACGGCCAGCTGGCTCCAGATTTTCAGGACAGGTTGATCCCCTGGTTTGACCCCACTATATGCTGGGATTTGTTCTGATTTCCCTATTGCATTTCCCTGTGCATGCCTGTTGGCAAATAAATAATTGCACAATGATGATGTCTCCTCCTCTTCTGTGCTGTAGGCAATGAATGCCAATTTTGTAGCATCCTTAACTCCAACCAACCTGGGAAATAGAATAGCTGAGTTGGGAGTGGCACCCAGTTCTCCACATGGCAGTACATAGCCAGACCAACAGACCTTTTTCTCAGCCCCATACATGCTTGATTTTTGAGCCCAGCTTCTGATTTGTATTGTCTTTATTCTTCTTACAGTGGGACGGGGGGCAGGGATGGAGAGCGGAAGGTGTTCTTCTGCAGCCACGTAGTTGAAGCAAGGTGTTTTCTGCTGTACTCTTCATATGGTTTGGTGGTACAGTGTGTTCCCCTAGCACTATCCTGGCCCTGAAAGAGTAAACGCACGCCTCTTATCATCCAGACTTGCTGGCAGATAAGGTCCTTTAAAAAGCACTTATGGCATTGGGCCAGTCAAATCTGCAAACACCATTTTGTGAGTAGACCACAAAGATGTAACTCTTCTAATCAAGACGCATTAAGAAAGGAGCTAGCTGTATAGCGGGCGAGCAACAGCCTACAACTGAAGAACTGCAATCTCACCTTTCAGCTATGAAGTGGGGGATTTTGAAGTCCATAGAGGAAACTAGAAAATGCCTGAACACTAATCCCCTCCCTCCGCCGCCTCTAGGAAGGGATTATTAGGTGGCTCCTTAGAAATAATATTACAGTTAAACAACTGTATGGTTGGGTCTTCTTAAACCACCGTCCTCTTACTGCTAAAGGAAAAGATAGATTGCTTCAGAAATGCCTGTCCAGCATCCATGTTGTACAGCCATTCTACCAAAATAAAACCAGGGGCCTCATAAACCTTCAGATATGCCTGTCCAGCATCCACGTTGTACAGCCATTCTACCAAAATAATTGCTGGCGAGTTGCAAACCAGGAGCTTCAATGCTCAAGTTACTATCTTTAGCTTAAAACAGCTCATAGATAAAATTAGATTCCTTGTGCTGTATATAAGAAGGACTTATTAGTATAAGAGAGTCTTCTGTGAGTACATGATGTTACTAAGGGATATTCTATGCTAAGAGGTGCTCTGTGCTTTCTAGGGATGTGCATTCATTTTTAAAGAACATGAAAAATGAGAGAATTCATGTTCCATTTTCTTTTACACAGAAATATAGAAAATGAAAAGAAAAAAATAAAGCCCCCAAATTCTTTTTTTGTTCACTTTTATTTGAGAAAGTCAGTATTAAAATAAGCATAGCAGACGGGAAATCACTCCCACCCCGACCATGCTTACGTCTTCCACAGATAATCCTCAGCCCTGAGGCCAACATCATTTTTAAACTGGAAACCAGCGGGACAGGAGTACGTGAATGGCCTTTCCTGTTTTTTACATCAGAGACCCCAATGGAAGGGGTAAGCATGTCTGGGGGAGGGCATTGGGATGGAATAATTTCAATTTAATTTTTTTCTTTTGGGTTTTAATTTTTAAATGTAAAGTTTATTTAAGTTCAGGAAACAAATCAAACCAAAATAAACATTAAATGAACTAAAACCAGAATAAACAACTCCCTCTCCTGAACAAAAAAAAAACAAACCAATTCAAATAAATGTATTTTCTATGCACATCCCCAGTGCATTTACCCTAGCGCCTGTAACCTATGGTGCTGTCAGTGATGGTAAAGTAGTTGTCACGCTCCCATTACTCTCTGGTACTCTTAACTTACTCTGCAGGGCAGAACAGACTAGATGAATCCGTAGGTCTTTTTCTGATGTTAGCTACTTTTTTACAGAGAGAGGGCCAAGGAAGGCAATGAAGAATGTTGAGCAGAGATCAAGTTGGGTCTGCAGTGACAGAGTAGATCAGGCAGCTGGTGGGTGGCATACGAGGTCCTTATCTGCCTACAGCACCTGTGCTGTTACGTTTTGTTCTATGTTTTCTTTAGACTGGCTGAAAGGACATGAAAACCTGAATAGTAGAAGAAGTTAAACAAAAGTAGCACCTTGGTGCCTATTTCTCTGTTATTGGAGTAAAGGGAAGTGCCTTTTTAAAGACTGTTTGCCTGTTTGTGTGCAGTTTCTTGCATTTCACTTCTAAGAGAGTGCTTGGAAGGGTTATTTTCTTTCTGACTCTGAAGCACCCGTCCACTTACCTTCCCAATCTCCTCTTTTTCTTATGCAGACTTTTTGGAAGGCAGAGGCAGGCCTGGATTTGTTAATGGGCCTACCAGGCCTGTGCCTAGGGTTGCAAAATTATGGGATGGGGGGGGGGGGGGCGGTGCGGAACAGGCCAGCTGATTGTTTACTACCTCCCAGCTGAGCTGAATCGCAGGCAAGAAAGACGAGTCCTCTGCTTCCTGCTCCAGCCCCACTCTTCCCAGGCAGGGTTCAGGGAAGAGGAGTGGAGGGGATGAGACTGGAGGAGCCAGCATAGAGAAAAGTAGAGCCACTCTGCTTCCTAATGCAGTCTTACCCCCCACATGCCCACCCCATCCTAGGCAGGGAAGGCAGAGAGGCGACAGCACCGAGAGTACCTGAGGTGGCAAAAAGCTAAATCCATCTTTGGGCAGAGTCCGGATTCTCTGCTGCCCTACTCAATTAAGGTCGTTTATTTCTTCAGTTAATTCCCCCTAATTACCCACCTGGCTCTGGTTCTCCCCATTCGTCCCCTTGCTGATTTTACCTAGAGCCTCTCATTTGGCTTGCTATGACTAGGTTGTAAGCTCACTGAGCTCTTATGTGTATCTCATACAGTGCTACGTACAACTGGTAGCACTGTGCAAACGGCTGATGGTAGTAGTGCTAGAATCAGGACAAGAAATGGATTCCGGTGGTAATTCTGCCTGGCCACATCCTGCCTTCCTCACCATGGCTTATTATCAGGCCGATGCACTCTGGGCATGTGAAAACCGTCTTAACATGCACCCATCCGCCTCTCCCGGGCGTGCGATGCAGAATGCTAAATGAGCTGCTGCGTTAAAAAGGAGGCGCTAGGGGAAATTGTGCGTCCCTAGAGCCTCCTCGGCATCAGGATCCCAGAAGAAGTGGCTGTGTGCCGGTTAGGAAAATGGACGCTCGATTTTATGAATGTCCATTTTTCTAACCTGGGCAGATTCACAGTTTAGCAAAATGGACACTCGTAAATTGAGCGTCCATTTTCTGAACCTGACTTCTGTCAAAAAATTTTTAATTAATTTTTCTTCCATGTTGCTGCTATGTGTGGTTCCTCTGACTTAATATTGCGATGATATTAACTTGAAGGAACCACAGAAAAGCAGTGTTTTCTGCTTTTCTGTTCAACCTTTGGGGCTCCTTAAGACTTAACGCCAGCTCCGGGGCTGGCGTTAATTTTTGAAGGTTAAAATGTGCATGTCAGGCACACGGTTATTTTTTCATAAGTGGGTACTAGCTAATAGCCTCATCAACATGGCATTTGCATGTGATGAGCGCTGTTAGCTATGCACTGGTTTGGACAGGCTGATCCCCTTATTGAAACAGAAGTCATGGACTCACGCTAGCCCGAGTGCATGGCATTTCATCGGCCTGTATATCTCTAATCTGTTGAAATCTCTGATTCCTGTTTTTCACATAAAGCTGTCAGTTAATGGGGGGAGAGCAGTCTCCCACTGATCTGTGTCAGGAACATGAGATCAACCAAATTAGATACCGGTAACAAAGACCACGCAAGGACATTTATGTCTCCTTTGCTATAACGCAGTTAAAATCTTTGGCCTTATTTTGCTTTTTTTTTTTTTTTTCAAATTAGTCTGAATCAGATTTTTAAAAAATACAACTTAAAGAAGACATCCAAACATGGAGTTGCTTTGCCAGACAGCAGTCACCATCTCAATGCCATGCTTTTGGCCCAAGAAATCTGGGAGCTAGCCAGGTTTTCCATGTGGACGGATTCTTCCATGTAGCTCTCTGTCCTAGACACAGCACAATTTAACCTGGCAACTGAGCTCAGAAAACAACTCTGGGTTGCAAATACCAGCAAGGGGAAGAGGCGCCCGCCCCTCAGGCTGCACTTATGAATAGCGATTCCGCTGGCTAACTCTGCTTTCCTGCCTAAAGTTGTTCAAC
Organism: Rhinatrema bivittatum; assembly: GCF_901001135.1. NCBI lineage: Eukaryota > Metazoa > Chordata > Amphibia > Gymnophiona > Rhinatrematidae > Rhinatrema > Rhinatrema bivittatum. The sequence goes on along the minus strand of NC_042622.1, from coordinate 96,358,110 downwards.
ATTAAATGCAAACAATATTCAGAATCAGCAGAGAGTCTCTTAATGGTTAACAGAGAATTTCAGATCACAAGGTTGATTTTTAAATTTTATACGATTATTTTTTTGTTGAATAATTCAAATATAAATGAGGTCCAGGATCAAGTGTATTTACTTAAAAGGTTCCCAGTCAGCTTGCCTCTGAAATCAGACTGTCCTGTGCTCAGCTGCTTTGCGCTAGGAAAAGTCCTAACTTGCTCGATTAAAGACCTCAGCAAGCCTTAAAAACAGAGAGAGCATTTAGAAATGCCCCTGAGGTTTTCCGTTAGTCTGCACTAGGCCTGGTAAACATGTCAATAAATACTAGGATGGAGGGGGTGTGTGTGTGGGGGGGGACTTCAGAGTGACACAGGCAGGTTTTCATCTCTTCATCCTCGTCCGCCGCTGAAGTACACGCTCAGTCGTCAGAAAAGGGAAAAAAAGTTGCAGCGCTTTATTTGCTAAGTGCTGGACTGTTTCTGGGACCACATCAATAAGTCTCCGTCTCAGGAAGATGCTTTTTCTGAACCTCTGAGGAGATGTCCTAGGCTTTATAAATGAATAAGTCTAGAGTTGGATGGATTAAGATCTTGGTTTCCTTGGTGAGTACAGAGCTGTGGGTACCTTGAAGCTGGAAAATGCATTGGATTGTGGAGGGGGTGTGGAGGAGTGGGGATAAATAGTGTTTTCCTAATTAGAACAATTTTGAATCACTTGTTTTTGTAAAAAGAACATCACTTTTAAATAATTAGTTTTGTCTTGGGGTGGATGACGTGAGGGATGAAAATCCAAGCTCCAGGTTCAGTGGTCATTGACTTTAGTATGCACCATGACATGGTTCTTAGATAAGAAGACACTTGCTGTATAATTAAGTGATTTGGTGCTTGTTTTTGTATTCAAGAGCCTGCAGATCCTGGACTCTTCAGCAGGTAGAAAGCTAAGTTAGACTTTTTTTTCATAAGAGCTGCTTTGTGTTGCTTATTGGACTGCCTTGTTAACTTACTGCCAGTTTAAAGCTTCGTCTGTGCCAGATATTTAGCTTATGCTTGTGATCCCATCTTAGAACATGGCGTGAGTTTTTAATGGTAGTTAAGTGTTTTCTGTTTGAATTATTCGCAGATTGCAAAATGACTGCACTTGCCGTGTAAGCCCAGATGGCAGTTTGTGCCAAGAAAAGCTTTTCTTGGGTCTGTGAATACATCTTAACAAGTTTAATGCTTAGATAAGTGTACACACACACACACACACACACAACAGCAGAGGCACTACAAGTATCTCTCTCTCATTCTCTCTTTCACAGACAGACAGAAACACACTAAGGGCAATGGCAGTGTATTACCAATTTGCCAGAGCTAAAATGAGGGTGTCTTTTGCTCAAAGAGAGAAAGTGATATCTGTTGGCTACCAAGCGAGGTGGATATCAGTGCCATGAAGATGACCTCATTAGTTGCATGAACTGACAACCACTTGGAATGAAAGAACCTTTTCATATATGCTAGGCCACTGAAAAGTCAACAAAGATTAATATTTAGTACAAGAGCATTTTATTTAGAGGCAATGGCATTTATGGCTAGTTCACATGACACAGAGCAGTATCCATAATCCACACTGCACTTTTAATCTCCTGTGACAGGACATGCAGTCTATCTTGGAGGGTGCTTAGGGTAAAGGCTGTGGTGCTGCTGATAATGTGCTTGAGCTTTCAGACCTCACAGGTCCCTTTTTTAGGGAGTCAGAGGTCAGCTGGAGGAACAGGATATGGAGGTTTTCGATGCTGCTCCCAGACCAGGTTAGGAGTATTAGTAAATGCAACTGCCTGTCCCTTACACTTTGTGGACATTTCAGGATATCATGGTGTCAGGGCTGCATAAGCGAGGCTGGCAGAAAACATATGATGGTAGCATTGGGTTAATGGTTTATTGCTTAAGATGTGACTTCTGGAATAATGGCTGGAAGGATGATCGAATGAATGGGATATATATACATAGAGAGAGATCTGAATGATGAAATAAGTTGCCCGTTTTCTTTCTAGGTGCCAGACCAAAAAGGACACAGCAGAACAGCATGGACAGTTTGGACTTACTGAAGTTTCCTGCAGAAAAGGCAAGCACCGAGAATTTGTTTATTTCAGGGGGACCTGAGAAAAACAATATCCGTTGGGGAAAAATAATCTGCATTGGTACAGAGCCTTTGCTCTATGTATATTCCTGAATCACAATGCACCTGCCTGACACGGAAAGACAGAGGTGCAGCCAGCACTAAAGGCAGGAGACCAGGCTACAGTTATGTCTTCCACCAGCACATGGAGCCACGCTTGGGAGCGACGCAATAAAATGCGCGGGTCTACGCGTGGGTTGGGGGTGCGTTTTGAAACGCGCTAGACTAGCGCCCGATGAAATAAGATTATCGCGTCTAAAATGCGTGCCCAAACAAATGCGTAGCTGATAGTGCCCATCACATGTAAATTCCATGTAGATGAAGCTATTAGCAATTACCCCCGATGCAGGACATTGCAGGGCATCCAACGTACACGTTTTAACACTACAAATTTAACTCCGGCTCATGAAAAATAAAAAAGTATGGTGCTGTATGTCCTCCTACTTAGTATCATTGTGACACTTAAATTAACTGCTTGTGGTATTGAAAAATAAATATATATTGACTTGATTTAAAAAAAAAAAAATTCTTAAGGCAGCACAATGTAGACACCCATAGCATTAGCTATGGGTATTATCAGCAACCTCAGCAAAATAACACAGAAATTGGCCTGAAGAAGCAGGATAAAAATGCCCGTTGCAGTTGTGGGCGCCCCATGCATTTGAGCGCTCTGGGCAAACAATTCTTCCCTAGCGCACCCTTGGGTTTTTTTTGCGCAGCCCCTCATTTAAATACCGCATCGGACACCCAGAGAGTGTGGCTGCGTGCACGTTAGGAAAACAGGCACTCGATACGAGCGCCCATTTTCAGTGAGCGTCTTATTGCATTGGGCCCCTGGGAGTGCAGAAGGGAAAGTAGAAAGTGAATTTGCGCACTGAAGGCTCAGCTGGCGAATCAGACAGTGAGGTTAAGCACATTGGTGGGGAGGAGGGTCAGATGACTTCCTCAAGCTCATGCAGTGGTGAACTGGTAGAGAAAGAACTCACATCATTATCTGCAAGTTTTACAGCATTTAATTCTAACTGGGTGCAATTGGTAACTGATAAATACAGTCCCCCCTCTGCTAGGTTAAGAGAGAAGATATCCTTAGGAGTCTATAATAACTGAGTTCAGGAACAGGGCAGCCAACAAATAGCAGATATGAAAACCAATGGGTTTAAGTGATGAGGGTTTGCAGTGCACCTGGACCAGCTGCCCTGGTTTTAAATGAATAAACATTTGGAAACTGAAGAGCTGTTTGCAATTTGTCATTTGTAAAATTGGCTGGAAGGTATCACCTTGATGACGTGTCCTGGGAGATGCAAAGCAGCTGGTGACCAAGGGGGGTCAATAAGCAGAACCAGCATCATTAGTCTGCTCCATGGAAATATTGTCATGTGACTGTACACTCAGCTCTGACCCAGAGGAATTTCCAGGCGATACAGTCCTCAAACTGTTTTCTAGTTAGCCCCAGCTAGAGCAAAGGCTCCAGGGTGCACTGCTATGAGAAGCAGGCCTGGGATGGGGGTTAGGGGGGGGGGGCCATGACTGATCACCACGAACCCCTTTGACAGGTTACTGGCATGCTTCTTCTCACTGCAAGTGCTACTGCTGCTACATAATGGTTTGTACTGGACAATGTTTATGCTTTCTGTCACAGCACTGAAGTTCAGATCTGACCTGGCTTCAGTATAGTGCTGGGGAGACACTTCCCTCTAAGCCCGCTCTAAACCAGTGCCCCAGCTTGGGGTTCTGGGGCATCTTTCCCTCTGAACCAGAAGTACTAATATCATGCCCTAGACTGGATTTACAATTTACTCTTCTCCTACAACCAGTATTGAACTAATGAACCAGTAAGGAGTTATGGGACACCCTTTCCCCTGAACCAATATTGAACCAGTGTTTCAGCATGCTGTTAAGAAGATTCATGCAACTGAAACTGACATCTCCCTGATAAAACATTAAACCTCCCCACAAATGAACAGTGTAGAGCTTGTTGCATTTGTAGGAGTAGAAAGGTTAATCCTTTTACCTGCTCAATCTTAGTGCACTTAAAGGTGAATTTTAAAATGTTGCGTGCATAAAAATCAGCATATATGTGTGTAAATATAGCATATACCAGCATACTGTATGTGCTGTTTTATGAAACTTAAACATACACACGTAAGTAAGGGTGTGGGAATACATTTCTGTATGTAAAAAAGAGGTGGTCCAGAGGCATTCTGGGATGGAGTCAACATTTACACAGGTAAAGTTGCTATTGTATAAGAGATTTATGCTTGTGAATTTGGCAGCTTAATGACCTATATTTATATCTGCCCTTTATCTGGAGCAAGTGACCATAAAATACAGATTAGGTGGGGGAGACCGGGTGAAATGGCGGTATTAATGCTGAAGAGCCAGGGGGATCTCAATGACCTGCAGATGGACTGAGCGAACTGGTAGACTAATTGGTAATTCCGGTAATTTCATTGCCATGGGCATGTTAGAAATCTTCCGATTTACACTCAGAAAAGATGACTTACAGGGCAGTAAATGCGTGCAACTTTGAACAAGTAAAATTTCCAAGCGTATATTATTAAACTTGGACGTAAAATACATGATATAGCAATTGCACACAACTTATCTGGATAAATTGCTCTGGAATTTCTTGCCAGAGGATGTGGTTAGTGCAGTTAGTGTAGCTGTGTTTAAAAAAGGATTCGATAAGTTCTTGGAGGAAAAGTCCATTAACTGCTATTGATCAAGTTTACTTAGGGAAAGGCCTCTGCTATTACTGACATCAGTAGCATGGGATCTTCTTAGTGTTTGGGTACTTGCGAGGTTCTTGTGGCCTTGTTTGGCCTCTGTTGGAAACAGGATGCTGGGCTTGATGGACCCCTAGTCTGACCCAGCATGGCAATTTCTTATGCTCTTATGTTCTTATCTGGCTAAATCTTGAAAGCGGCAATTATCTGGACAAGTTCTGACTTTACCAACTAAGTCTTGAAAGCACTACTTATCCGCCTAAGTCAATTAGCCAGATAAGTAGCACTTTTAAGACTTATCCGGCTAAGTAGCAGCTTTGCCGCATCTTAGCTGGATAAATTGGAACGTATCCGAATAAGTGCCGCTACTTAGCCAGGTAAATCAGAATTTATCCAAATAAGTGCAGTATACATTTGCAAGTGTTTTTTTTTTAATATGCACACGTTACAAAGTACATTTGTACATATTTTCTAACCTGTATATATCGTATACACGCAGGTTATAAAATACAGGAGTAGATTTTCACACGCCCATATACACGCATACATGAGGCACATGCAGCTATTTGAAAGTTATCCTCTGTGTATCTGACATTCCTAAATTTCCTTGGTAAGACAATATAGATAGACACATCTCCATTCCCTGTATGGGAAAAATATTACCAAACTTAAAAGGTGTTCCTGAAAAACTATCAAAAAGATGAAAATGGTAGTAACTCTGTGTACATGTGATTTTTTTTTTCAGGACCAGAATGGAGACAGCCACCACATGGGAGACCTTAAGATAACTGGAAGGGACTTCCTATCTATACCTTTAAGAAGCAAGAAATATCGGGAAAGTCAAGTCAATTCTCAGAAAAAATCCCATGATGCTGGAGCAATGCCGCTGGACACTAGTGATGTCCAAGTCCAGATGTCTCAGCCGGTAGGAAGATGGCTTTTTTTGTTAAAGGTCTTTATTTAAAAGGTTTTTTTGGTTTTTTTAATTTCCCACCTAAGCCGGTGTAGGATGTCCCAGGTGGGTCTTTGCAGCTCCTCCTTCCAATTCAGGAGTTACTGGCTGAGCACCATGTCTCATATTTCTTTACTTTGAGTGCTACGATAGAGGCCTTCACCCTATAGCTCCAGGCTGGGAAAGGGGGCTAAGGAGAACCTTGGTGGATTTTCTGGAGGAGGCTCTCACTTAAGGCCTTACAGAGGACATGCTCCCAGGAAATCCTCTGGCTGTCACACCAATCGGCTTTGGAGACCAAGAATCTGCCCTCTCTGGGGGTTTCTTGCCATACCACCCTTCAGCCCAACTGCTGTGGATGTATGAACGACTCCTTAGGCTCCTCCCTTCCCACATGTTTCCACTATCTTGGCAGGGCTCCCAGCTCAAGCTGGTCCAAAGAGCAGGAGCTGAGACTCTCTGGGTGCAGCTGTCTCTTTTTTCAGCGACTTGATGTGCAACCTGCTGAGCTGCCCTAGTGTAATAGCGTGTGGCCAAAGTCTTTTTTATTTTTAACTTTTAAATCCATTTCATGAGTGATGTGACCTACTGTGTTAAATACAATGGCAATCTAACACCAGGTAATGATTGTGCATCTTTTTTCTGCCAGAGATCAGAGTGGCATTGCAGAGTCTTGGCTAGGTCTTGACATGAGGTTATTTTGGCATTCAGATGTACTGCTTCTTTGAAGACATGGAGAGAGAGAGAAACTGTATTGTAGCTAATACAAACGGGAGAAAGATCAAGGTCTTCAGACTCCAGGCTGTGATTTGTAGGGCTATCGGAATGTCCGCACATACGGCAGAGGAACTTGGCAATGCTTTGGGTTCTGTGAAACATTTTAGGTTGTAACATGAAGAGTGCAGGGATCATTTGGATGGCAGCAAGTGGGGTTTTATCTGGAAAGTAGTGTGTGTGTGTGTGTGTGGAGCTTTTCTTAACTTAGCTTGCATTGGTGTACTATCTTGTGCTTGCAAATAACTGGAGGACAATTTGCTATCCCATTCACGGCCGACGAGGCAACTGGATTCTTTGCAGATTCTGATACCCGTGAGCCATCTGGAAAACCACCTCCATAACCTTTTGGGAGTATGCGTGGTATCTGAATAAGGAACCTGCATGCTCTCAAAACCACATAGACGGCATCGTCTCTGGATTATTTTTACACAGGATCAATAACAGGTACCACGGATCACAAAGACTCCAGTTTTCTTTGCGACCTCCATACCTCTACTAGATCTTTGCACTGGTAGTAATGTGACAGCATGTGTGAGGAGGTAATTCACTGTAACGTCCTCATCCAGGAAAGAAGTTCTTGAGTAAAATTGCAGTTTCACTATAATACATTCTCATTGGATTTCAAGGAAAATTATACTGTCATTGTATTTATCATACAGTCTCTCTAGTATCTACTCTCAGAAATGCAGAAAGGCATAAGTACTGTATAAACTATTGTCGCCCTGCAGGAAATAGCAAAGACACTGATGTAAATTCTCTTCTCAGAGCAGCTGTGAGGTCAATTAAAAATGCTTACATAATAAGAATTGTTTCAGTTATAAGAAACTTGCTGAAGTCTTAAAACATGTTCTTATAAGCAGAGTGTTCTCTTAACAACCAGTGTTTCCCTGGTGAACACTATGAGGTGGATTTTAAAGCGAGCGCGCATGCACCCATGCACGTGCCTATCGGTGCGCAAGCAAGGATAAGCTGGAATTTTAAATTGTGCGTGCACTTGCAAGCGTATATTTTAAAATGCACAAACCACTTGCAAGTGTGCTCCTCATTTGAAGAAGTTACTTGAGCACAGCTAGCGCTTGTGTGTTTTCCATAGGACCTAAATCAGCTTTTACGCGCGTATGTCAGCAGATTTCTAAACATGGTCACGCGAGGCACATTCCCAGTTTTCCTAGTTTGTCCAGTTAATAGCGAGGTTTGAAAGACCTCTCTAAGTCTTCATCCTATATGCCCCCCCCCTGCCTTCCACCCAGTTGACCCAGTCCCCTTACCTTGTTCTGTGAGCCTTAAAACTCAAAATCTACAGACTTGCTCCCGAGGAGGAGCAGCAGTAAAGTTATGCGGATATCTAGCCTACACGCGCTGCGGTTTTCAGTTTCAAAATTCGGAGTTACTGGTGTAAATCTTAGCCCCCACCCCAGAATGCCCAGGCCCCGCCCTTTTTCTGCCCCCTTATTCCTTACACGCTCACAGCTACATACGTGCATATTTGGCAGCTTTTTAAATCTGCGTTGCTTTCAGACAGCCCACATATGCACGTAAGCAATGCTTTTAAAATCAACCTGTATTGTCATAAGAGCACCTGAGGTGAAGAAGACCATTGGCATTCACTTTATCAGTGTTATGTTCATGGCCAGAAGAAATCATTAGAAATCTCCCTTTTTGTTGCGCAGCTTGCACGAGCTGAACTTCATGCTCTGACATCCTCCCTCAGGGAGGGCTATAGGAGCTCTCTTTCCTTGTGTCCTTGTGACACTCCCATCACGCAGGTTCATAGGAATCTGATAGGAGCTGCAATATGAACGTACTTTGGCTATTGCCTCTTGGAGCTGTACTACAACCACTGGTTTGTTTCGCATAGATTGCCTAAGCTGGAGTTTGAACCGGTGCTCTGTAACGCTGTGTCCATTCCACCTTGAGCCATCCAGTCCCCACGGCTGCAGGCTGAGGCCAATTGAACGCAGCAATCCCATGCCAGAGATGAGCATGGGCTCATCTCCTCGAACAATTCTACATGATCCTGCCTCTAGTCTCCGGTCTGGCTCAGTGTCCTGCTGTCAGACATCACTGACCAAGGCATATTTCTGACTGCAATTCTGATTTTAATCAGATTCAGTAAAACCCAAATGCAAGGTTGACAAGTTCAATATAATTGTCCTTACTCAGTGCAAGTGTACTCTGGATAAAAAAATATATATATATTGCCCACTCATTTTGGATCAGGAAATTGCTTGGCGTTAAAATGACCATCCATAATTATAAAAAGCAACTTCACTCCTGACAAGTGCTCAGAAAGGACAAAACCACATATTTTCTTTAAAAAATCATGACGGTAACTTTTAAACAGCCATGCAGGCGCACATGTACGCACATATGCCGGCTCGTGCCAAAGCATGAAGCCATATCATAACATATGCACATATATGCACGCATGGTATAAAGTAGGCTGTATGTGTGCGCACGGTTTTTTACGGACATGCACATGTGCATACAAATGCCGCATCTATCGAGTAAGTGGGGGGATTTTACAGGGATGTTACCAATTCCTTCCCCTAAAATTGCACATCTAAATAATGTAAGAGAAAGAACTATCTCTATACCTGGACCCCAACTATGGAACTCTATTCCGCAGGAATTACGATTAGAAGCAGACATCAAATTATTTAAAAAGGGGATTAAAACTTGGCTTTTCAAACAAGCCTTCCAAGAGCTGTTAACATAATGTTTTCAATCTACTGATTTTATACTAAGGTAATATTTATATTTTTTATTTTATTATCTCTACTCTTACTATACTGCTTCTCTAATTGTTTAAATTTTATAATTATTTAGCCTACTATTTTTAGTTTTTACTATTTTATTTATTTACATTATGAAACTATGTATCTACTTCCTTTCTTCTTTTGGAAATGCAAATATTTTTAAATGAATATCTGCTAACTACTATAAACCGATTTGATATGCTCGCATGAAAAGTCGGTAAATAAAAATTATTAAATAAATAAATAAATAAATAAATAAATAAAAATAAATAGATGCGCACTGATGCAATTACCAGTTTTCCCAGTTTGGGATAAACACTGGCTTTCCCAAGTCTACCTGGCTAATAACTGTTTATGGACTTTTCCTTCAAAAACATGTCCAATCTTCTTTTGAACCTCACTAAGTTGTTTTCGTTGACCACATCCTCTGGCAACAGATTCCATAGCTTGATTGTGCACTGAATGAAAAAATACTTCCTACAATTTGTTTTAAATCCGCCGGTTGCTAGTTTCAACAAAATGAGGAGTCCACTACTGCATGAAGTTAGGAGGCCACATAATACCATTTAATATATTATTTTTACATTTTGTCTCAAGATTTAAACGCTTCTTCCCAGCAAGTCCAAACTTACCATCAGCAGGTAAAAGTTCCGCTTTCAGCACCCTTTCAGAGTTGCTGTCAGCTTAAAAAATAAATAAAACCTATCAGTAATTGGTTCCTCTGATGACCCAGTCTCCCAGCAGTAGAAGCTTTCTTTTAAATTTGATGATGCTTAATAGGAGCATTGATATGATTAAATCCCTTTCAGACATCACTTCATATTCTATCGCTGTAACTTCTTTTTTTTTCAGTGTAGAAAAGGTGTTGTATAAGGATAACAGCAGGGAGTATGGGTGTCTCTTCATCACAGGTCTTATTCTGCCAGAGCCCACTGTAATCCATTTATTCCTTGGTTTCTGAATCTTGGATGTCTGACATTTCTGTGGGAATGGGGGCGGATATAAAGAATGCTGCACATTTGAGAATATTGGGTGTTTCAGAGTCACAAGTCTTGTTCTCTTAAAGCCCACTGTAAGCCATTTATTCCTGGGTTTCTGGATCCTCTGTGGGAGATGGGGGGGGAGATATTCTGGATGCTTCAAGGAAGGGGAGGTTTTTGAAACCTGGACAATTACTTTTTCATTGCAGATAGCTAAAGGCAAATTGGTCAAGGCCTTGGGACATAAGCACTACAATTGATACACTGAATAAAAAACATTCTGCTAATAGTGACTAATATAGAAGTTGTGAGATTGGTACTTTGGTCTCTATTATTCATTTAACTTAAGTCCTTGGAAGAACTATTTAAGAGGAAAATACCCTAGGGATGGGTGGGGTGGGGCAGGGCAGGCTAGGAGGGAATAAACAATTCTTGTAGATATCAGCCTTTTTTTCCCTTTAATAAACACAATAATTTAAATAAAGACTAGCAAGGATTCTTAAAATTCTATATAACTATGAAACATATAAGAACATAAGAAATTCCCATACTGGGTCAGACCAAGGGTCCATCAAGCCCAACATCCTATTTCCAACAGTGGCCAATCCAGGCCACAAGAACCTGGCAAGTACCCAAACACTAAGTAGATCCCATGCTACTGATGCCAGTAATAGCAGTGGCTATTCCCTATCGGCCCAATTTTTAATGGCTCACGCGCATAAAACATAGGGGTTACGCATGCAGCTGGGGGTTGGGTGCACCACGCACATTTTAAAAGGAGCCCGGCGGCCACACTTTCCTTTGGGGTCTATTGGCGTCCTGAGAGGCCCGTTGATTTCCTGCTTACCTGCTTCCGGAATTGGCGGTCGGTGACGTCGGAGAAGGAGGAGTCGGGTAGACTTGAAAACTCTGTCTACTCCGGCGGACGTCGCCACACTTTCCTTTGGGGTCTATTGGCGTCCTGAGAGGCCCGTTGATTTCCTGCTTACCTGCTTCCGGAATTGGCGGTCGGTGACGTCGGAGAAGGAGGAGTCGGGTAGACTTGAAAACTCTGTCTACTCCGGCGGACGTCGCCACACTTTCCTTTGGGGTCTATTGGCGTCCTGAGAGGCCCGTTGATTTCCTGCTTACCTGCTTCCGGAATTGGCGGTCGGTGACGTCGGAGAAGGAGGAGTCGGGTAGACTTGAAAACTCTGTCTACTCCGGCGGACGTCGCCACACTTTCCTTTGGGGTCTATTGGCGTCCTGAGAGGCCCGTTGATTTCCTGCTTACCTGCTTCCGGAATTGGCGGTCGGTGACGTCGGAGAAGGAGGAGCCGGGTAGACATGAAAACTCTGTCTACTCCGGCGCGACGCCGCCGGCGCGACAGTTAAGCCGCGCGCAGTCAAGGGGCGCGCACGGCTTTGTCCGGCTTCGTCCGGATTGGGACGGTAGTGGACGACAAATTTCCCCGAGGAGAGTGTGACCTTGGAAAGCGGCGACAAGATAAGTAAAGAACTTTCTTCCTGGGTTAAAATTGAAAGCATTCTTGAAGTTTATTTTGTTTCAAAGGCATAGTAATTAAATGGTTGAGCGAGTCGTAGAATATAGCCATGCCTTATTCTAAAAGAAAGGCTAACTTAAGAGAACTTTCTGTTACCTCTACGCCAGTGAAATCTTATCAGCCAACCATTTCTGAGTGCTTTCAAACTCCCTCATTAAAGACACCGGATGGGGCCGCTAGCGGCATGATCCAGGAGCAGGACCTAGCCGCTTTGGCCAGTGAAATATCTCTTACCCCCGGTGCCCTGGAGAAACCGGATCCTCCTTTTATGGAAACCGAGATTGCCAAAATAACATCAGGAGGCCCTCTCGATCCCCTTAGAGATGTTGGAGAATCAACAGGAGCCTCAATGGACAATGAAGAACAAAAGTCCGGGGTAATCGGGGAAGGCTCGGACATAGCAGGAGGAAACGGAACTCCTTTACATCCAGGGGAGGTTGGTTTGGGGAATACTGGTCAAGAAATATTGGAAATTACACCTAAGAAACTCACTTTAGAGGAATTGGGACTGATGATCATGAAAATGCAGAGATCAATTAACAATTTAACTTTAAATGTGCAGGAAGTCTTGAATAAAAATGTATTAGTGCAAGGGAAAATAGAAACGTTAGAGAAAGATGTTAAAATTATTGATGAAAAAGTGGGAGGATTACAGAAAACACAGGTTAATTTAATAAAATCAATACAAGAGCATGAAGGGAAAATAGAGATGATGGAGAATTTGAGTAGGAAATTGAATTTAAGAATATTAAATTTTCCAAAAGTCCATCTGGTTACTCCAGTAGATCTCTTTAATAGTTACTTAAAGAATATTTTAAAATATTCAGAAAATTCCCTGCCTAAATTATCTAAGATCTACTATTTACAACAAACTAAGGAGGAAAGTAATTTAAAGCCAGCAGAAAGTTTTAACCTGACTGATTTTTTTAGAGAAATCATATGAATCCAAAATTGAAACAAGATCCACTTTGCTAGTACAGTTCCTTTTTCAATCAGAGAGAGATGAAGTGTTAAAACTTCATTTCACTCAACAAAAACTAGATTTTTATGGAGCGCCGGTAAGAATATTTCCAGATGTCACGCGAATAACACAATTAAGGCGAAAACATTTCATTGCACTCCGAAAGGAAGTACTAGATAGAGGGGCACTTTTTTCCTTACGTTACCCTTGCAAATGCTTTATAAAATATCAACAAAATTCATATATTTTTAATACTCCAGAACAATTAAGAACATTTCTCGACACACACCCCAGAGGGATGTAATTATGGGAATATAAGAAATAGAAAATGAAGGAGTACCAGGAGGAATATTACCTAGTTTATAAGATTCCTAAATTTTGCTCCATTTGTTACTTAATGTCAACGTTTTCCAATTTTTTCTTTTATTATCCTTGTTAAGATATGATATCGGGGTAGATATTGTATGACACTTTAAATTCTTTTGAGTACTATGTTTTCCTGGTATCTATTGTATCTTTGTAATAATTATAAGAAATGCAATAAATAAAAAAAAAAAAAAAAAAAAAAGGAGCCCGGCCACGCGCGTAACCCCTGTTATGTGCACAAGAGCCGGGCCTCGGCAGAGGGGTGGTCCAGGGGTGGGGAGGGGCAGTCTGGGGGTGGGGAGGGGTGGACTGGGGAGGGTGAGGCGGGGCTAGATGCCATTTGCTGCTGTGCCTGGGGATAGTGCGCCGGCAGGGTGCCGGCGCGTGCAACTTGCTACAGCTCCTTTGCAGGAGCAAAAGGTAAAAAAAAAAAAATAGGGGTACCTAGGGTAGGGATAGGGGGCAGGTAGGATAGGGGAAGGGGAAGGGAGTTCCCCAGTTCCCTCCCAGTCCACTCCTTAATTGGAACAGACTGGGGGGGAACTGGGGAAGCCAGACAATGCGTCGCTGTGTGATTTTTGCCTATGTCTGTCCCCCCTTGCACACTCTGCCTGCAATTTTATAAGATGCACGTACCGGCGCGTGCATGTTATAAAATTGCACGTCCATGTGTGTGCACTGGGTAGCGCGCGCATGTTCTTTTTTAAAATCTACCCCTATGTCAACTTGATTAATAGAAGTTAACGGACTTCTCCAAGAACTTATCCAAACTTTTTTTTTTAAACCCAGCTACACTAACTGCACTAACCACACCCTCTGGCAACAAATTCCAGAGCTTAATTGCGTGTTGAGTGAAAAAGAATTTTCTCCGATTAATTTTAAATGTGCTACTTGCTAACTTCATGGAGTGCCCCCTAGTCCTTCTGTTATCCAAAAGAGTAAATAACAGAGTCATATTTACTCGTTCTAGACCTCTCATGATTTTAAAGACCTCTATCATACTCCCCCTCAGCCGTCTCTTCTCCAAGCTGAACAGCCCTAACTCTTTAGCCTTTCCTCATAGGAGAGCTGTTCCATCCCCTTTATCATTTTGGTCTACCTACTCTGTACCTTCTCCATCGCAACTATATCTTTTTTGAGATATGGCGACCAGAATTGTACACAGTTCTCAAGGTGCGGTCTCACCATGGAGTGATACAGAGGCATTATGACATTTTCCATTTTATTCACCATTCCCTTCCTAATATTTCCTAACATTCATTTGCTTTTTTGACTGCTGCAGCACACTGAGCCAACAATTTCAATGTATTATCTACCTTGACGCCTAGATCTTTTTCCTGGGTCGTAGCTCCTAATATGGAACCTAACATCGTGTACCTACAGCATGGATTATTTTTTCCTATATGCATCACCTTGCACTTGTCCACATTAAATTTAATCTGCCATTTGGATGCCCAATCTTCCAGTCTTGCAAGGTCCTACTGCAATTTATCACAATCCGCTTATGATTTAACTACTCTGAATAATTTTGTATCACTTGCAAATTTGATTACCTCACTCATCTTATTCCTTTCCAGAACATTTATAAATATATTGAAAAGCACCAGTCCAAGTACAAATCCCTGAAGCACTCCACTGTTTACCCTTTTCCACTGAGAAAATTGACCATTTAATCCTACTCTCTGTTTCCTGTCTTTTACCCAGTTTGTAATCCACGAAAGGATACTGCCTCCTATCTCATGACTTTTTAGTTACCTTAGAAGCCTTTCATGAAGGAATTTGTCAAACATCTTCTGAAAATCCAAATACACTACATCTACTGGCTCACCTTTATCCACATGTTTATTAACCCCTTCAAAAAAATGAAGCAGATTTGTGAGGCAAGACTTGCCTTGGGTAAATGCATGCTGACTGTGTTCCATTAAACCATGTCTTTCTATATGCTCTGTGATTTTGATCTTTAGAAAAGTTTCCACTATTTTTCCTGTCACTGAAGTCAGGGTAACTGGTCTATAGTTTCCTGGATCGCCCCTGGAGCCCTTTTAAATATTGGGGTTACATTGGCCACCCTCCAGTCTTCATGTACAATGGATGATTTTAATGATAGGTTACAAATTTTAACTAATAGATATGACATTTCATTTTTTAGTTTCTTCAGAACCCTGGGGTGCCTACCTTCTGGGCCAGGTGATTTGCTACTCTTTAGTTTGTCAAACTGGCCTACTACATCTTCCAGGTTCACAGTGATTTGGTTCAGTTCAGTTCATCTCCAGAATAGGTATCTCTCCAACATCCTCATTAGTAAACACAGAAGCAAAGAATTCATTTAGTCTTACTGTAATGGCCTTATCTTCCCTGAGCCCCTTTAATCCCTCAGTCACCTAACAGTCCAACCGACACCTCACGGGTTTCTTGCTTCAGATATATTTTTTAAAGTTTTTAGGAGTTTTTGCCTCTACAGCCAAATTCATTTCAAATTCTCTCTTAGCCTCCCTTATCAGTGTTTTACACTTAACTTGACAATGCTTATGCTTTTTCCTATTTTCTTCAGATGGAACCTTCTTCCAATTTTTGAAGAATGTTTTTTGACTAAAATAGCCTCTTTCACCTCACCTTTTAACCATGCCAGTAATCACTTTGCCTTCCTCCCACCTTTCATAAAGCATGGAAAACATCTGGACTATGCTTCTAAGATTGTATTTTTAAACAATGTCCATGCCTGTTGTACACTTTTATCCTTTACAGCTGTACCTTTCAGTATTTTTCTATTTTCCTCATTATATCAAAGTTTCCCTTTTGAAATTTTAGTGTTAGAGCTATAGATTTACATATTGTCCCCCTTCCAGTTATTAGTTCAAATTTGATCATGTTATGATCACTTTTGCCAAGAGGCCCCACCATCATGCCTCTCTCACCTCCTGCTTTCCACTAAGAAATAAATCTAAAATAGCTCCTTCTCTCATTGGGTCCCAAACCAATTGCTCCATGAAGCACTCGTTTATTCCATCCAGGAATTTTATGTCTCTAGCATGTTCTGATGTTACATTTACCCAGTCAATTTTGGGGTAATTGAAATCTCCCATTATTACTGTACTGCCAAATTGGTTAGCTTACCTGATCTCTCTTAGCATTTCATTATCTGTCTGATCATTTTGGCCAGGTGGACGATAGTATACTCCTATCACTATACTCTTATCCAACACACATGGGATTTCTACCCATATAGATTCTACTGAGCATTTAGTCTCTTATATGATCTTTAACCTGTTGGACTTTATACCCTCCTGGACATAAAGGGCTACACCCCCACCAAGTTGATCCTCCCTATCATTGCAGTATAATTTGTACCCTGATATAGCACTGCCCTATTGGTTATCCTCCTTCCACCAGGTCTTTGAAATGCCAGTTATGTCAATCTCATCATTTGCTGCTATACACTCTAACTCTCCCATCTTAGTTCTTAGACTTCTGGCATTGGCATACAGACATTTCAAAGTGTGTTTTTTGTTTGTATTAACAACCTAATTTTCAGTTGATATGGATAATTTGGAATTCTTTTACTTAGCTGATTCTTTACTTATAAGCACATGGGCTGCTTTTGCTTTTATTGGAACCTTTCTGTTGGGATGCCCTAACTCTCCCGTTTCATTAGTATTCTTCAAAGATACATTCCTCCAAACCATGCACTGCTGAGTGACTGTCAGCTTTCCCCCTTGTTCTTGTTTAAAAGCTGCTCTATCTCCTTTTTGAAAGTTTGCGCCAGCAGCCTGGTTCCATTTTGGTTAAAATGGAGCCCATCCTTTCGGAAAGGTCTCCCCCTTCCCCAAAAGGTTGTCCAGTTCTTTACAAAACGAAATCCCTCTTCCCTGTACATATTGAGACTCCGGAGCTCTGCCTGCTTGTGGGGACCTGCACGTGGAACAGGGAGCATTTCAGAGAATGCCACCCTGGAGGTTCTGGATTTCAGCTTTCTACCTAAAATCCTAAATTTGGCTTCCAGAACCCCCCTCCCACATTTCCCTATGTTATTGGTGCCCACATGTACCACGCCAGCCAGCTCCTCCCCAGCACTGTATATAATCCTATCTAGGTGATGCGTGAGGTCACCTAGATAGGATTATTGACACAGATAATGCAGAAAAAATATGTATGTCAGCAATAAAAGCACTCTATAGTATGGCTAAGTTCAGATTATCTGAGCAAAAAGATCAGATGGGTATATGTGTCTCAGTAGAAGCACCTGTGCACCTTATTTTGCTTCTAACTTGATTAAGTAGTTAATCAAGTTAGAAGCAAAATAAGGTGCACAGGTGCTTCTACTGAGGGTATAAAGTCCACCTTAGTGCACAATGAATCACCAGACCCAGATGATACCAGCCCTCTTTTTCCCTTTAATAAACAAAGTAATTTAAATAAAGATTAGCAAGGATTCTTAACATTCTCTCTATATATATAACTATATATATATATATATAACTAGGAAAAAAAAGTATAAAGATATTCCAAACCATACAAACACAGATTACGCAGAAAAAATATAGAACGTGTAGGTAGCGTGAAGATGGGATAAAGCAAAAATAATTGCTAAGGAGTCAAAAAAATGAATACTGAAACTGAGCTGTTCAGAAAAAGACAAGGGATGTAGAAAAAGCAAGAACATTTGTGAGTGATTGCTTCAAAATCTGCCTTTCTGTCAGCTTTGATCAGTAAAGTGAATACTGTTTGTTTATTTTTCAAAAGTAATTTTTCACTCAAAAAGGGAATGGGCATTATCACATAAACATAATTTAAACAATACGAAATGGGGAGGAGCAATTTTATAGCAGTCCACATAGAGCTGAAGTCTGGGGGATATGCTCATAAGTACACTTTTGAAAATTCAGATGTTGTCCCAGCAGGTGGGTGCACATGTGCCCAGAAAGTTATTCCTGCTCCTGTATGGGTGCAACTTTCTGCATCAACCTTTATGCACCTCTTTCAAAATCCAAAAGTATGCACGCAAATTCTTTTCCCACTCCAACTCCCACCCCAACTCCTGCCTCTTGCTAGTGAGGGTGAAAGGATGCATGAAATGTGCTTTGTGCATACTTTTACATGCACAAGCCCGTAACTGATTTTCCAAGTTGCTTTGAAATTCAAACCATAAAGCATTAAGTAACATTGCCTGAAATAACTACTAATTTAATCATAAAAATTAGAGATGTGCATTGTACCGGCAATCGTTTCCGGTTTCGTTTTCGTAGAACCGCAGGAAATATCGTTTCCCGCGGTTCTGACCGTTTTTTTTCTGCTGTCCTGATCTGAAAAAAAACAAACTATCCTGATCCTTCAGATTTAATTATTTACAATCCCCCACCCTCCCGACTCCCCCAAAACTTGCCTAAAGTCCCTGGTGGTCCAGCAGGGGTCCGGGGAGCTCTCAGGCCGTCGGCTGCCAGTAAACAAAATGGCGTCAATGGCCCTTTGCCCTTACCTTGTGACAGGGGCTATCGGTGCCATTGGTCGGCCCCTGTCACATGGTAGGAGTAATGGACGGCCGGTGCCATTGGTCGGCCGGTGCCATTGGTCGGCCCCTTACTATGTGACAGGGTCCGACCAATGGCACCGATAGCCCCTGTCACATAGTAAGGGCAAAGGGCCACCAGCGCCATTTTGTTTACTGGCAGCTGACGGCCCGAGAGGGGGACATCGCTTCTGAGACCCCTGCTGGACCACCAGAGACTTTAGGCAAGTTTTGGGGGTATTGGGAGGGTGGGGGATTGTAAATAGTTAGATCTGAAGGGTTGGGGTGGGTTTGGGGTTTGTTTGTTTTTCTGTGTGCCCTTTCAGCACCCCCCCCCCCCCCCACAAAACGATAAGAAAACCACATGAAATTTCGTGGGGTTTTCCTATCATTTTCGGGGACTCCCGATACATGACGAATTAGGAAATATCGTATGATATTTTAATTCATCAAAAAAATGATGCACATCCCTAATAAAAATAGTGCATGTTCTTGGCAATACATTAAAAAATTTAATAATTTTAATAAAATTGAATAAAGTAGAAAGGAGTCTCTGGAACGAGGGATCGTGGGATGAGGGTGAAAAAGGGGTAGGCTCAGGAGTAATCTAAGGAAATATTTCTTTACAGAAAGGGTAGTGGATACATGGAATGGCCTCCCATTGGAGGTGATAGAGAATGGGACAGTATCTGAATTGAAGAAAGCCTGAGACAAGCATAGGAATCTCTGAAGGAGTGGTAGAGATTATAGAGCTGAGCAGTTATTGTAGATGGGCAGACAAGATAGGCCATATGGTCTTTTTTTTTTTTTTTTGCTGTTATGTTTCCTATGTTTCTAATTCAAGGGTAAGCAACACCCCTGTGGTGCCACCAGCAGGTCTGGTTTTCAGAACATCCACAATGAATATGCATGAGAAATATGTGCATACCATGCAAACGATGCATACAGACATATCTCATGCATATTTATTGTGGTTATCCTGAAATCCAGACTTGTTTGTGGCCCTCTAGAACCAGAGCACCCTACCCCTGTTCTAATACAACCAGAACAGCAATAATAAAACTGCATGGCGTGGCAGCTACAATAATGTTCTATGTGCAATACACAGTTGCTTTTGCTGTATCTTACACAGGGCCTGGAACTGTCATAGTTCCTGCTGAGCATGCCTTTCCTAATTCATCCTTTTAAGCCACAGATCTCAGGCAGCGAGAGCACCATGTCAGTCTGCCAAAAATAAAGTTAGTTTAAAGAAAATCAAGCAAATTGGGTAGAGTTGATATCTTTACAAGGTGATTGAACATTTAAAGCTTCAAGTTGCCTGAAGGTTGCTTTTCCTTCTGCAGGCTGCTTAATGATGGGACTTTGGTAGTCCAAACAGCTTTACATCTCTACCCAGCAACTTGCTTGGTTCTCTTTTAACACATCCGAGTTACTGGCATCTCGAAAATGGTCTCATCGTAGGGTTCAGGGATAGAGGAAATGTCTGTAGAGTTTAGAGTGTGAAGCATTTTGTATTTCAGGATCTTTACAGAGAGGGGAGGGGCACCAAACACCCCAGCCTTTGAAAGAGGGGTGAGTTGGTGAGAGAATGAGGGAAACCCTGTAATTCCCCATTCAAATGCATTGGAGTTAGGGGACTTTTAACCTGAAGACAGTAGAACTGGGGGTAGAGAGGCACTTTCCCTAAGAAACAGGCCGATACAGTACAGTGTGCTCCGACGGAGCGCACTGTTAGCCTGCTATTGGACGCACGTTTTCCCTTACCCCTTATTCAGTAAGGGGAGGAAAACGCGTGTCCAACCCGCGGCACCTAATAGCGCCCTCAACATGCAAATGCATGTTGATGGCCCTATTAGGTATGCACGCGGGATACAGAAAGTAAAATGTGCAGCCAAGCCGCACATTTTACTTTCAGAAATTAGCGCCGACCTTTGGGTCGGCGCTAATTTCTTTGGCACCAGGAAAGTGCACAGAAAAGCAGAAAAAACTGCTTTTCTGTGCACCCTCCGACTTAATATCATAGCAATATTAAGTCGGAGGTCCCGAAGAGTAAAAAAAAAAAAAAGAATTCTGAATTCGGCCCGCAGCTGTCGGGCCGAAAACCGGACGCTCAATTTTGCCGGCATCCGGTTTCCGAGCTCGTGGCTGTCAGTGGGCTCAAGAACCGACACTGGCAAAATTAAGCGTCGGCTGTCAAACCCGCTGACAGCCGCTGCTCCTATCAAAAAGGAGGCACTAGGGACGCGCTAGTGTCCCTAGCGCCTCCTTTTACCCGGATCTACCGCTGGGACTAATTTAAATACTGAATCGCGCGCACCAGCGAGTGGCCGGTGCGCGCACCGCAACCTGCTCTGCCGCAGACTTTACTGTATCGGCCCGACAGTGAGAACATTAAGTGGGAGGCTTGGTGATTCTGCAGGCCATAAGTGAGATGCTTTCTATTGTTCATATACAGTATCCTTACAACCAAGGTATAAAAATCTAACCTAGAAAGAACATCATATAAAAAGAGCATAAGGCATTCAAGAAGATTATGTTTAGTTCATATGGAACTAATCGCCAGACCTCTCTGTTGCCTTACAGTTCCATTTATCACCTAGCACAATAACTACAAAATTATTATTTTCAAAATGTTATAGGGATGAAATGTTCTTTTCACTTCTAGAACTTCAGGGATGGATGTGCATCCAGCCTTTGGGCGGATGTTCATGCCCTCTGCCTGCCAATATCTAAAGGGGAGAAGAAACACAGTTACTGGCAGCACTACCCAACTGAAAGGGCATAGAGAGAGGTATGAGGACTTGACAAGGATGACCCAGTGGCAGTACAATTCCTGCCTCCCCGTTATTCCTCTTCCCTTAGCTAATCCAAAGTGCTATGTCATAAACACATTAGATGCCCTCCTTGTTACATTCTTTTCTCAGATGCTGAAAACCCTCCAGGCATGCACTTGGAGAGTTAAAATTGCATGATCTGCTTTTGAAGTTGTCTTATGCTGTCCTTTTATATAATAAATACCATGTATAGCCAGGGCAGAAGAGACCTGGTTTTTCTTGTGCTGAAGAATTGCAGAGGTGAGCAGATGATATGTTTAGACACTGGACACTTACCAAGCACCGTTCACCTCTACAGAACTTAAACAGTCCCCTAGATTAATGCTTTCCCGCTAAGATACTTTTGTCATGATATTGAAACAGGCAAGAACTGTAAAGGAATCTAAAGGGCACAGCTTGCTGCAGGGTTCCAGTGGAGGATATAGTTTTGTTTGTGTTATTCCTTCAGTAAATAATGACTAACTTAATTGCAATAGTTGCGGGTGGGGGAGGGGAGGGAACGTATGGTGTGTTTCACTATCTGTCAGTGCAGCTAAGGGGGAAAATAAAATCAGAAACGTGAACTTGATGTAATCCACTCTGGGATTTCAGGGGAAATGAAGTGAGGTTTCATGCTGGGTTTTAAGTTGGGAGTTCAGCACAACCCATGCTCCAAAAGCACATGTCAGTACCATATCTGGCGAGTTGTAAGCCAGATGCTGTCCCACATGGATATGTCAGTACCGTGACCAACGAGTTGTAAGCCAGATTCTGTCCCACCTAGAGCCTGGTGCATTACTGTGTGTTCTTTATGTTGGTAGAGCTCATACAATTGCCCAAATGTAATGTGAAACTTCAGAGGAGAAGATGGTTAATTCTAATAACTCCACTGGGGATTCTGAAGGGCTGTGCATATCCCTTTTTAATGTATTTATCGCCCCTATGTCTAAGATCTTAATAGACTTAGATGTTGGGTATTGAGTTTTTGCCAACGACATTCAGTTTTTTATATCCATCAAAGGGCCACATGCTGAGGCTTTAAATAGGATTGCTACTTGCCTTGCTACCATGAAAGCATGGTTATTTGACAATAAATTGTCACTAAACATGCGCAAAACTAAAATTTTATATTTGACAAGAATTTCTGCTGATGATTTTCCTAATAAGCTATTGGTGTATGGAGCATCCATCCCCATTTCAAAACAAGCTCGAAATTTGGGTGTGTTGATAGATACTAAGCTTACACTTTGACCACATGCAAAACAGGTGGTTAAAATTTCCAACTTTAAGCTCCAGATGCTACGCAGGTTTCATCCCTACCTAAGTGAACAGGACCTAAAACAGTTGTACATTCATTGGTGATCTCATCCATCGATTACTGCAATGCACTTTACCTGGGTTTGCCCCATAATACTATGAGGGCATTGCAATGCATACAGAATTCCACTGCACAAATTGTATCAGGGGTACCCCATACTAGCATATAACCCCCACACTAATTAAGCACCACTGACTTCCAGTGATTTGGAGGGTCAAATTTAAATTATGATGCAGGTTTTCAAAGGAGTTAATGGGTTTGCACCTCCAAGTTTTACTGCATCTCTCAAATTGAATCATCCTACCAGAACTTTAATGTCTCCCTCTCAGACCTTGCTGGAGTTCCACCTTTTAAAATTGTGTGGCTCGATGAGACACGAGAATGTTTTATGTGCAGGGCCCTATTTTATAGAAATGTGCATTCGTTTTTGCCGAATTGGAAAATTTCAACGAAATTGGCCAATTCGGCATGATTCAGGGAGCTCGAAAAAGATCGGGATTTTCCCGTTTATTTGCAAAAATTCGTTTTTCCGATTAGTGCGCACTAACGGGAGTCAGTGCGCGCTAACTCCCCGTTAGCGCGCACTAACAAAAACTAACAAAATCTAACAAAATCTAACGGTTTTTGTTAGTGCGCGCTAACGGGAGTTAACGCGCACTAACGGGGAGTTAGCGCGCACTAACTAAAAATCGATTTTTCGCGAAAAAAAAGACCCGAACCAAAGAAAAACCGACATTTTCCATGGCGGCCGAAAAACGAAGAACGACACGAACACAAAAAACGATGCACATCTCTACTATTTTATGGAATGTATTGCCACAGGACTTAAAGAAGGAGGTTTTAACCACTAAGTTCAGGAAAATGTTGAAGGCTATTTTATTTATGCAGACTTTTAATCTTTAACAGCAATAACGATTAAATGCAGTTTAGGATGCAGTAACTCGGGCAGCTTTATATTTATAGCAAGTTTATCTTTTATTTTTTATTTTTATTTTATTATAATTTTAATTGATTATAATGATTATTTGTTTATTGATTTTATGTTTTAGTTTGTTGTATCCTGTTTATGTTTCAATTATTGTCTTTTAATGATTATGAGTATTATCTTGGAAACCACCTAGAAATGTTGATAGGCGGTTTATAAATTTCTAATAAATAAATAAATATAGGTGTGGAAATAACTAGAGAGCTCCCTAGAAATTCTCGCTTGGGTGGGAAAACTGGAGGCTTGTTGTGAAAGACTGTTTTTAACAAACGTCTCCAGGTATGTCTTTTACATGGTCTTATCAGTGAGCAAAATTAAAGACTTTCTGGGTATCTTGATTTTAAAGTACCAGTACTGGCTAGAATGCTCAAGGTATCATCCTGCCTCTTTTAGCCTCCTGACCTCTGTTGTCCTAAAATATATATACATTTTTATCCTTTATTTTGGAATAAAACAGGTCTAACATATATCAGAGCTGTGGCTGTTGTTTCTAAGCCTCTCCTTCCCTGAATCCACACGTTAGTTATTTGAGCTACATATCCTTCTCTCTCTGTGAAGCACGGCAGGGGTTTTGATGAAGACTAGCAAAGTGGCACCCTGTTTTTCTAAAGCTTCATAACAATGACATAGGAATGAAATAAAATTTAGAAGAAAATGAGGACGGCCTGTCATGATTTATATGTTAACTGATAGCTGAAATATTAAGCTTTAAGGGAAAAACTGTTTTACCTCCCAGGGTTTGCAGATTCTGGATTCTCCTTTCTTGAGATTTATATAACTTTGTCATGCAAGAAAACAAATGTGTTGATCTTATGAACCTAAGGTACTTTCAGTAATGTATTACAGCACTGACTAATCCAGGTTACTGGTCGCTAGAAAGTACTGGAACCAGGTGAATGCAAATCGTTTAGTCGACAAAAGTATGTGACGTGCACAGTTTGCAAGACTGAATACATCCCTGGACACTGGGAAGCCAATAATTGGCTGAGCATGCAGTATGAATACTAGGTCATATCCTCTTATAGACTCATGGCTTTGTACTACATTGATGGTCAGCAATGATCTCAGTTGATATGTAGACTCTACAATAGAGCGTATTCTGTTCACTTTACACCCTCTCATTCATCTCCACTGGTGTGATAGATTTAGTCTTAATAGTCCAAGAATGGAAAACCAATCTTCAACCAAAAGATGGGCTCACTAGTGCGTAGTACCCAGATCCAGAATTGTGACTCATCAATAAAGAGTTAAGGGGCTGGCTCAATGGCAATGCTGCATACTGCAAAATGGAAGCACCTGGGCTCAATTCCTCGCTCCCTGGTTATATGATTATAGATTCTGGAAGGAGCTCCAAATCATAGCCTTCTAGCTAAATACTGGCACTATAATAGATGGACTAAAGTAATTTGGGAGGAGATATACTATAGGATATAACTCATGCATATTCATTGTGGATATCCTGAAAACCTGACTGGCTGGGGGACCCTCAGGACAGGTTTGGAAACCACTGGTATTTGGTGTTTATTAAAATTTATTAATCGCTTAACACAAAATAGGCCTAAGCGATTCACAGTAAAACAAGCATAAAATTAAAAAACTGGTGACAAAACATACACAATAAAAACACATAAAAATAAGGGCCAACCAACAACAGCACAGAATAAACATGGGTGTGGTTTCAATGGAGGGTTCTTCAGAAGGAGTCTGTGATTTTTTTAGAATTGTCATATAGACAAATGTCCCCTTAACAGGCCACTGTCAGCATGGGCTAGCCATAGGCTTGCAGCAAAAGGAAGAGCTTCAGTTGGGGTCTGAATTTTTTTAGATTATCTTGAAGACGGAGATCATATGGCAGTGAGTTCCATAAAGATAGGACTGCTACTGAAAATGAGGTTTCTCTGGTTGTAGTCAAACGGGCAAGATGAACAGAAGGAATGTCCGAAAGTCCATGTTGGGATGATCTTAAGTCCCAAGTTGGCTTATAGATCCTTAAGAGAGCACTGGACCAAGAGGGAGAGTCAGGGCTCAGCAATTTAAAGGTAGTCATAGCAATTTTTTACCAAATGCATTCATGAATAGGTAACCATTTCAGGCTATTTAGAATTGGTGTAATATGATCGTAGCTTTTTGCATTTGATACAAGTCTGGCAGCTGAATTTAATAACAATTGTAGCGGTTTACGAGAAGTCTTAGGTAAGCCTAATAGTAGACTATTACAATAGTCTACATGAGGAAAGATAAGAGCATGTACAATGGTGTGAAAATCGGAATTATGGAACAAGTGGCATAGTCTACCAATTAAACGTAATTTGTAAAAACCCATTTTAATAACTGATTTAATTTGAGACTGAAATGATAAAGTTGCATCAAGAAAGATGCCAAGGCTTTTAATGGGATTGTTCAGCAGAAGGGTCAAATTATCAAGGATAATTGTGTCATTTTGAGGGACAGAGTGGGAGTCTATGTAACAACAAGAATTCAGTTTTCACAGTATTAAGTGATCATTTGTTCTGGTGCAACCATTGTTTTATAGCTGACAAACAGATCTGAAGATCATCTAAAGTATTTTGCCAGGGAGTTTGTACTTTGATAATAAACTGTATATCGTCAGCGTAAATTTTAAATCCATAGGTAATGCTTGCCAACAGTTTAGTGATGGGAGCAAGATAAACATAAGCATGGCGGATAAGGCAGAGCCTTGTGGAATGCCAGATTTTAGATAATGAACTTCAGATTGCTGATGATTAAGTTTAAATGACTGAGTACAGTCTTTAAGATAGTCGGAAAACCACAATAGAACAGGACCAGCAATGCCAAAATCGCGAAGGCGGAAAAGCAAAATCTCGTGATTGACCGTATCAAAGGCTGATGATATGTCCAGAGACCACCAGATCTCAGCCCTGGTTCTGGTTGAGCTGGAAGCCCAAAACATGGACATACTATCCATAGTACATAGTGGTGCATAGGCACCGCTAACTAAGAAAAGAAGTGTGCCATGCACTACCAACTACACGGGGCCTGACTCAAGATCTCCTAGAGGATTCCCTGAGGTCTCTGCATTCCCAAGTCTTGGCCTCCTCGAGGCTTCTATTGGTCTGACATCAAAATAGCACTGATCTCAAGGCTGGCCAGCACCATTTTTTGGTATGGCCATGCAACAAAATGGCAAGCCCTGAGATGGGTGCCATTTTGACATCAGTACAGTGCAGGTCTAAAGAGTCAATCAGTGCCATTTCAAAGGGACATAGGCAGACCAAGAGTCATCTGTTCTACCCCTTTTTCTAACTAGGACCCCATGGAAGGGATAAGTGAGGGTTGGGGTAGTTCCTGGTCCCAGCACCTTTTGGGGGGCATTTCTGGTGGTGTTTTTTTTTGTTTTTGTTGGGGATTTTTTTGGTGCACCACCAATTCTGGCAGTCACTTTATGCCCCTGTCCCAAAGGAGTAAGAGGACATTGCCAGATGAAAAAAAATTGGGTTTCACAGAGTTGCAGATACTATGAACTCCACCTTTACTGTAGTCTGTTAATACTGTGGAAAATCCAAACAGGATTAAACAGTGAATTTGTTTTTTTGTACTAGGTGTAATCAGTTATGTACTGAACTTTCCAGGAGCAAACGTGCAAGCAGCAAGCACTGCTTCATACTTGAGAAAAAGCATGTTTGTTAGAGAACAGTTTATCCTTCCAAATACACCCACCATTATGCTGCCAAGGCCAGTAGAAGCTGAGGAGCTCAGCCAAGTTAGCGAGGCTATGGATGCCTTGGGGCTGTAACAACTTGTGCCCTGCATCTTGGGAAAAGTGCTTCTCTCGGGCTGTGCCATAGCGAGCCCGCCTTCGCTCCTGCCCGTTCCCTGTCCTTTATTCGTTTGCTGCGTTCCAGACTTGCAGGCTGCCTGCCTGCTAAGACCGACTTGGTTCCGGCTGTGCCCCATTTTTAAGTCACATTGTTGACCCGTGTTGGCTTCCGCTCCTGGGAGGAGAGCCAAGTGTAAGCGTTAAGGTAACTGCAGTTTATTATTTCTAAAAGACGGACTGACGGTGATCTATAATGAAGCCAAAACCGGCACTGCTGCCTAACCCGGGATAGGCAAGGATGATGATTTCTAGTGCTGAAATGCCAAAGCCCATTGTCTTGTTTTTAAGTATTATAAACCTTTGGTAATAATTGTGCCTCCACAGTAAAGCAGCTGATAACAGTGAGATGAGCAAGGCATGGGGCTGAATTCACTAAGCTTTATCCCCATAGATACAGAATGGGAAAAATAGCCTTTCTGAATCAGGCCTTTAATATTGGTAAGTGGGGAACAATTTTTCTGCAAAGTTAAACTTAGTTTGGAGGTGATTTTTACTTCTAATATATTGGAAATATATGCCTATGTATGTATATATGCTGTATGAATCAGAGGATAAAAGTAGCAAACTTTCATTTGCTATTTTCCATTTAGAAATTCGGTGCTGTTATTTTGACTTCTAAAACCCTGAGAATATTTCCATGTTTAGATGCATGTCCTCGTGAGACATAGGACTCTTGGTCAGTATGATATGCTGATGTCTCTCAGGGTCTCCTCAACACATTGCATCTATGTCTTAGAATTGTGTATTTGTGGAGAATCCCTAAAGAATATGAAACTATGTCCCTGAAAACTGTTCAGTTGGGTTTGTTTGAGCTCAGTCCTTTAAAAACATGAGAAAAATACTATTCACGGTACTACACAAATTACTGTTACAGACTGCAAAAAGTAACTTTAAGGACGAACACCTTTAAGGATTACTTGCATATCGTTAAACACTTGTTATACTGTCTCTTGAGGAATGCAAAAAGGTAACATGACCAAAAGAGCGCTGCCTTGAAATATGGCAGAATTGAAGACATTTGAAACACAGTTATTTCTGTATAATAATAATAATGAAGAAAAACAGAGCTCGTCCTAATTCCGCCTATCGATCTGAAACATATTACTTCTGATCCATCGGAAACAGAAAGCATGTCTTTTTTCCAGATGCATATCACACTGCATTGCTCCTTAGCAGATAAAAGTCTGTCTTTGCGGGGTGTATAAGGGCGGAAGTGATATTTGCAACACTATAGTAAGTGATAAGTAATGCGATAAGCCCAGTGATATCACTTCCGTGTACTGTACCTTGTACATGCTTAGCTGCAAGTTACTTATATATTTGTACGTCACTCTTTCTCCTGCCCCTCCCTCCCGATGTTGACAACATTTCAAGGGCAGAAGCAGGTCTGAGGATATTGGGTCTGTTTGTATTTTGTAAGAAGGGAAGACAGGGAGGAGAGGGTGAAGGACAAAAGAGAATGTATGAAAGCTGTAGCTTGGGAGCCATGTATAGTGGTTCTGACTCTTTTACGAAAAACATTAGTGCAAAACAGAATGGAGTTGGAACTTGTGTTTTGAGCTTAAACAAACAGAAGATGTGTTTGGATTTCTTTCTATTTGTAATGTGTCCCACTGGGTAATATGGTTTGAGTGCCACTATATTAAAGGCTTCAAGGGAAGATGCACATTAGCTAAACTACTTCTGAAACCACCATCCTCTTAGACTTGCGTTGATTATATTAGACCGGGATTGTCAACATTGCACAACTCTGAGAGGTGGCATATGCATAGCTTTGCTTGGCATGCTGCTTAAACCCAAGCATCACTGGCTTTCTTCCTGATAAGTAAATCATCCAAGCAATGTTAGGGAAAAATGACATATGCTGCTGCATCAGCCATTATGTTCCAGCTAGAAAACACAGCAACTGCTTCCCAGCCAACACAGGCTGTAACAGAGTTCGCTCTTTAGGACAGGATTCCAGTGCACAGTGCACTGCGGAGGCTCCTTCAACCCATGGTATAGATATGTGCCATCTGGTGGCCTGTGCCATGGGTAATGGGTAATGGGATATTTTCATCCAGTCCTGCTATTTAAACTTTGATTGCAAAGCAATCTAGCTTTTGTTGTCCTTAATTTTACTATTTATTTAGGGCCGGATTTTAAAAGGGTTACGCGCATAAGGTACGTGCGTAACCCTTTTAAAACCCCCCCTGTGCTCGCCGAGCCTATATTGCATAGGCTTCTGGCGCGCACAAAGCCCCGGGACGCGCGTAAGTCCCAGGGCTTTCTTGGGGTGGGCGTGTCGGGAGGCGTGACGTGGTCGGCGCGTCATCAGGGGGCGTGTTGGGGCGTGATGCGGTCGGCGCGTCTTCCGGGGGCGGTGCCACGGGCGTGGTTTCGGCCCGGGAGCATTCCGGGGGTGTGGCCACGGCCTCCGGACCAGTCCCTGGACTGGAACACGGCACGCGGCAGCTGGCCTGGTGCGCGCAAAGTTACTCCTGCTTCGAGCAGGCGTAACTTCTGCAACAGAGGTGGGGGGGGTTAGATAGGGCCGGGGGGTGGGTTAGGGAGGGGAAGGGAGGGGGAAGGTGGGGGGAGGCGGAGGGAACGGGCAGCACGCACAGGGCTCGGTGCACGCAAGTTGCACAAATGTGCACCCCCTTGCGCGTGCCGACCCTGGATTTTTGTTCGTGCCTGGTGCGCGAGCAAAAGTACACGCGCGCGTGGAATTATAAAATCTACCCCTTATTGTATTTGAAATGCTGCACTTCTTTTTTTTTTTTTATTTATTGAATTTTCAAAATATAGAAAGAATAAATGTTCTTAACATTAACTGACATCAATATTACAGAAAAAAAGTTCTTGAAACAGAAAAATGAAAACTTTCTCATCAAATACAAATATTTCCGTCATTATTTATAAGAAATGAGAGACCAAAATTTTTCACACCGAGCAGTGTCAAGGAAATTACCATATTACCAAACAAATATTGTCGAATAATTAACTCATGCTAATACTTTTACTTAGCCTTTCCCCGTGTATATATTAGGAGTGAGTATCAAGATACACCCTTAATTGTTCCGGTTCCACAAAAACATATTTGGCATCTTGAAATATAACAATACATTTACATGGAAAACGTAGAATGTATTTTGCACCTCTTGAAACTACTTCTTCTCTCATGTTAATACATTTCTTCCTCTTTATCTGTGATGATTTTACAATGTCTGGAAAGATTCTTAACTGATAACCATAGAAATTGACTTTTTGATTACAGTAATAAAGTCTCAATACCATATCTCTCTCCGACACTGAAGTAAATTGTACAAGCAAAGTTGCTCTCTCTTCAACCGTCATTTCATATGATTTCTCTAGAATTGAGGATAAATTTATTGAAGCTTCGGGTTGTAATCCTTGTGCCTGATCTTGATTTTCATTCTCATTTTTTTTATATTGTGGAAGGTAGTAAATCTTTACTATAGCAGGTAATGATTGCTCTGGGATTTTCAGAATATTTATCATATAACTTTTAAGCAATTCTCGATGAGAAAGTAATCTAATCTTGGGAAAATTCAAAATCCTCAGATTATTCCTTCTTAACTGATTTTCAATATTTTCCATTTTGTTCATCAATATACTCTCAGATTTCACCAAATTTCCTTGTATTTTTTTCCACCTCAGCTGTTTTTTGTTCTATTTTTCTCATTGATATTTCCATATTCTCAGTCTTTTTTTCCAGATTTTGAGTTTTGGACATACTTTCTTTAACTAAAGTTGTCAGGGAAGTTATAGACTTTTCCATGGAAGACAAAACCCTCCAAATCTCTTCCAATGTTACTTTGTTAGATTTTAAAACAGATGGATTGCAAACAATTTGTATATCTTGTTTCTCACTTCCTACCTCCACGGGTTTAACTCCGTCCATTGCTTGTAGCTGTGCTCCGATGTTTAGCTCCCTGGAGCCCTCCGTTGTTGGGCTCTCCGAGGGGAACGGGGTGAAACCTCCGTCCCTTCTCAGGGTATTGGCTTCAACTATAGCAGATCTCAATTCCTGTGCCCCTTCCAAAGGTGGTTCTGAATCCACTGGAAGCGGAGTGTCCGGAGTTTTGGGCTTGCTAGGGCTTAACGATGTCTCAGCCTGGGGGCTCAGCGTCTGCTCACCGCTGTTGCTCCATGCGGCTCCTCCCTCCGGCAACGGCTGCATGAGTCCAGCGAAGATCTCCTCTATACGGGGCTGCCGGTCGTCATGAACCGGCGTGAAGGTAACATCTTTTATTTTTGCTTTTCGTTTAGTGTGTGGCATTTTGATACCACACACTAAGAAATGAAAACTTACAAGGCAATCTTGAATCAAAAAAAAGAAAAGACGCCACCGGAGCTCGATCTACAGCTGTTCACTATCCGGCGGCCATTTTGGTCTCTCAGAAAACATCAAAATGCTGCACTTCTATTTAAAAAAAAAAATCATCAGAGCAGTTTACAGAGACTCAATGGGCAAAATTCCAGCATACCCTAGAATGGAAATTAGTACACATTTAACAATTTTAATTTATGTGCCTGTATGTAAACCGTTGTGATGGTATATAACTTAACGACGGTATAGAAAGGATTTTAAATAAATAAAAATAAAATAGTAACAGTACCAGTCAAACATGTGCTAGTGGTTGTGAAGTCATCAAAGCCATTAGGAGGAGCATCTTCTCCAGGCTCTGTTTTGAAGATCAGGCTCATATAGTAGCTTATGTACGGATCCTGAATGAGCAAAACCTGGGAACTTCTGTTCTAGAGCTTAGTATAAAGGGGTAATAATTGCTTTGTGCAATTACCTACCATACCTGCCTGTCTTCCATCATTCATTGGCAGAGATGCAGAGAGAAATATTAAGTCACTCGCAGATTTCTTCACCACTTCTCCTTCTACCCACACACCAGGGTTGAGTTTCCTGATGGCTTCTATGGAGCAATTGTTCCTCTTGAACACATTCAGGTATTCAATGGCAGGTAATAGCTGGGTTAGGTAACGCACTAATTATTGTACTTGCTCATTTTTTTTGTTTGGTATCTGTGGTTAGAAGGCGTCAGAAATTTTAATGCTGGCATGTCGTGAAATTGACTCTAGTTCGGTGGCGATTACTTTTTGCTGCCTTGTATCGGCTTTGTTCAATAAAGGCAGAGTATAAATGATGTATTAAATTAAAATTAAATTAAATCATATTTAGTTTCATTACTCTTTGCCTTTTATAAATTCTGAGATAACTGCAACCTCCAAATTGAGTTGAGATTTCAAAGTTGCACACTTTGAAATGTCTGTATACAAATGCTAGAATTCTAAAAAATAAGATGGGGGAGAGGTGGATATAATTGGCATCTCAGAGACCTGCTGGAAGGAGGATAGCCAGTGGGACACTGCGATTATATCATATTGATAGGATGGATCAACTTGGTGCAGGGGTGGCACAATGTATTAAAGATGGCATTGAGTCAAACAGGATAAAAGTTCTGCAGAAAAGAAAATGCAGTGTTGAATCCTTATGGATGGAAATTCCATGTGAAAAGGGGATAAAATAGCATTGGGAGTATATTACTGTCTGCCTGGCCAAAATGAATAGACAGACAATGAAATTCTAAAGCAAATTAGAAAAGTTAATAAAATTAGCAGCACAGCAATAATGGGTGATCTCAATTACTGTAGACAACAAGGGCAACCGAATAAGATTTAAATTATAGCCTAAGTGACGGTGTCATCAAGCCAGACGTTGTGATTTTAACCCAAAACCCAATCGGTCTTCTAATCATTCACTATCACTGTAAAAATTAATTTTATTAATTGAAAAATAATTTTTTTGAATTTTTGAAATTTTTAGTTTTAGCATAAGGTTAAAAAGTCAGTCAGAAAGACTTTCAAAAACAGTCTTGTGTTTATATCTTGCATTGAGAGATTGCTTATTAATTCTTCTTCACATTGTCAACGGAGTTGAATGTCTATCAAAGACTGTTTTTGAAAGTCTTTCTGACTGACTTTTTAACCTTATGCTAAAACTAAAAATTTCAAAAATTCAAAAAAATTATTTTTCAATTAATAAAATTAATTTTTACAGTGATGGTGAATGATTAGAAGACCGATTGGGTTTTGGGTTAAAATCACAACGTCTGGCTTGATGACACCGTCACTTAGGCTATAATTTAAATCTTATTCGGTTGCCCTTGTTGTCTACAGTTTTACCGATTGGGTTACTGTATTGACTCCCTTTGTTATAGATTTGTGATCCCAATTACCCCATTACTGACTGGGTAAATGTCACATAAGGAGGTGAAGTTCCTAGATGAAGTAAATGACTGCTACAAAAACCAACAAGGGGGGGAGCTATTTTACACTTCATCCATAGTGGAACACAGGATTTGGTGTGAGAGGTACCGGTTTTGGGGCCACTTGACAATAGTGATCATAACAATTTATTTATTTAAAATATTTATAGTCTGCCTATAATAATAAAAATTAAGCTAGGCAGATTCCATATACAATATATAAGAGAGTTGCCCATGCCAGAAATTATATTTAAATGTGATGATTCAGAGGAACTGAAAAAATCTCAGTAAACCTAGAAGATATAGTAAGGCAAACTGACAAATTAAAGACTAGAAAGTCACCTGGACCAAATGGTATAAATTTCAGAGTATTGAAAGAACAGACAAATGAAATTGCAGATATACTATTAATAATTTGTAAACTATCTATACAATCATCTATGGAACCAGAATGTTAGAGGATTGTCAACATAACACCAATTTTTTAAAAGGGTTCCAGGGGTGATCCAGGAAACTACAGACAAGTGAGCCGGATCCATGCCAGGCAAAATGGTAGAAAATAACATAAAGTACAAAATTACTGAACATGTAGATGGTCATAATTAATGGGACAAAGCCAACATGGATTTAACCAAGGGAAGTCTTGCCTCACCAATCTGATACATTTCTTTGAAGGTGAGTCATGGGATAGGAGACAATAGCTATTGTGGATTGGGGACTTGTTAAAAATAGAAAACAGAGAGTAGGGCTAAATGGTCAGTTTTTTCAATGGAGAATGGTGAATAGTGGACTAACCTAAGGATCTGTTCTGGGACCACTATTTTTGAACATATATATAAATGACCTGGAAATGAGTTGATCAAATTTGCAGATGATACAAAATTATTCTAAGTTGTTGAATCACAAGAGGATTGTGATAATTCATAGGAGAACCTTGCGAGACTGGAAGATTGTACACACAAATAGCAAAAAACATTTAGGGGCAGATTTTCAAAGGGATACGTGTGTACCCCCAAAAAACCTGCCCCAAGCTCCCCCTGCGCGCGCTGAGCCTATGTTGAATAGGCTCGGCGGCACGCACAAGCCCCGGGGCGCGCGTACGTCCCGGGGCTTTCCTGGGGGGGCGTGTCGTGGGTGTATCGGGGGGCATGTCGTGGCGGTGTGTCATCCAGGGTGGGGCCATGGGCGTGGTTCTGGCCCTGGGGCATGACCGAGGCCTCCGAAACTGCTCCCGGGCCGGGGAATCGCACGCTGGCAGCTGGCCGGCGCACGCGAGTTACGCCTGCCTCAGGCAGGCGTAACTTTTCAAACAAAGGTGGGGGGTTTAGATAGGGCTGGGGGGGTGGGTTAGGTAGGGGAAGGGAGGGGAAGGTGCGGGGGCTGGAAGGAAAGTTCCCTCCAAGGCCGCTCCAATTTCGGAGCGGCCTCGGAGGGAACGGAGGCAGGCTGCGCGGCTTGGCACGCGCAGGCTGCCAATTTTGCACAGCCTTGCACGCACCAACCCCGGATTTTAAAAGGTACGCGCGTATGTATTAAAATCCGGCGTACTCTTGTTTGCACCGGTCGCGCGAACAAAAGTACGCGCGGGTGTACTTTTTTAAAATCTACCCCTTAATGTGGACAAGTGCAAAATGATGAACTTACGGCCCAATTTTAAATGCCTAGTGCATGTAAAAATGGGAGTTATACATGTGGCCGGGCCTTGCACACACCGCGCGCATTTTAAAAGGGGCCCAGCCTCGCACGTAACCCTCGTTATGCGCATAAGAGCTGGGCGGGAAGGGGGTGGGAAGGGGCAGTCCAGGGGGCAGTCTGGGGCGGAGCTGGAGGCCTTCTAAGGGGTCGGGAAGGAGAGGGGAATAGGGAGGGAGGGTAGGGAGGGGGGTTGGAATGTTCCCTCCCAGTCCGCGCCTTAATTGGAGTGGACTGGGAGAGAACTGGGGGAGGCCTGATCTCGTCGCCACGCATAAATTGCAATTTTCAACCCCCGCCCCTTGCACGTGCTGCCTGGATTTTGTAAGATGCATGTGCCAGCGCACGCATGTTATAAAATTGCACGTCTATGTGCTCGCACTGGGTAACGCGCGCACATGGATGCATGTGTGTGTTTTTTTTTAAAATCTACCCCTTAGTGCAGCGTAAACTAAATTATGGCTACAAAATGAATGGCTCCATTTGCTGCTGTACCCGGGATCACGGGCCGGCCGTCGCCAGCGCGTGCAACCTACGCCTGCCCGGAGGCGGGCGCAACCTAAAAATTAAAGGTAAGGGGGGGTTAGGTAGGGCTGGAGGGCGAGTTAGGTAGGGGAAGGGAGGGGAAGGTGGGGGGGGGCGGAAGGAAAGTTCCCTCCGAGGCCGTTCCGATTTCAGAGCGGCCTCGGAGGGAATGGAGGAAGGCTGTGCAGCTCGGTGCATGCAAGTTGCTCAATTGTGCACCCCCTTGCGCGCACCGACCCTGGATTTTATAACATGCGCGTGGCTGCGCACTCATGTTATAAAATTGGGCATAGATTTTAAAATCTGGCCCATAATTAAATTCTGGAATTCATTGCTAGAGCACATGTAGCTGGGTTTGAAAAGGTTTGGACAAGTTCCTGGAGGAAAAGTCCATAAACCATTATTAAAGTGGACCTGGGGAAATCCATTGCTTGTCCCTGGGATAAGCAGCATGGAATTATTTAACTTTTGGGATCCTGCCAGGTTCTTGTGACCTGGATTGCCCACTGTTGGAGTT
This sequence comes from Rhinatrema bivittatum, assembly GCF_901001135.1. Taxonomy (NCBI): domain Eukaryota; kingdom Metazoa; phylum Chordata; class Amphibia; order Gymnophiona; family Rhinatrematidae; genus Rhinatrema; species Rhinatrema bivittatum. The sequence goes on along the minus strand of NC_042622.1, from coordinate 96,321,374 downwards.
AGGATACTAGGTATGATGGACCTTTGGTCTTACCCAGTATGGCAAATCTTATATTCTTAGAAAATGAGAACTGGAGATAGGTAAGAAGTTTATTTCTAAATTCTAAACACTGTCCCTATTAGTCCTAATTAATGATCTATAATCCCATTTTAAATGTGAGAATCTTGCCCAATACTTATTTCTAAACACTTTCCAATTAGTAACTAAGATTTAAGACTTACATTATTATTATTAAATATGTGATGGATGTATTTTTTTGAGCTCATGTTCATATTTCCACAGCTTAATTACAGCATAGAATGTGGAAATATCTTCCTTGGGTTAAGTATCTTCGCGGACACATGCTATACCAGCAGTCTCCTACTCCATACTTGAGCCTAACCCAATAGGTTTGATTTTTCAGGTTTTCCATATTGAATATGTGTGAGATATGTTTGCCTACACTAGGCCTTTAATGTATGAAAATATATTTCATGCATAGTTATTCTGGATATTATGAAAGTTGGACCAGTTGAATGGAATTCTAGGACCAGGCTAGAATCCGCTGCTATAGATAGTGGTATTTTCAATTTTACAGACTCTGACAGATCAGCTTTCACAGTAGCTAATGACATCAAGCAGTTTTTCTTGTGCTCAAATAGAAGCAACTGAATTAATCCTGACATTTGCTATAAATTCCTGTAGAATGGTAACCGAATAAAGTTAATTGAATATTGCACAGGTTGTTGAAACTCTTAGACCTTATTTTTTACGATTGGGTGTGGTATCTATACAGTCTGGTATAGTGAAAAGAAATAGCATGTTTCAGATTCACCTTGTGTTGCCCTGGGAGTGGAGTTACTGGGCTGTTATATTTTCTGTCTCCATGAGTTATGGATGATCTGTTCCCTCTATGCAGAGTGGCAGAGCAGTTTCACTAAAGGCCTTACCATAATCTACACTATTTGATATCTCTGATCTGTTACATGTGAGAGAACCTCCCAAAACAAGAACAATTATCTTTAAGCTTCACCTGCAGTGGTAGATAGATAACTGATTTAGGATTTTTCTATTGCATCCTCAATCAGAGTACTGCTCACAAGCTGATCATTCATTTATTCATTCATTCATTCATTCATTCATTCATTTACTTGTTTGTTTGTTTGTTTACTTATTTATTTAATTTAAAGTATTTATTTCCTATGCCCTCTAGAATTCAGGGCGGGGTACATAAAAACATACATAATATAAAATAAGAATACCCCACATCTTATACACATAAAAAACATAACAATACTGTTGATACAATAATAAGCCACTTATATAAATGCATAACATGGAATGACGCTGTAATAATAGTAAACGTCAGTCAACTATAGAGCAGGGGTGGGTAAACTACAGCTTGTGGGCCAAATCCAGCCCAACATCAGCTTTCTTCCGGCCCATCGATCTATTTAAAATTTGCATTATGTGCAGCCCGAATGCTGGGCCCTGAATGGCGTGCTGGTGGGGTTCCCACCCCTGCCAGCAGGAGGAGGACCGACATCATGGCATGGCTTGCTGGCAAAATTCCCACCCTTCGCCAGTAAGAACAGGCCCTTCGGTATGTGGTGTGACATGCTGGCAGGATTCCCACTCCCTGCCAGCAAGAAGAGGCCCTGCAGTGCGGTGGGTTCGAAGGTGTCCTGCTGGCAGGCTTTCAGCACCAAGCTGGCAGGAAGAAGACAACGAGTCACATGGTGGGATGGGAAGGGAAGGGGGTGAGTGTGGGGACTACCTGAGAGGGAAGAGAAGGGAGAGGGTGTGTGACCGAGAGAGAAGGGAATAAGTGGGTGTGTGTGACTGAGATGGAAGGGCAGGAGTGGGGGGAGGGAGAGTGACTGAGGAGGAAGGGAGTGAGTAGGAAAGAGAGAGCCTGACTGAGAGGGGAGGGAGGGAGTAAGAAGGAGGGAGCATGACTGAGTGGGAAGGTAGTGAGTTGGAAAGGGTGCGTGACAGAGGAAAGGGAGCGAGTGGGAAGGAAGGAGAGTAACTGAGAGGGAAGAGATGAGTGGGAAAGAGGGAGAGTGACTGAGAGGGAAGGTGGGAGAGTGACTGAGAGGGAAGGGAATGAGGGGTGAATGACAGAGGGCAAGAAAGAGGGTGAGTGGAAGTGAGAGGATTGAGTGGGAGGGGGAGGGAGGAAGGAGAAGAGGGGAATGAGAAGAGAAAATAGAAGGATTTTTGAGTATGTAATGTATGCGTATATGAGAGAGAGGAGAAAGTGTGTGTTCTCCCCACCTCCCCTGTACTAATCCAGTCTCAGGGTGACTGGAATCAAAAGTTCATAGATATGGAGAGAGGAAATTTTTATCCTTGTTAGTTTTAATTATTAGGTGTTTACTATGACTGCTGTTTTGAAATATTTAATTGATTTTTGGGAAACATTTTGTTTTTTTATCCTTATTCTTAATTATTATGGGGGTAATTTTCAAAAGGATTTACACTTGTAAATGTAACTACCATTGTAGCAATTTTCAAAAACCATTTACATGCGTAAAGTGCACTTACATGGGTAAATCCTAGGGACAATTCAGTGGCATATATTGTAGCAATTTTCAAAAGCCCACTTACATGGGTAATGTGCATTTACACGTATAAAACCCATTTTTAAGTGAGTGTTTGAAAATCATGCCCTATATGTTCTATTCTTCATCTGTTTTGAAATATTCTTTTTATTAGTATGGTTTGCTCACTGTTATGAATGATTTATATTCCTTGATTTTGTTATGAGTAATGGTAATTCTGTTTTTGCATTATTGCACTGCATATGAGTCTGACTTTTAGTGGTTTCCAGTTTAGTTTTTTTGTCTGCAACTTTTTATTTGTACTTCGTGGCCTTTTTATTCTTATTTGGTGAGGGGTCTGTCTGTGTTCTGTATTTGTGACCGAGATGAGCTAGTCTGCTAGCTGGAAAAATGCCTTGTACCTCGTGAGTTGAAGGTCTTGCTGATTTTGTTAGAAGCTGGGATCCATGATTGAAGGGGCTCCTAAAGCTTGCTGTAGACTGAAATGCCTGCAGCAAGTACTGGGGGTTTGGTTGTAATGTCCGTGAGCCCCAAGGAGAATCCCCCACTCTCGCCCATCCACCCACCTGGCCCTTATTGCGATTGATGTGGCCCCAGCACAAAAAAATGTGCCCACCCCTGCTATAGAGAGCATTTGCTAAGGAAAATTGTTATCAAATCAGAGCAGCAGTCAGGGAATGCATGTTAGGGTGTTGGGGAGAAGGCTTTCTTGACCAAATATGTCTTCAGAGCTTCTTTACATTCATTAGTGTCTGATAGAGTACACAGAGAAAGAGGGAGAGAGTCCCATAGAACTGGCTTGGCGACAGAAAAAGCCATTTTTCATGGTGTTAACAATCTGGCGAAACAAGGGGATTTTGACTAAAGGACCGAAGGATCCTGGAATGCGTGTAACTTCTGAATGTGGAACTAATCCACGGGGAAGAAATTTTATTGAGGTGACTGTATTGTATGCACCATTGGATAGGCAGCCAGTGAAGTGTTTGCATCAGAAGGGAGATGTGATCACGTATATTCATGCCTGTGAGTATACGAGCAGCAGCATTCTGAATGAATTGTAAGGGTCTGATTGTGTTCTGAGGAAGACCCATATAAAAAGAGCTACAATAATCAATACCTGAAAAAAAATCGACGACTGAAGAACTGTTCTGAAGTCAGAAGGATCGAGAAATGGTTCTAGAAATGGCTTCAGATGATAAAGGAGCCTTAGTTTGACAAATGAGGTCTGAATTACTGTTTTGACTTGTGCTTGAATACCCAAGGAAGAATCAGTAATAACACCTAAATTATGAACTTCTTATACAATCTGTAATGTATCGTTCTGAAAAGAAAATGTTGCGGGGATTTTGTAGGGTGGAGAGCTACCAAGAATTATAATTTTTTTTTTTAATTGAAATTCAAGGTCTATTATCAAAGAGCCTAGTTCTAAAGGTGGAAAGATAAAGCGATGCAAAACTAGCAGTGGCAGACCATGTGGATTTTAGCAGAAAGTAGAACTGAATATCATCAGCGTATAGCTGCTATGAAAGACCTAAAGTAGAAAGTAAAGAACAGAGTGCTGTAAGGTAAATATTGAATAAGGCCGCCAAGAGGGCTGAGTCTTAAGGTATACTCACTGAAACAGACTATCAAAAGGCAGAGGTGGAGGAAGCAATTTGAAACTGTTGTGTACAGTCACTGAGATACGATTTAAACCATGAGTATAACGTGTCTGTTTTCCCAATATCCGCTAACTGATTGAGAAGGATGTTAATTGATTAACAGTATCAAATGCTGCTGTAAGGTTTATTAAGACCAATATGTAAAAGGTCTCAAGAGTCAAAGTCCTGAATTAGAGTGTCAATACTGGATAAAAGTAAGGTAGGGGAGAGCAAAGTAAATAAAGAATCAGTTTGGGAAGGACAGGATAGTCAGGGGCTATCATGTCCTGCACCGTTGGCATGAGAAGACAAAGACGGAACTGAGGCAGAAGAGGACACTAAAGGTTGGATCATGGTGGGAAACTTGGAGAGGGTTTGTAGTATAACTGGGATTAAATCAGTAATTTTGCATTGAGATTCTGTTGAGCTCTGTCTAGTGGTTTATGATGTCTCCAGTTAGAGTGGCCAACTTGCAAATGATATTCTGAGGGGTGCTTTTGGAAATGTGAGGTGAGAGTGAGAGGCAACATAAACTTTCAATGAAATAAATTGGATTAGAGTGGGAGGAGCTAATTCCAGAGGGTGAATGAGCTGTTCCTGGAGCTCCAAGCCATTAAAATCTGTTGCCTTCCTTTATGGTGAAACTGAAAGCTAGAAGAAGAGTCCAGTTCTTGCCAACAATGGCCTTGTTCTGTCCATTTTCCTAGATTGTTTTTTTGTAATCTTCTCCAAGAGATATGTTCCATAAATATTTGACCGAGGTACTTAGATGTCCTTCAGAATCTTTTCCTCCGATTGTGAGAGTACAATATTTACCAGTCCTTAATATGCAAGGGGCTGGAAGTATTGGAACTAGATTTTTACAGACTGCAGTTTGTGAAACAGCTCTTAATTTGATTGGGATTTTGGAACAATCACAGGAAGACGTACTGGAGAGAATTGGATTCTGAGATCTTTCTTTGAACAAAAGATTAGAGTATATATGTACATTTATAAACCCACTCGGGATAAGAGGAAAATGTTTTGGCATTATGGAGTAGGATTGTTTCTCTTTGGGAGGTGGAGGGGGTGGAGTTTCTTTGAATCATAAATTTCCTGTGAAATGAGTTAAGTATGAGCTTTCATTTTGTTGCATAAGAACATAAGAAATGCCATACTGGGGTCCATTAAGCCCAGTATCCTGTTTCCAACAGTTGCCAATCCAAGTCACAAGTACCTGGCAAGTACCCAAACATTAAATAAATCTCAAGCTACTATTGCTTATTGATTAATAGCAGTTTATGGATTTTCCCTCAAGGAACTTATCCAAACCTTTTTTAAACCCAGTTACACTAACTGCTGTTTTTGCTACAGCTCCAACATTGCTTTTGCTGCAACTCCAACATTGTTCTCTGCTTCAAGGGCAAGAGATAACAGGGAATTGAACTCAGACTGCAATAAACAAGGGCCCTGACTTTTACAGTCTAAGAACCTGATAAGTATGGGGGTGACCTGTACGGCATGGCAGATACTACCATAAGCTTGCTAAGCAGATTGATGGACCGTTTGGACCTTTTTTGTCGTCATTTCTATGTTTCTATGACCCTCTCCAATTGGAAACATTTTTGGATAAAAGATGCACGTAGGATATATAATAGGATTAAGACAGTCCACCATCTGTTTCTTGATGTTTTATTTTCCTTCCTTCCATATATTTGCGGACTAATTATATGGCCTGTAGCTAATGATTTGATTTCTTTGTTTAATGTAATCCTAATAGGACTGTATCATTCTTCAAAATGTGTTATGCCCATAACACATTAGGCTGGTGAAGGGCCTGTGATGTGGGGGGGGGGGGGGGGGGGGGGGGGGGGAGAGAGAGAGAGAGAGAAAGAGAGAGAGAGAGAGAGAGAGAGCGAGCACACCTCTGAGGGGGTACCACAGTAAGCAGCTATTTATGCTACTATGGGAGGCCCACCTAATAACGCAAGGTGAAATTTAGGTAGTAGTGTAGGGGTTAGGGGCCACTTTTACATTCAGAGTGAGACGCACAAACAGAACAGTACACTCTTGTGAAGATTTGGTGTCCTTCGGAGTGAGGAAACTCACACGAAGATGGGATTTGTACAATGTTCTCTCAACCTAGCTTGATGTTACATCTCATCTTCGTGTGAGTTTCCTCACTCCGAAGGACACCAAATCTTCACAAGACTGCACGGTTAGTAGTTTGTAATAAGCTGCATTTATTTTTTCTTTAGTGACTTTTTTTTTTTGCTTAACTTATTTTAGAAATTGCAATAAATAAAAAAAAAATTAAAAACAAAAAAAGGAATACATTGGACTGAATACATTTTTTTGCAGGTCAGAGTAGGAACTGTCTTGAAAAATGCAGGGTAGTTGGCCACTGTATCTCCTGGACATATTAATATTGTTAACTCCTGTTAACAACAGAATGATTCTATGAAAGCATAGATGCAGCCTGTGGGGCGAAACACGATATCCATGTTGGGAGACATCAACTTTTATTGTACCAGTTTATCAATCAGTCCCCCAGATTCATCATTCTGGTATATTTATAGCAGAATGATGAGTCACAAAAACAAAAGGGGGCGGGGGTGATAGTGGGCTGCCGGCTGCACTGCACACTATCCCCCCTTAGCGCCACGGGAAAAGGTGTAGTTATTTCCCACGGGGCTGCCGGCGATATTGTGAAAAACATTATCGCCTGCAGGGCTGCCGGGAGATAACTCTGCCCAAATCCCACACACACTCCTCCCCTTCCCCTAATTTGAATAATACCTCCGCGATGCGGTCATTATGACGTGCGGTAGGGCCTTATCGCGTGCAGTAGGGCCCTACCACATGCGATAACGGCACATCGCACAATAAAGAATAACCCAGTAAGATTGAGGAGTCTCTTTTGAATAAAGACATAAAAATTATAAAGCTGTAAGGACTACTCTTATTTTCTCTACACTCTACTTCCTCGTATGAATATATTATAGAATTACAACGTATTTAATTTTATTAAGTTTTTCTCTCTCTTTATATCTGTGTGTATATATGAGTGTGAGAGTGTATGTAGATACACATATATAATTTCCTCGGCTTGTGTCTTGGTCGTGTTGCCAGTTGCACTCCAAAAAAACATATTTGTATTGACATCTCAGAACATCTGTTTGATTTTGTGTCCTTTGGGTCTATTCTCAGTATCCCATCGAAAATATCACTTAATATCCAAACACGAAATGCAAGAAAAATGATTTTCTCCATGGACACATAAAGATGACAGTTTTCTATGTGTTTCACGTGCATAAAATGGCCTTCTGAACATTGCCCAGCCTCTGCACGTAAAAGTACTCATGCGTGTAACAGTGCACGTTACACGCATGAGTAACGTGCACTGTTACACGTTACTCATTTACCTGCATACAGGCTTCCCCTGCCCTTGTGAACGCCCTTTCAAGTGCTGAGTAAAAGGGCGTTCACAGGGGCGGGGAAAGCCTGTATGCAGGTAAATGCATTTTTACCTGTCATTTTTTATGGGCTTTTATGCTAGTGTACATGAATGTGTGTGTGTGTGTGTGTGTGTGTGTTTTATTGGCCCTTGTTGCTTGTCAGAGGCAGAACTAACATGTAAATGAAATGGTGAAGGGTGAATTTAGCATGGAATAAGCACAGAGAAGTCCTGATATTGACTTGTCAAACTGGTTAAATCCTTTCTCTTTTTCTGAAGAGTTAGTTCATCCATTTTCTCGCTGTTGCTCCTTAGGTGTATGAAGTCATTAATTAGCAAGTAGCACATTTAAGACTAATCGGAGAACATTCTTTTTCACTCAATGCACAATTAAGCTCTGGAATTTGTTGCCAGAGGATGTGGTTAGTGCAGTAAGTGTAGCTGGGTTCAAAAAAGGTTTGGATAAGTTCTTGGAGAAGTCCATTAACGGCTATTAATCAAGTTTACTTAGGGAATAGCCACTGCTATTAATTGCATCAGTAGCATGGGATCATGGTTGTGACCTTGGGCAACCAAGGTTACAGGTCAATCCATTAAATCGGCGCAGAAAATGGGTGCTCAGTGTTGAGCGCATGCTTTCCTAACGCATGCCCAGCCACCTCTCCTGGGTGCGCAATTGAATATTTAAATTAGGGATCGCACTGCCAAGGAGGTGCTAGGGACAAATGTGCACCCCTAGCTGCCTCCTCGGCAGTGGGCACCTAGGAGAGGCTGGCCGTCAGCAGGTTTGGAAAACGGATGTTTAATTTTATGAGCGTCCGTTTTCCTAAGCTGACCACGGCACTTTTTTTTCTTAATTTTCTTTTTTTTACATTCTGTCCTTATTATTCCTCTGACTTAATATGGCCTGCTCTGAGCAGGCGTTAATTTCTGAGTATAAAAATGTGCAGGTCGGGTGCACATTTTTTTTTTTGATCGGGGAGAATAGCTAGTAGCCTCATCAACATGCATTTGCATGTGATGAGCACTATTAGTTTAGCAGGGGGGGGGGTTGGATGTGCGTTTTGGACGCACTAATCCCCATATAGAATTAGGGGTTGTAGACGCGTCCAAACCATGTGTTAAACAGTGCGTTCAGCTGAGCGCACTGTATTGGATCGGCCTGATAGAGTGTAAGCTCTCTGGAAAAAGGACTCTGCTATACCTGCATGGAATTTATGTCTGAAATAATACTTAAAGTTGTGCTGTTGTTTCCCCTTGTCTCTAGCCAACTGCCAACTTTCCAGGTGGGACATAGTGAAGGGCATGAACTGTTAACCAGTCCTTTCCAGATGCCGTTTTAAAAGTAACAATAACATAATGTGATGAGTTAAAGCACGGCACGGAGCAATAAAATCACAACTGTTTGACAGCTCCTGAAGCCTGGGACACCTCCATCTCTACCTTGCTAGCTGCTGTGCTGTTTTACGGTGGTGATCTGTGCAAACCAAGAGAATGTGCCCAGGATACCTTACACAGACTAGCACCAGCCTAGCCTGCAGTGACTAAAAGGCAGATATGCCTGCTGCGAATGAAAGTTCAAGAAAGGCAAATAAACGTGGCACCTCCTGGGGCTGTGCATGTCAAGGGCTCAGGGCTTGGAATGTCTTCAATTCAGCTGACGCACTGGAAGCATCCGGTTCACCTGACAGTGGCTGAGATTTGGCAGCCATTAGCCAGAAGTGCCATCCAGGACCACTGAAGTTTTTCAGCTGGTGCCAGATGATCCTGCTGGGCATCTCACTAAAGTTGCCAGGTGATATTTACTCCCCTACTTGAGTTAATAATGAGAACAATTAGAGGATTAAACAGAACTGGGATCCCGTGCACAGTAGTTTTGCTGTATGTTATAAACAGTGTTGTGGCAGAGAATTGTAGAGGCCATTGGACAGGTTGCACTGATGCTGATTTCTTTTTATCACAAGAAATTTCATTGCATGTATTCAGTGGTTTTTATGGACTATACTGACTTATCTGTAATTTTATGTGGAGAACAATGTTTCTTCTAATTTTGAGGGGGTCATGTGGGTGTATTGCACTACTGTTGTGTGCACAGCTTTTACAAGTGAGTCGGAAGAGAAAGCTTTTTCCTCCTGCCCTCTTATGCTGTTTGTAATTCTCCTTCTGTCTGCATGAACTGTTTTTATCATAGTGCAAACACCAGAGAGTAGGGCTTCATCTTTCTCCCTTGGTTTACCCATCTTTCTCTTCACAGCTTCCATCTCTCTCCCTTTCATGGCCATCTCACATCTTTTGCTCTCTTGCCTATCCCTTCACTTCATTTTTTTTGTTTTCTACCCTTCCATTTCTTTTGTCCTGTCCTCCTCCACAGCATTCCTCATAATGACTCTTGCCCCTCTCTGTCTTCCTCAGCATCTTCTCCTCCCTTCTGCTTCTTGTCCCCCCCCCCCCCCCCAACATCTTCTCTCCACCTCAGCAGCTAACAGCGGCGCAGACCGTCGTACTGCTAACAACTGCGCTCTCTCTCATATGTGCCAGCTCTGTGAGCAACTTCAGAACTTGCGGGGTGGCACTTCCTGCTGCTGATCTCATGCATCGCGCTGGCGCAGACAAAACAGAGCAGTCGGCAGCCATGGGACGGGCTCCTCTTGCAGGATCCTTCGCAGTCTAATGTGCAACTTGTGCAGCCGCTGGACGAATGCTGTGCAGCCACGAACATGCACACTTTACAGGAAACAATGTTGAGGAATATCTCATATCACAGCTGTGCATAGGAATCCTGGGATGGCAGAAGGCTGCTGTCACCACATTTATGCCAGAAAATATTTTCATTTTCAAACTATTAATCCTAAGACAGCAGGAGTTCATTGCTATTTCCCTGGATGAATATTCAGGCAGCCTCGAGTCCTTGTTACCTGAGCATCCTCTGTTGCTTCATCATTTTTTTACATTCCTCTTATCTGTCCCTGTTCTGCACCTTTAGGCAATCTTGTACCTCTCATTCTGCTCTCTGGCTTTTTCTTCTTTAAATGGTAGGTCATCACATTTAGCCTTTCAAAACCTTGTAGCAAGCTAAAAATGGCAATTATGTTGCATTAATCATGCTGTATTCCCATTCAGTTCCCTCCCCGCCCAGGATAAATAATCCTCAGTCTCATGGGTCCCTCTGCAAAGCTTCCAGATAGGGGTCACTTGGTTTCACAATCTGTTTTCCTGGGTTTTTCCTACCTCTACTGTATCTCAAACCTCTCTCATGTAATGAGGTGTCTTTGGAAGCAGTTGAGTTGACGAAGCACCCTCCTCGTCAAGGCATCAGTATGATGACACAGTGGCTTTTCTCAGTCTGGTATTCAGCACATTTTAGGATGTACTTCAATACCTGTCATGCTTCCTTAAGCCTACTGTATGCAGTGTCAGAAAAAAAGGAGAAGATCTTCATTATCTCTGAACAATTTGCAAAGCCTGAAAGAGCTGAAAAGTAATAATAATTCCTACCTACTTCAACAGGACACAGTGCACTAAAAGGTGAATTTTCAAAATGTTGCACACATAAAATTAGCATATACGTGTATAAGTATCTTCTTCTCATGTATGCCATATTTTATAAACATCCAAAATATGCACGTATTTTCACTTTCACGTGCATATATATATGCATGTAGACTAGACAAGGGGAAGTCTCGGGGTGTTCTTGAGAGAGCTAACACTTGTGTACATAAGTTGCTGATTTAAAAGACAGGCATGTATATTTGCCAATTTTTACACTTGCTCATTATCTGGTGTAAGTGATAATAAACATGTTTATTGTGTAGTACTACCTGGGTGGGAGGTCTGTATGAACAGGGGGGCATTCAGGCTGAAGAACCAGGAAGGTCTTGATGACCTGGAGAAGGACTGGGTAAACTGGTGGACTAATTGGTAAAACAGGTAACTTCCTTGATGTGCACATGTTTTAAAATACATTGACTTATGCGAGTAAGTCCTGTTTTAGTTTCACATATAATTTGTGTATGTGTATATTTTTAAATTAGGTAAAGTACATGCATTCAGTGCATTGATATACGTGGGGTCAGTGCATTGCATGTATTCACATGTAAGCCTACATTGGCTACCAGTACAATCCTGAATCTATTTTAAAGTATTAATGCTAATATTCAAAATCATTCATTCCAGTAACTCCGGTATGATAGGTGTGACATTATGACCATACACACCGCAGCAAACACTAAGATCCCAAAATAAAGGACTACTAACTGTTTCCACAATACGGAGCACAAACCGGACACATGTAAGAGATTGTATGTTTTCCAATGCAGGCCCAAAACTTTGGAATTCTCTACCTGAACTGTTACGTCTGATACCAGATAGAAAGAGATTTAAATGTGAACTAAAAATATGGCTATTCAAAATGCTTACAACCTAACCTAAAACATCAGAATATAGAAATCTATAATAACAAGGACAAGAAATAATAATTAATGCATGAGAAAGAAATTAAAGAGCGATTGTAAGACTCTCAATACAACGTGCAGAATATTATGCGAAATTTGTTACTTTATTTATCTTGTACTTAACGTCTTATGCCCTTGATCTTTAATTGAAATATATTTCAACAGTTCAATTGATAGATATTGCTGCCTGTTTTCGAATACATCCTCTGTAACCAGTCTGAATGTTAATATTGTAAGCCGTTGTGATCTTTACTTGGAACGACGGTATATAAAATGTGTAAATAAATAAATAAGCCTACATACGTGCATAGGTTGAGGAGTCAATATGGGGCGGATTTTCAGAGCCCTGCTTGCCTAAATCCGCCCAAAACTGGGCGGATTTAGGCGAGCAGGGCCCTGCGCGCCGGTGAGCCTATTTTACATAGGCCTACCGGCGCGCGCAGAGCCCCGGGACTCGCGTAAGTCCCGGGGTTCTCCGAGGGGGCGTGTCGGGGGGCGGGCCCGGTCGTCGCGGCGTTTCGGGGGCGTGTCGGCAGCGTTTTGGGGGCGGGTACGGGGGCGTGGCTACGGCCCAGGGCGGTCCGGGGGCGTGGTCGCGCCCACCGTACCCGCCCCCAGGTCGCTGCCCGGCGCGCAGGAGGCCCGCTCGCGCGCGGGGATTTACTTCTCCCTCCGGGAGGCGTAAATCCCCGGAGAAAGGTAAGGGGGAGGTGTAGACAGGGCCGGGCGGGTGGGTTAGGTAGAGGAAGGGAGGGGAAGGTGAGGGGAGGGCGTTAGAGGATTCCCTCCAAGGCCGCTCCGATTTCGGAGCGGCCTTGGAGGGAACGGGGGTAGGCTGCGCGGCTCGGCGCGCACCGGCTATACAAAATCCATAGCCTTGCGCGCGCCGATCCAGGTTTTTAGCAGATACGCACGGCTCCGCGCGTATCTACTAAAATCCAGCGTACTTTTGTTTGCGCCTGGAGCGCAAACAAAAGTAGGCTATTCGCGCTCCTTTTAAAATCCGCCCCTATATGCATATTTTATAAATATGTGTATATCATACATGTGGGTTATAAAATACTATGGTAAAAGTACGCGCAGTCATATACACGTGTATATGTTAATTATGTTATCACCCCCATATATCTTAATCCAAGTTAATTCGACCTGTTCATTGTAAGACATTTACTTGTCATTGTTGTTATTGTTTAAAATGTAAACCGAATTGATCAGTAATTCTGTTATTGGAAAGTCGGTATAGAAAAATGCTAAATAATAATAATAATAATATGCCATCATGCGCAGTTGTTTAAAAGTTATCTTCCCTATGTATCCCTAATGGTTTTAGGGTCCTGCTCACCTGTATTTAGCAAAACCATTCCCTGATAGGAAATGAGTGGCTAGCCATGCAGAATTCTCTTGCCAAGGGATTGTTGCTATTTGAAAGATATTGGGGTAGATTTTCAAAGGGTTGCGCACGTAATATACACACGTAACCCTTTAAAACCTACCCCTGCGTGCGCCGAGCCTATTTTGCATAGGCTCGGCGGCGCGCACAAGCCCCGGGATGGGCGTATGTCCCGGGGCTTTGAAAAAGGGGCGGTCCGGGGTGGTCCCGAGTCCTCCAGCATAGCGGCTGTACCGGGGGTTGGTGCACCGGCAGAGGCAGGCATAACTCCTGCAATAAAGGTAGAGGGGGATTTAGATAGGGCAGGGGGGGGGGTTAGATAGGGGAAGGGAGGAGAAGGTAGGGGGGAGTGAAAGGAAAGTTCCCTCCGAGGCCGCTCCGATTTCGCGTGCATGTTATAAAATCGGGTGTACATTTGTGCGTGCCGGGTAGCGCCACAAATGTACCCCGCGCGCGTAAGATTAAAAATCTGCCCCATTATGCTGTAAAACATTCTAAGTGTAAAACCAGGTTTCCAGGAAGAAGCATGATGCTGCTGCTGATTTATGGCACTATTGTTAAAGGAACTTGATGCTCTGTAGGATGTGCTCAGTGTTGCCTCTAAAGTAAGCATAGAGCTGCTGACTTCCCCATCAGGCATGCTCCAGTTGTTCTGTCGTTTGAACTTCGCAGAGTACCATAATCTGCGGGAGCTGCCAGCATGGAAGTTCAAACCATGGGACAGTGAGAGCGCACCAGGCAGGAAAAAAGTTGTCAGGAGTCCCCCATGCACCTCAGAGGAAACACTGGCTGTGACAGCTTTCATCAGACACTACACAAATTATCCAAAGATCAGGAGACCACACACAGGTCAAAAATTAAAGAACAAAGAGATTGATAAACACAGCTAGAAGAAAACTAGGTTGTTAACTATAACAATTTGGGAAATAACTTAGCTAGCTAGCTTTCGAGGAGTGGCGTCCATGGTTGGAGGGAGCTCAACACCAAATAATGGTGTATACAGACCACAAGAACCTGGAATATCTACGACATGCACAGCGGCTTAATCATCAGCAATTCGGAGAAAATTCTTTTTCACTCAATGCACAATAAAGCTCTGGAATTTGTTGCCAGAGGATGTGGTTAGTGCAGTTAGTGTAGCTGGGTTCAAAAAAGGTTTGGATAAGTTCTTGAAGGAGAAGTCCATTAACGGCTATTAATCAAGTTTACTTAGGGAATAGCCACTGCTATTAATTGCATCAGTAGCATGGGATCTTCTTACTGTTTGGATAATTGCCAGGTTCTTGTGGCCTGGATTGGCCACTGTTGGAAACAAGATGCTGGGTTTGATGGACCCTTGGTCTGACCCAGCATGGCAATTTCTTATGATCTTATGTTCTTATGTTCTAAAGTCCCACAGTGGTGGGGTGTTGGGTTTTTTTTTGTACAAGTTTTTTGTTACTGCCATTTTTTCTATAGAAATTTTATTCCTTTTCCAAAGTTAAAGGAAATTTAAATCTTCAGACAAGGCATAATATTTCAAAACTATGCAAGGAGATTGATTTACGGGCATTATGCACTTTTTTTTTGCCCAAAATTTAAAAAGATCTTGATGTGCTTCTGGTAACAGGTTGATTGTTTCTTGCACATTTCTCTCTGTATTTTAAGTGTGCTAGGAAATAGGAACGAATGTTATCTAAATCTCTTTTGCTTTTCTCTAGTCTACTGTAACTCAATAAAGCAGAGTGACCCAGAGCTGGTGTGATTACGGGATGGCCATTTGATATTTTTCTCTAAAGCTTGTGAAGATCAGATTCATGGTCTTTTGTTTCTATCGGTTCTCGGGCACGCTTTATAACCAACTTCTTACAGCCACCTTGGGCAGCAAATATTGGGGTCTTCAGAGGAGAAACCTTTGCTGTGTCTTTCAAATGAATGGGATTATCCTATGAGTCTCTGCGGTGTCAAAAATACAGAGCCTTGATCCAGTGGAGACAAGCTGAGCTCTAGGAATTACCAATAGCAAAATGCATCTTCAGCCTTTTTTCCACCAAGGGAAATGTACAGGAGGGATGCACAGTCATTTTAAATTTATTTATTTATTTATTTATTTATTTATTTAAACTCTCTTTTATACCGATAGCCGTTTGCACATCGTATCGGTTCACATTAAAACAATAACATTAGGGCAGGGCCCTTACAAATAACAATCGAATAACAAGCAACAAATGAAAAGAATAGGGAGGAGTGAGTTAACAAATTGAAATGTAATGGGACTATGGACTAAATAAATAAATATGATATTGTAGGTAAATACATTAACAGAAACTATAAGTAATGCTACGATGCATATCTAAGTGAGACAACTATATTACACGAAAATACAATATACGAGAGGTCGACGTTCATTGATGCATTCTTGATCATAATTGCTTGAGTCAGTAACAGGTCAAATATTCAATTTCTGCTCGGTTGTTGCTAGGTATTTTTAAGGGGGGGAGGGGAAAGGGGATAGGCTTGTCGGAACAACCAAGTTTTAAGTTTTTTTTTTTAATTTGGGAGTGGATGTCTCAATACGTATATCTGGAGGAAGGGAGTTCCATAAAACGGGGCCAGCAAGGGAAAATGCTCTGTTCATAGTGGAGGAGAGTTTGATGGATTTGATTGTCTGGATACAGAGGGTTCCTTGGAGGGCTGTACGAGTAGGTCTGTTGGAGGTGCGAGGGAGGAGAGGTGGGTTGATCCAGTTGAGATTTGCGTTAAGAAGACTTTTATGGATAAGAGATAGTACTTTGTAAAGTATTCGTGACGGTATTGGGAGCCAATGTAGCTCGATAAGCGTGGGCGTAATGTGGTCTCTTTTTTTAGAGTTTGCTAGAATGCGTGCAGCAGCGTTTTGCAATAGTTGTAATGGTCTGGTGTGCGTTGAGGGGATACCAAGGAGGAGGGCATTACAATAGTCTATTTTGGAAAGGATAATAGACTGAAGTACTGTACGAAAATCGGAAAAGTGTAGCAATGGTCTGAGTTTCTTTATCGTTTGGAGCTTGAAATAGCAGTCCTTTATGATAGAGTTAATAAATGGTTTGAAGGTGAGATGGTTATCAATGAGGACACCTAGGTTGCAAGTGTGTGAAGAGAAAGACGTGGATGCATATGAGAGGGGGATAGCTGGAAGAGGCTGTTTATTCGAGATGATTAGGAGTTCAGTTTTGTTAGGATTAAGAGCTAGGTGCATGTCTGTGAGGAGTTGGTTAATGGAGGCAAGGCAGGATTCCCAGTTTTGCAGAGCAGTTTGGAGAGAGTCAGAAAAGGGGAAGAGAATTTGCACATCGTCTGCATAAATGAAGTGCTTGATATGAAGGTTGGTGAGAAGGGTGGTAAGGGGAAGCATGTAAATATTAAAGAGGGTAGAGGAGAGAGAGGAGCCCTGTGGAACACCCTGAGGGAGACTGATAGGTTCAGATTCATTATTGTCAACTAGGACAGTGAAAGTGCGATTTTGGAGATAAGATTGTATCCAGGATAGTGCGTTTCCGGTAATCCCAATACTTCTGAGTATGTTAAATAGGATAGAGTGGTTTACAGTGTCAAAAGCAGCGGAGATGTCTAGCATGGCAATCAGATAAGAGGATCCAGAGTCGGTTCCTCTAATAAGAGTGTCAGAAAGGGAGAGTAGTAATGTTTCAGTACTGAGATGCTTCCTGAAACCATGTTGGGTTTGTGGGAGAATGCTGTTTTGTTCAAGGTGAAGGGAGAGGCGAGAGTTGACTAGTTTTTCAAGAATTTTAGCTAGGAACGGAAGGTTGGAAACAGGTCTGTAGTTAGACAAAGTGTTAGGATCAAGATTGGGTTTTTTGAGTAGGGGTTTCACTACTGCTTGTTTGAGAAAGTTAGGGACTGTGCCTTGTTCTAAAGAGCAGTTGAGGATGTTAGCTATTGGTTTGGCGATTACTTTGGATATGGATAGAAGGAGTTTAGTAGGATAGTTTCAGATGGGTGTGAAGACGGTTTCATCTTTCTTAGGATATTCTCTATTTCCAGGGAGGAAGAAGAGTCAAAAGAGGAAAGAGTAGCTGAAGCGTTGACGATAGGATGAATCACCTTGCTTTTGTCAGGAGAAAAGTGTGCCGTGAGGGAGGTAACTTTATCTCTAAAGAATTTCGCTAACTCATTACAACGATTTTTGGATGTAGTGGATAGTGGTTGTGTGTGAGCGGGGGTGGTAAGGTCAGCAACCATAGAGAAAAGGGCCTTGGGGTTATATTGTAGACCGTGTATTTTTCGGGCATAGTATTCACATTTAGTGAGGTGGATGGCGTTTCTGTATTCATGCATACGTTGGTAATAGATGGTTTTGGCTGCTGGGGATTGGTGCTTACGCCAGCACCTTTCAGCTGACATGGAAAACAGCAACAGCATTCCAAAATGGCAGAAAAATTCAAGAAAGTTTCATATAATTTTGGTTTTGCATTTTAGCATATACTAAAAGCCAGCAACAAAATGAGTTTTTCCATGCGCACTCCTCATTTTGCCAAGGATATAGCTCATAAATAAGACAAGATTCTCTGGTAATAGGGGCCCGTCATATTTAACATTTTAGGGTGTCATTCTTTTATTTTTCTAGGTTTGAAGAATTTCTGCCCAGCTCATTATTCATTAGTACAGTGTCTTCCCTCTGTGTTGCCAGATTATAGGGTGCTAGACATATTTATATGTTATTCACTCTGGATTTCCTTATAGTGATAGCAATCATGCAATCAAACCCAATGCATATATTATGTAAGAATCTGTAAGATAAAATTCCGAGAATTATGGACCTCAGTAGATATTTATAGCACCCAATCTGTGCCTGTGGGGGAAAAATGTTAATTGACTAGGGCCCTACATAATACTCTTGCAGCTGCTAAGATTGTGTCCTAGATTTCATTGGGCCTGATTTTCTCTGGCTTTTCTCTCATTCTGTGTCTATGGGAAACATACTTAGTAAATAAGGCCCATAGTGAGTGAGTATAGCAGAAGTAGTAATGTGAAAGCAGGTCAGACTGTATTAGGATGGAGGAAAACTGATAACTGGCCACATTAGCAGGCCTATGCATTATGAACACACTAAAAATGTGTGTCCAAACTGGCGCACGTTTTTTAACACATACACAATCACCTCTCCTGGGCGCCCAATGCAATAAGCAAATGAGCTCCCGTGCTAAAAAGGACGCGCTAAGAATTAATTGTGCGTCCTAGCGCGTCCATGGCATCGGGTGCCCAGGAGTCATGGCTGTGCGTGGGTTAGGAAAACGGATGCTCAGTTTACAAGCGTCCATTTTTTTACCCAAGGCAGCTATTTTACCAGCACAGTACGCATGCACAATATACATAGCCCGGAGCATGTATGTTGTGGGCGTATATTGTGTATATATTTGTTTTACGTCAAGACTTTTTTTTTTGCATGCTGCTGCTTTCTGTGGTTCTTCCTACTTAGTATCACAATGATACAAAGTAGGAAGCACCACAGAAGAGCAGTTTATTTTTGTTTTTGAGTTGAGCCCTTGACGTGCAGGAAGACTTTGCACCTGCTCCAGGGCAGGCCTAAAATTTTACAGGTTAAAAAGTGCGCCTCGGGTGCACAGGGATTTTTTGCATTGCAGGGTAATAGCAAATAGCCTCATCTACACGGCATTTACATGGATGAGTGCTATTAGCTTCGCCTGTGTTTGGACGCGCATTTTGGACACGTTGATTCTTTTATTGCATCAGGGGTCATGGACGCGAATCCAAACCATGCATCCAACCGTTCGTTAAGCTGTGCGCTAGGCTGGGCACATTTTATTGCATCAGCCTGTAGATAAGTACAGGCACACCCAAAGATGCCTACCATCCTATCAAGTGATCTCAATACCACTGCGCACTTCAGAGGTTGCCTTGTGTACTATGTAACAAATTCCAGGAGCAGAACATAGAACAGCTGATTTAATTCCTAATGTGTGTAAGAGCGGCCACATCAAAGACAGTGTTAACAGGTTGGAGGGAAAGGTATACATTAGCTGCCGACGTCTGTGGATCTAAGTGAATGATATTTGAAAGTTTCAGATCAAACGAGAAGGTTAATTCTGAAAAAATTCTAATGTGTGTGTGTAGCTCTCCTCCTGTGAATTATGTGAGGCTACTACTTCAGGCAGGCAGGAATGAGACTACATTGGAAAGTCAACGTTTGCTTGGCACACTGTGTGCAGCACATCATAAGGGTTGGCGGCTATGACAGAGTGTAAATGTCTGTTTGGCCCTTGTTTGGTCTTTCTCCTGGACAGTTTCAGGCGAAATGTCACCCTTGTTTAGGATAAAGGGACTATAGCAGCCTCAAGTTACGTTACTGAAACACTCAGGGGTCGATTTTAAAATGCGCGCACGTGTGTCCATCTGCCCGAGGTTCCCGGCACGTGCACATGGTCACGCCAATTTTATAACATGCGCGCGGCGGCACGCGCATGTTATAAAATACGGTTATGCGCGCCGGATTTTCATGTCCGCGCACGCATGTGCGGGCTGGTGGCCTCTACGTTCAGGGAGGGGGGAATTTTAGAAAAATAAACACAGCGACACAATCGGGCCTAGACTAGTTTCCTCCCAGTCCTCTCCAATTAAGGAGCGGACTGGGAGGCAACTTCCTTAACCCTAACCCTACCTTTCCTACCTTTTCCCCTCTCCTCCCCGACCCCTAAACCTACCCTATCTACTGCTACCCGTCAGAACCCAGGCAGCAGAATTCTGAGCTATGTGTAAGGCGCTAATCATGGAAGCAGGAAAGCCTACAAATAGAGCATTGCAGTAATCTAATGACGGAAAAATCAAGGCTTGCAAGATCGTCTGAAAAGTATTAGGGTCCCGGAGAGGTTTCAGTCCACACAACAGACCTAGTAGTGTTTGGGGAAAGCTGGAACTGAGCTGTTCTCTCTATAAGGGTCTGTTTCCCGCCCCCAACTTTAGCCCTGTGCTCCTTTCCAAAAGGAGGGGAATCTTTCCCAGGTGAACAGGTAGAGAACGTATACAGTTTGAAGTATTTATGAGAATTGGTCTATCAGAATATTGCCATTAAAAATTACAATTACCCTGGTCCCTAGTTTTTCCAGCAAGGAACAAATGTAGCATTTTTACTGGGCTTTATCTCCCCCCCAAAGCATTTTGTTTCTGTAGCAACCACTGATGTAATAAAGGAGAGGAGTCGGTGCTGTGGTTTTCAAATAAAAGGATTACAGGGTGAACCAGCTCCGTTGGCAGCCTGCGGTGATCGGTGACAGCCTGTGCTGATGTTTGTGGTCCTGGTCACTGGCAGAGGGTCTTGGTAATGTATTTCTGCTCCTGTCTTGCAGTGTCTGTTGTGCTCCTTTGTTCAGAGTACCTCCAAGAGTGTGCATTGTCCAGCTGAAATATCCCCCTGCTAGTGAGGGCAGAGTTAGAGAATAACTGCATGCTCAGTCCGCGGACCTAAGAATTACAAAAGAAGAATGACAATATTATTAGAGATTATGTCCTAAATTGCCTGATTAAGTGTTCCAGTGGCTTAGAAACGGGATTTGGTCTATCTGCACGCTGTTTCCAGTCCTGAATGTTTCTTTCAGAAGTGTGATCGCTCTGGAAAGCTCAAAGTGTTGCAAGGTATTTGCAGCTTAAATTCCCATCTGATGCACCAGAATCCATTCCTAGGAGAAACTGTACTTTGGGGGAATAATTACAGAAAAAACACCAAGGCTGGGTTTGTATATAGTTTCTTAAAGCAGTCCCTTGATCCAGCTTGGTGCAACATGAGAAAGTCTGCTTTCTGTGCAAGGGAAAACCCAGGTGCACTGCACTTCTGTGCTGTCCTTCCTAAAGGCTGTGCATTTACAGTAAGGACTGGAATGCGACTGCATTTGGAAGATGCAGATTTTAGTCAAGAGTTGAGAACAGGTTTAATCTAGATTATAATGATCTTGCTATTTATTGCTGATTATTTTAGTTGAAGCTTCACTTGTTTTCCCATCTTTGGGATAGCTGCTGTTTATTATTGTTTCCCTCTGTTTTGATGATATGTTGCATTTTTGTTTTTTCTTATTTATTGAATCATCATTGTATGTGTATCGTATCTCTACAGTGCTAAATGCGTCTAATAGTGCTATAGAAACAAGTAGTAGTTTTTAGACTGATGGTCTTATTTCTTTTGGCTATTTTATGTATTATCATTATGATGTAACTCACTTTGAGCACCTACATGAAAAGGTGGGAGTTAAGTAAAGTAGTACAGTTATTATCCTTGATGTTCTACACGAGGATTTAGATAGATACACTGTAGTTAGGTGGATCAGATACAGAGGGCAGACACAGTACGATAAATGACCAGTTTTGAATGACAGATGTATATATAGCTAGAGAGGCATATTGCATGGCCAGATGGGTACATGTATGATTGGTGATGTAAAACAGATTTTAATAGGTGATATTGGACTCTCAGACTATGATACAGTAGAGCAGGGGTAGCCAACTCCAGTTCTCAAAGGCCATAAAAACCCTGGTTTACAGGATCTCCACAGTGACTATGCAGTGCATGCAAATCTATCTCATGCATTTTCATTGTGGATGTCCTGAAAGCCAGGCCTGTTTGTGGCTTTTGAGGACCAGAGTTGACCATCCCTGTAGTAAAGGATTATGGTTGGATAGTGTGTGCATTGTTGTCCTATAAGGTACAAGCTCAAAGCTGAGTGACTGCAACCAGGTGAGAAGAGTATTATAAAATTAACATGTTATTTTTTCTTTCTAGGATTTTCTCTGTTGGTGACCTTGTATTTTTTAAATCCCCATAGGGTGTCCTATGTAGGTTTATCAAGACATGTCTGTAAAAGCACCTGAGGCCTAAGGGATATAATCAGTCAACATGGCTTATAATGAGACAAACACATACAGCAACTAAACAAAATATTTTCACTAAAAAATACATACACAGATAAAATTAAGTAAAAGCTTGAACAAATAAACTGAATTCAATGCAGCACTGTCCACATTAAAAGAGGCAGAGGGGGATTTGCATGGACTGACGCTGTTCTTTAACCCAACCTAAGAAGTCCCTTCTGCCCTTTCACTGATGGTGATAAAGCTTCAGATGTTAGCAAGCAGAACTTCTGAAAGTTTTTAATGTAAAATGCCAGAGGGAGAACCAGCTGTGAGGAACCACAACTTGAAACCCACAGAATCTCATTACAACGATTATATGAACAAGATGTGATCGCTTCTTATTTGATGCATGAATGATCTCATCAAAATAGCACTGCCTAGTGATTACATTTATTGGGTCATTGTGGGGGGGGGGAGGGCAGGCTCAATCCAATAGATAAGCCCCACAAGTTTAATTGTAGGAGCTAATTGGCCTTTTTCTCTCGATAAACATGAGCTTGAGGCTGAAGAATGGCCTCCGATGTTGTGAAATTAAAACAAGGAGTGTTTTGGAGCCTTTATTGATGCATCACTCCAGTTTGGTGCATAATCTGTGGCGGAAGGCTCCGGTTAGAAGGGACCACGTCTCTATGCTGTCACGCCACAGCCAGTTGTGGATTCTTTTGTTTCCTTAGTTCTCTGGGGAGAGTGGTTTGGTGAAGGGTTTTATTTAGTTATTCTAACAAGTAGGCAGATTAACATCCTAATAGACACAGAAACTGCTCTTCCATGTATTCCTGAAAGAAATACACTTATCTGCACAGTAGCGCTTTAGAAGTGACATATAGTAGCAGCAGTAGTATCTGCATTAATGTGTCTCTGTCCTGCTCTTGCCCTGTAGGAATGAGTGGGGAGTTCACTGGCCCAGGAGGCTTCAGTCACTGGATTCTCAATTGAGTCAAGCAACGAGTGTCTTTCGTCAGGTTAACTGTAGAACTGCATGGAGCCTCCTCACTCCCCCATACCCCCCCCCCCCCCCCCGATTGTGGAAAGTAGTAAAATAGAATAATCCCCGTTTCTTCATGCCTCTCTCCATCCCAATATCTATGTGCAAATATGTGCTCACGGTTATAGAAACGTACACAAAAACACATGCATAGACTCTGGCAGGCTAGGTAAATCAGTTTCTTTTAGTAATAACATGACTGTTGGTTTATATTAGTGCCTTTCATCTGAATGAGATCCCAATGTGCTTAACAATATAATATTTTGGAGGCATTTTCAGAGCTACCTCTGGCAACACATTACCAGTGCATAGCCTATCTGTAAAAGCTCCCAAAGGAGATCAAAAGGAGATCATAACCCTTGATTTCTATGGCGTGGGAGTTTCTACAATCCTCAGTCACAGCTGGGTTCCACCCCAGCAATATTGCCCTGGGAGAGCCTTAAGCAAGGACAGGCCTGGGATCACCGTGGGCCACAGAAGGCAATGGCAAATCTCAGCGGTATTCTGTCAAGACTGGGTTACAGGCACCTAGAAATGGGTAGAAAGAGGTTAGGGAAAATACAAACAAAGCAACTGGGTTCCACTATGTCAAAAAGCATCAGATCAGAAATAGGCCAACCAAGGAGCCACCAGTGTGTTCGTCCTGGCTGGCACTCTTACCTCACAGCTCATCATGCCAAGGAACGTGCCCTGGTGTAGGCCTGTACATAGGAAGACACTGGGTTAGAAGGCCCTTGACAGTTTCTAGTCAGCCCAGGGAGTCTGGTTGTATTTTGTTGACATAGTATTGAAACTGGAACGTGATGAAAAATTTCTGTCTTCCTTACTTTCTCCATGTCTTTGAAACATTAGGGTCGTGCATGCTAAAGGAGTGCAGCTTTTGGGATTATTTCCAAGCTGAAATCTTGTCAAAATATCTGAGAGTGATTTGAAATATAAACACAACTTTCCAGGAAAGTCTGAAAGCAGGAGTACTGCGAATCAGAAAAAAATGGCAGGTGAACCAGCCAAAAATATCGAGTTCTCTCTCTCATTCTCATTTTGCTGTTAAGGAGATACTCATGTTCAAAGCTTTTCAAAACTCTTACAACTTAAGCCACTCCCATTATTATAAACTTTATAAATGGTGGGAAAGAGGAAAGGACTGCTGTGGTGACCCTCATTCAGGTATCACACTAATACACAGCATGTGGAGAGTGAATACAGCACAGACAACTGAAGAAGAGACTCAGAGAAGGAATTTGAAAATAAATCGGATGTATCTACAATAAAAGCACACACCTTTTATTGCAAGAAAATGTGAATGTAAAAAAAAATATATATATATTGGAGCAAACATGAAAGGAGACTTTTGTGAATAAGCCCAAACAGCCCGAACAGAGTCCGAGAACCAACCAGATTGGCTATTTTGAGCAATCTTGCTAGAAGTGCTTCTTTAAGGGGTATATTCCCAAAGGCTTAGACATGGGTAAAATCAAGTTAACCCTACATGTGGAATTGGATGTGGATATTTAGCAGCCAGAAACAGCTGGGTGCTTTTGGCCACAGAGAAAAATGAGTTCTAGGAGGGCATTTTGCACTTGTGGATGGAAACCACATGCGTACATTTCATTTTCTAAAAATGTGTGCTTGTAGTAGGCGCACCACAAAGCAGAGAGGTAGCAATGGGTGAGCCTCAAAGGCCTGTGCCCCCTCACTTTGGACTCAGCCCCCCGCCCCCCCCATCAAAGCAGCTGGTTATGTCCCATCTGTGTCAGTTCCTTAAAAGTGTAGGAGTTAGAGGGTCTGGAGGCATTGGAATCACTGCCAGTCCATGATCCTCTATGCCTTTAAGGAGACTAACTTGAATGGGATGCGCCACTGCTCTTGGCCTAGACATGCAAAACTTTAAGACCACGTTTGACAAACAACTATTTATTCCTACTCCTCTCAGCCCCTTCAAAGTTTAAAAATGCCTGGGCTGGATAGAAGGCTGGAAGCTTAATAACATACAACTCCACTCTTTGTCAGGGGTCACCTTCATTGTCTGCAGGGGTGGAAAAAGACTTTTCTGAAGTCCCAGAGCCAGGATTCAGTACAGTGGGGACAGCAAAGTTGTAAGGCCCAAGGGGAGTGTGAGGGAGTGTACAGAAAGCTCAGACCACCTTAAAGGACTGGGCACAGCAGTCTTGCCCAATCCTCCTTAAGCTTGAGACCCGCAGGGAATTCTGGGAGGAGCCCTTCACCAGAGTATAAGACCTGAGGGCCTAGAAGAGTTAGACAGGCCCTAGGGAGCTGATGGAGTCTCTGCATACACAAAGACCTGCTACATCTAAGACTTTACTGTTTAATGATTGTGCGTTGCCTGAGGTAAAGGTGAACTGCCTGAAGTATTTGTTTTCCATGTGCGCTGCCCCATTTGAAATACCTGACATGAAGGTCTGCTGCCATTTTGTTTTTCCACTGTAAATAAAAGTGCACTTCAGCCTCAGCCAGAGCCTACTTGTTGTTTCCTCTGGGTGTTTGTCAAGCCATGAACCACTTGAACTTCCACAGGGAGGCTTGCACCAACCATGAGAAAAACAATACCCCATACCAAGAGGGTTTGTTCCAAGACAGAAGAAGAATTTATTTACAAGAGTTGAAAAGTATAGCAGTCCAGGCAATTTTTTTCAAAAAATTGTATTCCACTCTTATCTGAAATTCAAGGTAGGTAACAGCAAGGAAATGACAGAATAGTCCAGGACACACAAGAAAGATCCTCTAGTTGTTTCTCATTTCAATTCAGGGTACTCCACAGATTACTCGCAGATCGCTCACTGGTCTAAGTCCAAAGGTTTTGGACCAAACTCTCCTTCCAGCTCCCTAAGAAGTCTCCTCTACTCCTGACCCACTGAAGAACACAATTTCACCTTTCTCTTCTTCACCCTTCTCTGACCTCAGACGTCCCCAGGCAGGATGGTGTCCCTTGGTTTTGAGGGTCTTTATTCTCCTGGAAAAAGCTGCCCTTGCTCTTCCAGCAGACAGCAATCCAGCCCAGCTCTTCCCACAGGGCGCACTGCAGAGCTCTCCACATCCTTAGGCAAGCTTCAGCAGAGTTCCCCTCTTCCAGCTCTCAGCACAGACTCTCAGAGAGTGGAGAGTGGAGAGTGGAGTTGTATGAGAGTGGAGAGAGAGACCTTAATTAGGATTCCCCCTCTGATTCCTCCTCTCCAGTGCTTTGTGAGAAGCATTATTTAGACCATATTCACAAACCCATCCCTAGGGATGATACCTTCTATTACTCATCACCTAAGTTCACCCCTCCTGAGCCACTCATCAACCTTCCCCTGCTGGAAAATTCAACATTTTGTCAATCGCTCCTTTCTAGTGATCCCATGAACAGGGGTCACTTACATAATTGCTCTTCAGCAACTTGAGAGATTAACACTCGTATAAAGTAGCTGTCTTAACCAAAAAAGGGGCCGATGGTATTTCGGGTGCTGAGCTCAGCATGCTGCTAAACGTGCGGTTGGACACGTGTTTTGGTCACGCTAGACATATGCCCAATGCAATATCGGGATTGGCGTGTCCATATTGGCACATACCAATGCCATGTTGATGAGGCTATTAGCTAGTACCCCCGATGTGTTGGGTTTTTTTGTTGATTTTTTTTTTTTTTTTACAATGTGTGCCTGATGCGCACATTTTAATGCTCAAAAATTAACACCAGCTCAGAGCTGGTGTTAATTTTTTAAGCAACCCAAGCTATGCTGAGAAAAAAAAATACCGGTAGGATGCATGATATTGCATTGGCCCCATAGGGAGAAAGAAACATCAGAGACAGGCCAGAGAGACAGTGAAGAGAAAGAAGGTAGTGCATTCCCAGAAATTGAAAGGCTTTTATATCTACTGCCCTGAAGGCCCATATAGAATGGGATAAGTGTTGGGGCAGGGACTTAGCCATAGTGCACACCCATTTTTGTTATGTTTTTTTAAGAATGTGAACCCTGGGCTGAGATGAGGTGTCTCCGCCCACAGGGAGGAGCCCTGTGAGCCTCACCATGAGCAGGCATAGTCTCAGTGGCATGGGATACAGCTAGAAGTAGAGACTTTATTATGAAGGAAGGAAAAAGTAATGTCCACAGAGCTGGAGATGTAGTAGTACAGTCCTGAGCAATGGGGAATACCCAGAACGAGACCACAGATGAGCAGATCCGGTAATGACCCGCGGAACGGGGTACGCAGGGGATCCCCTCTGACAAGTGTAGGCACCTCAGGAATACAGATCTGGTGGTGGCCCGCGGGGCAGGGTATGCCGAGGATGTCTGTACAGTAGATGTTGTAGAACCTGATAGAGATGCCGGAACCCAGAAGTGGCTCCCGTAGTTGGTGTGTCGATACTCTGCAGTGCAGGAAAGATGAATAGCTTCTACTGAAGAAAGGCAGTAGTGGCCCGAGGCTCGGGGTACACTGCGTGAAGTCCTCAATACAGTTTGTATACTAGAAGTCAGTAGAGGTACTCACAATAGATGGTTCCTGGAGAGAGAGACCTGAGAAGCAGGTCTAGTAGCAGTCAGGCAGGTAGGCCCTCCGAGGAGCGGATAGATGGGAATGCAGGGGGAGCCCCCGAGGAGTAGGTACTCAGAGCGTTGGATGCCAAGACCAAAGTCAGGAACAGGAAGACCTTGAATGAGGTGGATTCAGCAAGACGGAACTCCTTGCTAACTCGAAGAAGGCAACGGCTGGTCAGATTAAATACACTAGTGGGTTGATGTCATCGGGAGGGAACGCCCCCGAGGTTCCCGCCATGACGTGTTCAAAGGAGGTCCTTGCACCACGCGCCTAAGTAATTCCGGATCCAAGATGGCGGTCGGCAGCGCCCACACTATCCCGGGAATGCCGGAGAGGTCGGCGGGGATTAGCAGAGACCGCCATTCTTCCCAGACTAGATGGAGCAGGGAAAAAAGAAGTGAGCATAAGAGGTTGCAGCTGTCTGCGACCGACAGGCATAACAATTTTAATCTTGGGTGCCCACAAACACTCGGTTCTGGCTATACCCCTTCCAATAACAAGCATACTTTATGCCAGTTTAAGACTGTGTAAAGGGGTATGGACTTTCATCCACTGAACAAGCTGATTGTTCAGACATAATATATGTGGGCACCTTGTGTGTTTTTAAAAGCGGCTGGGTTTGTGCGGTATTGTAACTGCTTTGCCTGTTAGAAGTCCAGTTGAAAGGTTATCCCTAAACTTTCGGGCCTACCTGGAAAAGCAGGTTTACATCAGTGCTTTCAAGAAAGAGTTCTGGAAGGAAGCAGACGCGCTGGCACTTTACTTTCATGGGGGTGTGGGCATGTAGCAAAAACGCTTTTGGCATGTTTGCTTTGTGCTCTTGCTCTCTGTGCTTCGGCAAATTACTGTTTATTAAGGAGCCGAAACACTCTGCTACATAATCTACTTGATTTTCTTTGGTTTTCTTTCGCTTTTATTTTTAGTACAGTCTTGGGAAGCTGAGAGAAAAAAAAAAGATAATTTAAGGAGGGACTAGCACCCTACAATAAATGTAAAAACAAAAAGAGAACATTTGAACAAAAGGCAATTGACTTTGCCTGTAATTTTTCCTCTTCATCTGGCCTGTGTTGATACTTTTTGAAAAGCTTACTGGCTGATTGAGAGCTTTCTTCCTATAATCGCTATTTTCAAACAGAGTTTCGACTCTCCCTTCTCCCCTAGAGAAACAAAAAAGCTGATGAAGCTGAAATGCAAAGCCACGCTTTATATCATAGCACTATACAAGTGCTGCATGCTCCTGGACAGGCGTCCCAAGTGTGTCCAGGGGACCCCGCAGACAGCTGGGATTTCAGGATATCCCAGTGATAATGCATGAGATTCATGTTTTTTAGTTAAAAAGATTGTTTTGTGCATAATGCAAAGATTGGTGCATACCTTTTATTATCCATTCCAGTGATTCTCAACCTAGTCCTCAGGCATACCCAGTCGGTCAGGTTTTCAGGTTCTCCATGAGAAAGATTTGCATGCAGTGCCTCCACTGTATGCAAATCTCTCTCATGCATATTCATTGTGGATAGCCTGAAAATCAGCCTGGCTGGGTGTGTCCTGTGCCACTTGCTCCATGGTGGAGGACCAAGCTCCTTCAATGCCCATGAGTCCCATAGCAGCTCCCTGTTTGTCTCAGTTTGAAGGTCATACAGAAATAGCAAATTAGGAAGAAAATACCATTTCTTACAAAGTTCCTTTCTCCTTAGTGTTCATATACATGCAGAAAGTATTTCACCTGAGCCTTAAGCTTGATCTTATGTTACCTTTCTACATATTTTCCAGGCTTGTTCTAGGTCACGGTTTCCCAACTTCGGTCTTCCAGGGTCAAAAACAAGTTAGATTTTTGGGGTACACAATCTATACTGCTTCGCCTTATTCTTAGAGCAAAGGATGAATATTCCTTGTGAATAATCTATAAACCAGGCCTCTGTGTTCCCCTTATGGACTGATATAAGGAAATCCTGTTCTAGGTCCTGTGCTCCTGTCTGACCTTTGGCCCCCAGCATGCAGGCCTCCTATTAGGCCCTATCAAGAGGGTGAGAGGCCACCAAGGGAGGAGTAACAATTCTTGGAATTACCAAAAAAAAAAAAGTCATCCAATTTATTTATTTAAAGGTTTTTATATACCGATATTCATTTTCACATCATATCGGTTTACACGGAACAGGTATAACAATGTAAGAGAAGAATATACATGGAACTGGTAGAACAATAACAAGAACTGGTAGAAAGAAAGCAAACACTAAATTAGAAGTAATTCAACATGGAGAGATAATTTACAAATTCCATAAGGCAAGTTGCAATGATTTAAGCAGGCAATGATGGGTGGAAGGACATATGTTTAGGGAATAAAACACATGGCTATATGATCAGTTGCGTGGAGAGTTGAAGGATTAGTGATTTTTGGGATACAGTAGGGGTAGCAGATCTGTGTGGGAAGGGTTATGCAAAGGCCTGTTTGAAGAGCCAGGTTTTGAGGTGGTTTTTTTTTAATTTTTGGGTGCAGTGTTCTTGGCGCAGGTCAGGGATACATCCGCACATTCTATTGCTCTGAATAAACAAACAAATAACACTTTAGAAGTTGGTCCGTGCCACTAGACACGTGCCAGAATGTCAGACCACCTCAGATAGTAAGGTATGAAGTTACCCAAATCACACTGTAATATGGATCCAAACACTTAGCTCTCTGTGCTTCACCCACTGCCTCACCTTCATGCTTAATAAAGGCGGAAAAGGAAACCACACCTAATGAAACTTGTATTTGGCTGCTCTTATATACATTACAATTCTCCACTGCTCTGTAGTTCAAATCCTCTCTAACCAATCTTCATTCTCAAGAGCTTGTTATGGCTTTCATGAGTATGAGACACATACCTGGCTGTTAGTACACGTGATCAATTTACTTTAGAGAAAGTAAACTTTTTCTCACAAGAAGACCATAACACCAAAAAGTAAATTTAATTTTTTGCTAAGATTTATAAAGCTATATTTGCTTTCAGAGGGTGTGCAATACTATAGACCTTCAATTTGTTTTTATCTTATTTATCCTGGGAATTTCAATATTGTACCAAAAACATAAGTGGAAAATAATTTTGTTATAACACATAGGAGAAAAACCAGTGGAAAAGTCATTGTTCCACTGAATTTTTTTTTATTGTTGTTATAACATTAAAATTCCCAGGAAAAATAAAATAAAAACTGAAAATGAAGGTCCTTAAATATATTATAGAAATAATGCATTACAGTGGATTATCAAGGGATTTTTTTCTGGCTTTATTGCTGTAGATGTACCATTTAAACTTGGATTAGCCATGCTAGGTGAGGCCAGAAGTCCACCTTTGGTTCTGATCTGTGTATCCCAGGAGGCCCTGCACACTCTTCCAGTGAGTAGGCAGAAAATGCATGGGCTTCTGGGAATTTGCTACATGCTCACAAAGGTCTAGAATCTCTGACGGTAACTTTGAAACAGCCACAAGGGCACATATGTATGCATGTTTGCTGGCTCGTGTCCCGAGACGTGTCTATTTTATAACATACACACATATATATGCTCGCATGGTATAAAATAGGCTGAATGCGCATGCATGTGCATGTGATTTTAAGTGGGTGCATGCAAATGCCACTTGTCCTGTTCAAGTGGAGGGATTTCAGTAGGCACGTGCGCTGACGCAATTACCAGTTTGCCCAGGCAAGGGATAGGACTTTCAAACCCCCTAGGTTTGATAGCCTGTTTTTCCCCCTGTTAGCCCTGACATTTAAAATCCTGCTGACTTGCCTAGATTATGTTATTTTATGATTTACACGCCCTCCGTAGTAGAAGTAAAGTTATGCAGACGAGGACCCCAGCATGAGCTTGTGCATAAGTAGTTACGCGCTGGTTTCATTAAGAAATCCAGGAATGTCCAGACCACGCCCATATCCCGCCCTTTTTTCCCCCAAAAAAAGTTTGTGCACGTGCGTTCTCGGGTGTACTTTGAAAATCTGCTCGGCGCTGGCCATTTGACTTGTGCACTTATCTTCCAGTTTTGGCGCATGCCAGGCTTTTAAAATTCACCTGTGTGCTACCATACTTATTATTGGGATAAATGGAAAAAGTGGTAGGATCTGAGCGTTGGAGATTACACAGGGCCTCTCTTCAGATGTGATTGCAAGGCTGAAGGAAGGAAGTTTTTTTTAGCAATGGGATGTTAGAATTAGAATGTTGTGGGGCTGACATTTCTGCCTCTCCCACCCCCAGAAAGGTCTAAAATTGATAGATTCACAGGAGCCGCATCCTAATCATATTTGCATATGTACAATATAGCTGAGATCAATACAAGAACAGACAAAAGAATGCCACAGGCCTGGGCCCAGCCCTCTTCTCCTACATCACCCAATGCTTGCTAGTAACTTAAGTGGCTGCAGTTTACCCCATCCCCATTAAAGCAAGGCCCGGAGAGCCGTGCCCCCTCCCCCAATCCCCATCCGTCATTGCTAGTGAGATACATAATGTGTGCATGTGTGAAATTGGTGGAGTATATATATACAGCATAAGTTGCATAGAATATTATTTGCTCGTGGAGAAGAAATTAGTGTGTGTGGAGGGGTAGGACTGCGAGACAAAGAACCTGCTTAGTAACTCTCGTAACCACATTAGGCAGGGCTTTAAACTGAGCCTGTGCCTTTAAACAGAAGCTGAGGACTTAACCGTCTATTGGCACTGTCTACATTTTTCACATGGCTGAGCAGCACCCTGCAAACAGTAGCTAAAGATCAAGGGAACAAACCTCAGTGAATCGGCTTAAACACACATCCTTGGTGCACTTGAAGATATAACAGCTGAAATATTACAGAGATTTGTGACTGCTAGCGGTAAGTGCCACCCCAGGCTTTCTTTTACTGTGTGTTTTTAAGCTTTTCCAGTGTACTTTTTTTTTGTGAAATGATGATGTGTCCTTGCTGCAGATTGAGTTAATTGAGACTGGGAGCTGTGCTCGGTTCACACAATTCAAACTTTGCGGCTGTTGCCAATCCAGGACTTGCAAGTCCATGGACAGCAGATGTCAGCCGTCTGTGGGCTCCAGCGGCTTGTCCTCTTCCTTTCAAGAGACAAGAAAAGTTGAATGAGCCCTCCTGAATGTTATTTTTTTTTTAATGAAACGACCTTGTTTCTCGGTGGACCGCCTTCCGTTTCGCGGGGCAGGGAGAGAAGCTGATAGCCTGGAGGGAGTGCAGTCCTGCCAGTCCAGCGCTCCTTCATCGCTACAAGATCGGTCAAACTCCTTTCCATGAAGTGAGACGGTTTTGTAAGGTTGATCCGTAGGGGGTGAAGGAAAAAGCTTGAACTGGAATGTATCCCACCAGGCTTAATTGATTGATTTGCAACTTCGGAGCCTTTCCCTGTGCGCTACTTTCTCAGGCATGTTTCTCTGTAGTGGATTTAAAGCACTCGGGGGGTGTCTGTCATCCACTGCAACGTAAGTGCTGCGTGTTGGAAATGTCAACATCTTGGACATTTTCTAAAATTTATATTGGTTTGAGAATTCATTATGTACCATCAATTTCCAAAGAAGTATTTATTTGTGTAATAATTAATTAGTTAGAACGCCGTGTAAAAATTAAAATAATTATTCTTGTAATGACTGATTTTGTGTGTGTGTATGTATGTATGTGTGTGTGTGTGTATGTGTGTGTATATATATATATATATATATATATATATATATATATATATATATATATACACTCTCACACACACCCACGCACATATGTCTTGTTTAAGTACATCATACAGAGTTATAAAAAGTATGAACTGGCCCCTTAGTGTAGACTTATAAACTATTGTTAACCCTTTAATAGACAGATGAGGAACTTTGTCTATGCGAGTGTACCTCCCTTCATCAATAGCCCCTCTTGATAATTGTGATGAATGGAATTACTATCATGTATGTTGTCATTTGCTGGCTCTTTTTGTTAGGAAGGGGATGGGGCTAGGGGGTGGAGGTGGAGGTGGAGGTGGGTTTGTGTGCCTGTGTTTCTGTGAAAGCAGCCTGGGAGCTAAGGTAAAGTCAGCCATGAGAAGTGCCAGACCTTGCATTGTCCTTGTATGATTTAGAGACAAGAAGTTGTTATGCACATTCAGCTCAATCCATTTAATAGATAAAGATGCTTTATGAGCAAGAGACAGCCAATATTTGCAAGCTGATTTTTTTTTTTTTTTTTTTTTTACAATTCACTTGTCAGAATATGTTTGTGTATATAAGATCATTTTAAGTATAATGGTAAGATACTAATTTACTCTATCTTGCTTGGAATAACTCACTCTTCTATCATGGGTATCAAGTATTAATGACAGACTTATAGTGCCTCTGCTTGGCCATGGCCACAGGCGCTCATGAACAATCCCATAGATTTAACTTTGGCAGTATATATCCCACCTGCATTTTGAAGTAGATCATGTGTGTAAGGAACTTACCTGCTCTAGCAAAAGATGAGTGCACATGTGCCATCCTTTATTTGTATGGGTAGTGTACTGTCAAGGTGTGAGGGCAGAGAAGGCTCCTACAGGATGCCCTCAAGGTCAAGATGAAGTGCAACATTGACTATTGTCCAAGGCATCCCAGGCTGCTACAAGAATCTCAGCACTTCTGCCGATGGCAACGGAGTGGAAAAGGAGAGGCAGAAACAATTTACAGACTGGATCAACAACCCAGGGCCACCCCCTTCTGCTTGGAAACATGTACCCAAGTTGCAGCAGAGATTTTCGATCCTGGATCAACCATCTTTGAACCCGCAAATAGGGTAATTATGGAAGACAGTCATCCACCATGGGGAGGAATGGCTGAAGAAGAAGATATAAAATAATTGGTTAGTGACATCTATTGTCCTGCTGCTTG
The DNA here is from genome assembly GCF_901001135.1 of Rhinatrema bivittatum. Taxonomy (NCBI): domain Eukaryota; kingdom Metazoa; phylum Chordata; class Amphibia; order Gymnophiona; family Rhinatrematidae; genus Rhinatrema; species Rhinatrema bivittatum. The sequence continues at coordinate 96,286,632 of NC_042622.1, read as the reverse complement.
ACTGGAGAAAATCCCTTAATTCACAAGAGTGATGCCAATAATCTATAAATCCTAAGAATAGCTTGGCTATTGGGCATATAAGGTAACCAGTAAATGCCAGGGATCAGTGACCAGAGCTACTTTATCCTGATGCCTCTTCACATGTTGATGCATTCACCACTTTGAGGCTCACAGGACTTTGTCTGTTATGAGAGGAGCAACAGATATCACAGTTGATGGCAGCAGTTTTTTTAAAATATATTTTTTGACACTTCCAACCCCGACCTTGGGGATTTCAGTTCTGCAAGCCAACTGTCTGATGGCAATAAAAGGAAATATGTTGGATTCCTTCTAGGCAGTCCTCACGTTGAAGTGCATGCACCCTGCCCCAAGCACACGTCAGAGTGGTGCATTTGCAAGCTCCAGTACATCTGTGTTCGTTCATTCATGGCAGCTTTTTCGAAGCAACAGTCTACTGCAGGCTCTAATTAGGCTGAGTGACCCCTTAACTGCTGTATCACAGCCACAGCAAGAGCCGCTGTAGCAAAAAGATTTACATTTGTCAGGAGTCCGTGTGCTCTTCTATGAGTCTGTGCTTTGTTGATCAAGAACATAGCAAAACGTGGCAACTCTAAATGGTTTAATGATGTTTCATTGCATGAAAAATAAACTGAGCATGTGATCTCCAGAAGCAGATTTATTCCTCATTAATTCTTGCCTGCATTTGCATTGAACCAATATGCTCAAAGTTGAAAATGAAGTTTTTTTTTCAATATGGATTTACATTTCATGAATTATTTCATAACTGCACACACTTTTTTTTTTTTTTTTTTTTAATGATTGAAATGGTGGCTGTGTTCAGCAGCCACCATTTCAATCATTAAAAAATGATGGGGGATGGGACAGGAGTGCAACTGGAAGGAGCTACTGATCCAGCTAATTTAGGCCCTTACCGCATGCAAAAACATCTTTAACGCATGCGATAACACCATATCGTATGGTGCGATGCAAATTTGTAACGCTGATTTTAACTACACCTTTTTGAATAGTGTTAAGCTGTGTGATAGCTTGCATTACCGGGTGGTAAGGTTTTATCGCAAAGGCCTGTTTGAGTAGATTTAAAGAGCGAGAGAGAGAGTGCCTAGCCTAGCCATAGTATCCTCTCCCTAGATGGGTATTTGTATCCCTATGGTAGGCCCACCTAGTAACTCGAGGTGAAGGTTAGGTATTGGTGTAGGGGGTTAGGGACCACTTTGACATTCAATGTGAGACATACGGACAGAACAGTGGTCTCTTGTGAAGATCTGAGGACCGAAGGAGAGAGGAAACTCACCCAAAGATGAGATTTGGGTAGTGTTCTCTCAACCTAGCTTGATGGACTCTCTATCTGGGTAACATCAAGCTAGGTGGAGAGTACATTGCCCAAATCTCATCATGGAGTGAGTGTCCTCTCTCCTTCGGTCCTCAGATCTTCACAAGAGACCACTGTTCTGTCCGTACGTCTCACATTGAATGTCAAAGTGGCCCCTAACCCTCACCTAGAGTTACTAGGTGGGCCTACCATAGGGATATAAATACCTATCTAGGGAGAGGATACTATGGCTAGCCTCTCTCTCTCTCTCTCTCTCTCTCTCTCTTTCTCTTCTTCCCCCCCAGTGGTTGTATACATCAGGTCTGGTGGTTAGTGCAATGTGCACTAACTTAGCTCTTCACATAGGTAAATAGCGCATAAACTGTAAATTAGCATAAACCACACCCCTTTTGCTATCGCATGCGATACTTATCGCATTTTGATAAATCCAGGCCTAAGTTAGCTGGATCGGTAGTGATATTTAGATTTATCCGGCTAAGTTAGCTGGATAAATTAGAGCTGCTATTGAGCAAGTTTCAGGTTAGCTGGATACATTTATCTGGCTAACTGAAAAGTTATCTGGGTATAGTCCATGGTGTGGTCATGCCACTGAATAGCCCAGCTAAGTTAGCCTGATTTAAGTTTATTTGGCTAAATTCCTTAGCTATCTAGGCTTTGAATATAGACCTCTCAATTTTCAGTTTCCAAGCAATTCAAAACCATACAACATGGCTCAGCCCCTCCTTGGATGATTACTGCTCCTAGCAATAATTAGTGCAACCAGCAACATGCAGTCTTCACAGGTCTAATCTTGCCTGCCCTTATTTTGATTTTAGGCTTAATTGAGTGGACATGCTCATCTATTCCTTTCCTTTGCACTGTCCAAATGGGAAAACAGTTTTAAATAAAAATTGATGAAGATAATGATGCTAAGGAGCATGTGAGCTTGCTAATCAGTTTGGTCCAGTGAAGGCAGCTCTCATCTAGGAATCCCATTCATTATCTGCTAATCTTCAAGAAGTCATTGTTGAACACACAATACAGCTCATCAGTAAGGGGTTTGGTAGAGCAGGGGTTTTTTTTTTGTTTAATAAGGTTCCACCAAGAAAAAATAGTCCTGTATCTATGGATGTTGTTACTGCCCAGCTGAACCCCAGTGAGGTAGCACTGGAATGTTTTTAAAGAGGTAATCTTCTCAGGGATTTCTACATGTAAACGTGTTTTGTGCACAAAAATGACCTTTTATAAACTTACTCGCTAACCTGACACACCTGTTGAGAACCGCTGGTCTCCAGCATCTGAATCTACTTCATGTCATACGTGCTTATAGGCAGCCACAAACCTGTCCTAGAGCTTTATCGTACACATTGCCTACCAGCACAGCTTAGAGAGAGAGAGAGAGAGAGGAAATACTGAGCGTTCATGTCATGTTTCATGCATAAGTTTACCTGGTCTCAGCAGAGGAGTTCCTGAGGATAGAGTTGGGGAGGAATTTGGATTTACATGCATGCTTTATATTAAAAAAAAAAAAAAAAGTTGGCAGTATTTATGTAACCATTGATACAACTTTGTGTGCGCCAAATAGCAGGTGTAACTTTGGTGGGATAATTTTCAAAGCAGATTTGTCCGCGCAAGTCTACTTTGTAAATTGATGTAACCTACATACATTTTTGCCTATTTCTTTATGCAGCTGTTTAAAAATTACCCCCTCAAACAGGGGTGTAGCCTGAACAGAATTTTTGGTGATGCCCAAAATTAATATGAATGGGCACAGTGGCCAGCCCCTGTCCTGCCACTATCATTCACCTATCCTATGTGGGCCTTCAAGACATTGGCTACAAAACCTTTTTAATTTCTGGCAACACTCTTCATCTCCTGTCTCCAGTGTTTCTCTTTCTTGGTTGAGGCAACTACTGTATATAAGTGATGCTCTTCAGCAACCTGAGAGGTTAATTATGTAATTAGGCTTCCACCAGCCCAGGTATTAGCTAAAAGTGAGGGGGTACAAATCCCTGAGGCCCACCCATGGCCACGCACTTCTGCTTTCAGATGTTGGCATCCTTCTCATATTGTTCAACTTCCTGCCTGGTCATGTGATCAGTGTTAAGTATTCCATTACACAATAATTAGATAAGACAGGTTGGCCAATCAGAATACATTATTCAGTCAAGCCATTTTCTAAGGTCATTAATCAACAGACCACATTTGTGTTTGCAAGCCTGGTGTGTTACAAAATATCCTTCACAAAAACTGACACAAATGGGACCATTCATCTTGTCTGAACCACAGCAATATTACCTTATTAAAATGTTCTTAAGGAGCTCATAAGAACTCTCCAGCTTAATAAAAGAAGGCTGACTGGGGCTTTGGTTTTTATTTTTATTTTTTAATCATTTTACTGGAAATCGCAGACATGAAGCATAAGTAAAAGAAAGAAGAGAGACTGGAGTGGCATATTGTAAAATAGAGAGCCAGTTCCTTCATGCACAGAGACAGCTTTTACCTTTACTTAAAAACAAAAAAAAAAGAAGCCCTTGATTAAAATCCCAGTTTCCACTCAGTAACACAGTAAACAGAGCCTTCCAAGGATTTGCAGCCAAAATTTGCCATTCCCTAATTAGGCCCTTTTAGCGTGATTCCTGTGTGCCCAGGGATGCACCTGAATATGGCAGAAAGCATTGTCTTATGGTGCTAGCAACCAACTGTATAGAATCGCTGCTAGTTCCATTCACTTGTGATCTGCTGGTAGAAAGTGATCAGAAATCCCAAAAGCCGCCTCTTCTGCTCCTTCGGCCATGATGCTTCTTGACAGATGCTCACGGTACAGTCCATGTGTAAGTGCTGGCAAAGGAGCTTAGATGAATAAAATTAGTCAAGTGTGTCTATCTGCTGTCCACCGTTTACTGAATGGCAAAGTCCTTCAACCTGTGTGCATACTTGCTCATTTTAAATAGATAATCATGACCCTATATTTGATTATAAGGAGGCTTTTGTGGCCTCTGCCTAACTTTGGGATTCTGTTGGAAGGCTGCGCCTTTTCCTTCTGATGTAACGTGCCATGAGTAGTTCTCTGTGGGAGAACAGAGAAAAAGTTATCAATAAATGGTGGCACTGGATCATTACACTCCAAGAGGTGTTCTGGGATGAGGCCAAAGAATCAGGAGTGCTTTAACCTCTCCTGACGACATACAGTGACTTCAAGTCCCAGTGTCATTGTACATTTGTTAGATTACCTAGAAATGGTCCCGGCCCATTTCATTTTATTTTTGCTATGGTCCACATTGTCTGGAAGTTGATTCCTTGCCACTGAGATTTGAGCACATCTGATGGCAGAGCAGAGCTGTGTGAGTGGGGTGAGAGGATCCATGCTTTTAATTCCATCAGAGATGAGCTTGATGTTTCTCGGTGGTTCTTTATCATCTTCTGTTTCTTAGCAGGCTGTGGTATCCTTTGAAATGACAAAATGTGCACATCTTTTTTCAGGGCTCATACCAGAACCCTCTCCTGGAGTCCAGGATCTGTACTTATCTCTCCCCTATGTTATAAAAGAACTTAATGACTAGATTGGTTTAAAGAAACCAACTTTTGCAAAAATATTTCAAAGTTTGAGTCTTTTTGCTTGAATTTGCTTTGAGTTTAATATTTAGAAGTTTGTAATGCTTTTCTGGAAAGGAGAAGATGTGTGTGAGAGAGACGAGTTTTGAAAAGGCTACCCTTCCATGGGGTGTATTCAGAGTGTCCACAACATTCTCTATACCTGGCACTTTGTCCTTTTACCCAGCCTATATGGTATACCCTACCCATATAGTGCACAGGTACCCTACCCATATAGAACTGTCTCCTCTCCATGGAGCGCAGGACCCCATGTGTGCTATCCCACATATCCTGAGTCGCTCTGCACATTGCCTTCTGTCTTGCTCCAGGGTGTACAGGCAGCAATTGTCTGTGATTGTGGTGAGGCCCAGAGGTTGTAGTGTCTCTCTCTTCCATTGGCCCAATGGCTCATCAAGCTGCTGTTTGGTGCTTCTCTACCACCTCTGTAGCAATTGCCCACCAAATAAATTACCCCATAATGTGGCAACCTCTGAATCCAGAAAACTGCCCTTTCCCACAGGAGATCCTTCAAGTCAGCTGCACCCACACACTAAATCTGACAACAAGCTGTCCAGCCATTTTCATGCATAGAAGGAGTCATAGACAGACAGACACAACCTCTTCACGTTATGCTTCCTTTGTAAGGAGATAGTTTGTGTTTCCTGATGGTATTTAGTGATATTAAGCTTTTTGTGTCCTTCCATATTAGGAACTTTACATTATGAAAGTTATGGCAGGTGGTCCTCTGAGCATAGATATTTCTTTGTAGACACCATTATCTATCTGAGTGTTACAGGAGTCTGCATCATCTTACACTTTTTCCCAGATGATGCAGACTCCTGTAACACTCAGATAGATAATGCAAATTTGTTCAAACTTCTGTTGTAAAAGCATCCTTATATTAAGGACAATTAGGCTTATGTAAGAGTGAAATGTATTTATTTAACATTATTTCTTAATCGCTTTACAGATAAAAAATCACCTAAAGCGATGTACAATAAAAGCACATAAAATATCAGTTTCACAAAACACCCAACAGTACAATAGCCATGGTCTTACCCAAATACCATTAACCAAATCACAAATAAGTGCAGAATTATACTGCCACCCTACTAACAGTTGCTATAAGCCATGTTTTCAAAGATTTACAAAATTTCAATAGTTCACTCTCAGCTCTCATTCCGCGAGCTTGGTATTGTAGCCATAAATGATCTATTGAACAATTGCAAGTGATGAAATGCTTTCTTTGCAGGTAAATGCAAAACAAGTTTCTCTGCTGATTGTAGATTTCTTTTAGCCTCCTACCAATGCAAGCTTCTCTTCAATAGAGGGCTACAACACCCCCTAAGCACTTTAAATGCCAAGACAAGACTTTTAAACTTACAGCGTTCTTCTGGTGGTAGCCAATGTAATTACCTCAGTACAGTGATGCGGCCGAGATTCTTCATGACACAATCCGAGCTGTTGTAATCTCAATCAGCGATTTCTTTGGAACTCCCAGTAAGATTGCATTACAATAGTCCAATTGTGACAAAATTGGTGCATAAGTCACTGACTTTATCTGTATTAATATAGAAGATATATTTTCATAGGGAATTAGCCCATATACAAGTGTATTTTTTCAGTCTGTTTTTATAGCTCTTCTTTTTGTATAGAATAGCATATATGTACATATAAGATTGTATATAGTACTATATATACTCCAGTGATAAACTTTACTATAGAAATGTCATCTTCAAGAACCGGGAGTTCCCACGCACGCACTGCCTTATGAGCCCCTCCATTTTTTTTGTTCGAGCTTCTGCACAGGCATGTACTCTCTGGTTCTCTCCCTTTCTGCCTTTTGGCATTGTTTTCTCTTTCTATCTTTTTCAGCCCCTCAAACAGCAATCTGTGCAACTGGGGGGGGAAAGGAAAATGAATATATAATTAACATTTTTTGATTTGTTTCCTTTAAAATCCAAGAAGGCCATAATTGGCAGCCAAGGACTTGTCTCCTGGAGTGGGACTTCCTTGACCCCCCTCCCCTACCAAGTTGAGCAGGGCTCCCCTCCTTATGATGCTGGATTCCAAATCCATTGTAGCTTCAGGGGTGAGCAGGGTGCAAAGGTGCCAGAGTTTTCCTGGGCTTGTGGCACCAAAGATGAGGCACTCTGGGGCCGTTGACATAGAAGAGGCTAGTGACAGATTGGTGTCATCTGAAGCAGGAATGCTATGCATCATTGATGCAGACTTTGTCCAATGCAGGAATGCATGATGCCATCGATGCAGGGAGCATCTTGCATTGTCTGATGCAGGAGGTCTGTTGACCCAGGCGGGTACCCTGCACCATTGGTGCATTCTGGTTACTCTGAACCATCATTGCAAAAGTCTTTGGTGCTGCCAAAGTTGAGGCCATTCAACCTAAAGTTTCCTCTCTACATCTGGAAAGGCCACACAGAATCACATATCTGATGGAGACTTACTTTCCCTCTTTGGTGACAAGGAAGTTGTTTTTCAGCCTCTCCTGTTCAAACAGGATGGGCCATTTATTTGCACAAATGGGAGTCCTTACCACTTCCATACTGCGTCTATCAGACCTGCCATCTACTAGGGAAAGGTCTACAGCAATACCTTCAGGCCCTCTACCTGACCAGCCAGAACATTCATCCCTACCAGAATTCCTCTTTTATTCCTGGTTCTGGAAAAGCTGGGGAAGGCCATTCTTGTCTAGCGATTTCTGTGCATCAGATTCTTTGGGTTGTAAATGGGAATGTGGGACAATTCGGCCTTCTGCCCTCCAATCGCAAGAAGCTAGATCTCGAGTACAGAGTTCAAAAGACCCCAAGTTTTGGGTAGTCCAACTGCCGCACCAGTTGCTGGTGGTGGAGTCAGCATTAAAACAAGCTAAGATGGTCAGAATTTTTTTCTAACACCACCCCTCCTAGACAAGACCCCAGGTTCTTGGACAATTTTAGGAAGAAAATCTTCCAGTTCAATATTCATTGCCTGGATTGCAACTCACCAACTGCATATGGTACACTACTTGCATGACAGCATCAGCAAGACTGAAGCCTCTTATAGAGTACAGGGAGCAAGAAGGTTACCAGAAGGCTCTTCTGAGTGAAGAAGAGCATGCGTACCATCTCATCCAGTCAGTATATGAATCATTCAACACTGCAGCAAGATCCTCTGTAGCACTCATTGGGATATGCTGGATGGCCTGGTTGAGAGCTAGCAACCTGCGCAAGATTGTTCATACTGAGTTGGCTGATGTCCCTTATTGCACATATAATCCCTACAGATATAAGATCAGGGAAATCATGGCCCACTTTAAGGAGCAGTGTGCAGCCTTTCAACCCTTGGTTGGAGCCAAACAACCTTCTTACTCTAGTCATCTTTTGCTTTTAAATGTTCCTTTTTCCAAAGACAGGGCATTGCACTTTACTTGTGCTGCCACAGCAGCAGCTGCCTAAGAGACATCAGCTTAAGCCACCACAAAAAACTCAACACACACCTAAGCCTAGTTTTTGATGAGATCCAACCCTCAGGCTTTGACCCCTCCGACTGGGTAGAAGATTCATCTGTTTCTTGAAAAGTAGCAGAAGATCACTAAAGACTATTAGGTCCTCAGAATTGTGGAATCTGGTCATTGTTTGCACTTTTCCCATACCCCAGTGCTGCATTAATGTTTAGCCTCCAATACAGATCCATTTCACTTAACTCTGCTCCTTCTTAATATGGAGTTGCTTCTCAAGCAGCAGGCAAGAGAACCTTTCTCTCTCAATAACCAATGCAAGGGGTTCTATCCCCATAAAATCAGGGGGCTTGAAACTGTCTTGGATTTATGAAGGCTGAACAAGAGCCTGTTAGAGGAGAAGTTCAAAATGAATGCTCTCCATACCATTCTACCCTTCATCCATGTGGGAGGCTGGATGTGCACCTGGTTCTGAAACACATATAGGCTCACATACCATCCATCTGCCTCATTGGAAGATCCTCATTTTCGCAGCAGATTCTTCTCACTACCAATTCAGAAAGTCCCTTTTAAGCTCTTGTGGCCCTAAGGGTCCTCACAAAATGCCCAGCAGTAGTGACAGGGATCTATGTCTTTCCTTACCTGGACGACTGACTGGTGACAAGATTTTCTCAGGCAGGGGGTATTGGACTTACAGAAAGCCAATTCAGCTTCTTCAGTCATTAGTTTTCATAGTCAACTTTGACAAGTTTTATTCTTGTCCTACCCAATGAATCAAGTTCAGTTCGACTGGACATTTTGTTTTTGAGCATTAGTTCAGACCTTGCTGGAGCTGAGTAAAGTACTGGCAGGAGCAATCCTGGTTGTCCTTGGACACATGGTGGCAGCAGTGTATGTGGTCCCCATGATGCATCTCAACATGGGAGTTCTCCATTGGGGCCTCCACAGTGGGATCAGCTGTATCAGCCCTTGTCGCATCCCGTACAAGTAACACTGGAGGTAAAATTGTCCTTCTGTTGTTGGGCAACCTCTTGGAGCTACAAGCCACATGGTATACATTAAGAGTTTTCTCACATCTCCTTCAGAGGAAGAGAATTCTGTTCCAAACCAAGAATCAAGGGGACACAGATTCCTGGCCAGGAATCTATGAAAATTTGGGAGTGGGCTCATAGTTATATAGCTTTTCTCCAAGCAACATACCTACCTGGGATCTCCAAATTGCTGGTAGATCATCTCAGCAGGATTTTTCACCCCACAAGTGGTCCCTGGACTAGGATGTGGCAGACAGGCTATTTGACCTCTGGGGTCACCTGTCAATTGGCTTGTTCACATTAAAAAGCAACAAGAAAGTCAATAAACTCTATTCCATTCTTGAAAACAAATTTAGATCCACTCTGGAAGCTTTTCTGCTCAAGTGGGATGAAGATCTACTGTATGTCTTTCCTGTCCTTCCACTGGTGGAAAAGACAGCACAAAATGTACTCAAGGACCAGGCACATTTTCCCCTCATTGCTTCAATTGATCCAGATGAGTATGGTTCTCTTGCTTCATCAGGTAGTCAATCCTCCACTGAACACCCTGAGATCCAATCAGCTCTACTAACTCAAGAGAAAAGTAGTCTGTCATCTGAGCCTTGCCTTCCTCAAAGCGATGGCATAGATGTTGAGCATTTGATAGTGTCCTCCTTGTCACTATATAAGGAAGCCAAGGATTGTGATTTTGGCTGCCTTTTAGAAGAATGTACAGCTTTAAATGGAAGTGTTTCTCAACTTGGTGTCAGCAGGCTCCCTGAAATACTTTGCCTGTACTCCAAAAGATCTGATTAGTACTTGTTCTCCCTCTCCTCATTGGGTCTCAGTGTATCATCAGTCAAGGTGCATCTTACTGCCATTGCTGCTTACCACACTCGGATAGAAATCCAGTCTCCATTCATCCTCTGGTATCAAACTTTTATGGAGGGCTTGTGACATTTTACACATACAAAGCCTCTGTGCCATGAGATCTCAATGTCATCTTAGCACAACTGATGAAACCTCCTAACGAGCTTTCGGAATCTGCTTCCATGAAGTTTCTCACATGAAAAGTGGTATTCCTTGTTGCCATTACTTTGACTAGAATATTCAATGAGTTATAAGCATTGGTTCCTTACTCTTTGTATCTACAGTTTTCAATAATAGTGTAGTGCTCCGCATTCATCCTAAGTTTCTCCCTAAAATGGATTAAGCGTTCCATTTGAATTAAGCCATTTTGTTCTGTTCTGGGTTTTTTTTGGTTCTTTCAGAACTCTGGTCCAGATGATTTGCTACTAAGACTGTTTCATTGTCAGTTTGCCCCATTATATAGAAACATGATGGCAGAAAAAGACCTTACAGCCTATCTAGTCTGCTCATCCACACCAACTATTCAGCTTTACAATCCTTACCAGTCCTTCATGCTATCTCATGCTTTCTTGGATTCAGATATTGCCCTTGTCTCCACCACCTTCGTGAGAAGGCTGCTTCTTGCATCTATTACCCTCTCTGTAAAGAGATGTTCACTGTGATTTGTTTCAGGTCCTCTGAAACATCATCATTAAATACCATTTCCAGCATGGGAATCTCCCCAGAATACTCTTCGGTAAACGCCAAAGAAAAGAATTCATTTCATCTTTCTGCTATGGCCTTGTCTTCCCTAAGTGCCTCTCTTACCCCTTGATCATCTAATGGCCCAGCCAACTCCCATTATTGCAGGGTTCCAGAAGGAGCCCTGGTGCATGGTCCCCGGCCCAGGACCATCGCTGCAATGACCAGACTAAACCTAAATTGGAAGGGGATATAAAATAGAGAGAAATGAATGAATGAAAGCTGATGGTGCCAGATCCCAGCCCTGGTCCTGAGCAAGCTGGAAGTAAGAGTAGGAGGAAACTGCCTGGTCAAAAAAAAAACCAAAAGCAGCAAAATACCACCTTCAAGGTTCCCTGCATGTATCTTTCAGCTCATTTCTGCTAAGTTTTCTAGATGAAAATTACTTATTTTTTATACTCCATCACTGCATAGAGAAAGCAGAATTTGAAGGCCAACTTGGTGGCTTACATAGCAAGTGTTGAGCACTGCCATGTGGTAGGTTCCTGGGGGGGGGGGGGGGCAGCTGGAGCTGGGGATGCTGTGGAGGCAGCGTTCAGAGCCCCTGGGGTGGGGATAGGGAGGTGAGTCATTCTTACAGGTGATGAGATCATGATACAGGGTTCCAGGAGGAGCATGTGACCAGTCAAGGGAGGGAGGGCCTACTCATACAGGTGAGGGAAAAAATCCCCAGGGTAGTTGTGAATGAAAGCACCCGAATCCCACTGCTGGTTCCAAATGAGCATGAAGAGAAAGGAGAAACAGAATTTGAGACTTTGGATGCGTTCAAGACTGATCAAGTCACCTTAGGGGAAAGACCAGGCAGTGCATGAATGCACTGCATGATTGTGCTGCTCTCAAGTTATGGTCTTCAGCAAACATTGTAAACGGGACCTCTGCACTAGACTCGCAAAACCCATACAGCAACTACCCTACACACACACACACACACAACTTGAAAGTCTTATTTTTTTCTACTTGGTGGCTTTTATCTGTCTATGATAAAGGCCCAAAATACCTCCTGGTGTCCATGGAATAGACACGCTGCTCTTGTCTTTGTAGACATCTTTTTGGAATTCTTATTAAAATGCCTCCTGTTTCTTTAGCCTGTCTTATTGTGGAGGTCATGTTTGCTATATTAATACAGTTCGCCCTGCTCGTTCTATCATTATGTTGGTGTGACTAATGCCAAAGAAGCTGGCTCTGTTTCTCCGGTGTGCGCCAGGCTAAATATAATGTATGTCTGGACTAGGTGCTTATTTAGGGCTCTGCCTCAGAAATTATTCCTGTATAAAACTGTAATTTAGCCATGTGGATCATAACATTTGTAGTTTCGAGTTTTCAAAATGATGACTATAAACAGAAACTCCTGTGGATGTTTTAATAAGTTAGGAAGGAAGCTTGTGAACGCACTGAGGTAAACGGGAGTTAACATAGTAAATGATGACAGTCTGTCCAACAATTTGCCTAGGGTACTAACTGCTGCTCCGTGAAGCTTACCCCCAAGCCTTCTATTAGGGGTAGCAACTACAGCTCTGTGCTTGTTACCTCCATGCCTTCTGTTAAAGGTAGTAACTGCTGCTCTGTGCAGGTTACCCTTATGCCTTCTGTTAAGGGTAGTAACTGCTGCTCCGTGAAATTTACTCCAATGCCTTCTATTAAGGGTAGGAACATCTGCTCCGTGCAGCTTACCTCAATGTCTTCTGTTAAGGGTAGGAACTGCAGCACTGTGCAGATTATTCCCATGCCTTCTGTTAAGGGTAGTAACAGCCGCTCCATGCAGGTTACCCTTATGCCTTCTGTTAAGGGTAGTAACTGCCGCTCTGTGAAGCTTACCCCCAAGCCTTCTATTAAGGATAGTAACTACTGCTCTGTGAAGCTTACCCCAATGCCTTCTGTTAAGGGTAGTAACTACTGCTCTGTGAAGCTTACCCCAATGCCTTCTATTAAGGGTAGTAACTACTGCTCTGTGAAGCTTACCCCAATGCCTTCTGTTAAGGGTAGTAACTACTGCTCTGTGAAGCTTACCCCAATGCCTTCTGTTAAGGGTAGTAAATGCCACTCCGTGCAGGATACCCCATTTCTTCTCGTCCATCCTTTAGCTGTCTTTATCCCATGCCCTTTTGAATTCCATGACCGTTTTTGTCTTCACTACTTTTTTTTTTCCAGGAGGGCATTCCTTGCATCCTGCAGCCTTTCCGCGATGTTGTTTTCTGAGTGTACCCCCTTGGAGCTTCATATTACGGCCCCTGGTTCTACAGCCCTCTTTCCATTGGGAAGTCCAAGAATCCCCTCAAATGATTTAAAGCAACAGACTGTGAGATTTCAGTAAAATTAAGTTGAAAATGAAAAGGGTGAGAGAGAGCAAAAAAGACACAAAGCAGAACAAATGTGATAGTGAAGGAAGAATGAACTGACGAGTAGAGAAAAGGAGGAGAAATCAGAAGGGAAAGAAACAAAGGGAGTACAGCGAGAGAGACGTTCCAGGGAGTGCTGGATCATTTCCTTACAGTTACTGCAAGTATCAGATGTCCTCCAAGAAAGTTAGAGAGCCTGAAGTAATAATCCTGGTCACCCAGGGCCACAGACACTGTCCCTTCAGCACACTGAGGCTCGCAGAAAAGTCCAGACACTTTTTGGATCTAACGATCATACCACTTCCTGTTTATAGTTTCTCAGTAAGTCAAAAATAAAGAGCACGCTGAAGTTCTCTGGCCTCTGGTGCCTGTGAATGTGTGGTGTGTTTTTTTGTTTTTGTGTTTTTTTTAAGTTACATGAACTCAGTGTAACGCTGTCGTTCTCTAAATGCATCCATTCTTTCAAGGCACATATTTATAAGATGCGCATATGGCTCTCGGAAGGCATGGGGGGAGGGGAGCAAGGGGATGTGACCTGCACAGAGCAGTAGTTACTGCTGCCTTTAACAGATGGCACATTGGATAACCTGCATGGAATGGCAATTGCTACCCTAAAAACATTTTTTAAAAGGTTTAATTAAAAAAAGCTTGCTGGGCGGCCTGGATGGGCCATTGGGTCTTTTTCTGCCATCATTTATTATGTTAACACATCTGGCATTCCATGACAGAAAAGATTCACATGTGGCATTCCATGATATAGAAAAGATACACACGTGGTGTTCTGAGCCACAGTCAGGAACATTTACATACAAAATATACAGAGATTTTGAAAACTAGAAGGATTTCTGTAATCACAGTATCCTCAGAGCCTAACTTTCAAACCTACCTGCAGTACAGCATTTATGCGCGTAAGTGGACACATGGTGATTAATGCTAGTATTTCATAAACTGTAGCAGGAGCTTCACAATTCATAAAATACCATGTATTTCTACTCTGTAAATACTTGCGAATATTTCCAATGCAAGAAAACACATATCAAGGTTCAATCTAAAATGTTACAGTGTTTCAATGTAAAACAAGAAGTCTACATCAATAGACTCCTCTGTTACACTGTAAACCGGTGTGATATGTCCGATGAACATCAGTATAGAAAAACATAAATAAATAAATAGAATATCTCCTACCTAGTTTATAAATATACACGTGTATATTTTAGGTGCATAAAAATGTAACATTATGCATAATAACCCCGATTTTATATGCAGAGACGGGTGTTTTATAAAGGATGTGTGAAAACTTACCTGCGCACGTACTTGAAATCACCAGTTTGTTGATACTTCTGCCAGTTCACCCAGTCTGTCTCCAGTTCACTTAGACCCTCTGGCACTTCATCCTGAGCTCCCACCCAAAAACTGCAGACAACAGACTAGTCTGATTTCACTTGCACAAGTCAGTCAGCAGGTGGAAAAGTGTACAAATGTGTTCAGAAATGTGTGCGCATATATCTCTAACAAAATGGCAACTACCAAGCATACTGGTGAACCTTGCCCCAGAATGGCCTTAGTCCACCTCTTGTTTCTCCCTGGTAAAATGTACACGCAAAATATGCACCTATACTCGAGGTTTAGAAACAGTATATACACAAATACATGCTACTTACATACTCGTATGCTAATTTTACCTGCAAAACCCCTTTGAAAATGTAACCCTTAATGAAGAATGAACATTGTGTCCCACGTGTGCTTGAGGCAGTGAGATGACAGTGAGCATTACACTTCTCCAGGCTGTGAGCGACACACTGTGCCAGGCCTAGTTTACATATTGTTTTTCCACAATGAAAAGAAATGCCAGAAGGTCTGGAGAAGCCAGGACTGGTGCCCACCGTCACCCAGACCTTGGGACTCTGTGCCAGATGCTCATTTTGGCATCATCTTTGGTCCGTGGCATCACTGCAGTGTCCAACTCCTGCTTCCCTCAGCTCTCAGCACAAAGCACGATGAGCACGAAAATGCTGACTAAAAACAGTTTTATTTTCATGGACCCACCTGTAGAGGAATAAGAAGCTGAACGCTCTTAGAGCATTCTGCGTCTGGAAGCCTGCTCGGGTTTGCTATTTGTTTTCCCTCACTTCAGAATTTAGCAAGGTTTGAAAACTGTAATGTGGATTGACAATTTGCTTCTTCGGGTTCTGCTGATGAGCTTTTCCAGGCCAATTACAGAGATCTTTATAATTTTAATGGACCGTGTGTGTGTGTGTAATATAGACATATAGATAACTAGATCATGGCATTATTCTGCATGCTAGTAGGTATATTACATTAAAATATTTGAAATATTGGATTATACTCTGTCAATGTCCACAATTCCTTGACATTTTTCAATTTGTAGGCTGGGAGATGATCTTTCTGAACTGGTTAGCAATCAGTGATGATTGCTCTTCTTTTGTTTTCTGTTTATTGTTGGGTTCATTCATTAACGTAAGCCTGGAGGCCTGTTCTCTCCTACCTAAATTATTTTTAGTACACTGCTACCTTCACATAGGTGCTTTCTAGAAAGGCAAAGACTACAGCCACTAACGTCTGTATTATTAGAGCTTCTGCCCAGAAAACAGCGTAAGGAACAGCCATTAAGGGAGATGTTGTTGTTTATTTTACAGAAGATCAAGCGGGCGCCTTCAGATGAAGAATGCTTCTTTGAGCTAATAAGTAAATTTCAGAATAGCCGAATGGATGACCAGCGGTGCACGCTAGAGGAATGCCAGAGCGGGACCCAAGAGGCCCCTTCCACCCTAGATGACCAAATACGTAAGTGTTGGTTTTCTTTGCACAAAGAAAGCAGCTTACCTGCCTGAGGTAAAGTCTTTTCTCTATGGACAAACAGTTCACCAAAGCTCAAACGTGGGCCACATGATTGTGCTCGGCACTGATGGATTCATCCAGAATTTGCTAGAAAGGCCAACTCAGAAAGTTAGCCGGCTAAATAAATATTTGGGCATATATCCCGCTAAATTCTAACTCCCTAATAAGTTAGGGAGCTAGAATTTAGCCAGCTAAGTTAGAGGCATTCTGGGGGCGTAACTGAGAGGAGTTGAGTTAGCCAGCTAAGTTATCCGGCTAACTCCAATATTCAGGGTTAGTCAGATGACCAAAGAGTTGTCCAAAGGTTAGGTGGCTACAGTTAGCTGGCTAACTATTGAATATACCGCCAAAGTTAGCAGATAAGTTTATCCGGCTAACTTTGCTAGCCAGACTGTATCTAAATATGGATCTCATCTATGTTTTCCAAACAAAAATATTTTCCTTTGTTAGCGGTTCTTCTTGTTCTTCCCCTTTGTTTCTTTAAGACAGCTGTTAGCTAGGGAATCGCCAGTGTGTGACTTGGTAAACTGCTTCACTTCAGCCAGACCTGGAGTAACCCCCCCCCCCAGCGAGTCTGGTTTTCAGGATATCCGCTGTGAGTATAAATGAGATAATTTGTAGGCACTGTCTCCAGTGGATATCCTGAAAACCAGACCAGCTGGGTGGACTCCAGAACTTGCTTGAGAAACAGTGATCCATAATAGCTAAAATTCATCAGAACAGACATCTAAAGATACATTTTGGTCCAGCTCTAGATGTGAACCAGTGCCTCAATGTATTTAGCTTTCCTAAACCACTGTATTAGCTCTTGGTCGGTCTGCTCTCCCCATCTCCTTCCCGATCTATGGGAAGGTCCTTGGCCCCACTGGTGCTTCTGACTTATGATAGATCAAATGCTTTTTTTTATCCCACTGCTACACTCGGCCCTCTCCCCCTCAGCAATTACAAGCTGAATATGAGTGCTGCTGATTTGTGATAGGAGAAAGGAATCGGTAACTTCTCCATGCTCCAGTTGGAGCAGATACCTTGAGAAAACTCATTGTTAATAAGACATTCATGTTAATCATATCTACAAAGAACCAGGAGCAGTGTCTGAGTTACAAAGTGCGAGACCTGCACATTTTCATGCAGAGGTGTATGCTCAGACCCTGCTCTCCGACCACACCAGATACGTATCTGAACTGTGGCCGAGAATGAAGGTATGTTTCTGGCAATATGGATAGCCATAGCTCAATAAATCACAGAGCTTTGCTTCCCATCTGATTGCATGAGCTATAATTGTACACAATCACTGGTAATCATAAGAGTATAAGTATCACCCGCACATATCCAGCCTTGTAACAAACCCATTGAACATACAGATCCTTTTGAATTCAATTACAAGTGCAAGCAGTGTAAGTACCACCTAGCTGTAACAATCAAACCCTCCTTGTGTCTTGAAGTTAAGCTAATTGAGAGGAAGGAATATAATTATATTCTCCCCTTCATGTAAGGTTCTGTTTGGGATGCTGAAATTAGGGCATGTTCAAGGTATCCTGGGATTTGGAGCTTGCTTTCTGCATCCTACGAAAGAACAGCACCTTTACTGGAGTCTTCTGGGCAGTGCAATGGGTAGAGCACGACCACTTCAAAAGATTCATCAGCAGGCAGTACAGCTATGGACAGCAGTCCTAAAGAGGATTAATTTTCCTTTTGTTTATCATCTTCTGTAAAGTCTCTTTTTTTTTTTTTTTACTCTTTGCCACCTGGCTCTGATTCCATAGCCATCCTGCATTTTCCCATTTGTTTCCCAAGTCTTGTAGACTTGGGAAACAAATGGGAAAATGCCAGCCTAGTTTGTCAGGATATCTACAGTGATTATACATGAGAGAGGTTTGCACACACTAGAGGTAATGCATGTGGTTAGTGCAGTTAGTGTAGCTGGGTTCAAAAAAGGTTTGGATAAGTTCTTGGAGGAGAAGTCCATTAACTGCTATTAATCAAGGTTACTTAGGGAATAGCCACTGCTATTAATTGCATCGGTAGCATGGGATCTTCTTAGTGTTTGGGTAATTGCCAGGTTCTTGTGGCCTGGTTTTGGCCTCTGTTGGAAACAGGATGCTGGGCTTGATGAACCCTTGGTCTGACCCAGCATGGCAATTTCTTATGTTCTTATGCAAACCTGTCTCATGCATAGTCATTGTAGATATCCTGAAAACATGACTGCCTAGGGCATACTCAAGAGTAGGGTTACAAACCCATGGCTTAAAGCACAGTACACAGCTTCCTTCAAAACCCAATTACTTTCTGTCTGAACATCTTATGTTGAAAACGTTACATTCCTCTGCACTCAGGCAGGCCAATCCACACCAGTGGGTTATTCACTCCTACCAGCAGAGGGAGACGGAGTAAAACTGACTCGCTGACATCACTCACATATGCCCTCACCCGACATCAGTCCACCTGTATTCTCCGTCTCCAGCAGATAGTGGATGTGCATCTCCCTTGTGGGGATTGCTTATGGTTTAAAAAAAAAAAAAAAAAAGGAGAAGATTCAGATGCATCGTTTGAGCTCCTGAGGAGACATCCGTTTGGTCCTTCCCTCAGCTAAGCATTTTAAGTCTGGGAGCCTGGCAGGCGTATACTTAAATTAAAAAAAAAAAAAAAAAAGCATTCAGAGGATGAGGGCGTGCTCGGCGGTGAAGGCTTGAGCCCTCTCCCCCATAGCTGGTGACCCATTTATGCTCTCAGCCAGGGAGAGCTGAGCTCAGGTAAAAAAAACAAAAAAGGAAGAGAGTAGGGTAGTTTTAGTTCCCCCCCCCTTTTTTTTTTTTTTTTTTCCTTACCAGGTCTTCCTCCCTCGGAGTTTGTTGCTCTGCGTCTCTTACCTCCCTTTTCCTCTCACTTTTCTGGGGAGTTAGTGTAGAGCAGAGGCGGCTTGGGTTCGGCAGGTTAAGCAGCCTTTGGGCTAGGCCCCACTCCTCAGAATTAGTTCTATCAGCTGTGTGATAGGCTGTAGCGGCAGTTTTTTTTCCCAAGGCACAGGTGTGTGCACATATTCTCGCCATGTGGTGGTGCACTCACATAGGCGCACACATGCGCGTAAGGACACAACCTGTATTTGTGCGCATACGACCACAGCCTAGTTTTGGGGGTGTATATTGCACATGTGCTTCCAGGCACTGTTGGTGGGAGCACAGGAAGCCACCTAGAGTACAGTGCAGGCCAGCTGTGGCACCAGGAGCAAAAGGTCTAAGCGCCTTGCCATCTGTGAGACTTGCCATATAAGTGCAATCCAGCCATTACTTTCTCTACACTTGGGTCAGTGCTGTTTGGAGGCTCAAGGCGATTTGTCTTCCACGGATTTTGCCAGTTGGGCTGTTCCCTCTAACTGTGGTGATGCTGGAGAGCTCTGGGGTGGAAGGCAACTCAGCGAAGGTGTCCCCTACCTGCTTGTTTTCAAGGACAGAGCCATCTCCGATAGAAGGGTCAGAGAGTGTCAGGTTTTGGGGCTATGGGCCTCGATTTAAGATCCATCCTCCTTTTCATGGGTGGGATTTTTCCAGGATCTGCAGACTTTTCTGCAGGGGTGCCCAAGTGAGGAGAAGCAACATACTAAGAAGGGTCTGCATACTCAGGGTTCCCACCTGTCTGCCACTGCGGCCCCCGTGCCACAGGGTAGCTGTCCCTGGTGGTGGTCATTGGGATGTGGATCATGGTACGTAGGATGATTCTGATAGAGACTTGGGATTCTCTCCCTGGAAGAGGAAGAAATTCCACCTGATTTAGAACTGCATAGGACTCTGCTCCGGTTTTATCACAAGGATGAGTTGCTGAGTATATTGTCTCAGACCCTGAAGACGCTTGGTGTGGATGGAGGTGATGCTGCGGGCTTGCAGAAGAAGGATCCCATATTAGTCACCTTATGCAAGGCATCAGGTTTCTTTCCCCTCCTGGATCCAATTCAAGAGTTGATTGACCTTGAATGGAGCGCCCTGGAGGCAAGTTTTTAAAGCGGGTGCACTTTGTACCCCTTGAAAGCGAAGGCAATTCCCGAAAGTGGTTACCTTAAAATGTGCTGTTACTAAGAGAACCACAATTCCAGTGGAAGGAGAGGCAGCTCTATAAAAAAAAAAAAAAAAAAAAAAAAAAAAAATGCTCAGGTTAGGAGGGTTGAGTCTATTCTTAAGCAGGCCTTTGAGACCATGGCAATAAATTTGCAGATTGCTTCTTGCTGCTGCCTGATGCTCAGGCTGGTTTTTGTCTCTCTCAAGAGACACAAGGAGCGAGGTCTGATGGTGGGTCAATGATGGAACCAAGGGCTGCATTCTTAGCCAATGCGGGCTGTGACTTGGAGCGGATGGCCATTAGTGGGGTGGCTTCTGTGTTAGTGGCTAGGCACCAGTTGTGGCTGCAAAATTGATTGGCAGTCACTATTTCCAAGTCCAGTCTCACAAGGTTGTCTCTTAAGGGTTCTCTTTTATTTGGCCTTTAGTTAAAGAAAATGGTGAATAGCTGGGGGGAATCCAAGGTTCCTCACTTATGAAAGGATAAGAAAGCGGCATCGCATCCCTTTGGGACAAAGGGCCGCTCCAGTGATTCCCATCATTTTGTCCTTACAGAGGAACATATACTCAAAGGTCTCGCCCCTTTGGAAGATCTCAGTTCTTTCGGCCTAGAAAGCCTCGGAAGGAAGCGGGTTCCAGGACCGGAGTACCTCGATCCTCACAATGAAGGTGTGATGGCTCACTTATTGATTCAAGAGATAGGAGGGCAATTGTCTTTCTTTTATCAGAAGTGGGCCCAGATTACGGCAGACCAGTGGGTCCTGGAAGTGGTGAAGGCTATGCTCTGGAATTTCACTGAATTCCTCCAGATGCCTTTAGGGTCTCTCCATGCAACTCTCTAATGAATAGCGTAGCAGTGGAGACCACGTTAAGGGTGGCTGTTGAATTTGAAGGCTGCTGGCACTAACCTTTTAAAAAGGAGATAGTGTAGCATTTAAACTAGATAATGAGGAAAAGCCAACAGTCACTCAGAAATGCATGGCTCAGAATGATGCATCTTTGTAGGATACTAAGAAAATAGGGTATCCCAGTAGAGAGGTTGCAATAAATGCTGAAGTTCACCAGGTGTCTTTAAATAAAGTGCAGAAAGATTCCAAATTACCCCTGTGATCTGATGAGCAGGTTGTTAATGCCAGCAAAAAACATACCTTGAAATGTTTGTATACAAGTGCTATAGAGCTAAAAATAAATAATGGGAGAGTTAGAGTGTATAGCACTGGATGAAGAGACCCGATGGAAGGAGGATAACCAATGGGACATTGTGATACCAGGGTATAAATTATATCAAAATGATAGGATGGATCAAATTGGTGGAGGGGTGGCACTATATATTAAAGAGAGCAGTGACTCAAACAGGATAAAAGTTCTTCAGGAAACAAAATGCAATGTTGAATCTTTATGGATAGAAATTCCAGGTGAAAAAGAGAATAAAATAGTCATGGGGGTGTATTACCATCCACCTGGCCAGAATGAACTAACAGACAATGAAATGCTAAAAGAAATTAGGGAAGCTAACAAAATCAACAGCATAGTAAAAATGGGTGATTTCAGTTACCCCAGTATTGATTGAGTGAATGTTACATCAGGACATTCTAGAGAAGTAAAGTTCCTAGATGAAATAAATTACTGCTTCATGGAGCAGCTGGTACAAGAAACAAGAGGGGAAACTATTTTAGACCTGGTCCTTAATGGAACACAGGATTTGGTGTGAGAGGTAACAAACAGTGTTGGAGCCACTTGGCAACAGTGATTACAACATTATCAAATTTGACTTAATAACCGGAGGGAGCACAAAAAGGAAATCTACTATGACAGCATTTAACTTTCAAAAAGGTGACTATGATAAAATGAGGAAAATGGTCAGGAAAAAACGGAAAGGAGCAACTGCAAAGTTTAAGGGTTTAGTTCAAGCATGGATGTTGTTTAAAAATACCATCTTGGAAGCCCAGACCAGATGTATTCCATGCATTAGAAAAGGTGGAAGAAAGGCTAAACGACTGCCAGCATGGTTAAAAGATGAGGTGAGAGAGGCTATAATATCTAAAAGAACATCTTTCAAGAAATGGAAAAGGGATCTGAATGAAGAAAACAGGAAACAGCATAAGCACTGGCAAGTCAGATGCAGAGCATTGATAAGGAAGGCAAAGAGAGAATTTGAAAAGAAGTTTGCCGTGGGAGTAAAAACTCATAATAAAAAGTTTTCAGGTACATTAGAGGTAAAACTCCTGCGAGGGCATCAGTTGGACCACTAGATGATCAAGGGTAAAAGGGGCACTTAGGGATGAAAAAGCCATAGCAGAGAGACTAATGAATTCTTCGCTTTGGTATTCACGGAGGAAGATGTAAGAGATACCTATGCAAGAAATAATATTCTAAGATGCTGATTCAGAGAAACTGAAATAAATCTGAGTGAATCTGGAAGATGTACTAGGGCAAACTGACAAACTAAAGAGTAGCAAATCAACTGGTATACATCCCAGAGTGCTGAAAGAACTGAGAAATGAAATTATGGACCTGCTATTGGAAATTTGTAAACTATCAGTAACATCATCTATGGTACCTGAAGCCTGGAGGGTTGCCAATATAATGACAATTTTTAAAAAGGAATCAAGGGGTGATCCAAGAAACTACAGACCAGTGAGTCTTATGTCTGTGCCAGGCAAAATGGTAGAAACTATCATAAAGATCAAAATTACTGAACATATAGATAAGCATAGTTTAAAGGGACAAAGCCAACATGGATTTAGCCAAGGGAAGTTTTGCCTTACAAATTTGCTACATTTTTTTGAGGGTGTAAATAAACATGTGGATAAAGGTGAGCCAGTTGATATAGTGTATCCAGATTTCCAGAAAGCATTTGACAAAGTCCTTATGAGAGACAACTTAGGAAATTAAAAAGTCATGGGATAGGGAGCAGTGTCCTATTGTGGATTGCAAACTGGTTAAAAGATAAAAAAAAACAGAGAGTAGGGCTAAATGGTACACTTTCCCAATGGAGAAAGGTGTTTAGAGCGCTGCCCCAGGGATCAATTCTTGGACCATTGTTTTTTAGGGATGTGAATCGTTTTTGAACGATTAAAATTATAGTCGGATAATTTTAAAATCGTCCAAAATCGTTAAGAGTGCACGATACAATACAAATGCCCACGATTTATCGTCAGGGGCATTTGTATTGTATCGTTAAATAGGGGGTGGGAAAACCGGCACACCAAAAAAACCCTAACACCCACCCCGAACCTTTAAAACAAACCCCCACCCTCCCGAACCCCCCCAAAATGTTTTAAATGACCTGGGGTCCCGGCGCGATTATCCCGGCACGATGTCCCGCTCTCTGCCCACAGCTGCTGTGAAGAGAAATGGCGCTGGTGGCCCTTTGCCCTTATCATGTGACAGGGCAAAGGTAGCGCCGGCGCCATTTTGATTCCTAGCTCCCGACGTCACGCGTCCAGGAGATCGCTCCCGGACCCCCGCTGGACCCCCAGGGACTTTTGGCCAGCTTAGGGGGGCCTCCTGACCCCCACAAGACTTGCCAAAAGTCCAGCGGAGGTCCGGGAACGACCTCCTAAACTCGAATCATTTTGCCGTACAGCAAAATGGCGCCGACCGTACGGCATGGTCGGCACCATTTTGCTGTACGGCAAAAAGATTCGAGTTTAGGTCGTTCCCGGACCTCCGCTGGACTTTTGGCAAGTCTTGTGGGGGTCAGGAGGCCCCCCTAAGCTGGCCAAAAGTCCCTGGGGGTCCAGCGGGGGTCCGGGAGCGATCTCCTACGCTCCTGACGTCGGGGGACAAAAAACAAAATGGCGCCGGCGCTACCTTTGCCCTGCTGTCATATGACAGGGCAAAGGTAGCGCCGGCACCATTTCTACAACGCACCGGAGGTCCGAGAGTAAAAGATCACACCGGGACCCTCCCTCTGGACCCCAGGTAATTTAAGGCATTTTGGGGGGGTTTGGGAGGGTGGGGGATTTATTTTAAAGGGTCGGGGTGGGTTTTAGGGATGTTTTAGTGTGCCGGTTTTCCCGCCCTCCCCCGATTTACGATTTACACGATATTTTAAAAAACAAAACCGCGACGATAAGATTCCCTCCCCCCCCCCCCAGCCGAAATCGATCGTTAAGACGATCGATCACACGATTCACATCTCTATTGTTTTTTAATGTATTTATAAACGACTTGGAAATGGGACAACACGTGAGGTGATCAAATTTGCAGATGACACAAAGTTATTCAAAGTTGTTAAATCCAAGAGGATTGTGAAAAATTGCAAGATGACATTGCAAAACTGGGAGACTGGGCATGCAAATGGCAAATGAGATTTAATGTGGATAATTGCAATGTGATCCACTGAGAGAAGAGTAACCTAAATTATAGCTACATAATGCAAGGTTCCACATTAGGAGTCATCACTCAGGAAAAGGACTAAGGTGTCATCACTGAAAATACTTTGAAATCTTCTGCTCACTGAGCAGCATCAGCCAAGGAAGCAAATAAAATGCTAGGGATTATTAGAAAAGGAAAGGAGAATAAAACAAAGAATATCATAATGCCTCTATATCACTTCATGGTGCAACCTCATCTTGAGTATTGTATGCAGTTCTAGTCACCACATTTCAAGAAAGATATAGCAGAATTAGAAAATGTACAGAGAAGGGCAACTAGAATGATAAGGGGTATGGCACAATTCCCCTATGAAGAAAAGCTAAATAGGTTAGGACTCTTCAGCTTGGAGAAGAGATGGCTGAGCA
Source organism: Rhinatrema bivittatum (assembly GCF_901001135.1). Lineage (NCBI taxonomy): Eukaryota > Metazoa > Chordata > Amphibia > Gymnophiona > Rhinatrematidae > Rhinatrema > Rhinatrema bivittatum. The sequence goes on along the minus strand of NC_042622.1, from coordinate 96,261,641 downwards.
GAGATATGATAGAGATCTATAAAATAATGACTGGAATGGAATGAGTAAACGTTAATCGGTTGTTTAGGTCCTTCAAAAAGTACAAAGACTAAGGGAAATGCAATGAAGTTACTAGGTAATACATTTAAAAACTAATAAGAGAATATATTTTTTTACTCAATACAAAATTAAGCTCTGGAATTCATTGCCAGAGGATGTGGTGAAAGCTGTTAGTGTAGCTGTATTTAAAAAAAGGTTTGGACAAGTTCCTGGAGGAAAAGTCCATTAACCATTATTAAGATAGAGTTGCAGAAATCCACTGCTTATTCTTGGGATAAGCAGCTTGGAATCCATCTACCCCTTGGGATCCTGCCAGGTACCTGTGACCTGGCTTGGCCACTGTTGAAAACAGGATACTGGGCATAATGGACCTTTGGTTTGAACCCAGTATGGCAAGTCTTATTTTCTTATGTTCTTATATTAATTTCTGTTCCCAGATAATAAGAAATATGGGGCACTATTCCATTTCTTTTGTTCGCAAGAAAGAGGAGGGGATCTTTTCAGCCCATCCTGGATCTCAAGGGAGTCAATCGACATCTGTGTGTGACTTATTTCCAAATGGAAACTCTATGTTCCATGATAATGGCAATACAAACAGGGGAATTTCTCACACCTCTCAACCTGATGAAGGCAAATCTATATTCCCAGTCACCAGGAACATCAGCATTTCCTGTGCTTTGCCATTCTGGGATGTGATTATCAATTTCAGGCCCCTTCCTTTGGGCTGGCTACGGCACCCAGGACCTTCTCCAAGGTCATGGTGGTGGTAGCAGCATCTCTACACAAGGAGGGCAATCTAGTCCATTTGTATCTGGACAACTGGTTGATTCAGGCCAAAAATGCAGAAGAGAGTCGCTTGGCTTCTCGCAAGGTAATTTCCTTGCTTCAAGAATTAGGCTGGATGGTGAAGTTGTCCAGATTCCATGCAGAGCAGGACAGAGTGTTTCTGCCAGAGAATTGCATTCAGAAATTAATTATTCAAGTCCAGGCCCTGAGAAGGACTATTCACGTGACAATGTGGTCTTATCTGCAAGTCCTAGAGCTCATGCCAGCCACATTGCATGTTGACCCCTGGGTGAGAGTGCACATGAGGCCCCTTCAGTACTCATTGCTCTCCTGATAGAATCCATAGTCACAGGAGTGCACAGTGAGACTCCATTTGCCATTGGAGGTGAGCGTCCAGTTGCAGTGGTGGTTACAAGCAGATTATCTCAGGAAGACACCAGACTGGTTGGTGCTTATGACAGATGCGAGCTTTCTGGGTTGAGGGGCTAACTGACAAGAGTTGATAGTGCAAAGTCACTGGAGTGTCAAACAGCAGCAGTGCACCATCAATTGGTTAGAAGCGTGCACGGTTCATCTGGGATGCTTGCAGTTTACTGAGCAACTGGAAGCTTGATTGGTGAGGATAATGTTGACAATGCTACAATGGTGGCCTACATCAATCATCAGGGTGAAACAGAAGCCATCAGGTGTTACTGGAGATAGATGAGCTCATGATATGGGCGGAACAACATCTCCAAGACACATCCACCTCCCACATTGCTGGAAGACAATATATGGGCCGTTTCCTGAGCAGGCAGGTCTTGGACCCAGGAGAGTGGGAGCTGGTGGACGAAGCCTTTCAACTCATAGTGGCATGCTGGGGTCATCCGTGTCTGGATCTGCTGGCGACCTCTGACAATGCGAAGGTACCACAATTCTTCAATCACAGAAGGGATTTGAGAGTGCTAGGTATCAATGCTTTCATTCAGGTCAAGCCACGGAGCGGGGTGTTGTATGCCTTCCCACCATGGCCGTTGATAGGCAGGGTCATTCGGAAGGTTGCAAGTCAGACCATCCAAATGTGTCCAGGTTTTTGAAGGGAGTTAAGCATCTACTTCCTCCCTTGCATTTACCTGTGCCTCTTTAGCACCTTAATTTGGTCTTGAGTTTTTTTGGCGGGTCCTACTTTTCACCCACTGCATGATCTCTCTGTGTGGCTGCTCACCTTGAAAACAGTTTTGCTCGTAGCAATCTGTTCAGCATGACAGGTGTCTGAGCTGCAAGCTCTTTCTTGCCATTTGTTGTTTCTACGAATGACTCTGGAGGTGGTATAGCTTAGAATGGTACCATCTTTTTTGCTGAAAGTGGTTTCGGAATTTCATTTGAATCAGACTATTTCCCTGCCCATGCTGGACAGGGATAGAGATAAGCATGATTATCGTCTGTAACATGCTTGGATATTAGGCAGCATCTGATGCAGTACTTGAAGATTACTACATCTTTCAGGAAATCTGATTGTCTTTTTGTGCTCCATGGTGGTGGTAAATAGGCTGAACCAACAACACGGGCAACTATAGCCTGTTGGATAAAGGAGGTCATTATGGCTGCTTATGTGAATACTGATGTTCCATTGCCTAGACAGGTTAAGGTGCACTCCATTAGGGTTCAGGCGGCTTTGTGGGTGGAGCTTTGGTTGTTTCCTGTTGAGATTTGCTGAGCATCGACATAGTTCTCCTTACACACTTTCTCCAAGCATTACTGCTTGGACGTTTGGGCCCAGAAGGAGGTGGCCTTCGCATGTGCAGTGTTGACGGGACTGAGGGCAATCTCCGCCCTTTTTGGGAGTAGTTTTGGTACATCCCATTGGTGTGGATTGGCCTGCCTGAGTGCAGAGGAAGGAGAAATTACTACTTACCTGGTAATTTCCTTTCCTCTAAGGAAGCAGGCCAATCCACAACACGCCTTGGGCTGCCTATTTGCTGTTATTTCATTCCTTGTATGAGGATGAAGAAGAGTGTTATTTCTGTCTATTCATTTGAAGGACTGGTAAGTCACATAACCAGTCCCTAAGTTTGGTGCATGTTAATTCTTTTGGCTGAGCTCAGTATTCCCAATTGGTTGGAAGCATGAGTGGTTGACTGTTATTAGTCATGTTCAAGTATAATCAGTTTGTCCACATTTTGGCTTTTCCAGACAAATACTAATGGGCTGATCTCGGTGCAGGCCTATATGTCAGAGGAATCAGCGAGTCAGCTTTACTCCATCTCCATCTGCTGGAAGAAGTGCATAACCCACTGGTGTAGATTTGCCTGCCTTCCTTAGAGAAAAGGAAATTATCAGGTAAGTAGTAATTTCTCCATCTCCAGTGAACTCATTAAAACTAGGGCTAAGAATTCTTCAGAAAAATCACCTTGGATACGTCGTCATGAAAACTATCACACTGGTCCATAGGCTTTTGTGTACAGCAAATGTTTGGGGAAAAAAAGATTACCATTTTATTAAAACTGATGCAAATACCTCTGCAAATGTTATCTGGCATTGTCATGAGAACATAAGAAATTCTAAATTGGATCAGAGCAAGGTCCATCAAGCCCATCATCCTGTCTCCGATAGTAACCAATCCATTTCACAAGAAAGGATCTCAAAGAAAAGATCCAGCCCTTCTTGCTCATAACCAGGGCTAAGCAGTGGCTTAAAATAGTCTCTTCCCAGTAACATAGCTGCAGTGAAGTAAACAGTATATTGAACAAATCAATTCTAGACCCTATATAATACTATGTGGGGTTGGTGTAGTGTAAGATGAATGCTTGTCAGAATCTAAAAAAGATCTAATAAATGTAATAACACTAGTGGCCAATATCTGGATTTTTTTTTGTTTGTTTTTTTTTTTTTTTTTGCCAAACCACAGACTGGATAGGACAAAAGGATTAATAATGTGGATGAAATCACTTATGCAACGAGGCGGCAACAATATGTTTATGCTGACAGATGGGGAAATTTTGTAATAATAAATGGCCCTGTAAGTCTTCATAGAGTGAACCACAATCTGATTCGGCTTCATGTATGAATCAGCTGGCATTATCTTAACTTTCCAATTTAATAGCTACATACTTTTCAGAAAGAAGAAAAGGAAGATATGTGTATATCCAGCTTGTAATCAAGCAGTTATATTTATGGCTAAGGGAACAATCAGTCTGCCAGCTCATCCAGGGTGCCTACACAGAATAACTCCTTCCATTCCCCGCCGTAGTCCCCCCCCTTTCAGGGGACCACCCTTTCCTTATATTAAGGAGACTTTTCATTGTAAATTGTAAATTGTTTTGGTTATGACTTTCTTGTTTTTCCCTATCCTTCCCACTGCCTTTCTGTTCTACCCCCGCCCAGTTACATTCTCCTTGTTGAAATGTATTTTCCAATCTTTCAGTTATTATGTGAACCGGTATGATGTCCCCACAAATACCGGTATATAAAAGTTTCTAAATAAATAAATAAATAAATAGTAAAAGCCCAACTAAGGACGGGCAAATACTGTGACGTATAGGAATTGAGATATTTGTGCAGGCTGAACTCGGGTGTACTGTGTGGTAGAGGGAACTGGAGAATTCAGAGAGGTGGGGCGGGGGGGTGGTAGAGCTGGCAAGTACAGCCAGAGAGGGGCAGAGCTCAGTTTGCATACTGGCGATGCAGGCACCGAGCAACTTTCCTCTTTATTATAGTTAGATAATTTTTGGAACAGTAAGATGTCCTTGTGTTGTGCAACTTGTTCTTGATATTTTCTTTTAATAAAGAAAGCGGCCACCCCCTATAGCTCCCCTCCCACCCAAAAAAGTACTGGTTTTCCAGCTGGCATCGAGGGGGAGGGTAATTTTTATAACTGCCCGCGCTGGTGCAAAATCTACAGATACTTTTTACCCACAGACTTTGTACAGATTTTCAAAGGGAAGGTACATGCATGCCACCCAGAGGAATGCCTCTTCCCAGTGAGGGTAAAGTTACACAGGCGGTGGCACTATGGGGTAGATTTTAAAAGAAGTGCGATCAGCCTACTTTTGCTTGCGCATCAGACTCAAGCAAAAGTACGCTGGATTTTAGTAGATACGCGCGGAGCCGCGCATATCCACTAAAATCCTGGATCGGCGCGCGCAAGGCTATCGATTTTGTATAGCCTGCGCGCGCCGAGCCGCGCTGCCTCCCCCCGTTCCCTCCAAGGCCGCTCCGAAATCGGAGCGGCCTTGGAGGGAACTTTCCTTTGCCCTCCCCTCACCTTCCCCTCCCTTCCCCTACCTAACCCACCCGCCCGGCCCTGTCTACACCCCCCCCCTTACCTTTGTCGGGGGATTTACGCCTCCCGGAGGGAGACATAAATCCCCGCGCGCCAGCGGGCCTGCTGCGCGCCGGGCCGCGACCTGGGGGCGGGTACGGAGGGCGCGGCCACGCCCCCGGGCCGTAGCCACGCCCCGTACCCGCCCCCAAAACGCTGCCGACACGCCCCCGGAACGCCGCGACGACCGGGCCCGCCCCCCCGACACGCCCCCCTCCGAGAACCCCGGGACTTACGCGAGTCCCGGGGCTCTGCGCGCGCCGGGAGGCCTATGTAAAATAGGCTTCCCGGCGCGCAGGGCCCTGCTCGCCTAAATCCGCCCGGTTTTGGGCGGATTTAGGCGAGCAGGGCTCTGAAAATCTACCCCTATATGTGTATATTTACTCGCACACAGGGCAGGCAATTTTCTAAAACACGGTTTCTGCTGGTAAAGTGCTGTTTTACCCATGGGAATGGCTTTCAAAATTACCCCCCCTGAATGAAGTCTGCCAGCTCATCCAGGGTGCATAAGTTCCTGAAGAAGGACCAGTTGGAGGGTACCAAGCTTTGAACTCGCCCGCAGTTGACCCGACTACAGATTTGTCCTTTTTTTTAATTTCCTTTTGCAGCTCCTTCCTCATTAATGGCTTCACCGCAAACAGAAGAGTTTTTTGATCTGATAGCCAGTTCCCAGAGCAGGCGCCTGGATGACCAGAGAGCCAACGTTGGGAACCTGCCAGGTCTGCGAATAACACACAATAACCTGAGCCACTTGAGAGCAGAGGGAGACTGCCAGGAACCCGGAGATGAGTTCTTCAACATGCTAATGAAGTGTCAGGTAGGAAAGCAGCCCTGCATCTTGGCAAGGAAGCAATGTTGACAGTGTGCTCTCAAATCCACAGAGGCAGAAGCAGCGACCTTACTGGCCAAAGTCCTACAGAAGGAGAAATTCTTCTGTTCTGAAATAAGGGAGAGGTGTATGGGAGAGCTAAGTACTGAGGAGGGGCATGGTTTTAGTTTCCCTGCTAATCTTAAGAACGTCGCCTATCCCAATATTGTTTATTGGACATAAAAACTTGAGTACAGGCTAGTATGAAGAAACATGCCACACTATATGAAATACTTTTTATATATAATTGTACCTCATAGGCACTCTTTCCATAAACCATGGTGATAAAAGTTGACCTCACATAACTGACAGGAAACTGACACCCCCTATCCCCTAAGGATGGTTTCTCAGAGCCAATTAACAATTTTGTTGACATTACTTCGTGTGAGATCGCAAACACTAGCATACAAAAGAAAATTTTAGACTATCCATATTTAATGATATAATTAATCAAAAAGAAGAACGTGCCATCAACTTTCAAGAACAGAGAATTAATTGTATAGCCGTAGAAACACAGAAACATGACAGTAGACAACGACCATACAGTCTATTTACACAACTGCTTAGCTCTATAGTCTCTACCATTCTCTCCGAGAGCCCCTGTGCTTGTCCCATGCTTTCCTGAATTCCGATAATGTCCATGTCTCCACCACTTTCACTGGGAGACTGTTTCATGCATCCACTATCCTTTCTGTAAAGAAATAATTCCTTAGATTACTCCTGAGTCTTACCCCCCTTTTATTCCCCTCCCCTAACTCCTCATTCCAGAAATTCCTTTCCATTGATAGAATCCTACATCTTGTGCATTGATACCTCTGAGGTTTTTAAATGCTTCTTATCATATCTCCCTTATTTCACCTTTCCCCTAGGGTGTATATGTTTAGATCTTTAAGTCTGTCCCCATATGCTTTACGATGAAGACCACTGACCATTTTAGTAGCCACCCTCTGGACCAGCTCCATCCTGTTTATATCTTTTTGAAGATGTGGTCTCCAGAACTATATACAGTATTCAAAATGAGGTCTCACCAAGGACTTTTTTTTTTCTGCTGACCATTTCTCTCCCTATGCATCCAAGCATTTTTCTGGTTTTTGCTGTTGCCTTCTCTACCTGCCTGGTCACCTGAAGATTATCCATTATGATCACTTCCAAATTCTACTCTTGTTTCATGCACAGAAGAATTTCACTCCTTAGACTGTTCAGCTCCTTTAGGTTTTTGAAGACCAAATGTATGACTCTCCATTTTTTTAATATTAAATCTTAGCTGCTGCCAGATTAGACCTATTCCTCAAGCTTCACTAGAACTTCATCATATTTTCCACACCTTTCTAGCAGTCTGCCCTGTTGCAGATTTTGATATCACCCAGAAAAAGACAAACCTTTCTGCCAAAAAAAGACAAACCTTTCTCAATAGCCTTTCTGCAGTATCACTTAGGAAAATGTTGAAAAGAACCGGTCCGAAGACAGATACCTGCTTTGTAACGTTAATAAAACCCCATGCCTCAGAGTGAGCTCTATTTGCACTACTACTCTCGGTCACCTTTCACTCACCCAGTTTCTAACCCAGTAAGTCACTTTAGGACCCATAGCAAGAGCACTCAGTTTATGTCTCCTATGCGGAATTGAATTAACGACCTTACTGAAATCCAAGTACACTACATCCAACCCTCCCCATTTATCCAACTCTTTGGTCACTCAGTCAAGGAAGTTGATCAAATTTGTCTGACAAGCCATACCTCTGCTAAAACCATGCTGCCTTGGATCTTATAAATTCATTGGATTCCTGTTTTAGTAGTGATTCCATTAATTCATTCATTCGTCACAGAGATCAGATTAACCGGCCTGTTGTTCCCAGCCTCCTCCTTATTTCCTCTTTTGTGAAGAAGAACCAAATCTGCCTGTCTTCAGTGCCTCCAGAACTACCCCCGACTTTATAGAAGCGTTGGAAAGAGTTCTCAGAACTTCTCTAAATCCCCTTAAAATCTCGGATGTATCCCATCCAGCCCATTGCTTTAATTTAAGCAATGGGCTGGATGGGATTTAATTTAATTTAAGTTCCTTACAAACACACTTTTGCTGAAAACTGTCTGAGGTTTACCTCTCTTCCAGTCTTGTGTGTCCATTTTCTGTGGTCCTGTTCCTGGCTCTTCTTCTGTGAACCCCCGATAGAACAATGTGTTCAGCGATTCTGCTTTTTTCCCTTGTCATCCTCTACATATTCCTCCCCTTCTCCTCTCACTGTACCACTTTTGCATTTCCTCCTAGCACTAGCATATCTTTAAAAAAAAAAAAAAAAAAGTCATTTTACCATATTTGCTAGTTTTTTTTTCTTCCATTTCCAGCTTCACTCTCCTGATTACTTTCCCAGCTTCTCCTACCTTTTTCAGATATTGTCGCCTGTCGTCTTCTTTCTGCAATCTCTTGTAGTTTTATGAATGCTAGCCTTTTACTTTCTTTTCAGATACTTCTTTAAAAATTCATAGTGGACTCTCTCTTCCTCTTTCCTTTTACCTTCCTAACAAAACGTTAGTTGCTCTTATACGTATCTGCTTTTAGTTTTGCCTACTAGTCTTCTGTTTCCCCCTAGAGTTTTCCCATCCAGCTAATGACTCCTTGAGCTGCTCCCCCATTTGAAGTCTAGGACCCTCGCCTTTGAATGACTCTTCACTGTTTTGTGCTCTAACACTGAGCCACACAATCCGGTGATCACTGGATCCCAGATGATCATCCACTACGACATCGGAAGCGCTATCCCTGTGGGTAGGCACCAGGTCCAGTATCGCCTCCTGCCGTGTGGGTTCCCTCACCAGTTGACAGAACAGTTCTCCCTGCAGAGAATCCAGGATCCCCCTGCCTCTAGATGACACCGCAATCGGGATATCCCAATCAGCATCCTGCAGACTGAAATCATCTAGAAATAGCACCTCCCCTTTCATCGCAATTTTGTGAATATCCTCCATTTAATATCTTATCTATTTCTTCTGTTTGTGATGGAGGTCTGTATATCACACTAATATAAAGAGATGTTCCATTCCCTCTTTCCAGATTAGCTCATAAGCCCTGCAGTTCTGTTGCTTTAATATTAGTTTATATATATATATAGTATGATGACTCCTCCCTTTCTTCCAGTTGTCCAGATAATCTGTAGTAATGAATGGTGATTTGATTAATCTTTTGTTATTCTGCACTTCCCTTTCCATTCTCTAAGACCCATGTCTTTCCTTACAAGTAATCTTTACAACCAAGGTGGCTATATAAAGGTGCATCTGCACATGGTGGCAGCCAGACAAACTCCAAAAAACTGTCAGCACTTTTAGTCCCTGCCAGGGCAATTTTCAAAGCCATTTTCAACTGCGTTTTACCTGTGGAAATGGACTCCTTGAAAATTGCCTATCCTCGCTGCGGGTACAAGGACCCACAATTGTAATTTTAAGCTACACTATCGGGAGGCATTCCCCCTGTGGGTTGGGTTAGAGCAGTGGAGGCAACACCATGCCCAGTTCTGGATTTTCAGAGTTACATGCATTCTTTTGCCTGGAAAAGGTGCCAGCAGAAAACAAAGGCAGAAATCTCTGCAGGAACCCTTTTTTTTTTGTTTTTCCAGAGGCAACAATCAAAGCAAAAATACCTGTGTACTTTTGCTTGGCTTATTGCTGGTGCAAACAGTACCCATGGAGTTTGCACCAAGGTGGGCTGTTTGAGTATTGCCTCCACTTGTCTTCACATCTGTTCTATGCACAAATACAATTGCACCAAGAACACTTTTTCAACATGGCTTTTATTTATTTTTTGTCTGTTATAATTTGTTTGCTTTTTTTTTTTTTTTTTAGTGACCTGACTGTGTTCATAGCTCTCATAGTACCTGAGTTGTAGTGTTTTGCTCCCAGAGCTTAGGGAGTGAGGTTCTCCTAGAAAGGGAGCTTGAAGAAAAGCTTTGTAACTGCAAATTCGTGAGCTCTCCTTCTCTTCCCTCTGCCAGTCAACCATTGAAGAGGGAAGTGTTTGAACTGTAGCGCTTCTCCCAATAAGTCCTTCCTTTCTGCTTTTAACACCCCCATAGCCTGTTCTTTGCTCTGCTGCAGCCTCAGAAGATTTCCAGGAGAACTGGTGCAAGAGGGCTTGTTGGTGCTGAAAAACCTGACAGTCCTGGAGGAGAAGAAAAGGACAAAGAACAGATGGGGGAATAAGGAAGGGACAGAATGGGGCCATGGGAGAAGAAGCAGGAAGGGGTAAAGGAGGCACGAGAAAGAGGGGAGCCTGGTGAGGGTGATGAATGCCTAGAACACCCTCTCAGAAAAGGTGATGAGGACAAAAACAGTAAACAAATTCAAAAGGGCATGGGATAAACACCGTGAATCCCTAGAGGCTGGAAATGAAGAAAGAGGTGTATGGGGTAACCTGCACGGAGCAGCACTTACTGGGCAGACTGGATGAGCCATTTGGTCTTTATCTACATCATTAGTATGTGAAGAGGGGTCAGCAGGGAAGAAGGACTAAGCAGCCATATAGAAAGGGGAAAGAAGACAGCCAGAGAGGGGGCCATAACAGAGGGTGAGGGGATAAGGCAAGATGGGAGGTGCATGAAAGAGGCAGACAGGTGGAAGGCTGGTTAGGTAAAAGAAGGAGACAGGTTTTGGGGTGGGTTGGTAAAGGAAATAGAGTGGGGTGAGAGAGAAACAGGAGAGGGGAGGCTGGGATGGAGGAATAAAAGTTAATCTGATGGAAGACAGAAGGGTGAGACGTGTGAAGTAATGACAAACTGGTGAAAGCGTGCTGAGAGATATGAGGATAAGTAACAAACAGGGTCAGAGGGTAGGAGAAGGAGAACTAGAAAAAGAAGAGGGAAAGGAGTCAGGAGATGCCAGAAGCTGAAAGGAGTTGGATATGGGAGGCACCATCAACACAAATGTGGGTGGGGGTCGCCAAATTTTGAAGTTGCACAGAACAGCCAGAAACTTTGCGCCAGCCCTGTTTACAACATTTAACCATTTGAAATTCATAAGAATACGTATGAAGTCACCACAAGCTTGTATTAAGAACTCCTGGAGTAGCAGAAGATTGCATTCCTTCTGTATTACCAATTTCTTTTCTTAATATTTTTAAATCTCTTGTTTTTCGTCTTGCAGTCATCTCGAATAGATGATCAGCGATGTGCACCACCGGACTCGGTTCCTCGGGGGCCCACCATGCCAGATGAAGACTTCTTCAGTCTCATCCAGCGAGTCCAGGCCAAGCGCATGGATGAGCAGCGAGTAGACCTCTCCTCCACCCAAGAAGAAGAGGGGCAGCAAGAGACAGAGGAAGAAGGAGAGCAGCAGAGGCACTTAAGCTCCAGCTAAGGGAAACCCAAGAAAGCATTAGTGCCAACAGACCCATGCCTCTTCCTTTAACTGAGCAACACTGCTTGGTGACATTAAAAAATAGGAAAATGGGGGGGGGGGGGGGAGGAAAGACATCATTTTTACAACAAAAAGAAACAAACAAAACTTTGCATAACTGGCTTTGGAGAGCACCGAGCGGCCATCTTATTCCAACCTCGATAAAGACTACCGCCACCGAAAGTGCTCAGCAACAAAAGAGAAGAAACTCCCAACAATTTTTATATGAGCATTTATAGGTAAATGACATTTTTAATCACTAGGCAAAGCTACAAAAAAAACTCCCACCACCCCTCTGCTGAAATGGTGCTGAGGACTACAGAGGGGAGAGCAGGGTAGAAGGAAGCACATCTCAAATTAACTGATGAGCAGTCTGCAGTGGTAAACAGAGCAGCACATTGAAGGGCTATGCTGAGTCCCATTTGAACATAAGCCCAGCTCACTCTAGAAGAAGTCCAACTCTACATTCGGGTACACCTCATGGCGCCTGGACAGTATGATCAGGGCAATCAGCTGTTAAAAACCTGATGTAAAATGGATGCCTCACTTACTGCTATTTCTGCTCTGATATCTAGGGAATGGAAACAGAGAATGGGGGGCCTTCTATCATGTTGATAAAAGCGAAGCAGCCCAAGTGGCCAGGTCTGCAGAATGCCCTCACTTCTTTCACATCACCTACCTTTACCAGGGACGTGATAGAAAAGGCCTTTGCTATTACTGTGGGAAAAGAAAACAGCAGCTGCTGAAATCGGTTCTTCTGTCCACCAAAAGTCTTAAGCAGAGTGAGAACTGCAGCAGTGTTCAACCTGCCACTTCTACAGCTGGAGCTTGTATTTTCCAGGTCTTTAACTCCCAGAATTAATTGGCATCATGCTTCCTACCTCCCCCTTCAAACTGCCTGAATGTTTTGCATTTGGTATTAAACATCAAGGTTTGCTCTGTGCTGTAGGAGTCCCACCTTTCATTTTTTGGTCAAGATAGGAAGGAACATGCATTCCATTGTGCAGCCGCTACTAAAACCACCTTGAATGGCTGGGGTAGAGATCCTGCCAGTTTTCTTTTCTGGCCTCTTCGTTCCTTCCGCTTACAGCTCAATTGAAACCAGTGCTGGACTTCTGCTGCCCTGAGGCAGGAATTTTTCTCCTATAGATATATATTTTTAAATAAACCCACTCTCCTAGCAGCAACAGTCCTGAGACGAGGAACCATGCACCAAGGCTCTAAACCAGGTAGTAAGGGTTGTCACCCTTAATGATGACTGTGACTCCCTGCCCCTCAAGGACTGTGACACTGCCTGCTGCGGCAGCCCCAGGGTATGGAAGACTTGACCTGAAATGAGGCCCTTTCCCATAACAGTGCACTGCTGCTGGGCCTAGCTGCTGCTGACACATCAGTTGTGGTTGGTGATTGGCAGGTTCATCACCAGAATTACCACCAGCCCTAGCTCTACTCAGGCTGTTTGCTAACGAAAGCAAAATCCCGTACTGTAACCAAACTCTCCCCGAGCAGCTGGTAGAATGGAAGCCCAATAAATGCTACTCTTAAAAAAAAATATTAATAATAATGAGAGATGTGATGGTTGCTTTGATGAATGAAAAAGAATAAATGCATATTGGAACTGGCAGCACACATGCCAGAGGTGGCCAGAAAGTTACCTGCAATCAAAACACTAGATTCTCAGAGCATTAAGGAAAATGCGATACACGTGAATGTATTATCCTATTTATTTTTAACTGTGCATTTGCTAATATGGATTGGGTGTTTCTTACCCAGGAGGTACTTTTTGTTTGGGTTTTTTTTTTTTTTTTTAATATCTGCAAAATATATATATATAAAAGGCTTGGGGGGGGGGGGAGTTCAGTGCTTTAATAAAATATTTTGTGGCCAAAGTATTGGTTGTAGTGGAAGTGATGATTTCACATTTTCCCCCTCGCCACCATTCAGTCGAATTCCAGATGTTGTTTTCCCTCCTTTTATATAAATCAAAACTTCACTCCTCCCTATGGTGCTGAACCTGTGGTGAAAGGTCCACGCAACTGCTGTAATGTGCACAGAGAAAGAGAGAGCTACATTATACCCTTGACACAATCCCACAGGCAGCCACACATCATGCTGGTAATTGTCCCTTTTAGAAATCAGTGCCAGTGCTGGTGAATGTGACCAAGAAACACTGTTGGCCATAAAAGAGTATGATTCAAGCTTCTAGATTTTAGGGCAGAAAGGTCATTTTTGCTTTCCCTCGTGTTGAGCCATCTTCTCGCTATTCTTCCTGTGCATGGCTGACTCAACTCTTCAAGCCAATGGGGGTTGAGCAGCCTGGCATGAGTTCTCTTTATTCTCCCGTACGACTGTAGCAGTTTCACTTAAATTTGACATTAGACTAGTCCAAACCCAGACAGTAAAATAAATTCCCTTTGATCTTAAACATACATTTTAGTCTTGCTCTCCTGCTTGAATTGGGGCTCCATGATTCAACCGATTCCATGTATCTCTCCGTTGACCACCCATGATAAAATGTTAACCTACTCCTTTGGCTCTTAATCTGCATTTTTCTGCAGCATAATTCCCATAGTTTCATGCAGGTGAGCAAGGAAGCAGGAAAAAGACATGACCCAACCAATTCTTCTTCAGCAGCAGCATTATTCCCAATGCACCCACCCAAAGTCTGGAGCAGAGCAAAAAAAAATCTAGATAATACCGGCTGGATGGATCTCTTTGCCTCCTTGAGGATAAAGGTGGCAGAAAATCCTCCCGGACACCCTGGAGCATGGTAGGTGAGTGGTAGCGATGCACACTGTGCTGCACAGTCTACAGTGCAGGGCAATAATCATCCTCAAGTGACAAAGGTGAGTCTGCAATAAATCTTTCCTTTCACAGTTGGGCAGCTATAGCCCTGCTTCCGTGAAAGTGCCCTTTTTATTTCAAACCACAAGTTTTGGGTTTTTTTTTAATAATCGGCTTCTGAATTTCAGGAGCTCCAAAGGGCTGCCTGTACTGCAGGGCTTTCAAGGTCACTATGAGCAGACAAATGAAGAAAGAGCCCACGATTACATGCTAATACCGGATTAGCATGAGAAGATCTCTACTGCACTGATGACAGTTGGAGCAAGGTTTGTCTAGGGAGATATCAAGCTTTGGCACGTGGCTGATACTGTAACATCTACTGGTTTCCTCTGGCTCTAGCTGTCATTAAGGGGGCAACTATCAAACTGCCTGCCCTGATGCAAAGACCGTGTGTGCTTTTTATCCCTCTTTTCAAAGGGGTAACGGTTTTGCTTTGAAAGTTGCTGTGGTCACTTGTACCACCTCCTTTGGCAGTGGCAGATCTTTTCCGAAGCTTGTGGCCTTGGGGACAGCACAAGCTGCAGCCAAGCACGAAGCAGAAGCCACGAGCATGCCACAACCGCGAGTACAGAGCTCAAGTTCCTTCTACAGTGGCACTCGTACTTCAGGTCTCAAAAAATTGCCACCATTTTAGTTTAAAAAGGAATTTCACTCCTACTCATAGACAAAGTGCACTTTTTCTGACCGAATCTGTCACTTGAATGCTGTCAACCTGTTGACCCAATCCAAGACGTTTACAGCATGCAAGTGAAGATTTGGTCTTATGACAAAGTTTCTACTATTCTGGTGGATAGATGTCAATGGAAATTAGCACTTCAAGGAAGCTTTTGCTGGACTTAAGATTAGTGCCAGTTCATTTCCTTTCTGTTTTTATTTGCAACATGGAAAAAATTCTCTCTAAAAAAAAAAAAAAAAAAATAGAACATTGGAACATAAGAAATTGCCATGCTGGGTCAGACCAAGGGTCCATCAAGCCCAGCATCCTGTTTCCACCAGAGGCCATATCAGGCCACAAGAACCTGGCAATTAACCAAACACTAAGAAGATCCCATGCCACTGATGCAATTAATAGCAGTGGCTATTCCCTAAGTAAATTTGATTAATAGCCGTTAATGGACTTCTCCTCCAAGAACTTATTCCAAACCTTTTTTGAACCCAGCTACACTAACTGCACTAACCACATCCTCTGGCAACAAATTCCAGAGCTTTATTGTGCATTGAGTGAAAAAGAATTTTCTCCGATTAGTCTTAAATGTGCTACTTGCTAACTTCGTGGAGTTCCCCCTAGTCCTATTATTCGAAAGTATAAATAACTGATTCACATCTACCCGTTCACGACCTCTCATGATCTTAAAGACCTCTATCATATCCCCCCTCAGCCATCTCTTCTGCAAGCTGAACAGCCCTAACCTCTTCAGCCTTTCCTCGTAGGGGAGCTGTTCCATCCCATTTATCATTTTTGTTGCCCTTCTCTGTATCTTCCCAGTAGACGAAACAATTGGAAAAAACGTTGAACCTAGCAATGTTAAACCTAGGCATAATTAAACAACTGCTGTGCCAAATGGAACTAGTAATTAACATTGAAAAAACAGAATTCATACACCTTGAACGAAAAACAACTGAATTAATCCAGAATCCCATCAAACTCAGAAACAATCAGATAGTGGAACTAACCGAAAAAACTGACAATGAAATCAACCTCAAACAACACATATCACTGAAAGTCAGAGAGGGGTACGCGAAACTAATGGTCCTTAGAAGGCTAAAACCACTACCAACCCAAGCGCACTTTCGAACTGTTCTTCAAGCACTTATTTTCGCTAGCACAGACTATTGTAACACACTCTTCCTTGGATTACCACATTCAACACTAAGACCACTCCAAATCTTACAGAACTCTGCAGCCAGAATCCTAACTGGAAAAAGCAGAAGGGACCACATCACTCAAACTCTTGCCGAATTACACTGGCTGCCAATCGAACAAAGAGTACAATTTAAAACACTTTGCACAATCCACAAGTTAATTAATGAAGAAAATACTGATTGGTTAAACACTGCTTTAAGACTACATGTTCCCCAAAGAAATCTCAGATCAGCAAATAAAGCCTTACTAACCATACCCTCTGTAAAGGGTGTGGTTAGTAAGGCCCACCCCAGCGACGACCACGAGAGGGAAGGGCCTGCATAGCCGGCGCCGGAGACCCACCGGAGTAAGGCCTATAAGTTTTACACTTACCCTCGGTCTCTCACGCGGCACCGACCATGTGGCAGCCTCCCAATCCAGGCCGGGCTTCCTCCTCTCTTCCGGACCCTGCCCCGAGTCTTCATCCAATCAGGGAAGCAGCTGTAGATCAGCCAATCGGGGGACAGCCCCGATTGGAACTTTAAATCCCGGCACTGCTAGGCGCCGCACGCCGAAGGAGCGCAACAAAGGGGCAGGCCCCTTTGTGCGCCCCTTCGTGCAGCCCCAAGTGCCTCCAGCAATAGTCTCCATTTCGTTTCCTCAAAGGCCTTCTCCGTCTCCTCCAGCATCTCTCGGAAGACCCGCTCTGTGGCTCATTTCTAGGACTCCTTCTTCTCCAGCTGAGTACGAGGACCAGTCCCACGGATGACTGGACAGAGACGGACCACAGACAGACAGAGATGGACAGAGACGGACGGACCACGGACAGACAGAGACGGACCACGCTGCGCCTCCTCCCTCCAGCTCATCAGCCTATCCAGAGCTAGGCGCTCCCAGCAACGTCAGCAATCGGCAACCTCAAGGTTTTAAAGCCCCCACCGCCCCCCCCCCCCCGGCGGCGCACCCTTCCCCGGCGTGACATTTCCCGGTGTGCGCCCCTTCGTGCAGCCCCGAGGGCTGGTTGGACCTCTCGCTACCGCAGATCCCCTTGCCCTCGCCTCTCTTCTTCCTCCAATCTCCTCCAGAGTACTGTCTCCATCCAGGACTCAACCGAAGCCAACTCAGACTTCCTTACCAGCCTCTCACTCCAGCGACCCTCTGCAGCCACATCGCAGTGCTGCCCCGCCACCAACTAATCTTTACACCAGCTCCTCCCTCCTTGCCTTTAAACCTCAACCTCCAGCCTCCACGCTATACCTCCTATCTCGTCCACTACTTTCGCCAGCTCAACATTCAAGTATGCATCCAGTTTTCCCAATCCCGATCCTTCAACACTGCCTTTCCTCCAAAGAAAAATCAACCAGGCAAGCTCAACACCGCAATTTAAAATCACTCACACCAATCCTGATCGCACCGATCACTCAACTACTAGGCTTCACCCTATTTTCATTAACATCATTCAACGCGCAATCTCTAACCAAGAAATCCCTCATCCTCAGCGACTATCTCAGTGACGCTAAGCCGGATTTTTGTGCAATCACAGAAACATGGCTCAAGCCCTCTGATACTGCTATAATAAATCAATTACCTACGCATACCTATTACATCTTCTCCATTCCCCGACAGAATTAAAAAAAGGAAGGGGGAATTCTTTTAGCAGCCAAAAAAGACCACATATTCTCTCAAACTCCCATTCAATTCAGATTCTAAACTTGAAATTGGCTTTTTCACATCTACCCAACTTCAAATCCTTCTTGTCTATGCCCCCCCCCCCCCCCCGCCCGGGCCTCCTGGAAACTGACGCCTCCCCTCTTGTTGAAATAACCACAACTCTTCTCAATTTAGACGCTCCAGCAATAATTTTAGGTGATTTTAACCTGCACGTGGACAACCCCACACTTTCTCCCAGCTGCGAAGCCTTTCTCACTGCCCTCTCAGCCTTGGGATTCAACCAGATAGTTAACAAACCCACGCACAGGGCCGGTCACACGCTGGATCTTATCTTTGTCAACACTGGCATCAAGCCTGCTTCTCACCTGAGTTGTAAAAAGGTCCCATGGTCCGATCATACACTTATTTCAACCACATTCTCGCTGAAAGAAACCATCACCCCACACATACCCTCACCTTCCTTTCCTTACAGAAGATCATGTTCTTCTGAAGACCTTAGTAATCATTTGGCATCTCAACTTCTTCTCATAGACCTCACCGATCCGAACATGGCTCTCCGCTCCTGGAACAACATCACAGAATCCACTGCCAACAAGCTATCTCCACTAGTAATAAAGAAATTGCACTCCAACTCTTCCAAAAGACAACCATGGTTCACTAAAGAACTTAGGAAACTAAAACAAAGCTTAAGACACAAAGAGAGCAAATGGCGTAAAGCCCCGTGTGCCAGCACATTGGCCTCCTATAAAGTCACCCTACATCAATGTAAGGCCTCCACAATGAGATCCAAAAGGGACTTCTACGCGTCCAAGATCCATGACCTGGTCTTCGACGCAAAAGCACTATTTGCCTATGTATCTAATCTCACACAAATCAACCCCCTGGAGATCCCCAGTAACTTAGCACAATCTAAAGCTGAAGAACTCGATCACTATTTCCAAACCAAAATCATCAACCTTCTGAATCAGCTGCCTTCCATTACCTCATCCCTCTCGACTCCACATCTTCCCTCCTTCAAAAACATTTGTTTTGAAGCATTCGAACCCATTTCCACCTCTGAGATACAAGTCGTTCTAAGGAGAATGAAACCTTCCTCTCATCCTGTGGATCATATTCCCACCGAACATCTCTTGACAATTCCTGACTCCATCTCCAAATCACTGGCGGACAACATAAACTGCTCTCTATCCCAAGGATCCTACCCAGATGACCTCAAATTGGCTTCCCTCAAACCTCTCCTAAAGAAACCAAATTTGGACCCTAAAGACCCCAACAATTTCCGCCCGATTGCCAACCTTCCCTTCATAGCTAAGATCATGGAGAAATTAGTGAATACTCAAATCTCAGATTACATTGAAGACAATAAATTGCTATTCCCCTCTTAATATGGGTTCCGCAAAGCATTGAGCATGGAATCCCTCCTCATTTCCCTAACCGCCTACCTCATCATGGGTCTCGACAAAGGTCAATCATTCTTATTGATCCTACTGGACCTCTCGGCAGCTTTCAATACGGTCAACCACTCCACCCTCATAAACCTGTTGGCTTCCATAGGCATTTCAGCCACTGCACTCACATGGTTTAAAACCTCTCTCAGCAATAGAGGCTATAAGGTTAAGGTCCAGAATAAAGAATCATCACGCTATGACTCACTCGTAGGAGTCCTTCAGTGTTCCTCTTTGTCTCCAACACTCTTTAACATCTACCTTTTACCGCTTTGCCAGCTTCTCACCAACCTCAATCTAAAACATTTCCTCTACGCGGATGATATCCAGATCTTGATCCCCATTAAAGATACCTACTCAAAAACACTTGATCACTGGGAAAACTGCTTCCAAGAAATAAAACACCATCTCCAGCCTAAACCTAGTATTAAACTCCTCCAAGACCGAACTCCTGCTCATCTCTCCTGAGAACAGCTGCATCACCACTACTCATCCTGCCATTCCACCAACCACACAAGTGAGAGACTTAGGAGTGATTATTGACAATCGCATGAACTTGAAAGCTACCATCAACAGAACTACCAAAGACTGTTTCCACAAACTCCAAGTGCTGAAACGGATAAGACCTCTCTTTCACACTCAAGACTTCAGAACAATTCTGCAAGCAATTATCGTCTCAAAGATAGATTATTGTAATTCAATCTTTCTAGGTCTCCTTTCCTCTTACACTAAACCGCTTCAGATGGTACAAAATGCGGCAGCATGATTACTAACCAACACCAGGAGGAGAGACCACATCACTCCAATCCTAAAAAACCTCCATTGGTTGCCAATACACTTCAGAATCATCTACAAGTCCATTTCCATTATATACAAAACCATCCACCAACATGCTCCAATTGACCTACAAATCCCCCTCCGATTACATAACTCTTCAAGACCGACTAGAGACGCATACAGAGGATCACTGCAGATACCTTCCACCAAAACCACCAGACATATTACTCTAAGGGATCAGGCCCTCTCTACAGCCGGTCCCCCTTTATGGAACTCCATCCCCCCCGATCTGAGACAAGAACCCTGCCTCCCAACCTTCAGGAAAAGACTTAAGACTTGGCTGTTTAAGCAAGCATTCCCGGACCCTAATTAATCTCTCACTTTGTCAACATATTTCTCTCAGTCATACTAGTTTCAGGAATTTGTAATTATCTTACCGACATTATCCTTTCCTTCTATTTCTCTCTTCGCCCAGTTCAATCATCCTTGTTATTTGTAACTGCTTTTCTCTGCACCTTAGCTACAGTTAGAAGTTATTTGCACCCCTGTTAAACTGTAAACCAGCATGATGTGATTGTATCATGAATGCCAGTATATAAAAAACCTAAATAAATAAATAAATAAAGACAGCTAAACTGACACAAGTAAGGGGGAGAACACTGTCATTAGCCGGCCCTATATTATGGAACTCAATGCCACCCGAAATAAGACTAACGAGGGATCAAAAACTTTTCAAAAAAAGCTTAAAAACATGCCTTTTCAAAAAGGCCTTTCAAAGTGAGAATGGGAAATAGGTAGTACTAAGAAACAAGAAAAGGACTTATACACACAAGCAAATGTCACCTGAGAACATGTGTGTTTTTATTTTTATTTTATCACACTTAAGTATTAAGTTAAGGAAGTACAGTATACCGCATCTACAGTTAGCCCATAAAGGGAATTTTAATACACTTTACATATAGCTTATAATATTGAATCATGTATCTGAACAACTGCGGCACCCTCTGGTTAAAGTACAATCCATCTCGAATTTATTTATGTGCCTATTTGTAAACCGTTGTGATGGTATATCACTAAACGACGGTATAGAAAATTTTTTAAATAAACTATATCTTTTCTGAGATGCGGCGACCAGAATTGTACACAGTATTCCAGGTGTGGTCTCACCATGGAGCGATATAGAGGAATTATGACATTTTCTGTTTTATTAACCATTCCCTTCCAAATAATTCCTAACATTCTGTTTGCTTTTTTGACTGCTGCACACGCACACATAGGTGTGCGTGGGACTTTTCCATACTTTTAAAGACCGATGGTTAAAGCCATCTAAGCACATTATAAAGGACTTTTTTTTTTTTTTTTAATTAAAAGTGTTTGTATACCGTCTTTACAAACAGTGTTTAATCAGTGAGACAGTTTTATGCAGTCCTGGTGTTTTTCATATGAGGTCTGATAAACGAACAAGTAAATGGTGATTTCTTGGTTAGAAAAAGGGTGCTTTGTCTATGAGCAAGAGTGAAATTTCTTTTTCATAGTTGGCTTTTTTTTTTTTCACTCTAAGGGTTCTTGGTTATTGGAATTGTTTTAGTTTAAACACCATGTACCTAGGAGTCCTCAGAATTAATATCATGAAAGCAGGTAACTGCAAAATATCATCTGCCTGGTCCACATCCCATCATCTTTAAGGCAGAAAAGATAGCACCTCCGTGCTGGCCTCAAACTGCTCCTCAGCCCGCACGTTCCACACCAAGAAGAGACGCAGAACCAATCCAGCCTATTGACTCTGTGTCTATTTCCGGGGCTTCCCCCCTCCTCCCCTCCCCATGGAGGGTATAGGATACATTATACCTGTGACAATGCAGAGACGCCTGATTTGATAACCCTATGGGTTGGGATTGGGAAGCTGAATCAAACTAAATGGAATTGGGATCGAAACAAAGTTTTAATGCAAAAAAATAAAAAATAACAATGTGGAAAAAAAAAAGTTGCAATCAACAAGAAGTGACTGGGAAGGAGACCCCAGAGACAGTGACTATGAAGTTAATGAGCCGGCTGAAAGAGCTATTTCCAATTTACTTGACAGCCAGTACACCAGAGAACTCAGCTAGGGTTAGGGTAAGAATTCCTATAAAATCACAGGAGCATAGCTGGCCTGGGACAGCACCTTACCTGCAGCTCCACAGGCCCGCCTTCATTCCTGCCTGCTGTACAAGAGCTGAGCGATTGCTCCGGTGCTGGCAGAGAACTACTCAAGGAAGACGCAGGAGAGGAAGAACAGCAATTTCCTGGTTCCCGGCATGGCCGCACACCTGCAAATCTGCTTTACTATCCTCTAGATATCTGGTTCTACCAGCTCTGCACTGTGCCATCCGCTCAAGTGAGGGAAAACCTTAGCATGGAAACGCCAAGGTTTCCAATAAGATTTAAACTTGGGACAAACAGCTTCTAGGGAAAGAATAGTAAACTGCCAAATGCTACCAAGTTTTCTCTGAAAGGCCATCCTGCAGTGCTCTATTATAATATTAGAGTGTTTCAAAGTCACATCTGTGGATACAACAGGGCTCTATCCATGGCATTGGGCTTTTACAACACTCCTGCATCAGATATGTGTGTAACCTTAGGTGCACGTGTGTCCTGTACCCTCAGAGGCACTCCTGGGAGGTAGGGAGGGATTTGCACTCCTGCATCAGATATGTGGGTAACCTTAGGTGCACGTGTGTCCTGTACCCTCAGAGGCACTCCTGGGAGGTAGGGAGGGATTTGCACTCCTGCATCAGATATGTGGGTAACCTTAGGTGCACGTGTGTCCTGCACCCTCAGAGGCGCTCCTGGGAGGTAGGGAGGGATTTGCTCTCCTGCATCAGATATGTGGATAACCTTAGGTGCAGGTGTGTGTCCTGTACCCTCAGAGGCGCTCCTGGGAGGTAGGGAGGGATTTGCACTCCTGCATCAGATATGTGGGTAACCTTAGGTGCACGTGTGTCCTGTACCCTCAGAGGTGCTCCTGGGAGGTAGGGAGGGATTTGCACTCCTGCATCAGATATGTGGGTAACCTTAGGTGCACGTGTGTCCTGCACCCTCAGAGGCGCTCCTGGGAGGTAGGGAGGGATTTGCACTCCTGCATCAGATATGTGGGTAACCTTAGGTGCACGTGTGTCCTGTACCCTCAGAGGCGCTCCTGGGAGGTAGGGAGGGATTTGCACTCCTGCATCAGATATGTGGGTAACCTTAGGTGCACGTGTGTCCTGTACCCTCAGAGGCGCTCCTGGGAGGTAGGGAGAGATTTGCACTCCTGCATCAGATACGTGGGTAACCTTAGGTGCACGTGTGTCCTGTACCCTCAGAGGCGCTCCTGGGAGGTAGGGAGGGATTTGCACTCCTGCATCAGATACGTGGGTAACCTTAGGTGCACGTGTGTCCTGTACCCTCAGAGGCAGTCCTGGGAGGTAGGGAGGGATTTGCACTCCTGCATCAGATACGTGGGTAACCTTAGGTGCACGTGTGTCCTGTACCCTCAGAGGCAGTCCTGGGAGGTAGGGAGGGATTTGCACTCCTGCATCAGATACGTGGGTAACCTTAGGTGCACGTGTGTCCTGTACCCTCAGAGGCAGTCCTGGGAGGTAGGGAGGGATTTGCACTCCTGCATCAGATACGTGGGTAACCTTAGGTGCACGTGTGTCCTGCATCCTCAGAAGCGCTCCTGGGAGGTAGGGAGGGATTTGCACTCCTGCATCAGATACGTGGGTAACCTTAGGTGCACGTGTGTCCTGTACCCTCAGAGGCGCTCCTGGGAGGTAGGGAGAGATTTGCACTCCTGCATCAGATATGTGGGTAACCTTAGGTGCACGTGTGTCCTGTACCCTCAGAGGCGCTCCTGGGAGGTAGGGAGGGATTTGCACTCCTGCATCAGATACGTGGGTAACCTTAGGTGCACGTGTGTCCTGTACCCTCAGAGGCGCTCCTGGGAGGTAGGGAGGGATTTGCACTCCTGCATCAGATACGTGGGTAACCTTAGGTGCACGTGTGTCCTGTACCCTCAGAGGCAGTCCTGGGAGGTAGGGAGGGATTTGCACTCCTGCATCAGATATGTGGGTAACCTTAGGTGCACGTGTGTCCTGCATCCTCAGAAGCGCTCCTGGGAGGTAGGGAGGGATTTGCACTCCTGCATCAGATACGTGGGTAACCTTAGGTGCACGTGTGTCCTGTACCCTCAGAGGCAGTCCTGGGAGGTAGGGAGGGATTTGCACTCCTGCATCAGATACGTGGGTAACCTTAGGTGCACGTGTGTCCTGCATCCTCAGAAGCGCTCCTGGGAGGTAGGGAGGGATTTGCACTCCTGCATCAGATATGTGGGTAACCTTAGGTGCACGTGTGTCCTGTACCCTCAGAGGCGCTCCTGGGAGGTAGGGAGGGATTTGCACTCCTGCATCAGATACGTGGGTAACCTTAGGTGCACGTGTGTCCTGCATCCTCAGAAGCGCTCCTGGGAGGTAGGGAGGGATTTGCACTCCTGCACATATTTTTCTTGAAAAAACTACCCACTCAAAGTGGCAGGTGTAACTATGTGCAGGTAATTTTGTGGGATAATTTTTCCTTTGAAAACTGGCATAAAGTCTGCAGCTAATGGCCTTGTACAGGTGGTGAGGTAAGCCAAGAAAGGTGCAGTACAGTTGATCCATGCAGCACCTTTCAGAAATGCTGCCTCACTTCCCCACCACCACCCCTCACCCCATTCTTTGCACTTTTTTTTTTTAACTTGTGCTTGTCTTAGGAGACTTTGTTAGTTGTGTGTTTGGTCAAAGCTCTCTCTAAAGGTGAGCTGTGCTGGAATGCTGATCCCATGCTTTCCAGCTGATGATGAGCAATGCTTTCAGAGTAAAAAAAAAAAAAAAAAAAAATCCCTTCCTCCACAAAACACATGAAAGGAATGTTTCTGTGCATAAAGGTTTTAACAAACATTCTTGTATTTATGTACTTAATATTCTGCCTTTCAGGCACTTCAAAGTGGATTGCATTCAGGTACTGTAGGTATTTCCCTCTGGCCAGAAGATAACAATCTAAGGGCCTGATTTATCAAGGTATTTCCTTAGACCCAGAATGGGAGAAAAGCCTTCGTAAATCAGACAGTAAGTTTGTACCTGAAACAATGAAAGGTAAAGTGATTTGCCTGAGATCATAAGGAGTAACAGTGGCATTTGAAAGCCAGTTTCCTTGGTTTGCAGCCCACTGCTCTACCCATTAGGCTACTTCTCCACTCCATTGAGTTGGGCCTGCTAAGTTCTAGCCTGGAACTAAAGGTTACATCCACAAGGACATATCTTGGTAACTGATGGGGGTTAAAGCATAGACAAAGTTATACTGCTGCTAACTATGAGCATCACAGTCATGAAACTGCATAATCTACAGACTAGGTGCCACAAAGAAAAAGATCTCTGGCTATTCTTGAAGCAGGAACATTACCTTCACTGGTGCTCAATAGATGTAGGGCAGGTTGAAGTTCCTGCCTCTTCTGCATCTGCTCCGGCCATCTTTAGTACTGCAGGACTGACTGGGCAGGCTCTGGGAACATGAGGTGAAGCAGCAAGGTTAGTTGCACTTCTTGGACTGCGACGTGGGTTGGGGTCTCTGATTCTTCTGGCCCTGTAGGACACCTCAGCACCAGCTCCCTTTCCATCTCTTGCTGTTTCTGGTGAATGGCGTATAATAGACAAGAGGAAGATGGGGGGGAAATTTACTGTAATAGCTCAGCATTGATCTGGAAGGGGCCTTTGCTGTGTCTCCACACTGTACTAGCCTCTTTGTAATGTGGAAACTAAAGGAATTTTTAACCCCACTGAAAACTCTCAACTACATCAATAGAAAAACAATGAGGCAAAACCATCAATCTAACAACTTCATCCATAACACTGCACTGCACTTCCATGGTGCCAAGTTATATCCTGGATCAGGTGCCTCCCTTTCGAATAATGGAAGGACTAGGGGGCATTCCATGATGTTAGCAAGTAGCACATTTAAGACTAATCGGAGAAAATTCTTTTCCACTCAACGCACAATAAAGCTCTGGAATTTGTTGCCAGAGGATGTGGTTAGTGCAGTTAGTGTAGCTGGGTTCAAAAAAGGTTTGGATAAGTTCTTGGAGGAGAAGTCCATTAACAGCTATTAATTAAATGTACTTAGGGAATAGCCACTGCTATTAATTGCATCGGTGGCATGGGATCTTCTTAGTGTTTGGGTAATTGCCAGGTTCTTGTGGCCTGGTTTGGTCTCTGTTGGAAACAGGATGCTGGGCTTGATGGACCCTTGGTCTGACCCAGCATGGCAATTTCTTATGTTCTCCCTTTCCAGCCATGCATGTAGAGAATACAAACACATCTGTGATGGTATTAGTTATCATGCCAGTGCCACACCAAGGTACTAGAGGGGATCTAAAAACAAGGTCTGGTATTATAAAGAGAGGTTTTTTTGGAATGATTTACATCAGTAAAAAATAGTTTTACTGATGTTATTCAGCTGCCTAAAAACTGCCCCTTCATAGCTAGAAGCTTCCGCGCTGCACTGTGAGAGAAAACATTTCTGGGTTGGGAGTTGGGGGACATTAGATCAGGGGAGGAAACGTAAGCGCGCAGATGATATTTTCATGCAGACTTTTCCAGCAAAAATCTACCTACAGAAAAGCAGGGGCCAGTGACCAAACCTACCCTGCACCCACAGGAAGGTCCAGAAAGAGGGTACGGGCATACTGTCGCTTTGAGAATTGGCGCAAAGCCTGCGACTAAGAAGCACACACGGTCTTTGTCCCCAGGTGGACAGTTCTGAAACATGACCCCTAACCCTTTTTTTTTTTCCATTTCTTATGGCTAGATCTATAAAACTCGGCATTGTATCCTCACCTCACAGCTGACAGAGCAGAAGCTCAAGCCACATCAGACCCACAGAGCACTACTGGCAGCAGCCTGCCCGTCTTTACAGGATGGTACAAATGGACTCAAACCTATGCTAGCATACATCAGCTGTAAAATACATTTTGGTCTCTTCTCTGCCATGTGTTGTCTTTTCTCCCTTCATCTTAAAAGCATCCATGCATTCATTCCAATGTGACAATCTTGTCATGCATTTGGAAGTCAGAGTAACAGCAGCTCAACTTTTTAAATAAAAATAAGTATTGAAAGATAGCTGCTCCCAGTTTCTTTGGCATTATTTTAGTGTATTTATTTCATTTTTTGAAAATAAAAACCTCCCAGCTTTTCTTGGCTGAATTGGGTATTTGTGCTATTTTCTATCATCATATTATAGGTTAAACCAGGGGTCGGGAACCCATGGCTCGCGAGCCAGATATGGCTCTTTCGAGGGCTGCATCTGGCTCGCAGACAAGTGTCGCCACACTTTCCCGCTGACCCAGCTGCTCCCCGGTCCTCCTCCGCCCGGGCTTAAAATGCTGTCAGCCCGGGCGGAACGCGGCAGGACAGCTGGAGTCAGCGGCACCGGCGTGCTCTCTTCTTCCCGCCCCCCCCCGCAGCCCGGAAGAGGAAGTGGGAGAGTATCGGGTGCGTGCACGGCAAGAAGAGGCCACGCTAGTGCGCTCGGCATCGGCCCGAAGAAAAGAAGACTGCAGTGCGACTTGGAGGAAAATGAAGAGCTTCAACCGCGGCCGATGGGACTCCGCCTCCGCGAGGGCTGAAAATGAAGAGGTTAGCGTTGGGAGAAGGCTGCTGCTGCCGCGAGTTCCCGGGGTGGGGGAGAGAGAGAGTGAATGAGCGAGCAAGCATGGGTGTTATAGCTGCACTGGATATAGCTGCACTGGAGAAAGTGCAGAGAAGGGCAACCAAAATGATAAGGGGCCTGGAACTGCTGCCCTATGAGGTAAGGCTAAATAAGTTAGGGCTGTTCAGTTTGGAGAAGAGATGACTGAGGGAGGATATGATAGAAGTCTACAAAATCATGAAAGGACTTGAACAAGTTAATGTACATCGGTTATTTACTCTCTCAGATAATAGAAGAACCAGGGGACACTCCTTGAAGTTAGCAAGTTGCTCATTTAAAACAAATCAAAGAAAATTCTCTCACTCAGCACATAGTTAAGCTGTGGAATTCATTGCCAAATGATGTGGTTACAGCAGTTAGTGTAACTGGGTTTAAAAAAGGTTTGGATAAGTTCCTAGAGGAAAAATCCATAAATTGCTATTGTGGCAATTAATAAGCAATAGCAGCTTGTGATCTATCTAATGTTTGGGTAATTGCCAGGTATGTGTGACTTGGACTAGCCAGTGTAGGAAATAGGATACTGGACTTGATGGACCCTTGGTCTGACCCAGTAAGGCTGAAGAGGTTAGGGCTGTTCAGCTTGGAGAAGAGACGGCTGAGGGGGGATATGATAGAGGTCTTTAAGATCATGAGAGGTCTTGAACGAGTAGATGTGACTCGGTTATTTACACTTTCGAATAATAGAAGGACTAGGGGGCATTCCATGAAGTTAGCAAGTAGCACATTTAAGACTAATTGGAGAAAATTCTTTTTCACTCAATGCACAGTAGAGCTCTGGAATTTGTTGCCAGAGGACGTGGTTGGTGCAGTTAGTGTAGCTGGGTTCAAAAAAGGTTTAGATACGTTTTTGGAGGAGAAGTCCATTAACGGCATTAATCAATAGCCACTGCTATTAATTGCATCAGTAGCATGGGATCTTCTTAGTGTTTGGGTAATTGTCAGGTTCTTGTGGCCTAGTTTGTCCTCTGTTGGAAAGAGGATGCTGGGCTTGATGGACCCTTGGTCTGACCCAGCACGGCAATTTCTTATGTTCTTATGTTCTTACTCTTCAAGATACTACTGTAGGCAATGGCAAGCTACTCCAGTTTTATCACACTTAGTCAGAGGGAATGACTTCACTGCTTTCTTATATTATATTAAATCTGATTAATGTATTAATGGTCAGCTCCTATTTGTAATCAGACTCAAAGAAGGGATAAAGAATTTCCTGAGCCCTTGGAGAACGGGCAGCAGAGGACATTCCAGAAAATGCTTTCTGAAAGGCAATGAGTCGCATAGTGTTAGAGAACATGCAAGTGAGAACTGTAGCAGATGACCCAGTCACTACAATGGTTCAGGGGGACCTGGAAACGCTGCTGTAAACAAATGCTAATCGAGAATTTGATGCGTGGCAGACAGCCTGCTGTAGTGTCACAAAACCAACTCCAGGGCTGAGCACACATTTGAAATTACAAAATTATTATAAGCAAGGTGTCAAGTTCCAACAATTATCTCTCAGAAATAACTAGAAGAACTGGAAGCAGCAAATAACTGACTACACCATGGTTATGGACGTAAACTGAAATGTCTGAAGTTCCCGCAGGATCTTAGTATAGGAAACAAAGCAGAAGACAATGTGCTCTACCATATCTAACATGGATTTCTGGGAGTTCCTGAAGGATCTCATAGCACAGAAGGGAATGTCCTCCATTGCATTTAATGCAGATTGTATTATTTCCTGCATGATTTCACACTTCTGTCACCAAATGTTATGCTGAAATATTCTTCAGATTTACATTCTGTGATGGTCTGCAGCTCTAAAGCAGCAGATACAATGGGCACTAGGAGAGGTCACAACTGAAACCCTCAAGAGCAGGTTTGATGGGAAAATCTGGAATTTATTCATGTGTTGTGAATGGAATCTTTCTTCTACTTTGGGTTTTCCTAGAAATTGGAGCTATTTAAGGGACATATTGCCATTAATTAGTAACATTGCAGTTGTTAACAGGTAAAGAACTCCATACCCACTAAAACCACCTAATTGTCCCCTACTTTTTAAAGCCCGGTGTGCACCGAGACATGGAGATACACATGTGGCTGCGCCGCACACATTTTCAAATGCTCACGGCTACGCATATATCTCCCGAGATGAGCACAATAAAGTATTTTTTAAAAAAGGAGCAGGCCGGGGCAGGCTCTGGGCAGGCCGGGGTGCGAGCAGATCGGGACAGCACCATTAGGCGCTGTCTCGTTGAAGCGTGCACCGGCAGCCAGCCGGCGCATGCAACTTACTGCCGTTCCATAAACTAGGTAAGTTGAGAAACAAACAAACAAAAAAGGGGTAGTTAGGTGGGTTTTAGGGGTCGGAGAGGAGAGGAGAGAAGAGGAGAGCGGAAAAGGCAGGCAGGGTAGGTAGGGGTTTTTGTAAGTTCCTTCCCAGTCCGCTTCTCTTCTTTATTGAAGTGGACTGGGAGGGAACTGGGGAAAAGCCCGATCGCATCACCACACGCTTCTAACAAAATCCTCCCCACCCCCCTTCCCTTGCATATGCTGATATAAAATCGGCACGCATGTGCGCACAGGTAGCTGATTTTATAACATGCGCACGTTGATGCATGCAAGTTATATAAAATCAGCGTGTCTATGTGCACGCCAGGAACCAGGTGCACATGGACGCCGCGCAGTTCTTTAAAAATTTACCTCTTAGTGTTTCCAAACAGTATGTTCAATCTCTAGTTCCCTCCCTCTATCTACCCAAAGCACACTTTAATTCTCACTGTTGTGGGTTGCTAATGCATCTATTAAGCAGCCAGATACTTTATCCTTCACCTCAGTCACACATGAAAAATATAGACCTACCATCACCAAATACAGTATAAAGAGACCATAGATTATAAACAGAAATGAACTGGAAAACTCAACAAGCCAAACTGTATGCAGAGCAACAATGGAAAAATAGAAATGCCGTATCTTAAAACAATAAAATCAAGAAATAGAAAGCATCAATCATAATAATAAAAACATACCGATAAAAAGAATATTTAATAACAGCTGATGAATAGAATAACAGCCAATAATTAAAAACTCATAAAATTTCCCAAACATCAATGAAACGTGGGGGTAACCTGCACAGAACAGCAGTTACTACCTTGGGAAGCTTGCTGGGCAGACTAGATGGACCATTTTGGTCTTTTTCGGCAGTCATTACTATGTTACTATTTCAAAATAGCAGAAACCAAATAACACCCTATAATTAAAACTAATAAGGATTTTAAAAATCCCCGCTTTCCATATTTGGGAACTTTAGATTTCCAGTCACACTAAGATTTCCTTGGATTAGTGTGGGGGGAAGTAGGGGGAGTGAACTTTCACTCACATATGCTCTTTCACATACATGCACAGATTCTCTCACATATGATTTCTCACATACACACACAGATGCTCTCACATGCTCTTTCACAGACAGATGCTCACACAGATGTTCTCACACTCTCTCATACAAGCACACAGATGCTCTCAGACATGATTTCACAGATAAATGTTCACACACATAGGCTCTCATACATGCTCTCTCACACACTCTTTTTTCACACACGCACGCACATGCTTTCTCCCATCCACACCCGTGCATATGCTGTCTCACAAATACAGACTCCTTCTTCCTCACTCACATGTGCTCTTTCTCCCTTTTACTTTTTGGCTGTCAGCACATGCTGACTTCTTTTTACTTTGATTGTTGACTGGACCGCCTCCTCTTTTTCAGCCACCAGCAGGATGGGTTCCTCTGGGCCGCCTCCTCTTTTTTGGCTGCCAGTGGGATAGGCTCCGCTGGGGGCCGCTGCACCTTCTTTCCTTTTCGTCCGCTGGCGGGATAGGTTGCGCAGATGACCCACTGTCCCTCTTCTTTTCAGCCGCCAGTGGGATGGGTTCTGCCAGCAGTCCACTGGGCCTCCTCTTCTTTTTCAGCCACCACTGGGTTTCTTCTTCTTTTTTGGCTGGCGGCAGCCCGCTAAACCTCCTCTTTTTTGGCCACCTACAGGATGGGCTCTGTTGGAGGCTCGTGGGACCATCTCCATACTTTGGCCTCCAGCAGGGGGTGGGAACCCTGCCAACTGTAACTAAATAATGTAAAGGTGAGGTGGATGCAGCACATTTTTTTTTTGGGGGGGGGGGGGGGATTTTGTTTTTGCCACCTCAAAATTTTGCCACCTGAGGTGGCCCCTCATCTTGCCTCATTGTAGAACCAACCCTGCATGTAATTGCTACCCTGCAGAATCCCAAGATCATCTTCAAACGCTGATTTACATGCAAAACTCCTTTTGATAATCACCTGTTATATGTGGAATCAGTCTGAGGCTGATTCCACATATTTCTGAAGTATCATGTTTCACCTTTTCCCTGTTCGCACTGGGACACTGCCACCCCTTCATGAGTAGCCCAAAACCAAAGTATCTCATAAAGCTTTTAATAAGTTAAATACAAGACTTTAAATAAAAACATTAAAACTTATGAATCTCCCTTCATTGTATGTGCTCTGCTGGGAATGTGCCAATAGCAATTTGATTACTAGTACATAGGGACTCTGCCCCTTTAAGTGCATCATACATATTTTTATCGGAAACAAAAGAAAAAGCATAATGACTCTCCGATCTTTGCTTGTTTGTTTGAGCATCCGTCCCCTGGGATCTCTATTCAGACAGTATATCTTGTTAACACCTGCTCTTGTGCTGACCCAGTTTCTCACTTGTCTCTAACCATCGCTGCCTTTAATCTCCCCAGGGAATCCCCACCACGGTAAGATGTGCTAAGGGGCAGCAGGAACAGAGAAATTAATGTTACTGCAGCTCCTAAGAGGATGTGTTCCTCTTCACTCTCGAAGTACACAGAAGTGGGGAACCAGAGTGCACTCACTCTTTCTGGTTTTGTCCATTTCTGCCTAAGCCAGAAACGTCCCATGCCACAGATTGCTAAAAAGCATTTAGTATGTTCACTGGATCAACCAGGGCTGTGGCTGCAGTGGAAGTAGTGCTCACACTCCCCGGAGGCGATGGTGTCCTAGTCATCATGCAACAGTGGCACCTAGTGGCTAGATTTAGGGCCCATGATTGTAGGGTTCTGGAAGTAGCCTTGGAGTTTGATACCCCAGCTGAGAAACATCGCTGCAGTGAGCTGACGTTAAGTTGGGAGGGGGTATAAAACAGGGGAAAATTTCCCCAGGTAGTTGAAGATGAAGGTTCATAGTGCGAGACCCCAGCCTGGTTACAATTGAACTGGAAGTAGAAAAAATAGGAAACAAGAGAAAAAAAGCACTTTAGATAACTTAAAAAAAAGCTGGGATGCAAAATGTTCTATTCTATTCTACTTATTTTCTGGACTTCATTAAACTCTCAGCTCTTTAGTCCAATCACAATTTACTCACGGGCCGATACAGTAAAAACCGCGGGAGAGCCGGCGCTCCGAGGTGAGCGCCCGCTCAGACCATTCTCCTGGGTGCGCGATCGAGTATTTAAATGAGGGCCCGCAGTAAAAGGAGGCGCTAGGGACACTAGCGCGTCCCTAGCGCCTCCTTTTTGACAGAAGTGGCGGCTGTCAACGGGTTTGACAGCCGACGTTCAATTTTACCGGCATCGGTTCTTGAACCCGCTGAAGCCACGGGTTCAGAACATGGACACCGGCAAAACTGAACGTCCATCTTTCAACCCACAGGCCGTGATAAGATTTAAAAAAAAAAAAAAAAAATTATTTTTTTTTTAATTTTGGGGCCTCCGACTTAATATCGCTATGATATTAAGTCGGAGGGTATACAAAAAAAAAGTTTTTTCTGCTTTTCTGTACACTTTCCCTGTGCCGGCCGAAATTAAATTTCTGTCTTTGGGTTCGCTGCATATTTTACTTTCTGTATCGTGCAGGAATAACTAATAGGCCCATCAACATGCATTTGCATGTTGCGGGTGCTATTATTTTCGGGGGGGTTAGCCGTGCGTTTTTGACGCACTATTACCCTTTACTGTATAAGGGGTAAAAATAGCGCGTCGAAAACGCGCGGCTAAAGGTGCGCTCGGCCAAGCACACCATACTGAATTGGCCTGTCAGTTAGTTGATACTTTGAGGGATTTTCCTTGTGTAGTTTGTAAAAGCCACAGAATTCTCAGTTAAAAATGCTTACAATAAAACATTCAGTGTTATTCCACATATTATTAAAAAAGTAACTCATATCCCTTATGCCAGGACCACATTTTTCTCAAAACCACATCTAGGTGCCACACCTACGTGGCTACCAGATGGGTTTCAAGTCACAGGAACAGATCTTCGTATTTTGGGATTTGAAGTTTGGATTTCCCTAAGAGACACTAAAAAAGGCTGCCTCATTTAGCAGTGATGCCCAAGGAATATAATCTGAGTCTAAGAGGTTTCAAACAGTTCACTTCAAAGGCCAGGACAGCTAGGTGGTTTCAGACACTGTGTGTCAATCCTCTTGTTTTAGGGTTCTTGCTTACGAACCTTCCTCCACTGCTTGGGTTCCCTATCCCCTCCTCTTCATTTGAACATTCACTTTGTTGATGGTGCAGTGACTGGAATGGTAACAGAGCGGGATCTGCTTGCAGGAGCGGTAGAATACTGCTAGCAGGCAGTAATGCAGTGTGTATCAATGTTGCCTCTAATTTAGGGGCGGCCAACTTTTGTCCTCAAGAGCCACAAACAGGCCTGGTTTTCAGGATATCCATGCATGAGATAAATATGCATACAGATGAGGCCGTATAAGCAAATCTATCTCATGCATGGATATCCTGAAAACCAGACCTGTGAGTGGCTCTTTAGAACCAGAATTTTTGAAAGGCTACATGCACAAAAACTTTCTTTTGTGCAACTTTTTATAAGCGGGGTTCAAATTTGTGCACTGCAAGCCAGAATAATGCAAATAATATTGGGATTTCTTGTGTGCGCTATGTTTTGCCATATGCACAGGGTTAACGACTTGTGTGCATATGCACACAGTTTAGAAGGCACAGTGCAGTATACCTCCTTCTCTCTGTACAACAGGAATCAGACTCCTTCCAGGCAGGAATCAGCACAAGAGAGACTTCTTTTCCCATTGGTCTAAGCAATTGGAGCTATCCAAAGTGCATTTTCTTTCAGCTGGTAATCCGCACAGTTTCCTCCTCTTCCAGGTCAATCACAACCTCTTTCAGACCCACCTCTGCCATTAAATGGGGAGAGCGGACACCCTACGCCAAACAGTCCAGCAGTGGCGGCCTCCAGCTGAAGGACATGGCCTATGGCTCCCTTCTAAGTGCATTCTTAGAGACCAAAAGATGCAGCTATGCAATGAGGGCAGGGGGCACCCTGCCTTTCTGATCTGTAAGCAGTGCTTCCAGTGCCAAACCAAGGACCCAGAATCAGGCCTGGAACCTAAATCTGAGCCCTCTGTATGGCACCATTGTAGCCTGGGCATCATGTCAAGGCAAAAAAATTAGTTGTGCACAATCATTTATTAGTATAACAGCACAAAATGAAGTAAGTGAAGTAGTACATGGCTCCTTTAAAAGTTTTAAAAGGGAGAGCTAGCACCGCAGACTGTCCTGTGCTAAGGTACCAGAAGTAATGAGGCCGCTCTGCAGCCGGTGGGTAAAGCAGTGCTTAATGGGTTTGTTTGGATTCCTGTTGTGGGAGCACTCGCCGCTTTACTGGTTTCCATAATTTACCCTGCTGCCTCCTGCAAAGTCTCAGGCCTGGAACAAGGGAATAGCTGGGTTAAAAATAAACAAGAAAAAGCACTCCTGAGACAATACTGCCTCCGCAAGCTGCATTGTCCTGGTTTGATATTTGTCACTGCTTGAAGTGGAAAACAAACTGCAGGCGGCTTTCTCACACTGGGTCATTCATAACTGCTGGAGATAATCCTTACAGGATCTCAACGCTCTGGTCAGTTAATATTTCCCGTACGCACAGCTATCTCTGGGAGGAAGAGGCTACACTATCATTATTGTCACTACAGATGAAAGTACATGCAGGGTGAAGTGACCTGCCCAAGGTCAGACAGAGTCCACAGCCGAACCAGGATTAGATCTAAAGGACAGGCAGCTGAAATGACCTGCCCAGGGCCATATAGAGAATCCATGGAGAAGGAGAATCCCTCCACCTAGCTTTTTCCTATACTTCCAAATCCGTTTCCTGTAGATAAAGCCTCCCGCTCGCCTCACCTCACCGCTGATGCCTTTATTCTAGTTTGGTTGTTTCCTGGCACATCAGCTCGTGCTTGGAAATAAAATGCATTGATTAGTTATAGTAGCATTCCAAAGAAAATTAAAATCCATCTTTAAAAACAAATTTCCACATTGAATGTTCAACATTCATGACAGAGATACGGTTCACTAGTTGTGCTAAAGTACAATTAGTGCACCCGGCATGGACTATGGATCAGCACTTTGGATGTACCTCACCGCTGGGTCAATTTTCAAACACCCACCGAGAGGCAAGATAACCAAGTCATTTTATTCCCAATATCTTGAGCCAAGTTATAGCCAAACTGGGATTGAAAAATACCCAAAATGTGTCCAGCTAGATTTAGGAGAGTTATTTTTGCAATTGGGGTTGTATGGCTAAATGTAGCCAGTTTAGTTCTAAAAATGTGCACTAGCTGACTAAATGGTAAACCTGCTTCAGGAATGCCTCTGGTTCTGCCCCCTTTTTGCTTGCTAAATCTGTGTGCCTTGCAATTTTGTGGGGTGGTGGGGAGGGGCTTTTTTTACGGTCAGATTTATCCAGATAACTTCATGACTGGGGATAAGGCGATGCACAAAAGCCTAGGCCTCTTAAGCTTGGGAAGGACATGACAGGAGGCAGATATGACAGTGGTGGAGAAAGTCAACAGGGAACCATTACACCCCACATTCTGTAATACACGGCACGGGGCACCCAATGAAATTATCAGGTGGCAAGTTTAAAAGCATCCAAAAGGAAATAGTTTTTCACACAACATACAGAACTCATTGCTACAGCCCTTGTAGAGCTATAGCAATTGAATAAACTGGGTTTATTCAATTGCTAACGGTCAGAGATGGCACCTGGGGTCAAGGGCAGCTCTGAACCATGACTACAGCAAACTGAAAGGATGGGATGGACTACTCTGTGCAGGTCTTGTTTCTCAAAATGGGCCAATGTTGGAGACTGGATGCTGGGCTAGATGGATCTATGGCCTGACCCAATATGGGAATTCTTATATACAAAGCCTATAACTGGATAAGAATCACAGGTAGAATGGACAGAATTTAACATTCATAACTGGTGTGTGGCTCAACTTCTTGTCCCTTCTTCTCCCACCTAATACCAAGAAAACAGCATCACCTTAAAGTGTCAGCATTTCAGCCAAGACTGAATGCATTTCAGCCTGGCACTTTGTGGCTCATTACCTCCTCTGCTGGCAATCTGGCATAAGGCAAGCAATG
Source organism: Rhinatrema bivittatum (assembly GCF_901001135.1). Classification (NCBI taxonomy): domain Eukaryota; kingdom Metazoa; phylum Chordata; class Amphibia; order Gymnophiona; family Rhinatrematidae; genus Rhinatrema; species Rhinatrema bivittatum. The sequence continues at coordinate 96,224,504 of NC_042622.1, read as the reverse complement.
ATCTGGAAAGGAATACAAGTGAGGTAATCAAATTTGCAGACGATACAAAATTATTCAGAGTAGTTAAATCACAAGCAGAGTGTGATACATTACAGGAGGACCTTGCAAGACTGGAAGATTGGGCATCCAAATGGCAGATGAAATTTAATGTGGACAAGTGCAAGGCGTTGCATATACGGAAAAATAACCCTTGCTGTAGTTACACAATGTCAGGTTCCATATTAGGAGCTACCACCCAGGAAAAAGATCTAGGCATCATAGTGGATAATACTTTAAAATCGTTGGCTCAGTGTGCTGCAGCAGTCAAAAAAGCAAACAGAATGTTAGGAATTATTAGGAAGGAATGGTTAATAAAACGGAAAATGTCATAATGCCTCTATATCGCTCCATGGTGAGACCGCACCTTGAATTCTCTGTACAATTCTGGTCGCCGCATCTCAAAAAAGATACAGTTGCACTGGAGAAGGTACAGAGAAGGGCGACCAAAATGATAAAGGGGATAGAACAGCTCCCCTATGAGGAAAAGCTAAAGATGTTAGGGCTGTTCAGCTTGGAGAAGACGGTTGAGGGGGGATATGATAAAGGTCTTTAAGAAACATGAGAGGTCTTGAACGAGTAGATGTGAATCGGTTATTTACACTTTTGGATAATAGGACTAGGGGGAATTCCATGAAGTTAGCAAGTAGCACATTTAAGATTAAGCGGAGAAAATTATTTTCACTCAATGCACATTTAAGCTCTGGAATTTGTTGCCAGAGGATGTGGTTAGTGCAGTTAGTGTAGCTGGGTTCAAAAAAGGTTTGGATAAGTTCTTGGAAGAGAAGTCCATTAACTGCTATTACTCAAGTTTACTTAGGGAATAGCCACTGCTATTAATTGCATCAGTAGCATGGGATCTTCTTGGTGTTTGGGTAATTGACAGGTTCTTGTGACTTGGTTTGGCCTCTGTTGGAAACAGGATGCTGGGCTTGATGGACCCTTGGTCTGACCCAGCATGGCAATTTATGTTCTTATGTAGACACAGGAGGCAGTATACAGCCTATTCAATTTCACTACCTGAAACTCAAACAATGGAACCAGTGAACAGCCCAGGTTTCCTACATAGAAGCTAAAAGCTTCTAACTTTATAGTAAGATCCCAAGATAAATAACTTGGTTACAAATAGAGATGCTCAATTGTGACCCAAATTTATTTGCCCTTTCTATGAAAGATCATGTCCTATTCACAGATTGAGATGTGCAGGACCATACTGCAATCCTGTGGCCCCAGTGTTCAATCCAGCTTGGGGAAGTCAAAGTATGTATTTCTATTTTGGAATTTCCATTTAGATCCTCCTTAGCTATATGGTTCCTTCCCTCAAGAGCTTACAGTCTAGGTTTCACATTAGGAAGTTTAAGTGACTTGAGCACACAGAGTGTGGTGTATTCACAGCTCTGTCTTCTAATCACTTGGCTACGCAGATGTCATAAACATCCAGCGCACATTCCAAAGAGCAGTGAGCCAGGCAGCATGTGTCTTTATTCAGCTCAGGAATGGATTTCAGCTGGCCAGAACACCTTTCCCTTTGCTCCTTGTGACCCTCCCTCCCTTCTAAAAGGAGATGCAATGCATTCTCTGTTAGTGAAGCCACTGTATAGCGCAGAGTTCTAATAGCCAGACTGGTCCTGACTTCTTTGCAGCTTGTGATATATTTTTCTGCTGCTCCAATCAAAAGTATTGTAACTCCATTAGAAAAAAAAATTAATAGAAGTATTTCGCAGTCCCTGCATTATGTGCCTTGATTCAGGGGAACCTGCATACTATGATCAGCTGCAGGGAAAGTGCCTGGATCACATCAGCAGTGGGAATCTTTTCTTTTTTTTTTTTTTAAGCTGAGACTGAACTCACATCTGAATCAGTTTTCAGTTAAGCACACTTCTTGTGAAAAGAAAAAAAAAAGATTAAATTAATTATAAACAGGGCCAAAAAAGAAATTTATAAAATTCTTTTGTTTAATCAAGCCTTTCCAGACCCCAACTGAATCTCAATTCAACAACAACCATAGTCAGACATTCCTAGAACATTGTAAAATAATTGCTCTCTCTGTTAAATTCCTTTAGCCTTTCCTTCTTCACCCAGTTTTGAACATCCTTGTTTTATTGTAACTTCATAGTTTCTCTTCACCAGTTACTGTTTTATTTTATTTTCATTTTACACCCCCTGTTAAATGTAAACCAGAATGATGTGATTCCTATCTTGAATGCTGGTATAGAAAAACACTAAATAAATAAATTAAATAAATAAATAAAATAAATAAATAAATAAAATCTCAACTAATCTAAATAAAATATACTCAGGAATTGATAAGGCTGGTATTTAGACAAATTCTTGAGGTATTCAGCTTTAAAATAAATACATTACAGTTTCTTCAAAGAGCTGTTAAGAATGTAGAATCTGTGAATGCTATAACTATTCAAGAACAAGTTTTCCTTACTTGGAGGTTGGAGCATGTTGAGAACGGTCATAGGAATTCAAGCTTCCGTATTACAAATGTTCCTAAAATTGTAGGAGAACTTCCTCAAAATGAACCCACACACAACTGCTATAAACTGCCCACTCAATATGCATTTAAGGCACTTAAAACTAACAGTTATGAAAGAGTAGCTCACAATAATCAATTAAAGCAAAACTTTACATTTTTATTTTGCCAAACAATGGTTTTATGTTTAACAAATCAACAACATACATATCCCTTTATTCAGCCCTCACTTTGCTTCACCTGGCTTATTGTCACACCTACACTAGCCTTATAACCCCTTCCAAGTACACACAGGACGTAACAGACAAACATAAAACACAAATTATACCCCTCAAAAAAGGAGGGGAAACAACAAAAAAGGAAGACAAAAAGAAAAAAGCCCAAATGAATACACAAAAATCAAACACATATTTAAAAACATATAAAATTTAAAATACATACAAAGTCTTTGTAATCCCAGAGCACCATCATGATCTTAGTTCATGGCAAAAAAGTGTGTTTGATCGCTGTTTCGCTGAAACTTGCTGAAGCAGAGCGTTATATACACTCGGAGTCCCTTCGCCAAGACAGAAAACTGCGTGCTCACCAATGACTATCAATCCAGCAGCAGATACACTTAGACCAATGTCCACACGACAAATTGCAGAAAAACACTCACACTATTGATCCCAGTGAGGAAATCACGCTCATGCCACCGCTGAAAACGGCCAAGGTCATTACCAGACACTCATCAAGGTGGGAAACATTTTATCATCACAAAATGGCGGTGGTACTGTCTTTGCCTCCTCTTCACTGCCCTGACCAGGAGCGGATGGAGTGAATTACTCCTGTTGCTTTAATTGATTATTGTGAGCTACTCTTTCATGACTGTTAGTTTTAGGAGAACTTCCTCAAAAAAACTTTGAGGAAATACCTTCTGGAAGTATTACATCTTTCTCCAGAGACTATACCTGCATTTAAAAAGATGTACTTTTGGCCTTTTAAGTGGAATCCTGGTCACTGAGCTGTTCCTCAACTACCATCAGATTTGGCAGGTTTGACTTCTTTTCTGGAATCTACATTGCTAGTTTCCTTATTTAATGTGTAAGATATGAGCCGTATTATGAGAAATTATTTTGAAAATATGAATGTGGATTTCCTGGGGCAGCTGGTCAGGATTTATCCTGATCAGGCTAGGGCAACACAAGGAAGGAGAAAAGAATTCTTGGCTCTCTGCCCAGACGCTTTGGCTCTTAGAGCCTCCTTTCTATTAAGATATCCTTGGAAATGCCTTGTTAGATTAGGTAGTGATTGCTCTCTATATATTTTGCTCCAGAACAGTTAAGGTTTGGAGATAGGAGGCAGCTAGTGACTTTAGCTATTTCCCCAACAGTTTTAGTTCTTTGTAGAAGGTCTGGGTAAACATGTCATCGCCTTTTCTTCTTTTTTTTTTTCAGCTCTTTTCTTTTTTCCTTTTCCTCTCCCCTTTATCTTATGGTGGGAAGGTCTAAAATCGGGGAGACGATTTGCTATGTGCTTATAATTCATGATTATATTCGATAGTCTCCAAAATATTTCTGTATTAAAGGTTTTCTCTTTGTATTTATTAGGAAACTGATAAAAAAAATTTTTTTTAAATGAATACATTACCATCATCTTTCATTTTTGAAAATGAACTTAGAAGCAAAGTAAAATCCCATTTCTTTCCATGCTTATTTAGGGGCTGCTTTGCCCCTCAGTTTGCAAAGACAGAAAAAGATTCCCTAAACTGGGACAGCCCCAGGGCCCCAGTTAATAGAACTTTTCCCCATAGACACCGAATGGGAGAAAACCTTTGGTAAATAAGTCCCATATTTTCCAGGAGAATGGTGGTTTTTCTTAGCAACCTAGTAGATGACATAGAAATGACGGCAGAAGAAGACCAAACGGCCCATCCAGTCTGCCCAGCAAGCTACGCACTTTATCCATTTTTTTTTTATCTTCCCCCCCCCCCCCCTTTTTTCTCCCTCCCACCCGTCACTATTGGCTTCCAGCACTCTCCGGCCCCAATTCCCTTCCACCCCTCCACCAATGCAGAGAGCAGTGCCGTATCCGCATCCCAGTGAACATCCAGCTCAATCAGGGGTAGCAACCGCCGCAACAAGCGGTCACACCCCTGCCCCATACTCTTACCCACCTCTGTTTTGTTTGTTTGTTTTTTTTTTTTTTGGAGATGGCAGCCCTCCATCCTTCCGCTCCGTGAAGGTGGAACACAAACCACTGGCCACTGGCATCCCGCTCCGTGAATGCCTCTGTGGCTACTGCCGCTCCGTGCAGTGTTTTACCGCCTCCTCTATATTTACGCCCACTAGACTTGATGGATCCACAGTGTTTATCCCACGCCCCTTTGAAGTCTTTCACAGTTTTAGACTTCACCACTTCCTCCGGAAGGGCATTCCAGGCATCCACCACCCTTTCCGTGAAGAAATACTTCCTGACATTGGTTCTTAGTCTTCCTCCCTGGAGCCTCAGCTCGTGACCTCTGGTTCTGCTGATTTTTTTCCGTCGGAAAAGGTTTGTCGTCGTCTTTGGATCATTAAAGTTTTTCAAGTATCTGAAAGTCTGAATCATATCACCCCTGCTCCTCCTTTCCTCCAGGGTGTACATATTTAGATTCTTCAATCTCTCCTCGTATGTCATCCGATGAAGATCCTCCACCTTCTTGGTCGCCCTTCTCTGTACCGCTTCCATCTTGTCTTTGTCTCTTTGTAGATACGGTCTCCAGAACTGAACACAGTACTCCAGGTGAGGCCTCACCAAGGACCTGTACAAGGGAATAATCACTTCCCTTTTCTTACTCGATATTCCTCTCTCTATGCAGCCCAGCATTCTTCTGGCTTTTGCTATCGCCTTGTCGCATTGTTTCGCAGACTTCATATCATTAGACACTATCACCCCAAGGTCCCTCTCCTGCTCCGTGCACATCAGCCTTTCCCCCCCCCCCATCGAATACAGTTCATTCGGATTTCCACTCCCCATATGCATGACTTTGCACTTCTTGGCATTGAATCTCAGCTGCCATATCTTCGACCACTCTTCCAGTTTCCTTAAATCCCGTCTCATTCTCTCCACTCCTTCCGGCGTGTCCACTCTGTTGCAGATCTTAGTGTCATCCGCAAAAAGACAAACCTTACCTTCTATCCCGTCCGCAATGTCGCTCACAAAGATATTGAACAGGACCGGTCCCAAAACCGATCCTTGCGGTACACCACTTAAAACCGCTCTCTCTTCAGAGAAAGTTCCGTTTACCATCATACATTGTCTTCTGTCCGTCAACCAATTTGCAATCCAGGTCACCACCTCGGCACTCACTCCTAAGCTTCTCATTTTATTCACCAGATAAATTCACCAGATAAATAACCATTAGTCTAGTCAGTCATTCTGGTCTACGTTGCTAAGGATATAGATATATCCCAGCTGCCAGCCACAGAAGTTTTATCACTTGCAGGATTTTATAACTCCTTATTAAAGTCAGTTTATGTTGTCTTAAGTCTTTGGTTCAGTGGGTTAGCATGCAAGTTCCTGTGCTTAGTCCAATACCCATCCGCCACACTCTTGTCTTACCAACAAGTCTCTGTAATCTAAACAGCTATTAAATATTCTCCCTTTTGTTTCAAAAATAAAAATCCATATAAACCCCCGAAACATATTGCATAATAGATGCAATGAAAGGAAGCCGAGACCCCTGACGTTTGACCATATCAACTACCTCTTTGATTTCACTGGTTGGGAGTCATGACCTGCTCTATCGAACCTCACCGCTTTCAGCCTTTTGGCTTCCTGCACCAACTAAGCCTCTAATCTGGCATTCATTACACACATAAACAAAACTAAAATCATTTTTATAGTGCATACAGTGCTGTGTAATGTAAACCTCAGCCAGCCAATGGATGGATAAAATAAACTGATCAACAAGAGCAATGCATGTATAACAGGGAATGAACTCTCTCTTCCCAGAGGGAAGTGGGAGGAAAGAGGTAAGATAGGGTAGGATAGGGTCCAGGACAATAGCGAGATATCTCCTGGAAGAGCTACATCTTCAGGCAGGACTTGTAGGTGCAATGAACGGGGATATATACATGAAAGCAGGGGACATATGATCTAAAATAGTGCATCCCCAACAGAGATAATGTATATATCATCTTTTTTTCCACATGATGTAATCACATAAAGGTATCATCACCGGGTGTCAGAAGAGATTTTCCAAGTACAGGGCTTTAGAAACCTTCCCTCAGTGTGGGTTTGAGATATCTTTCCAAATTCCCTTATCAAGATGTTCTCTTTTCTACTGAGCTCCTCTCCAAATTAAACCGAACAGAGATCACAGTAGAGTGAAAAGGGAACACACTGACCAATACGAACTTGGCGGGGGGAAGAAGGAGTTAAGAGGACAGGTCTAACAAATAAATGATGGCACCAAACTGATAAGTAAACCTAATTCGCTTTTTGGGGAGAGCCCAGTGCTCTATCTTAGCCCTCTACAAGCTCTTGGGGCAGATAACCACTATTTGGTCATCTATGTTTAAAAAGTGAGATTAAACTTGGAATCAGAAACACAGAAATCAACATATATCTGATAGGAGAAGAAAATGCATATTAACCTTAGTCTGTGTGTTTTCAGGAATATAATTCCCAGTATGTCTGTCTGGCAAAATTTAATTGACTCTTCTTGTATAATTTTTTTTTAACATATTAACAAACTAGATGGCAGCAGAAAAATAAAACAATTGGTCCATCCAGTTTGCCCAGTACTTTTTGCCTACAGTGTTAAGGATCTATCCCTGCTGCTAGCCATAAAAGCTTGACTGCATGAGGGATATTGCTCCTTATTCAAGTCAGTTTGTGTTTTCTTCCTCACTGGTTCTCTCCACTTCTGTATAAATAAGTATAGAAAATCCCCTAATTTATCCAACCCACAGCCCCTGCTTCCACCCCCCCACCCCCAATCCTCCCATCTTATCACCAGCCTTTGGTATAATTTTAAGCAAATATTCTGATCTCTATAGAATTCATGGGACTAGATATATAGAATTCAGTACAAAAGTGATATGTTATATATATATAGATATTCTATTGTGGTAAATTATGTACCTAGGGTTAAAAAAAAAACCAAAAAACAGCAACCCAAAAAAAGCTCCATCCCCCGTTTCTAAATTACAGCCTTTAAGTGCTTCTGGTTTATTAGCATCATGTTAATTAGCACTGGAGCACCAGCTCATGTATTAGCTCAGGCTCTCTTTTAATATGAAGGCAATCAAGGAGGCGAAGGGTCTCTGCAACTCCTCAGATTATCATCTCCCTTCCTAGGTATTTTTAGCTTTTCCCTGAGACAATCAGGCTAATGAATTTATAATTACCTCCTGAGAAATCTTTCACAAGCAACTTGGCCCAGTCCATTTCCAAGGCAACTGATTGTAACAACGCAGGCTGCAAGAAACCCCTCAGGCATTCACGACATGCTGATCAAAACTCAGAATGCTCTCTGGGATTAAGCCTCATCCACTTTTATTTTTGATGGGGGCAGGAAAGGATTTACTTTACCTCTCTCTCATCCTGCTCGCATTCTCCCAAGATTTTTTAATTCGGCTTTATTTAAAGCATTGAAGGTTGTTTTCCTGTTTTGGTGGTGGGAATTGGAGAGGGTGTTGATGCTTTCAGGTGGACAAATAAAGTATTTGTGCAACTGAAACACAATCATTCAAGGAATTCTCTGTACTCTTGGCAGATATAAGAACATAAAAACATAAGATTGCCATATTGGGTCTGACCAAAGGTCCATTAAGCCCAGTATGCTGTTTCCAACAATGGCCAATCCAGGTCTCAAGTAGCTGGCAAGATCCCAAAGAGTAGATAGATCACATGCTGCTTATTTCAGGGAAAAACAACCAATTCATGATTACTCATTCCACTCCACTCATTATTTTAGACCTCTCTCATATCTCCCCTCACCCATCTTTTCTCAAAGCTGAAGAGCCCTAACTTCTTTAGCCTCTCCTCCTAGGGAACTGTTCCATCCGCTCCATCCCCTTTTATCATTTTGGGCACCTTTCTCTGTACCTTTTCCAATTCTGCTATATCCTTTTTGAGATGTAGTGACCAGAATTGCACACAATATTCAATTTGAGGTGGCATCATGGAATCATATAGAGGCATTATGATATTCTCTGTTTTATTCTCCATTCATTTCCTAATAATTCCTAGCATTATATTTGCTTTCATGACTGCTGCTACTGCACACTGAGCTTTCAACGTGATATCAGTGATGATGTCTAGATCCTTTTGCCGAGTGGTAACTCCTAATGTGGAATCTTGCATTGCTTAGATATAATTTGGGTTACTCTTCCTTAAATGCATTACCATTTGGATGACCAGTCTCCCAGTTTTGCAAGGTCCTTTTGCAACTTCTCACAATCCTCTTGTGATTTAACAACATTGAACATTGGCAAATGTGATCACCTCACTCATTGTTTTCCAGGTCATTTATAAATAAGTTTAAAAACAATAGTCCCAGAACAGATCCCCGGGGCACTCCAATATTCACCTTTCTCCACTGAGAAAATGTTCGATCTTTTAACCAGTTCCTAATCCACAATAGGACATTGGCCCCATCCAATGACTTTTTAATTTCCTAAGAAGTCTCTCATGAGGGACTCTGTCAAATGCTTTCTGAAAATCCAGATACACTAATCAACTGGCTCACCCTTATCCACATGTTAATTTATACCCTCAAAAATCGGAGCAGATTGATGAGGCAAGACTTGCCTTGGCTAAATCCATGTTGGCTTTGTCCCACTAAACTATGTTCAGTAATATTATTCTTTATGATAATTTCTACCATTTTGTTTGGCCTAGATGTCACCTTTAAATATCACTTCTGGCATGGGTATCTGCCTTATATCTTCCTCAGTGAAGACCGAAGCAAAGAATTCATTTAGACCATATACTATGGACTACGTGCCCCTTTTACCCCTTGAAAATCTAATGGTCCAACTGACTCCCTTGCATGTTTTTTTTTACTTCAAATCTACCTGAAAAAGGTTTATTATGAGTTTTTGCTTCCATGGCAAGCTTCTTTTCAAATTCTCTCTTTGCTTTCCCCATCAGTGTTTTGCATGTAATTTGCCAGTGGTTATGCTATTTGTTTTCGTCATTCGGATCCCTTTTCCATTTCTTGAAAGATATTCTTTTAGTTATTATAGCCTCTCTCACCTCACCTTTTAATCAGGGCAGTATCATTTATTTATTTATTTATTTGTTGAGTTTTATATACCGTCATTCGGTAGAGCCATCATAACGGTTTACAAAACCTTCCTTCCACCTTTTCTAATGCATGGAATACATCTAGTCTGGGCTTCCAGCTGCTTCTTTCATTTATTTCCTAACCATTTTCCTCCTTTTATCATAGTCACCCTTTTGAAAGTTAAATGTCACAGTAGATTTCTTTTGTCTCCTTCCTCCAGTTATTAAGTTGATTTTGATCATGTTATGATCACTATTGCCAAGTGGCTCGACCACTGTTAACTCTCGCACCAAATCCTGTGTTCCATTAAGGATTAGGTCTAAAATAGTTTCCTCTTTTTTTGGTTCTTGTACCAGCTGCTCCATGAGTCTCTTATTTCAGCTAGGAACTTAACCTCTTTAGCATGTCCTGATGCGACATTCACCCAGTCAATACTGAGGTAATTGAAAATCACCCATTATTACTGTGCTGCTGATTTTGTTAGCTTTCCTAATTTCTCTTAGCATTTGTTTGTTCATACTGGCCAGAGGGATGGTAATGCAACTCCACTGCTATTTTATTCCCCTTTTCAGCTGGAATTTCTATCCATAAAAGAATCAATATTGCATTTTGGTTCTTGGAGAACTTTTATACTGTTTGACCTAATGCCCTCTTTAATTAATATATATATAGTGCCTCCAACGTTCCCTCTAAGGATTGGGTTGCTGTGTGTATTACTTTGTTTGATGCAAAAATTCAATCAATTTTATGCTCAGAGCAACCCATTCCTTACAGGGAACATTGGCGTAGCATGCACACAAACTTTCTCACATACATACATGCACTAAACACACTTGAATATTCACTTTCATACTCTTTCACATGCATTCATGCTCATTCTCACAAACACACACACACACATACACACACACACACATCTCATTCCTCTTAAGAACATAAGAAATTGCCATACTGGGTCAGACCAAGGGTCCATCAAGCCCAGCATCCTGTTTCCAACAGTAGCCAATCCAGGCCACAAGAACCTGGCAATTACATAAACACTAAGTAGATCCCATGCTACTGATGCCAGTAATAGCAGAGGCCATTCCCTAAGTCAACTTGATTAATAGCAGTTAATGGACTTCTCCTCCAAGAACTTATCCAAACCTTTTTTAAACCCAGCTACACTAACTGCACTAACCACATCCTTTGGCAACAATTCCGGAGCTTAATTGTGGGTTGAGTGAAAAATAATTTTCTCCGATTAATTTTAAATGTGCTACTTGCTAACTTCATGGAGTGCCACCTAGTCCTTCTATTATCCGCAGTGTTGTCCATAGGAATGTTATTCCCATGGGAATCCCATGGGATGGGATGGGATGGCACACATTTGTATTTCCCATGGTAGTCGATACTTGATATTGTAAAATAAATTTAGGCTGAAATTTGCAGTTGCGTAAGTGCAACAAAATAGAATTCATTCATCATCTATGTAACTGCATGGTGCTATGAGAAGGATTTCGAGTCTAAAGAATAATTCAGGTTTTCCTAGATTTTTTAAAGGCTCTGTCTTGGTTTTCTCAATTTAACGAGCGGTAACACTGCCAGACTGGCACCTTGCGCATGCGCGCAGCTAGTCAGCCATTGTTGCTGTGTTGTTGATTGTCATCTTTGGCGTTTTGTAAATACAAAGCTAGTTTTAATCTGGTGTAATCTGTTTCGTTGCTGAATTTCATTCTGAATTGCTAATTTCAAATAATTTGTGAAGGCAGGAAGGTAGTCACTTGAAGTCACGGTGTTACTGAGTACAGGCTGTGTAAGCCTAGCACCCCAAAATGGCCGACCAAAAATATGAGTTCCAGGATCTAACTAAAACTGTGGTTGCAAAGATGTTGAGTGATGGAGAATGCCACTTGATTGATGTTCCAAAAGAACATGTAAAGTCTTCAACAGCTGATGTTAAAGCAGTTAAAATATCTGAAGGTATTTTAGCACCATTTCTTTGCTGTGCAAAGTGCAAAACGCTGTACAGTTGGTATAAGTTGATTAATGGAAAATGGATTAATCAACGTGGTTATGGAGTTGCAATACAGCATAGCATGAAATGTGGTTCTGGTAGTTCAAGTTCTACGAACATCAAAAGATTTTTTGAAGCCAAGCAGCCGGAAGTATCAAAACCACCACCAACATTGGCAAATGCGTGGCAAAAAACAGTTGTTGAACTAATTACATCACATCCAACAGTATCCATTTCGGCTGGATGTGACGTTATATGTGATGCTGCTAACATCTACTCACGCTGCAAACAAGGTATATAATTACACTATATCACGGCAAACAGTGACTCGTGCTATTTTGGAGCAAGGAAAATTGGCAAAACTGCAGTTTCAGAAATTGTTTCAAAATATGGCACAAGATCCAGAATGTGCAATTTCAGGAATAGTTGACTTTTGGTCTGCAAGACAAACATATCTGTTGCCATATGGAGGAATTATTGCATGTGGACTAGATCAGAGTTGGGAATGGATTACTTTTCCTCTGTCTATTATCAATATTGATAATAATGAATCTCATACTGCACAATTTACGCACAGTTTTTTTGTACGTGAATTTCTTGTCGAATCTACCACATTCTCCAGTCCATTGTTTGTGTGTACTGATAATGCAGCAACCATGAAGGCAGCATTTGATGGACGGTTTGATACCGATACAGAAATTCACCGATCTGGTTGTACTGAGCACAGGTTATCAACATGCATTACTGATAGCTTCAGCAGAGGCGTGATTTTTGAATTGGATCATTTCATGGATCAACTTTCATTTATTGAAACATATTACAATACACGTCAGGCAAAGGCATCACAGCTGCCATTTTCCATACCAACAAAATCTACAACACGTGAATGGCGATCATATTACCGACGTTTCAATGCCCATTAAAAAAATTACTCGCATTAAATTACATTCCGAATATTGCTCAGATTAAAGGAATGCTGTATATACATGAGAAATTCAAAACTTTTTTTGACAAACTAGAAATTGATGGTGCTACATCTCATTTAATATTGCTGTTATATTTCGTCCTAGACTATCAGTTGTACAAAGTTATTGTTGATATTGACGAAGAAACTTCCAGCAGCATGGTGAAGAAATATTGTCAGAACTTTCGCAATATTATTGAAGAATAACTTTGGCCATATTGCGGCAGTTCTCTGGCAGTTACTGCGGCATTCCTTACTGGAGTTGACATTACAGCCAAAATAGAAGACATGGTCAAGTCAGTTGTTGTTACTCAGAAGAAAAGGAATGTGGACACCAATAAATGGGCCAATGACTGGGTCGCTTTTTCTAAGTCTGTTGTTCCAACTGTTATTTCATTCATCAAGGATTTAAATCTTTCTTCTGAATCATCTGTTGTGTGTGAAGTAGCAGGAATTGTAGAACAAAAGCCGAAAAGTGATTTTGACTTACTTTTTGATCCTCCGCCAAACAAAGCACTTAAGTTTGATGGCGCCAGGAGGAACAAATACCTTGAGGATGAACTCATCATGTTTGAAAAATTACGGCAACCAACTTCACAACCATTAAATTATTGGAAAAATGAACATAGGTTTCCACTGCTAAAAGCAAGTGCGAAAATTGTTTTGGCCATACCAGTGTCATCGTCAGCAGTAGAGCGCTTATTTAGTGAGACTGGATTGTTGTTGAGTAAGTTATGAAAACGGATGTCACCAGCTGTCGTTATAAACTCTGTGTATATCAGATTTGCATGTAAGATGAAAATTGTGGAAATGGTTCAGGGATTACCTGGATTAAACTGAATTATTAGAAACAGTCAATGAGCAGGAAATTGATAGTGTGCTGAATGAGCAGAGTGACTCAGAAATAGAATGAGAGTGTCAGAATGATACTGAATTGTCATACTTAGATTATACTTTTGAGTGTTAAAGTTAATAAAGTTAATAAATTTTGTCGTTTTGCATGTCTCTTTGTACATGTAGTCCTATTTAGTAGACACTAAACGTAAACTTTCATAAATTTAATAATTTTATTTGAACTGTATTCCATATTAATATTGTAATGGGAATCCCATGGGATGGGATGGGATGGGACAGAAAAATATGTCCCATGGACAAGCCTGATTATCCGAAAGTGTAAATAACCGATTTACATCTACTCGTTCAAGACCTCTCATGATTTTAAAGACTCAGCCATCAGCCATCACTTCTCCAAGCTGAATACCCCTAACCTCTTCAGCCTTTCCTCTTATTCACTCTCCAGGCTCTCATGCACACTCATTCATTTCTTTTCTTCCACACACAAATTCATCTCAGTAATTGCAAACCCTTCACTGCTAAACACTTTGAGAAATAACAGAAACCCCTCAGGACTCAAACAGTAGCAGCCTTATATATGACATACCAGCAATGCAATTATTATACCATGCCCTAGAACACTAATACACCACCTATGGGGTTAACAGAACAAAGCCCTACAGAAAAACTACATGCCAGCAGAAATACTGCACCCCAGTTACACATGCTGAAAACAGACAGACCCTTACCTAATACAGAATAAGGGACTACAAATTAGAAACAGAAACATGCATACAAAAAAAAAAAAATGGAAAGCCCAAGAAACCATACTCTGAACAGTGGAATACTGAAGAATGAACAATACACAAATATGTAATGCATATTCCCAAAGACAGCATATGCCATCACTAAAAATTCAAAATACTTTTTTTCCCTTTGCTGTTTGATCTTACATTTCTAATCAGTTGGTTCCAGGCTTTTTTTTCCCATGTTTTCTCAGTTTTTTCTCAATTCCTTTAACTGAGTCTCTTTTTTTCCTGTTTCTTCACTTTCCACCTGTCTTCTTCCCTTCCTCCTTCAAACACACATTCAAGCTCTCACTCCCTCTTGCTGTCTCCCACATACACACATTCAAGCTCTCACTCCCACATGCTGTCTCCCACATACAAACACACATTCAAGCTCTCACTCCCACATGCTGTCTCCCACATACAAACACACATTCAAGCTCTCACTCCCACATGCTGTCTCACACACACACAGCTCTCACTCCCACATGCTGTCTGTTTCTCTTACACATCCACTCTACAGCAGTGGCATACGGTGACATTTATAGCAGGGAATTCAGTCTCTCCTCCCACCTGTGCTGCGCTCACCCGCCCTCCCTTCCCACTCTACAGCAGACTCGCTTCCTCAACACCCTCACCTCTAGAAACAAAAGACACATGGAACCCATATGGCATTAGGCCTCTTGTAACATGTAATGGGTGTGGGCCTGTAAACCTCCCATACCAAAAACAGAACTAATTGCCAGCATTCATACTTAATACTAGCAATGAAAAGGTAACATTACAAATATTATATCAAGCTCCAAAACACCAATATACCTCCTATTTAGGGAACAAAACAAGCCAAGCTGCCTATTTGTATTTATTTATATTTTTATATTCTGCTTGTTGGCACTTCAAAGCGGATTATGTTCAAGTACTAGAGGTATTTCCCTCTTACAATCTAAGTTTGTACCTGAGGCAATGGAGGGTAAAGTGATTTGCCCAAGGTCACAAGGAACCACAGTTGGACTTGAACCCTGGTCTCCCCAGATTGCAGCCTGCTGTTCTAACCACTAGATTACATGTCCCTAAACATATTATACAAAAGCATTTAAAAACTACACAAGTCCCTTCTTCAGATGTCAGATCAGAGACATTTGCATCTAAAGACGAGTCCTATATTGTCTTGATAACTCATGTACAGTATTTTTGGATAATACTTACATAGCTCCAATAAAAGCTATCACAGCCTGCCAAGAATACAGTTATCCCAAGAGACAAATCTGCTATATCAATTCAACACTAATTTCTAGGACTCGAACAGCAACAACCCTACCCAGGAGAGAGCAGCATTGCAAATATTTCATCAGGCCCTAACAAGACAAATATGCCTCCTATTGAAAACAGAACAAGATGGACTGCTATAGTCCCCTACAGAGAAACTATTCACTACCAGAATCCCTCACCTTGATCTGACATATAGAACACAGACAGACCCTTATGAAAAGGAAAAATAAGAGACCAACAAACAAATTAAAGAAATATAAATCATCATAAAAGGAAAATCATACTAATAAAAAGAATAAAAACTGATGAAACAAAACATCCAATATCTAAAACCTCTTAAAAATGTTTATAAAATGTCCCCAAATACCAATATAATATTTCAAATCAGCAAATGTATCAAACATCATCCAATAATGAAACTAATAAGGATTTTAAAAACTTCCTGCTCTTCAGATCTGGGATGTTTTGATTTCCAGCTATTCTGACATTGTTGTGAATTGGGAAGGGGAAGCTGTACAAACTTTATCCTCTCTCTGATACACACACACAAGCAGTCACTTACCCAAAAATACACACAGGCAATTATCCATCCACACCCACACACTGGTAGTCACACATACACACACATCCCTCGACAAGCTTTCACCTACCCACTTCCCAAGGTTATCGAACACATTCTGTCACATACACAGGATCTCACCCACACAAACACCCATAGCCAGGTTCTCACTCTTCCCCCTAAAGCCACCCATACCCAGGCAACCACACAAACACCCCACACACACAGGATCTCGCCCAGCGAAACACACACACCACACAGGTTCTTAACCCAGACATACACACAGCCTCACACACACACAGGACGGGTGGCAGGAGTTGCACTTAGCTGAATATCAACTCCTGTTGCCGCGGGGCCAATCTTGCAGTAAGAGCTGCGAGATTGCCCCGAAGTAGCAGAAGTTGACATTTGGATAAATACAACTCTTGCTGCCTGGGATGGGGTGTAGGGAGTGTGATGTCACTCATATGCAGGAGTTGGGTATATCCCTGTCCGATTCGATCCCTGCACGGGGGGGGGGCCGAAGGTAAGAGCTGGGCGTGGCTGCACATGCACACAGCTTAGAAGAAACATTGAGTGCCACCTTCACCAATCTGATCCATCCTATCATTTCGATATAATTTATACCCTAGTATCACAGAGTCCCATTGGTGATCCCTTCTTCCACTAGGTCTCTGAGATGCCAATTATCTCTCTCTCTTTATTTAGTGCTATACACTCTAATTCTCCCATCTTATTTTTTTTTTTAGACTTCTAGCATTCGTATACAGACATTTCAAAGTATGTTTTTGTTTGTGTTAACAACCTGCTTATCAGTTGACAGGGTAATTTGGAATCTTTCTGCTCTTTACTTAAAGAGACACCTGGTCTACTTTAGCATATAGTGCAACCTCTCTACTGGATTGCTCTAATTTCCCCGGTCTGTTAGTATCCTTCAAAGCTACATCATTCTGAACCATGCACTCCTGAACCAAGCGACTGTCGGCTTTCCCCTACCATCTAGTTTAAAGGTTAGTACCAGGAGCTGGTTCCACTCTGGTTAAGGTGGTGCTCATCCTTTTGAAAGAGGCACTCCTCTTCCCCAAAATATACATTTTCCATGGCTGAAAAATAAAATCCCAGCTGTAAATAGTGGAGGCTTTATTGCCGATGACAGACAGAGAGAAGACAAGAAAGCTCTCATTGCTCAGAATCAGAGGGAATTGCAGCACTACACAGAACCATTATAGGACTGCACTGCCACACAATTTAAACATGCTTGGAACAGAGAGGGAGAGCAGTGGTGGGATCAGGGTTGACAGGATGGGTAAAAAACATGGGGTTGTTTTAAGCCTGGGACTTTATATGCTCATTTACACAAAGTGGAAGAAGTTCAGCAGCGTAAATTGTGAGAGCCAACTGGGCCTTGTCTGCTATCAGTTACTGTGTTATGCACCCAGATGTGGACAAACTGAACCCAATGTCCAGAACATTCTTAGAGGCACTCAAGCAAATTAAGTATGTGTTAACCTCTGCTTAGGGTTACAGAACTATTTTGTAGGCTATCGCTAGTCTTGGGTGAGCACACAGCTCCACCTGAAAGGGGAAAGGCTGAGCCAGGCCTGGTCTTACCCCATGGCAGTTAGACATGAAATTCCAGTTCCTTCAGAACTCCAAATCCATAGATGCAAACTAAATAAAAGCAGGACTGGCTCCACTTGTGCCTTTAGGCCCTGGAGCAACATAGGGTCCCCTGTCACAGATCATTTATACTCTCATTTGCTTCATGGGTCTTAAACCAGAGGAATTCAGATTCCAGTAATGAGGTGCACTTATATAAGCAACTGGCTTGCAAACAGATAATTAATCTACTCTTTCACAATGCTTTATAAAATGTGCATGCAGCCGCATCTGGGTTGAAAGGTAAGTGTGGCCACCACTTAGGAGCCTAATCTAGATGGCAGCATCCATGCAGTAGAGAAGAGAAGAGAAGGAACGATGTAGTAATATTACCTACGTACATTTGGGTAAATTTAGGTAGAGGGATATGGAGCAATGTGCTCATAGTCACATGAAGCCTCTGTGGCAGAAGAGATGGACAGGGTTCTTAATTCATAGACCACACTGACCCCCTACAAATTTAGGGGCCAGTGTAATATTCTGCACCAATGCTAGTGCGACTTTTTATTCCTGCTTTAACAAGGGTTTTTCAGCACTAATAGAACCCCAGTATGCCACAAGGTTTTAGCACCGAAAAAACATGCAGTAAAACAAGAGCAAAAAGCCTCAACTGGAATAGCACATCTCCAGGCAAACTTGTTAGCTATTACCTTGCAATAATTTCCCACAGTAGAGCAGTGAAACCCCTCCCAAATTAAACTTCGACCAGAGAAAGGCTGAGGGTTACCTCTCTCCTGTTAGCTGGCCCACAAGTTAAAACTTTGGACCATTGAGAGAACTGAACACAAATTCCCTCTCTCCTCCTACCCACCCATGATATAAAAAAAAAAAAAGTACTGGCACCTAAGTATTCTCCAAGCTCCCAATCCCAGCCAGAGAATGAGAAGAGATTACCTCCTTTGGCCCTGCAGCTGGTGCAGCTCTCAGATATTCATTCATTCACTTCCTGGCTGGCCACCCATTGATCTTTTAACTGGCAATTGACAATAAACTGATCAATCCCAGGCCAGAACTTGAGGACTGGTGCTTTCCCTGTCAGCTATCAGTGAAATGAGCAAGCAGGGGCCAGCCAATGAAATGAATACATTAACATCAATCCAGGAACAGCTGAGGACTTGCAGGGGTCGGGGGGGGGGGGGGGGGGGGGGGAGGAGGTAAGCTCGTCTCCTCCTCTGAGTGGGTTTGGGGTTTCGGGAGGGAACTTAGATGCCCTAGCTACTTTTTTTTTTTTTTTTTTTTTTAACTTGGATGGGTAGAAAGAATATAAGGGGTTCACAGCCCAGCCCCCTGTCCAGTGTACAGACCGCTGGATTTTGCATAGATTTGCAGTTTTATGGACGTACAAATAACTCCCAAGTGGAAAAAAAAAGCATACTTTTCATTTTGTTTAGTGTGCTTTTACATATACTGCATTCTGTGGGACCTGGGTTTCTACTTCACGTGTCCGCACCAGAATTTAACTCCAATATCCTCTTAATTGCCTCACAACAGTCAAAACATTAACATTTATTAAAATTTATTAGTTGCTTATCACAAAAGGCCTAAGCGACATATAAAGTAACATTCATAAAATCAATATTGTACAAAAAAAACAACCCACGATCTTGGGCCAAAAAAAAAACAGGATTAAAACTTTCCTACTGCAGGCACTGCAGTTTGAGAACATGCTCTGTCCTTGGATTGGGTCTTGTTTCATGGGGAGGGGGGGGGGGGGGCGGAAACAAGCTCTGAATGACTTGAAACAGCTTCCTCTGTTTGGCTGATGATGTGGGGGGGAGGGGGGGGGGGGTTTACACAGGTCACAGCAGAACTCAGCTTCTTTGCCAGAATCTGTAATGTGTCAAATTCTTAAATTTCATTTTTGGCAAACATAAAAAGTGGGTCAGAACAATGGCCACCGAGCCCAGCATTCTCTCTGCCTGGATTCTATTCCATTACAATTCTCTTGCTAACACCACTCAGCATCTAGCTTCTCCAAGTCCACACATACACACTGTCTCTCTCTCAGAGAACATTTCACCAGATGAGAAACCTTCCAAAAAAAAAAAAAAAAATGTTCTACCAAATTAACACAAGGAGAAAGCCAGAGGTTCAGAAGCTATTTTATCTCTTTACATTTAATATGGTAAAGAAATCACTTTTTAAACTTTTTAAATATTCTATTGGTGGCTTAAGGAGACAAGTTCCAAAATAACGGGGACACAGCGAGGAAACATGAGGACAGTGCTCCGTGAAAATTAACATTCCCAGCATGTACATGTAGCCACCAGTTGAGGAAAGGGGAGAAACATCTGTGGTCTGACATCTCGACTGCATGGAAAGCAAGTTTATTTTTAAGTTTTCTTAACCAAAAGAACACCGATATTAAGTGACATGCCCAAGGTCACACGGAGCGTCAGTGAAAGAAGAGAGTCGGACTCATCTCAGGGGAAGTTTCCTGATTCGTCCATTTTTTATGGTTCTGAACTCCGTGCCCAGGGCTATTACTTATCTCGCCGCTGCAAGCACCAGTCCCTGGGCCTGTCCATCTTAGTAGAGGAGCGTATTTCCTCCTCCTGGTCATGGTTTTCGCTTGGGGCAAGATGTCTCTTTTTTTTTCTCACATTGCCACTTCCATCTAGCGACAGCCATCACAGTGGCTCCCTCAGAGATCACCTAAATAAAGAACAGATTTAAACAGCTCTGTAAATGGAGGTTCTTCTAACCTGAAATTGTGTTACTAAGAACTATGATTTTAAAACATGTCATCAGCTTATACTTTGGCAATATAATACAAACCTTACGTGCACTTTGAAAGTTCCCTATAGAGCAAAACAGGTAAAATTATATAACTTGCAACTAATGATTTTGGGAGGGCTGTCACCATTTAGCAAGAAGTGAAGATGGTCTTTTCACTCAGACGCTTTTGAAAATTCTCCTGTCATCAGCATTCCTCAGTGGCTCTCTTCTTACCCAGATTTTGCACATATAATAATTCGTAATGTAACTTTTTATAGTTTGTCATTAGACTTGGTGCCTGATTTTTTGCAGCTTTCTTCTCCTACTTCAGGAAATAAAGGAGGTAAGAAAGATTTAAGGACACCACATTCATCAGATCATACAGTTTGTATGGCTCTGCTCAGTTCCGTAAACACAGATAAAAAAAACAGATTAAAGAAAAATTCACTGCCATAATAGAAAAATGAATACAATTATATATGAATACAAAAATGTTTACTCAACGTTTACTAATTTATCTCTCTACTAAGTTTATATTCCTCTTTAGTTAAGTGTTCCCTGTAAAGCCTGTTGATACTTCTGTTCCTCTTTAGTTATGTGTTACCTGTTAAGCCTGTTGCTAATTTTTGTTCTATGTAAATCGATGAGATGTTCCCAACGTTCGTCGGTATATAAAAGCCATAAAATAAATAAATAAAGTAATTATTAAGAACATAAGAAATTGCCATGCTGGGTCAGACCAAGGGTCCATCAAGCCCAGCATCCTGTTTCCAACATAGGTCAAACCAGGCCACAAGAACCTGACAATTACCCAGACACTAAGATCCCATGCACTTGATGCAATTAATAGCAGTGGCTATTCCCTAAGTATAATTGATTAATAGCCATTAATGGACTTCTCCTCCAAGAACTTATCCAAACCTTTTCTGAACCTAGCTACACTAACTGCACTAACCACATCCTCTGGCAACAAATTCCAGAGCTTTATTGTGCGTTGAGTGAAAAAGAATTTTCTCTGATTAGTCTTAAATGTGCTACTTGCTAACTTCATGGAATGCCCCCTAGTCCTTCTATTATTCGAAAGTGTAAATAACCGATTCACATCTACACATTCAAGACCTCTCATGATCTTAAAGACCTCTATCATATCCCCCCCTCAGCCGTCTCTTCTCCAAGCTGAACCGCCCTAACCTCTTCAGCCTTTCCTCATAGGAGAGCTGTTCCATCCCCTTTATCATTTTGGTTGCCCTTCTCTGTACCTTCTCCATTGCAACTATATCTTTTTTGAGATGTATGATCTTTATCCTGTTGGACTCTATACCCTCCCAAACAAAGTGCCACACCCCCACCAAATTGATCCTCCCTATCATTGCAATATAATTTGTACCCTGATATGGCACTGTTCCATTGGTTATCCTCCTTCCACCAAGTTTCTGTGATGCCAATTATGTCAATCTCATCATTTGCTGCTGTACACTCTAACTCTCCCAGCTTACTTCTTAGACTTCTGGCATTAGCATACGGACATTTCAAAGTGTGTTGTTTGTTTTAACAACCTGCTTTTCAGTTTGGGATAGTTCGGAAATCATTAGCTTCGGTGATTTTTTACAGATAGGCATATGGACTGTGTTTGCTTTTAATGGAACCTCGCTGTTGGGATGCCCTAACTCTCCTGTTTCATTAGTATCCTTCAAGGATACATTTCTCCGAACCATGCACTGCTGAGTGATTGTGTGTTCATTTTTGTTTCCCTGTACACCACTTTGTAGCCTCGTTGTGAGAGGTGACTTCTAAATTTGAAATTAAATAGGATTCACTATAAAAGTGCTGGCTTCAACAAGTCTTTCAGGATGCTGGTCCACTGGCATTTTTAATGCATTTTTAATCTCATGCCTACTCAGTGGTTGTGAAAAAGATACACATGCAAAGATTAATTAAATCATGTATCATTCTAAGTGCTCCAAAAAATCAGACTCTTCTAGGATCACGCTAGTATGTTTTTCCCCAGATGGCAGCAAGTAGGACTCAAACAAGCTCTCAGGCCCCTTTCCCCAGCTATTTTCAGGATAGCCCTAATGAATAAGCATAAGAAATATTGCATACACCTGAGGCAGCGCATGCAAATAAATCTCATGCCTATTTATAAGAGATGACTTGAAAAACAGACTCACTGTGCAGCAGCAGCATAAGGACTGGTTTGAGCATTCTCTCAGCTCCACCATGACTGACATCTCAAGCCCCACCCCCTACAGACCAAACACAAGTAGGAAGCAGGCTGGACTTAAAGGCACAGAACTGCAGGTTAGAAGGCTGCACAGCTGCTCTAGCAATCATTCTCCTGAGCTGCTCATGTGTATGGCTGGTTTGTTTCCCATTGCCTTCTGGAAAAGTCACACCTTGGAGAAAATCTTTAATGTGAAGACCTTATAAAAATAAAATTTACAAACCTTGGCCTCAGAGGGTTTTATTTTCTTTTTACAAAACTTGGGCCTCATTTTTTTTTTTTTTTTTAAATATAGGAATCAAGAGAAAACAAGATGGCAACCTGAGAGGTTGTGACTCCGTTTGCTCCTGCTTCGAGATTCCTAAAATAAGCCTTTTTAGCACTTTACCTTGTGAAAAATGCCTCATAAAAGAAAGGGTAAGATCAGAGTTTACCCACCCGTCCCGGAGATTACATTGGGGCAACGTTTGATATCTGAGTTCACCTCTGCCACACCTAAATTGAGGGCTTCAACCCCCGCTGGAGAGTCGGTGAGAGGAGAGCCGTACTCTCTTGGGGAATTGTCGTTGAGCCCTCCTAATCCAAGAACGCCGCCAAGAGCTTTGCAGCTAACCAGTGACTGAGGAGCTGAGGCACAGATCGATGATCTCACCGCGCGTGCTCAGGCGGGTGGGCTCAGACGCTGCTGAAGCAGTTGGGGGAGCGTCGATAACCCGAGTAGCTGCTTCGGAGGAGGTTGAGAGGAAGAAGCTAGCGTCCCCAGAACATCGGGAGTTGGTGGTTTGTCTACCGGAATTGGGGTAAGACGACTGCCCCCTCAGCAATTTGTTAAACCGGCGGTAGTCACCCTTGGTTCGATCTGGGACCGTGTAGATTATGGCATCCAATCTATATGATCAAGCCACAAAACTGAATGATATTTCTAGTAAAGGTGAGGTACATGAGTGGGATCAGCAAAGGAAAATTGGTTCTTACCTGCTAATTTTCGTTCCTGGATCAGTCCAGACCGCTGGGTTGTGTCTCCCTTCCAGCAGAGGGAGTCAGAGAAAAAAAAACCTGAAAAGGCACCCCTCTTAACCTGGTGGGCCACCTGCAATCCCTCAGTATATACAATACCAAAGCAGAATAACCAATAAAGGAGAACAAATCCCAAAACATAACAACCAGTGGCTACAACAATATGCGCGGTAAAAAACAAACTGTACCGCCGCATAACATATTAATCAAGAAGATTCCTTCCCATGCCTGTAAAGAACTCTGCCGAGGTAAGAAGGAGGAAGAAAACATACAGAAAAAAACGGACTCTCCAAAAAACCCAAGGGCGGGCGTCTGGACTGATCCTTGGTATTACAGGAACGAAAATTAGCAGGTAAGAACCAATTTTCCTTTCCCTGTACATACCAGGATCAGTCCAGACCGCTGGGATGTACCAGAGCTGCCCTAATTGGGGTGGGATCTGGAGAGTCCCGCACGAAGAACACTGCTGCCAAAACAGTCGACCTCCGGATCCCGGACATCCACACGATAATGTTTCGCAAAAGTATGCAAGGATTTCCAAGTGGCTGCTCTACAAATCTCCTGCGGGCAAGACCGACTGGCTCTCCGCCCAAGGGGCCACGTGAGACCTGGTAGAGTGCACTTTCAAGCCTTCTGGTATGGCCCACCCAGCGCAAAGATAAGTGGAAGAAATGGCCTCCTTCAACCACCTAGCAACCATAGCTTTGGATGCCTTGTGTCCCCGTCTAGGACCAGTCAATAAGACAAACAAATGATCCGATAATCGAAAAGCATTGGTCACCTCTAGGATAGCGAAGGAGAACCCAGTGCACATCCAACTTATGCAGATCCTTATCCGTCACAGAAGTCGGATCCAAATTCGGGAAGGCCGGTAACTCTACAGTCTGAACAACATGAAAAGCCGATACCACCTTGGACAAGAAGGAGGGAACAGTCCGCAGCGAAACTCCAGAATCCAAAATATGAAGATACGGATCCAGACACGACAAAGCTTGAAGCTCTGAAATTTGCCGTGCGGATGTAATGGCTACCAAAAAAAAAAAAAAACCCACAGTCTTGAGTGTCAAATCTTTCAACGTAGCCCGCCGGAGGGGCTCTAAAAGACGACCACATAAGCCTTTAAGAACTAAATTCAAGCTCCAGGCAGGCCAAATTTGTCGTACCAGCAGGCGCAAATGCTTGGCCCCCTTCAAAAAACGGGACACATCTGGATGAGCTGCCAGCGAAAAGCTATCAATCTTGCCCAGCAGGCTACCCAGTGCCATGACCTGCACCCGGAGAGAACTGCAAGCTAGACCTTTCTTCAGTCCCTCCTGCAGGAAGGATAGGATGTGTGCCACCGAAGCCAGATACGGGGGGACATTCAAACCTTGGAACCAAGAGTCGAAAACTCTCCAAACACGACTATAAGCCAAGGACATGGACGATTTCCGTGCTTGCAAGAGGGTAGAAACAACAGAATCTGAATATCCCCTCTTCCTCAATTGCCTCCTCTCATAAGCCAGGCCGCTAGGCAAAAGCGATCCGCTCGATCTAAAAATACTGGACCTTGTCGAAGAAGATTCGGAAGGTGGGTGAGACGCACCGGACAGCTGATTGCCAACGAGATCAGATCCGCAAACCACGGCCTTCGGGGCCACTCTGGGGCTACCAGAATGACAGACCCCACGTGGTTCTCTATCCGACGCACGATCTTGCCCACTAGTGGCCAAGGCAGAAGCACATACAGTAGTACGCCGCGAGGCCACGGAAGAACAAGAGCATCCACTACTTCCGACCCGTGGTTTCTCAAACGTCTGAAAAACCGGGGCACCTTTGCATTTGCCCGAGTTGCCATCAGGTCGAGGTGTGGAAGCCCCCGACGAGTGATCAGCCGGAAAGCTGCGTCGGACAATTCCCACTCGCCGGGATCTAGATGCTGGCGGCTGAGAAGGTCTGCCTGCACATTGTCCACTCCGGTTATGTAAGAGGCCGCCAACCAGACTAGATGTCGCTCTGCCCACGTCATGAACCTTTCGGCCTCCCAGGCCACTGACCGGCTCCTGGTTCTCCCTTGGCGGTTGATGTAGGCTACCGTCGTCGCGTTGTCTGACATGACTCGCACCGCACACTGGGCTACCAGAGGGAGAAAAATGCATACCGCCCTGGTTTCCAATCGATTGACCACATCGCCTGATAACTTGTCCAACGACCCTGAGCGTATTGTGACTGGCAAATTGCTCCCCAACCAGTGAGGCTGGCATCCGTCGTGACTATTACCCACTGCGGCTCCCCCAGGTCCATCCCCTGTAACAAGTGGGCCGGAATCAACCACCAATCGAGACTGGACCTGGCTGGTTCCATCAGTGGCAAAGGCAGGCGAAACTCCTCCGATTTCGGATCCCACCAAGAAAGCAATGCACGTTGTAATGGTCTCATATGCGCCCATGCCCAGGGAACCACCTCCAGAGTAGATGCCATGGAACCAAGTACCTGCAAATAATCCCATACTATGGGCAGGAGTAAGGACTTGAGCCAATGGATCTGCACCACTAACTTGAGCCTCCTCTCCCAAGTGAGGAAGACCTTGCCTACCGAGATATCAAAGCGTGCTCCCAGGAAGTTGAGAACCTGAGATGGTACCAACTGGCTCTTGGCAAAGTTGACCACCCAACCAAGGGACTGGAGCTGGAGTAGAACCTTGCTCACTGCTTCCCGACAGAGGCTCTCCGATTTGGCCCGGATGAGTCAATCGTCCAGGTATGGGTGAACTAAGATCCCCTCCCGCTGGAGGGCCACTGCTACGACTACCATTACCTTGGTGAAGACCTGAGGCGCTGTCGCTAAGCCGAACAGAAGAACTTGGAACTGATAATGCTCCCCCAGGACCATGAACCGGAGAAACCGTTTATGACGCTTGCGTATCCCGATGTGAAGATACGCCTCGGTCAGGTCCAAAGAAGCCAAATATTCTCCTGAGTGGACGGCCGCAATGACCGACCGTAGAGTCTCCATGCGAAATCGGGGAACCCGAAGTGCTCAGTTGACTGCCTTGAAATCCAAAATTGGTCAGAAGGACCCCTCCTTCTTCGGGACTACGAAATAGATGGAGTACCTGCCGGCCCTGCGCTCCTCTGGAGGGACCGGAACAATAGCCCCCAGTGATTTCAAGCGACTCTGTGTTTGCCCGACTACCTCTTGCTTGACCAGAGAGCCGGCAGGAGAAATCAGAAAAAGATCCCTTAACGGGCGGGCAAAATCCAACTCGTAACCGTGGGCGATGATTTTGAGGACCCGCTGGTCCGATGTGATCCTGACCCACTCCTCGAGAAACAGGGAGAGACGACCTCCCACCACTGGAACCGGGGAGAAGGTCGGAACACCTTCATTGGACTGCTTACCTCCGGTGGACCCTTGAGAGCCTCCCTCCTGAAATGGCCTCCGACCATGAAAGGAAGTAGGCCAAGACTGAGCCCTCTGAGTCTACTGTCGGGCGGGAAAAGCAGGCGGCTGCGACTGCCGAAATCTGCGCTGCCCCAAAGGGCCTGGAAGACTTAGGCTTGTCTTCTGGCAATTTATACACCTTATTCTCCCCAAGAGACTTAATAAGGGCGTCAAGTTCCTCCCCAAACAACAATTTTCCCTTAAAAGGAAGATTGCCCAACTGAGTTTTGGAAGAAACATCCGCGGACCAGTTCCGGAGCCAGAGAAGCCATCTAGCTGAAACTGCCATGGCCATGTTGCGTGAAGATGCCCGCAACAGATCATATAATGCATCCGCTGTGTAAGCTACCGTGGACTCCCTCCTATTCGCCTGATCTGCTTCCTCTGGCAGCAACACCTGTGATGTGAGCATTTGCTGGACCCACCCGAGAGTCGCTTGCTGCATGAGGCTACTGCAGACCGCCACTCTAACACAGAGCGCTGACACCTTAAAAATGTGCTTGAGGAGGACTTCTAGCCGCCTATCCTGTAAGTCCTTAAGAGCCATCGCTCCCGTAACAGGAATGGTGGTCCGCTTGGTGACCGCAGTAACAGACGCATCCACCTTGGGAATCCTGAGGATATCCAAGACTTCCTCGGGTAAAGGGTAGAGTTTGTCTCGCCCGTCCCACACGGAGGGTCGCGTCCGGAGATTCCCACTCCTGAGTGACCAACTGCTTAAGCATTGGGTGGAAAGGAAAAGTTTGGGGCAGGGCACGCAGCCCCGAGAGTACTGGTTTCCCCTTAACTGGCTCCGAACTGGGGACTGGTGCCTCCACTTCCAGTTCCTCTAGGACATAGGGGGATCAAGGGATCCAACGCCTCCCGGCGAAACAGCCGAGAAACCTGGGGGTCGTCCCCCTCTACTGGAGCGGACTCCAACACCCCCATCTAGGTTTTGGAGGAGAGGACCCAGAAAAGATCCCAAGTGAGCAGGATCCGGAGCCCCCCCAGGGGCCGAAAGGGCATCCAGAGACGTGTCCCGCCGCACAATCTTCGCGGGAGGGGGCTGCTCATCCTGCTGAGCTTCCGCCTCCAAAAAAGCCTTATGCATAAGTAAAATAAATTTTGAAGAAAAAACTGACTGGCCCTTTAAGGGATTCGATAGGTGAGTGGGAGGAGGAAGGGTGGGGGGGGGGGGGGGGAGGACCGGGCCCCGGATCGCATGGTCGAACGGGTCTCAGACTGGAGGAGAAATTGGATCGCTGTTCTGCGCCTCGAGGCAAAATGGGCCCAAAATCACCCCTGGACGAGCCCTCCCCCCCGGGGAGGCAGCTGGTGCAAACCCCGTCCCGCGAGAGGCGCAACCCCGCCTCCCCACATGCTGAGCACGATAGCCCTCGTGGCATCCCGGGGGGGGGGGGGGGTTTGTTTCCAAACAGCTCGATAGGAAAGAAAAAAGAAGAACTTAAAATACCCTGCCGTCTCGCAGCCTTCCGGAGCTCTGGGAACGCTGCAGCACCTGAGGAAACTCGTCTCGGGGCGCCGAGGGGAGGGACCAGCCCCCACCAGTTAATCCCCCCCCCCCCGCAGAGAGAAACGGCCCTCCGGGAACAAGGCTTTTAGAGCTGCCAGCCCCTGCCTTACCTCTACCGCTGAGTGAAAAGCCTGGGAAAATAAAACCATACTGAGTTTTTTTGTTTTTTTTTTTTTTAATACAACCAACTTGCTGTAGCCAAAGGTGTTAACTAAATCATCCAGAGCCTTAGAACTCTGTAAAAAAAAGATGTAACTAAATTTAAAGGAATTGAAAAATCAGGACTGCAGGTTCTGTCAACCCTTCTGCTGAGAGTCAGAGAAAATACTGAGGGATCGCAGGTGGCACACCAGGTTAAGAGGGGTGCCTTTTCAGTTTTTTTTTCTCTGACTCCCTCTGCTGGAAGGGAGACACAACCCAGCGGTCTGGACTGATCCTGGTATGTACAGGGAACGGAAATTTGGAGAACATGATAATGCCTTGCAAAAAGTTAACGAGAATATAAAGAATCTCCAGAGTGTAAATGCCACCATTATTAAGGAAAGGGTCACCTCTTTGAGAAGACTTCAATCGATTGAAAATTATATGAGGCATCTAAATTTAAGATTTCTCACTTTTCCTATCGTAATGGGTGAATTACCTCTGGTGACGTTTAAGAAATACGCTCAAGAGACTTAAAATTCCTCAGCATGAGATTCCACCGGTTAAGAAATTGTTTTTTCTTCCTAAAAGGAGCAGTAATGTCTCTGTATTTCCAGATCGGCAAGGGTCAGACTTTCAAAATCTGACCGAGTACTTAGAAAATTCAAACATTGAGATTGTGGACAGAGCTGTTCTGTTTGTTTTCTTCTTTGATGAAGCTGGTGTTTGTAAAATCATGAAGTACTTCCAAAATATAGATGGGATATATAATGGTGGTCTCGTACGAGTATACCCGGACATATCTAAATCTACCCAACAACGTAGAAAGAGTAGATGCGCTCCAAAGCCCTAGCACTAGGGGGTAGCTTTATTTTGCGCTACCCATGCAAGTGCATCATCAAACTGGCTAGGAACACACATTTTCTTTGTACCAGACCAGTTGAGGGCTTTTTTTGGATGGGAGGAGGCAATCCATTGAGGCTTTAAGGGAGGATACATAGGCAATAGGGGTGTGAGATGTGGAAGCCTTATTCTGTAAAAGTTTCATTTATGTACTCCTCTGAAAAGAGGTTTCTTTCCTCTCCAAAGTTTCCTAAGTATCAACAGAAAAAAAATGTGTTTAATTTAAATCCTTCAACAGTGGGTAAAGAGTTAAAGATTACAGATATTTCTATTTCTTCTTTTCTTATATTTCCAATGCAAAAGATGTTTGTATATTATTGAAAGATGATAAATAAAAAATTTTAAAAAAATAAAAATAAATATAGGAATCATATGGACTAATTATTACTTTATAAATGGTTGGTTTAGAATTAAACCTCAAGAGATGAGCATATAGATGATTATGAATACCTAAGATGACATTTGAAAGAAAACTGCATTTTTTTTTTAATCAAAGCCTAGAACCTATGGCACAATGACTAAGATTAAGACACTTGTAATAATTAATGTTAACCATAAGTAGGATGCACTTTGATGCTTCAGACTAACTTGTGCATGATGGATGTCCTTACCATAACAAGTGACAAATACTACTCCTGGGAGAATTCTGTACTAAAAAATTTAATTCTGCTCACAGCATTTTAAAACTCAGCAAACTACCGTATATCAAAATAATACAATGTAATCACTGTGTCTGAGTAGTAATTTAAGCATCAAAACAGAAAAAGGTTCTGACTCAAAGATGTTAAGTTATTTAGTGCAGAATTCTCCGAGTACAGTAATACTGCACCATATCTAGGGCTTCTGGTTCTGGAGGATTTCACTTTAGCAATCCATGGAGGGCTCAGAGGCAGAGCTGAATTCTTCCAACTGCCAATACTTGCAGCAATATAGTGATGGCTGTGATTGTACCTACAAAGGTCAGTAGTTAAAAGAAGTCATGCTGCCTGTAGCTCTTCTTAGGCTCCACTGATGGCCCAATGAAAATCCCCCGAAATCCAGAATCCCTAACCTTAAGGCAGTAGTCACTCCAAAAAGTAAAAGATGTCTATACCCCTCCCGCCTCAACTAATCCCTTCCAAGGCTGTGCTTCTCCCACAGCTGTACCCTCCAATGCTCTCTCCCCCAGCTCACATCCCTCAACCAGCTTGTCTCCCCACCTGAAATAGGTCCCTTCCACCCTCCCCATCTCTCAGCCACCACAGCATGGCTGGTGCCTCTCTCCCCCCCCCCCCCCCAATAGTCTGTTTTAATTCTGCACAGCAAAAAGGTAAATTCTGCATATGGGGGGGGGGGGGGGGAGATTCTTAGCAAACACTGCATTGCATTCCCCCAGGAATTCGGGAGTGGGTCCAGGAGGATGAAGGAATCTACATCTGGGGGTTTTTTTTTTTTTCTTCTTTTTAATAAACTGGACTGGATCCTATAGGAAAATACAGCCTAGGTTTTCAGATGCACATACCTGGTAATGTTTGAGTTGTGGTCACCCTGAGATTGCCATTGATAAGCAGGGCTGGGGGAAGGGAAAGGAAATCAACATTTTCTATTCAGCGTCTCCCGGGTAATCCACATGCTTTTCTCTGCCACCACCACCACTTTTGTCCCTCCACTATAATCTCAGCATTCTTCTCCTTCCTCCTGATTTCAGCACTCTTTGCTTCTACCCCCTGTGTGTCACAGCTGCCTGACCTGTGCTTCCTTACACTGTCCTCAGCTGAGTCTAGAGTCCTGGACTCGCGCTGCAGGCACAGCTGTGCTTGTTGCAATGCCTCCTGTTTCTCCCCACATGCTGCCTGCAACGTGTGTGCTCCAAGCTTAGCCTTCTCCTCCTGTTTCCTGCAGGCTTACCGAAGGGGCTGGTGCTGTAAACAGAGTCCTGGAGTTTTTGTGTGTTTTCCCAGAGACCCAGCACTTCATGCAAATTCCCCAAATCTCCGGGGAACAGGGTTGGCAGAATCCAGCGGATGAATGTCAGCTTTTTTTTTTTTTTTTTTTAAACAGTGCATCTAGCCAGTTCAGCTAACTTTTGACACTTTTCCAGGCCTACTAGATTTATTCGCGAAGCTGTTTTGAAGAAGTTCATATGAACTGTATTATAACAGAATGTGAACACAGGTGGTGGCACCATACTTTGCAAAGACAAAGAAAGTACTTAAGATGTTTATTGCTACAATGGTTTTGGCAGTATGTGCGCCACTGCCCAATATAAATTTACAATCAGTACTTGAATGTAATCTGCTGCGAAGTGGCTGAAAGGCAGAATATAAATCAAATAAACATTTGTACTTGTGTGCTGACCCTAGATACAGAATGCATACTGGCAATGCAAAAGCAGTATCAGTAAAGCCAGTATCTTAAATGTGTGCTGCTTTTGTGCAATGACCAGGACATCTTCCTGTCTTGTGCTGCATCCTCAGCCCCTATGGACTCAAAAAGCAGGAGTTAAGGATGGAAATCACAGCCAGGTCTCTTACTCTGCCCACTGCTAATGAATACAGCAAAAAAAATAATAATAAATTGTACATTTAAAGAATGCAGAAATAAAGGACAATGCAAATTACAGAAGGTAATACTTTTCTTATTGGACTAACTTAATACATTTCTTGACTATCTTT
This sequence comes from Rhinatrema bivittatum, assembly GCF_901001135.1. Classification (NCBI taxonomy): domain Eukaryota; kingdom Metazoa; phylum Chordata; class Amphibia; order Gymnophiona; family Rhinatrematidae; genus Rhinatrema; species Rhinatrema bivittatum. The sequence goes on along the minus strand of NC_042622.1, from coordinate 96,192,063 downwards.
CAGGAACTAAGGACTCCATTCCTCAGGTCAAAAGATACATATCAGATCAAAATATATACAGAAATTTTTTTCAAAAAGATTACTCACTCATGTAGTGGGCATATTTTGCAACTACTCACCAAGAAATACAAATTGGAACACAGAATAATTTGGGGAATTTCCGTGATTTTTTTTTTTTTTTATAGAAAGTGCAGGCCTGGATTTGTTAACAGGTTTCTGCTGCCCTGACCTACGCCCAGGGCAGCAGAAACCTGGCGGCAGCAGGCTAGTGAAGATTTTATGACTTTCAGTTGTGCTAAATCTCACTCAGCAGAGAACAGCCCTCTTCTTCCTGATCCAGTACCTCCCTTCAAGGCAACATGCAGGGAACAGGAGAGCCTGCACCAGACGATCAAAGGGGGAGACTAGGAGTGAGTGAATATAGATCACTGAAGGGTGGGATGCAAGAAGGAACAGGACTACCTCCATCCTCTCCTCCCCACCCACTGCAATTCAGATCCTCCCTCCCTTCCTTGATCTTGGATTCTATCCCCCAGATCCTGGAACCTTCCTTCCTACCTCCCCCTTCTCTCCAGACCCTGAAACCCACTCCCCAACCCAAGATCCTTCCTCTCTCTCTATCACAGATTCCTAAGCTTGCCCCATCTCCCATCTTCCTAGTCCTCTTTCCTTTTCACACCTCCATTTCTCCTCACTATTCCCCTCTCCATACTCATAATTGAGATCACTTTTCTTCACCCTATAAAAATAAAGTTATACTAACCATAATGTAAAGCTACTTTATTTTTATAATGTAATATAAAAGATGGAAATGTTTGTCATTTTGCTTCTGAAGTTTTAAAATTTTGACATAAATGAATCTACCCCTGAGCTGCCACAGGAAACTAGGGAACTGTGCCTTAAATCTTTTGCTCCTTGTTGTCAAACCTCAGGCAGGGGTGATAGGGGGCAACAGCACTAACAGTGCCTACAGGTGCCAAAACCATAAAAACTGAGAACGTGAAAGCTAAACATAAAAATGACATCAACAAAAATCGGAATTTGGATAAACCTGAGGCTCAGGCTTGTAAATGGAGCTGCTCCATGTCACTTAAACAGCCCTGCAAGACGTGGTATGAAATCACACAAGTTTCTGTCCCTTGTTTTTTTTTGCCTTTCAGTAAACACACGCTGTGCAGCACACATGCAGCTCAGTCCATTACATTCAGCTCTGAAACACATCTGCTTTTGTTTTACACCTTATTCTTGTGTCTGGCCACATGGGTAAAAACTCACCTTTGCATTCTAGGATTTATTTTCGTACTTTTGTTCAAAGTGCTTTACAGAATAGCAACAGGAAACATGTTGAGGAGACTGCAGGCAGGAGTCAGCAACATGGCCAAAAGCAGAACACGTGAAAAGCAACTAGAAAATGGATTTCCCCATCCCCAGTACATAATTCTAGCAGCTGATTGCCTCTGAAGACGGGACTTTTGTGCTCTCATCAGCTCCTGTCCTGCACCATCTACAGCTAATTCTTATGCTATTCCAGTAAAAAGGGAAGGCAACCCGCTCCCATCCCATGCCACAAGTTTCTCTGGAAGTGCATCATGGGAAGAGTTACCTTATGGTCTTGTCTTCAGACTCCACGGGCCTCAGGTTGCCTCTGTCCTCTTCAGGATGATTCTGGGATTCCTTGTCCAGCATGTTCTCCAGGACCAGTTCCAGGGCGTCCTCGCCAGCAACACGTCTCACCTTCTCACCTTTGGCAGCCAAAATTTCTTCAATGTTCCTTAATACAGAATTCAAAAATGGTCACAAGAGGGGTGTCCATTCGTCTGCAGAACTGGCTTTACTGACAGTTATTGTAGGGAATCAACTGTCAAAATATTTTAAAGGAAAAAAAAAAAAAAAAAAAAAGAGAACTACAGCTTATAGGATTCACTACTTAATAGCACTGGCTCTATCACTGCTTTACAAAATAAAATGAGCAGCTCATTCTAAATCTGTAAGCAACGGCTTTTTTTGCTAAATGGAAACGTAGAATATGCTGCCAGATAAGGACCAGGAGATCCATCCAGTCTGCCCATTTTACTTCCTGGTGCAGTGCCGCAGACCTCAGTTGTTCTCTGGCTTTCGTCTCACTTTTTCCCATGGAAATAAAATGTCAATCAACCAAACAAATCTCTTTTTGTTGGCCTAACTTAATACATTTCTTTACTAACTACCGTATTTTCCGGCGTATAAGACAACCCCCAACTTTTCCAGTTAAAATATAGAGTTTGGGATATACTCGCCGTATAAGACTACCCTTCTGTGTCACTACATAACCATACTGTATGTGGTACCCAGTATACAACAACCAGCCAATCACGGCAAGCGATGTACCTTACCGGCGATTGGCTGGTTGTTGTGTACAAATCCTGCTTGGATTGGTCAGCTCTCCCTGCCTGCCCAGCCCTCCCTGTCTCCAAGACTATCAGAGCGGTAACGCATCCCTCTGGCCCACCCTTGTATCCTATTACCGGTACCTCCTTCTCTGCCTCTCAGATCTCGCTCCTGAGGACTGCTGTGAAGCGGCGCAGATGTGCATGTGCGAGATCTGAGAGGCAGAGGAGGTACCGGTAATAGAGATGTGAATCGGAACCGGTTCTGATTCCGGTTCCAATTCACATCGTGTTTTTTTTTTTGTCCGGCCCGATCGGGTTTTTTTTTTTTTTCTTTTTTTTTTTTAATCGGCTGCGCCCGAGCCGATAAACAAAAAACCCACCCCAACCCTTTAAAACTAATCCCTCAGCTTCCCCCACCCTCCTGACCCCGCCCCCCATGACCTGCCAAATTAATTAAATACAACCCCCCACCCTCCTGACTCCTCCACAAGATCTGCCAAATTAGTTTTCTACAGCCCCCCACCCTCCTGACCCCTCCAAGACCTGCCAAAAGTCCCTGGTGGTCCAGTGGGGGTCCAAGAGCGGTCCGGGAGCGATCTCCTGGACTGCCGACGGCCCTTTGCCCTTACTATGTCATAGGGGCTACCGCTGCCATTGGTCGACCCGTGACATAGTAAGGGCAAAGGGCCGTCGGCTTCCAGCAATCAAAATGGCGCCGACGGCCCTTTGCCCTTACTATATCATAGGGGCTACCGCTGCCATTGGTCGACCCCAGTGACATAGTAAGGGCAAAGGGCCATCGGCAGTCCAGGAGATCGCTCCCGGACCGCTCTTGGACCCCCGCTGGACCACCAGGGACTTTTGGCAGGTCTTGGGGGGTTTTGTTAAGATTTTTATTTTTTTTATATTCGCTCCATAAGACGCAGACATTTTTCCCCCCACTTTTGGGGGAAAAAAGTGCGTCTTATAGAGCGAAAAAATACGGTAATTATTCATCCTATAAGACTACCCCCAGCGTATAAGACGACCCCCCGGCTTTTGAAAAGATTTTCAGGGGTTAAAACTCGTCTTATACGCCAGAAAATACGGTACTCTCCTTTTTCAGGGGATTTAGTTGCAACCATGAATCCTCCGTGCTTATCCCAGACTTTCCTGAATTCTGTTTTGGCCTTCACCACCTCCCCTGGAAGGCCATTCCCTGCATCTAGCACCCCTTTGGTGAAGAAATACTTTTTGATATTTCATAAATCTAATCCAAATCAAATTTACTTATCACCTGCCTTTTCTTCTAAAGGTCAAGGTGGTGCGTAGAGTAAAAGAAGACAAAAAATCATACATACCATATAATACACATAATAAATATCTACCCAGAGCCTGATATCATGCTTCACTGGCAAGTTCAGGGAATTTACTAAGATTCTACAGACAGCTGGGATCGTACACAGATTTCATATATATATATATATATATATATATATATATATATATATATATATATATATATATATATATATATATATACACACACACACACACACACACACACCAGGCCTGATTTTCAAAAGCATATACTCTCTTAAAATTGGGTTTTACATGTGTAAATGCAGCTTACCTGTAGGTGGGCTTTTGAAAATTGTTACAATATATGGACTTACATGAATTGCCATAGGATATTCACATGTAAGTGCACTTTACGTGTGTAAATGGCTATTGAAAATTGCTACGATAGTATGTTAAATTTACACGTGTAACTCCTTTGAAAGTTCATCTGTGCGCGCGCCTCTAGAAACATGTCACACCAGCGATGGGCAAGACAATGTGGTGAACCAAACAAACCCTGCAAATGTGTGAAAGTGAAGCAAAGAAAGGAAAACCTTCACAATACCCAAAGGATTCTTGATAACCACTTGGCTGCAAATTCAAGGATCCTGGGAGCCTTATAGCTGAATGATAGCTGCTCATTCCTGTTAACTTTTCATACAGAACTTTTCATACAGAAGGAGGAAGCTTAGCAGACCGGCAAACCTCCATCTTCATATATTTGTTCATTTTAGAAGGTTGTCCTCATCAATTTTACTTTTGGCACCCCCACTTACTTCCCCCCTCTACTCTTTTCCTGATTTTTTTTTTTTTTTTAAAGAAAGCTAATATTGTGGCACTTCACAGAGCTACTGAAAGATGGCAATATTTGAATCTTCTGTCTCTGGAATGGTTAAGGGCTCGCACTCTTTGGAAACTTACAGGCAGCCCAGGCACTAGGAGTGTGCTGCAGGATCCTCCACCCCAGTGACAGCTGCATGAACCTTTTCAAAAGTATTTAAAATTGTGAAGGACTTTGCAATTTGATTCAGATGAATGGCAATTATATAATAAACTAGTGCAAAGTGCCTGTCAAAAAACGACAGGAAAAAAGCCATTTATACACATCTGTGAAAATGAATGTTTTACGAAACTGGAACACCGTGTTCATCAGTCCACAACTCTGTTCCTCAGGGTCACCTTCATTGAATCTGCTGTTGCCTCCTCTTTCAGCCTGTCTATTGTCTTTGCAAACCTTTGTGCTCTATTTCATCTCTTCTCCTACATCCTCTTTGCTCTTTTGTTTCCTTTTTCCTTAGAATGGTCATGCTTTCTGCATTCAACTATTGCCTCAGCTTTCGTTTGTTACTTTTAAAGACAATTTTCCAAACCATCTACACACTGACATCAATTGTACAGTGTTGCCCTCCCTCGATACAGCTAAAAATACACACACTATTTCACGACGTGCCGCCTTTCAGCCATTTTTACAGTAGGAAATTAGATATAAAGAGTAAGGTATTCAAAATAATTCGTTTGACAAATGTTACTGTATACTTACTTTTTACCTTCCAAATCTGAAAACCAACCCAGATTGTCTGCTATGATATGATGGTTTTTACAGCCAGGGCATTTTACAATCACTACTCCATTATGGTAAGCCAATTTGGAAATGGTTTTCCTAGACCTTGTCTGGCACACCTACAAAACAAACAGCCCCGTCAGAAAAAAAGCGAACAGCTTTTGTCCTACAAGAGTGAAATGCTTTCAATTTGCAAATTTGCCCTGTTTTGTCGTTGTAAATCTCATCCTGCAATTCCATAAGAACAGATCCTTTTTCTGCAATTCATGTGTACCTTCATTTTTTTTTTTTAAATCCTTTTTTATTAGATGTACATCCCTAACTATAAAGAAATACATATTACAACACAGCTCATCAGGCAAGATACAGAAAACCTCTCTAGCTAAGGATTTAAATTGTGTGATACACGTTAAATGTTTCAAAGGACAAAATTGAATTACATATTTAAAAAAACGTTACATGTGGATTAAAATGAAGAGGCAGGAGTTAATAAACAAAATCTGCACTAAATGTGCGAGAATTTGAAGAGCAGATGGCCTTAAAAATTGACATGCTCAATCCTGATCATGTTTCTATTGGAATGGTCAGCAGAATTTAAAAGGAGACAATGTTGCCCCTGTATAAGTCCCTGGTGAGACCTCAGTTGGAAAACTGTATTCAGTTCTGGAGTGGGTACAGAGGATTGCTACTAAAATCATCAGCCTTCTTCATTGTAAAGTATATGGGGACAGACTTAAAGATCTAAACATGTATACTTTAGGAGAGGGATAGAGTAAATATGATAGAGACATTTAAATACCTCCAAGGTTTCTATTCACAGGAGATAAGCCTCTTTCAAAGGAAAGTGGGTTGGAACTCCAAATGGGGTCACAAAAACTTCAGTTGGGGTCACAAGTGCTTCAGACATCAGTAGTCTTCAGGTGCCAGCAGAAGTATTAAGTAGAGGAATTCAGCATGGGAACTTTGAGCCAGAATTCTCTCAAATGCATGAGTCTATGTTAACCGGAAGCCCTGAGTCAGGAGGTGATTGGGGCTGCTGCAGTCTGTGAGCTTGCACTAGCTTACAGTCCCCATGAGGTCTTTCATTATTAATGTTGCTACCACTTACAGATCACCATTAGGCTAAGGACCAGTCATGAAGGGAGAGAAGGGCTGAGAGGGCATGGGCTGGTGGAGAATGCTGCTGCAGATCTATTCTTGCCTGCCACTGACCTAAGAGATAAATGTTGCCCCTGTCAACCTATCCTCACATCCCACAAGTTGCCATCCACCCTTGGCCGATGGCCCAAGAGAAAATGTTACTGCTAACTCTAGATAGGGGAATGTTTGGAGGGGGAGGTGTTTGGATGGATGGATCAGCTGCAGGAGTTTGAGAGTTGATTAGGTGAAGAGGGGTTGGCTGTGGAGGGTGAGATAGGGTGAATGACAGAAGATCAACTGGGGATGTAAAAAGAAGAGCTGGGAGATCAGCTGGGGAGTGTGTAACAGAAGGGTTGTAGGGGAGGAGATGGGGGATGACAGAATCTGCTCGAAGGGGATGCAAAAATGGCTGGAGGAGTTGAGAAAGGGGATGGACTAAGGAGGTGAGAAGAGCTGGGGAATGTAAGAGATCAGTTGAGAGGCAGAAGTTGAGAGAGGGGGGTCATTTGGCAAGGAGACTGTCCTCTGGACAGGATGGAGTTTGAAGGAGGGGGTGGAAGTAGAGAGAGGGGGTAAGAATGAATGCAAGAGTAGAATGGTTGCTGGGAGACCACACCCTTGCTAATTTGTTTTGGTCATTCTCCAGGGTTATGGGAATTTTCAAGTGCTAAAAAGGGGTCACATTGGCTAAAGGTTTGGGAAACACTGCTCTAGAATGAGGGGGCATGGAATGAGGGTAATGGATGCATGTAACAGCCTCCCCCTGGACATAGTGGAGACAAGGACAGCATCTGAATGCAAGAAAACATGGGATAAATACAGAGGATCTCTGAGTGAATGGGCAGACTAGATAAACAGTATGATCTTTTTCTGCCATATTTCTATGACTGTGGTACCTATGACCCTGCACTTTTCCCTGCAGATAGGATTTTTGGGGTCACAATCAAAATATACCTGGAAAACACTAGGGGAGTGCCCAAAGTCAGCATAATGCAAAGGCAAACATTCCTATTTGTATGCTTTTTTGGGCGTAGTTTATCATAACTGTAGATCCTTATTTTTTAGCCCACAGTTTTAAAAGCCCTGGAAAGCACATAGTGCAAGGAAGGCTGAATTCAGGCACCTAGGTCTAACAGTCCTTGTGCTCTTCCAGGGAGCAACAGCAAGACAATTAAAAAATTAATGTCTAGATAACTACCTCTGCATTTATACAATGCCCTCCCCCAGACTCTGATCCATCTTGTTCACTCTCAAGGATACAAGTATAATACAAATATAATACAAACATTTTTAAGGAGGACGTTAAAGAAATAAGGCTCCAGTTTGTAATATGAAGACGTCCGAGTTTTATTCCGAAATGTATATAAGCATAAGAAATAAAATATATAAAGCCAAAAACTGAGGCTCAGAAAGGAATCCTTTAGCACTGCTGACCTTGCAGGTATAGACTAGCTGGTAATGGTTGGCTTGGATCTTCCCCAGAGCCTCTCCATCAGCTCTCGACAAGGACCTGAAGAAAAGAAGCCGGCATGGCCGGGACCCCTCAACCTGCAAGACAGAACTCAGTCCCCGGGGCCTAGAGAGGGGATAGGACGGATGGGCACCGGAAACCGTCCTTGGCAGGGGAAAGGAGCGTGTAGAGAGCAGTACTCCTTGCCGTGGGACATTCCCGGACACCGGTACCTGCACTCCCGACCCACAGGATCTAAGGGAAGCTCCAGCTGTACAGCGACCAACTACCCGCCACAAACTCCCCGGGAATCGCATCCCACGACCCGACGGATATGACGTTACACAGGACACGGCCGGAAGTTCTTTCCTGGCTTCGCATGTAGCTAAAGTTTTTGAGGACGGCCATTTTTGATTTGGGCAATAGGAAGGCGGAACTCCCTAAAAACGGAGTCCTGATAGGTGGATTACCCGCTCCTCCCATATTTTACCTTTTAATCTAAAGACCCGTTAGAGCAGAGCTGAATATTTTTAAGTGTTTTGCCTAGGCAGCATGCCCTTCTAGACTTTCGTATCTTTTTGGGCCATGTTCCTGTTTCTTAGCATGTCTAACATTTTCAGCTACTGAAAATTATCCTTGGAGCAGAAACGGATTTAGGGATTTTGCCGCCCCCAGGCACTGTTACTGCTGTCGCGCCACTGCCTTCCTCTCCAAGGGTCAGACAACAGGGGGCAAGAAGTGTGAGGCACAGCCCCACAGTTTTCTGTGGGCATCTCAAGGATAGATTCACTGATAAAAATTGGAAAATTCTGAAGCACATTGGCAAATATTTCCATTTTTATATTATGTTATAAAAATTAAATACTTTTCCAACCTTGTGTCTATAATTTATTTTTTTATTTGAGTGAGGAAAAGTGATTTTAAGTATCAGTATAGGGATGAGAAGGAAAGGGTGAGGACTAGTGATGGGGAAAGGAAAGAAGGAGAATTAGGAATGTGGTGGAGAGAGGGTGATAAGACTAGGGATAGGAAGGAAGAGTATGAGAAGGAAAGAGGACTGTGAATGAGGGGAGGAGAGGCAGAACCTACTGGGGATGGGAGATGGATTGAGGAAAGAGGGAAAATCAAGAGAAATGGAGAGAAACAGAGGAGGTTCTGGGATTGGGAAAGGAGAAGACAAGATATGTTGGGTGGATTCTAGGATGTGGCGAGAAGGGAAAGGAATGAAGGGAGGTCCCAGGATCTAGAGATAGAAAACAATATCAACGGAGAGAGAACCTGAATTGCAGGGGTTGGGTGGGTGGAGGATGGTGTCCCTACCATGCCCTGGTCCTGCTCCCCTCCCACTTGCATCATCTCTTTAACCTCTCAGTCTGGTACATATACACACCAGCAGCAATCTATTTTCTGTTACATCTGAAGTTCTCTGTACGTACCGGATCAGTCCAGACTCCTGGGTTTTACCTCCCCTCCAGCAGATGGAGACAGAGAAAGATTTGACTGACTCTGCCTTATATACCAGGGTGCCACCCACAGTCTGCCAGTATTTCTCTGTCTCCCGCAGATGGCAGGGGGGCAACACTCACAGTCTGTTCTGATTCTTTAAAAAAAAAAAAAGAAGAAATAGAAACAGGGATTATTTGGTTGGTATGTTCTTTTGATTTTTTTTTTTTAAAGGAAAGAAATCTAAAGACACCTTCAAGGTGCCTTGAGGTCTCTTGCCTCCCAGGGGGTTGACAGGTCCTGAGGGGACCATCCCCCCCTGGTCGAGAGGACAGCTGTGGCTCAGGGTCGAGGGCCCTACTGAACCGATAGGGCAGCCCAGCTTGGGGTGATACCGGGGAGCCCGGATCACTCACCCCAGCCAGACCATTTCAGGACCCGATTGCACGGACAGCTGAGCAGGTTTGCAAATTTATTCACAGCATTTTTGCACAGCTCTCCCTTATCTTGATTGCCGCGGTGGTCGGGGAACCTTGCTCTCCGTTTAAAAAAAAAATTCTTAACTTCTTTTTGTAGTTTGCGTCGGCTCTCTCATGCCGCACGGTCAGTCGTGTCGGGTGTGCGGCTCCAGGTGGGCGCGCCTCTCCGGGGATGGGCTATGCTCAGCCTGCATCCCTGGAGGTGAAGGAACGTCGGAGGCTCTCGGGGGTAGTTCTTCGCCAGCAGTTGGTGGCGATCGTGTTCGGGGCTTTGCTGACATCGGTTTCTCGGCCCTTGCCGCTGAGTTCGGGAAAAGCTGCCATTTTGGGCTCGGGCTCAGCAATGGCTCAGATCGCGGCGGGAGAAGGGAATTCCCCGCCGCCCCCCCCCCCCCCATATCACCTCAGCAGCCCGTTCCACGGTTAGTCTCCCCTGCAAGGCCAGACGCTGCAGGGCAAGATTTAGACGCTGACACGGATACAGCTTCAGATTCTTCTGCATTTTCTTCAGATTTTATCCTAGCGATGCACAGAACTTTTAAAGCAAAAAAGGCAGGTAAGAAGTCCGCTTCTCACTTCGGGGACTCCTCGGGGTCACTCCACAGGGGGAGAAAGAGACCCCGGTCGCTGGACCTAGGGGGGTGTTTAAAAGGGGAGTGTCCTTTGCGGTCCCTGCCCCACCGGGATGATACGGATACTTCTTCAGATACCCTAGACCAGGAGAATCAGGATATGCCAGCCCAGCCCTCGAAGGGGGTGGAGGGTGATGGCGATCAGCAGCTGAAAGCTGTTCGGCAGACCCACATCGTCGAGGGCGATGATCCAAAGGTGGTCCGTCTGTTCAGAAGGGATGAACTTGGCCCCCTCATTCCTGCCATTTTGAGGGAATTAGGGATTGAGGCGCCTGCAGAAGAATCTCGATTACGATCAATGGATCTGGTCTTGTTGGGCCTGAGGGGTCCTCCTACTGCTTTTCTGTTCCATTTCTCGGCTACGGACCTGCTTTTCCGGGAATGGGATACCCCAGACATGGGGTTAAAGGTTATGAAAGCGATGGATAAGCTTTGTCCTCTGCCGGAGGAGGCTTTGGAGATCCTGCGCGTACCGAAAGTGGATGCGGAAGTTTCGGCGGTTACGAAGAAAACCACTATTCCGGTCACTGGATCCACAGCCCTTAAGGACCTGCAGGATCAAAAGCTGGAGTTGCAGCTTAAGAAGAATTTCGAGGTCTCTGCCCTGGGGGTCTGGGTGGCGATGTGTAGCAATTTTGTTTTAAGAGCTGGACTCCGCTGGGTGCAACAGGTCCAAGCCAATGAGGGACTTTCGGAAGAGGAAGTTAGGCAGGCCGGTTGTCTGGAGGCAGTGGTGGCTTATAGTGTGGATGCACTTCATGATCTTTTATGGACCTCCACTCGCTCCATGGTCTCGGCCCGAAGGTTATTATGGTTGTGGAACTGGTTTGCGGATATGTCTTCCAAATCCCAGTTGGGTTCGTTACCTTTTAAAGGCAAGCTGTTATTTGGAAAAAAACGTAAAGACATGATTCAGTCCTTGGGCGAAAATAAGATTCACCGCCTGCTGGAAGACAGACCGAGGTCCTGAGGAATTTTTTCTTCTAGGTCCTGATTCAGTGGGAGTCGAAAATCTCGAGCACCCCGACCACCTACCACTTCCTTTCAGCAGAATACGGGCAGGCAGCAGACCAGGTCACAGCCCTTTCGTGGACGGCGCTTCGGCAGACCTGGTACTTCCCAGGCAACCCCAGGCGGAAAAGCTGCACAATGATGGCCTGCCAGCCCACTCCTCGGTACCTGTGGTAGGGGACAGATTGTCTCTGTTTTATGAGGAATGGGCCAAAATCACTTCGGACCAATGGGTACTCTCTGTAATAAAACACGGCTACGCTATAGATTTTGCACGCCGGCCCAGCCCACGGTTCCTGATCTCCCCATGCGAGTACACAGAAAAACGTCAAGCAGTAAAGCAGACTTTGCACCGTCTCATCGATCTGGGGGCAATTGTGCTGGTCCCTCTGCCAGAGCAGCGCAAGGGCCACTACTCCGTTTATTTCATCATTCCAAAGAAAGAGGGGTCCTTCCGTCCCATTCTCGATTTAAAGTGGGTCAAGTGGTGGTGGCAGCACAGCTACGTTGGGAAGGCTTGTTGGTGCACCCATACTTGGACGATTGGCTGATTCGGGCGAAGTCCAAAGACCTGTGTCTGGCAGTGATCCACCGTGTGCTGCAACTGTTGGAGTCTCTCGGCTGGGTGGTCAACAGAGCCAAAAGTCACCTAACCCCCTCCCAATCCTTGGAATTTTTGGGAGCTTTGTTCGACACATGTCAGGGGAAAGTTTTTCTAACGTCGGACCGAATTACCAAATTACAGGGACAAGTGAGGATTCTGTTGGCAAAACAGCCTCTGCGAGTCTGGGATTACTTGCAAGTCCTAGGATCCATGACATCGACTCTGGAACTGGTTCCATGGGCATTCGCTCACATGTGGCCTTTACAATTCGCATTGTTTTCCCGCTAGAGTCCAGTTTCCAAACAGTTTTATCGCCTCCTGCCGTTAACGGAGTCCGCTTGGTCTAGTCTGGATTGGTGGCTGTGCTCGGACAATCTTGGCCGTGGGGTACCCTTGGTGATTCCAGAATGGACGGTAGTCACCACGGATGCCAGCCTCTCCGGTTGGGGAGCAGTTTGTTTGCTGAAGTCGGTCCAGGGTCTATGGTCTCCGGAGGAGTCTCAGTGGTCGATCAATCGTCCGGAGACCAAAGCAGTTCATCTGGCGCTGGAGGCCTTCCTCCCTCTGGTTCAGGGGAAGGCAGTCCGGGTGCTGTCCGACAATGCGACCACGGTGGCCTACATCAATCGTCAGGGGGGTACAAAGAGTCGCCCGGTGGCATTGGAAGCTAGCTTGTTGGTCAGTTGGGCAGAGCAGAACCTTGTAAGCATAGCCACGTCCCACATAGCAGGGGTCGACAACGTGCACACGGACTTTCTGAGTCGAAATCAGCTCGATCCTGGAGAGTGGGAATTGGCAGACAGAGCTTTTCAACTCATTAGTGACAAATGGGGCACGCCCTCAATGGATCTCATGGCGACATTCAAGAATACCAAGGCCCCGCGCTTTGCGCGTCGCAGGGACACCGGTGCAGAGGGCATGGATGCTCTTGTCCTACCATGGACAACGACCATTCTGCTTTATGTGTTTCCTCCGTGGCCTCTTATCGGCAAGGTGCTCCGGTGAATAGAGAACCACACGGCAGAGGTAATCCTGGTGGCTCCCGAGTGACCTTGCCGTCTGTGGTTTGCGGATCTAGTCAATCTCGCAGTGGAGGGTCCATTGCGGTTTCCACGCCTTCCAAATCTGCTACATCAGGGGCCTGTCTGTTTTGATTAGGTAGATCGCTTTTGTCTAGTAGCATGGCGTTTGAGAGGCAGCGTGTAAAGAACAAAGGTTATTCGGACTCGGTAGTGACTACTTTGCTGAGATCGCGCAAAGCCTCGACTTCTCTATCTCATGTGCAAGTCTGGAAGGTTTTTGAGTCATGGTGCATTGAGCATAGTATTGTTCCCATAAGAACATAAGAACATGCCATACTGGGTCAGACCAAGGGTCCATCAAGCCCAGCATCCTGTTTCCAACAGTGGCCAATCCAGGCCATAAGAACCTTCCCATCCGGTCGTCTGTGTCCCGACATTCTAGGTTTCAGGCAAGGTTAGCTAAGGGCTTGTCCTGTAGTTCTTTGAGGGTCCAGGTGGCAGCTTTAGGCTGCTTATGAGGGAACATACGGGGCGTCGCCTTAGCTGCGCATCCTGATGTTTCTTGCTTCCTTAGAGGAGCTAAACATTTACGCCTGCCGGTGACTTCTCCATGTCTGTCCTGGAATTTAAATGTAGATCTTATGGCCTTATGCATGCCACCTTTTGAGCCTTTGAAGAGGGCAACCCTGAAGGACCTCACTTTGAAAGTGGTGCTCCTGGTAGCGATTTCTTCTGCGCGTCGGGTTTCCAAACAGCAGGCATTGTCATGCCGGGAACCCTTTTTGAGAATTTCTGATTCAGGGGTTACTTTGTGGACGGTTCCATTTTTTCTTCTGATGGTGATTTCTTCCTTTCATGTGAATCAGTCAGTGGAACTCCCGTCTTTTGCCGATCTGGATAGGTCAGATCCCCTTTCGAGGGATTTGAGAAAATTGGATGTTTGTAGGGCTCTGCTGTGATATCTGGACGTGACTAACGATTTTAGAGTTTCAGATCATCTCTTTGTCCTCTGGAGTGGTCCAAAGCGGGGTAATATGGCGTCTAAGACCATGATAGCCCGGTGACTGAAAGAGGCAATAAGTTCCGCGTATTTGCTTCGTGGTCGGCCCTTACCGGTGGGGCTTAAGGCGCATTCCACCCGTTCCCAGGCAGCTTCCTGGGCAGAGTGTCAACAGATTTCCCCGCAAGAGATTTGCAGGGCGGCTACCTGGAAATCTTTGCATACCTTTACGAGACATTACAGACTGGATGTCCAGGATTCAAGGGAAGAATATTTCGCAGCCGGTGTGTTGAGAGCGGGCCTCTCCGGATCCCATCCCCGGTAACAGCTCTGGTATATCCCAGGAGTCTGGACTGATCTGGTATGTACAGGGAAAAGAAAATTAGTTCTTACCTGATAATTTTCGTTCATGTAGTACCAAGGATCAGTCCAGAGTCCCGCCTGCTTAGTGCATAAAGGTAATGGAGAGTCCGCTACGTTTGCATTTGTTTCATTTGCTCTGCAGAGGCTTCTGTTTTTACCCTTTTTTAACGGGTCTGGTTTATAGTTGGGGGTCAGTGATCTATATTACGTTTTCGGTTCATGTACCTAGTTAGTTTGAGTTAGAATCATTCTGCTTTGACATTGCGTAATACTGGCAGACTGTGGGTGGCACCCTGGTATATAAGGCAGAGTCATTCAAATCCTTCTCTGTCTCCATCTGCTGGAGGGGAGGCAAAACCCAGGAGTCTGGACTGATCCTTGGTACTAAAGGAACGAAAATGATCATGTAAGAACTAATTTTCTTTTTATGTTTCTGTTTAGGGATAACCTGATCAGAGTGGCAGTTGCTACTATCCTTAACAGAAGGACCATTTTGGTTCTTATCTGCCATTATTCACTATGTTACTAATCTGTTCTCTCTCACACATGAATACTGCCCCTTCACCCTCAGCTAATCCACTCTCATCTCCCAATGATTTACCAAACTGATCTCCATTTTGTGTGCCCGGCTCACTCCTCTCCCGTCCTGTTCCCTGTACGCTGCTGGGAAGGGAGGGACTGGATTAGGAAGCAGAGGACTGTTCTCTGTACAGCTGGAAGATAGTAAATCTTCAGCAGCATGTTCCCCCCACCCATTTTTTTCAGCCCTAGGCACTGACCTAGTGTACCTATTAACAAATCCAGGCCTGCCTATGAGTCTCTAACAAAAGCAGCAGATCTCCGGCAAATTGTCTGTAGCCCCATCTTGTTCGGGTCCTGGGCATAGGGCCACACAGGGAAGACCAAGGACCACAGAAAACCCCATGATCTCCCGGAGCCTCTATACAGGGGGTAAAAGCAGAATCTTTGCAAGGCCCTTAGAGTTTTGTATAATCAGGGGCTCTTCCTGTTCACCAGTCAAGCACTCCAGAAACACAGTCACACAAAGCAAGGAAAAACAAAGTCCAAAAACCCTGGCACACTTCAGGGCAATGCAACAGCACTGCTTCACAATCTATAGCACACAAATAAATAACAGTCATTTCTCACTCTCCTTCCCAAAACAGGTCAGTCGTTTGGGATGGATAGCCCTTCTCCTCTGGGCTCTCCGATTAGTACCCGGTAAGTGAAATCCTTTCCCAAAGGCTTCCTTTTTCATTCGACATCTGCATGTAGTAGTAATGGAACCTACTCTGAAGAGAGAACAGTAATTAGTGGAGTTCCTCAAGGATCTGTTCTGGGACCTGTTCTGTTCAATATCTTTGTAAGCCATATTGCGGAGGGATTAGAAGATAAACTTTGTCTTTTTGCAGATGATACTAAGATCTGCAACTGAGTGGACACACCTGAAGGAGTAGAGAGAATGAGAAGTGACATAAGAAAACTTGAGGAGTGGTTGAAGGTTTGACAGCTGAGATTCAACGTCAAGAAATGCAAAATCATACGTTTGAGGTATAGCAGTCCAAAGGAGTTGTGTTTGATGGGGGCAGGGACAGATTTAAGATTTTTCCGCTCCTAGGCACTTTTGGTGTTTTCACTCCCCCACCTCCTTTAAAGCTCTCTTACAGGGTAGCAGAGGGTTGTTCTCTTTTGAATGAGATTCAGCAGAGATGTAAAGTGGCAAATATTAGCCAGTCTGCTGCCTGTAAATGTTTGCCACCCTAGGCACAGGCATAATGAGTGCCTATTGACAAATTCAGGGCTGGATGGGGAGCAAACGACTGATGTGCACAGACTGGGAGTGAGACCTTGGAGTGATAGTGTCTGATGATCTGAAGGCAGCAAAGCAATGTGACAAGGTGTTGGCTAAGATCAGAGGGATGCTGGGCTGCATAGAGAGAGGCATAACCAGCAGGTAAAAGGGGGTTATAATACCCCTGACTAGGTCATTAGTGAGCCCTCACCTGGAGTACTGTGTTCAGTTCTGGAGACCGTATCTCAACAAGGATAAGAACAGAATGGAAGCCATCCAGAAAAAGGCAAACAAAATGGTGTGGGGTCAGCATGGGAAGATTCTGAGTTGAGACTGAAGGACCTTAATATGTATACCCTGGAGAGGAGAGACAGGGGAAATATGATACAGACATTCAAAATACCTGAAAGGAACTGTTGATACCCAAAAATCAAACCTTTTCCATTGGATAGAAAGTTGTAAAACTTGGAATTATGATATGAAATACCAAGGAGGAAGACTCAGGAGCAACATCAGGAAATATTTTGTCAGGGAAAGGGTGATGGATGCATGGAGTGCCCGCTGGAAGAGGTGGTGAAGACAAGAATAATGGAATTCAAAAGGGTGTGGGACAAACGGGAGGATCCCTACTGGCTAGAGAATGGCAATGAAGAAATGGGATAACCTCTGTTACATCTAAAGTTTACATTTCTGTATGGGGTAACCTACAAGGAGCAGCAGTTACTACTCTAAAAATCTTGCTGGGAAGACTGGATGGACCATTTTGGTCTTTATCTGCAGTCATTTATTATGTTTACTATGTTTTGCGCAGATTGTGGCCGAATCAGTCTTTGACTTTGGTGAACTCTCCCTGGCAGGATGTCTCTACTCTGACACCATCTGGTACATGTCCCCAGCTTTCAGGGAATCCTTCCTCTCTCAGGACTTCATAGGATCTCATGCTCTTCAGAACCCTTTTCTATGAAGAGCTGACCCACACACACTGGAACTCCAGATCTTGGGATCCCTGCTTTTCTTCTCTCCCCCTTGTACTGGTGGGTGCTGGGGCTTTTCTATCTCCCTAAAATCCCTCCCTGTGGGGAGTGGCATTCCTCCTTTACACAGTAACATCACACAAAGGGCAAGGTCTAGTGAGACCTCTGCCACTAGGAGGGTGCTGAGACCGGCTGAAGCCTCAAAACGCATGTTTGAAAGGGGCAGGTGCTACTTTCTTAGGGTCAAGAATTGTCCCACTCCCTCACGTCTTTGAAATCTGTAACACAGTACTGAAAGGATGCCAAAAGCAATCACCTTACATATGATACTGGGTTGCCTATGGTCCATTAGCAATAGTAATGACCATATTCTTATTTTATTTTTTTAATTCCTATGCATTGATATGAATTTTGAATTATGGAAACTGTCCCTTCCTTCATGATCAGTCCCGATGTTGGCAATCCTATATAGTAACAAAGTAAATGAAGGCATATAAAGACCAACTGGCCCATCCAATCTGCCCTGTTGAGATTCTTCCTGTTTTGTTTTGTTTTTTTCCATCATCCTGAGTAGATAACCATAGGATGTAAAGGACATGGGTGCACAGAGTGTTAGAATGCTAAAGGTCACCTATCTGTCATCCTCTGGCACAGTTCAATAAAAACCAGAGTACATAATGGCTAGGCGCATCTTGCCTTCTTTTTCTCCTATCCTACTACAATACTACACCCCCTTGATCTCTGGCTTTACCCTCGCTTCCCCACCACTAAAGATCCTCTGGATTGTCTCATGCTTTCTTGATGTCTGTTAATGTTCCCTGCCCGCCCCAATCCCACTACTGGGAGGCTATGCCATGCATCCACCAGCCTTTCTGTGAGCAAATCCACCATCTTTCTTACGCTGCTCCCAAGACTAACTTCCTCCAGCTGTATATCAGGGCTTCTTGTTCTTGGCGTACCATGTGTACGCCTCAGAAAAGAAGTTAAGCAAACATGGAATGTATTTTTCAGACTGTACTGCATTCCTACTGCAATCTGTTCATTTTTTGGGGGGGAGAATAAATTAAACATTTGCCCTGAATAGTGTTTGAGTTTTGTTCGTATTTGTCAGAATCTAACATGTTTTAAATTAAAACATTTAAAATGTTTAGGGCAAATGGGGTAAAAGACTTCTATTCATTGCAGAGCATTTACTATGTACCCTCAGGATTGCAGCTTCAGCCCACAGCAAAAGGAACAGATGCCAGAGAGATTTCCAAGAATGTATTCTTGTCTTCTATAATCTGCTCTTATGATTTGTTTATGTATATGTGCATGGTTTAATATCTTCATTGCCAATAAAAAGTGAATTTAAAAAAAACACCTGTACATATGTTTTTGCTGGTACCTGGCTTATGTCCTGTTCAGTAGTGAAACAGATTTCAGATACTCAAGTGTTAAGCAGATTGCAACTGTCCAGATGATTTCAAATAAATTACTTTGCTCAGTCTTGTGTTTTATTCATGTAAAGCATATGTATATAGATGCAGTGTAGCACTCTGTGTTGCCCAAATGTACACATTATACCCATGCTACTCTGCTGTGTGTCTCCCTTACACACAAAAACACATCCATTTTACATTGTATTCCACTCTGTCTCACTCACATACATAAACAGCTCCACTTTTTCCGCTTACATCTTTCTCATGCATACAAATACAGAGAAAAACATCTTTTTCATTAGAGACAATAAAACTCTTCCATCTGGATCTCATCTAGTTAATCTTCTGCAAACTGTACATATACAAGCAATGAAAAGCACTTGGAGTGTATTTTATTATCATAGTAATAATAATAAAAATATATAAACTGTATGGTGCCTTCTCCAGGCAATAAAAAAACATAAAATAAATATTTTTCTTTTACAAATGTACAGACAATGATGCAAAACATATTCCTGGACCAACCACTGGTCACAGAGAAATTTCAGTCTTGAAACTCCTGCGTCAATTTCGCGTTTCTCAAACACATATCAAATCCTGATGTCATGTGTCATCCGTGTCGCTTCCCGTTGTGTTATCACAGTCCACTTCTGGGTGGCTTCCATTTTTTAATCGCAGTGCTCGCTTTCTGTAAATAAAGTTACAAACGTAATGCTTGAAAAAGCAGGGTAGATTGTGTGCAAATGCATGGAACTATTAACTGAGTGTCATTGGTAGGTAAGTTTATTAACCTCTCTCATTAAAAGATTTCGAAAGCTAAACGTATGTGTTTCCTCAAGAAAACACTTACTTTGCTCCTTCTTGATCAAATAGTGTCAGAATTTAAATATATATTATCTTTAATATTTCTGTTTTATGAGAATAAATTTACTTTTTATTGAAATCACCTTCACATTTCACCCTTCTTTGCTGCATCTATATCTTAAATGTCTCCAATGGTGCCAGCACAAGTTCTTTGATGATGAGTAGTACAGCAGCACCTTAATCAGCTTGCTACTAAGTCAATCAGGGCACTAACGTAGTTGATAACATCAAGACAAATATCACATACTTAACATTACTGGCTAGGACACAAAGATGACATATTTAAACTCTCCAGGTCAGAACTGGATATTGGGGGGGGCGGAGTCAAGATGGCATCTCGACCGGTCGCATGTTGAGACTGCCCCGGCGTTTTTCACCACTTTCAAAGATTTCCTAAGAAATAATGCCTCCAAAACAAAAAGGGAAGCGGAGGGCTTACCCCTCGATGTCCTCGCTACCCCCCGGGCAGAAAACCATCCCTCAATGCGCCGTCAAACCATGTCGGGCTGATGGAAGGAGACCACGACCCGACCTCGGATGTTTCCCTCAGCCCCTTGGATCAGAGGCTACCTCCGTCTGAACGGAGAACTTCGACTCTGTGCCTGACAGGAAGTCCCGGTGAGGATCTTCAAGCTGATCAGGCTGAGAGGGCTGAGTCGGAGAGTAACATCGTTCAGATGCCCGGAGAGACTGGAGAAGTTACCGCCAGAGGCCTTGTGCTGGGAACTGCAGGTGATCAAGCGAGTTGTTGTGGTGAGAACCTAGATTCCATTATCCCTATTAAACCTGGCGAAGTTATAAGCATGAAAAGACCAGAGGTAGTGACTTTAGAATCCCTGTGGTCTTTAACATCTATTCTTGCTAAGTCTCTATCGGAATGTTCTGCAAATATAAATGTACTTTCCTCTCAGATGTGCTTGCTGAATGAGAATTTTCAAAAATCAAAACAGGAAACAGTGGGGAAATTCCAACAAATAGAAGAAGAAATAAAACAAGTTAAAACGGTCCAGTCAACTATGGTGCAGAACTATGGAGCTATAAATAGAAAAACTGAATACTTGGAGAATGTGATGAGACATCTAAATCTTAGGATTTTAAACTTTCCCAGAGTAATAGGAGAATTACCGCGTATAACTATAAAAAGATACTTCACTGAAGTACTTGAAATTTCTTCTGAAAAAACTCCGCCTCTGGACAAAGTATATTTTCTCCCGATATGAAAAGCTCAGAAAAAACAGATAACTCCTAATGTTCTTGAGAATCTGACCGAATTCCTCGAATCATCAGTATATTATGAAGTTGCGGAGAGAACAACGCTCCTAATTTCTTTTTTCAACGAAAAAGACTTAGGGGACATTATGCGGGCTTATTTTAAAAAGCCCAATGCAAATTTCATGGGAGCAACAGTCAGAATATATCCTGACGTTACAAAGACTACACAACAGAGGAGAAGGGCATTTCTTGATTTAAAACAAGTGGTATTAGCACTGGGAGCATCTTTTTATTTACGCTTCCTGTGTAAGTGTATCGTAAAATATAAAGATGACACTTATATATTCTATCAGCCAGAACATCTGATGAGCTTCGCAGAAGGGAAAAAAGCTCTGCTACAGCTGAGTAATAATATCTCTGATTTATAAAAAAAAAAAAATGGTTTTGTGAGACTCATATATTTATATTTAGTTTAATTGTGTTTCCTTGTAATCTCCTAAAATGTGCACTCTTCCCCCCTCCCATGTATAGGGGTCTAATGGGAATTACATAAATGGAAAAAGTTTATTTTCTTGAATTTATTTGCTTTTTTAAGTATAATTCTGTCCATGTAAAGTTAATACCATTTTTCTGTTTCAAAGTGGATACTTTGTAAAGTTTTGACAAAATAATAAAGAGAAAATTAAAAAAAAAAAAAAAGAACTGGATGTTGGATTTTATTACTCAAGGCAAGTTACAATTCAGATTCAATAGGTACTTCCCTTCCCTACAGAGTTTAGCTTAAAATCAGGCCGTTTTCAACGCGCTAGCTTTACCCCTTATTCAGTAAGGGGTAATAGCGCGCTGAAAACGCGCGTCCAACCTCCCCAAAATAAAAACCAATAAAACCAACCCCCCCCCCAAAATAAAAAGCAATAAAAGCAGTAAAAACTGCTTTTCTGTACACCCTCCGACTTAATATCATGGCGATATTAAGTCAGAGGTCCCAAAAGTTAGAAAATAGTTAAAAATTTTAAAAAAAAAATTTTAAATGGGCCCGCGGTTTGAAAACCGGATGCTCAATTTTGCCGGTGTCCGGTTTCCGAACCCATGGCTGTCAGCAGGTTTGAGAACCGATGCCGGCAAAATTGAGCGTCAGCTGTCAAACTTGCTGACAGCTGCCGCTCCTGTCCAAAAAGAGGCGCTAGGGACGCGCTAGTGTCCCTAGCGCCTCTTTTTACCACGGGCCCTAATTTAAATAAATTAATTTACTGAATCGAGCGCACAGGAGAGTGGCCTGAGTGTGCGCGCGCTCGCCCACTCTCCCGCGATTTTTACTGTATCGGCCCGAATGTAAGTTAGTATCTCAGGAACAGAGAGTGAAGCATCAGTAGGAGAAGTGGGATTTAAACAGGGCTTCCCTGGCTCTCAGCTCGTTGCTCTAATCATTAGACTACTCTTCTACTCCAGAAGCATAAGTTGTAGCTTCTAAGTGCCATCTTTCCAGCCCACATTAGTATTCTTTGAAGGGGCACAATCAAACTAAAATTCTAGAGCAGCATTATGGGAGAAAGTGTTGGGGTGGGAGTGAAGATCAAATCAGGACAGACTAGTGTGAATATACTGAAGAATTTGTAAGGTTTCAGAGCAGACCAGCCAAGGGCTGTGCCACCCTGGAATGTCACATACAGGTGGCCCTGCGTTACCCCCCCTTACCTCTCCCCAATAATTAATGCCATACCCAAACCTTCTGTAATGCTCCTCAAAGCTCTTTTTAAGACGTCTTCTTTCCTTGCTAGCTTGCTCTTCATTTGATGAACCGCCTTCCTGGAAAAGAAAAACGTAAATCATCCATTGCCAGTCCTTATCATTAGCAGTGGTAAAAAAAAAAAAAAAAAAAGGCACTTCAGTGATATTCAGATGCCTCAGCTTATTTCTTGTGTGACTTATTTAAATCCCTAGAAGGGACTCTTTAAAGTTCTGCAAGTAGAGAGGGCCTTGGCTTAGCATGCTGTCTGAACACTGGGAAGTGTAAGAAGTTCAGAGAGGCAGTCAAGCATTTGCTCTAATTGGGCACTTAGGCCTAAGACCAGCCAGAGGGAAAGAAGAAATAAATATGCCAAACCCCACAGAGTCATATAGATTTACAGCAAATATTTTTAGTAACCAGCTGCAAGTCAGATATATGGAGGGAATTTCTTTAGTGTGGACAAAAAATGCTCAGGCCATCTGACTGCACATGAAATATGTTTGTTGGTCTTAGTCCAATTCTGTAGAGGAGACTGGCCAAATCTTTCAAGCTGCTATTATAATTCTCACTAATTAGCACTCCAGCCTTAGTGGCAGAACTGAAAAATGAATGGATATGAAGGCTTGACTACTCTTTCTTTTTTTTCTTTATAATTGAAAGTTTATTGAAAAATCACAACTGTCAACCATGACACTATCAAACATCAGCAAACAATGACACCAAACACCCCCCTCACCCTGACTCCCCCACACATCACCCCTACACCCTCCCATAACAGGCAAAAGCAAAACAGAAAGTTGACAGAGAAGACATCATCACAAAGAATAAGAAGGATAATAAGTAGCAATAAAACAAAGACAATTCAGGAAGCACAGGCTTGTACCCAAAAAAAGTAAGAAACCCAGATACCTTCAAATTCTTCCAAAGAATCATGCTTAAGCATAATTAGTTTCCTCTTATAAAAAAAAAAAACATAGGAAACCGCCAATGCACATCTTGCCACGAGAATAATCTGTATTATTACGGAATTTAGCTAAGACTTACATTAGAGACCAGAAAGTCCAGTAAAAACAATTTAGGATCATTGATATAGAAACTAGAGTAATAACCCCTATCAATTCAATTATCATTTCCCATTACATTTTGGACTAAAGAATAGTCTCATCAAATATGAAATAAGGTAAAAACTCCTTCAATTATATGCCAACACTTCACCTTGACCTCAGAGTAGATTTTATGCAGGCGGTCAGGGTGGGATAATAATTTATACACATTTTCAACCAGCAAAGAGAAAATGGAATACCGCCCCACTGATCGAAAACAGAGGTCCCAAGTATAATCATTCAGTGATGCTCCAAGATCAGTTTCCCAGACTAACAAATGGTGGGGTTTAGTAGTTAAATCTTCATTCAGTAGAACATAGATTTTGGAAATTATCCCCCTGATACTACTAACCTTGTTGCAATACCTTTCAAACAAAGTTTGCCCTCTCATGAGATCAATGTAAACCTCTTTGAACCCATAAAATGTGTCAGCTGCAGAAAAGAAAACTTATCTTTAACCAGAAGGTGAAACTTATCCCTAATTTCCGAAAAACTCAACAACCAAGCAAGCCCCCAAACCTGACCCAATTGTGGCAACCCAAGCCCTCCCACCATCAAAAAGCTACCAAGTCCAGGTTGGAAGCCCTTATTGAATCTCAAAGGAGACTTAAAGAAAAAACCTCTGTCACCCATTAGCAGAGTCTTCCATCTAGTCAATAACTTTAAAGTAAGGAGAGTAAAAGGCAAGAGAAGTGAAAGAAGCATTCTCAACTTCTCAGGAAGCCACCATAAAGCTCCAGCAGGGACTAGCCCTGCAAAAATCTATTCAATTTGGACTCACTGTTTAGTCTGTCTTCCTCTGCCAGTTGACCACCACCTTCAACTGAGAAGCCAAATAATATTTCCTAAAGTTGGGAGCTCCCAGTCCACCCAACAGTTTAGGCAAATATAGAATTATACAAGCTATCTTAGCGGGTCTCTGCCTCCAGATGAAACTAAAAATCCACCACTGGAGGCTTGTTTTGACCGCCGGTCACAGATGGCTGCGACCGCGTCTACTCACGTCCTGCACCGTCCTGCTCCCCTCTCCAGGCGTGCTCGTGGCATGGGCTAGTCTCTGTCGCCGCGTTCCCCATGGCTCCTCGTGGCAGTCGAGACGCTGCTGCCACCCACGCCAATTCTGGGCCTTCCTAGGCATGCACGCGCGCCACCAGGCAAAGAGAAAATGGAATACCGCCCCACTGATAGAAAACAGAGGTCCCAAGTATAATCATTCAGTGACGCCTCTTTGATGGGAACCTTGGGGGCATCCCTGATTGATGATGTCATGGGATCAGGGTTCTTAAGTTCCACCTTCACCCTTAGCTAGCCGACTTGGCAACGAGTTCCACTACTACTCTACGAGCTCCTGCTCCGTTGTTCCTGTGGTGACACTACCGGACTTTCTTGTACTCTGGAACCTGCCTGGTACCCGCTCCTCGGGGGCCAGCGTGCGCTCTTCAGGGACTTTGTCTCCTGACCTCCCCCGCTTCTCGGGTTGGCCCTGCGCCTTCCAGAAATACTATCTTGCTGGCTCCCTGCTCCTCGGGGTCACCTCTGGGAATGCCTTCACCACTTGGGAGTTCTATCTCTGTGCTTCCCCGCTCCTCGGGGTAGTGCCTACATTCTATACTGAGTTGTCAGTGCTTCCCCACTCCTCAGGGCAGTGTCTCCATCAATACAGAGACTATCAGTGCTTCCCAACTCCTGGGGGTAGTGCCTACATTCTGCACTTGGGACTGTCGGTGCTTCTCCGCTCCTCGGGGCAGTACCCTTGATTCACCATCGGTCACTGCTGGCACCTCCCGCTCCTCGGGCTAGTCTACATTGTCACCTGGAGACCTGGCTTGGGCCTTCCTGCTCCGCAGGTTGGCCTACGTCATCACATCAGTACCTCCCTCACCACACAGCTCCGCTCTTCAGGGTTGCCTCTCTGGAATACCTTCTGCATGTCCTGTCTCGCGCTTCTCGCTCTACTGGCCTGCCTAGCACCATCCCCTTCAGAGGTCTCTGCCCAGGTACTGATCTCCAGCCTACATACTTACTGTGGGAATCCCTCCTTGCTGTGTCTTCTACTCTGCTCCTCGGGACCCCTCCACAGTTTCACCCAGAGCTCCCCGCTGTGCCTGACCTTGCCTCCCGATGGTGTAGACCTGTGGGGCTCCTTCCCACAGGTAGTAACAACTCTCACCTCGGGCCAAGGGTCCAGAAACCCACAAACCATTACAAGGCTCTTAAGAAGCTTATCTAGAACCTGAATAGGTAGTGTTTGAAATAGATAGCAGAGATGTGATAAAATATTTGTCTCATTAGCCAGGACAAAGCACAACGTTCCCACTCATCTGGGTCTTGCTGTATATTGGAAATCATGGGGGGATAGTTAAATTGAAAGTTAACACAAACTTACATAAACCCCAGGTATTTTGATCTATCTTTAACCCATTTAAAGGAGACTTGGGCTCTTAATGATTGGAACATACTATCTGGAACAGAGATACTCAGCATCTCAGATTTTTTTCCATGTTGATCTTAAAGCCCTAGACCCTTCCATATCTCTCACATTCCTCTAATAAAGTCATAAGAGATACCTCATGTTTACTCAAAGTAAACATGAAATTGTCAGCAAATAAAGATATCTTGTAGTGGCAACCTCTGAGTAAAATTCTCTGTCTTTACATTTCCCCAGATCCTTCCTGCAAGTGGCTCCATTGCCAGGGCAAAAAGTAAAGGGGATAAAAGGCACCCCTGCTTGGTATTGCATCCCACCTGAAAGTGAGCAGAGTACCCTCCCCCATTTACTTTGATACAAGCCAATGGCTCTGCATAAAATTGGGTAAAGCACTCCCTAATCCTATTAATATCAAATAAGAAAGACCCTGATCTGCCCTTAATCTGGCCTTGAGAGACCTTACTTTTAAACTTCTGGACTAGTAGTCTGCTAGCTTTATTGCCATGCTGGAAGTAGGTTTGTTTAGTGAGATCTAAGTGAAAAGAGATTTTTTCAGCTGAGAGAAATCGCAACTTGTTTCTACACTCCTCTAACTTTGCCTGCAGTTTAGGAGCGGGATTTGCTTTACGCATACTTTCCAAATCACTAAGAAAATTAACTAAAACCAATTTATTCTTCTCTTTTACTTTTTTCAGCTGTGCAGTACAAGAAATTAATCTCCCCCTGACAACTGCCTTTAGACAATCACCGAGAAGCACCGGAGTTGTATCCACAGTATCAAGTACTCTGATATAGCTGATTCTGGGCCTTATTTTCCAAGGCTATCTCAGGCTTGCGCTAACAGCACAAGCCTGCGATAGCTAGCGAAGGTAGCGCACGCCTGCGCTACCTACATTGGGGCGGAGTCGGCCCCGGAAGAGGAGGAGTCAGGGTATCACCGGGGCCGACTCTGCGATGACGGCACGGATAGCGAAAAGGTAAGGGCCTTTTTGTTGCCTATTCGCGCCCAATAACTACACCTTCTATGGTGGAGTTATTGGGCGCGATGCCGGCAGCGATCGCATCGCGGAGGTGCGATCGCTGCCGGCTAGCGCAGGACCACCCCCCCGTTTCGGCCCCCCGCTCCTCATTACCGCAGTTTTCTAAAGTATCACAGGCCTGCGATACTTTAGAAAATGAGGCCCTCTGTCTGTTGAAGAAGGTCTTTATTATCATTCACGCTCCAAAATTGCTTCCCTCAGTCATTGTGTGATAGGTGTAGATCCCATCAAACTGAGGAATCATCCAACCATGTTATGGAACCAACATCTGCCTCCCCTGTTATAGAAACTAAGGTTTTGAAAAGATGCAAGATCTGCCACAATCAACCAGACTCCACTGCTCCATTTAACCTTTCAATTGCTGCCTATGGGTCCTCGCAATTATTCCAACCTCTATCGAGTTATCAAGTGGCAGCCACCTAGTGATGTTAAAGTCCCTCCCCTCTCCCCCCAATCAGATGTTCTTCAACATTATCCAGCAAGACTTCATTTAGCAAGTTACAAAAGGATCCCTGGTTGACATTAGGAACTTTATATATTTAATAAGGTGTAAATCTCCAAATATATTACCATTTTAACCAAAATATATCTCCCATCCACATCCCTGCATACTACTAAAACCAGCACTCCCACCTCCCCTATTTATTTCAAAGTGAGCTAGACACAATAAAGATAGAGGGGCAAAGCCTAGACCTAAGCAAACCCTCGGCCCTTTCCCTCAAATGGGTCTCCTGAATTAAAAGAACCCCAATCTTCAGTCCCTGGGCCTCTTGAAACATCATTTGCCATTTTAAGAGAGAATTAAGGCCTTTTGCATTTAAGGAAGCTAATAGCGACCATGGTATAAAAGGCACTGATCAGATATTTCTAACCCAAAAAACAAGCAACCCTCCCAAAGATCAGATACACCAAGCACCCACCAAGTCCCATACCTCTCCTCGTAATGAAAACACCCTTCCCGCCACCTGGCAACCTCAATTTCATGACTCAAACCACTCCCCATGCTCAAACCCCCTTCCCAACAATACCAGGGTCTGTTCCCACTAAGTAATGGGGAAAGATGTCACCAGCTCTCTACCCACTGCATACAACACAAATCTCAACAAGAGAGCTTGACAACAAGTCAATGAAAATGGATAGAGTTGAACAAAAAAAATTGAAAACCTTCCAGGCCCACATAAAAATTGGACCAGGAGGAACATGCAATCAAGTTAATCACAGAGGTCTTAAAGCAGAACTCAAGGACTGTCCAAAGTTCAGGTACAACAAGAATTATGAAAATGTTCCCAGAATGTAAAGATGCAAAAATTGAGCCAATTGGATACAGTACAGTCAAGTATTAGCCTCTCTAGATGATATAGACATATCTGAATTTCTCCATAATCTCCTGCTCCTCTTGTTCACGTGTTGCTATTTAGGAGGTCCTTTATAGCAGGGCCCAGTTAGCCTCTTCTGCCACTTGGACATGGATTCCGGCTGCCGACAGGATCTCTGCTGCTTCAGCCAGTCATAATCCTGGACATCACACCACTTATGGTGAAAGCAAGCCCAAATGGAAACAGCCAGTGGTATCTGATGACTGTTCTCTCTGCTCAGTAAGGAGGTTATTTCCCACAAGTCCCTTCGCTTCTGAACCATAAAAGGAGACAGATCACTGAACATCTCAGTGTTGGTATCATACCAATTCACAGCTCCCAGCTTTCGTGCTGCTGCCAGAATGCTATCCTTTAGGGGATCGTGAAGAAAGCAGGCGATAATGTCTCGGGGGTAGTTTTATTAACCAGGCCCAAAGATGGGTAAGCCCTCTCAATCACCACCTCAGTGATCTCTCCTGAGTTCTTATCCAATGCCAAGATGGCTTTACAGATATACTGAAACACTGCAATAGCATCCACATTCTCAGGCACCTCCGGTATCCCCCAATCCTAAGACTACAGTGATGAGATGTGGTTTCTAGATTTTCCATCTTACTTGCAGAAGCAACACTGGCCCTTTCCAGTTCTTCCACTGATTTTTTCAACTACATTATGGTCATGGCCTGATTCTCAACATGTGTCTTCACCTCTTCTATCCTTGTGCCAAAATTGGAGAGATCCTGCCATAGTTCCATTAACAATTCCTTTATCTCGGTCTTGACGGAGGTAATATTCTTCCATAGCTCACAAAACCAAGCTTTACAGTTGTCCCCAGTTAAATTATCTCCTGTCTGTTGGCTTGACCACAGCCCTCCTACACTCTGTCCTACCTCTGGCCCATCGATCTTGGTCGGCTCCGCCATATTGCCCACTTTCTCTGGCAGCACACTGTAAGCGCCGTATGAAAACTGGTGGAGATTGATCCCCATTTTAGTCTCACAGACATACAGGCAGGACAATCAACACAAGTTCAGGAACCTGCAGCATGGTATTTAAAAATCTAAGTCAAGAGATTATAGTGGTTATTGAGTTTGCAGTGGGGAGCTCTTCTCTCGGGCATCCATTAAGGTCAGTGACATCACTTTGTCCCTAGACTACCTTTTCACCTCTGCAGTTTATCCAACTTCTTTGGAGGTGAAAGGACTAGCCTGAGAAGCCAGTACCGCATCTTACTGGCTCTATTTCTACTAGTTAGGCTGATCCATTCCTGGTTTTACTCTGTCCCACTCCCCAATTCCATTTACAGAATTATAATTTTGATTTCCCTTAAAAAAAAAACTGGCAGGAATGGAACCCATTGGCAATTCTAAATATTTTTCTCTGCAAAACAGTTTCAAATCCTGCTACTAGGGTCCCTGTCACAATGCAATCACCAACTGAACTTGTATTGAAGATGAAAAGTCTGCATTAATTTACAAAGTGTAAATTGGAATCTCAGCCCATATGCAAATAAGTTATCTGGAGCAACTGTATTAACTAGTAAACAATGTATCCAAATAGCCACAAAGAGACAGATATCCAGCAAGTCGATCACACTTCCTGACATCTTCTGCTCTTTGCTGAAATTATGGAAAGTACATGCAGAAAGGGTTATGGATCCATGGCTACATACCGGGGTAGGTGGTTTCAGCCTCTTCAGCTTTGTTTCTGTGGCCAATAGATGTCCCTCAGTCCTGAACAGTTGTATCTGCAGCTCATCATACCTCTCCCCCAGCTCACGCAGCTGTTTACGATATGCATCCTTTTCGATCAGACTTTTTGAGTACTGGACATGAAATTGCTCCCGTGTCATAATAGCCTGAAAACATGAAAGGAGACTGCATGTTACTTATCAAGGCTGCTACACTGTTGTGTCAAGGCATCAGCCATCTTCCTCATGATACAGTCCTGCATTCTTTATTCTGAGATAGATTATTCTGCTACTACAAATTTATAAATTAATTATATACTAGTAACACTTGAAATATTCATGCAATGACAATAACTTGATTCTGAGAAGAAAATTCCAAATAAAGCATCATAAAATCCAAGTAAGTCACGAGGAATGAAGAGAAAGCAGTTGTTGGTAGTTAATATCCTTTCAAGGATGCGGACGAGGCCTTGCTAAACACTCAACCTTATTTTTATGCCAAATCTGTATTTAAAAAAAAAAAAAAATCCCCTAAACACATAAATCACCTGCAGGCCAATACAGTAAACACTGTTAGCCCGCTTTTGGCCGCGCATTTTTGACGCGCTATTTTCACCCCTTATACAGTAAAGGGCAATAGTGCGTCGAAAACGTGTGGCCAACCCCCCCCCCCCCCCGACACTAATAGCGCCCGCAACATGCAAATACATGTTTATGGGCCTATTAGGCATTCCCGCGCGATACAGAAAGCAAAATGTGCAGCGAAGCCGCATATTTTAGTTTCAGAAATTAACGCCTGCCCAAAGGCTGACGTTAATTTCGGCCGGCGCCGGGAAAGTGTACAGAAAAGCAGAAAAAACTGCTTTTCTGTACACCCTCCGACTTAATATCATAGCGATATTAAGTCGGAGGCCCCAAAAATAAAAAAAAATGAAAAATGAAAAAAAATAAAAATAAAAAATCTGCTCGCGGCCCGCGAGTTGGAAGACGGACGCTCAATTTTGCCGGCGTCCGTTTTCTGAACCCGTGGCTGTCAGTGGGTTCGAGAACCGACGCCGTAAAATTGAGCGTCGGCTATCAAACCCGCTGACAGCCACCGCTCCTGTCAAAAAGGAGGCACTAGGAACGTGCTAGTGTCCCTAGCGCCTCCTTTTACCGCGGGCCCTCATTTGCATGCAGGCAGATACTGAATCGCGCGCCCAGGACACTGGCCTGAGCGCGCGTCGGGAGAGTGGGCGCTCGCCGCCTCTCCCGTGCTTCTTTCTGTATCGGCCCGCTGCTCTGTACAGTAAAATCAGTAGTTGTGCAGAGTAGCAAGCATTTCCCGATTTGTCAGACTTAGCCAATCAGAAGAAGGGATTCCTGCATCAGGCTGCTGCAGTTATGCAACAATAAACTCCAGCAGCCTTATCAAGTTACAAGGTAGCCAAACCTTTTGTTTTACATTTCTGGTAAAATCTAAACGAGGCAGCACAGTGGTCAGAGGGACCTTATGCTTGTTGCCCAGAATAGCACCTGTCACATTGGCCTTTTCGTCAGGGGATCTGCTAATGCTCATGTCTGGGATGCCTAAAACTTCCGGGAGGCCTAACTTGGCAGTACTGTTATGTTTTGGGAAGCTGATGCATGAGAAACCAAGTAGTCAGGATCATGGCTATGCCTGGATTTTGCATCACTTTTCAACTTCTCATTTTCTGATTTTAATACAGTGCAGGGAAGGAAAGGCACCACCAATAATGTGCTATTGGTGAAGCTTTGTTTATTTTGCAATGGCCATGGATCAGGTTCTGGTGAATTTCATAGGGTTATATATTTTATTTATTTATTTATACAATTTTTTGTATACCGTTGCACAGGATTCCATCGCCATGATTCACATATCATACATAAAATAAAATTACAAAATATTAAAACTGATTTCAAAACATTAACACTACAATTAAATAACAATTACAAAATATTAAAAATTACTTCTAAAATTCAAAAACTAATATAGTCTACTAAAAAATATGGACAATATGGTTAATTCCAGGGCAGTGTATGGCCTCTGCACAACACTTCAACCCTATTAGTCCATTTTTTTAAAAAGTTAATGCGACTCCAGATGGACAGACAGACAAACTGATTGAATCACTGCATAAGTTCTTTCCAGCTGTATTGAGAAGTGCTAAAAACTAACGCCCGAATTTTAAAACCCCTGCGCACTTAATATTCGGGGGTTATGTGCGTAGCCGGGTCCTGCATGCGCCAAAAGCATTTTCGATAGGGCCTGGCCACGCACGTAACCCCCGATACGCGCAGAAGTGCAGGGCCTAAAGAAAGGGGCGGGGCAGGAAAGCGCCATTAGATGCTGTCCCGGGGGAACCTTCCAGCATGCAGAGTTTACTTCTGCTCCAGAGGAGCAGTAATATTAAAACAAAAAAATGGGGATAG
Organism: Rhinatrema bivittatum; assembly: GCF_901001135.1. NCBI lineage: Eukaryota > Metazoa > Chordata > Amphibia > Gymnophiona > Rhinatrematidae > Rhinatrema > Rhinatrema bivittatum. The sequence goes on along the minus strand of NC_042622.1, from coordinate 96,159,628 downwards.
ATAGGTTTAGTTTAGGAGTTGGGGAGGAGAGGGGAAGAGGGAGGAAGGCTAGGGTAAGGGTTAGGGAAGTTCCCTCCCAGTCCGCTCTTTTATTGGAGCGGACTGGGAGGAAATTGGGCAAAGGCCCGATTGCATCGCAGCACATGGATTACAAAATCCTCCCTCCCGCACGCGGGAGTCCCGACCTGCCCGCACATGCGCGTGGGAACCATATTTTATAACAAGTTATAAAATCGATGTGCGCATTCCGGGAACTGCGCACACATGGGCGCACGCACACCTTTTAAAATCTACCCCTTAATATTTAGATGTCAATGACTTTCAAATTCCATTTTTGCACTGGATGGAAGCAGTGGCAGGAGCCCCATTTAATTGGCGATACCGGTTAATTACCTGGTCCCTTTCTACTGAGATTTCTTCCATTTGCTGAAAAGTAGCTTCAATTCGTTCCTTGTACATCTTGGAGTCCTTCTTCAGAGTCAGGCACTGCAGTTCCAAAACTTCTTTCTCATCCTTGTACTGTCAAAAACAAAGAGGGGAATCATAGTCTTCACTGTTAGACCTTGGAAGGGAAGCTCTAACCCTGACAGCAACTTTCAGGTAGGCACTGCGTCTGCCATTTTACTCTACAGTGGTTTGGAAGCAGAGGCAGATACACAACAAATGTTGATGGCATTCAACGAGTTCCTTTGATTTTCTGAAATACCCAAAATCTGCTTTTCAAAGATTCTCAAAGCAGCAGAAGACTACAGTGCAACTAAACTCCTGAGAGATGCACAGATTCAGTCCATTTGTGGAGAGGAGAGAACCCTAGGTCCCAAGCCTTAATCTTAAAGAGGTTTTATGTTGTACATTTTACCAGTTACAACACAACTGGACTATGGGAGGGCATATCTCGGGGGAATCAGAGGCATTTACTTGGGGGACAAATTTTTATCCACCTCCCATTGCCATCCCTAGAGAGCACATATCCATGTTGATTTCACAGAATTTTGAGAGGTGTTGACTTCATTAAAGGGGGCAGGTGATACAGCTTACATGAAAAAACTAATATTTTTACAGGAGGAGGGGTGGGAGGAATAGGACAGAGACAATATTAGCCACCACACTACAAATTGCACACTGCATTACGACAAGGATCTGTTTGATTTATTTTTTACGACTTACTTTGTCTTGGAGGTCCTCAGCTTTCCGGAGGTCCTTTCGTAAATTGTAAAGCGTGTTCACTAGATCCTGGTATTCCTCCAGCGCTTGCCTGCGGTCCTTCTCCAGAGTCTGAATGTAGAGCCTGTTCTTCTCAGCTTTCCCTTCTCTAGCAAGCTTGATTGTAAAAAAAAACAAAACGGGACATCACAGTAGGATGCAACATGCTAAGTGTCTGAACTGGGCACACAGCAGGAACATTCCATTGCACTGGAAAGTGCTTCCTGATGCACATTATATGCAGAGCACATGCTGGATCAGTCCTCCGACTACCTGCCAGATGGGAAAGCTGGGTTCCGTTCCTGCACTGAGACGTCTGTTGCAGTAGGTATAAAAGTGGGCTAATGCAAGTATTTTTCTTATGGCAGCACACAGGGTCTGGTCAAAGACTGCACTCTCAGTCACTCTTGCAATATTATCTTCATCAGCATGCTCCTGAGTGACAATATACGCTTGGGATAGATGCAGTAATGTAAATTCCACCCAAGCATTCTCCCACAGGAGTGGGGGAACGGGGGGGCCAAGCAGGAAGGGATTCCAGGCTGATTTTCTTTCCTATTGCTACTGCTGGCTGAGGACCAGTCAAATAAAGTGGGGTGTGTGGAGGACGTAAATCCAGAAAGGGGCCGTGTTGGGGCTCTGGCACTTTCCCAGATATTGCTTTATCTTTGGAAGGGGAACCCCCTTCGTCCCATTCTTCAAAGAGGCAACCCCTGCCCCCTTCATTCCAGAGGCCCTTTCCAAACATTTTGCTCGGGGACCCAGAATTTGAACTTACATCACGGGACAGTCATGCTATTCAGAGGAGTGGGCAGGAGAAACTGACAAGAGCAAGTATCTTACCTTCAGCGAGCTCTCCAGTTCCTGAATCTGGGCTTTCAGAAGATCGTTCTCACGTTGCATTTCATAAATCACATCTTGACTTGGCCTTAGCTCTATCGCATGTTTCAGTTTCAGTGTGTGCTTTCTCTCTACTTTACAGTCATCCTCTGCCCTCATCAGATTCTGCTTGAGTTGTTCAATCTGTGGGGAGGTTTGTAATCCATTAATTAAGCTTTTAATGTAGGACTGGACATTCTTATTAGTTAACTATAATCCTGTAACATTTAGCATATCATACTGTAAAACAATCACAATGTCACTTGGCAAGCATCATCTGGGAATGCGTTGCTGTGGGGCAATTATCAGTTCCGTTGCTTGTGTGCACTGGCTCCGTTTGCATTTTGGGGACAGTGAGAATGGAAGGAAGAAATAGAGCGAACCTCAAGCTGCAGGTCCCGGTTCCTCATCAGTACTGTATTCTTGTCTTCACTTTGCTTGGCAAATCTCATGGCTAAGTCATAGTTCTCATCTTTCAGCTTCCTCAGCTCGTCACTGAAATTATCCCGCTCCTCTTTCATCTTCTGCACCCTCTCCTGGTGCATGTGCAGTTCACCATCCTTCACTTGCAGCTGTTTTATGGTGTCCTCTTTCGCACTCAGCCACATGCTCAGTTCTTTGGATCTGCTCTTTTCCTCTTGGATGACCTGCTGGAGCTTTGTGATCTCATTCATGAGCAGTTGTGTGAGGCTGGATTCACCTGCAGTATCTGTGCAACAAACACAATTGCTTTTGGTGGGCACCCACAAATAACTGTCAGCTTTTGAGAGGCTGCAGGATTAATAGTGGGTGGATTTTAAAAGGGTTACGTGTGTGCATATTACGCGCGTAACCGTGAAAAACCGCTCCTGCCCGGCGATGCACGCAAGCCCCAGGACACACGTATGTCCCGGGGCTTGAAAAAAAGGGGTGGGGAGTGGGTGGGGTGGGACGGTCCGGGAGCGGGGCAGGGGTGGGACCGAGGCCTCCGGCACAGCAGCTGTGCCGGGGGATTGCGCGCCGGCACTTGGCTGGCGCGCGCAACCTACGCCTGCCCAGAGGCAGGCGCAACTTATTTAACAAAGGTTGGGGGGGTTAGATAGGGCTGGGGGGTGGGTTAGGTAGGGGAAGGGAAGGGAAAGCCATCAGGGCTCCCCTAGGGCTCGGCACGTGCAAGGTGCACAAGTGTGCACCCCCTTGCATGCGCCGACCCCGGATTTTATAACATGTGCATGGCTGCGCGCACATGTTATAAAATCAGGAGTAGATTTGTGCACGCCGGGTTGCGCACACAAATCTACGCCCGTGTGTACCTCTTAAAATCCAGCCCAATGTGTGCTAGGCAAAAATGAGTTTAGGAAAGGGAACAGTGGTGAAAAACAAAGAACATATAGCTTAGAAGAAACCATCATCAATAAGGTTAGAAGTCTACCAAGATATCTCCATATCTTCATAGACACAAAAAGCAATTCTTTTACTGCCCCATCATAGCATCAAGGTAATTTTCATCAGTCATAACCTTGATAGCTCTGTGTTCTAATTGGCATACAGACAAAAGTATGTTAACTCTGATAAGATATTATGGACCTCGAAAGCTAAAAGCAAACTTGCTCAACAGTACATTCATGACCAGCATAGGATCCCTGATCATTACTGCCAATTCCTTGGAGACTGACCTTCAGCTAGAAGAAATACTTCTAGCTGAAGGTCACTTCAGCTAGAAGGTCACTTCAGCTAGAAGGTCACTTCAGCTAGAAGAAATACTTCTAGCTGAAGTATTTCTTCCAGCAGTGCCAGTGCTGATGCGTCTAAAATGTTTCTACTTTTAATGTCAATGATATCAATTATAATAATACAGAAAGGAAAAATAAAGGTTTTCTGTTGTTGTGACACCATATAATACAACATATTTATTATCTGTGAAGGATTCTGCATATCATGGTCTTAAATTTACTATACAGCTTATTTTTCACTGAATAGATTTATGAAACCTCTATTCACTAGGCAGTACTTTTATTCATTCCAGCTTCTTAGGAAATGTTGCTTAAAGAAAATGACATCAGTGAAATAAGTGTTGCAAAACATTACCTATTATCATGGAGAAGACCCTGGTAGGTTCATTCCCAGTTATTTTCTTATATAGATGTGGGTAATAGAGTTCCAGGCTTTCAAGAAATGCCACATAACCTTTCTTGCCTGTTCTGTACAGAATATCCATTAGAACTCCTGCAATGCAAACATTGAATGTTCAGTAATTTAATTATTTTGTATATATTCTGCCTTTTATGAGTGGTCAGCCACAGGCACACAAAGGCTAATCCCACACTGTCAGTACTATCAAGCCATTATAGTTAGGATGACTAGATAGCTCCATGACCACAGGAAACCAGCTCAAGCCCAGGGTAAACCAGCTAAGCCAGTCCTGGATTTACCCCTTTACATGCATGGGAGTGGCAGATCTGATTTTCTCCCTTGACATGGAGTTATCTGGTCATCGTAAAAGCAGACTTTAGGTGCACACAGAGGTCTGAGGTTGAAGGCTGAGAGACTGGAAGTACGTGAAAGTTGTTGTAATGTCCAGGCAACACATGACCTGATTTGCTAATGCCTTCAATAACAGGGGCAATGTTTCCTGATTTGCTTTTTCTTCATTGATTTTAATTTTTTTGATGCCACACCGGTGATGTTACCTGGCCATTATGACATAGGTGTGACTTCACAAAGCAGCTTCATCAGCCAGTCACAATGCAGCTTTCCTCCATGAATATTCCATGCCATATTACCATCTGTTATAAGGTCCAGAGCTGTGCAAGTCTACAGCTCTGTATAAAAACATGAAATAATAATATTAGTAATAATTAAGGTTCTAAAGTAATATTACAGAGATGCAAATTAATCTCAGTATCTGAGCTGTCCCACCCCCTAGCACTCAGGCTGATAGTCCTTTCCAATGCCTCATGTCCCCCATCTCTATGTTTGCTGCACAGAAGCACTCACCAACTTTCCTCTTCCGGATGACAAGGCTGGGGTCATTAAAAACCTGCTCCTCATCATCTCTGTTTATAATCCGGCACTGCCTGAGATAAGGAGTAATCCGTATGGGGTCAATTACAGAGACCAGTTTCACCCGATAGTTTTCCAGTTTATTCCAGCAATCTTCGTCATCCTCTTCCAGGTCCCATGCAGTGGACGAAGAGAAGTTCTGGTAGGATGGATTTTCTTCTCTGCAGATTTTATGGAAGAGAATTATAGAATTGTAAGAAGCAGGGAATAATGGTGCAGCATCTGTGTATGAATATATCAGGATGCAATATTTTAATTAAGGGGATAATCTAGTGTACGGTAAGAACATAAGAACTTAAGATATGCCATACTGGGTCAGACCAAGGGTCCATCAAGCCCAGTATCCTGTTTCCAACAGTGGCCAATCCAAGTCACAAGTAACTGACAAGTACCCAAACATTAGATAAATCACAAGCTACTATTGCTTATTAATTATCATAATAGAAGTTTACTGATTTTTCTTCTAGGAACTTAACCAAACCTTTTTTTAAACCCAGTTTCACTAACTTCTGTAACCACAGCCTCTAGCAAATAATTTTTTTTAGATTTGTTTTAAACAAACTACTTCCTAACTTCTTATAAACGGTGCTGTATGGTATCTATATACAAAGTGAAGGTTGCATGTTCAAATCCTATTAGCGTCGATTCAGGCTTTCACCCTTCCTAGGAAAATATAGAGGGAACCAGCTGTAACTGGGTGATGCTGATACTCTGTATCCAGTCTGTACAATTTTATGTATTTATTTATTTTATTTCAAACATTTATAATCCACTGATCTACAATTCTCAGCAAGTAGCAATAGAACTAAATCTTAGGTTATGAGACTCCATGCATGCAAAACATTTATGATTTTTCTCTCTGGAACATTTCCTAGAAGAGAAAGAAACGGGGAAAGGCCAAAACCATTGCTTACCTTTTTTGGGGGTGCTGGGCATGGGCTTTTGGTCTACAAAGTGTAAGTTGACCAGAGAGGAAAATGAAAAGAGTCACAAAGTACAGGCATAGCATCCTAGCACTAAGACAAGATCACTGGGTCTTAGCTGAGAACATCACTGAATCAGCATCTTCATGTTCTCTTAAAGCCAGGGAAAATCTTTTTTTTAAAAGGAAGTCATTGACTCAGCAAAGTGCAATTGCTCCCTGAGGGCAGAGCACTGAAGAATGGCACCATCCATCCGTGAATGGAGAAACCCCACTTTAAATTTAAAGTTATTATGGCCATGATCTAGGGGTGGGGGAGGTTGAGCCTCCCCCACCTTCGTGAAAATAAAATAGGAAAAACCATAGGTGGAATTCTAAGAAGACAAGAAGACTTGAGGAAAAAGTAGAAATGCTAAACAAATATTTTTGTTCATTGTGAGAGTCTTTGTGAGAGTGATCCTGCGGATGACATGGGTGGACAAGTTTATCTTTTTGTACATGATACCAAGATCTGCAATAGAGTGGACATTCATGTGGGATTAGGCAGCATGAGAAGGGATCTAAGCTTGAGGCGTGATGAAATATTTGATAGTTAATATTCAATGTAAAGAAGTGCAGACTCATGCATCAGGGGCACAAAAATTCAAATGAGTTGTACATGATTGGGGGGGGGGGGGGGGGGGTATGAGATGCTGATATGCACAGAAAAGGGACCTTAGGACGATCAAATCTTTCTCATGCATATTCTTTGTGGACATCCTGAAAACCTGGCCTGTTTGTGGCTCTTCAGGACCGGAGTTGGCCACCCGAAGAGGGGAAGAGAGGCAGGGGAATAGATTAGAGACATTTTAATACCTTAAAAAGGTTTTAATAATGCACTAGAAGCAAACGTTACCTATTTTATTTATTTAAAAACATTTATAACCTGCGGAGAGCAAGGCAACAATCATAAAAGTCACACAAGAAACAAAATAATATCCGACAGGACAGTGAGCATCTCTACCTTGCCTTAAAAAAAAGAAACCTGTAAAACTAAGGGTCATGATGTAAAATTCCAAGCGGGTAAACTTAGAAACATTTTAAAAAATATGTTTCCATTTCCATAGAAATGGTGGTGGATGCCTGGAGTACCCTCCTAAAGGAGGCGGTGGCCACAATCGAAAATGCTAAAAGATTTGAAGGTGGCATGGAGGTAACCTGCACAGTGCGGCAGTTGCAATCCTAACTGCCTCGCTGGCCAAACTTCATGTGACATCATTTACTACGTCACTACATTAGAAATTATGAGCTTTTCCCCTCCCATAGTCTCTTGCTAAGATCTACAACCTAGCAGGGTCACATCCTGATTGGCTGCACAGGGGGGGAAACCCGGTGCACAGTACCCGGAAGCAGGCACCAAAACCAGAGAGCAAATAGCTTTAATCATTATAATTAAGTATGAGATTATAATTAATGGTATTAGTACTAGCAGGGAACATTTCAGCTCCGCCATCTGAGAGGCTGTAATCTGGAGGAGGCAGGAGGAGGCCGTCCGATGCACTAAGGAGGGCCCGGTCCTGTCTCTGATAAGTTCCCTAGCTCACCTGGAAAACCGGTTTTCTTTTTTTAAATCCATTCTGCCACTTAAATATATTCCACAGCTGTAACGTCAAGGATGGAGAAATTCTGGAAAGGACTGTGGGAGGAGGGTTGTACAGATATCCTGCAGCACTGTGGTACAAAGTTTCCTATTAAGGTAATTCATCAAGGTCTTTTCCCAGAGAAACGAATGGGAATCAGCCGTTAAGTGAGTCAGGAAATATCTTCTGCTTTATTTTAGAGAGGACACCTCAAGCATTTACGAAGAACAGCTAAAGAATACAACTCATCACACTCAAGCTTACAGTTAGGAAAAAGAAACTGAAATGAACAGGGTATTGGGATTGTGATGTTAGGGAATATGGAACCATTTCTAGTTGAAAAAGAAGCTTTTGGACTTGCCTTTCAAAAGCATTTACACACTTAAAACTAGGTTTTATATAAATAAATGCACTTTACCCGTGTAAGTGGGCTTTTGAAAATTATTACAGTGCATGCCATTGAATTGTCCCTAGGATTTACCTGCATTAAGTGCACAAAACACGGGTAAATGGCTTTTGAAAATTGCTGTGATAGTATGTTACATTTACATGAGTAACTCCTTTGAAAATTCACCTGTCTGTCTGGGGGCCAGATGTACTAACATTTTCCCCAAAAATGCAAAATGGAAAAGAAAAACCTTTCGGTATAGCAGGCTCTTACAGAGAGAGCAGGGCTGCTCCTGCTTCATTCCAGTGTACAAATCTGAGATCACTGTTCCAGGCAAAGCTTCTACCTCTTTTACTTTTTTTTTTTAATTATTTTATTAAGCGATGTCATCTCAGTACATACACAAGCAAATATAATAAAATTTACAAAAAACAGACTAAGATGTACATCATTTTCTAACATCAATACTAACAAACTACTGCAGTAGTAAGGACAAGACAACCATTCGCACCACATCCATACCTTTATATACATAAGCAATTACTGAATTTTATTTATATTGTTATTGTGTATTCTGAAAAAATAAAAAAAAACTCTTGCCAAGCTCTTTGATAATCTTTCAGTAGTGGTTTCTTTTCCAGTTTAGCATCCATTTGTATAATGTACTTTAAGTCCAGCATTTGTAGAAACCATAGGCATATGGGAGGAGTTTGTTCCTCCATCCAGCATTTTAAAATGCCCAGTCTAGCTTTCAAGAGTGCAATCTGTGTAAATTGTATATATCCTTTTGGGAGGCCATCCATCCAGGCCATGTAACCCAGTATTAAACATTCTACAGTAAATGGAGGTCCGATAGCCACTATCCATTCCAAAGTGGTAAGCACTTGTTCCCAATAATTATATAATTGAACACATAATAGAAACCTATGAGTGAGTGTTCCTTTGACATGAAGACATTTTATAAATAGATCAGAATTTCATAATCCCATTTTGAAAACTCTAACAACATCATAATAACTCCTACGTAAAATCTTAAACTGCACTTCCCGAAATTATGATGCAAAAGATACATTATTTAAATTTTTAAATAAAACTCCCAGATCCTTTACATTAATTACAGTTCCCAATTCTGTTGATCATTCCGTCGCTAGTACAAAAAGTGCCCAGTTAATCTAATCTCATTTTATAGCAAGAAGCCAATTTGTCCAACTGGGTACCTACCCCAACAATTAAATTTGCCAGGGATTCAGAGCCACAAACAAGCAGGCCGATACAGTACACTGTGCTCCAACGGAGCGCACTGTTAACCTGCCCTTGGACACGTGTTTTCCCTTACCCCTTATTCAGTAAGGGGCGGAAAACGCGCGTCCAACCCGCGGCACCTAATAGGGCCCTCAACATGCAAATGCATGTTGATGGCCCTATTAGGTATGCCCGCGCGATACAGAAAGTAAAATGTGCAGCCAAGCCGCACATTTTACTTTAAGAAATTAGCACCTTGCTAGTTTCTGCCGGCACTGGGAAAGTGCACAGAAAAGCAGTAAAAACTGCTTTTCTGTGCACCCTCCGACTTAATATCACAATTCCTTTCAAAAACGAACACTGTCATCCGGCGGACCACAGCTATGGAACACACTACCCCCAGATCTACGCCAGGAACAATGTCTTCTGTCCTTCAGAAAAAAACTGAAAACTTGGCTGTTTTCTCAAGCCTTTCCAGTATGAGACTCTCCCCAACTAGCAATGACTTGCAAACAATTGTTTATAGTTGCCTGTTACGCATTTCCTTAAAAAGCGTTTTCTTAATCTAATTCCTTCTACTTTCAATTGTCCTGAATTATGCTCCCTGTTCATTGTAACTTTCATTTTCATAATTTATGGTTTTCCCCTGGTTTGATGTAAACCGGTACGATAAGACATGGTCTTGAGCATCGGTATATTAAAAAGAATTAAATAAATAAATAAATAAATAAATAAATAAATAAATAGTGTCCTTAGCGCCTCCTTTTGCCTGTTTCTACTGCACCACCTAATTTAAATACAGAATTGCGTGCACAGGCGAGTGGCCTGTGCGCGCGCCGGGAGAGCGGGCGTTCGTCCGCTCTCCCGCGGACTTTACTGAATCGGCCCGAAAGGGAGCACATGATTTAGCTGTTAGAATATAATGTCTAGCTTGTAGAAAGGCATAAAAGTGTGTGTTAGAAAGATTAAAATCAGTTTTTACTTGCTTGAATGAAAAGACAGCATCTATTGCTATAGAGTATAAATGATAAAGTCGAGCGATGCCGTGAGCATACCAGGTATGAAAAATGCTATTTTGTATTTTAGGGACAAAGCTAGGATTTCCTACAACCAGCAGTAACGCAGCGCATTGACAGGTTACTCCCCACCAATGACAAAGATATTGCCATGCTCATTTCATTGACATCAGAAGGGGATAATTCCTCATTGCAACTGGAAGTGATCAGGTTGGGGAAACTAAAGCACCCCAAAGTGATAAAAGATGGAGAGGTGAAGCAACCAATTTAGGAGTACAAAATTCACATGTATTTGAAAGCCATTCCCAGCCAAATCGAAGCTGACATGCATTTTAGAATCGAAACTCTGGAAGAGAAATGTCCCCCTTATCCTTTGGATTCAGTAAAGTAGCATAGCTAATACATGCTGATTTATTCTTCCACAAAAATGTAGATAGTAGCGACTTCAACGTCACCACATCCCGAAGCGTTAACCAGCATGCAGCATCTGATGCCGGTACTAGGGGTGTGCATTCGTACCCTACGTATTTGTAATCCGCAACGTATAGGGCCATATTCGTTGTATGCGTGGGGAAGCGAAACGTATCGCGATTCCCCACGAATACAACGAATCTTCGCCGAATTATTCCGCCGTCTAAAGAGGTGAATTTAAACCAACCCCCCACCCTTCCTGACCCCCCAAGACTTACCAAAACTCTCTGGTGGTCCAGCGGGGGGTCCGGGAGCCATTTCCTGCACTCACACCCTTGGCTGCCGGTATTCAAAATGGCGCTGATAGCCTTTGACCTTCTATGTCACAGGGGCTACTGGTGCCATTGGTCAGCCCCTGTCACATGGTAGGAGCAATGAATGGCCGGCACCATCTTGTGCTCCTACCATGTGACAGGGGCTGACCAATGGCCATTTTGATTACTGGCAGCAGACAGCCCAAGTGCAGGAGGTCGCTCCCGGACCCCCGCTGGACCACCAGGGACTTTTGGCAAGTCTTGGGGGACCCTTCTGACCCCCACAAGACTTGCCAAAAGCCCCTGGTGGTCCAGCGGGGGTCCGGGAGTGACCTCCTGCACTCGGGCCATCGGCTGCCAGCATTCAAAATGGCGCCGATAGCCTTTGCTCTCACTATGTCACAGGGGCTACGTCAGCCCCTGTGACATAGTGAGGGCAAAGGCTATCGGCGCCATTTTGAATACTGGCAGGAGGGTCCCCCAAGATGGCGCTGGCCATCCATTGCTCCTACCATGTGACAGGGGCTGACCAATGGCACCGATAGCCCCTGTGACATAGAAGGTCAAAGGCTATCGGTGCCATTTTGAATGCCGGCAGCCGAGGGTGTGAGTATAGGAGATGGCTCTCGGACCCCCTGCTGGACCACCAGGGAGTTTTGGTAAGTCTTGGGGGGGGTCAGGAGGGTGGGGGGTTGTAGTTAATTCAGTTTTAGCCAGGAAACAAATATGAATTAACGCATAAACGTATCGGGGGGCCCCCCCTTGCCAAATGCAACGTATCTGCCCCCCCAATGAATACAAATCCCGAATGCAACATATGGCGTCCCTCTGCACATCCCTAGCCGGTACAATCATTTTGGAAATAATACCATCTTAAACAAAACATTTCTACTAAATAAAGAGATCGTAAATTCCATCCAGGCCTGTAATTGTTGAAAGTATTCCAAAGTAGGAGTAATGTTTGAAGTATATATATATATATATATATATATATATATATGAGACCTGAGATGAGAAGTAAAATTCCAAATATTTAAATGATGTGGAAGCCCACTTGAACGGGAAAGCACCTTTCTAAACCCTTTGAGTATCCACGTAAAGAGATAGGGCTTCTGATTTTGTGAAAGTAATAGTTAATCCAGCAAAACTACCAAACGTTTTAGTAGTAGGATTGTGAGCAAGTTATAAAATAGCCTGACCACATGTACGTATGCACCCAATTTAAAGTGAGCATGTGCCGATGCACGTAAATCCCGCTTCTACTGCATAGGTCAGAGGATTTTAAAAGGAGCGTGCATCCAAGCCATTGCCAGTTTCACCAGTTCATCCTTCACCAGTTCATCCACCAGTTTACCCAGCATAGATACCCGGCTCTCCAAATCTGTAATTCTCTCAGCATGCTTTTCCATTCCATCACATATCTTATCCATGGAAGCTTGTAGTTTCAATAAACGGTTGTCTAAATTTGCTGATACCATCTTAAAGATGTCTTTGACTCTAATGGATTTGTGCCCTTGGGTTGTGGTGTGGTTAATGCAGCTTAGCAGGTGAACCTACTAGGCCCACGCTAGGACTGGTTCTAGGGCTTCACTTAGACCAATCTTGTTCCCTGCAGGTTGAGCCCTTGGGTTCCAAGGGCCAGCAAGGTTTAGGCAGGAGTCCTGTAAGGAGCAGTCAGATGAAGTAGAGTAGCAGGCAGGAGTTAGGGCAGGCAGCAAGCAAACGGTGTCAAGGTCCAGGCCAAAATTGGGGCAAGCGGAGGTCAGGCAGCATCGAGGTCCAGGCTAAGGTCAAGGCAGGCGGCAGTCGAGAAGGGTAGTCAGAGGTCAGGGTCAGAACCAGAAGTCAGGCAAAGACGGACAGATGAGACATAGCAGGAACAAGCAGGGCAGAGCAGACAAGAACAAGGCAGGACAAAGCAAGGCAACAAGGAGGCAAGACAAGGTAAATCATGGAGACAGCAAGCAACATGCATTTCAAGAGCAGGAGGACTTGTTGCTGAGGCAAAGCTTGTAGCACAGCTGGGGTTTAAATACCCAGCAATGTGACATCATCACCGAGCATCGGTACATTTGCTTCCCACTGTGGGGCCTTTAAGTACTGGCACGCTGCGCACCTAGGGAGGCCGGGGGGAATGGCGGCATGGAGGCAGCATGGCGGTGTCTTAGCTGGATATGCGGCATTCGGGGGCAAGTGCGGCCAGTCGCAGGATATCCTGCGGCCTGCAATACACTGACCCAATCTTCTTTCAGGTCAGCCAAAGTTTTTTCCCTCTCTGCTGCCATGCCACTGTCAGTCGGCTTCAGGTTCTCCTTTGCCAACCTCGCCAATTTAATAGACATACCAACAGAAGTAGTGTTGTTTAAGTCTTAAATTGTGATAGGGAATCAAAAATAAAAGGGTGTAGCAATATAGAAATCACCAAGATGGAGATTAAACCTGCATAATAAAGTAGGCAGCGATGGAGGTCTCCTGAATACGACTTCTCAGTGTCTCCACATCACTGGAAGTCCCAGCTCGTTTGTTACCTCTTTTCCACAGAAACACAGAATATGTTGCAGATAACACTGCAAGAACCTTCCATTCTGCCTATTTTCCTCTGTTGTTGGACTACTGCAGCCCCACTCACTCTCCAGCTTTAAGCTCACTTTCCTACTAAACCTTTATGCATATTCCAGGTTCTCCTGACATCTGATACTGTTTTTGCCTCCATCAGCTATTGGAAGACCATGGTTTATTTATTTGTTTATCTATCTGAGGAATTTGTATGTTACTTATTCACAGCCCTAAGCGGCTCACAGTTAAAACATACATAAAAACAGAATTTAAAAAATGAGGATAAAACTGAGTCTCTTAGTATTGCATCTTGTTCTAGAGCTTCCTTTCCCTTCAGCTCCTACTAATTTTGATGGTTACGATGGTGTATCACTGACAAGCCAAATTACTGTGAAGTTATTTTAAAAAGTGAGGCAAGTCAAAAATTTGACAGTAAATTCACCTTGCTGCAATCTCCAAAATCTGACCTTGGTGTAGAGAGGAATATTTCTGAGGTTACTTTTCTAAGGTAAAGACAGACATGCAATTTCTGCTGACCTTTGCACACTTGTGTAATAAGTAGGTGACGAAAGGCACCAACACTGCAGAGTATTTCCCAACTGCAACCACGTAACCACTGCTGGCTTAAAAACAAATCTTACACTGCAGAGATGCCAAGTTATGCAGTTCCAAGAGGGAGATTTGCAGGCTAGTTCTGAATTTCTGATAACCCCCATCTACTGCATTCTGATACCTACAGAACGGATTTCAGTAAATAGAATCAGGGGCAACAAATATCAGCATGCATTGGGATGTTTATTTATTTATTTAATTAGTTGTTTAGAATTTTTTTTTAATTCTTCTTTTCGGCACTTCAAAGTGGCTTACGTTCAGGTGCTATAAACTCAAGACTGACCAAAAATCCTTCCTCTGTGGACTCTGTCCTCGAAAGCTCATGCCTCAATAAATTGGTTAGTCTATAAGTCACCACCCACCTTGTGTCATTTTATAGATCTGCCAAGTTATCCAGTTCCAGGAGGAAGACTTTTTGGTCAGTCTTGAGTTTATCGCACCTGAATGTAATCCACTTTGAAGTGCCGAAAAGCAGACTATAAAAATCTAAACAAATAAATAAATAAACAAACATCCCAATGCATTGTGGTATTTGTTGTCCCTGATTCTACTTATTGAAATCAGTGGACTCTGTTCTCGAAAGCTTATGCCTCATTAAATTGGTTAGTCTAAAAAAGCGCCGCCTGCCTCATGTCACTTTTACTACACCAGACTAACACGCCTATCCCTCTGAATATCTTGGCAGATCTGTAGGTGCACACATCCCAACAGTTTTATTACATCTACCCACAGCTATTATCTTCCATAGCTACAAGCTAATTTCTAATATTTCAGTAAATATCACTTGAGCAAGACATAATCCTGTTGACCTTCAATATTGTTATCTGTGGTACTGGCAGGGTTTCGAATATCCATTCACCTGCTCACCTGGGTCAAGCTGATTTTCTTGGCTGGTGGGTAGGGAGGAGCCAGTGGCGGTATCTTCACTCTAATTGGGGCCCTGAAAGAGGAAACAGCAATGGTGACTTCACCCCATTTGGGGTACAAGATGAGGAAGCAGTGGTGGCTTTATCCACAATTGGAGCCTAGTTGGGAGGGGGGAGGAGAAGGAGGTTCGTGAGGCATCTTCAGTCACCATACAAGTCATGTAGAAAAGTGAAGCAGTTTAGGCGGGAAGTGGGCGAGGAGCAAGAAGCGAGTAAGAGGGCTTCAATGGTGACTGGGAAAGAAGGAAGTCTGCAACTGGGCCAGAGAAGGGCAAGTGTATGTGTGGGGTGTCTCTGTCCACATCTAGGAAGAGTTAGATGGCTCACAGTTGGTGGGGAGAAGGGCGAAAAGGCTGCAGCAAGGTGAGGTAGGGGTGTGCACTCACCAGGGAAGAAATACACTTACCATGTACATCTGTTGCCCTCCCCCGCCCTTACCCTGCACCTCAACACAATTATTGGTTGGAGGGAGGTGGGTGGCAGGAGTACATAGCAATTGCATTTCATCCCTGGCAAATAAGTCATAGAGGAATATTTGAATCCCTAGACATTGGTCAAGTTTGCTAAGGGCTTCCTTCCCAGTCTGTTGTCTTAGTTGGTTATGATACTTTTAAAATGACCAAGCAAAAAATAAATGTTGTAGTATGTAAGCTTACGAGACCTCACAGGGCTCTTCTTCAGATGTCACCAGTTTATGCCTGAGGGATAATGTTTATTAAATTTAGTTCTGTTTAGGAAGTTACTTGCACCCAGATGCATAATTCTCCTTGCAAAGGGGACACTGTGATACTCATTGGAGCACAGTAACAATTGTAGCGACAGACTTCAATGGCATCACTTCTATTATAGTGAAATTTAAATGTACCTGCTAATTTCCTTTCCTTCAGTCCTGACAGACCAGTTCAGAAAGTGAGTTGCACACACTCACCAGTAGATGGAGGCAGAGAACACCTTTATACCTTTCTTTACTGACATCATGCTTCCCTATATAACCTGGTGTAGCAGGACAGAATGTCAGTAGCCTCTTGCCCAAGCTTGTCCCATATTAGAATTTAGTGCCCCCCCCCCCCCAAACCACAACAAAAAAATACTTTTGTATATTCATCCAGATTGTTTGAACAGGACTTTTTGTTCTTCCTGCTCTTGAATTTTCCTTCAATCTACCCTATAGGAAATGACTCAGGGATTTCCCCCTCCTATTATTTTTTTTTTTGGCATCATCTTGACTTTCTGCTTCCTTTGTTATGACTCCCAGATAGGTTCTGAATTGGTCTGCCAGGACACAAGGAAAGGAAATTAGCATATACATTTAAATTTCACCTTCCTCATTGTCCTGCCAGACCAGGCCAAACAAATAGGAAATATAGATATGACACGCCTAAGCAGTGCCAAATCTGGCCAGAAAGAGGCATGGCAGCTTCCAAGACTTTAGCACCACATGCTGAATTTTCCTTGGCTTGCAAGTCCAACTTGTAATGCTTAACAAAGTGCAATGCAGACTATGTTGCTGCCTTGGAGATGTCCTGTGGGGAAACTAATTTGTATTCTATTCTGGATGAGGTTTGTGCCCTCGAGTGCACCCTCAATCCCTATGACACCTACCTACCTACCTACCTTTCCCAATGCAGGCTAAAGTGGTTACCTCTTTGATCCATCTCGTGATGGACACCTTCAACAGCGCTTTCCCCTTCTGATGGCCACCAAACAGAACAAACATTCATCTGACTTCCAGAAGTTGTTCATGGCTTTCAAGTAACAAAAGAAATACCCTCCGCATGTCCAGGAAATGTAAGCAGCTTTTTGATCCGAATTCTTAAATGAAATCACCTGGTTCAGGTGAAACTCTGACACCACTTTAGGCAAAAAGGAAGGGACTCAGTGGATTGTGACTATGTGTTTAGAAAATGCCAAATAGAGATCTTTGCATGATGGTGCCTGAAGCTCTGAAATACTTCTAGCTGAAGGAATCGTTACTAGGAAAACTGCCTTCAGTGTGAAATCCTTAATAGATGCTCTCCTCAGTGGTTCAAAGGTGGCTTTTGTCAAGGATCTCAATACCAAATTCAGAAGTGGGGAACGTACATGCTTCACCTGTTGAAGAAGCATGCAATGTCTGGGTGCAAATACAAAGAGCCTCCCCCAACTTGCCTTCTGTAACAAGTCAAAGCTGTTATCTGTACTTTTAGTGAATTCACTGCTAATTCCTAGTCTGAGCCTTCCTTCAGGAAGTCCAGGATTGAATTAACCTGCATTTTGAAAGGCAACAAACCTTTGTTTTGGCACCATGTATTGAAGATTCTCCAAATTCTGACATATGCTAGAGATGTGGACCTCTTCTTTGCCTTCAGCAGCATCCAGATTACCACCTCTGAATTTCCTAATTTTTGCAATCTCCTCCTCTTAATAGCTAAGTCATATGGCAATATGGAGCTGGATCCTATGTCACCACTGGACCTAGTCGAAGTAGGCTTTTGATCTTTATGTGCCTGAGTGGCTCCTTCTTGATGAGCCTGACCAAATCCACATACCATAGGCATCTGGCCCAGTCTGGTGCCACTAGAATAACCCAACCCAGGTGGTCTGCTATCATTAAAATCATCTATTGTACCTGAAGGCTGGAGGGTGGCTAATGTAACCCCAGTATTTAAAAAGGGCTCCAGGGGCGATCAGGAAACTACAGACCAGTTAGCCTGACTTCAGTGCCAGGAAAAATAGTGGAAAGTGTTCTAAATATCAAAATCACAGAACATATAGAAAGTGTTGTGGTTCAGGCCGCGCCGCCGGGAGGCTTCCCATGGACGCCCTGCTGCTAGGTGCGCGCGTCACTTGGGCGCTTTTCTAGGCCGTTTCCCGCCAGGGGTGACTCCGCCGAGTTCCTGATGTCAGACGCCGCAGCCTTGATATGCCGGCCGCGGACACTCAGTCTTTGCCTTGCAACGGGTTTACCTCCTGGTTCCCTGTTGCGTCGTGCCCCGGAGTGAGTTGCCTTGGTACTCGCTCCATTCCTGCTTGCCTGCTATAGTACCTGCTAGGTTCCTGCTTGCCTGCTACAGTACCTGCTTGGTTCCTGCTTGCCTGCTACAGCACCTGCTTGGTTCCTGCTGGCCTGCTACAGATCCTGCCTGGTTCCAGTACCCGAGTCTTGCTACAGTTCCTGCCTGGTTCCAGTACCCGAGTCTTGCTACAGATCCTGCCTGGTTCCAGTACCCGAGTCTTGCTACAGTTCCTGCCTGGTTCCAGTACCCGAGTCTTGCTACAGTTCCTGCCTGGTTCCAGTACCCGAGTCTTGCTACAGTTCCTGCCTGGTTCCAGTACCCGAGCCCTTTACAGTACCTGTCTACTGTTCTAGTCTGGTTCCAGTTCTCAGTCCTGATCAACAACACGCCTAAGTCCCAGTGGCCGGGCCCCTACGGGCTCCTCCCGGGGGGCTTCGGCTTCCAAGGGTGAAGCCGCCTAAGTCCCAGCGGCTGGGCTCCTACGGGCTCCTCCCGGGGGGAGTACCAGCTTCCAGGGTGAAGAGCACCTCTACGTCCTGCCTGAACATCTGCCTCCCAGCCTGCCACATACTAGAGACATTGAACAACTTTCCCAGTCTCCTGCAGGTCAGCCCAAGGGTCCACTAAATTGAGACTCCATAACAGATTGCAAGGCACAGGACTCAGCAGATGCGCCTGTCCCCTTGGACAGGCGCATCCAGGGTTGACCCAGCAGCTGCAGTATCAACAACAGTACCTCGAGGTCCTTACTGGTTCGATAGGGGAGTTATCGGCCGGATTGGATGCCAGGGCCTAGTCTGCCCCAGAACCAGCACCCGAGGGTCAAGACTCCAGTGACTCAGCTACCGGCACCCTCTCGTTTCGCTGGTGATTTAAGGACCTGCCGCGGCTTTCTGAATCAATGTTTTATACGGTTCTCTCTGTTGCCCCGACAGTTCCCCTCGGATGCGGTGAAAGTGGCATATATATCCTGTCCCTGCTTGATGGGAAAGCCTTAATATGGGCTTCTCCCCTTTGGGAAAACAATGATCCCTCGCTAACGAACTTACAACAGTTCATCTCGATCTTCCGACAGGCCTTTGATGAGCCTGCCCGAGTAGCTACGGCTACATCTGATCTGCTGCAACTCCGTCAGGGGGCTTGCTCCTTGGCAGATTATGCGATGGAATTCCGGACTTTAGCCCAAGAAGTAGGTTGGCAAGATAGTAGTCTTAAGGCCATCTTTTTGGAGGGCCTCTCCGGATGCATAAAGGATGAGATTGATGCCCGAGATCTGCTGGAGGACCTCAACGCCTTGATAGAGATGACTGCCCACACTGACCGCCGCCTACAACAACAGGCCAAGGAGCAGAACTCCTCTCGCCACAGTCCTGCTTCTGTGTTGGCGAGACCCGCGTCCTCTCCTAAGACTTCTCGTTCAGATGCTCCCACCTGTGAACCCATGCACCTGGGACGGGCCTCGCTCTCCGCTGAAGAGAGGCAACGTCGCCGTTCATTGAAGTTGTGTTTGTATTGTGGCCAGAAGGGCCACTTCTTGGCACGCTGCCAGGAGCGTGCGGAAAAACGCCAAAGCCTAGGAGGTCAGGAGGTGCTCCTCCTAGGCTGTGCTACAGCTCCTCAATGTACCGTACACCTGTTACCCTGGAATACCCTGGAGGGTCCATTGAGACGATTGCGTTCCAGGATTCTGGAGCCAGAGGTAATTTCATCCTGCAGGACTTAGTCTCCCAGTTGCGAATCCCTAAGCATAGACGGGAGGTCCCATTACGAATTACCTCCATCCAGGGGACGCTCCTTCCAGGACCTGCCCTGATGTCCACGGCACCCATTACTGTCCGCACCGGGGCGATCCATTCGGAGGAGATAGCCTTCCTAGTGTTGGATAAGGCTGCCCACCCTGTTGTGCTAGGGTTGCCGTGGTTACAGAAGCACTCGCCCACAATTCAGTGGGATACCCTACAGATTGTCAAGTGGAGCCCTTTCTGCCTATGTATGAAAGTGCCCAGGGCTCCCGCACTCCCGTTGATGCACTCTGCCCTAGGTCCTCCTGCACCTTATGAGGACTTCACGGATGTTTTTTCCAAGACCAAGGCGGAGATCCTTCCGCAGCATCGTCCGTATGACTGTGCTGTAGACCTGTTACCTGGAACTATGCCCCCCCCCCCCCCCCCGAGGAAGGGTGTATCCTTTATCATTACCTGAAACCCGGGTCATGTCCGAGTATATTTCAGAGAATCTGGCTAAGGGGTTTAGTTGCCCGTCCAAGTCGCCTGCAGGGGCAGGCTTCTTCTTTGTCAGCAAGAAGGACGGCTTGCTGAGACTGTGTATAGACTATCGAGGCCTAAATTCCATTACCAAGCAGGATCGTTACCCGCTCCCGCTAATCCCGGAGCTCCTCGATAGGCTCCAGGGAGCGAAGATTTTCACAAAAGTTGGACTTACGAGGTGCTTACAACTTAGTCAGAATTCGTCCCGGAGACGAGTGGAAAACTGCTTTTTTTTTTTTTTCAAAATAATTTTTATTATAATTTTTAAATTAATGCAAAAAGAAAAAAAAACACAGCTTACAAATACAAAAATCAAAAACACAATACATAAACCATAGTGTCTAACAAAGCCAACACTATGAAACTTCTAAAAGTCATTCATCTTACATGTTCAATTGCATTAACATAAATCTCTATGTCATAAACAGCCATACCCCAGTCACACAACATTCATACATATTCTCCCACTCATTACTGCAACCTCCATTTAAAACCAGTCATGTTTATAACCAGTATCAATCAAACCAGCTTGTAAATCTTTTGGCAGTAACGCATAATAGGCTTGCCAACAAGCACAGTACAATTTATCAGGTTTACGTGTACCACTGAGAAAATCTATAAATTCCATTTGTAGTAGTAATACCATTCTATTTGTCCATGCTGCTAAAGTAGGCATAGCCATTGGGTCAGTCCAGTCCGCCAGTATGGTCCTACATGCTAGCATAATAGCAATGCGCACAAATTTTTGTTTTGAATTATTGCCAGGTAAATCTACCAAGTAAGAGCTAGTCAACAATATTTGCCCAGTAACAAGTATAGGCACATCTGTACACTTAGTAATCGTCTGAAATACAGAATCCCAAAAAGTGGTTAATTTTGGACAGGTAAACAATCGATGGTATAATATCCCTTCCATTATTCCTCATTTACTACACAAAGAAGTAGATGCTAACTTCATTTTATTTCTGCGTACATCATCATAACAAAAACAGTGAAGTATTTTACATTGGACTTCCCGTAATCCTAAGTCAGGCAAAGACATATACAGTGCCTTAAAACAAGATTTCATATATGATGGTGTGAGTTGTATTCCTATCATAATAGACCAACGAGTTGCCAAAGAGTCTAAACAGGAAACTTTATTAAATTTCTTCCCTAGTTTTCCCCAACCTGTGATTTTAATACCAGAGACGGGCATTGCGAGTATCTCGTGATGCCTTTCGGCTTATGTAATGCCCCGGCGGTGTTCCAGCACCTTATGAATGAGGTGTTACAGGACCTTCTGAACACCTGCGTAAACATCTACCTCGACGATGTGCTAGTCTACTCCCAGGACATGCCTTCACACCGTCAGCATGTCCGTCAAGTGCTCCAAATACTTAGGGAGCATGGTCTGTACGCGAAACTTGAAAAATGTAGTTTCGAGAAGATGTCCCTGCCGTTCCTGGGCTACATAATCTCTGCAACAGGCTTTCAAATGGATCCTGAGAAAGTGGCGGCAATTAAGAATTGGCCCCGGCCGAGGGGCCTCAAAGCGTTGCAACGCTTCCTCGGCTTTTCCAATTTCTACCGTCACTTTATTCCTAACTATTCCCATATTGTGGCCCCGTTGACTGCCCTCACCCGAAAGGGGGCCAACGTGGTGGATTGGCCTGTTCCCGCCTGCCAAGCCTTCGAGGCCCTCAAGGAAGTGTTCTTGTTAGACACCTGCCTTCGTCATCTGGACCCCAGCCGACCCTTTGTGCTGGAAGTCGATGCCTCCAATGTGGCCGTGGGGGCCGTGCTGAGCCAGTACTCTGATTCTGGACAATTGTTACCCTGTTCATATTTCTCGAAGAAATTCTCGCCGGCAGAGAACAACTACTGTGTTGGTGATAAAGAGTTGCTAGCCGTGAAACTTGCCCTGGAGGAATGGAGACAGTGGTTGGAGGGAACCAACCATCCGGTTACGATTTACACCGACCACAAAAACTTAGCATTCTTGAAGCAAACCCAACGCCTGAACCCAAGGCAAGCCCGGAGGTCGTTGTTTTTCGATCGGTTCGACTTTACTCTACGCTACCGACCCGGCTCTAAGAATGTTCGAGCCGACGCGCTCTCACGCTCCTCTGAGGTCGAAGAGACTCCTGACACTCCTCAGTACATTTTGGATCCTGTGAAAGTGAGCCTTGCAGCAACCTTGGTGTCCTCCTAAGGGAAGACCGTCATTCCACTTCGCTCCTGGGGAGCAGTTCTCACTTGGGCCTATGACTCCCTCACTGGGGGCCAAGCTGGCTATAAAGGGAACTTAGACTTGTTGAACCGATTCTACTGGTGGCCAATGGTGAGACAGGACGTCCAGGCCTTTGTGGGCTCTTGCCCTACCTGCGCCGTTCAAAAGCCGCTCATCGGGAGGCCCAGGGGCCTGTTGCAACCTTTACCCATTCCAGTGGAGCCTTGGACACACATCTCCACCGACTTTGTCGTGGACTTTCCCGTCTCAGGAGGTAATTCGGTCATTTGGGTGACCGTAGACCGATTCTCCAAGATGGCGCACTTTGTCCCCTTCCCAAAGTTGCCTTCTGCTCCTGACCTATCCAACCTCTTCGCTCAGCATAACTTTAGACTTCACGGGCTTCCGCAGGATATAGTCTCCGATCGAGGACCACAGTTTACTGCTCGATATTGGAAAGCACTTTGCAAACGCTTCAGAGTGCAACTTAGTCTTTCATCTGCGTTCCATCCCCAGAGTAATGGGCAAACGGAACGGACTAACCGAACCTTAAAGACCTTTCTCTGTTCGTTTGTGAATGAATGACAAGATAATTGGGCCAAGCTACTCCCGTGGGCGGAGTTCTTGTATAATAATCACACGCATGCTGCTACTGGAAGTTCGCCTTTCCTCGTTGTCTATGGGAAGCAACTTTGACCACCCTTGCCTTCACCTGAACCTAGTGCATTCCCGGCAGTGCAACTTTCAGCCCGCCAGCTTCTTTCTTTATGGACTTCTATCCAGGGAAAGATCTGTAAAGCCACCCATTCCGCCAAGAAATGGGCGGATAAGCATCGTCAGCCAGCGCCTATCTTCCTCCCAGGAGACCGCATCTGGCTTAGTACTAAAAATCTACAGCTACGAATTCCGTCTCAAAGACTAGCTCCAAGATTCTGTGAGCCTTTTCGAGTCGCCGAACGAGTGGGAGCAGTCTCATACCGATTACGCCTACCCTCCTCCATGCGCATACATGACGTGTTCCATGTGTCATTGCTGAAACCTCTTGTTTTATCCAGATACCACTCCCGGGCTCCTGAACCATCGGATCCTTCAGTACCGGACGATGTTACGTATCAAGTACGTGAGATCTTGGATGTCCGGTTCCATCAAAGACGCTGCCTGGGAGGGTTGCGGACCAGAGGATAATTCTTGGGAACCGGCCCGTAACATCCTCGACAAGGACTTATTACGGCAGTTCCATCTGGACCACCCAAGTAAACCCAGACCGGCTAAGAGGGGGCGTAAGAGGGGAGGTACTGTTGTGGTTCAGGCCGCGAGCGCTGCGACCAGATGCTTACCTCCGGGCTCCTGGACCTGTTCCCGCTTCTGGAGGCCTGGTTTGCGGCCTGTTTGGTGGCATCCCTGCAGGGGCCGCACCGCCAGGAGGCTTCCCATGGATGCCCTGCTGCTAGGCAGGCGCACGCGTCACTTGGGCGCTTTTCTAGGCCGTTTCCCGCCAGGGGTGACTCCGCCCAGTTCCTGACGTCAGACGCCGCGGCCTTGATAAGCCGGCCACAGACACTCAGTCTTTGCCTTGCAACAGGTTTACCTCCTGGTTCCCTGTTGCGTCGTGCCCCGGAGTGAGCTGCCTTGGTACTCGCTCCATTCCTGCTTGCCTGCTATAGTACCTGCTTGGTTCCTGCTTGCCTGCTACAGTACCTGCTTGGTTCCTGCTGGCCTGCTACAGATCCTGCCTGGTTCCAGTACCCGAGTCTTGCTACAATTCCTGCCCGGTTCCAGTACCCGAGCCCTGTTACAGTACCTATCTACTGTTCTAGTCTGGTTCCAGTTCTCAGTCCTGATCAACAACCCGCCTAAGTCCCAGCAGCCGGGCCCCTACGGGCTCCTCCCGGGGGGGGGCTTCAGCTTCCAAGGGTGAAGCCGCCTAAGTCCCAGTGGCTGGGCTCCTACATGGTCCTCCCGGGGGAGTACCAGCTTCCAGGGTGAAGAGCAACTCTACGTCCTGCCTGAACATCTGCCTCCCGGCCTGCCACATACTAGAAACATTGAACATCTTCCCAGTCTCCTGCAGGTCGGCCCAAGGGTCCACTAAATTGAGACTCCATATCAGAAAGACATGGTTTAATGGAACAAAATCAGCATGGCTTTACCCAAGGCAAGTCTTGCCTCACAAATCTGCTTCACTTTTTTGAAGGGGTTAATAAACATGTAGGTAAAGGTGAACTGGTAGATGTAGTGTATTTGGATTTTCAGAAGGCATTTGACAAATTTCCTCATGAGAGGCTTCTAGGAAAAGTAAAAAGTCATGGGATAGGTGGCGATGTCCTTTCGTGAATTACAAACTGGCTAAAAGACAGGAAACAGAGAGTAGGATTAAATGGACAATTTTCTCAGTGGAAGAGAGTGGGCAGTGGCGTGCCTCAGGGATCTGTATTGGGACCTGTACTTTTCAATATATTTATAAATGATCTGGAAAGAAATACGACGAGTGAAGTAATCAAATTTGCAGATGATACAAAATTATTAAATCACAAGCGGATTGTGATAAATTGCAGGAAGACCTTGTGAGACTAGAAAACTGGGCATCCAAATGGCAGATGAAATTTAATGTGGATAAGTGCAAGGTGATGCATATAGGGAAAAATAACCCATGCTATAGTTACACAATGTTAGGTTCCATATTAGGAGCTACCACCCAAGAAAGAGATCTAGGCGTCATAGTGGATAACACATTGAAATCGTCGGTTCAATGTGCTGCGGCAGTCAAAAAAAGCAAACAGAATGTTGGGATTTATTAGAAAGGGAATGGTTAATAAAACGGAAAATGTCATAATGCCTCTGTATCGCTCCATGGTGAGACCGCACCTTGAATACTGTGTACAATTCTGGTCGCCGCATCTCAAAAAAGATATAGTTGTGATGGAGAAGGTACAGAGAAGGGCGACCAAAATGATAAAGGGGATGGAACAGCTCCCCTATGAGGAAAGACTAAAGAGGTTAGGACTGTTCAGCTTGGAGAAGAAACAGCTAAGGAGTGATATGATAGAGGTGTTTAAAATCATGAGAGGTCTAGAACAGGTAAATGTGAATCGGATATTTATTCTTTCGGATAATAGACGGACTAGGGGGCACTCCATGAAGTTAGAATGTGGCACATTTAAAACTAATCAGAGAAAGTTCTTTTTCACTCAACGCACAATTAAATTCTGGAATTTGTTGCCAGGTAGAAAGCTGACATCCAGAACCTCCAGGGTAGCATTCTCTGAAATGCTCCCTGTTTCATGTGCAGGTCCCCAGAGGTAAGCAGAGCTCTGGAGTCTCAATGCATGGACGAGACAATGGTGCAGGGAAGAGGGATTCAGTTTGGTAAGAAACTGGGGAACCTTTTGGGGAAGATGGAGGCTTTTCCGAAGGGATGGGCTCCACCTTAACCAGGGTGGAACCAGGCTGTTGGTGCTAATCTTGAAAAAGAAGATAGAGCAGCTTTAAAACTAGAACAAAGAGGAAAGCCGACAGTCACTCAGCAGCGTATGGTTCTAAGGGAGGTATTTTCAAAGGATACTAATGAAGCATTACAGTTAGGGCATCCAAACAGAGAGGTTCCAATAATAAAAAAAAGTAGTCCAAATGCTTATAATTAAAAATTCACCTGAGCTAAAAGATTCCAAGTTATGCCTGTCAACTGAAAAGCAGAATGTAAATACAAACAAAAAATACGTTACGCGCCGTCCGCGGATGACCCGCAGCGCGGCGCCCACACCTTAGTATACAGACTCCAGTTCCTGGTTCCTCCTTGCTGGCTGCGGCCCGCAGCGAGACACCACTACTCGTGCTGCGTCCCTTCCTAGGCGCATGTGCGCACATCACTGATCCTTATGAAGGGCCCGCGGCAGGAACCTGGCCGTGGTCGCGGATGATGTCGTCAAACTCTTCAGTGTATTTAAGCTCAGGCCTCGCTCCATAGCGTTGCCTTTGCAACAGGTCTCCTCGCTACTCGAGTACTCATTGCTACTAGAGAATCCTCTCTACTCTTCGTTCCTGATCTTCATTGTTCCCGGTTCCTGTCTTCTTCGTTCCTGCCCTATGTTTTGGACTGACTCCACGGATATTGACTTTGCTTTGCTTGACTACGCTACTGCCTATCTCCAGACTCAGACCTCCGCTACGCCTGACTGCGCTACTGCCTATCTCCAGACCCGGACCTCCGCTACGCCTGACTGCGCTACTGCCTATCTCCAGACCCAGACCTCCGCTACGCCTGACTACGCTACTGCCTATCTCCAGACCCAGACCTCTGCTACGCCTGACTACATTATTGACTTCTCCATGATCAGACCATTGCCTTGACTGACTAACACTATTGACTTCTCCGTGATCAGAACTCAGCATTGCTTGCCATGACCTCCACTTTGCCGCCGGCCCTGATCCAAGCCTGTCATTGACGCCTCTCTTAGCCACTCCCTGGACGTGAACTTAATAGGCTTTGGCCTACCTTTGCTTGAGCGCCCCCTGCTAAACTCCGTTCCATTGGCGCCCGAGTTCCAGTACCATACCCAGTCCAGGGTAGGTCTACGCCACCTATCGTCTGCTGTCTCTGGGCTGAACCAACCTCTCTTGCTAACCAACCTCGAGGCCCACCTAAGTCCTGCCAGCCCTGGCACCCAAAGACTCAACCCGCAGGGAATGAGGGCTGGTACAGGTGAAGCTCCAGAGGCCTCTATCTTCAGCCCACTCCACCTGCCAACGGTGGGGACCCATAGGTCCTCACCTACGGGTTGCGTCAACCTCACCTCAGCCCAAGGGTCCACCTCCAATGCAACAAAATACACTTTGAACTGTTTGGTAATGCCAGAAGTCTAAGAAGTAAGATGGGAGAAATAGAGTGTACAGCAGTGAATGATGACATAAATTTAATTGACATCTCAGAGACATGGTGGAAAGAAGATAACCAATAGGATAGTGCTATACCGGGGTATAATTATATCGTAATGGCAGAGAGGAGTATCTTGTATTGAAGGTCTGGCGGGGTGGAAAAGTGGCGCTTTATGTTCAGGATGGCATAGAGTCCAACAGGATAAAGATCCTGCATGAGACTAGTGCGGAGTCACAACCCAGGTGTCTGGACTGATCCTGGTACGTACAGGGAATGAGAGATTTCAATTACCCAACTTACACAAAGAGAGTCGGCGGTTAACCACAACAGCAAATCAAATAAAAAAATGTGGAACCCAAAATATTTTGAATAGTAGCCTAAGAAGGTGTCAGCAAGCCTGACGTTGTGTGACTTGTAAAAAGACACCAACCGGTCTTCTCAATCATTCACCTTCATCATCCTTTAATACGTCAAAAATTGTTTTTATATGCTTTTTTCTTTTCTTTTTTACTTAAAATAGTCCTCCATCCATAGCAATTAAGATGACCCAGACTCTTGACAATCATTTATTTACATAGCCCAACACGGCCAGTGTTTCGCTTTGTCAGCTTCTTCAGGGGCTTCTTCCTCCTGTGTTACTGATAAGATGGTTGAGATGTCTTGTCCAGTCTAAATGGGTTATTGACTCTTGCTAAAATATTTTCCGCATACCCCTGAAGAAGCTGACACAGCGAAACACTGGCCGTGTTGGGCTATGTAAATAAATGATTGTCAAGAGTCTGGGTCATCTTAATTGCTATGGATGGAGGACTATTTTAAGTAAAAAAGAAAAGAAAAAAGTATATAAAAACAATTTTTGATGTATTAAAGGATGATGAAGGTGAATGATTGAGAAGACCGGTTGGTGTCTTTTTACAAGTCACACAACGTCAGGCTTGCTGACACCTTCTTAGGCTACTATTCAAAATATTTTGGGTTCCACATTTTTTGATTAGATTTCAATTACCCCAATATTGACTTGGTAAGTGAAACATCAGGGCATGCTAGAGATAGAAAGTTCCTGAATGGAATAAATGACAGTTTTATGGAACTGAATTGGTACAGGAACCAACGAGAGAGGAAGCAATTTTAGATCTAATTCTTAGTGGAAAGCAAGATTTGGTGAGAGAGGTAACGGTGATGGGGCCACTTGGCAATAGTGATCATAATGGGCCGGATTTTCAAAAGGTTATGCGTGTAAATCTGGATTTTAACTTACACGCGTCCCGGCGGCACGTGTAAAGCCCCGGGACGCGTGTAAGTCCCGGGGCTTTACAAAAGGGGCGGTCTGGGGGCGGGGTGGGGGCATGGCCAGAGGCCTCCGCATGGCTGCTGAGCCGGGGATCGCGAGCTGGCAGTCGGCCAGCGTGCGCAACTTACTTCAGCCCCAGGGCTGAAGTAAGTTTTATAATAAAAAAAAGAAACGTCAAAGGTAGGGGGGAAAGGGCATGGGAGGTAGGGGAAAGGAAGGGAAGGTGGGGTGGGGTGGGGGTGAGGGAACAGGGGAAAGTAGTGCGGCTCAGAGCAGGCATGGCACGCGCAAAGTGCACAATTGTGCACCCCCTTGCACGCGCTGACCCTGGATTTTATAACATGCGCGCGCCTGTACGCGCATATTATAAAATCAGGCGTACATGTGCGCGCGCTGTGTAGCGTGCGCACATGTAGACCGCATGTGCTGCTTTTAAAATCTACCCCAATATGATCAAATTTGAATTAATGACTGAAAGGGGAACAGTAAGTAAATCCACCGCTCTAGCACTATACTTTCAAAAGGAAAACTTTGATAGAATGAGACAAATAGAAAAAAAAATGAAAGATGCAGCTACAATGGTAAAAAGTATTCAACAGGTGTGGATATTGTTAAAAAATACCATCCTAGAAGCACAGACCAGATGTATTCCATGCTTTAAGAAAGGTGGCATACAGGCCGATTCAGTAAAGTCCGCGGGAGAGCGGACGAACGCCCGCTCTCCCGGCGCGCGCACAGGCCACTCGCTTGTGCGCGCGATTCTGTATTTAAATTAGGTGGTGCGGTAGAAATGGGCAAAAAGAGACGCTAGGGACACTAGCGCGTCCCTAGCGCCTCCTTTTGGCCCGGAGCAGCGGCTGTCAGCGGGTTTGACAGCCTATGCTCAATTTTGCCAGAGTCGGTTCTCAAGCCCGCTGACAGCCACGGGCTCGGAAACCGGACGCCGGCAAAATTGAGTGTCCGGTTTTCGGCCCGACAGCCGCCGGCCCATTTTACATTTTTTTTTTCTTTTTTACTTTTTTTTACACTTCGGGACCTCTGACTTAATATCGCCATGATATTAAGTCGGAGGGGGCACTTTCCCGGTGCCGGCAGAAACTAGCACCTAGCTTTGGGTGGGCGCTAATTTCTGTATCGTACGGGCTAATTTCTGTATCGCACGGGCTTACCTAATAGGGCCATCAACATGCATTTGCATGTTGAGGGCGCTATTAGGTGCCGCGGGTTGGCCTCGCGTTTTCCGCCCCTTACTGAATAAGGGGTAAGGGAAAACGCGCATCCAAGGGCAGGTTAACAGTGCGGCCGGAGCGCACTGTACTGTATTGGCCTGATAGTTAAAAGGTGAGGTGAAAGAGGCTACTTTAGTCAAAAGATCTTCATTCACAAAATGGAAGAAGAATCCATCAGAAGAAAATAGGATAAAGCATAAGCATTGGCAAGTTAAATGTAAGACATGACAAGACAGGCTATGATAATTTGAAAAGAAGTTGGCCATAAAGGCAAAAACTTACAATAAAAACTTTTTAAAATATATCCAAAGCAGAAAGCCTGCAAGGGAGTCGGTTGGACCGTTGGATGATCAAGGGAATAAAGGGGCACTTAGAGAAGATAAGGCCATCATGGAAAGATTAAACGATTTCTTTGCTTCGGTGTTTACTGACAAGGATGTTGGAGAGATACCCGTTCCAGAGAAGGTTTTCATGGGTGATGATTCAGATCAACTGAACCAAATCACGGTGAACCTAGAAGATGTGGTAGGCCTGAATGACAAACTGAAGAGTAGTAAATAACCTGGACCAGACAGTATAAACCCCAGGGTTCTGAAAGAGCTAAAAAATGAAATTTCAGACCTATTTCAATTAATTTGTAACCTATCATTCAAATCATCCGATGTACCTGATGATTGGAAGATGGCCAATGTAACCCCTATATTTAAAAAGGGATCCAGGGGTGATCCAAGAAACTATAGACTGGTGAGCCTGACTTCAGTGTCGGGAAAAATTGTGGAAACTGTTATAAAGAATAAAATCACAAAACATTTAGATAGACATGGTTTGATGAAACAAGCCAACATGGATTTACCCAAGGGAAGTCTTGCCTCACAAATTTCCTACATTTTTTTGAAAGGGTGAATACACGTGTGGACAAAAATGAACTGGTAGATGTGGTGTATTTTGGATTTTCAGAAGGCGTTTGACAAATTCCTGCATGAGAGCTTCTAAGAAAACTAAAAAGTAATGGGATAGGAGGCCATGTCCTTTTATGGATTGCAAGTTGGTTAAAAGATAGGAAACAAGAGAGTGGTATTAAATGGTTAGTTTTCACACTGGAAAAAGATAAACAGTGGAGTTCCTCAGGGATCTGTACTTGGGCTGGTGCTTTTTAATATATTTATAAATGATCTGGAAAGGGGTACAACGAGTGAAGTGATCAAATTTGTGGATGACATTACATTATGCAGAGTAGTTAAAGCTCAAGCAGGAGAACCTTGTGAGACTGGAAGATTGGGCTTCCAAATGCCAGATGAAATTTAACATGGACAAGTGCAATGTGATGCATATAGGAAAAACTAACCCTTGCTGTCGTTACACAATGTTAAGTTCTATCTTAGGAGTTATTACTCAGGAAAGAGATCTAAGTGTCATAGTGGATAATACATTGAAATCGTCGGCCCAGTGTGCTGTGGCGATAAAAAAAACAAAACAGAATGTTAGGAATTATTTGAAAGGGAATAGCAAATAAAATGGAGGCTGTCATAGTCCCTCTATATCGCTCCATGTTGAGACTGCACCTTGAATACTGTGTGCAGTTCTGGTCGCTACATCTCAAAAAGGATATAGCTGCACTATAGTGCAGAGAAGTGCAGAGAAGGGTGACCAAAATGATAAGGGGCATGGAATGGCTGCCCTATGAGGAAAGGCTAAATAAGTTAGGACTGTTCAGTTTGGAGAAGAGATGACTGAGGGGGCGATATGATAGAAGTCTACAAAATCATGAAAGGATTTGAACAAGTTAATGCAAATCGGTTATTTACTCTCTCAGATAATAGAAGTGCCAGGGGATATGCCATGAAGTTAGCAAGTGGCTCATTTAAATCAAATCGAAGAAAATTATTTTTCACTCAGCACATAGGTAGGCTCTGGAATTCATTGCCAGAGGATGTGGTTACAGCAATTAGTGTAAATGGGTTTAAAAAAGGTTTGGATAAGTTACTAGAGGAAAAATCCATAAACTGCTATAACAGTAATTAATAAGCAATAGTAGCTTGTGATAATGTTTAGGGACTTGCTGGGAACTTGTGACTTGGATTGACCACTGTTGGAAACAGGATACTGGGCTTGATGGACCCTTGATATGACATATCTTGATCTGGCATATCTTATGTTCTTATGTAACCATAGACTATTCCTGGTTCTCCTTGGTAGAGGGAGCATCTTCTCATAGTCTTTCCGATGTTGGGTCCAGCAGGACAAAAACACTCTTTGCAGCATGCACACGTAGGCCTTTGCCCAATGTACTAAATCTGTGGTCACTGCTGACTCCAGTACTCGTAGGTAAGACCTCACCCTGGGTGACCTGACAGCCAATAGTGCCCTCACCTGTGCCTGCAGCTTGGTGATCTTCTAGCCTTGTATTGAAAAGGGGTCCCAGATACTCTAGAGACTGGGAGGGCTGAGGATGGTTCTTAGCTGAGTCTATGGCTTCTAGGAGCTGCTGTACTTTTAATTTATCAATAACAACCAATCATTAAGGGAACTCCTTAATGTGTGGTAATCATGTGAGACAACTAGAGTGTAATTATCTCAGTCTGTAGCCCCCGTGTTTATTCTTCAAAATTCTTTATTAATTTCTTTATTTTAACTTTTTTTCTTTTTCTTTTCTTTTATGTGCTTAGTGACAGTTCTCTCCCCGGCAGTTAATTAGACTATCCGTGAGCTTCTCCGCTATTTTTTATATGAGTACTTATCGTTTATCTTGTTCCCAAACGGAGTATTATTGCTTCTATACGGTCGGAGCCGCCTGCCCGACATCGGCCATGTTTCGGCAGTTGTCTGCCTGCTTCAGGGACCTCGGGAGGAGTTTTCTTTCAATGCACCAGCAGGTTGCTTATTTTACTATAGCACATATCTTTTGAAAAAACATAACATAAAAACGTATTCAAAATCTCTTTAGCGACTTCTGTTTAAAGGAGAAGGTAGGGGGGATCCAAGATGGCGGCACGTTAAGAGCCGGAGCCACAGAATCTCCTGCTTGTTCTCTTTACTATTGAATACTTTGTGGACATGTCGCCGAAACGGAAGGGGAAAGTAAGGGTTTATCCCTCAGCACCCCCTCCGTTATCGATTTTGCAGCAGGAGATCACAAAGTTCCTTAGCTCCTCAACCATCAATCCAGAGGTCGAGGAACCCTTGGAGCGGCAGTCGGAGAGTGAGAAAACCGCTCCGGAGGAGACTACTCTGAGCCCAGAACAGCGAGCAGTTCCAACGCAAGGGTCAGGGCTTTTTTTCCAACTCGACGCTCTGACTGAAGGAACTCCTTCCGGGTCACTTGCAGAGACGCCAACGCTGACTGATGCGATACTAACACCAGCAACAATTTCGGTCGCCCCTGAAGGAACAGCAGCCAGAGCGGGAACAACGGATATCGGACTGGGAGAAGGGGCAGCGGGGGTAAGTTCTGCGAGTTCTATCCTGCAAAGACCGCAAACACTTACCCCGACTTTTAAACCCCTGAAAATACCAGATCGCCCTGATGTAGTGACAATGGCTGCCCTTTGGGACTTGATGGCGGGAGTAGCTTCAGTCGTAAATCATCTGGGTGAGGAAGTAAGAACATTAGCTTCTCAAAGCTCTCAAAATACTAGTGATTTATAAAAGAAACTTGACCAGGTTTCAAAACGTGTAACAACCCTGGAGGAAAAAGAGCAGACTAACTTAAAATTTCACGCTGCTGTTGTTAAAGACAATCAGTCAATGGCTAGGAGACTGGAGATATTGGAGAACTCTTCAAGAAATTTAAATATAAGGATTTTGAATTTTCCTCGGGTTTTAGGCGAAAATCCCTATATTACCTTAAAAAAATATATGCTGAATGTCTTGTGTTTTGATGAAACAAATATTCCTGTTGTGAACAAATGTTACTTTTTGCCTAAAGCATTGCCACCATCAAACAGACTAGACATCCAGGAGAATTTAACTCAATTTTTAGAAGAGTCAAATACTACTGAAGTAATAGATAGAGCAACTTTACTAGTCTCAATGCTATCCATTATGGATGTTCAATCCATTATGAAGAAATATTTCAGTAAATTTCCTACCCCTTTTTTAAATGAAAACGTGAAAATTTTCCCAGATTTATCCCCGATTACCCAGGGTAGACGCAGAGAATTCCTTGCTCTGCGCCAACAAGTTATCGCATTGGGTTATTCATTTAAAATCAAGTTTCCTTGTAAATGTTATTTAAAGAAAGGAGCTGAAGTTAATATTTTCTTCACTCCCGAACAGTTAAAAGCTTTTTTATCATTGCAAACTCCTGTTACATCATCACCCATTAATACTTAATTATAATGGTTGAGTTATGTGCCTCCTTTTATTTGTTAAATATACATTTTTTCTTTTGATGATTCACTCTCAATTAAAACGGATCTTAATATAATGCCATGAAAGATAGAAAATGGCGTGATATATACTGATTTAATACTTAGAAAAGATGAATAACTTCTAAGATATGTTAATATTGTTTATTTTCTGTTCTCCTTCATCTGATCTAATTTTCTCTATTTGCAAAATTTAAAGGTTTTGTAAATTAAAAAGTTGATAAATAAAGAATTAAAAAAAAAAAAAAATCTCTTTAGCTTGTATAAAATATACCACTAACAAGGTTTTTAATGTTACTTACAATTACTTTTTAGGAGTCTTTTCGTGAGCCGGCACCTTCATGAAGTAATCTGGCGTCTCTCTCTACTCGATCCCCTTTTATATGGCTTGGACCAGTATCTCCTGACCTCACCAAAATGAGGCTATGAGCACCCTAGGGTACCTCATGTTGATGTGAGACGTGTACCTCCCGCAATCTCTCTAATCGGGAGTTCCCGTTCTATTACTAATTGCAGTTGACGCTGCTTTCTGCTTAAATGTGTAATTGAGAATGTAATAAAGATGTAATAAAAATTATTCTCTGTTGTTCTCTGTTATTTTTTGTATAAAAAAATAAGTGGACCTGACGGAGAACTATTGATTTTGTCACCATGTTACTATGTGTAGACTACTGGACCTAATAGACAGCTATGTAGTTCTTTATAATAGCGAACCTGTATTGAATTTACCCCGTCTATTAGTAAAATAAAATTGTTTTTGGACACCTTATAAACTTGCTGTTCTTCTCTCAATTCTCATTATGTGTTATATGCTATTTTTTGCTATTTTAATTTTAAGCTGTTTATTTATATTTTCCCGGGTGTGTAACCCCCTGATCTGATGAAAGGACTGGAGAGTTATAGTTCTGTGTCTCTCTGCAATTGCAATTGCCAGGTGTATGTCCCTCTGAATTAATGACAAGGGGCTAGTTTATTGTGGTTCCGTGTCTATCCACAATTTCTAAAAATGATTCTCTGATCTACCTGCGATTTTTGATGATGTGTACCTCTGGTATATATAGTTCCGTATCTACCTGTAATTTCTCAAGTGAAAATCTTAAAGTCTAACATGTTCTTAGAGAGGAATATTTTTTAGACATCTTGGACTTATCTGAGCTGGCATCAAAAGATATTTATGTTTCTGTGAAAAATGCCTTTATGCTTGGGATAGCCTGTTATCTAAGCCAAATTTAAAAAAGGGACCAGTCAATCTCCTGGTTAAGACCCCCAGGGTTGACTGTATCCCATGTGTAAATGAATCTTTGTTCTAATTGCATTAATTTCAGGTTGATGTCTCCGCCACGTGGATGTGGTTTAACTTGTAAAATCACGGCTACCGTGAACTCCTGTGCTTGATGTCCAGATGCTTGCCAGTGCTGCACCAATGGCGCTCCATCTTTTTGATGTTTCAACCGGCTAAAATGCTCCTGTATCCTAGTTTTAATTTTACGTGTGGTTTTGCCTATGTATACCTTGTTGCAGGGACACCAAAGGGCATAGACCACATGCGTGGATTCACATGAAAATTGGTTCTGAAAATAAAATCTTTTTTGTCCAGGTGTGTGCCCATGTACATGTGTGCGCATGTGCTACATCTACC
The DNA here is from genome assembly GCF_901001135.1 of Rhinatrema bivittatum. Classification (NCBI taxonomy): domain Eukaryota; kingdom Metazoa; phylum Chordata; class Amphibia; order Gymnophiona; family Rhinatrematidae; genus Rhinatrema; species Rhinatrema bivittatum. Next base: position 96,123,624 of record NC_042622.1, on the reverse strand, counting down.
ACTTGTGGTTTGGTCCCACCATGGGTTGACCTATTGGTTCTTCTGCAGTCAATAGGTTGGAATGTACCATTGCATCTCTCAAATTTCTTGCTCTAGTTAGAGCGAAAATCATTTTTTCTGAAAAAATGGGATGTATTTGTAAAAGATGCCAATATTTCAAAATATTTGTTTTAAGTTGTTGTGTATGTGGAGTATAGGGCAACACACATACGATCCGATCATTAGGTTGCTCTCTTTTTGGTTGTAAGAGTAAATCTCTATTCGTCCATCTGGCTTGTTTATAAGCCTTCTTAATAACCAAGGGAGGGTATCCTCGCTGTTAAAATCTGTTTTTCATGTCTTCTGCTTGGATTTGAAATTCTTCTGTTGTTGAACATAATCTTCGCAGACGGAGAAATTGTCCCACTGGCAAGTTATCTCTCAAAGAGCTCGGATGAAAAGATGAATAATGGAGGAGCATATTTCGATCTGTGGGTTTTCGAAATATTGAAAACTGAAATGTTCCTTGATCCAATGTGATTTTTATATCCAAAAATAATATTTGCTGTGTGTTGTATTGACTAGTAAACTGTAAATGAGGATTACACATATTAAGCCAATGGATAAACTGAATCAATTCTGCTTCCTCTCCATGCCAAATCATAAAGATGTCATCTATAAAGCGTGGTGGAGGAAGCAGTTATACAAGGTTTTCTTACTTCACGTGAAAAAAGATTTTTGATTAATGATTCTCCTACTATACCTACTATTTACATGGTCCATAAAAATAGCGTTGATCCACCAGGTCGTCCTATTGTGAGTACCATAGGTTCTATTTAAGAACCTTTGTCAATTTTTGTAGATGCTTTTTTACAACCATTCATTTCTAAAGCAGCATCTTTTTTGAAAGACACCAAACATATGCTTACCATTTTACAATCCATTCACTGTGCAACAGATTCGATATTTGTTACTTTAGATATTCAAGCCTTATATACTAATATCCCCCAGTCAGCAGCTCTTGAAATTGTATTAGACACGTTAGAACAAAGACCAAGACCACATCGTGTACCCACCGAATTTATTTTTCAATTGGCACAACTAGCCCTTACTGAGAATTATTTTATTTTTCAGGATAAATTTTATAAACAGATCCAAGGCACGGCTATGGGGGCCACCATGGCCCCCAGTATAGCTAACATATGTTGCAGCATTTGAGACTAGATTTTTGTATGATGCACCAGAATTTGCCAATGTTTCTTATTGGTATCGTTACATCGATGATGTGTTTTTTTTGTGGAATTCGAATAAACAGTCCCTTATGGTATTTTTACAGTGGTTAAATTCTTTGGATAGCCAACTACAATTTACTCTTCATTATGATGATCAACAAATTGAATTTCTTGACATTCTCATTTCCAAAGAAAATCAACATCTTATTTCTAGTCTTTATGTGAAACCTTGTGCTAAGAATACTTATTTGCATTTTTCTAGTTTTCATCCTTTTCATCTCCTTAAAAATGTACCCATAGGTCAGTTCCTTCGGTTACGTCGAGTATGTACTCATAAGATGGATTTCATTTCACAATCCCAAATCATGATAAAAAAAATTTTACAGCGGGGCTATCCATATAAATATGTAAAAAAAGCCTATAAACGGGCTTACAATGCTGCACGAGACTGGTTATTGCTGGAGAATAAGACATCAGAGGCATCTGCTTTAACGTGTGTATTACCTTTTTCTGTACTGTCATCGCAAATTTCACAATTGATTTTTCATCATTGTTCTGTTCTAAAAATGCATTCTATTTTTGCACATTTTCCCATTATTGCTTACAAACGGGGAAAAAACCTGAAGGATTTATTGACACATTCTTATTTACCAGGCCTTTCAAATTTTACAAATATTGATCCCGTAGGACATTGGACTTGTGAGAAATGTTCATTTTGTAGTCAGGCCATTACGGGTCCAGATTGGATAGACCCTTGCGGTAACACCCATACAGCTTACTCTCAGACCGACTGTAATTCTACTAATGTGATTTATGTTTTGCAATGCCCTTGTTCATTATTGTATGTGGGCAGAACTAAACGCTCCATTAAAACCAGACTGATTGAACATCGAAGTTGCCTCACTACCCTCAAACTTCAAGCTCCTATTGTCTCCCCCACTGCGCACAACATCATCATTCCTTCCATGAAATCAAATGACGGGTTATTGAATTGGTCCGAACGAATCCCAGAGGTGGTAACACCAAAGCGGTTCTTAACTATAGAGAACAATTCTGGATTTTTAAATTGAACTCAGTTCATCCTAATGGACTAAACCTAGCAGTGGAATGGTACACACTCACCTGATGATTTTGACGTCATCTATTTAATGCGATTTCACGTCATCCGTGCATATATCAATGACAACATTTCCGGCGGCAAAACAGGAAATGTACGTGGAAAACGCCATTGGCAAAATCTTGAATTGAGACGGACTACAAATATAGTAAGTGCCAAGCAGATTCTGATGGTACACTGACATAGCGCCCATTATGGTTTGTTATCACTTTAAATTTGATTTTTATAACTTTTTCATATTTTTTGAGACATTATTGATTTGTCCTCGTAGACGCTGAACTCCAGCCCTTGAGAAAGAACGATGAGCGTTCGAAACATGGTCCCATGTTGGGCGTGTTGACAATCCATGGCTTCAGCGATGTTTTCAAGTTCAGTTTTTGGAATTATATATTGCATGATTTTCACATTGCATATGAAAAATACAAAAAAATGGGACTCTGACCGATGATTAAAAATAAGGCTTATCATCCAGCAATCTTGCTTATAAGATGAAGCCTATTATGACTGGTCAATAATACCTTAAGCGTCTTTACTATTATTGTACAGTACTACTGGCATCTTGTTTGGTTACATCTATAAAGCGTTTCCATAAGAAAATATGTTCTCTAAATGGATTGTTGTCTATCCATCGTTTTTCAAATGCTGCCACATATAAATTGGCCAAATCCAGGGCTATTGTTGTGCCCATGGCTGTTCCTTTTATTTATTTGTAATATTGCCCTTGAAATGAGAAATAATTTTGTTGTAATGCTATACTGGCCAACTCAACAATGAATGCCTGTGATGTTCTTTGACGTGTTGATGTACCTGATAATACCTCTGTGATCACTGTTAATGCGTCATCTTGAGGAATACTTGTGTATAAAGCAGCTATGTCTATTGTCACCAGTATTGTTGAATTGTCTCCCTGTTGATATTCTTGTAGAATGGTAATTAAGTGAGCTGAGTCACGTATATAGGATGGAATCTGTGGGATATATATATATATAGAGAGAAAATACAGGTTCGCTATTATAAAGAACCACATAGCTGTCTATTAGGTCCAGTAGTCTACACATAGTAACATGGCGACAAAATCAATAGTTCTCCGTCAGGTCCACTAAACTTTTTACACAAAAAATAACATAGAACAACAGAGAATAATTTTTATTACATCTTTATTACATTCTCAATTACACATTTAAGCAGAAAGCAGCGTCAACTGCAATTAGTAACAGAACGGAAACTCCCAATTAGAGAGATTGCGGGAGGTACACGTCTCACATCAACATGAGGTACCCTAGGGTGCTCATAGCCTCATTTTGGTGAGGTCAGGAGATACTGGTCCAAGCCATATAAAAGGGGATCGAGTAGAGAGAGACGCCAGATTACTTCATGAAGGCGCCGGCTCACTAAAAAGACTCCTAAAAAGTAATTGTAAGTAACATTAAAAACCTTGTTAGTGGTATATTTTATATAAGCTAAAGAGATTTTGAATACGTTTTTATGTTATGTTTTTTCAAAAGATATGTGCTATAGTAAAATAAGCAACCTGCTGGTGCATTGAAAGAAAACTCCTCCCGAGGTCCCTGAAGCAGGCAAACAACTGCCGAAACATGGCCGTTGTTGGGCAGGCGGCTCCAACCGTATAGAAGCAATAATACTCCGTTTGGGAACAAGAGAAATGATAAGTACTCGTATAAAAAATAGCGGAGAAGCTCACGGATGGTCGGATTAACCGCCGGGGAGAGAACTATCACTAAGCACATAAAAGAAAAGAAAAAGAAAAAAAGTTAAAATAAAGAAATTAATAAAGAATTTTGAATTTTGAAGAATAAACACGGGGGCTACAGACTGAGACAATTACACTCTAGTTGTCTATTATAAGATTATAAATTGCCTTATTTATATGTTTAAAGTTGAGACTAATTAGTTTCTGTCTTCTTATTACTTAGATTGAGTATTCTGATTTGTTCCATGTAAATGGCCATGTTAACTGTTCCTTGTAAACTGTTCCATGTAAACTGCCACCCGGCAGTAATTATTACTGTTCTCTGTGAACCGGAGCGATATGTATTGTATACAGGAGCTCCGGTATATAAAAACCATAAATAAATAAATAAATAAATAAATGTAGCCACCGCACATTACCACACATTAAGGAGTTCCCTTAATGATTGGTTGTCAATGATTTCTGGAGCATAGGGAACGAGGTTAGGTTATTGATAAGTGAACATTGTACTTTTAATTTAGACTGCCAGCTCTCCTGCATTGACTTGGCTCTGATTAGTCAATCATCCAGAGAGGGCTGGGCCAAGATCCCTTCTTTGCACAGAAAGGCTGCCACCACAATCTTTACCTTGGTAAATGTCCAGGGCACAGCAGCAAGCCTGAAGGGCAGGGCTTTGAGCTGATAATGGTTCCCCACCACCACAAATCTTGAAAACTTCTGATGCCCAAGAATATGCAAATATGCTTTTGATAGATCTAGGAAGTAAGGAAATCCGCCCTCCGCACGTCTGTCATCACTGATCTTAGCAGCTCCATCCAGAAATGAGGAACATGTGAGTCTAGCAGTGGACAAAATGTACCTTCTTTCTTTGGCACTATGGAATAATGCACTTTACCTATTTCTGCCTCAGAAACTGGGACTATTTGTTACTGCTCCGGTCCACGGAGCTCCGCGGCCGATTCCTCTCCCTACTTCGGGGCTGCTAAAGCTCTCCGCCGCGCCCTCTGTGCCCAGCCTGGCCTTGTCGGGGCCTTCCCGCGGCGCTCCCTCCACGAAGGAGACACCACCGATTCTCTGCCGCTGGCTCTGCCCCTTAGGCACGCGTGCGCACAGGGGCCGAGAATTTAAAGGGACCAGCACAGGAAACTTAGCTCCACCCCGGCGAATGACGTCAAACGTCTTCAGACATTTAGACCAAGCTGTGAGTCCCACTCTTTGCCTTGCAACGGGTCTTCTCGTTTGAGAGTGAGTTGCTGTTCCTGCCGTTTCAGCTTGTTCCTGATTCCTGCTCCGCTCCAGCTTGTTCCTGATTCCTGCTCCCTCCACGCCTGGTCCTAGCTCCTGCTTCTTCCTTGGCTTGTCTCTCTGGCTCCTGACCTTGGTACATTCTCTGGACTTCCTGTTTCGCTGCCTGTCTTGACCTCTAGCTTGTCTCTGGTTTCCCTTGCCTGCCGCCTGCCCAGACTACTGGTCCGTGTCCTCCTACTGCACCGCTGCCGCCCGCCACGACCTCTGGACTTCTTCTGGTTTCTCTGTTCCGCCTCCCAGCTACGAGCCTCGCTGTGGGCCTTCCCTCAGCGAATCCTCTTCATCCTCTAGCCAGCTCAAGGGTCCACAACTCAACACTATTGCTTTCAACTGGAGCAGACAGTGAACTTCTTTATTATAGTCCTGTATAGGGACAGGGTACAAGGTTCTGGAACTGAAGCAGCCATTTTGAGGGCATAGTCCTGCCATATTATCTCTTGGACCCATTTGTCCTTGATAATACAGGTCCACTCATCATAAAATTGTGTTGCCTTCCTGACTGATAGCCCCAGGGACTGCATAACTTTGTAAATGAGGACCCCCAGCTACTCCTTTCTAAACAGAATCTTAAGGCTCTATCTCTCCCTCCTGCTGAGTCCAGCTCTCCCTCATCCAATTCCTGCGTTTCCCTCTGTTTTTAAAGAGACCACTTTGGAAGCTGTGGGAGGCAAGTGACTGTCACAAGGAGGCCCCTCCCTCTAGTTCCAGCTGGGGCCTCTTAGCCATTGGATCCTGCCAAGCTCTAATGGTAGAGGGCCCTAATGGCCCCATATCCACCATAGTCTTTTTCCCCTTATCTCACAAGCAACCTTGTGTATGATGAGGATAAATTCTGGGGAAAACTCTTGTTCCCTGATGCTGCTCTGTTGTCCCAGCATCAATGGGTCTGGTCTTGAGAGTCTAGAGCCTGTTACTGTAAAAGCAACATGGCCAACAGCTCCATCTTCCACATCCAAGCTGCCCAGCATGGCCAATGTCCCCCCCCCCCCCCCCCCAGGACTCTATTCAGCCCATCCACACTGGTTCCTTCCTCACAATTGCTGTAGCATGAGCATCCTTCGTATCCCCCCTGCACTGATCTAAATTTAGCTCAGGTGCTCCTGCCGAGGCCTTCAGTGCATCACATGCTCTGCAAAATGAGCCTGTGATGCTGCTCTGATGCTGGGTTCTGCACTGTTATTTTCTGCCTCTGTCAGCCATTGCCGCCAATAGAGGCAGAGCATTTCAGCAGCCCCCAGGGGCTGGGGGCACTGAGGTGCATGTGTGAACGGAGTGCTGTCCAAGGGTCCTGCCCCTTGCTGCCAGCCTTTGTGCTTATTTTTTTTCACCCCTCAAACTTGGGTAGTTAACTAGGCCCTAATGGAAACTGGATTTTCCAGTGAAGGATGAGCAGCCAGACCTGTTAATCACTCCAATTCAGTTTGCGCTGTACTAGAAAGAGCGAACCACCATCAGGCCATTGTCCTAGGAGCCTGTAATCCTATTACAGACCAATTACCGCCATCTACCGGATGCAAAGAACTACTGACATCCTATCCTGCTGCACCAGGCTATATAGGGATGCATGACGTCAGAAAAGAAAGGCGTTCTCTGCCTCTATCGGTTGGTGAGTGAGCACAACACATTTGTCCGGACTGGTCTGGCAGGATGATGTGGAAATTAGGATTATCTCTATTGTATGTAGAGGAATCTCCAGATTGCTCAGTACATTGACAGGTGTACTGACTAATGCTTGAGTGTGCCTGTACTTAAATTAGGCAAATTAGGTAGTCACCTGGAGCTACAAAATTTCTGAGGTAGCAAAATCCTCCCAGCACAAGGCCCAAAGAGTCAATATTGCCAAAGGGAGCACTGTGCTGGAACTGCCATCAATAGGAAAGTTAGGAGTGGTGGGGTGCATGACCAAAGGTTCACCTAAGGCACCAAATACTCTTGCACCGTCCCTGTGTAATTGGGCTCTTATTATCGCAGCACTTATACAGAACCCTCTACCAGGAATGCTTTACAACAGCTTAGAAGCAGGTGCATGTTTCTTCTCCAGGGAGCTTACCTGAGCCACTGGGAGATAAAATGACCTGCCCAAAGGCACAAGTATCAGAAGCAGGATTTGAACCAAGGTCTCCCCATTCCCAAACCATTATTCAAGCCACTAAGGTCACTCAAGTATTTTCTGGCAATACTGGAAACTCTGAAGGGGAAAAGCTGGTAAAAGGCTCACTGGTAGAATGAACTATAATTGAAGGAGAGGGGAAGTTATGTCTATGTCATTTTTTCTAAAAGAAAGGACAATGACCAACATTTTGTGCAGTTAAGGCAGAGTAAAAGTCCCATTCCAGAAGATTAATGTTCTTGTTCTCTGAAATAAACTCAAAGTTCTGTCTATCCTAGAATCTATATTTCATGCACGTCTGTGCCATTAGACAAAAACCGTGCTTTGTTTGAGAATGAGTTTAAATTTATACCACCTTAACACAACATCCTTTAGCCTCTCACAACTTGGCTAAAATTTCAAAAGAATATGGTGAGGTTGGCCGCCCTCCCCAAGGTTACTGCGTACATGTGTCTTCTGCCTGCTGGGGCATGCAAGGTTTGGACACATACTGCAGGTGAACTGGCAATATACTCAGGCACTGAGGTGAGGGAGGATAAATGCCTCACCCTCCCCTCCCCTCCGTGCTTCAGAAGAAACATCCCTTCCGGTTCTCAGCCAGCAAGAGGGATTGGAAACACCTGACAAACATCCTGGTAAGGAAGGAGGAGGAGGGGAAAAAACCCAAAAACATCTAGTCAAATCTCTCATTCTGAGCACTGCTCTGAACTGCACATGTGGGTCTCACATAAAGAATGAGAGTTTCAGGTTCCAATCCCTCCTCTACCACTCATGGAAACCACTTCATCTCATAGCGCTCAAAAATAGACTGGAAAGTAACCTCTTTACCATGTGCAGCACTGTCTGGCATGTCATATCACCATATCTTGGACCTGCCACCACCATATGGGCATTCCCTTTCAAATCATTGTTGAAGCCAGTAGTAGTCTACCAGCAAACAACAGAGAGAAAGATTTTTCTGTTGGGTTTTTAGGAACAATTGTATAGTGAAATATTTAGGTGGCCAAGAGAACAAGCAGTCAGAATGTTAAGTAAGCAAAACCACATACTACAGTGCTAGTAAATTCTCCTGCCATCCATCTGTCTTCTTCTACACTGCTCACCCTATAAAACTGTTTTCTGTTTCAATCTGTTCTCTTCTTGGTTGTATGCCCTCAGCTTTGGCATGATTTAGTTTCTGCTTTCCGCCCTCTTGTGATTCACAGTGTCTTTCACCATTCTGTCGGGTAATAAAAGTGCTAACCATGAAATTTTAGAACACAGGCCAGGGTGTGAAGGGAGCGGCACGATGGTGTCATCACCCACATAGACAAAGCAGTTTCTCCAGTGGAAATGAAGGGCTCACAGTATTTTATCAAAGGCAGGCCCAGATTTATATTTTGGGTGCCCATAGGCAGTGGGAGCAGGGTGGAGAGGTCAACTCCTATTTCCCGACCACTCCTAAAGTCAATAGAAATATGGGGGCTTGTGAAGAGGAGAGGGCAAGGGACCTCAGATTGCCCCTGTCCATTTCTTCTCCTCTCTGGTCCTCCCCTTTACCTCCAAGCCATGGCAGCACTCTGCTCCAACAGCAGCAACTCAGCTTTAATAAGGAAATTCAGCACAGGGCCTCCAGCCATCCACAGTGCGCTCAAGGCCCTGCATCACCCTGCCCTCTCCTCCCACATGGGCTTCATGTTACTATGGAAACCCATGTGAGGGGCAGGGAAGCTGCAGGGCCTTGAGTGTGCAATGGACAACGCTGAATATCCTTTTTAAAGGTGAGTTGCTGCTGTCAGATCAGAGCACTGCCATCTTGGAGGCAGACCCGGATACAGGCATGGGAGGAGCAGCAATGCTCTGGTGCCTATTATTATTTTGGCACCGGAGGCAGTTGCCTATGTCTAAATTTTGGCCTGAACATGGGGCTTTTGCTTGAACAGAAGTAGAAATTATAAGTAGAAATCAACAGATTCTAAAAAGCCTCTGTTCTATGACTCCTCATACAATCCCCATTTAATATCTCATGCACTCATTTCTTTGTCATGCCCTACTTGTCTATACTAAAAAGGTCAAATCCCTGCCTATGTCCCTCTATGACATCAGAGTTTGCAATCCTAACTGAAGCTGTTTCCAATTTACAAGGTGGAGGGAGACAAACACAGTTACACAATCCACTACACATACAGGCACTGGTACAATATCATAAGCCTCTCTTCCGATAGAACAGAGGTTAATAATGGAACAAGAATTTTCTGTTGCCCTCAAAATGTCCTTACCTTCTACATAAATAGAATCAACAGATATGTCCTCTATTATTGCTTTTTTAACAAACAGGAAGGATGTGTACACAATCTCTGGCTACGAGCACACGAGTAAATGCTATTATGTGGACATTTTGCAGAACTTACGTTAAATATTGTTCAGGCTTTGGTCAACTGTCAGACCTGAACAAATAGGTAGTCTCTCTATGCAAAAGAGACACGAGAAGGTTCAAGAAGCCTCATCCGGTAACATGAACCTTCTTCTTGTCTCTCTGCCACTTCCCCATGACCTGCACACTTCTTTTCAGAAGGATAAAAAAAAAGAACTTCTTAGCTGAGAACTGATTATTGGCGTAACACTGAACCAGAGATCTTTAAGTTAATAGAAACATTACGTGACAGAAGACAAAGACCATTTAATTAGTTGTATCTCTTGCCCTTGTCTGGCAGGTCATTATATATTACTCTGGATACCCCAAACCACATATATGTGCTTCAGCTTCACACAGTGAGACTCACTTTGTTTTTATTTAAAAAAAACAAAAAACCTCCACAAGATGTTCTTGGGAGCTCCCTCCGGTACATTACTGCACTCCCTGGAGTGTTCTAGGGCACTTATCAAGCACATCTTCCATTTCCTGAACAATTGCTGACATGCAAGTGTACAATAATATGTATACAGGTTGGTATCTTCACTTTGCAATCTCACGAGCCTACAACATCCATTAAACAACAGCACAGAACACGATGTGCAGAATTCTCACTCCCTGTGCTCTCGCCTCAGGCTTCCACAGTGCCAAGAAATGGCGCAACTGAATCCACACGGACGATATTTGCAGAGGGAAAATATAGTTTGGCTTCCTGAGGTAAAAATAGCATTTAATACCACTTTTACTGTTTCAAATAGTATCCACAAGAATAGGGTGTACACTTTCTTTGACAGCCTTATCATTAGGCAGTCACTACCCACAAAGTTGCAGACAGGGGGGCCATTGCTGTTTTATTTCCCTCCAAACTCTTTGATAAACAGCCTGGCTAGGTAGGCTGTTTTATAATACAATAATGCCTCTTGTTTAATGTAATCCCCCAATAATGGTGCCTTGGTTAGAAAAGTAACCTTCAGCACAGGATCAAACATTAATAAATCACTGCTATCAGCACAGTTAATCTCGTGTCACTTATGTGCCACATTCAACCACACTCCATTGATATGATCTGCAGACAGGGCATCGCGTATTTCTTTTTTCAAAGCAATGAAAAAAGCGTAGTTGCCTCTTCCCCTGACTACTCGCGTTCCTTCATAAGCAGAATAATTACTACCTAAGCAGCCTCAGGGACTGCATGTGCTTTGTTGTCGGTCACCCCCATAGCACTGAGCACAGGGCCGGGCGTTACGGGCTTAGATCAATTGCAGGGTCCGCGCCAGGAGTCAATGACAGCCCCTGCCTGGCTTTTTGGCTTAAACTGAGGGCCTCTACAACTCGAGGATCAACATCCAGCCCCAGTGCGGAGGATAAAACTGACAGGAACAAGGCGTCCCTTCATACAGGGATCGAAAACAGTTGCTGGCATTCTTCCGATGAAAAGTATGCCAACTTCCCTGCGGGAGGATTAAACCTACCGTTAAACAAACAAACAAACAAAGGCATCAGATTCCGCAAACTGCCTTTGGCTGTGTGTGGAATCTGATGCCTTTGTTTGTTATATATATATTCTAGGCTCCACCGTAGCTACTCACCTGTCCATGGCCGAATCCTTCCTACGAGCAGCGCATGCTTCTCTCCTTGCAGATGTGAGGGGAAGGCGCCTGGCACAGACGGTTCCAACGCGCAGCGTGGGCTGAGTCCGGAAATCCGGGCACTTCCTTCTATGCACAGCGAGGAGAGTTCGCTGCTGCTGGAAGGCAAGGCTGAGAAAACCGGATGCACGAACTCAGGGCACGTGAAAAAGGAAGCGAAAGGACGGGAAAACTGCAGAGAAATGACTTTGCCGTGGAGGGTGGCTCGGCAGAGCCTGCCAGGAGTTAAGAGACAAAGATCACTTTCCTACCGCTTAATATGCCCACGGGGCAAAGGGGGACTGAAAATACTCACAAAACAATACATTGGAAAATCTTTTCCAGCTAAATCTACTACAGTAGTCTAGTTCTTGTCATATAGGATTGGATGCTGATGAAACAAAAAGTTGCGAAACGATTCGTTACGGGATGAGGCTGCTTCGGGCTGTTACATTACAAGTTCCAAAGGCTAAATCAAGCCAGATGAGTAAATACTGAAAGTAACTTCATTTTGTAATCAGAGCTTAATGTGCTAATACCCATGTCAAATGCTGATATTTGATTTAGTGTAACATATGAGACCTTATTTATTTAAACATTTTACCTTCCGCTGATCCACAAAACGCAGCGGATAACTAAACAAAGACACATAACAGTAAATCGCAAAAACTTAAAATCAATAATAAAAGCAAAGCAATTTAAATATACATCATGTGAAACAAGAAGACATTGTAGGAGAAAACATACGTAATTAAACAATCAAATTCAACATTAAACACGCAAAGTTACATGCTGCATAATTTGAATTAAAAGCTCACGAGTAGTAGGTTGGTTGCAAAATATAATAGAATTCCTCAAAACATTGCATACATTAAGCAAAAGGACAGGATACCATTGAAAAGGTACCGAAGGGAGAATCACATTTCAACAGCAAGTGTGGGCCCCCTGCTGAGGCACAAATAGGAGAAAGGCTACAGCACAAACCTAAGGAGTTTTTGAACGATGTGGCGAGCAGCAGGGAGCTTGGAAGGCACTGGTGGTATGGAGCTGTGGGTTCTGCAGTGCTGCCAAGGAAACCCAGATTAGGAGGGTGGCTCTTGGAGCTTCCAACCCTGCCGCCATCTCTTCAGAGCTACAGTACAGGATGCATTGGACATTATCTCTTAAGGCTTTGGTGGTGCAGAAATTCTCATTATTACAACCCAGATACCAAATCTGTTCTTGGATTTGGGTCTCCAGAGGTGGTTGTTTTATTCATACTATGAATCTGCCCTGTTGTGTGAAAGGAGAGAAAAAGGAAGAATAGAGTAAGAAGGCATGTGAGCAGAGGTGTACTAAAGGAGGGAGGGGGGGGGGCAGTCCACCCAGGGTGGCAACTTGGGGGAGGGGTGCCATTGCCACCGGCAGGAAGGTCCTGCAGCATCGTGGAACAGTGATATGGTGGGGGAAACACCACCAGCAAAAGCAAGGACCTGCAGTGGCAGAAGCCTTATTAGTTTTAATTACTGGGTGTTATTTGATGTCTGCTGTTTTGAAATATTTTATTGATGTTTAGGAAATTTTTTAAAATTTGTACACCAGCTTCTAATTATTGATTATTATTCTATTCATCAGCTGTTTTGAAATGTATAGTTTTCAATATGCTTGTACTATTCTGATTAATTTATATTTCTTGATTGTATTGTTTTGAGGAATAGTGATTTTCTGCTTTTCCATTGTTGCACTGCATACAGAATCTGGCTTGTGGTTTCCAGTTCAGTTTGTGTGTGTGAGTGTGTGAGTGTGTGAGAGAGAGAGCGAGAATGCATATGTGTTAGCATGTGACACAGCAGAAGCGTGTGTGAGAGAAATAGAGGAAGCATGTGTTTGTGAGACACTGAGGAAGTGTGTATTTGTGTACATTTTCATTGGTGCATCAATTCCTGGTCAACCTCAGCCGGCTCCAGGAAACAGCTCAGAAGATGTAAATCATTACTGTACTTTCAGCACAATGTAAATAATTGCTCTTCTTGCCGTTGAGTTACTTATGCTTTGTTCTTCCTCTTCCCCCAGTTCCAGCACCCCTGTTTTATTGTAACTTCTGCTTCTCTCCGCTTTGTTAATATCTAAGATTATTGTACCCCGTTCCATGTAAACCGACATGATATGATTGTATCGTGAATGCCGGTATAGAAAAGCACCAATACATACATCATACACACATATGCTCCATCTCTCCCTAAGCGTGTGTGTGTGTGAGAGAGAGAGCATATTGTGTGTGTGTGTGTGTGTGTGTGTGCTCCCAGTCTACAACAATCTTAGGCTGACATATGAAGAGCAGAAGATTTTTAAAATCCTTATTAGTTTTAATTATTGGGTGTTATTTGTCTGTTTTGAAATATTTTATCAATGTTTAGGAAATTTTAAAATTATATATGGGGGGGGGGGGCTAAAGCAGTATCCACCCCAGGTGCCAAATACTCTAGGTACACCTCTCCCCCTCTCTATTCCAGCTCCACTCAGTGATTTGAAATGTCTGATGTGGCCCTTCTCTTGAAATGCTTGTGGATCTCTACTCTAAAGGAATTAAAGTACAACCCCCTCACTTGCAACAAGCAAACAACCCTGCAGATTATCAGCTTTTAAAATACAAAAAAAATTTCTATCATAGCTTTATTTACATAAAAAAAACCCCTACAAATCAATATATGAACAAGTGAAAGTGAAGTGATTGCATAGTGCACAATAGGAGAATCGGAATTTTGCATTTTTTACTCTGGTCAAGTTAGACTATAAATCAAGGACCTTCCCCCCCCCCCCCCCCAAAAAAAGTGTTTCAGCCCATCCCCATTTGCTTCTGTTCTAGAAAATATTCCACTGCGCAAAAAATGCCCAGTGTTTTATGCAAATAGGGCCCTCTATCCTGTGCAGACTGCTGAAATAGGGTCATTATTACCGAAGGAACTACAGCTTATCCAGAAAGTGTGAATCATCATGAGAATATTTTGCCTCATGTCTTGAGCATGAATACATAAAAACTGTAAATAAGCAAGTAAATGCCAGCTAAGACAGGACAGTGCTGTATGTTATACCAATGCATTCATTAGTGCTGTGAATCCAACTAGTGAGGGCAAAACCATTCCTCTGAAAACTAAGCTAAGAAGCCAGAGCAACTAATTAGACCCAGGTGGCAACTGTGCATATGTGCGTTTGCGCAGGCAGCTAAGGCAGTGGATAGAGGGGGCCTTGAGGAAAGGCTGGTTTTTGGTGCCCCTTCCCGGTTCACATGTTCACAGATTGATTCAAAAGGGCAACTTGGCAACCAGGGCTGTCAGTCTCCTTTCTCACCCCTAGTGCTGGTTTTGGTGGAATAACAAAAGAGAGACAAGAAATTGGCCAAGTCGATCATTGAAAGAATGATTATGTTTTAAAGATCTCAACCTTTTTTTTTTTTTTTTTAACAAAGCAATTACAGGAATTCCAGTGCCCTAGACAAGCTAAGAGGTCACATGATCTGGCCTTTGGCTGAAGCTCCCTTATAGGAATCAGTTTGATTAAAAAATGTTTTACATTCCATCGACTATAGTCAGCACCTACTGTAATAGCAGTAGGTGCTGACTATACTGCATGTTTACTGCAGTATAGTCAGCATGTTTATTTATTTAGACATTTTATATACCATCGTTCCATGTAAAGATCACAACAGTTTACAAAAGTAACATTCATAGCTACCAATCAACACATAATGACAGATTACAGAGGTAGTATTCATGAACAGGCATCAACGTCTCTCACTCAAACTGTTCTAATACATTTGACTCAAGGTCTAAGACATGGTCGAGAAATATAGAAAATTAAAATAATAATATAAAAAATTTCACATTTTAGTCATTATGTTGTATAGGTTCTTACTTTCTCTCGTTAAATTTATTCTTGGTGCTTCAATTAGTATCTCTTGACCTTCTTGTTATTGTAGCTCTACATTCTAATGTTTTAAGTTAGGTTATATGCATTTTTGAATAGCCATTTTTTAGCTCACATTTAAATCTCTATCTAGTATCAAACATAGCATCTCAGGAAGGGAATTCCATAGCTTTAGACCTGCTATGGAAAACACAAGCTCTCTCCTACTTGCGTCAGGTTTGTGCTCTGTATTGTGGGAATGGTCAATAGTCCTTTATTTTGAGATCTTAGGGGTAGATTTTAAATACTTGCGCGATCGCGTACTTTTGTTCTCGCACCAGACGCGAACAAAAGTACGCTGGATTTTATGAGATACGCGCGTAGCCGCGCGTATCTCATAAAATCCAGGGTCGGCGCGCGCAAGGGGGTGCACATTTGTGCAACCTGCACGCGCTGAGCCCAGCGCGCGCTGCCTGTTCCCTCCGAGGCTGCTCCGATTTCGGAGCGGCCT
This sequence comes from Rhinatrema bivittatum, assembly GCF_901001135.1. Taxonomy (NCBI): domain Eukaryota; kingdom Metazoa; phylum Chordata; class Amphibia; order Gymnophiona; family Rhinatrematidae; genus Rhinatrema; species Rhinatrema bivittatum. The sequence goes on along the minus strand of NC_042622.1, from coordinate 96,107,754 downwards.
CGGAGGGAACTTTCCTTCGCCCTCCCCCCACCTTCCCCTCCCTAACCCACCCACCCCCCGGCCCTATCTAAACCCCCCCCTTAACTTTGCGTGCGTCGCCGGCAGCCCTGCTCCGTCCTCCGGTCCCGGGGGCTGGTTCGGAGGCCTCGACCACGCCCCCGGGCCGGCACCACGCCCCCAGGCCCGCCCCCGAAACACCGCGTCGTTTCGGGAATGCTCCCGGACATGCCCCCTCCCGCCCCTTTTCAAAAGCCCCGGGACGTACGCGCGCCGGCGGCCTATGCAAAATAGGCGCGCGAGGGCCCTGCACGCGTAAATCCGGAAGGATTTACGCACGCGGGCCTTTTAAAATCCGCCCCTTAGTGTTCACTGAGATGTGTATGGTTGTACTGTCACACATATGATACCGGTATTACTGGAATTAATGATTTTGAATATTAGCATGAATACTTTAACTTGTATTCGGGCTTATACTGGCAGTCAGTGCACAGAGATCAGCAAGAGTATAATGTGATCAAATTTCCTTGTTCCTAATAAAAGTCCTGTTGAGGCATTTTGTAATAATTGTAACGGTTTTAATAGACATGCGGGAAGACCAAGTAATAAGGAGTTATAGTAGTCTAGGTTTGAGAAAATTAGAGTGTGCAATACAGTATGAAAGTCCTTGAAAGTTAATAAAGGTTTCAACCGATGTAATATGCACAACTTAGCATAACCTGTAGTAACTCATTTATTGATGTGCTTTTTCTTCGTTAGGTTCTCGTCTAGCTGGAGACCTAGATCCCGTACTTGATTTGAGGGAGTAATTTGGAAATCACCCAGGTCTAGAACCAGTGGTTTAACTATAGAAGAGTTTTTACTTAACCAAATGATTTCAGTTTTTTTAGGGTTTAATGTTAATTTAAAGTGCATTAGTTCCTGCTGTATTGCTTTCATATAAGTTGAAAATGTCGATACTATATTTTCAAATGATTGTATATCATCAGCATACAAGAAGGTAATTCCTAATTCCACCAGTAATGTATACAGTGGGATCGTATAGATATTGAAGAGTGTTGCCAAGAGGGCTGAGCCTCGAGGGACACCTGTATCAATGTGGAAGGTATCAGATAGGTGATTGCCCAGTTTGGCTTGGAATTACTGCAGGCAGCTCTGTTTTACTATATAATTCTTCTTTCAGTGTTCCCTGTATGAAACACAGAGTCTTACCCTTAAGGCCTTCTGTTCTTTAATCAAGTGGCTTTATAAACATCACTTCTTTTCAGGGAAGGGAAAGCCAAGAGACAGTGGTGATATCAGATGGGTTTGCCTCTCCCTGTTGGGCCATGCGGGAAGATTACTCCATCAAGACTTCCCCATTCTTCTTGATTTCCTGAGTAGGTGATTCATCACTGCCCCTGTGCTCAGCTCTTTTAAACCTGTAGACTATGCACAGGGGAAGTGGCACACACATGAGAGATAGAGCTGCCCCCATCAGCAACCTGCTGTAATTTCCTTGAAGCCAGATAAACAAACCAGTTTTGTCCCTCCTCCCACCCCAAATACACTTTGTCCATCTTGGTTTTCCTTAAAATAGACAGGAAGGGAATTAATGATTAGTGTGATGGGGATGGGCTGCCACTTGCTAACACACTGATTAGATGTAGGAGGTTTCTATCTTGTCCTGGCTCATTTTCAATATAGGTGTTGTAACCAGGGATGTGCATCCTTGGGCCGGCCATGAGGAGAAGAGTTGGAAGAGCAGATGGGCTCCACTGTGAAGAGAAGGCCGGGTGGCGGCTCGACGACAGAAGACCACGTAGATACTTCACCCTGGAAGCCCACGATCCCCCCGGGAGGAGCCCGTGAGGATCCAGACCACTGGGACTTAGGTGAATTACCTTGGGAAGCAGCACGGCAGTGTGAAGACAATCCGAGATCAGGACTGGAGGCAGACAGAGACATGAGAAGACAAACCAGAGTCAGACCCAGAAGGCAATCCGAAGGGTGGACACAGCGTGAGGCTGGAACCGAGGACTGAAGCAGGAGCAGGACTGGTACAGGAAAGAAGGCAGGATCAGGAGCAGCAGAAGCAGGAACCACAGCGAGAACAGGAACAGGATCCGGAACTGGAGCGGAGTCAGGAGCAGGAACAGCAACTAGCACTCACAAAGCGTCGACCATGTTGCAAGGCAAAGGTTTGTGGGTCAGACGCCGGGTTTAAATCCCCGCCGGTGTCTGACGTCATCGCTGGGGGCTGGCCGCGGTTTCACGCCAGAGCCCCTTTAAAAGAACCTCCCTCGCACGCGCCTATGGGGGGCGGAGCCAGGACTCGGAGCTGTCTCCCTCGTGGAGACGCCGCCGCGGAGAGGCCGAGTAGGCCCAAACGGATCCTGGAGCCTGCGGCAGAGTCCCTCGGGGTTGAAAGAGTTTAGAACTCGGTTGCGAACCTCGCGACCTGGACCGCAACAATAGGAAGCCAGTCAGGGCATGATAGTCACGCCGTTAATCTATTTTTATTTATTTATTTTTTTAACTGAGACTCCAGGAACAGAAACCTCTCCTTTGAGTCTGAACTTTCTCTCCAGGCACTCCTACGTCCCCCATGGTAGCAAGGGGCCTATGAGAGCACACATACATGGTCTCTTTGGCACCAAAGAGACCCTTAGAAGGGCACTGTCTTAGTGCCCTTATTGCTGTATACTTTGCAGCTGTGGCTCGGGGAGGAGATTAAGGAGCGCTGGAGCAGTCATACTCTCCAAGAGGCTGGGGGGTGGGGCCCGAGGAGTCAAAAGCATATGGTCAGTTTTCCCTTCCACAGAGATGGCAATCCTGGAGCTGGCACATAAATTATTTACATTCCTTCCTCTGCTATCAATGCTATGTTCTCTGACTTCTAGAGGAGAAATTGCAAGTCAAGAAACACCAATCAAAGAAAAATAAATACCTCAAGGACACCATGCATGAGAAAATAGAACTATAAAATTTAATCAAACGCTCAGAATCCTCATCCAGGTACAAAAAGTTTAGTTATTACCCAACAGGGGTACAGTGACAAAAATACATAACAGTCAGAAAACAAGAGCACTGAACTAGCCCTCAACTTTGAAACCCAAGTTACAAATATAAATTAAGATTCTGATAAGACAAAAATAAATAGCAACAAGTTAGAATTGTAGGGATTTTAAGGATTTTATGCATTCTATGGCATATATCTTTCATGAAACAGATATGTTCTGAAGTTTAATAGCACTGCTCCTGCTGAGAATAGGTTCCTAGTTTCAGTGTTCAAATGAAAAAAAAAAAGTCTGTTCCTAGGATCTCTGCGTGCCCAGGTTACAAACAAACCTTTGAACCAGTGCAGGTGTATTGAGCAGGTCTGGGTGTCCGCAGTGAACGTCAGAACAAGGCGTGGGGGTAAATGCTAGGAAACAGTGGCCCGGCTCATGCAGCATTCACTAGAGACCTCCCTCCCCCACACCATCCTCTCTACATTTGAAATAAACGTTTAGCTGTATACACAGCCAGGAACAATTTGGGAGGTAGTAGTCACAGATATGACAGATGTGCTTGCTGATCACTACAGACAGGCAGAGCCAATCCTGATTTTAACCCCACTAATTTTCTAAGAGAAACTGGAAGCATATGTCCATATATATAACACAGGCTAAAAGCAAAATTGGCTCAACTCGTTCCTTAGAACAAGGGGCTTATTTGCAACCAACGCTGAGCTCTCCTCCCCCCTTACATTTCTATTCCTTATGACTGTGAGCAGAAAAACTATACAATCTTCGTAACACAATGCTGGTGAAAATACAGATTTTTTTACTCTTTGAAATGCTAAATTAATACTGTTATTATACAGAGATACAGGGATATCCCATTTTCACTGCAACATTCCCATCGCTTTTTGCTTGCGAGATTTGGCAGCTGGAATGGTCTTGCTTGTGTGAAGTTTCTTTAAAATAGGGTTGCCCTCTGATCTCCCTGGCAGAGCACAGATATTATACCCAAAGGTTCCTGTAACGGCACAAAAATCAAAACAAAACAAAAAAGCTCCAAGTTATTCATGGGAATGATTCTTCTTCAAACATGAAACTGAAGTCTCACATTCATCCAATAACAAATGAGACACAGGCAGAGGCAAAACAGTCTCATACTGATGGAAAGCCATTAGAAAGCAGAGTTGCTTACCTGTAACAGGTGTTCTCCCAGGACAAGCAGGATGGTAGTCCTCACAGATGGTTGAATCCCTAGCTACAGGCTGCCCCCGGAAAACACTGGGCCAACAGACACCCAATAACATGCAACAGGCACAAAAACAGGGGTGCTGTTGGCAACAATGTGTCAGACTGAACCTCATACTGGGCCCTAGGTAGGGAGAATTGGGATCTCACACTGGGAATAGGTTGCAGAGGACAGACTGGCCAAAGACTCTGTCCTGTCAACCATCCTTGTCCAGACAGTAATGAACTGCGAAGGTGTGGAGGGAACTCCACGTCGCGGCCTTACAGGGGCTCAAACGGAGGCTGCATGAGCCACGCCAGCACTATGTTGAGGTCCCAGTCCACATCAGGACGACGAAGTGGAGGCTTTAGTAAGCCTCTCATGAAGCGCCCACTAAGGGCTGCACCGAGATCGGAGTGTCACCCACTCCTCGATGGTAGGCACTGATGGCACTCAGATGTACCTGGATTGAGGTAGTCTGTAGCTCAGACTCTGAGAGGCGCCACAGGTAGTCCAAAACCCTAGCACACCAGGACGAGAACCTCTTCCACTTCACTTGGTAGGACTTCCGCGAAGCTACCAGGACTTTCAACATCCAGGCCGTGAGGGCCATCGACCAGAGGTTCGGGTGACGTAGCCTGCCCTGATCCTATGTGATAGGTCAGGCGAGGTGCCTAGGTGGATGGGCTCCTGGATCGACAGGTCCCAGAGGATTGGAAACTAGATCTGTCGCAGCCAATTCGGGGCTATGAGGATTATGGAGCTTCAGTCCTGTTGAAGCTTCATGAGAGTCTTGGCTATGAGTGGAATCGGAGGGTATGCATACAGGAGACCCACACTCCAGGAGTGGATGAAGGCGTCCACGGCGTTTCCCTTCCTGCGCAGGGAGCAGAAGCAGTCCACCTTGTGGTTCTGTGAGGATGCGAAGAGGTCCATATCCAGTTGACCCCACCGGTGGAAGATCTTGTCTGCCACCAAGGGGTTGAGGGACCAGTCCTGGGGGTGGAATGTCCAATTGAGGCGATCCACCACCACATTCTCTGTCCCTGCCAGGTAGATCGCATGCAGGTGTATAGAACGTGACAGGGCCCAGGCCCAGATTTGCGCTGCCTCTTGGCAAAGGAGATAAGAGCCTGTACCCCTCTGTTTGTTCGCGTACCACATGGCCACGTGGTTGTCCATCTGGATCAATACGACCCTGTTGGACAGGCAGTCCTGGAATGCATAGAGCACATACCGCATCGAACGGAGTTCCAGGACGTTTATCTGGCATCTCGCCTCGGGCTTCGACCACACTCCTTGCGTGTGGAGGCTGTTGATATGGGCCCCCCAGCCTAGATTGGAGGCATCCATGGTCAGGATCACCTGAGCAGCTTGGTGCTGAAAAGGAAGTCCCTTGTTCAGGTTGGATTCCTGCGCCCACCAGGCGAGGGAGAGCTGAAGTGGTTTGGTTATTCAGACCAGTGCAGAGAGTTCGAGAGGCTTGGTGCCACTGAGACCACAGAGTCCACTGTGTAACTCTCATAGCCAGGTGGGCCCATTGGGGTGACTTGTACCAATGATGCCATGTGACCCAGCAACTTCAGGAGAGGGCGGACTGAGGCTGTCTGTCGGTGGCGGATGGACCTGACTAAGCCCGACAGGGTGGCTATGCGTTCTCTGAGAAGAAACGCCTTGGCCACCGTGGTGTCCAGATCCACCCTGATGAAACTGAACCGCTGGGACAGCATTAGCTGGGATTTCGGGAAATTGATGAGGAACCCCAGCAATTGGAGAAGCCTTACAGTCACGTTCAGGGACTGAAGGGCTCCTTCCCCTTGAACTCCTGATGAGCCAATCACCCAGATATGGGAACACATGCACCCCTTTCCGGCACAAATGTGCTCCCACCACTGACAGGCACTTTGTGAAGATCTGGGGTGCAGAGACAAGTCCAAAAGGGAAGAACCCTGTACTGGAAATGCCACTGGCCTATGATGAAGCACAGATATTTCCGATGAGGCGGAAAGATGGCAATTTGTGCGTAGGCGTCCAGTAGATCGAGAAAGAAGAGCCAGTCCCCTTGATGCAGAAGCCCGAGAAATGTACCCAAGCATACCATTTTGAACCGCTCTCTCCGGAGAAACTTGTTTAAGGCCCGGAGGCCGAGGATGGGATGGAGGCAGCCTGTTCTCTTTGGTATGAGAAAATACCTGGAGTAGAACCCCCGGCCACGCTGGGTCCAGGGGACAGGTTTCACGGCTTTGGACCGTAGCAGGGCCGAGAGTTCTAACTCAAGGGTTGCATGTTCCATGAGTCTCCAAGCCAGAGAGGGTGGGGAGTCTGGGGGAACATTAATCAGGTTCAGGCGGTAACCCCGTGCTACAATGGATAATACCCATAGGTCGGTGGTAATATGGCTCCAGCTTTTTGTAAATAGGCAGAGTTGGCCCCCCACTGGTGGGTTTGGAAGGTGTGGGCACTGGGGATATGCTGCTGCTCTTTCTGAGCCAGTCAAAAGTCAGCTGCAGGGCTAGGCTGAGGGGCTGTCTGAGCCCAAAGTACCTGTTGGAGAGAGTGGCTCTTTTGGGTAATATCTCAACTGCCTATAAAATTGCTTTCTGGAATCTCTACGTGGTGCCCTATGGGTCGCCGAGGAAAGGTTGGAGGTGGTAATAGACAGCTGGCGCAGGGTCTCATGGTAATCCTTGAGCTGGGCCACTGTGTCCAGGATTTTGTCTCCAAACAGGTTCTCTCCTGTGCAGCCAGTTTATCTTGGACCTCCGGATGAAGGTCAGAGGCTTTCAGCCAAGCCCAGCATCGGGCACTTATGCCCGCCGCTGGGACCCGTACCACTGTCTCGGCTGCCCTCACTTCATGCTTCAAATCCTTTTTGGAGGATGGATTCCAGGCCCTCTTGGAACTGTTATCGTAGGCCCTTGGCAAATTCTTGGACTTGTTTCCAGAGGTTCTGGTCGTACTGATTCATGTACAACTGGTATGCTGCTATTCGGGCGATGAGCATGGCTCCTTAGACACTCTAGCAAAGAAAGCTTTCCAAGACACTATGGTCCTTTCCTGGAGGGGGCGGAGGAGTGAGGGCAGTTCTCTTGGCCTTTTTCTGGGCTGATTCCACTACCACTAACTGGTGCAGCAACTGGCTCTTCTGGAAGCCCAGGGTCTGTTGCACTAGATAGGTGGCATCTGTCTTTCTGTTGACCGGAGCCACGGAACCCGGATGTTCCCAGAGCCGGTAAAGGAAGTCCAGGAGAACCTCATGTACCAGTACTGCCATCACCTCCTTAGGGACGTCCACGAATTGGAGGACCTCCAACATCTTATGGTGGGCATCCTCTTCAGTAAAAAGTTGGAAGGGAATGGTCTCCGCCATTGCCCACACAAAACTCACGAAGGATAAGTCCTCCAGAGGTGAGCACCGTCTCTCATCTGGCAGAGAAGGCTCAGACAGAAGGTCCTCAGAGGCCTCCGAGGAATGCTCAGAGGAGGCATCTCCCCATGGGTTGTAAGGGACCTCCTCCTCACCCCTGAAATGCCTGGATCAAGGAGGGAGGCCAAAACCCAGATTACGGGGCATGGGCACCGATGGTTGGCATCGAGAACACCGGGACCTATGATGGATGCTGGGGCACCAGGAGGCCAGATGGCCCGGCGATGGGATCCGGTGGCACTACCCATGAAGATGGGCACGGAGCTGCATCTTCCTCCTCCGAGGAGCCTGGAATCGGGATCGAGATGGGGGAGGCACCAGTGGTGGACAGGGCACTGGGGGGCCCGCCGGTACGGGCTGCATCGGTAAGGCACCAAGCAGCACGTCCAGCCTTTCCAGCAGAGGCGCCAACATGGATGGCGCTGGTTCAGATGCCGGTATGGGGGCCGGAGGCTGCTTGAGACCCCGAAGTGCATTTGGCACTGCCTGTTGAACCTCGCGGTCCAACTCCTTTCTGAATGCGGGTGTGGACAAGACCGACCCCGGAGTAGGAGGCAGGCTGGGAGTCACTGGAGTGTCCATGGGGGTCCGTGGAGGCTCGGTGCCCAGCACTGATATAGGTGGGGAACACCCAGGGGTCTCAGGTTTGGAGGATGATGCCTCCTCCCCTCGGGGCCTCTTCGGAGCGGGTTTGGCTGAGGCCGATGCTGCTTCGGTGTCTGTGCCGGCACCAGATGGCGACGACCATCAGTGCCAGTGTCTATGCTTCCCACAGTGCTCAGCCCGGTCCTTCTCCGGTGCCAAGGAAGACAATCCAGAAGCCTTTGAATGTCCCGATGCCGGTAAGGGGAACCTCCTGCCCCTTGATCATCGTGGCGGGGCACAGAAGGCGAAGGTCCTGAGTCAGATTGATCCCCGCAACTTGATGTACCCGGTACCAGAGTCGATGGAGCCGATTGTTTGGAACCAAACAAGTGCTCCATCTTGTCCAGGCAGGTGTGTCGGTCTTTGGGAGTCATCTGAGCATAGCTGGGCATGGATATCGTGGGAAGGCCCAAGACACAGGATGCAGACGTCATGTGGGTCTGTGATGGACACAGTCCACGGACACTCAGGGCACTTCCTAAAACCGGTCGCCATTGAAAAAAGGGGATGGCGCGCAGTCGGTGGCCAGCAGTCACCGGGAGGTAGACGCTCGGGAACAGACCGCAACAACGTGAAAAAGTACCTACCGAACGATGGAGGAATCAATTTGCGATGGGGGACCCAGAGGCGGGGAAAAAAAAAATCGAAGAAAAACTTTGAAATTCTTCCGAGAGGGAAAAATTAAAGAAAAGCTCCACCAACCGCAAGGCAACAGCACTGCGGAAAAAGGAGACTGAAGGGGGACCCTATGTGGCTACAGGGTTGGTGGCATGCTGGACATGCTCAGTGTGCCAGTCAAAGTTTCTAGAAACTTTGACAAAAGTATTCCGTGACGGGCTCCATCTGATGATGTCACCCATCTATGAGGATTACCATCCTGCTTGTCCTGGGAGAATCCCTTAGAACAGCAAAGCTGAATAATTCCAGCTACAAAAGGCAGCATGATGGAGGTACCGTATATGTAGGGAGAGGGGAGGTCTCAATCACTGCACAACAGCTGTGCTCATGTTGCAGGTGAACTGGATTCTGACAGGAGCTGCAATCTGGGGAAAGAGCTTATTACGACACCTGGGCTATTGGAAGAATATAAAAACAGAGAAAAGCCACAAGACAAATCCCTACTCCCTCCTCTCCAAAAGTGTATGTGGGACGGGGGAACCCCTAGAAAAGGTGGCAAGCTAACTTAGCATTATATTAATATGGCATTATTTAGCAGAAGGCTTGGAAGTTGCAGAAACTCCTTCAAAGCTCTGGCTGCAGAACTCATAGACCAAATACAGTGTAAAAGCAGAGCACAGGCAGTAGAAGGCACTACTTCCCATTTCCACCAACTGCTAAGGAGAGCAGCAGGCAAGTAAATAAAGAGTGCAGATTGTACAGAATAACAACCGATGATATAACTGCAGAGCAATTCATATTGATACTCTTCTCTTTAAAAAAAAAAAAAAAGCTTTCAATTTTGGGATAGATCTATAAGTTTAATAGAAAAACATTTTTTAGGGTTCTACATTTTTTTTTTTTTTAAACCTGTTTATTGAATGCAGAAAAACATATACATCTGACAAATCCAACAGACATTTCCACCTCGAAAAAAACAAGAGAGAACCCATATATATCAATGCCAAATTAAGGTCATACAGCAATATAGCAAGGATGTGTTTTCCATACAAATGCAAACACCCACACCCCTTCCCCCTCATCCTTCACTAACCCTAAGATCAGCTAACACTTATTGTATTTTCAATGTATTAACAATAGAGCTGTGGATTTGGCTTGATACAGAGTCCAAATACGGCTTCCAGATTTGCAAAAATAGTTTTTGTCTGCTGCAGGTTTTCTTAAGAACAGACAATTTTTCCATCAGCACTAAATTATGCATCTGATTACACCATTCCGATAATGAGGGGCTATCAGAAGATATCCAATGTATTAAAATACATTTTTTAATCATACAGCAAGTTTTATGGATGAACAGTAACAAAGCTTTCAGATGTATAATCCTGAAAATTTAGTTGAAATGGTTTTGGAGAGACTGCATACACAGACAGACAAGAGCAAATAGACTTTTTAAAGGAAGAAAAGGCTAAAAATGAGATCAGAACTAAAGCCACCACCAAAGGATCCATAACAGGAGCTTAAAAGCACTTTTTTGACTGTATGTCTCGCTTAACAGGAATTCCCCCCAGCCTCAGTAGCTCTCTGTGCTTGACAGCGCAGCATGCCCTAGTGTATCGCTATCTGAAAATACTTACATTCAATTACTTTCTCTTCAGTAGGCGAGCACTCCGCCTGCTCGGCAGTGGGATGTTATCATCGGTACCCAAGGCACAGCCAGGGGCTTTTATGCTGTGGGAATCTTTACCAACTATTTCCTGTAGAGGCAAGAACATACAAAATGAAAACTGCTGAAAGTAAGATCACTGCAGCAAAGTCAATGATGTGCCAATCTGAGCAGGCCATAGGAGTGGAGATTTCTTGCCAGACTAATATTTGCGACATGAGTCATAAGAACATGCCATACTGACTCAGACCAAGGGTCCATCAAGCCTAGCATCTTGTTTCCAACAGTGGCCAATCCAGGCCATAAGAACCTGGCAATTACCCAAAAACTAAGTCTATCCCATGCTACTGATGCTAGTAATAGATGGCTATTTTCTAAGTCAGTTTAATTAATAGCAGGTAATGGACTTCTCCTCCAAGAACCTATCCAAACCTTTTTTAAACCCAGCTACACTAACCACATACTCTGGCAAAAATTCCAGAGTTTAATTGTGCATTGAGTGAAAAAGAACTTTCTCTGATTAGTTTTAAATGTGCTACATGCTAACTTCATGGAATGCCCCCTAGTCTTATTATCTGAAAGTTTTCTTCCCTTCTTTACCTTGCCTCCATAATATACATGGCAAATGTCTATTTTATTTATTTATTTAATTTTTTTTTTATATACAGACATTCGATCTGAGATATCACATCGGTTTACATTCAGGTACTGAAGGTATTTCCCTATCCCCAGAGGGCTTACAATCTAACAGGTCGATACAGTACAGTTAACCTGCCCTTGGACGCGCGTTTTCCCTTACCCCTTATTCAGTAAGGGGCGGAAAACGCGCGTCCAACCCGCGGTACCTAATAGCGCCCTCAACATGCAAATGCATGTTGATGGCCCTATTAGGTGTGCCCGCGTGATACAGAAAGTAAAATGTGCAGTCAAGCTGCACATTTTACTTTAAGAAATTAGCGCCTACCCAAGGTAGGTGCTAGTTTCTGCCAGCACCGGGAAAGTGCACAGAAAAGCAGTAAAAACTGCTTTTCTGTGCACCCTCCGACTTAATATCATGGCGATATTAAGTCGGAGGTCCAGAAGAGTAAAAAATGTAAAAAATAAAAAAAAAATTTAAAATGGGCCGGCGGCTGTCGGGCCGAAAACCGGATGCTCAATTTTGCCGGCGTCCTGTTTCCGAGCCCATGGCTGTCAGCGGGCTCGAGAACAGACGCCGGCAAAATTGAGTGTCGGCTGTCAAACCCGCTGACAGCCGCCGCTCCGGGTCAAAAGAAGGCACTAGGGATGCGCTAGTGTCCCTAGCGCCTCCTTTTGCCCGTTTCTACCGCATCACCTAATTTAAATACAGAATCGCACGCACAGGCCACTTTACTGAATCGGCCTGTATGTTTTTGTACCTGAGGCAATGGAGAGTAAAGTGACTCAAGGTTACTCCCTTGCTATCAGAAAACAATCATCTTGGGTTCCTTTTGTGTGTGTATAGTAGTATACTGGGGAAGGAGACTAAAGTGGGCACATCAACAGTTGACTTGAGTTGGCCAAGTTGAAATGCCTCCAATTTTAGCATCCAGGTCGTAAGGTGGAAAGTACTGTCCATTAAGCATCTCAGATACCCAGGTTATCCTGTATCAATAACTCAATTTAGTGGTTTTAACTATACTTTACAGATTTCATCGGTTAAATTGTTTACTTACAAATGTTCCATAAAACCATATAAAAGTAATGTTTTATTAGTGTTTGCTACAGTTGTAAATTGCTAAAAAATCTCTCTCTAAAGCAATATGAGCTATAGGACATTTCTCTTACAACAGTACTGCAGCTCAAGGAGATATATAGACTAGCAATGGGTTCCTTGCATTTTGACCTTCTACTGCAGACTGCACTCTATCTACATGGGATCGAGAATCCATAGGTGGCATTTTATGTCAATTTCTGTTAGCTAGTTAACCAAAAATTAATCCTGCAGATAGTTTTGTGAGGAGCTACCACCTGCTTCTGGCTTTAGATACAGAAGGAGCAGCTCAGAATAACCTCATGGGCCACTACTTCTGTGCTGGACAGTAATTCTCTAGATAAAAAAAAAATGCAGATTAAGGCTGGAGCTCCTAAAACATAGGTAGGAAAGAGGGCAGATCTTGCAGAAGAGAAGTTAAGTGGTGATTAAAAAGCTCCAAGTACATGGTTCAATTAGATCTTACCTGCTAATTGTCTCTCTTGGAGTCCTGATGGACTAATTCAGGCACGTGGGATTCATCCCCCCTATCAGCAGATGGAGGTAGAGGGCAGGGAAGGCATCAGTAATCTCTTTGCCCAAGTTAAATACAGCTTCTTCAGGAACTAAATGATGGCAGAAAAGGACCAAATAGTCCATCCAGTCTGCCCAGCTTATGGTAGTATCTGCCATGCTGTACAGGTCACCCCGATTCTTATCAGTTTCTCAGACTGTAAAATTTAGGGCCCTTGTTTATTGCTGTCCAAGTCCAATTCCCCGTTATCTCTGCATCTATCTGCATCAAAAGTTTCAGGCTTATTGGTTAAGGGTAATAACAGCCTCATTAGCAAGTTACCCCTATGCTTATTTGTTTTCCCAGACCACAAAAGTCAGGGTTCTTGTTGATTGCTGTCTGAATCCAATTCTCCTTTTCCCTCTGCCATTGAAGCAGACAGCAATGATGGAGTTACATTAATAGTATGAAGACTTATTAAGGGTAGTAACCGCCGCACCAGCAAGTTACCCCCATACACTTTTTTACTTCATTTCCATTCTCTAGTCTTTAGGGATCCACGGTGTTTATCCCATACCCCTTTGAAATCTCTCATTGTTTTTATCTTCACCACCTCCTCCGGAAGGGCATTCCAGACATCCACCACCCTCGCCGTGAAGAAATATTTCATGACGGGTCCGAGTCGTCCTCCCTGGAGTTTCATTTTGTAACCCCTAGTTCTACTGATTTCTTTCCAACGGGAAAAGTTTGTCGATTGTGCATCATTAAAACCTTTCAGGTATCTAAATGTCTGTATCATACCTCCCCCTGCACCTCCTCTTCTCCAAGGTATACATATTTAGGTCCTTCAACCTCTCTTCATAAGTCATTTGTTGGAGACATCCCACCACCACCACCATTTTGGTCACCCTTCTCTGGACCGCCTCCATCTTGTCTCTGTCCCTTTTGAGATATGGTCTCCAGAACTGTACACAGTCCAGGTGAGGCCTCACCAAGGACCTGTACAAGGGGATTATCACCTTTTTCTTACTGGTTATTCCTCTCTATGCAGCCCAGCATTCTTCTGGCTTTAGTGCCTAGCAATATGACAAGGCAATAGCTATCACCCCAAGGTCCCACTCTTGGTCCATCACATACAGCTCTTTAGGATTACTGCATCCCAGATGCAGGACTCTACACTTCTTGGCATTGAATCCCAGCTAATCACAAAAAAGCTTCAGGAACAATCCCCTGCACAAGTAGCATAAATAACAAAAATAGAGGATAATGTTAATGTACATCAGTAAATACTTTTGTCCGATAAGTTAACCAGCAGTAGTGGCCTTGCTTTTGACTACTGCTGAATATGTACTGTACCGTTTTAATGTATTGGTACTATTTTTCTTTCATATTTTTCATTAAATATTCCCAAATTTTGCTATTTTTTGTTTAAATCACATAAAATTTCTTTCATTTTGTAAACAGAATGGGCCAGATTTTCAAAAGCATTTACTCGAGCAAAACTGGTTTTTGCTCGAGTAAATACACTTTACTCAAGTAAGTGGGCTTTTCAAAATTGCTACAATATATGCCATTGAATTGTCCATAGGATTTACTCAAGTAAGTGCACTTTACTCGAGTAAATAGCTTTTGAAAATTGCTACGATAGTATGTCACATTTACATGCGTAACTCCTTTGAAAATGACCCCCAATATGAATTGCCTTTCTATATCGATCACAGTTCTCTCTAGATCTCAAAAAGAGCAGGATAGTACTAATGTATATTTATCTTGAAGTTGGCAGTTGAGCTATTTGCTTTCCAATGGCTTATTTAACCCTGCTCAATGTTCCATGCCCAGCACTGACAGCATTTCGACAGATACAGGGGCTAGAGAGAAGACTAAATACATAGATCGCCAAGGTATTAGACACTTAACTTCCAATAGTAAAACTAACAAAGCAATTCAAACATTTACTTACTGTTTGATTGTTTTTGCATTCTTACAGCCGCCATCTTGAAAGGACCTCTCACATAAAACATTGACATCAGTACAAGAGTCCCTGTTGAACAAAGTTCTATGGTTAGCTCCAGTAAATTAGTATGAACCCTTTGAAGAGGAAAAATATATGCAGAGATTCATCAGGCAACTAAGATTGAGGTTGCACTTTCTACTCAGGAATCTAGTTCTGATGTCAGTAGTATCTCATCCATCAAAATGGTTGCCTCCAGGTCCCAACGATGCGGCAATTGCAACTTTTGTGGAGCTGGTCCTCAGGGATGGTATTAAATTAGACTGTTCCACTCACAGGATTCCATACAACTTAACAAGAGAAAAAAAATTCAAGCACTGCAAGATCTAAGGAACGACCAGTCCATTATTATCAAACCAGCTGATAAAGGACGCTCAATAGTGGTCCAAGATGTAGAAAACTATGAGAAAGAAATATTACGTCAGCTCTAAGATGTTACTTTTTACCGCAAACTTTCACAAGACTAGCTCTAGCTATCAAACAACGGATTGAAGACTTAGTAGGAGCAGTGGTTGAAGCAGGATGTATTACAAAGAAAATTTTTTTGCAGGTTCAATTTCCATGTCTTGTCATCTATACTCTTCCTAAGATACATAAGTTGTTGGATCACCCTCCTGGTCGACCCTTGGTCTTCTCGAAAGGATCGCTTCTTGAGCCACTATCCCAATTTGTGGATATAATTGTAGAACACATATCCCTCTTCTTCCATCCTGTATCAGGGATTTGTCCCACTTCATCACCATTTTGGAATAATATTGGGAACCTTTTCAGGATTTGTATTTGGTGACAATTGATATCACTTCATTATACACCAATATTCCCCAAAAAGAAGTGTTGAAAGTGGTACATGGGACATTGTCATCAAGTAGCACATCACAACGGGTTCCAAAGTGATTTCAGCTTTAATGGTACATATTACCAACAAATTAAAGGGACTACGATGGAAGCCTCCATGGCCCCAGATTTGGCTAATCTATATGTAGAGGATTTTGAGAAAAAGTGGCTTCCATCTTGCCTGTACAAAGATAATATTCAACTTTGGAAATGATTCATAGATGAGATTTTCATGTTGTGGGTAGGTGGGACAGAGGACTTAAAAAAAGTATTTAGAGTGATTGAATACATGAGATGCTAATTTACACTTCATGTTTACTTCAAGTAAAGAACAGATATCCTTTCTAGACTTAAGGACTACCTTCTCTAATGATACTTTTCAATTCTCTATATATCACAAAACTACTGATCAAAACACTATTTCATTAAAGAAGTTTTCACCCCAGGCATCTTAGAGATAATTTGCATATGGGTCAATTTTTACGATTGAGACATCTTTGTTGTACTGTGAAGAGTTCAAACTGCAGGCGAGTGACATGAAGCAACGATTCGTAGCATGGGGATATCCCAATAACATCATCAACAAGGCCTAAAAGAGAGCACGATTGGCAAACAGACAATTGCTTTTGGCTACCTCCCCTAAAGATACAGCACGAAAAAATAGTCTGTGTCTTACCATATACACTGCATACCCAAGCATTTAAATTCAGTATTAGAAAATACTGGCGAGTTCTAAGCATTCATCCTGTTTTCCAACAACCATTGACATTTGCTATGACCCATGCCCATAATCTCCGTGATCACTTAGTGCACACCAGAGAGGAGCCAACTGTCAGATCCATCAAAAGGGTTTTTCCCGTGGTCAGTGCAATATTTGTGATCATACAGTTCAAGGACTGGTACTACATTTGCCCCATCAGAAGCCTTTTAAATTTTACCAACATCTCTCCTGCTCTTCAAAAGGAGTCATCTATGCTTTATTGTGCCCCTGTGATCTCATATATATATATATCTTTGGGCAAAACAACGTGGAAGTTTTGCACTCTTATTCAAGAACACTTAAGTTGCATATGTTGGCAGAAACAGGAGGCACCAATAGTGTCCTATTGGATAGCAGCATCTCATACAGTAGAAGAGCTGCGGGTTGTCAGTCTTATACAACTTCAATGATTGCCCCATGGGGGAGATTTTGATACAAAATTAATTCAATTAGAACAGCGTTTCATATATAATTGGAACACAGTATACCCTAACGGGTTAAATAAGGAAATAGAATGGGTTCATTTTTAATTGAAGATTATGATCTTTTGAATTTTTAGAGCCATCACCCGTTTCATTTCTTTATTACATAATTCTTTATCAAGAAATCACTCTATGTGACTATATTAATTTACCATCTATTTGACCATTGAAGTTTTATAAACATAAGTACTACATAGAAACTTTGAGACAGCACTGTTCAGAGATGTGTGACATCGCCCAGAAGTAAACAGCCAATGGGTTGTATTGTTTGGAGGAAAGCGCTGCAAGAAATGCCCTAGTAACATATGATGTAACTTGTAAGCAAATAGTTAAGTGGTCCCAGGAACTGCATAAAAACAAGGTAAGACGCTGAAGATCCTTTCGTGATGGCGGCTGTAAGAATGCAATAACGATCAAACAGTAAGTAAATGTTTGAACTGCTTCGTTGGTTTTACTATTGGAAGTTAAGTGTCTAATACCTTGGTGATCTATATATTTAGTCTTCTCTTTAACCCCTGAAGTAGACAGTGTCCGCTAAAACGCTGTCAGTGTTGGGCATGGAACATTGAGCAGGGTTAAATAATCCATTGGAAAGCGAATAGCTCTGCCAGCTTCAAAATAAGTACACATTAGTACTATTCTGATCTTTTTGAGATAGAGATAGAACTGTGATAGAATATGAATTGCCTGTCAATATCAAAGTCTGCAAAATGAAAGAAATTTTATGTGCATTTAAAAATAAAAAAATAGTAAAATTTGGGAATATTTAATGAAAAATATAAAACAAAAATAGTACCAATATATTAAAAATGGTACAGTACATATTCGGTAGTCAAAAGCAAGTCCACTACTGCTGGTTAGTTTACCAGACAATAGCATTTAGCAATGTACATTGAGTCCCAGCTGCCATATCCAACCACTTTTCAAGCTTCCTTAAATCATGTCTCATTCTCTCTACTCCTTCCGGCGTGTCCATTCTGTCTCAGATCTTATCATCTGCAAATAGACAAAC
Source organism: Rhinatrema bivittatum (assembly GCF_901001135.1). NCBI lineage: Eukaryota > Metazoa > Chordata > Amphibia > Gymnophiona > Rhinatrematidae > Rhinatrema > Rhinatrema bivittatum. The sequence goes on along the minus strand of NC_042622.1, from coordinate 96,089,871 downwards.
TTTACCTTTTATCCCTTCCGCAATGTTGCTCACAAAGGTATTGAACAGAACCAGTCCTAACACCGATCCTGTTCTCTAATTAGGAAACGAATAAGAATGAGCATATTCTCTGCTCTTCCTGTATCACATCTTGCTTGTGGCCTTCAGTAGAAAGGAAAAGGAAAAAAAAAAAGAGTCCTCTATTTGCTTCTTATTCTCATTTGTCTATATTTTTTTTTCATTTCCATTATACTTGTGATTAGCAACTGCAAACAAAAAAATAAATTTGTTTTTCACCCCCTGATCACATCACAGGGTGAATTGTGCACTGGTCTGTCAGGACTCAAGAAAAGACAATTAGCAGGTAAGGTTTAACTTAACCTTCTTCATCATCCTGCAGACCAGAGTAGACAAGTAGGATGTACTTAAGCAGTACCTATCCCGGGTGGGGCTCATTCTAGAGCTGCTTCTAAGCCCCTTGTTCAAAGACGGCATTTCATCTCTATTGAGGATTCAGTCTATAGTTCTTTGAAAATGAATGCAGTGATGACCATTTAGCTAGCCTACAAATCTCTGCTAGGTCTACCCATCTATGTTCTGCCCACTAGGCCACCTGGGCCCTCAGAGTAGGCCTTTAGCCCCTTTGATACTTGTTTTCTCTTTATTATACATACTAATGCAATTGCTTCTTTAATATATCTGGCAATTTATGCCTTTGAGGCTGCTTCCCTTTGTGTGCCCCTGCAAATTTATTTTATTTATTTATTTAACTTCTTTTACTATACCGACACTCAAGACCAGGTCTTATCGTACCGGTTTACATTAGAACAAGGGGAAAAATCAATTAACGTATAAGTGGAAAAGAGAAGTTACATTAAAACAGGGAGAGTAAAAACATGGATGTCGGAAGATAGGACAGAATTAAGTAATTGAACAATAAGTTAACAAAATTACAAACTATAAATTAACATAAAACAATAAATTAATAATACAAAAAACATGGATTATAATCAGCGGAAATATACATGGAAATATATATATATGGAATATATACAGCTGGAATATACATGTTATGTCAGCTTCTAGATATCTAGTTAGGAATCTCCTCACAATCAGAAATCTAAGATCCTTCTTCTAATCCTGATATTATTCCTTTCTGAAACCTGGTAAAGTAACTGCTTGATTTACGTGGAATTCTGACACTACTTTTGGTAGGAAGGATGGGAATGTCCTGATCATGACTTTTTCTCTGGAAAAGGAAAGGTAAGGGTCTCTATCACAGGGTCTATAATTCAGAAATTCTTCTGGCTGAGCATACTGTTACCAACAGTACTGTCTTTAACATTAAGTCGGTGGCTCCTTTGAGTGATTCACATGGGGCTTTTGTGAATGCCCTCAGGACCAAGTTTAGGTCCTGAGGGCATTACTGGTTTTTCTGGTGGTCTAATGTGGCCTATTCTCTACAGGAAGTAAGCCATGCCTTGATGAGATACTAGAGAAACCCCATTAAGTTTCCCCTTGTAATATGCTATCACCGCTAACTGTATTCTCAGTGAGCTCACTGCTAAGCCTTTATCCAATTTCTCCTGGAGAAACTCCAGCATAGAGGACAACTGTGTCTTTTTTGGAGCCACTCCTTCCTTCCTGTATCATGTTTTAAAGATCTTTCGCATTCTTATATATGCTAATATTGATTTCTTCATAGCCTTGAGCAAGGTCATTGCTACCAGTTTTGAATACCCTCTTCTACTGAACTTTTCTCCTTTCAAGAGCCATGCCCATAAGACAAAATTGAGTTGAATTTTCCATAGTCACTGGTCCCTGCTGAAAAAAGGTCCTGTCTCGAGTAAATCTTATTGGTTCTTGTTGTTGAAGCCTTACAAGGTCCACGTACCACGGCCATCTCATACAAATCGGGTGCTACTAGAATGACCAGACCTGGATGAATCTTGATTCTCTCCTCAGGGTTTTCTCCACAATTGGCCATGGTGGGAACACATTTCTGCTTTAAGGCATTTCTGCTTTAAGGTGTCTATACCCCTGGATCCCCATTCTCTTTATCTACTGAAGAAATAGCTTGCCTTGGCATCGTTCTGTGTTGCCATTAGATCCCACTGGAGGCACCCCATCTGGTCACAATTTGGTTGAAGGTATCCTCTGCCAGTTTCCATTCTCCTGGGTCCAATTTCTGGCTTAAGAAATCTGCTTTTATATTGAGGGTTCTGCCCATTTTATGAGGAATTCTGCATCTCTCATCACCTACAGGCTTCTTGTTCTCCCTTGCCTGTTGATATACGCCACTGCTGTTGCATTGTTTGATGGCTGCTCTTACTGCTTTGTCCTTGAGTATTGATAGAAAGCTTTCCAGTGCTAGTCTGATCGCTCTGGTCTCTAGATGATTCATTAAGAGCATTCCTTCCCTTTTTTGACCAGGATCCTTGTGCCACTTTTCTTTCGCAATGTGCCCCCCATCCTGTCCTGTTTGTATCTGTGGTCACCGACACCCACTCAGATGAGTCCAGACTGATTCCCCTTGATAAATTGCCTTTGTCTAGACACCACTGCAGGCTCTCCTTGGCCTGTTTTGCCAGGGGTAGAATCCTGTCAAATTCTTAGCTCTGTGGTGACCATCTGGACAATAGGCATAATCTGTAAGGGTGCAGGTGAGTTCTTGCCCAAGGTATCACCTTGATCATGGTCGTCATTGAGCCTAGAAGCTGGAGATATTCATAGGCTGTCAGGGAGAATGTGACTGGCATTCCTCTTACTTGGGCTTGCGGTTTGAGGATTCTCTTTGTCTGGCAGGAATACTTTTCCTATCTTTGTACTGAAATGGACTCCCAGGTGGGTCAGCTGGAATGACGGCTCTGAGTAGCTTTTGTCCCTGTTCACTACCCAGCCTAGGTTTTAGTCTTCATATCACTCTGGCCATTACCTGGTGCCCCTCCTGTAACTAGTCTGCTCTTATTAACTAATCGTCCAAATATGGGTGTGTCCCCTTATTCCCATTTTGATTACTGGCAGCCAACGGCTCTTTGCCCTTACTATGTCACAGGGGCCGACCAATGGCACTGGTAGCCCCTGTGACATAGTAAGGGCAAAGGGCCATCGGTGCCATTTTGATTACTGGCAGCCGACAGCCCAATTGCAGGAGATCGCTCCCGTACCCCTGCTGTACCACCAGGGACTTTTGGCAGGTCTTGGCGGGGGGGGGGGGGGGGGGTTGTAGTTAATTAAATTTAAAGGGTTGGGATGGGGGGGGGGGGAGTTTCCCCACAGAAAGAGAATGATAAAAGTTTTCTGATCTGGGGAGTGAACCGAAATGGCCCTCCCCAGACTCGAAAACGAAATGGGGACCAAAAAAAAATTTTATGCACTCCCCTAATTTGCTCCATAAGACACACAGATGCCCAGGAACAGAGCCAGTTTAGCACACCATTTTTTTTAATTTATTTTTTTAATTTTTATCCTCTGAATTCTAGGTACGTCTTATGGTCAGGTGTGTCTTATGGAGCGAAAAATATGGTAAATTAAATAGCTGCCTTTCCCTCTCTCCTTTAACGAGACCAGTGTTATCGCCTCTAAGTAGGGTAACCTGACTAATGCTGCTCGTTGCTAAGCTTTTGTACCCCTTGCATAGAGAATGGATAAAGACTTCCCTTACTGGAGCTTTTAATTCCAATGTGTACCTCCACCGTATCTCTTCTAGGACTCGCTGGTCTGTTACCCATGTCCACTTCTCGTAATATCTAAATATTGCTGTAGTTGGCCTCCTACTAGTGGAATTGAAAAGTGGTCCTCGGGTACAATCACTGGGTGCTTCTGTCTGTTCTGGGCTCTTTGGTGTCCTTATCTGTGCTACTGTGCAAACTTCCTCAAAAGGGCAGTGATCATCCTAATGGTCTATACCTTTGTTGTGCCATAGGTCTACCTGGCATGTACTGCTTAAGGTCTTTCCTTGGCCCTACTGGTGGCTCCTCTAAAATTAGTCCTAACCTTACCTTCGGGTAACCCTTGACTAACTTCTCTGGTTCCTACTAAAGAGCTGTTTGCCTTTAAAGGGGAGTCTGCTCAATCTGGCCTTGGAGTCAGTCTGCTGCCCAATTTTTCAGCCACAGTAGTTTCCGGGCCAACACCATTGTTGCCATTTGTTTGGCCAACACTCTGACCAAGTTGTATAGGGAATCCGATATTAAGGCCCCTGTGGATTCCAGCAATGCCATCTGAGTACAGTTGGATTATGATGCATCCGGGTCCTCACCCCAAGGGGACTGATTCATCCATCTGAGTAGTGCTCTTGCCACATAGCTTCCACAAATAGCTGCTTGGAGTGAAAGGCTGGCTACTTCAAATGATCTCTTCAAAGCAGACTCCACCTTCCTATCCTGTGGGATCTTGCAGTGTAGCTCCTCCAACTGCAATTGTGGTTCTTTCAATAATTGCTGCTACTACTGCGACCACCTTAGGCAACCAGTACAACTGCTCCTTTTGTTGTTGCTGTAGTGGATATAATTTTTCCATAGCTCTTCTGCACTTAAATGCTACAGCTGGGTGTTCCCACCCTAGTCTGAAAATTTCCATTATGGCTACATGGACTGGGAATGCCTTAGGAGGCTTCTGCACTTCTGTCAGTATCGGATCGCTTTTTGGCCCTTCCTGCCTGGGTTGGTCATCTTCCAACTTCAAGGCTTGAGAAACTTTAGCAAGCAGCTGTCCCAGTTCTTCATCTCTGAACAGCCTAACTGCTGCATCCACTGCTTGCTCTAATACTTCCCCTTCCTTACGTCCCTTTAGCAAGTCTACCAGAGAATCGGTATCTTCCTTAAGACTGAGCCTTCCTGAGCGCAACCAATTGCTTTGGTGCAGTGATGCCATGCACTAATCTATTTATTGTGGATATCCTGAAAACCTGGCTTGTTTGTGGCACTTGAGGACTGGAGTTCGCCATCACTGCTCTGTGAACAATTTTGTCTTCTTGTGCTGGTTTCTCCTAAAGCCTCATCTGCATTTTCCTCGTCTCTTCCTTGACTTTAGCCTGCAAAATGCCTTGTATAGTACCATCACAAAATCTGATGTATAGCCCAGTTCCTCACACACTTCTAAATCTTGTGGTTCCTGTGCCTGCTGAGGGCCTTCCAGAACCAGTCTGAAGCCATTGAAGCATGCTTAAGGTGCTCTGTCTGATCGGGTCCTGCTGGAAACGCTGCTTCTGCTCCCTAGTTACTGTCCTAGCTGTGGGCTCCTCCCTAACTATTCCTGCACTTGTTTCAGTGCCATCACAAATCCCACATAAGGAGCCGGCGACACTTGCAATACGGCGGGGGCAACACTCATTGCACTTCCTTCTTTGTTCCATATCTTGTTCCAGATGTGGTGGAGGGGTGTTTCCCAGTGAGGCTGAACATTTTGGCCAAGTCAGTGCCGTGAGTCAAGGGATACTGCTATTTATCAAGCCTCTTTTCTTCTCCCCTTATTTCCTGTCTTTCTTTTTTTGTTTTTGAAGAGTTTCTTAAAGAAAAAGCATTGTCCTTCAAGGGGCATCCAGGGAATCACAAAGCCCTGATTGCCCCGGGGGAGAGAAGATCAGCCACCTTCCCATTGTTCCAGGCTCCAAACCCTCTGCTCAGCTAAGGATTACGGCTTATCCAAGAGACTGTTACCTCGGGCACCTTCTTTCTCTGCCTTTCCTGCTGTGCTGGATTATGCCTACCATTTGCTAGAGGCCTTCCCTGCTACACCAGGCTATAGAGGGAGAGATGTTAGGTCAAACCTTGTTTACCCTCTGCCTCCATCCCCTGGTAGGGGGACAAATCCCACTTGTTTGGACTGGTCTGCAGGACGAGGAGGAGTTTTACTTTTGCTAAAGTATTTCAATATGAGAACATCCTCTTTTGCTTTAGATAAATTCAGCTGTCATCTTCTGTGGTTACAGTTTGCTAAATTAATCCAACGACTAGCAAAAATGACTGCAAACCAGGGGTTCATTTCTAGGTTCAGGAAGCACATGTGGTGAAGTTTTCCCCACCACAGACATTTGCTGAAAAAAAGTACGAACATAAAAAGTCAGCACTTAATTTTAGAGGGCTGGTAAATTGTGGTGGCTTCCATAATATCTGGAAGTGCAGAGAAAGAGTACAGTTTCAGCTTAGCTTTTGAAACTCAGGGTGCCAGACAACAACAAGCAAGACTAAAACCATCACAGTAAAATAAAATGAATTTAAAAAAGGCTCAGGAACCTCAGGCTACTCTTTAAAATACTGGCTGTTGTGTGAGGATTCTCGTGAACAATTTGCCTCTCACTGTTGCTATCAGATCAGCACATGATTTGCAGGATCTCTGTCTTCTAAACTCATATCCTCCTGCTTACACTTAGGCAGACTCTTGCACTGTATGATAAAATTATCAGGCTGCCACCCGGGAATTCAGAGACCGCAATTATTTGAGCCAATAATTCACCAGCTTGTCTTCTCTGCAGGCTGTGGTGACACTTCATGAATTGACCTATGAATTAGGCACAAGTGGTGTTAATTCTGATTTGAGCCAAACAGCACGTATCTGAACTGACAAGGGAATCTGTCTTTTTATCACTGATTCAATATGCCGATTAGGGCTTAGCACCAACACAGTAAAGGAAGAGAGATTTCAGCAACAGAGCTAGAAGGCTAGGCAGAGGGAACCCTGCCAAGCTAACAGTCCCCAAAAATGTTTGTAGCACCTCTAGTCTGACAGTGCAGCAGTGCCCCCCACATATAAAGACTGGGGGAGAAGGGGATATCGCTGCCTGACCCTCAAAGTAAAGTATCCTGTTTAACTAGCAGTCCCCATATAACTTTATCGGCCTGTACTTTAGAAGTTTATCAGGGGAAATGTTTTCACTTTTTTGGCCGTATTTACCAAGCATTTTTCCCCCATTGACAAAAAATAGGAGAGAATCTTTAGCAAACAAGCTCCTTTATTCCTTTTTCACACCCCATCTACTTGCTACAAGAAACTGACAGGTCGATCCAGTAAAGTGTGCTCCGTCGGAGCGCACTGTCACCCTGCTCTGGACGCGTGTTTTCCCTTACCCCTTATTCAGTAAGGGGAGGAAAACACGCGGCCCACCCGCGGCACCTAATAGCGCCCTCAACATGCAAATGCATGTTGATGGCCCTATTAGGTATTCCCGAGCGATCCAGTAAGTAAAATGTGCTGCCAAGCCGCACATTTTACTCTAAGAAATTAGCGCCTCCCAAAGGTCGGCGCTAATTTCTTCCGGCGCCAGGGAAGTGCACAGAAAAGCAGTAAAAACTGCTTTTCTGTGCACCCTCCGACTTAATATCATAGCGATATTAAGTCGGAGGTCCCCAAAAATTAAAAAAAAAAAAAAATTTTTTTGAATTCGGCCCGCGGCTGTCGGGCCGAAAACCGGACGCTCAATTTTGCCGGCGTCCGGTTTCCGAGCCCGTGGCTGTCAGCGGGCTCGAGAACCGACGCCGGCAAAATTGAGCGTCGGCTGTCAAACCCGCTGACAGCCGCCGCTCCAGGCCAAAAGGAGGCGCTAGGGACGCGCTAGTGTCCCTAGCGCCTCCCTTTCCTCGTTTGCACCGCGTCGCCTAATTTAAATACTGGATCGCGCGCACCGGCGAGGGGCCGGTGCGCGCGCCGGGAGAGCGGGCGTTAGTCCGCTCTCCCACGGACTTTACTGGATCGGGCTGTTAGCAAGTTATATGCAAATGTAACACCAGTCACCGCTGGGAGATCACAACTAGCCCATTTTCCTGCCTCAAGCGCAAGGTGTTGCATATAGGGAAGATATAACCCTTGCTGTAGTTACACGATGGAGGAGCGCTGGCCGCACGCGCGCCTAGGGGCAGGCCAGAGGACGCAGAGGATGCGGAGCCCCTGCAAGAGCTCCGCTGAGAGGCCTGCGAGGAGCCCTCCACGGGCTCCGTTCTGTCCTCCCTAGCAGCAGCAGGAGGGGAGCCCGAGGTGAGCAGGCCCGGTCGCTGTGCCAGCGAAGCCGAGACGTGCAACAGAAATTGGGCAGATTGGATGTTCTTTATGGTTTTTAACTGCCATCATATTCAAGACTACAGCTGTCAGCAGTCATAATTAATGCTTAATTTTTTTTGAAGGGGTTAATAAACATGTGGATAAAGGTGAACCTAGAGATGTAGTGTATTTGGATTTTCAGAAGGTGTTTGACAAAGTCCCTCATGAGAGGCTTCTAAGAAAACTAAAAAGTCATGGGATAGGAAGCGATGTCCTTTCGTGGATTACAAACTGATTAAAAGACAGGAAACAGAGAGTAGGATTAAATGGTCAATTTTCTCAGTGTAAAAAGGGTAAACAGTGGAGTGCCTCAGTGATCTGTAGTTGGGACCGATGGCTTTTCAATATATTTATAAACAATCTGGAAAGGAACACGACGAGTGTGGTAAAATTATTCAGAGTAGTTAGATCACAAGCGGATTGGATAAATTTCAGGAGGGCCTTGGGAGACTGGAAGATTGGGCATCCAAATGGCAGATGAAATTTAATGTGGACAAGTGCAAGGTATTGCATATAGGGAAAAATAACCCATGCTGTAGTTATACAATGTTAGGTTCCATATTAGGAGTTACTACCCAGGAAACAGATCTAGGCATCATAATGGATATAACATTGAAATTGTCTGCAGGAGTCAAAAAAGCAAACAGAATGTTAGGAATTATTAGGAAGGGAATGGTGAATAAAACAGAAAATGTCATAATGCCTCTATATCGCTCCATGGTGAGACCACACCTTGAGTTCTGTGTACAATTCTGGTCACCGCATCTCAAAAAAGATACAGTTGCACTGGAGAAGGTACAGAGAAGGGCGACCAAAATGATAAAGGGGTTAGAACAGCTCCCCTATGAGGAAAAGCTAAAGAGGTTAGTGCTGTTCAGATTGGAGAAGAGATGGCTGAGGGGGGATATGATAGAGGTCTTTAAAATCATGAGAGGTCTAGAACGGGTAAATGTGAATTGATTATTTACTCTTTCGGATAATACAAGTACTAGAGGGCACTCCATGAAGTTAGCAAGTGACATTTAAAACTAATCAGAGAAAATTCTTTTTCACTCAATGCACAATTAAGCTCTGGAATTTGTTGCCAGAGGAAATAAGAAATCAACCAAGCATCAACATTTTCAAAAAAGACCTGAAAACCTGGCTTTTCACCAGAGCCTACTCAAACTCACTCATTCAACAAGACCACCAATCAACCAAGCAACACAACACCAAGAAAAATGCTCCATCCCTCAATCAATTAAATAACTCCCACCATTTGAACATCTAAGACAATGTGCAACTGACCTCACCTTACTACCCCTAGCCTATATCAATCAACAGTTTCTTTTTTTATTTATATCAACATTACCACATATATGAACATCGTTGTGATAGTAGACTTAATATGTAATAATTATTGTAGATGTACTCAACTAACAATCAAACCCCAAAATTTGCTGACCAGATGACTTTTTGCTGCGTTGATTTTTGTAACCATGATTATTTCACAAGCACTGTAAACCGTTCTGATGGCGAAACCGAATGACGGTATACAAAACACGTTAAATAAATAAATAAAATAGTGTAGCTGGGTTTAAAAAAGGTTTGGATAAGTTCTTGGAGGAGAAGTCCATTAACTGCTATTAATCAAGCTGACTTAGGAAATAGCCACTGCTATTACTGGCATCAGTAGCATGGGATCTACTTAGTGTTTGGGTACTTGCCAGGTACTTGTAACCTGGATTGGCCACTGTTTTAAACAGGATGCTGGGCTTGATGGACCCTTAGTCTGACCCAGTATGGCAATTTCTTATGTTCTTATTAGGAGCTACCAACCAGGAAAAAGATCTAGGCATCATAGCGGATAATACTTTAAAATCGTCAGCTCAGTGTGCTGCAACAGTCAAAAAAGCAAACAGAATGTTAGGAATTATTAAGGGAATGGTTAATAAAACGGAAAATGTCATAATTATACTCGGTGATTTCAATTTACATGTCAACAATCCCTCTCTGTCTACTAATGGGAAAACATTCCTTACTGCCTTAGCTGCTTTGGGTTTCAATCAGATTATCAAGAAACCCACCCATAGAGCAGGTCATACATTGGACCTCATCTTCACCAATTCAGGCATCTCTAATTCAACTCAACCGATCTGCGAACCAGTACCCTGGTCAGACCACTCTATAATCTCGACCACCATCACACTGGCACAAAGAAACAGCATCCTCACCCCTCAACAACAATTCTCCTACAGAAAAACATGTGCCTCCGAGGACCTCCACAACCACCTAGTCTTAGAACTACCCCTCATGGACCTTTCCTCTCCAAATTCAGCCCTTCATTCATGGAATAATATTACAGAAACGGCAGCTAACAAACTATGTCCTCTGACAACTAAAAAACTAAAACACAACCTTCCAAAAAAACAACCTTGGTTTAATGAAGAACTACAAAATCTAAAACTTTCCCTCAGACGGAACGAAAGCAAATGGCGCAAATCTCCTTCAGCGTCCACCCTCTCTGCCTACAAACTTGCTCTCCACCACTTCTATGCTCATAAGATCCATCATATGATCTTTGATGCTAAAGCCCTATTCGCCTACGTCTCCAACTTAACTCAAATCCAAATACCGGACATACCATTTAACAAAGCCCAAGAAAAAGCAGAGGAGCTTGCCCTCTTCTTCAACAACAAAATAACCAACCTTCTATCAAAGAATTTGCCCAATACCTCTTCCCCTCACAGTTCCTTTCTACTCCATAACAAAAACATCTCACTCAACTCATTTGAACCCACTACAATTTCGGAGATCCTTAGAATACTGAAAAAAATGAAACCATCGACACACCCATTAGACCAAATCCCTTCCAAATTACTCCTCCTTATCCCGAACACTATATCCAAAGCTCTGGCAGACATAATCAACTGCTCTTTATCTCAAGGACTCTACCCTGATGACCTCAAAATGGCATCAATCAAACCGCTCTTGAAAAAACCAAAGTTAGACCCAGACGACCCCTCCAACTTTCGCCCTATCTCCAACCTCCCATTCATTGCTAAAGTCATGGAAAAACTGGTTAACTTTCAATTATCAGACTACCTGGAAGACCACAAAATTCTCTACCCTTCACAATATGGATTCAGGAAATCGTTAAGCACAGAATCTCTTCTAATTTCCTTAACAGATTACCTCATCCTAGGCCTAGACAAAGGCCAGTCCTACCTTTTGATTCTCTTGGACCTCTCAGCCGCCTCTGATACTGTTAACCACTCCATGCTCCTAAACCAATTATTGAACATCGGCATAACAGGCTCAGCACTGTCCTGGTTCCACTCATTCTTGAAAAACAGAGGCTTCAAGGTAAAAATACACAGCAAAGAATCTAAACGCTACCCTTCTTCTCAAGGAGTACCCCAAGGTTCATCCCTTTCACCTACCCTCTTTAATATCTACCTCCTCCCTCTCTGCCAGCTATTAACCAACTTGAACCTTAAACACTACCTTTATGCCGACGATGTCCAGATAGTGATACCAATCAAAGAATCCATAAAAAAAACCCTCGATCTTTGGGAATATTGTCTGCAAGAAATCAACTCCCTCCTCTCCAGTATGAACTTAATCCTAAATTCTTCAAAAACGGAACTCCTTCTCATATCCTCTGAGAACCGCCAAACCCCCACAATTCCTCCAGCTAATTTACAAACAACAAAAGTAAGAGATTTGGGCGCAATCATCGATAATAGGCTTAACTTAAAAGCTTTCATAAACCAAACCACTAAAGACTGCTTTCATAAACTGCATGTTCTAAAAAGAATAAGACCACTGTTCCACAACCATGACTACAGGACTATCCTACAAGCAATAATCTTCTCCAAGTTAGACTATTGCAATTCTTTATTATTAGGTATCCCATCAGCACATACTAAACCGCTACAAATGGTTCAAAATACGGCAGCCAGAATTCTAACAAACACAAGAAGAGAGCACATCTCCCCAATCCTTAAAGATTTACACTGGCTGCCAATCCATTTCAGAATTCTTTATAAGTCAATCACAATAATCTACAAAACTATCCAACAAATCGCTCCTCTCAATCTACAAATCCCTTTCATAAAGCATACATCCTCCAGACCCATAAGAGAGTACTACAAAGAGTCTCTGCAGGTACCGCCTTCCAAAACTTCCCTCCACATAACTTACAGAGATAGGGCTTTCTCCACAGCAGGACCCACTCTTTGGAACTCCATACCAACGGATCTAAGACAGGAACCCTGCTTACTGACATTCAGAAAAAGACTCAAAACATGGCTTTTCAAACAAGCCTTCCCAGACTCAGGTTAAACCCAATTCTCTCCAACATTCAACCTCCAAGCAACAATTTTCTTTTTACAACCATCCTGGCAACCTACCCTAAACATTATCAACATCCAGAATTTTCATTATTTCTGATCTCTTCCTTATTGTTAAAAACTACATTTATTTGAATTGATCAATTCATTGTAAATCACACACTTCCCTTTTTGGAAAGTCTACCATTTTACGGGTTAATATACTATGTTAAAGTTACTATCTTTTCTTCTTCTTGCTCCTAGTTGTACAACTCCTTGTTTTATTGTAACTGCATCTATACTATGTTTAGTACATATTATCTCGTTCTCTGTTACGGTTATCACCCCATTGTTTATTGTAAACCGGCTTGATGTGACATTTTCACGAATGCCGGTATAGAAAAAATCTAAATAAATAAATAATGCCTTTGTATCGCTCCATGGTGAGACCACACCTTGAATACTGTGTGCAATTCTGGTCACCGCATCTCAAAAAAGATATAGTTGCACTGGAGAAGGTATAGAGAAGGACAACCAAAATGATAAAGGGAATGGAACAGCTCCCCTATGAGGAAAGGCTGAAGAGGTTAGGGCTGTTCAGCTTGGAGAAGATACGGCTGAGGGGGGATATGATAGAGATCTTTAAGATCATGTGAGGTTTTGAAAGAGGGTAGATGTGAATCGGTTATTTACACTTTCGAATAATAGAAGGACTAGGAGGCATTCCATGAAGTTAGCAAGTAGCACATTTAAGACTAATCGGAGAAAATTATTTTTCACTCAACACACAATAAAGCTCTGGAATTTGTTGCCAGAGGATGTGGTTAGTGCAGTTAGTGTAGCTGGGTTCAAAAAAGGTTTGGATAAGTTCTTGGAGGAGAAGTCCATTAACGGCTATTAATCAAGTTTACTTAGGGAATAGCCACTGCTATTAATTGCATCAGTAGCATGGGATCTTTAGTGTTTGGGTAATTGCCAGGTTCTTGTGGCCTGGTTTGGCCTCTGTTGGAAACAGGATGCTGGGCTTGATGGACCCTTGGTCTGACCCAGCATGGCAATTTCTTATGTTCTCATGGTGGAATCAACTGTACCTAAATCATCCAAAACAGATGTCTATTGAATACTGACTGCATGTATTTTTTTTAGTTTGATACATTTATGGTAGAATGAAAAAATATCTAGAGAGATGTTTCACTGTGCTTGTAGAGAGGACATGAGATTGAACACAGGCACTAAATTGGAACATAAGAACATGAGTTGCCATACTGGGTCAGACCGAGGGTCCATCAACCTTGCATCCTGTTTCCAACAGTGGCTAATCTAGGATACAAATATCTGGCAAGTATCCAAACATTTAATAGATCACATGCTACCAATGCCAGAAATAACCAGTGGCTATTCATCAAATCTACTTGATTAATAATTTATGGACTTCTCCTCCAGCAACTTGTCCAAACCTTTTTTAAAACTAGCTATGCTAACTGCCTTAACCACATTCTCTGGCAAAGAATTCCAGAGCTTAATATTGCGTTGAGTGAAAAAGAATTTTCTCCAGTTTGTTTTAAATGTGCTACTTACTAATTTTGAGTGACCCTAGTCCTTGTATTATCTGAAAGAGTAAAATAACATTCACATTTACCTGATCTAATCCTCTCAATTTTATAGACCTCTATCATATCCCCCTTTAGTCATCTCTTCTACAAGCTGTACAGCCCTAACCCTCTTCAGCCTTTCCTTATAGAGGAGCCATTCCATCACTTTTATCATTTTTGTTGCCCTTCTCAGTACCTTTTCCAGTGCAATTACGGTAAATCCTTTTTTTAAAATTTTTTTTGTATTTTGGATGCAGTGACCAAAACTGCACACAGTATTCAAGGTGCGAACTTACCATGGTGCAATACAGAGGCATTATGAAATTCTGTTTTATGCATCATTCCCTTCCTAATAATTCTTAACGTTCTGTTTGCTTTTTTGACCGCCACAATACCCTAAGCCGATGATTTCAATGTATTATCCACTATGATACCACCCATGAAAAAGATTTAGGTAATTAAGTTGAAACCTAACATTGTGTAACTACAGAATGGATTATTTTTCCTTATATGCATCACCTTGCACTTGTCCACATTAAACTTTTCTGCCATCTGGATGCCCAATCTTCCAGTCTTGCAAAGTCCTCGTGCAATTTATCACAATTTGCTTGCGACTACTCTGAATAATTTTGTATCTGCAAATCTGATCACCTCTCTCATCATTTCTCGTTCTAGACCCTTTATAAATATATTAAAAAGCCCCGGTAGAGTACAAATAGGAAAATTGGTTTTTGGTTTTGTTCCTGTAGTATCAGAGATCAGTCCAGACTCCTGGGTTTTGCATCCCTGCCAGCAGACTGAGTCACAGAAAGTTTCTGACACCTCTACTTAACCCAGAGTATCACCTGCAGTCCCTCAATATTGACCTGTACCCAAGCCAAAATGGAAAAAAAAAAATCACACTAAAACCTTAACCAGAAATCTCCCCCCCCTAACAAACAGAAGGATGGTGATGCCACAGACTGGCAATTCTATTCCAGCAACTAAAATAACTAAACAACTTGGAAAACCCACTAACAACTCTTCAGTACATACAAACCAACAGGATGAGCAGGTGACGCTTCCCAATTCCATGGGCGGGTTCTGGACTGATCTGTGGTACTACAGGAACAAAATTTAGTAGATAAGAACTAATTTTCTTTTCCTTGTACATATCCAGATCATTCCAGACTCCTGGGACATATCTAAGCACTCTACCTAGGGTGGGACCTGGAGAGTCCCATTCTCACAACACTCTCAAAGGCCATGGAAGCTGGAGCCCCAACATCCAAACAATAGTGTCTGGAGAAAGTGTGCAGACACTTCCAAGTAGCTACCCTGCAAATCTCCTGTGGAGAAACCTGCTGGGCCACAGGCCAAGAGGTTGCCTGAGAATGCATCGAGTGGGCTCACAAACCCTCGGGAACGGGTCGGCTCTTAGAGACAATTGGTTTGATCTATATAAGTCAAATGCACAACTGTAGCTTTTCAAGCTTGATTACCCTTCTTTGGAACATTTCACAGATCTGCAAAAGCCATTAGTAACCTACAGATATCTTAACAGTGCCAACCTCTCATCCAAGCACCTTAGCTTTCTTGCATGAGCCACAGAGGAATCCAAATATGGGAATGACAGAAGCTTTACTGTCTGATCAATATGGAACTCCGAAAAATATGGGCAGAAAAGAAGGCACCATTTGCAACGACAACCCCTGACTGTGAAATCTGCAGAAAAGGATCCGGTCATGATAAAGCTTGAAGCTCCGAAATCCTCCTAGCTGAACAAATAGCTGCCAGAAAAACCACCTTAAGAGTCAAGTCCTTTTTGGTTGCACTTTTCAGTGGCTCAAATAGAGCCTCACACAGACTCGTGAATACCAGATTAAGATTTCAAAATGGGCATGCTCTTCTCACTGGAGGAAGCAAATTCTTCATCCCCCAAAGAAAACGTATGATATCTGGATGTGTCAACAGGGAGTAACCCTGCACCGAACCTCGGAGACAGCTCAAAGCTGCTAGCTGTACCCTAAGCGACCCTTGATCTAACCCTCCTGAAGACAAAATATGCAATACGGTAACTTTAAGAGACTGCACTCTTAACAATACACCAAGACTCAAAGTTTTCCAAATTCGCACATATGCTAAAAATGTGGAAGTTTGCCTGGCCTGTAACAAGATGGTAATGACTGCTTCGGGAAGCAGTCATTACCATCTTGTTCTGCTTCAGGAAGCAGTCATTACCATCTTGTTCGGGAAGGATCGCTGCCATCAGGGTCCAGGCTCCGAGGCCCAACTTCACCCTCTCCCCCCCCCCCGACACACTCAAGGAGCACCCTCATTTCGTTGCGAAGCTTTTCCACCACCTGTGCCTGCCATTTTGCGCTCCCGGGAAGGTCTCTGACCACCGTGAAAGTACTGCCCCCAGGCTTCAGATCTGAAGGACCTTTAGATACACAAAATCTCCCACAAATCAGCAGCAAGCAGTAAAAGGCCTTCTGCCATGTGGTTTGTCTTCTGGAAATCTGTGCACCTTGGACTCTCCCAAATGTTTCATTATCTGCTCCAGGACCTCAAACAAGAGCTTGCTCTTAAAAGGGAGAGCTCCCAATTGAACCTTGGACCTCACATCCGCAGACCAATTTCACAACTAATTTTCTAGCTGACACCACAGTCATGATCCTGGAAGATACTCTGACCAAATCATACAAAGCATCTGCGACCATACACCACAGCTGCCTCCAAATGCTCAGCCTTCTGCACGGCTTCTCCTGACTCAGGTTGCACTTCTTGCAATTGCTAAACCTAACAGACATGCCCTCTGCATAAAACTGCTGCAAATCACAGCTCTTATGTGCAGGGTCAAAACCTCAGATTTCCTTTTGAGGTGAAGACTAATTTCCGGGCCTGCACATCTCTCAAGACAGCGGATCCCGTTACTGGAATAGTGGTCTATTTAGTTACTGCTAAAACTGAAGCATCTACGTTGGGAAGTGCCAGGAGTTTCAACATCTCCTCGGGCAATGGATAAAGCTTCGCCAAAGCCCTACCAACTCTCAGGCCAGATTCTGGGATATTCCAATCTCAATACACCAACTTCTTCACAGACTTATGGAAGGGAAAAGCTTTCACTCCCTCCAAGTCTGATGCCTCCTGAGAAACCTCAATTTCCAGCTCCTGGAGCACCTGAAGAATCAAGAGCCAAAGTTTCTATTTACAAAAACGATGTGCAACTTTGGGATCATCCCCCTTAGCCACTGAGACCTCCTCACGGTCCCCAATTGGATGACTTGTCTGGTCCTGGGGTAGCCCCTGGGGAATTCACTGGCCCCTCATCCCTACCATCTGAATCCTCAGAATCATCCTGTGGGCCACCAGGTAGCAAGGCCAATCCTAAACCACGCTTAGCACTTGGCCTTATGCATTAATAAAATAAACTGAGGAAAAAAGACTGCAAAGTTGCAGAAGCCTGGTTAGGAGGAAAATCCTCCCAATAAGAGCCTTCCTGTTCCTCCTGGGAGCCCGAAAACACAGGGCATAACCTTGGAGGGGATTCCCCCCTCCCCTGGCAGACACTAACAGGGCAGAAGGTGTTTGACAAAGTCCCTCATGAGAAGTTTCTAAGTAAACTTAAGTGTCATGGGTTAGGAGGTGGTGACCTTTTGTGGATTACAAACTGGTTACAAGACAGGAAACAGAGAGCAGGATTAAATAGTCAATTTTCTTACTGGAAAACAATGGAGTGCCTGAAGGATCTGTACTTTTCAATATATTTATAAATGATCTGGAAAGGAATACAACAAGTGAGGTAATCAAATTAGCAGATAATACAAAATTATTCAGAGTAGTTAAATCACAAGCGGATTGTGATAAATTGCAGGAGGACCTTGCAAGACTGGAAGATTGGGCATTTAAATGGCAGATGAGATTTAATGTGGACAAGTGCAAGGTGATGCATATAGAGAAAAATAATCCATGATGTAGTTACACGATGTTAGGTTCCATATTAGGAGCTACCACTCAGGAAAAAGATCTAGGCATCATAGTAGATAATACATTGAAATCGTTGGCTCAGTGTGCTGCGGCAGTCAAAAAAGCTAACAATGTTAGGAATTATTAGGAAAGGAATGGTGAATAAAACAGAAAATTTCATAATGCCTCTGTATCACTCCATGGCACCTTGAGTACTGTGTACAATTCTGGTCACCGCATCTCAAAAAACATAGTTGCGATGGAGAAGGTACAGAGAAGGGCGACCAAAATGATAAAGGGGATGGAACAGCTCCCCTATAAGGAAAGGCTAAAGAGGTTAGGGCGGTTCAGCTTGGAGAAGAGACAGCTGAGGGGGGGGGGGGGATATGATAGAGGTCTTGAAAATCATGAGAGGTCTAGAACAGGTAAATGTGAAATCGGTTATTTACCCTTTCGGATAATAGAAGGGCTAGGGGGCACGCCATGAAGTTAGCAATTAGCACATTTAAACTAATCGGAGAAAATTCTTTTTCACTCAACGCACAATTAAGCTCTGGAATTTTTTGCCAGAGGATGTGGTTAATGCAGTTAGTGTAGCTGGGTTTAAAAAAGGTTTGGATAAGTTATTGGAGGAGAAGTCCATTAACGGTTATTAATGAAGTTGTCTTAGAGAATAGCCTCTGCTATTACTGACATCATTAGCATGGCATCTACTTAGTATTTTGGTACTTGCCAGGTTCTTGTAGCCTGGATTGGCCACTGTTGGAAACAGGATGCTGGGCTTGATGGACCCTTGGTCTGACCCAGTATCACAATTTCTTGTGTGTCTAAAATGGCTGCCATTCCCACGCCAATGGAGAGAGAGAGCAGAAGGAGGAGGAGACCCATAATGTTGCAAGCCCCAACGCAACTGTCTAGCAGCTACAGCTTTATCCTTGGACTTGGCAATGGCGGCAGGCACCCCAAAGTGCCTTCACCACCCAAAATGCAGATTATGCAAAAATTGGCCCTTTTCAGCCATGAGCGGGAAATCCTACACACGCGGCAGGCAGAGCCACGCACCATCCTACACGCAGCTGCAATCGCGTGGCAGCAAAGACTTGCCACCCCAACTGACAAAATAAAACACTGGATGTGCAGTCTCTCAGCACCACTGAAGAGAACAGCTGGACGCATGAAACAGGAAAATAACTGCCTTCATAAACCACTTACTACTTTTCGTTTTTTTTTTTCTCAAGAAACCTTAACAGCCCCTGCTAGAAGCAGCACAGAAGAAAAGAAACGGTATTACCTCCCTGAACCCAGTCTGCAATTGCTGAGCTGCTGGCGGGAACCAAGCTGCCTCACGAAGGGGAGAGAGATCTGGACCACCAAATTTACATCCCATGGGTCACTGAAGCAAGTGTACAAAAGGGTCACAACCCCAGCTCATCCATCTCAGACCAGAAAGGATGACCCCACCAGGACCTCACAATTCCCTGGGAGGAAATTTTCTTCTAATTTTTTTTTAAACTCCAGAACTGCAGGTTTGCACCATCTACCATCTGTTGGAGACAGAGAAATACTGAGAGACTGCAGGTGGCACACTAGGTTAAGTAGCAGTGTCAGTAAAACTTTCTTTGTCTCCATCTGCTGGCAGGGATGCAAACTCCAGGAGTCTGGACTGATCTGGGTACGTACAGGGACCCCGAGGTACTCCCCTGAGAAAACTGACCATTTAATCCTACTCCCCGTTTCCTATTTTTCAACCAGTTTACAATCCATAAAAGTACATTGCCTCCTATCCCATGACTTTTTAATTTTCTTAGTAGCCTCTCTTTGTCAAATACCTTCTGAAAATCCATTATACTATATCTACTAGCTTACCTTTATCCATATGTTTAACACTTTCAAAAAATGTAGCAGATTTGTGAGGCAATATTTCGCTTGAGTAAATCCATAATGGCTGTGTCCCATTAAACCATGACTATCTATATGATCTGTGATTCTGTTCTTAAGAAAAGTTTCTAGATTTTTCTCAGTACTGAAATCAGGTCACTGGTCTATAGTTTCCCGATCATCCCTGGAGCTCTTTTCAAATATTGGGGTTACATTGGCCACCTTCCAGTCTTCGAGTACCATAGATTATTTTAATGATAGGTTATTAATTACTAGTATAGTTCTGAAATTTCATTTCTGAGTTCTTTCAGAACCCTGGGGTTCTGAAGGAACATCTGGTCCGGGTGATTTGCTACTCTTCAGTTTGTCAATCAGACCTATTACATCTTCCAGGTTTACTATGATTTGGTCCAGTTCATCTGAATCACCACCCTTGAAAACAGTTTCCGGAACAGGTATCTCCCCAACATCCTCATTAGTAAACCAAAGCAAAGAATTAATTTAATCTTTCCACGATGGTCTTATCTTTCTTAAGTGCTCCTTTAACCCTGCGATCATCTAACAATCCAACCGACTCCTTCGTAGGCTTCCTGCTTTGGATATATTTTTTTTAAAATTGTATTATAAGATTTTGCCTCTATGACCAACACTTCTTTTCAAATTCTCTCAGCCTGACTTATCAAAGTTTTACATTAACTTGCCAATGCTTATGCTTTTTCCTATTTTTTTTTTTTTTTTAAGATGGATCCTTCTTCCAATTTTAAGGGAAGTTCTTTTGCTAAAATATCCTTTCGCCTCGCCTTTTAAACCATGCCAGCAATCGTTTGGCCTTCCTTCCACCTTTTCTAATGCGTGGAATACATCTGGTCTACCCTTCTAAGACGGTATTTTAAACAATATCTAAGCTTGTTATATATTAACATTTGTAGCTGCACCTTTCATTTTTTTCTAAAATATTTTCCTCATTTTATCAAGGTCTTCCTTCTGAAAGTTTAGTGCTAGAGCTGTAGATTGAATTAATGACTGGAGGGAGATAATAAGTAATTTTGATCATGTTATGATCACTATTAATAGTGGTGGGGCCACTTGGCACCTCTCTCACCAAATCCTGTGTTATACTAATAATTAGATCTAAAATAGCTCCTCTTATTTGTTCCTGAACCAATTGCTCCATGAAGCAGTCATTTATTCAATCCAGGAACTTTATCTCTCTAGCATATCGTGATGTTACCCCCCATATTGACTGTACATGTAACTGAAATCTCTCAATACCACTGCATTGCCAAATTTTTTCCCTAATTTCTCTTAGCATTTTGTCATCCGTCTTATTTTGATCAGGTGAACAGTAGTATATTCCTATCGCAATTATCTTCCCCCATCATACATGGGATTTCTACCCATAAAGATTTTACTGTGCATTTAGTCTCTTGCAGGATCTTTATACCATTGGACTTTATGTCATCCTGAACATAAAGCATCACCCCTTAACCAAGTTGATCCACCTTATCATTGCAATATAATTTGCACCCTGGTATAGCATTGTCTCATTGGTTATCCTCCTTCTACCAGATCTCTGAGATGACAATTATGTCTACCTCTTCATTCAATGGTATGCAGTCTAACTCTCCCATCTTACTTCTTATAATTCTGGCATTGGAATACAGACATTTCAATATGTGTTTTTTATTTGTATTAACAACCTGCTTTTCAGTTGTCAGGGATAATTTGGAATCTTTTAACTAAAGTTGTTATAGGAAAATTGGTTCTTACCTGCTAATTTTCGTTCCTGTAGTACCATGGATCAGTCCAGAGCCTCCTGTCCAGCAGGTGGAGACAGACCAAAACTGTGAGGGTATCCTATATCAGGACAGAGCCTACCCTACACCCCTTCAGTACTGAGAAGTATGCCTGAACAGAAAACCAACATGGAGAAAGAAAAAACCCCAGAATCCTCAGGTTCTCTTAGCCTGCTTTGGCTGAATGAACTCAGTGACTTGCTAAGAATGACTTGCAGAAAGCTCATGATATCTGGACATGCAATTAACCTGGCTCCAAGATGACGCTTATTCATAAGGTCATGCAAAGAAGAAACCAACAGCGGGAGCTTGAGACTATCCAGTCACAATAAAAGGCACTATTCTCAGGAGTTTTCTATAAACACAGCCACAGATATGTTAATTACCTTGACCAGCAAGATTCTAACAGAACAAAGGACTACCTAGGGAGTGATTGGTAAATGGGCCCCACATACAGGCCAGTACAGTACAGTGCGCTCCGGCGCACTGTTAACCCGCGTCGAAAACGTGCGTCCAACCCCCGAACCTAATAGTTCCCGCAACATGCAAATGCATGTTGATGGCCCTATTAGGCATTCCTTCACGATTTAGAAAGCAAAATGTGCAGCCAAGCCGCACATTTTACTTTCAGACATTAGCGCCTACCCAAAGGTAGGCGTTAATTTCTCCGGGCACTGGGAAAGTGCACAGAAAAGCAGTAAAAACTGCTTTTCTGTGCACCCTCTGACTTAATATCATGGCGATATTAAGTCGGAGGTCCCGAAAGTTAAAAAAAAAAAAAAAAAAAAAAAAAAGTTAAAAAAAAATTTGAAATCGGCCCTGCGGGTTGAAAACTGCAAGCTCGATTTTGCCAGCGTCCGGTTTCCGAACCCGTGGCTGTCAGCGGGTTTGAGAACAGACACCAGCAAAATTGAGCATCGGCTGTCAAACCCACTAACAGCCGCCGCTCCTGTCCAAAAAGAGGCGCTAGGGATGCGCTAGTGTCCCTAGCGCCTCTTTTTGCCGCAGGCCCTCATTTGAATACAGAATCGCGTGCACAGGAGAGTGACTTTTACTGTATCGGCCCGATAATGAGCCCCACCTCCTGAGAAAACTAATCAGGGCAGTTCAGGAGTAGTCACATGCGGTTGACATGACAACCTATGTAAATGGTTCTTTGGGCAGTCACGCACCTCTCCAGAACCTTCTACCTTTGTTCAATTCTGAATGTTATCTATAAAAGAAGGATCACTTCCTGTATACGATGAGATGCTGGTGGACTGGTTGTCAGAGGCATAGCATCGGCATCTCCCAAGAATACTTATACTACACAATGAAAAAGTATGTTTTCTACCAAATTCTAAGTGTTCTTGTCTCCCTGGCCATAAGCGACATAAAAAATGAAGTGGCCTTAACAGTATAAAGTACATTCAAAGCAGATATAAATTCCCAAGGATCAAGCAAGCAATAAGAAAAAACTAACAAATTGAAAGGATTCTGTATGAATAAAATCGCTCTTGCACACAATTTTATTTTCATCTGTTAGATGCTTCCGGTGCCTTTAGTAATAGTAGACAAAAATTCAGATAATTGAAAAAAAAACAAAAACCTGTAGAGAAAGACAGAACATTCGAGTGGACGTATCAGATCTAGTACGGGCAGGTGTCTGGAATGATCTGTGGTACTACAGGAACGATAATTAGCAGGTAAGAACCAATTTTCCTTTCCCTGTATGTACTCAGATCAGTCCAGATCGTGGGATGTACCAAAGCTTCCCTAAACAGGGTGGGAGCGAGATAGTCCCGCTCAAAGAACATGCCGCCCAAAGGAGCCAAAAACTGGAGCCTGCACATCCAGATGGTAATGACGAGCAAAAGTATGCAGGGATTTCCAAGTAGCTGCCCTACATATTTCCTGTGGAGAGACCGATTGACTCTCTGCCCAAGAAGTAGCCTGAGACCGTAAGGAATGAGCTTTTAAGCCTTCTGGCACGGGCCGAACCTTACAGATGTAAGCCGACGCAATGGCCTCCTTTACCCAACCCGCGATAGTGGCCTTGGAAGCCTTATTACCTTTATTTGGCCCACTCCACAGAACAAACAAGTGGTCAGAGACCCGGAACTCATTTGTAACCTGAAGGTAATGCAGCAAGACCAGTTTCACATTGAGGCGCCGCAGATCACCCCCATCTGTATGTGCTACTTCAGACGAAGAAAAAGCTGGAAGTTCCACGGACTGATTGACATGAAAAGAAGACATGACCTTTGGCAAGAAAGAGGGTACCGTCTCAAGGGATACCCCTGAATCCGAGAAACAGAGAAAAGGTTTTCTGCATGACAACGCTTGGAGCTCTGAGATTCTTCTGGCTGAACAAATGGACACCAAGAAGACAGTTTTGAGAGTCAAATCCTTGAGCGTAGCCCTCCTTAAGGGCTCAAAAGGGGCTTTGCAGAGAACCCAGAGAACCAAGTTAAGACTCCACGAGGGACAAGTAACCCGGACCAGAGGATTCAAGTGCTTGGCTCCCTTGAGGAAACGGACAACATCCGGATGAGCCGCCACTGAATAACCATCAATGGTGCCTAAGAGGGAACCGAGAGCGGAGACCTGCACTTGCAAGGAACTGAATGACAAACCCTTGGCGAGACCGTTCTGGAGAAAAGAAAGGACCTGGGAAACCGGAGCCTTACGAGCCGAGATACCTGAGGCGACACACGCATTTTCAAAGACCTTCCATACTCGGACATAAGCAAGTGAGGTAGTCGGCTTCCTGGTCCGCAATAGAGTGGATATAACTTCTTCCTTATATCCCTTCTTTCTCAATCTCCGCCGTTCAAAAGCCAGGCCGCTAGACAGAAGCGATCCGCCTGATCGAAAAATACGGGACCCTGCCAAGGCGTAGGAGACCGTCCGTGGCTAGATTCACAAGGTCCGCAAACCACGGTCTGCGGGGCCATTCCAGAGCCACTAGAATGACAGGCCCGCGATGAAGCTCGATTCTTCGGAGTACTTTGCCCACTAACGGCCAGGGAGGGAACACTTACAGTAGAATGTCTCGGGGCCAGGGCATCCACTCCTTCCGTGCAATGTTCCCATCTGCGGCTGAAGAACAGAGGAGCATTCGCATTGGTATTGGTGGCCAGAGCGAGATTGGGTTGGAGACCAATACCCCTGAGCAGACTGGGTCTGGCATACAGCTCCCCAGCCGGAGAGGCTGGTGTCCGTTGTTACCACGATCCACTGTGGCGTCAGAAGGGACATCCCCTTCTGAAGATGGGCAGGCGATAGCCACCACTGCAGTTCTGTGACGGTAGTCTCGGAGAGTGGCAGGGGCATCTGAAACTGTTCCGATACTGGTTTCCAGCGGGATAGCAAGGCTTTCTGTATTGGACGCATATGCGCAAAATCCCAGGAGACCAGATCGATAGTGGAGGCCATGGACCCCAAAACCTGGAGATAATCCGAGGCCGTTGGCAGGGCAAGAGAGAAAATTGCACACTTGGCCCCTGAGTTTGAGCGATCGGTCCTCGGAAGAAACACCCTGCCTACTCGAGTGTCATATCGCACCCCCAGAAATTCCAGTGTCTGGGAGGGTTGAAGCTTGCTCTTGGGAAAGTTGATGACCCACCCCAGAGAGGTGGGTCATCAACTTTTTGCTGACCGCCAGCTGGCAGAGACTTTGATTTGGCCCGGATGAGCCAATCGTCCAGGTAAGGGTGGACTAGGACTCCGTCTCGACGCAGGGTGGCCGCCACTACCACCATTACCTTGGTGAAAGTGTGCGGCACCATGGCAAGACCGAAGGGGAGTGCTCGAAACTGAAAATGTTGGCCCAGTATTTTGAATTGAAGATACCGCTGGTGATCGTAGTGAATCGGGATGTGTAAGTAGGCATCTGTCAGATCGCGCGAGGTCAAGAATTCTCCGGATTGAACTGCTGCTATCACCGCCCTCAAGGTTTCCATCCAAAAATGGGGAACCTTGAGAGCCTGGTTGACGCACTTGAGATCCAAAATTGGATGAAAGGAGCCCTCCTTTTTGGGCACGACGAAGTAGATGGAATATTGGCTGGACCCTTGTTCTTCCACTGGGACTGGGACTATGGCCCCCAGTACCAGCAGCCTGCGCAGGGTCTATTTGACCGCAGGCCTCTTTCCACTTCCGCAGGGGGAGATCAGGTGAAGATCCGATAGGTCTTGAGCAAATTTTAACTCGTAGCCTTTTTCTATCACCTCTAGGACCCACTGATCTGTCGTTATGGTGGCCCATTCCCCGAGAAACTGGGACAGTCGTCCACCTAAGTTTCGAACGGAGGAATGAGCCGGCCTCATCTCACTGAGAGGAGGACTTCGTGACAGTGTTGCTGGCTACTATTCCTGAAAGGCCGACATCCCCGAAAGGAATGAGACCAGGATTGAGATCGGGAAGCATTACCCCTCGGGAACGAGCCCTTTGCCCTGGTGGGAAAACGGCATTGCCCCCTAAATCTAGTGCAAGATGGTAAGAAAGACTTAGACTGTTTCGGGCGGTCCTCTGGCAACTTATGAACCTTATTTTCTCCCAGGGATTTGATAAGTTGCTCTAGGTCCTCACCAAAAGCAACTAGCCCTTGAGGGGAAGGGTTCCCAACTGCGCTTTGGAAGAGGCAGCCGCAGACCAATTTCTCAGCCAGAGGATGCACCTGGCCGAGACCGCGAAGACCATTGCCTTGGCTTGCACTTGCAGAAGATCGTACAAGGCGTCCGCCCCATACGCAATCGCTCCCTCCAAGCGATCCGCCTGCTCTGCCTCTGCAGATGGGAGGTCTTGGGTGCTGAGTAATTGTTGAATCCACCTGAGGCTTGCTCGCTGCATGAGACTGCCGCAGATTGTCGCCTGAACTCCCAAGGACAGGACCTCAAATATGCGTTTGAGGTAAAATTCCAATTTGCGGTCCTGGACATCCTTCAGAGCTGTAGCCCCAACCACCGGGATGGTGGTGTCTTTGGTAACCGCCATGACAGAGGAATCTACCTTGGGCATCTTAAGTAGATTCAAACAGTCCTCAGGAAGGGGGTAGAGCTTGTCCATAGCCCTCCCCACTCGGAGTCCCGCCTCAGGGGACTCCCATTCCCTAAGGAGTATCAGCTTATGCATAGGGTGAAAAGGAAAAGTACATGGAAGAGCCCTAAGTCCTGCCAGGACCGGGTCCATGTTGGCAGGCATTGCGGCCGTAACCGTATCCGCCGGGGGCAACTCAATTCCCAGTTTCTGCAAAATGAAGGGAATGAGCGGTTCTAGTTCCTCCTTTTGAAATAAGTGTAGCACCCGAGGATCGTCCCCCTCGAGGGGGGGGGGGGGGTTAGGAAGCAGCGGGTCAAAACCCGAATCTGGAATTGGGACCAGAGGCGGCTGAGGCAGATCCAGAGGCGGCGGGACACCTGGGACCACCCTAACCTAGCCCTTGCCCTCCGGCATCTTCGGAGGTTGTGGAGGAGAAATTAATGAGTTTTTGGGGTGTGTGTGTGGGGGGGGGGTGGGGGCAGGGATGGATCTTCCTCCTGCTGTAAGCTGGCCAAATAGGACTTGTGCATAAGAAGCACAAACTCTGTGGAGAAACAAGACTTAGATTTCCCGGGGGCTCACATTAGGAGGAGAAACAAATCGGGCTCACCTTCCTCCTGCACATCCGATTCTGCATTTGAGCCTGCTTCCAAGATGGCCGCCATTCCTGTGGTTTTCTGGGCCGGGAACGGCCTGGCCACGCGGCAGGGAACTCGCCCCCAGGTTGCTGTGGGCGAGGGGACCAATGAGGGACCCTCCCCACCCGGTAGGCACCCTGAACAGAGGCCTCCGCGGGAAAAATGCATGGCAGACTCTCCACATGCTTTACAGGCACTCGTGGCATCAGCGCTGAAGAAAAACAAATCGCTAAAAAATAAACAGCTGAGCTGTGCAGGGCTGAAGCTGGTCAGCCGAGGCAGCGACTGAACTCTGCACGCTGCCAGAGCTGTCCACAGTTCTTAAAAAGTAACAAATACAAGTAACAAACACAGCCCTGCTTGTACCCTTTTTTTTTTTATACTGCTCAGCTAAGCCAGGGGAAAAACACTCCCTGAGAGGGTACTGTTTTACAGTGGACAGCTAGATAATGGGGGAGGGACTGGACCACCAGTATCACCCCAGATGGTCACCAGGAAAAAAGGGGCCTAGGATGGGCAAGCCCCCCCCTAGGCTCCCAGCAGAGCAAAGAGACCGAACTGTCTCTGTGAGGAAAAAAGGGAGAAAACTTTCAAAGTTCTCTCTTTTTTTTTTTTTTAAACAAGAATTAAATACTTGCTTGATCCAGACCAAAAGTAAAGAAAATCCCCTCAGGGAAGAAGAAGAAGGGGAACCGTAAGTTCAGCTGCCTGCACCTGCTGGAGACAAACGAATACTGAAGGGATGTAGGATAGGCTCTGTCCTGATATAGGATACCCTCACAGTTTTGGTCTGTCTCCACTTGCTGGACAGGAGGCTCAATCCACGGTCTGGACTGATCTGGGTACGTACAGGGAATTAGTTATAGGCACATAGACTACTTCTGCTGTTATTGGAACCTCTCTATTGGGATGCCCAAAATCTTCTGCTTCATTTAGTATCTGTCGAAGATACCTCCTTCTGAACCATGCACTGCTGAGTGACTGTCGGCTTTTCCTCTTGTTCTAGTTTAAAAGTTGCTCTCTCCTTTTTAAAGATTAGCACCAGCAGCCTGTTCCCACCCTGGTTAAGGTGGAGCCTGTCCTTTCAGAAAAAAAAACAAAAAAACAACAACAAAAACACTCCCCCCCCTTTTCCAAAATGTTGCCCAGTTCATTTCAAAACCAAATCCCTCTTCTCTGCACCTTAGTCTCATCCACGCATTGAGACTCCTGAGCTCTGCCTGCCTCTGGGGACCTGCGCGTGGAACAGGGAGAGACAGGGAGTATTTCAGAGATTGCTACCTTGGAGGTTCGGAATTTCAACTTCCTACCTAAAAGCCTAAATTTGGCTTCCAGAATCTCCCTCCCACATCTTTCTATGGTGTTGGTGCCCACATGTACTGCAATAGTCAACTCCTCCCCCACACTGTCTACAATCCTATCTAGGTGATGTATGAGGTCTGCCACCTTTGCACCAAGCAGGCAAGTTATCAGGTGATCCTCATGTCCACCAGCCATCCACATTCCTAATAATCGAATCACCAACTACGACAGCCAACTTAACCCTTCCCCCAGGCCCTGGAAGATTCGTCCTCTGTGTGAGAGGACAGTACATCAACTGGAGAACAGGTCCTTGCTACCGGATCACTTCCTGATACACCAAGGTGATGATCTCCGACCAGGTGACCTTCCTTCTCCAAGGCAGCACCGGAGCTGCCAGACTGAGTTGGAGTCGTTCTGGGAGAGCCAGGAGCTCTTTGCACCAGGTGTACATATAAAACCTCTCACTAATGGGTAAAAAAAAATCATACATATGACACTATGCAAAAAGACTGGAAGGCCCCCCTCTTGCTGCTGTACTGTCCTTTATATTTAAGAACATAAGAAATTGCCATGCTGGGTCAGACCAAGAGTCCATCAAGCCCAGCATCCTGTATCCAACAGAGGCCAAAACCAGGCCACAAGAACCTGGCAACTACCCAAACACTAAGAAGATCCCATGCTACTGATGCAATTAATAGCAGTGGCTATTCCCTAAGTAAACTTGATTAATAGCCGTTAATGGACTTCTCCTCCAAGAACTTATCCAAACCTTTTTTGAACCCAGCTACACTAACTGCACTAACCACATCCCCTGGCAACAAATTCCAGAGCATTATTGTGCATTGAGTGAGAAAGAATTTTATGTGGTACATTCACTATTAATCTGCTAGTTACCTGCAAGGGGATAATTAAAACTCTTGATAAGGGCTAGGGCAATCCTATGTTTTAGATAAAAGCCTGATTGGAAAGGATACCCAAGTATATAACATGTACCATCCATTAAATGACAAGACCTTAACGGTTCAGGACTGTAACACATAAGAAATGGAAACTGCAGAAGAGATTTTAAATGGTGGAGGAAAAGAGAGAGAGAGTGTCCCCCAGAGTAAGTTTCCCATGAAATCCTGGTTGTGGCGCTCAAGGACTGGAGTCACTAAACTTGGGGTTTCGGCTTCAGTGCAATGTACCGCAGCTCTGGGCTTACCTCGTGCGATGCAGCAGCAGTAGCACTGAAGGCCGCTGGCGTGTCCCCAGCTGTACTGTCCAACTGCATCTCTGCTGCTTTGCCGCCCACAGCATTGCTGCTGCTTTCTGCATCCTCAGGTTCCTCCTCTGTTTCAGTGTCATCAGTGCTTGAGCAGCTTCTGTTGCAATGGGCTACTGTTGTTTTGCCTCTTGGAGGAGGCAGGGCAGCTAGGAAGGCTGGCAAAGTAAATGCAGCTAAGAACCTGACTTTTAGCTGGACATATGCTGGATTGTCCTCGAGTTTCTGCTTTACCATGGCCCGAACAACCCGCAGCTTCTGCTGGCAACTTCTCTTCTGGTTCTCCCCAGTCAATGACAGGAAGCCGGTGGCTCTCTCTTCCAAAGCTTTCTTCTGCAGAAGAAGTCTGGCTAGTATTTTTAAACTACAAACAGAGGGGGGCAAATAAGGCAGTGGATTTTTCAGCCTTGGCATCTGTACTCCCTGCTCCCCCTTCAGCCATTCCTTCACAGACTCTTCCTCCTCCAGAGAGACAAGGCTCAAGTCTAGAGGGTTCTTCTCAGGATTATTGCGCACTGGTTTGGGTGGACCATTTGGATGCCATACGACCTCTGGAACAGCTTGTGAAGTCGTACCAATTGTCTTGTCAGGCTGCTCTGCTCTTCCTGACACATTATGAATGGCTGGAAGTGGGTGTGGGTTTTGTGCAACACAATTTGTTTGTGTTGTGTTTTGGCCTGGTACAGCAGACAGCTTGCTGACAGAGCAGTGCAATTCCTTGCTTGGATCTCTTGCTAATGGGTTTCCTGAAGGCAGCTCTGGACAAGAGGACATCAGGGATGGCCCAAGGGAAATGGTGGATGCCACTGTGTTAACAGTACTGGAAGGAATGGAGGTCAGTGAGGAGACACAACCTGAAGATGCAGCCACAGACTGTATGGTCCCTCCTGAGCCAGTGCTCATGCTAAACGAAGTTACAGGTAGTGGAAGACAGGCATGAATAGACCCCTCTTGCGATAAAAGGCTGGATAGTTGTGCTTTATCTGGTGCTTGTACACTCTGTGCATCCGGGTTGCTAACTGAGGTCTTCACTGCAGGCAGTGGCAGAATGCTTACAATGCTCAGGTTTGCACTAGATGATTTGTCATTACTAGAAGTACTTTCGCTTGTTGCAACAGTTGCTCCCTTCCCATTATGGCTAGAAAGTCCTACAACTGTTTGCAAGGACAAGGGGATCAGTCCTTGGGGTGTTAACACCCATGTTATGGGCAACATGTTACTAGAAGCACCTCGAAGATCTCCTTGAGGAGCTAGAAGTGTTGGCAGAAGGTTAACAGGATTCTGCTGCTGTGGCTGAACTGGCGTGCTGAATCCTGGCACCACTAGAGGCACGGCCTTTGGTGCTTTGTTCCCGCTTATTGCAATGTTCTGAGGCAGTGTTACATCCAAAGTTGGCGCTAGCAGAATTTGACCAGGTGCACTGACCGGATTGGGTACAGGTGAAGACACTGCACCACCACCGGATGCCTGTATGCTTGTGCTGCCCTGGTGAGGTGCCACTACACTGGAATTCAAGGTTTTATTGACTGATGCATTTCCAGATGATTTCAAGCCGCTTTCCTGGGAAGAGCTGGGGTCCTCTGCAGCTGCCTGTCCACTCTGGAATGGCAAAAATGTCATTGAGGATCCTGGTATTGGTGGCAAGGCAGGCAAGAGTACAGAGTGATGGCAGGAGCTGAGCTGAGCTGGCTGTTGTGCTCCTTGCTGAACCGGCTGCTGGATGAATAACACTTGTGGTGTCAAAGCGACAGATCTTTTCGTGGGCTTCTTAGGTATGGTTTCCCCTCTCTTCTCCCTTAATAACTCAGACACTGTTTTTGCCTTCTCTCTTGGTAAAGCAGGACCACGCACACAGGGCTGAGCAGCTGAAGATTCCTGGCTTCCTCTTTGGATTCCAGGTTTGGTTTTGTTTGTTTCTGACATGCTTCCCTGAGAGGCAGAGGTAAGCCGCTGAGAATCATTCTGCACAGTACAGTCTGCTGGAAAAGTGATACAGAAAAACAAAACAAACTGTATTTGAGCAATTTTAGACAGGCCTTGAACACTGGGCCCCGAGAAAGGGGAACAATACCACAGCAGCTGCTCTCTCAGTCTTTCAAAATGTGGAGGGCAGAGGATTTTCCAATACAAACATCATCCACAGCTTCAGACACAGCAGCAGTGATAAAATGTTATACCATGGATACTATAGGAGGACTCTGCACTTAAGAAGCCAAGCTAAATTCCTTATGTGACTCTTTCTCTGCCACGCTCAGAAGAATCTTTGAGCAGAACTGCTATCACAGCAAAGTACCTTTTGCAATCATAAGAAAGACTAAGACACATTAGGGTGCAAAATGTGATTTAAAAGCATTTGTGGCAAAAATCTAAATGCTAAAAGATCCTGTTAATTTTTCACAGTGCAGGAGATAACTGTATACCATGCAGTCAGTATATTTCAAAAAGTATGCACAGTTACAGGAACAGTCATACAGTTTAATTTTTTAATTCACTTTCTTCTCTGTATGCTCTGCTCTCTTGATGCCAGCCCTGCTAGCAAGAGTCACAAATAGAATGGGGTCTGATTGATGTAACATTCTGCTGGAACCAGAGTCAATGGGGACCAAACAGATCCAACGAGCGTGAGGATATTTGTGAATCTTGCTAAACAGCTGCAACCAGACAGTGGAGGAGAGCACTTGCATAACTTCAGACGAGGCACTACGATTTTACTATGTATCTTGCTATGTGATTTTGAAATATTGCAAGACATGCAGAATACAGTTAAACAGTAGCTATTAGAGCAAATAATACCCAAAAGAAAAGTTGAAAGCACAAAATTGTGACAGTACCTAAAATGTCCTGGGAACGGCATGAAACCTGTAAAAAAGAAGGGTAGCACAATTAGAGCAATTTAAGAAACACATCAGAATCCCAGTGGATGATATCATTATTGCACTGGCTAGCATTCCCTCATCTGGTTGGCAGCTGGATGTCAGAGGATGATAGCATGGAAGGGGACCGCTGCCACCTTCTCTTCACCCCGTGTAAAAAAAAAAAAAAAAAAAGTTTCCTTATATGTTGCAAAATTTAAAACATTCATGATGCTATTCACCACCAACTTTTTGTGCAAAAGGAGGAAAATAGCAAACATCTGCCAGTTCCAGTGGTCAGAGCAATGGGCTATGGACCAGGGACACCAGAGTTCAAATCCAACTTCCTCCACTGTCATTCCTTGGGCAAGTTGATATTTCCTGCTGCCTCAGGCACCCATTTAGATTGTCAACTGTTTGGGGCAGGCTTATTTTACCTGAATACTAATAATGCTGTGAGCCGCCTTGAGCATTAACTGGAAAAGTGGGATTAAAATCTAAAATCATTATTAGTTAAAAAAAAAAAAATGTAAAGTAGGTTTGCAAATGCAGCACAAAAGGCACATTTGGATTTTTGCCCAGTTCATTAAAAAAAAAACCCCAAATATTTCTATAGGGAAAAGAAGGTTTGTAGAAGGAAAGATTTATTTTTCTGTGAACTTTTCAGAGGATGTGAGGACACTTGTGTCTCTCCTTCCTGATCTATCAAAAGAAAAATTGGTTCGGTT
The DNA here is from genome assembly GCF_901001135.1 of Rhinatrema bivittatum. Classification (NCBI taxonomy): domain Eukaryota; kingdom Metazoa; phylum Chordata; class Amphibia; order Gymnophiona; family Rhinatrematidae; genus Rhinatrema; species Rhinatrema bivittatum. The sequence goes on along the minus strand of NC_042622.1, from coordinate 96,056,525 downwards.
CTTACCTGCTAATTTTTGTTCCTGTAGTACACCGGATCAGTCTAGATAGCTGGGTTTTGCCTCCCCTCCAGCAGATGGAGACAGAAGTTTCTGACTGGCTCTGCCCTTAAGATGAGGTGCCGTCTGCAGTCCGTCAGTATTGAACTGTTACCAAGCCAGATGAATAGAATGCAACTTACACCAACTATGTACAAACTCCCCCCAAATGAGCAGAGGGAAGAAGAAACTTGGAAACTGAACTAGAACTGATGTCCGTACCCCGCGGCTGCGCGGGACAAGAACCTGAAGCCAAACACTGATCAAGCGGACTTTTCAAATCCCCAAACCCAACCTGGGCGGGAGTCTGGACTGATCCGGTGTACTACAGGAACGAAAATTAGCAGGTAAGAACCAATTTTCCTTTCCCTGTATGTACCCGGATCAGTCCAGACAGCTGGGATGTACCAAAGCTACCTTATAGAGGGTGGGCCCCCCGAGAGTCCCACTCGAAGCACCCTATTACCAAAACTCCCCTCTGGGGCCTGGACGTCGAGATGATAGTGCCTGGCAAACGTATGTAAGGACTTCCAAGTAGCCACCCTACAGATTTCCTGAGGCAAGACCTGTTGGCACTCAGCCCAGGAGGCCAAATGCAAATGGGTAGAGTGTGCACAGAGTCCGACCGGCACCGGCCGACCTTTTACGATACACACAGCTAATGGCCTCCTTCAACCACCGAGCGATAGAGGCCCAAGATGCTTTTTGCCCCCTTTTGGGGCTGCTCCACAGCACAAACAAATGATCCTACAGATGAAAACTGTTGGTAACCTCTAAGTAATGCAACTGCACCCATCTGACATCCAACTTCCTCAAATCCTTGGAATGAGGAGTCGACTTATCCGAAAGTGGGAAGGAAGGAGCTCCACAGACTGAGTCGAATGGAATGAAGATACCACCTTCGGTAGAAAAGAAGGAACCGTCCTCAAAGGCACTCCCAGATCTGTAATCCACAGGAAAAGTTCACGACAAGACAAGGCCTGAAGCTCTGACACCCGCCGTGCAGAAGAAACAGCCACCAGAAAAACCATTTTCAAGGTTAGATCCTTAAGTGTAGCTCTCTTCAATGGTTCGAAAGGTGGCGCACACATAGCCCTCGAGACCAGGCCCTGGACATGCGTATGGCCAACAGCGAGCGTACATGAGCTTGTAACTTGAGAATCCGGCTCTCGGTTGGGAACACCTTTCCCGCAGCTGTGTCTAACAGGGCTCCCAGGAACTCTCGGAACTGTGAAGGAACCAGATGATTCTTGGCCAGACTGACTATCCAACCCAGGGACCGGAGAAGGGCGAGGACCCGATCTGCTGCTTCGCAACAGAGAGATTCCGATTTTGCACGAATCAGCCAGTCGTCCAAGATAAGGGTGCACCAGGTCGCCTTCCTTTCGGCAGGGCCGCTGCCACCACCACCATCACCTTGGTAAAGGTCCTGGGTTCTGTCGCTAGGCCGAATGGCAGGGCGCAAAACTGAAAATGTTTGCCCAGGATCATAAAGCAGAGAAAATTTTCATGATCGGATCGAATTCCTATGTGTAGGTAAGCCTCAGTCAGGTCCAGGGATGCAAGGAACGCCCCCTTGCGGACTGCCGCCACCATCGATCACAAGGTCTCCATGCGAAGACGCGGCACCCGAAACCTCTTGCTCACCTTCTTCAAGTCGAGAATGGGTCTGAAGATGCAGTCCTTTTTGGGTACAGCGAAGTAGATGGAATACCTGCTTCTTCCCCGCTCTGGCGGAGGCACAGGAATTATGGCCCCCAAGTTGCGGAGGCGGCGGACGGTAGTTCGCACCGCCACCTGCTTTTGTTGATAAGAGCATGGGGAGCTGAAGAAGCGATCTCTGAGAGGCCGCGCAAACTCTAAAGCATAACCTCGACTGATTATATCCAAAATCCATCGGTCAGAGGTAATTTTGGCCCATTCCCTGACAAAGAGAGCCAGCTGGCCCCCGATGAGCGGCACCGAGGAGTGGACTGAACTCCCTTCATTGGGAGGACTTTGGACCACCCATGCCAGAGGCGGCCCCATTCCTGCCGACCTGACGCCCGCGAAAGGACTGACCCCATAACTGCTGCCTGCTCAGGAGTTGCCGGGCAGAAGAGCAAAGGACCTGGATGCCTGAAACCTACAGTTGCTGCGAAAGCACGTGTGAGAGGGAAAGGGGTAAGAACATAAGAACATGCCATACTGGGTCAGACCAAGGGTCCATCAAGCCCAGCATCCTGTTTCCATCAGTGGCCAATCCAGGCCATAAGAACCTGGCAAGTACCCAAAAACTAAGTCTATTCCATGTTACTGTTGCTAGTAATAGCGGTGGTTATTATCTAAGTCAACTTAATAGCAGGTAATGGACTTCTCCTCCAAGAACTTATCCAATCCTTTTTTAAACACAGCTATACTAACTGCACTAACCACATCTTCCTCGGCTTGCCCTTGGGCAACTTATGAACCTTATTCTCTCCCAAGGACTTGATCATCTCCTCCAACTCCTTGCCAAACAGCAGCTTACCCTTAAATGGTAAAGAACCTAGCTGCGCCTTAGACAAGATATCCCGCCGACCAATTCCTCAACCAAAGGAGCCTGCGAGCAGAAACCGCAGAAATCATAGTTCTCGCAGAGGTCCTCAAGAGATCATACAACGTATCAGCGCTGTAGGCGACCACGGCCTCCAGCCGCTCCGCCTGGATAGCCTCCGCGGCCAACAAAGATTTGTCCATCAGAAGCTGCTGTGCCCAGCGAAGGCCTGCCCGCAACATAAAACTGCTGCACATTGCAGCCCAAACTCCAAGAGCGGAGACCTCAAAATTCTTCTTGTAGTGAACCTCCAGTTTCCTCTCCTGAAGATCCTTGAGCGCCGCCACCGCACCAGTGACAGAAATGGTAGTTTTCTTGGTCACAGCAGACACGGCCGCATCCACCCTAGGAAACTTGAGAAGGTCCAGCGCTTCCTCCAGGACTGGATACAATTTGTCCATGGCCTTGCTAACCTTCAATCCAGCATCCGGAGTGTCCCACTCCCGTAAGAGCAGGGCAGTGACTGAGGAGTGAAAAGGAAAGGTCCTAGCGGGGCCCCTAAGGACCAACATCACAGGATCCACCTCGCCCAGTGTGTCGCTGTTGGGAGGGGAGTCGATGCCCAGCTCCTCCAGGATGGCGGAATTAGCAGGGCTAGTTCCTCTTTACGGAACAAGCGCACCACCCTGGGGTCATCGCCCACCTGATCTGGATCTTGGTCCACAGGCACAGGCAGCGCCCCTGAGGGTAATCGCCGGTTGCGCAGACCTCAAGGGAAGGGCAACCAGAGAGGTCCGGATAGGATCAGGGCCCCCGGGCTTCACAGGGGCTGTAGCACCTACATCCAGTGTGCCCTTAAAACGTTTGGCAGCACGGAAGGAGTCCCCCTTCCGGCCGCTGCACCTGGATAGCTTTGAACAGCTTATGCAGGAGCCTCACAAAATCTGCCAAATCGGAGGATGAAGAATCGGAGGATTCATCGGGTTCCCCAGGCGAAGAAAAATCATCCAAGTCGGCGTTTCAGCTGTCCCCGGGGCCCTCAGGCCGCGGTGACAGCGAAGGAGGGATTTCCCCCTCCGCGGACCCGAATGCAGCCAAAATGGCCTCCGTTCCCGCGCTTAGCAGGATTGGGTTCTTCGAGGGCTTGCGAGCAGAAGGCAGCCGCTGAGATTCAACGCCGGCAGGAACTTTCCCCCGTGCTCCTGTTTGGGAAGTTCCCTCCCCGCTGGGAAGAGACTCCACACAGAGACCTGCCCGGCAGAGGCGCGCGCATGGTGCCACAGGCCGAGCAGGCTGCACCACGCGGCATGGCTGCTGAGAGAGAGCACAAGTAAGGCGCCGGGACAGCTGAAAAAGAAAATTAGGTCTTACCTTAGTTAATTTCGTTCCTGTAGTACCACGGATCAGTCCAGACTCCTGGGTTATGCCCCCCCTCTAGCAGATGGAGACAGAAGTTTACAAACAAAACTCCGCCTTATCTAGGCTGGTGCCACCTACAGTCTGGCAGTCTTACTTAATGTCAAAGCAGATGAAGCCCTCCAGAATTAACACAAATGAACTATATACAGGAACCTACCAACCAAACTAACGGCTCAACTATCCCCCAAATGGGACCAGAACCAGAGCCATCGATAACGGAGAAAGAGAAAACAGAGATAGAATGGACAGAAAGAAACCAAACCGTCCCCTCCAGACTCTCCGGCAGAACAGCAGACTCGACGGGCGGGACTCTGGACTGATCCGTGGTACTACAGGAACGAAAATTAACTAAGGTAAGACCTAATTTTCTTTTCCCTGTACGTACCCGGATCAGTCCAGACTCCTGGGATGTACCAGAGCTACCTTAATTAGGGTGGGATCCGGAGAGTCCCGCTCTGAGCACCCCTGCCCCGAAACCGCCGCTACCTGGTGCATGAACATCCAGGCGATAATGACGAGCAAAGGTATGCAACGACTTCCAGGTCGCCGCCTTACAAATGTCTTCCGCAGAAACCTGACTGCACTCCGCCCAGGAAGCCGCTTGAGAACGCGTAGAATGAGCCTTGAGCCCCACCGGGACCGATTTGCCGTGCAGCAAATATGCGGAACCAATGGCTTCCTTCAACCAACGGGCAATAGTAGTCTTGGAAGCCGCCTGCCCGCGCCGAGGACCGCCCCACAAGACAAAAAGATGATCCGACCTCCGAAAGGGGTTCGTCACCTCCAGATAACATAACAGGGCTCTCCTCACGTCCAGCCGCCGCAAGTCCCGATAATTCGGAAGCGACTTATCAGCCTCAGAAAACGAAGGCAAATCCACCGTCTGGTTGAGATGAAAAGCAGACACCACCTTAGGCAAGAAGGAAGGCACCGTACGAAGCGACACCCCCGAATCCGTAATCCTCAAAAAAGGCTCCCGACAAGACAAGGCTTGGAGCTCCGACACCCTCCTCGCTGACGCGACTGCCACCAGAAAAACTACCTTCAGCGTCAAGTCCTTCACAGTAGCTGCGCGAATGGGCTCGAAGGGAACGGAGCATAAGGCCTTCAGAACCAAATTCAAACTCCACGAAGGACACGGAGAACGGAACGGAGGCCGCAATTGCTTAGCCCCTCGGAGGAAACGCACGACGTCCGGGTGCGCAGACAATGACATCCCGTGGACCTGTCCACACAGCAAGGCAAGGGCCGCGACTTGCACTCTAAGCGAACTGGAAGACAAGCCTTTCGCCAAGCCATCTTGGAGGAAATGCAACACCTCCGGCACCGAAGCCTGCGTGGGCCGAATATCCTGTGCCAGGCACCATGTCTCAAAGACCGTCCACACTCGCACGTACGCCAGGGAAGTGGAAGGCTTGCGTGACCGTAGCAAAGTCGTGACCACCGCATCAGAGTAACCCCGCTTCTTCAATCTACGCCTCTCAAAAGCCATGCCGCTAGACAAAAGCATTCGACCTGGTCGAAACAAACGGGACCCTGATGTAGCAGGTCCGGCACATAAGGAAACCGAAGAGGAGGCTCCAGCGCCAAGTTCTGAAGATCCGCGAACCAAGGTCGCCGCGGCCATTCGGGAGCGACTAGAATCACGGGCGACGGATGAAGTTCTATGCGCCTCAGCGTCCGACCGATGAGGGGCCACGGAGGGAAGACAGAGGAGCACCCCTGTCGGCCAAGGCAACGCGAGGGCATCGACCCCCTCCGCCCCCGTTTCCCGGCGGCGAGCAAAAAATCGCGGAGCTTTGGCATTTTTGTACGTCGCCATCAGATCCAGAACAGGTGTTCCCCACCTGGCGCAAATTTTCCGAAACGCTACGTCCGCAAGTTCCCATTCGCCGGGATCTAGCCGATTGCGACTCAGGAAATCCGCCTGAACGTTTTCCACGCCCGCAATGTGCGACGCCGCTATGCATTGCAGATGCCATTCGGCCCATGCCATCAACTGTCGCGCCTCGGCGGCCACTGGTAGACTTCTGGTGCCGCCTTGCCGGTTGATGTACGCCACCGTGGTCGCATTGTCCGATAGAATCCTGACCGCCCGGCCTCGTACCAACGACAAGAACTCCCGCAGGGCTAACCTCACTGCCCTGGTCTCCAACCGATTGATGGACCACGTCGCCTCCGTCGGGGACCAGGTGCCCTGCACCGAACTCCAGAGACACACCGCGCCCCAGCCGTACAGACTGGCATCCGTGGTGACCACCGTCCACGAGGGCAGTGTCAGCGATATGCCCTTGGTCAAGTTGCCGGTACAGAGCCACCAGGCCATGCTGGAACGGGCCGAATGCGGCAGCGGCAACGGAAGATGGAACTGCTCCGACACCGGATTCCAGCGGGAGAGTAAGGCCAATTGCAAAGGCCGCATATGCGCGAACGCCCAAGGAACCAATTTCCGCGTGGACGTCATGGACCCTACCATTTGTAGGTAGTCCCAGACGACCGGCATGGGCTTGGCCAACAACTGCCTGGCTTGGCACTGCAATTTGACTCTGCACTCCTGCGTCAGATATACCATGCCCCGCCGAGTGTCGAACAACGCTCCCAAAAACTCCAGGGATTGCGACGGTTCCAGCTGACTCTTGGCCCGATTGATTACCCAGCCGAGGCTCTGCAACAAATCGACTACTCGCTGTACCGCCAACCGACAGAGACGCTCGGACTTCGCCCGAATCAACCAATCGTCCAGATACGGACACCCTTCCTTGCGAAGATGAGCCGCTACCACCACCATGATCTTTGTAAAGGTTCGCGGGGCTGTCGCCAGCCCGAATGGCAGCGCTTGGAACTGGAAATGCTGCCCCAACACTGCGAACCGAAGGTAGCGTTGGTGATCCGCGCGGATTCCGACGTGCAGATACGCCTCCGTGAGATCCAGAGACGCGAGAAACTCTCCTTGTCTCACGGACGCGATGACCGATCTTAGCGTCTCCATGCGAAACCTTGGGACCCGCAAGCACCTGTTGACGCCCTTGAGGTTGAGGATCGGACGAAACGTGCCCTCTTTCTTTGGCACCAGGAAGTAAATGGAATACCTGCCGCTGCGTAGCTCGTGGAACGGCACCGGAACGATCGCGCCTAGGGCTAACAGATGCCGGATTGTGTCCCGTAACGCCTGACGCTTCTCTGAGAACCCGCATGGCGACACCATGAAACAGGGAAGGGGCCGCTGTGCAAAATCTAACGCGTAGCTGCGACTTATCACATCCAGCACCCACTGATCCGACGTGATCTTGGCCCACTCCCCGGCAAACTGCATCAACCTGCCGCCGATCACCGGCACCGGAGAGTGGGCCGGCCGCCCATCATTGTGGCAGCTTCCCGCCCGGGGTTCCGGACCCAGTCCCGCCAAACCGGCGGCCACGAAAGGACTGCGTGTACGACTGCTGCCTAGCCGCATTGTGGCGAAAAGAGGAGACCGACCCTCACGGATTACGGGGCCGACGACCCCCATGGAATCTACCTCGTGTGGACGGCATCCCCCGCGATCGCGGCCTGTCCTCCGGCAGCCGATGTATCTTGTTCTCGCCCAAAGACTCAATCAAATCCTCCAGTTCCTTACCAAAAAGTAACTTCCCTTTAAATGGCAACGAACCTAACCGAGCCTTCGACGAAACGTCCGCTGCCCAATGGCGGAGCCACAACAAACGCCGAGCCGACACCGCGGAGACCATCGCCCGTGCCGAAGAACGGAGCAAGTCATGAAAGGCATCCGCGCTATAGGCAATCACCGCCTCCAGACGAGTCGCCTGCCGCGCTTCCTCCGGCGACAGACCTTCGTTAGCAGAAAGCTGCTGGGCCCACCTGAGCCCTGCACGGAGAGAGAAACCGCTACAGATCACCGCCCTTACACCGAGCGCGGAGACTTAAAAAATTTTCTTAAGCTGCACTTCCAGCTTACGATCCTGCAAATCCTTGAGAGCTGTCCCTCCCGTTACCGGGATGGTGGTCCTTTTGGTGACCGCCGCCACCGCCGAATCTAGTTTTGGGATCTTAAACAGCTCAAGCGCGTCCTCTGTCAGGGGATAAAGCTTATCCATGGCCTTGGCCACCTTCAACCCCAGATCAGGAGTGTCCCACTCCTTAAAAAGTAAGTCGGACACCGAAAAATGCAATGGAAAAGCCGTCGGCGGTCCCCTCAGCCCCAACACCACGGGGTCTGTACGCCCTAAGCGAGATTCCGGTCGTGGCAAATCTATCGCCAATTCCTCGAGGATCGCCGGAATCAATGGCGCCAATTCATCGCGCCGAAATAGACGCACCACCTAGGGGTCATCCCCCTCCGTGGCGTGGAGACCACTCGCCCCACTGGCTCCCTGATCCCCTTCTCCGTCAATGCCTCGCGGCTGTAACTGCGGATCCGGATCCAGTTCCTCCGGATCCCCGGATTCGGACTCCGTCTCGGCATCCCCCCGCGGAGCCCCCAAACGGAGCGGGCGTGCTCCCCCCGGAGGATCCGAGACCGGGAGGGACCGGGCGCGCCTCTTAGGGTCCGGCCCCTGAACCAAATCCGGCGCTCCCCGCGATCTTTTCCTGGCCTGCCTGCTAGCCTTAAAGGCCTTATGCATTACCAGCACAAATTCCGACGAGAAAGAGTCAGAGGAGCTACGATCCGGGTCCTCCTCCGGATCGCTAAGAGCAGGAGTCTGGTCCCCCTCGGAGACCCTCCGCTGTGGGGACAGAGCGGGAGGAACGTCCTCCGGTCCCCCCGGCGACGGGGGCGCCTCGCAACCTGGCCCTGCTGAGCCCAAAATGGCGGGTTTTCCCACCGCTGAAATCGCCGCTGCCAAAATGGCGCCCGTTCCCGCACTTCGCGGGAACGGACCTGCTACCGCCCCCAATCTACGTCCCGAAGCCTCCGGCTGCCGCTGCCTCTCTGCGCTAGTGCCCGTCGAAACGCCCTCGCCGCCCGAGACGCAGCCCGAACAAAGGCTGTCCCGGGGTAGGCGACGGGCCGCCCCGCAGGCCCTGCAGACCGGCCGCCGCGGCATGCTCCCCAAAGCAGAGCAAAAAACAACAACAACAGCTACCCGCGGCGCCGCTCCCGTTCCCCCCCCGCGAACCAACGAGCAGGAGAGAAGAGGGAAAGCAAGAAAGACAGCACAGAAACAAACCAAGTAAATAAATTCACTTTTTTTTTTTACCGTTCGCCACCGGCTCCGGGACCACCTGGGGGGAGTGACCCGAGCTCCCCGGTTTCACCCCCAGGCTAGGAACGCTGGCAAGGGCCCTCAGCCCACCCTCAGCGAGCTCAACTCCCAGGAGGGAAGGCCCCCGCGGGACCTCACCCCACCCCGGGAGGAGACAAGTTCGGACCTGCAGGCAATCAACTGCGGTCCGAGCCTCACAATCTTCTACCAGTCAAAAAAACAACTAAGAAAGTAAACTCAAACCTTTTCCTTTCCTTTTTTTTTTTTTTTTTTCTAAAACTAGGCCTCAGCTCAGACTGCAGGTTTTGCACCCTCTCCACCTGCTAGGAGACAGAAGACGACTACCAGACTGTAGGTGGCACCAGCCTAGATAAGGCGGAGTTTTGTTTGTAAACTTCTGTCTCCATCTGCTAGAGGGGGGCATAACCCAGGAGTCTGGACTGATCCGGGTACGTACAGGGAAAATCAAAAGTGGCCGGGTGAAACGACCACGTCGGGACAGGTACCCCAAGAACCTACCACAGAATAGTCGCTTCTCCTTCTCGGCAGCCTGTGTTCGGTTAACTTTTTTTTTTTTTTGGAACACAGCTTTGGCGACAGGCTCCTTATTCCCTTTCACAGGGTGAGTGAACCGGGCTCCCCGGAGTCAATCCTGACGGCTGCAAGCAGGGAGCCCCAAGGTCTTAGACCCTCTGTTCCGATGCCTTGATACTAGGGGGGGGGGGGGGGGGGGAATGGGTCCCCTCAGGACCTCAGTACGCCCTGGGAGGCTGAAGATTGAGAGATAAGAATTCCCTGTATCCTTTTTTTTTTTTCTAGTCAGACTGCAGGATTTTGCACCTCCACCATCTGCTGGAGACAGAGAAATACTGACAGACTGCAGGAGGTACCTCATCTTAAGGGCAGAGCCAGTCAGAAACTTCTCTGCCTCCATCTGCTGGAGGGGAGGCAAAACCCAGCTGTCTGGACTGATCCAGGTACGTACAGGGAAGATAGTATTTATTTATTTAAAAAATGTAAATACCAGGTTATCCTTCAATCTAAGCTGTGTACAGTACAACACAAAAATCAAAGTCACATGACAAAATCATAATCTCATTCAGCAGAGTCTGTCACTATTACAATAAATGGTAAGCCTCCATAAAGGGCTGACTAAAAACAATTATAGGCACTATGTGGATGATAAACCTGGCTTTCTCTCCAATATACTTTTAATTAGTTAAGCTCCACCAAATGCCAACATAAATACATGCATTTTTAAAGCCTTCTTACATCTTTTTGGACATTACTCCTTCCTAAGCACCATAGGTAACTGGTTCTGAAACACAGGGCAACAAATTGCCAATAATCTGTCTCTAGATGCAACTCATCTAACAGCTCGAGTTGAAGGAATATCAAGTAAACATTTGCCAGAGGATTCCAAATTCCTCTCAGGTCGTACCTGATGAGGTTCCATGTTTCCTGTAAACTCTCTCAGCAGATCGCACCGTCTTGCCTTTCTCTCCCGAATCACCTTCAAGCAGCCAATTGCATCGATCTGAAAGAGCTGAGTGGGGTGGGGAGGGAGGAGGACATCAGTAATGATACCATGTCCCCCACCAGGGCCATTTTAAAACCAATGCCCATTGCTATTCTTTGACTTTGCAGAGGGATGTGACCGAGATCCAGCATGTAAAGGGTTTTGATTCTGTGTCTGTGGCAGCTGAATCTCCTCTACCCCTCCCCCCCCCCCCTTATATACACATACGAGGTCAATATTCAGCAGAGCAGCAAGCAGACTTTTTATCTGGCTAAAGACCGCTGGATATGTTGTCAGATATACAGTAGAGCGCTGTTGCTTAGGTGCCCCACTGTATATAGCCAGATAAGTCCTAGTTAGCTGGATAAGTTGGAGGCGGTGGGAAATTTCCAAACTGTGGTTTGTCCAGCTAAGTCGCAAACTTAGCCAGACAAGCCATCTGAATATTGACCCTGTATATTCTCTTGCATTGATCTCACCACTCCAGGAATATTACTCTAGAGTTATAGCACTGTGCTAGCTGCTTTTGAATCACTTGTTACCACAGATAAATTTAGATACTACCAACATTAAATTCTACTGAGTACCACTGCAAAAGACAGAGCGCTAATAAGGACAAAACGTACAAGAGTCAATTTTCACAGTGCTCAGTGCATCACTTAGGTGCCTAAATTTAGGAGAATTTTCAGCCTAACACAGGGCCCTGTGTTTCGTTTGCCTAGAGTTAGGAGCCTAATTTCTCCCCCACATCCTAACAGTGTCTCCATAGCAACAGACTTCTTAGGTCCCTAAATGAAGGTGCTCAATCAGAAAGGGATCAATTTAGGTGCCTCTTTCCTTTAAAATCTGACCCCTAAAGGTTCTGTGGTCTATAGTTAAATAATAATTAAACCTTCATCGAAGCCCATTAAATTCCCAAGGTTGTAAGAGCTCTATTTATTCATTTCTTGACTTTATCCACCCATCCATACTGGCTCTGGTAACATACAGAGCTACGGGTCTGGCTTTCAGCACACGGCTTACCTGAATAAGCAATGTGAAGACTGGCGTGCTGATAAAATTCACACTCTTAAGCTGGTCTTTGATCCTGTCCGCTGGAGAGAGGGAAAAAAAAAAAAAAAAAAAAAAAAAAAGACAGAAAAGCAGTGTATGTATTCCCTGAAAACCAAGTGTGGAAGTCATACCCCATATCATATTCAGTCCTACACTGGCTTTATCATGAAGCCTGTCTGTCTTTCAATCGGACTGCACCCTCCACCCTAGTTGAATAGGGAGTGACCACCAAGGAAGGTGTACCTTGTGTTTGATTCTCTGGCAGGTTCTCACGGTTCAGGGTGTAGGGTAGCATCACATTGCCCACCCAGTGGGTCACTGCCATCAGTAGCTTCCTGTCGATGGTGTTCTTATGTGCGATGCACCTCCTCCCCCGACACGGCTTTTCCGAGGCCTTGTGCTGTGTGGCGGGTTCCTGGACCACTGGCACATTCAAAGACGTCCTTGAAGTTTTAGGAACCTGAGACTGTTTCAGGAAAAAATAAAGTGAGCAAGACAGGCATAATACTGAAGAAAACTCATGCTCATTCACTGCTCCTGTTCCCAGGCTTCTACAGGAAGTATTAGCTTACTGTTCATTTTGAGAATTGGGGCTAACCTCAGTCTTTAGACATTGGTAGAAGAAAGAGCTGCATACCTTAAGGAATCACTCAAGTTACAGCCAGACTGAACAAGGAGTTGATGCTTGTTTATAAGGATGCCTTGGTGGTCCTCTCTAAGCAGCATGCCCTCCCGATTCAGAACGGATTAGTATTACTGTATCCACTTACTGGGGAAAGTCCATTGCCCAGGAAATATCCCAAGACTCAAATATGTTTTCTCTTGGTGGTCCTCTCTAAGCAGCATGCCCTCCCGATTCAGAACGGATTAGTATTACTGTATCCACTTACTGGGGAAAGTCCATTGCCCAGGAAATATCCCAAGACTCAAATATGTTTTCTCTATCAACTTTCCTCTTTAAAAAGGGCTTCAATTGTTATTTCTGATACTGGGTTAGTTATAAATCGCTTGCTTTATTTTACGCATTAAATGTATAAAGCCATCAAATTAACTTTTCATTTTTCAGTCTGCAAATTTATTACAACAATGTGCTCCACAGTTGTAAAAACTGCAGATGGTCCGTTTCTGAAGCAATATTACAGCTCATGCATTAGACACAGATGCCCTACATTCAGTCCCCCCAAAGCTCTCAAAACCTTACCCATGACAGAGCGTACACTACGTCATTTAAAAAAAAAATTCTCAAAGCCCGATTCACTGAGGATGTATTAATATGCAACATGAATGTCTATTGCAGGGACCTTCATCAGCTCTTGTCTGGATCCACTAAAAAAGAGAGAGCACAAAGTGTTCTAAGATTGGCTCTGTGCTTATGACCCAAGTCTGTGACAGTTCAAAAGCTATTCTGAAAGGAAAGGATACCGCACTTCATATTTCTACCTCACTTAAATCTTCTCTCAGGCCCACTGGTTATTAGGTTTCTAATATTTTTGGAGAGTGAGGGGTCTGAAAATTAAACGCTGGGATTCAGTGCTATTTGCTTGCACAGCCAAAAAAAAAAAATAACTTAGATAAGAAATTTCAAGTTTCACAGTTTGGCTGAAAACTGCTGCCCCAATGCCTTGCCCTTCAACCCTTTATTCCCCAACTCACACTGCCTGCCCTGCTAGCAAATCCAGGGAACAAAGGATTTTAATCTGGCTGCTAACATGTTCTAAGTGGCCGCATGGAAAGACCTCATTTCTGCAGACGACAGGAATTGTGTGGCATTTACCAGTTTCACCTGCTGGAAGCGAGTGTTGCTTCTTAGTATTTTCCTTACGTCTTCCAAGGTAACTTGTAACATCTCCTTCCCGCTCCTGGATGCCTGTGGCAAACACATGTTTATTTTATTTATTTAAGGTTTTTATATACCGGCAATCATGAGCACATATCTTGCTGGTTTACATGAAACGGGAGTGCATTAAATACATCAACTAGAACTGTGGTGATCGAAGGAGCAGTTACAAATAACAAGGGTAGCAGAACTTGGATAAGAAGGAAGAGATAGGAAAGAATAAACGGTTGAACGGTATACAAATAAATTAAATGCTATGTAAAAATGGCATGATTAATGGCTGAATATTTGAAGTCCTTGGTTTGTATGTAAAGACATCAGCCCTGTAAGGAAGAACTTAATGCTCACCCACTGAATATTTTATTTTAAATGCTGGCCACCATACTTTCGGTTTTTATTTATTTGTGTGTGTGTTAAGCATTCTTAACATTATTATAACAGTGCCTGCAACTGAAGTCAACAGTAATGTGATCACTGGGGCTCAGCTGCAGGGACGTCACAACAGTAACATTATGTGCTATGCCAAGGTCATGGATACATCCATTCAAAGCTTGGTGGTAAGACACAGAAGGGAAGGGAGTAGGTGTTGCATTAAGTATGTACTGTGATTGCCTTGATAGGCCACTTGAATATGCAGAAATAAGGATCAACAAACAAGCTGTGGCTGAGACCTTTTTATTGGACTAACTCAATATATCTGAGACAAGCTTTTAAGAGCTGTGATCCCTTCATGGATTCAGTGAGGAAAACACTGCAGTTGCACTAGGTTTAAACAGCAAACCCCAGTGGATTCTATAATATTTAAACTCAGTGCAGCTATGCTCTACATGAGCTCCCCACCCCAGGGCAGACGCATCCGTGGAAAGGACAGTTTGGGTAGGGGGACTCTAGAAGGATATTCCCCGTTCCAAATTTTAGTATCCGCCACTAGGACAGAGTGAGGCCTCACCAAGGACCTGTATAAGGGGATTATCACTTCTCTTTTCTTATTCGATATTCCTCTCTCTTTGCAGCCCAGCATTCTTCTGGCTTTAGCTATCGCCTTGTCACATTGTTTCGCCGACTTCAGATCATTAGTCACTATCACCCCAAGGTCTCTCTCCTGCTCCGTACATATCAGCCCTTCTCCCCCCATCGAATACAGTTCTTTTGGATTTCCACACCCCATATGCATGACTCTGCACTTCTTGGCATTGAATCTCAGCTGCCATATCTTCGACCACTCTTCCAGCTTCCTTAAATCCCATATCATTCTCTTCACTCCTTCCGGCGTGTCCACTCTGTTGCAGATCTTAGTGTCATCCACAAAAAGACAAACCTTACCTTCTATCCCTTCCGCAATGTCGCTCATAACGGGAGTACTCTTTCAAGCTTGAGAATTGAAATGACAGCACAGGAGATGAGGTTTTTCTTTTTTGATATTTTGTGGATTTTTGATAAATATTTAATACAATAAAATAAATGTAGTGATTTTTTTTTTTTTTAGATTGGAAGCATATAGTGAGGAGTTTGGTAAATGATTTGATATTTTGTGCTTCTGACTGAGACTGAAGCCCATTGCAGGCAGCAGACAGATTAAAAATTGTAGCACTTCCATGCTCTGATACCACTCTCCTCTTACATTAGAGTTTATTGATTACAGAATTTTGAATGTTAACATTTTTGGGGGTTTTTTTTCGATCACCTCATTCTTTTTGTGATTTTGATCACTTCAGATGCAGACATGGGATATGTACTGTACCACAACTAAAATGAGACTGTTCGGTCATAACAGTGGAACAGCTCTGCCTGTCTTGTCTAATGAAACAGAGATAATAAATAACTAAATGTCTGATTCCAAATCTACAGAATCCCTATAAAAACCACAGCAATTAACAGAACAAAAAGGTTCAGAGTAAGATCTAATCTGGTCCAGCCTTCTTACCTCTTTCAGGAGTTCACTTGGATCTTCTGTGTTGACGTCAGTGGTGTAAGAATACCCAATGCCTTTCAGCACGGTGCTCGTTTCCAACGAGGCAGCAGTGCTCGGGCTACCAGACGTGCTTTCTGCACTACCTTGTGCCAACGGGCGATTCGGAACGTGTCTCGCCGGTGCTTTCTGGAGCTTTGCCGAGGTGGCTTTGGTGGGAACCCATAAATCCATACTGGGCACAACGAACCTGGCTTTTCTTGGTTTCTTGCGGGTTTCGACTTCATCCTCAGAGCTGTTTTCTAGCACCATCTCGTCTGAGTCCTCGCTGCTGCTGATACTTTCCGAAGAGCTGGAGCTTGGCTTCTCCCAGCGTCTCCGCTTCTTCCGGCGCTTTACCAGCTGAGACTTCTTCTGCAAAGTGAATTGCACAAAGTTACGCTTTCTTCTGCTTGCATCGCAGAACTCTTCCCCCTAACTCACCGGACCACCTCACTACTCTTCTTGCTCTCTCACCACCTCACAGATGTGTACTGCATACTGCTGGGGCCAGGACTAAGGAAGCCGCTCTGTTTTTCTCCCTTTGAACTTTCGGTCATAGATGCTACACTAGAGAAGATTGGATGGTTCAGGGTTCTGGGACAGCACAGAGGTCAAAAATGGAGGATAAACACATACAAAACTGTTTCATTACTACTGCGGCCCCATGTTGTACTTGTTCTGTGGCTGAGAGTGAGGGAGTGTGTTCCATGGGAAGCTTACACTGCTGCTGCCTGTAATGTACTAGTCCTGTGGTAGAGAAATGTGTGCGTGAAGCTTACACTGCCACTGTAATGGGGCAGACAGACAGACAGACACAGAGTGAGTGGGTGTGTGCAGACTGCACTGCTACTGCCCATTCTATGCCTGGGCTTTTGTGGGGCTGCGTGCGTGCAAGTAAGGGAAGCTCACGCTGATGCTTGCCCATGCTTTTGAAGTTTTAAAAAAAAAAATAAATAAATCTGTAACTGAAATTAAACCTGAATAAAATGTACACTAAAATCAGATTGAAGGGACTGAAAAATCCAGTCCCTGTCAGCCTTGGGATATGGGGCGAGATGATAGAATACCTTATACCCAATCATGGATTTCCACTTGCTGAGGCACTGACAATCTGTCCTGCCTGGTAACTCTGATGCTATTTTGGTCCAGTGACCTAAGAGAGAAAAAGAATATCATTCATCTTGTTAACTGTTACAGAACATTGTACTGAACTCCTCTGAAGATGCCTTTAGGCTTTTGGTTGTGGACCCAGCTATTTCCTCACAGCTATGAGGAAAAGAAAATTGGGTCTTACCTGCTAATTTTCGTTCCTGAAGTACCATGGATCAGTCCAGACACCTGGGTTTTGCCTCCCCTCCAGCAGATGGAGACAGAGAAACTTTCAGAGGCTCCGCCTCATAACCCGGTGTGCCACATGTGACTCTTCAGTATTGATCAGTACCCAAGCCTAACAACGTTGAAAAAAACAAACCAAATTGAACGCTAAACTCTTCCCGCCCCCCCCCCCCCCAAATGAGCAGGGGAGTAGGAACAAGGGAACAACTGGATTAACTGGTTGCCTAATCATCTGCAGCACCTATGCCAAACCTCAACGAAGAGAGAGAGACGACCATCAGAAATCAAGCGAACAAAAATTAGCAGGTAAGACCCAATTTTCTTTTCCCTGTACGTACCCTGATCAGTCCAAACACCTGGGATGTACCCAAGCTTCCCCTAATGAGGGTGGGACATGGAGAGTTCTGCTCGAAGCTTACTCTCCCCAAAATGACCAATGCCCGGAGCCTGGACGTCCAACCGGTAGTGTCGAGCAAAGGTGTGTAAAGATTTCCAGGTGGCCGCCCTGCAAATTTCCTGTGGGGAGACCAGCTGGCATTCAGCCCAGGAAGGAGCCTGGGAACGTATAGAGTGAGCCCGCAAACCATCCGGAACCGGGCGACCACGGCCGATATAAGAAGATGTAATAGCCTCCTTGAGCCACATCGCTATGGTGGCCTTTGGTGCCCCCTTCCTTGGGCCACGTCACAAAACAAAAAGATGATCATACAAGTGAAAACTGTTTGTGACCTCCAGATACTGCAGGGTAGCCCTCCTGACATCCAGGCGCCTCAAATCCCTAGCCTGTGATGACTTAAGGTCTGTAAAGGCAGGGAGTTCCACGGACTGACTCACATGAAAAGCAGAGACTACCTTGGGCAAGAACGAGGGAACCGTTCTCAAAGACACCTCTGAGTCTGAAATTCGCAGGGACGGCTCCCTGCAGGACAAAGCCTGAAGCTCTGAAACCCTTCGAGCTGAGCAAATAGCCACAAAGAAGCCCACCTTCAGAGTGAGGTCTTTTAAGGATGCTTTCCTGAGGGGCTCAAAAGGTGGATCGCACAGGGCCCTAAGGACTAGGTTCAAGCTCCAGGGCAGACACACTGTGAACTGGAGGGCGCAAATGCTTAGCTCATCTGAGGAAATGGAGCACATCTGGATGAGCGGTGAGAGTGGACCCGGGAATGTGGCCCCTCAGACTCCCCAGAGCTGCCACCTGGACCCGCAAGGAGTTGAATGATAATCCCTTCGTTAGTCCATACTGCAAGAAGGAGAGAACCAAAGACACTGAAGCTCAGCGAGGGTCAATACACTGCAGCTTGCACCAGGACTCGAAGACCCGCCAGACTCGACTGAATGCCATGGAGTTGGAGGGCTTACGCGCACTCAAGAGGGTAGAGATGATAGCTTTTCTTCCTCAGTTGCCTCCTCTCAAAAGCCAAGCCGCTAGACAAAAGCAATCCACCTGATCGAAAAATATAGGACCTGGATGAAGGAGATTCAGTAGGTTGTTGTAACTTATGAACAAACTAAGAACAGAAGTATGCTGAAATGATTATAGCTGAGCGGATGACTCTCCCCCTCCAACCCGGGTGGGTTCTGGACTGATCCGTTGATACTACAGGAACGAAAATTAGCAGGTAAGAACCAATTTTCTTTTCCCTGTACGTACCCAGATCTGTCCAGACTCCTGGGATGTATCAAAGGTTCCTAGAGAGGGTGGGACCTGGAGAGTCCTGCTCGCAAGAGACTTTCACCAAAAGACTGGGAATCAGAAAATCCCAAATCCAAATGGTAATGCCTTGCAAAAGTATGCAGCAATTTCCAAGTCGCTGTCCTGCAAATCTCTTGCAGAGACAGACACCAACTGAGCCTCCGCCCATGAGGCCGCCTGAGCCAGAGTCGAATGGGCCCACAAACCCTCAGGGACTTGACATCCCTTGAGAATATATGCCGACCCAATAGCCTCCTTAGGCCACCTAGCAATAGTTGTTTTGGAGGCATGGGTACCTTTGTTTGATCCGCTCCATAACACAAAAAGATGATCAGATCTCCTGAAATCATTAGTAACCTTAAGATAGCGAAGCATTGCCCTGCGGACAACCAACAGCTTAAGTTCCCGAGCATGCTTCATAGAATCATCCAACTCTGAACGCTGAGAGCGCGATAGTTTGATTAACATGAAAGGCAGAGACCACCTTCAGGACAAAGGAAAGGACCGTACGCAACGTGACTCCAGAATCAGATATTTGAAGGAACGGGTCCCTACACGACAAGGCCTGTAATTCCTAAATCCTCCTGGCGGAACAGATGGCCACCAAGACCACCACCTTGAGAGTCAAATCCTTAAGGGTAGCTATCCGAATGGGCTGAAAAGGAGCGTCACACAATACTCGCAGCACTAGATTAAGGTTCCAGGGGGGACAGACCTTCCACACCGGAGGACGCAAATTCTTAACTCCCCACGGAAACCTCTGTACATCTGGATGAGAAGATAAGGAATAACCCTCAATCTTCCCTTGTAAGCAGATTAAAGCCGCTACTTGCACCCCAAGGGAATTAAAAGCAAGGCCTTTAGCTAAATCCTCTTGTAGGAAAGACAAGACGTGAGAAATCGAGGCACGAACTGCCTGTATCCCTCGGCCGGTATACCAAGCCTCAAATACTTTCCAAACTCGAACATATGAGAGGGAAGTAGACCGCCGCCTAACCTGCAAAAGTGTAGCGATCACCAGCTCTGGGTAACCTCTGTCTCAAGCGACGCCTCTCAAAAGCCAAGCCGCTAGACAAAAGCGATCTGCCTGGTCAGAAAATACGGGACCCTGACGGAGAAGATCTGGAAGATGACTAAGGCGCAGCGGACCATCCACCGCCAGATTGACGAGATCTGCGAGCCGCAGTCAACGCAGCCACTCTGGAGCTACTAGGATCACCTTCCCGGGGTGTTTCTCTATGTGGCGTAACACCTTGCCCACTAGAGGCCATGGAGGCGAAACAAAGCAAGATCCCCCCCGAGGCCAAGGCACCACCAGAGCGTCGACCCCCTCGGCCCCGTACTCCCTCCTGTGGCTGAAGAACAGAGGAGCTTTCACATTGAGCAGAGTCGCCATCAAATCGACATGAGGAGAACCCCACCTCCTCCGGATGAGCTGCATTGTGGAATCTGCCAATTCCCACTCATCTGGATCTAAGCTCTGACGACTGAGAAAAATCGGCCTGGATGTTGATACCCACGATATGAGATGCAGGTAATTGAACCAGGTGGAGTTCTGCCCAGCGAAACAGCTCCTGGGCTTCCAGGGCCACCCCCTGACTCTTGGTGCTGCCCTGACGATTGATATAAGCTACCATCGTGGCATTGTCCGACAGAACCCCGACGGAGCGATTCTGAACTAGGGGGAGGTAGGCTCGAAATGCCAGTTGCACTGCCTTGTCTCCAATCGATTGATATGCCACAAGGCTTCTATCGCCGACCACGCAACCAGAGAGACTGGCATCTGTAGAGAGAACCACCCAATCCGGAACCTCTAGACTTACACCAAGCTGCAGATTGGATGACTGTAGCCATCACAAGAGGCTGCTCTGTGCCGACGCATCCAGCAAGACCAGTAAATGAAAAGTCTGCAACAGAGGATTCCACCTCTCCAACAGGGCCCTCTGAAGTGGGCGCATATGCGCAAAGGCCCATGGGACCAATTCTAGCGTTGAGGCCATCGATCCCAGAACCTGCAAAAAATCCCAGGCTCGGGGCACCTTCAATGCCAATAAACGACGAACTTGTGACTGTAGCTTGATCATTCTCTCCTCTGTGAGAAACACTTTGCCTTGCCTCGTGTCGAAACGAGCCCCGAGTTAGTCTAGGGTCTGGGACGGCTCCAAGTGACTCTTCGCCCGATTGACCACCCAGCCGAGAGACTCTAGCAGATGAATAACCTTCTGAACCGAAGATCAGCATCCGTCCAACGATTGCTCCCAAATTAGCCAATCGTCGAGTTAAGGGTGCAGCAACACCCCCTCGTGCCATAGAGCTGCCGCCACCACCACCATTACCTTGGTGAATGTGTGAGGAGCCATGGCCAGTCCAAATAGGACAGCCTGAAATTGGAAATGCTGACCCAGCACTCAAATTTCAGAAAATGCTGATGCTCAGACGAATGGGAATATGTAGATATGCCTCAGTCAGATCCAGGGAGGTCAAAAATTCCCGAGAGCGCACCACCGCAATCACTGAACGAAAAGTCTCCATTTGGAAGCACAGTATGTTCAAGGATGCATTGACCGACTTGAGGTCCAAGATGGTTCGAAATGCACCCTCCTTTTTCGGTACCACGAAGTAGATGGAGTAACTATCCCTGCCCCGCTCGTGTGGAGACACTGGGATCACTGCCCCCAACTCGCATAAGCTGCGCAAAGTCTCCTGAACTCATGACACTTCGTCGAGAACCCACAAGGGGAGACTAAGAACAGGTTGCGAACGGGACGTGCAAACTCTAAACAAGTAACAGTCTCTTATCACTGAGAGGACCCACTGATCCTGCGTAATCTTAGTCCACTCCTCATAAAACTGACAGATGGCCCCCTATAAAGGGAATGACTGAGTGAACTGGCCTTGCTCCCAGCAGAACCCCCAGCCGCGGGGGTCCTGAAAGGTCTGCGGCTGCTGCGAAAGGACTGACCCCAACTCGAATCCAGAGGTTGAAAGGGGTTCTGCGACTGCAACCCCACTGGACCTCTAGAAGGACGAGATCATCTGCCATCCCTAAAACGTGACCAGGACTGAAAAGCCTGACTATTCCCAGGCTTATCCTCCGGCAACTTATGTACCTTCGTCTCACTCAACTGCTTTAGCAGCTGCTCCAGCTGCTCTCCAAACGACAAACGACCCTTGAAGGGCAAGAAGCCTAACTGGGCCTTAGAAGACACATCCGCCGACCAGTGACACAGCCACAACAAATGACAGGCCGCCACCGCAGAACTCATAACTCGAGACAGCGAACACACCAATTCATAAAGAGCATCAGCCACATATGTGGCTGATGCTCTTTATGAATTGGTGCCTCCACGCGATCCGCATTAGACGTGTCGAATCCAGGTAGCGATTGCCCATCCTGAAAACTTTGCACATGCTCTCTGCATAAAGTTGGAGCAAATGGCGGCTCGCAGCCCCAAGGCTGCCCCCTTAAATATTCTCTTGAGATGAAGCTCCAACTTCCGATTCTGAACATCCTTGAGAGCCACGGCCCCCGCCACCGAAATCGTAGTGTTCTTAGTGACTGCTGAAACTGCCGCATCCACCTGCGGAAGCGCAAAAAGCTCCAAGGTTTGTTCTGGTAAGGGGTAGAGTTTTGACATTGCTCTACCCACCCTCAAGCCGGAGTCTGGGGAATCCCACTCACGTTCAACCAACTGCCGCACCGACCTATGATAAGGAAAGGCGGAAGGAGGAGCCCGAAGACTATCCAGGACAGAGTCCGCTCCATCCACCTCCAGAACCTCCTGAGGAGCTTTCAAACCAAGCTCCTCGAGAACTTGCAGAAACAGAGAGTCCAATTCCTCCCTCCAGAACAAACGGGGTCATCACCCTCTGCCACCAAAGGTATCACCATGTCATCCCCCTGATCCAAGTCCGGGGATGCCAGATCCTGAGCTGGTGACACTGGCACTGCCCCTGCTGGAGGGACCGGGACCCCCAAGCCCCCCCCCCTCAGGTTGGGCAAAAGCAGGACCCACAAGTCACATGGCCGCACAGACCCTGACTCGGCCCCCGGAGGCTGTAAGCACGGAGTCCGAGGTGCCAGGGGTAACTGTGGGCCCCCTAAACCTTCCTGCTGCGCCAGATAAGCCTAGTGAAGCAGCAGAATAAAGTCAGGTGAGAAGGGGCGTGAACCCAGAGGCAAAAACGGAACCTGGTCTCCCCCAGGCCCCTGAGGCAAAGGGACCTGCTGACTAGCACCCCCAGAGGCCCCCTGCTCCTTGGAAGGGGGGGGAGCCGGGATGGACAGGGGACAGCCACGGAGGAAGATCTCCCTCCCCCTCCAAAAATGGCAGTGCGCGCGAATCCAGTGCCAAAATGGCCACTGCTCCCATTCCGAGGGAGCCGGCAGACCCGGAGTCAGCAGGGGCATTTAAAACTGGCCCGACTGCAGCAGCCGCGCGCTTATGAAAGCGCCGGCATTTTGAGACTCCCGGGAGAAGGGAGGGCCCTTCCCCCCGAAATACACCCAGAGCAGAGGCCCGCCCGACCGAGATGCGCCGGGAATGCCCCACAAGCGCAGCAATCCGAGCCGCGAACTGTCCCGAGAAAAAAACAAACAAAAATCTAAATAAATAAATAAACATCGGCATGAACAACAGGAGGGGGGGGGGGGGGTGTCGACCCCGAGCCTATCTTCTTCCTGTAAATTTATTTATTTTTTTAAACTTTCCTGTTATTTTTGTTAAAGTTTTTCTCCTAGAGCTGAAAGGAGCTGTGCAGCTCAAATCAGCTACTGAACAATTAGGAGAGAAACCCCTGAAGAAAGAATGGCTGAAAGCTGCACAGCCGGCCTCGTGAGGGGAGGGATCTAGACCACCAGATTTACATCCTACGGAACAATTCGGACATCGACTGGTCCACCTCAACCGAACAGAGAATGGTTCCCAAAAGGAACCAGTCCCCTGGGAGGAAGACTCACCCGAATAAAAAAGACTAGGGTAAAAAAGAACTGCAGGTTTATGCACCAGCCATCTGCTGGTGACAGAGAAATACTGAGCTACAGCAGGTGGAACCAGGGCTTATATCAAGCAGTGTCAGCGAGGCTTTTCTCTGTCTCCATCTGCTGGCAGGGATGAATAAACCCCGGAGTCTGGACTGATCCGGGTACATACAAGGAACCTGGGATGTGATGAAAAAGTCTTAACAAAACAATCAAAAAAGTGTCCAAGTGCTCATGTTTGTATGTCATAAGATTAGAGAGAACTATACAATGGGTGACCATTTGAGATGAGGAGAGAATGGGCCTCACTGCCTGTCCAGCAGCAACCGATAAACAGAGATAGCACTTTCAGAGCAGATTGTCACTTAAACACATTCCCTCACAGTGTACCACAAAGCAGTGCAGGACTCGCACCTCACTGTAAAAGGTGGTCAGATAAAAGTGAACACCAGCTGACAGATTTCACTGTCCCAGTTCAACAAAGTGGACCAAAGGAGAGTCTATAACCCAAGGATGCTCCACTGTGAAGAAATAGTCACTTGGGGGAGGTAGTGCAGGCATAACACAGAGGATCTGGGGTGACATTTAAGATGGATGTTATGATTAGCAACATGAACAGAAGCCCCTACGGGCTGCAAATCTTTAACCATAGCTGCAATTACAAAAAAAAACTTACCCACGCCATATTTTTCTACCAACTCAACAAACTTTGCTTCCTCCTCCGGACTCCATTTGCCCTTCTTCAGTCTTTGGTTTATACTTTTCAGATATCTGCCAGAGAAGGGAAAGATGAGTATATGGTACATCCCAGGGCTCTTGAAGACCATGTCCATTACTGTGGCCACCTTTATTCCATTCAGTCTCCAGATTTCACTGAATGAGTGCAGCTCAGTTTCTGTGCTCGTTCAGTTAGTAGCTTACTGAAAACAAGTAGTTAAGTGGTCTATTCTTTTTTCCTCCCCAGATTCCATGACATCAGTAAAAAGCAATTTTGGTGACATCAATGAAAGATCGCACTACTTGTTCAAGTCATGACAACTGCTATCATCCTTGGTGGAATCCCTGTGAACAAACAGAGCCAGGGATTTCAGAAACTAAGGATCAGAGAAATCTTTGGCCCTGTAAGAATAATCCATGGACATCTTGAAATGAACTGCTAAGGTGCACACAGTGAGATGGTCCCACACTAGGCTGTGCTCTAGTGGAGCTTTTTCTCATGCCTCCCCCATAATTTTTTTCTTCTCCAACCCCCACCCCTCTTTCCCAAGTGCGATTACAGTGCCTTTGCTAGCACGAGTCTAGCCAAGCCCTGCAGTATCCACCTTGGTCAGCAGCCATCAGACCTAAGGGAAACACCCATCATGCCCAGACGCTAGCTCTGTTTCATACTTCATGTTCCTTCCTTTCAGCGATTATAAAAAACACCATGCACAAGAATATGAACTAGAACAAAAAAAAAAAAAAAGAGAGTGGGTTCATTTTGGTCTTACTTCTGCCTTTTTCACTTAAAAAGTAAGCAGACAGATGCGTTGTTTAGAAGAAACACAATTGTAGGATACTCCCCATCCTCCCTAACACTGTCTGCCCAGTCCTCTTTTCTGAACGTGTTGCATCCAAGTCTCTCTTCTTTGTTAGATGCAAAATATTCATTTTGGAGATTTGGGGTTTTTTCCCCCCCAATTTATTTGCACCAAAAAAAATAAAGGCCTGGGATATTTAAGACAGCTGAAAATACATTATGGGATAAATGAATACAGATGAGATCTGTCTGAATAATAAATAGTACTGAACATATTTCACAGTTCAGAATGCATTCTTAAGAAAAGCCATATGCATAATTCATAGACCTGTGGTAATTATGAATTCATCCCCTGTTAAATCTACATGCTGGTTTATAACCTGTCAAAGGATTGTTTTCTAAGTGGACTTTTAAAAAAAAGTAAGCAGTAGGTGAACGTTTACATGTGACAAGGCATCAAAGGAAAAGCAGAACATAGTGCTGGGTGTCCTCACTATGACTAAAAGAGGGAGCACAGAGAGGTAAACCATAGAACTATGGAAACAGTCATTATGCTAGTCTTGCCTTCTTGATCACAACAGGTAAAGTAATATATATAGGCTCTCTTTATTCTGCGGAAAAAAAAAATAATGCTACAAGTTCTAAATGACAAAACTCAGAATTCATAAGTAAGATGTTAATTACCTGTCCCTGCACTGGCTGTCACTCCTTCCTGGCACTTCTGTGCGAATTTTATACCAGTCACGTTCTCCGAATTTGGCAACAGCTTTCAACAACAGCTACATCGAACAGCAGACAAAAGCAAACCAGACTTAGAAGTTATTCCATGCATTTACAGCTGCTTTCCATCAGGTTAGTTTCCTGCCTGGACTGAAAAAAGGGATGGGCCCTTCTAACTGCAGATACTCTGACACCCTAGCCAAGATCCTTTAAGTCTGAGCATAAAGGAAAATGAGCTCACAGCATCCTCCTCTGGTGTCCAATATCCTTTCTTCAAACTGGGATTCACTGACTTGGTCCATCGATGAAGGAGCTGCATGGAATCTCGACCTTCCATATAATACGCCACTAGAAAGTAGAGTTTGGGTTTTCAGTAACTTTTCATAAGGTACATGATTAGTAAATTTAATACAATTATGGCTATTTGGTTTGATAAGAACTACAGCTTATTCTTTTTTTGACCTGGCTCTCTTTCTGCTTCCAGCACAGTCAGAACCAGTACTAGGATCCTGGCACCATGAGCCTTAATTTGCAACTATCCAGGAATATTTCCCCCTATTTTATAAGGCTCCTCTCTCCCAAACATACCTAGTCTGATCATTATTGCAAGAGTTCTCATTCAAGGGTCATGCACCAGGACTCCCTCCGGAACTCTGCAATCATAAGGCCCTCAACTCAGCCACCAGGTGTCACCCTTGAGCAATGACTACATCTTCCTCTTTTCATCCCCCAAAACACATTTGGCCGGGTGGGGGGGGGGGGGGGGGAGGTGCACCAGTGAATGCTGTTTTTGCAGCATCCCCAGCCAATCCAGGAAGAGGAAGACAACCTAGGACCTTCTGGGTCAGCCCCCAGTTAGTTTTTAAAAATCTCATAAACAATATTGGGGGGGGGGAGAAGAACACCCGCAAAAATCTGTTTATTCACAGGAAATGTGACATGTAGCTTCAGCACCATGGGTTGGACAGCTCCATTAAATACCATACATTCAGGCCAATACAGAAAGAAATGCAGGAGAGCAGAGGGAAATCGGCCTGATTGAAATTAATAGCACTTTTCAAATTTTTGAAAATGTGCTGTTAAAAAAAAAAAAGTATTCATTTATTTTTCTGTATGTGAATTTCATGTACCCTATGCTTTCCACTCTGTGCAATACACTGCATTTAAAGAACTGAATAAGATTTATCAAATCAAGCAACATTTACCAAATTCAGAAAAAAAAATTATTCAAATTAGGGCCTGCGGTAAAAAGAGGCGCTAGGGACACTAGTGCGTGCCTAGCGCTTCTTTTTTGACAGGAGCGGCGGCTGTCAGCCAATTTGACAGTCAACGCTAAATTTTGCCGGCGTTGGTTCTCAAACCCGCTGACAGCCACGGGTTCAGAAACCGGACGCTGGCAAAATTGAGCGTCCGGTTTTCAACCCGTGAGCCGATTTTAAATTTATTTTTTTTTTTTTTTTTTTAATTATTTTTAACTTTTGGGACCTCCGACTTAATATCGCCATGATATTAAGTCGGAGGGTGCACAGAAAGGAAAACAGGTTCTTACCTGCTAATTTTCATTCCTGTAGTACCACGGATCAGCTCAGACTCCTGGGTTTTACCTCCCCTCCAGCAGGCGGAGACAGACTAATTTTTGTGGACTCTGTCGTATACCCCTGAGGTGCCCCCTAGAGTCTGTCAGTATTCCACTGTACCCAAGCAGAACAACACTGAAAAAATTCACAATTGTCACTGAACAACCTCCCCCCGAAGAGCAGAGGAAATGAAGAACTTGTAACTGAAACTGAACAACAATGCCCTATAAATCTGACCCTAAACAGGGGGGGCATATGAAAGGGACAACCAGAAATGATAAACTACCGGCCGAGCAGACTCTCCCTGGGTGGGACTCTGGGCTGATCCGTGGTACTACAGAAACGAAAATTAGCAGGTAAGAACCAATTTTCCTTTCCCTGTACGTACCCGGATCAGCCCAGACTCCTGGGATGTACCCAAGCTTCCCTAACCAGAGTGGGACTGCGAGAGTCCCGCTTGGAGAGCACTGGCTCTAAACTCCCCAGGTTCAGGTACCCGGACATCAAGTCTATAGTGTCTCGCGAAAGTATGAGTGGACTTCCAGGTAGTCGTCCTACAAATCTCTTGCTGCGCCACCTGACATTCTGCCCACGAAGTCGATTGCGAGTGCGTAGAATGATCCTTAAGCCCGACCGGAATCGGCCAGCCCTGTACAAGGTATGCCGACACAATAGCCTCCTTCAGCCACCGGGCGATAGTTGCCTTGGAAGCTTTCTGACCCCTTCTGGGTCCACTCCATAAGACGAAAAGATGATCCATCAAGCGAAAACTATTCATGACCTCCAGATAGCGCAACAATACCCGTTTCACATCCAGCTTACGCAAATCTCTGGCGAAGAGGAATCCAACCCCGCAAAGGAAGTTCCACCGATTGATTTAAATGAAAAGCAGAGACCACCTTCGGGAGAAAGGATGGAACAGTGCGCAAGGAAACACCCACGTCCGAAATCCTTAAGAAAGGCTCTCTGCAGGATAGCACCTGGAGCTCCGAAATGCGCCTCGCCGAAACAATAGCAATCAAAAACACCATTTTCAAAGTGAGATCCTTCAGGGTCGCCCTCTTCAAGGGCTCAAAGGGGGCCGAGCAAAGAGCGCGAAGGACCAAGTTAAGTTTCCAGGAAGGACAGGGATTCCTAACTGGAGGGCGCAGGTGCTTTACCCCTTTCAGGAACCTAGCCACATCAGGATGCGATGCAAGCGCCACCCCCTGTACCTTACCTCGAAAACATCCTAACGCCACTACTTGAACTCTCAAGGAATTAAAGGCCAGATCCTTGGACAAACCCGCCTGAAGGAAATTCAGAACTTCCGGGATTGATGCCTTGGCAGGACGAATGTCACGTTCCATACACCAGGACTCAAAAACCCCCCAGCCCTGACATAGGCTCTAGAGGTAGAGGTTTTACGGGAGTGCAAGAGCGTGGCGATCACCGCAAGTGAATAACCCCTCGAACTTAACCGCTGCCTTTCAAAAGCCATGCCACTAGACAGAAGCAATCGCCCTCGCCGAAACAGACTGGCCCTTGGTGCAGTAGAGTTGGGGATGGAGGAAACTGCAGCGGCCCGTCGACGGCTAGAGTCCGAAGATCCGCAAACCACGGACGTCGTGGCCATTCCAGAGCCACTAGAATCACCGTACCCAGGTGAACTTCTATGCGGCGCAACACTTTTCCGACCAACTGCCACGGAGGAAAGACATACAGCAGAACGTCGCTTGGCCAGGGTAGGGCCAGAGTATCCACCCCCTCCGCTCCCGGTTCTCTTCGTTGACTGAAGAAACGAGGAGCCTTGGCATTGCGATACGTTGCCATGAGGTCCATGGATGGCCTGGTCCAACGCTGGCACAGAAGACGAAAGGCCTCGTCTAAGAGCTCCTACTCCCCAGGATCCAACTGGTTTCGACTGAAAGTCTGCCTGTACCATTGTCGACCCCAGTGATGTGGGAGGCCGCAATCCTGTAAAGGTGCCATTCTGCCCAGGCGATCAGCATTCGTGCCTCCGTCGCCACCAGACGGCTCCTGGTTCCTCCTTGATGACTGATGTAAGCCACTGCTGTGGCGTTGTCGGATAGTATTCTCACCGACCGCCCTTCCACCAAGGGAAGGAGAGCCTGCAACGCTAGCCGAACCGCCCTGGTCTCCAAGCAATTGATGGACCAGGAGGATTCCGTCCTTGTCCATTGGCCCTGCACCGCTGTTCCCCGACACACTGCCCCTCAGCCGGACAGGCTGGCATCAGTTGTGACCACGATCCACATGGGACTCGCCAAGTCCTCTCTCCGACATAAGTTGTCTGGACACAGCCACCAATGTAGAATGGCACGTGCCACGTCCATCAGCGGCAATTGAAGCTGGAATTGTCGGGAAAGTGGACTCCAGCGGGAGAGCAATGCAGACTGCAGAGGTCGCAAATGAGCAAAGGCCCACGGGACGAGCCCGGTCGTGGAAGCCATCAACCCCAGGACCTGTAAATAATCCCAGGTTGTGGGCTGCAGCATGGAACTGAATAAATCCACCTGGGAAACCAACTTGGAAAGTCTCTCTTCTGTAAGAAACACCTTGCCCAAGGCCGTAAGGAATCTGGCTCCCAGAAACTCCAAGGACTGAGAAGGAATCAGATGGCTCTTGTCGGGGTTTACCACCCAACCTAAGGAAGCCAACCACCTGCTGGAAACAGAAGAATACTGACAGACTCTACAGGGCACCTCAGGGGTAAACAACAGAGTCCACAGAAATTAGTCTGTCTCCGCCTGCTGGAGGGGAGGTAAAACCCAGGAGTCTGCGCTGATCCGGGTACGTACAGGGAAAAGCAGTTTTTACTGCTTTTCTGTGCACTTTCCCGGTGCCAGCAGAAATTAACGCCTACCTTTGGGTAGGTGCTAATTTCTGAAAGTAAAATGTGCGGCTTGGCTGCACATTTTACTTAGTGAATCGCCCTGAATAAGGGGTAAAGCTAGAGCGTCGAAAACATGCATCCAAACACAGGATAACAGTGCTCTCCGCCGGAGCGCACTGTACTGTATTGGCCTGTCTGTCCTTAGGAGCCATAATTGAGACTGGTTTTCAAGATAACCATAATGAATATTCATGTTCTGTATTTGTATAAAAAATCTAAGGATCAGGCTAATTTGCATATTTTTATTATGCCCAAATACCATTTCTATTCGAGGACCCAAGAGCCAAGTTTTGGAAACCTAGATCTAATAGAAAAGTATTTATCATGATGGTTTCCTTCCACAGCTCTCCTGCAGCAAATATGTTGGGAGGGCTGTGTCCTCTCTCCCTCAACGCAGGCATCATTGGTGTCCATTTGAGATCTGGGAGCAGAAATGGCTGAGGTTGCTATCCTAACACAGACAGATTGAAAATTGACTCTTTTGTGGTAAAGACGACCAAGTGTCCAACTTAGGTAACTAAAGTCAGATTAAAGTTCAGTCAAACTTAGAAGCCTTCGGATCTGGGCTGGGAATTTATCTATATTGAAGCACACAACATTCTTCCACCAACTAGACCGCACCCCTGGTCCTGCCCACCTTTAGGAGCTCAAAGGAGTCATTCTCAAACTGTTTATGCATGTAAAAGGAAAACTGGTTCTTACCTGCTACTTTTCGTTCCTGTATTACCACAATCAGTCCAGACTCCTGGGTTTTGCCTCCCTGCCAGCAGATGGAGACAGAGAAAGTTTCACTGGCACTGTACATAACCCAGTGTGCCACCTGCAATCCTTCAGTTCTGACCTGTACCAAAGTCAAGATGACAGCAACAACCATAAATTTCTAAGCAAACTGACTCCCCTCCAACAAGTTGGAAGAAGGTGAAGTTGGCCAAAAGACAATGGAAAACTTGTACGAGCTGTGGACTCCCCCCCCCCCCCCCCCAAGTAAATGGGCAGGTGTCTAGACTGATGTGTGTTACTACAGGAAAGAAAATTAGTAGGTAAGAACCTGTTTTCCTTTCACTGTATATACCCAGATCAGTCCAGACTCCTGGGATGTACTTAAGCCCCCGTTAACTCAGGTGGGACATGGAGAGTTCCGCTCATAGACTACTCTCACTAAAGCACATGGAAGCCAGAGCCCTGACATCCAAGCAATAATGCCTAGCAAAAGTAGGCAACAACTTCCCAGTAGCCACCCAGCAAATTTCATGCAAAGACACCTGATGTGACTCAGCATAGGAAGGCGCCTGAGAATGCATCAAGTGCGCCCCTAAACCCCCTGGCAGCAGGCACCCTTAGAAATGTAAATCGACTTGACCGCTTCCTTCAGCCACCACACAACTGTAGCTTTAGTCAACTTATTTCCCTTCTCTGGACCACTCCAAAGTTCAAAGAGGAGCTGCAGTGTATGGAAATCAAAAGTAGATACCTCAAAAATGCATGCCTCCAATCTAAAAGCCTAAGCTTCCCCACATGAGGCACAGAGGAATCTACCTTGGTGAATGTGCAAGATGCTGTTGCCAAGCCGAACGGGAAGGCTCCAAACTGAAAATGTTGACTCAATACTTTGAAGCGAAGAAACGTCTGATGTCGCTGCCGAATGGGGATGTGCAGGTATGCTTCTGTCAGGTCTAGGGAGGCGAGAAATTATCCTTTGCGAACAGCTGCTATCACAGTACGCGTCTCCATGCAAAAGCGCATAACCCGAAGGAACTGATTCGCCTTCTGCAAATCCAGGCCTCTTTTTTAGGCACCACAAAATAAATGGAATATGTTCCTTGACCCTGCTCCTCTAGAGGGAGGAGAACAATGGCCTTTAGGGTGAGCAGCCTTTGCAGCATCCCCAACACTGACTCCTGCCTGATGCAAGAGACCACGTGGGACTCCACGAAGGCCTCCTAAGGTGGGCACAAAACATTTAGAGCGTAGCCCTCTCGCATCACCTCCGGCACCCAATGGTCTGAGGTAATCTTTTCCCCCTCCTCGGAGAAGCTGAACAATCTGCCTCCTATTGCCCTATGCTGTCTCTGCCCGACCTGCGTATTCCACAAAAGGTCTGTAGGCACCCACCGCCCTGTTTAGAGATGAAAACAGATGAGGATTTGCTGGAACGAAAGAGACGGGAATTGCAAAAACGAGCCAGAGAAGGAAACCCCTTCTTACTGGGCTTCCTGTCCTCCAGCAATCTTTTCCCCCTGGACTCCCCCAGGACCTTCATCAACTGATCCAAGTCTTCTCCAAACAGCAGCTTCCCCTTAAAGGGAAGATTACAGAGCTGGATCTTGGATGATAAATCTGCCTACCAGTTACGTAACCACAGCAACCTACGAGCCGCTATTGAGGAGACCAGGCAGCAAGCTGAAGTATGCACCAAATCATACAAAACATCTGCCATTTAGGCTACACCTGCCTCCAGTCCCATGGCCTGCAACACGCCACTGTCCACTGCAGACATCGGCGTCGGGCCCTTCTGAGCCTAACAAAGACAGGCTCTTTGCATTAAACTGGCACAGACAGCTGCCCAAAGACTCAACGCCGAGACCTCAAACCTCCGTTTGAGATGCACCTCCAGCTTATTATCCTGGACATCCTTCAGGGCCACTGCCCTGGCCACCAGGATCGTAATCTTCTTGGTTACTGCCAGGACGGCCACGTCCACCTTCTGGATCCTCAGCAATTCCAGGGAGTCCTCCATTAAGGGATAAAGCTTGGCCATCACTCTGCCCACCTTCAGGCCAGCATCTGGGGAGTCCCACTCCCGGTTCACCAGCTTGCGGATCTTCTTGGGAAAGGAAAAGCGCTAGTGGGTCCCCTCAGCCCATTCAGGACTACGCTAACACCCTCATTATCCGACTTCCTGAGTGACCTTCACTCCTAATTCCTCCAGCACCTGCGGGATGAGGGGGCGCAGTTCAACCTTTTTAAACAGATGCACTACCTGAGGATCATCTCCCTCCAGGACCAAGAACTTGTTGGGATCGGGTCATCTTTGCCCCGTCTGCGTCAGGGGTTGGTGGGCAATCTGGGTCAGCTCCTGCATCGAGGGGGTCCAATTGGGACTGATCAAAGACCTCACTGTCTCTGGGACCAGCCTCTGCAGCCTCACAGTGCAAACCCAGGCGCTGAAGAATATTGCCAGTCCTGCGAGAAGCCACTAGACTTTTTAGCCACAGAGGCCTGCGGGCAATCCCCTGCCTGCCTTCTTCCTCCACTTCTCCTAGCCAGGTAAGCCTTATAGAGAAGGAGAATAAAATCCAGGGAAAAATCCCCCAATTCATCTTCCCCTGATCCCGGGGGACTGCCAGCCGCCTCACGCTCCCCTTCCAAGACATCCTGCCTGACTGGGGAAAGAGTGGGCGGGGAATCGCCCGACCGCCCTGCGGTCTCCTGCACTGCCTCCCCAGAGGCAATGGGAAAAGACCCCGCTGACCTCCTGCTGTGATTTCCTGCATGGCTCGAGGGGTCTTCCTACCCCGAAATGCACGCCGGGCAGAGGGAACGCAAGTTCAGACCTGTTGCCACCTTGCCACACATGCAGCAGGCAGCCATTTTAGTCTTTAGCGCCATGTCTCCCGATCGCGCCCCACGGCACTCCCCCACAGCGATGGACACCAGACTCCGGCCCACCGAGCCGCCAGCGGGAATGGATGCAATCCCCACTGGGGAGTTCCCAGGAACCCTGACAGAGTCCAGTCGGCCCCACCAGATCATAGGACTACAGAAAAAAAAAAAAAAAGAGAGTCACTGTGGTTCCCTCTCAGTACGAGCATCACAATTGACTGCAAACCCCCGGATTACCAGTCAGGCAACCGCCGCTCAGTCCTGCCCCTCCCGGCCCTGGCAAACAGCTCCCGCTGACTAGGCCCACCCCGCAGAAGTTCCTGCTAAGCTCTGCTCTTCTGCTTCTTGTTCGCTACTGGTTTTGTTTTATTTTTTAAAAAGGAACTTAAAGAAACTTTATTAAGTGGGTACTTTCCTGTCCGGTGGAAGAAGAGCGAGAGGATGCCTAGGAGGATCGAGGGAGCCAGGACTCCTGGCTATCGGACCGTCCGGTATGCTGCAGGCGAACCCAGTCAGGGGTATCCAACGGCGGCCCGGCTGCACCTGACGGATGGCCCACGAAGATGCCTAGCATCTCTCTGGAACCTAAAACTACTGTAAAACAAAAAAAATATCTTTTTCCTTTTTTTAAAAAACTAATTAACTAACAGCCTGCAGGTGCAACTCTACCATCTGCTGAAGTCAAAGAAATACTGAAGTCCTGCAGGTGGCACTCTCAGCTAAGTAGCAGTGCCTCAAAGTTTTGTTCTCTGACTCCATCTGCTGGAAGGGATGAATAACCCCACTGGTCTGGACTGATCTGGGTATGTTCAGGAATGAAAGAAGCTGGTGCCCCTTAACCTCCCCCCTCTGGACAGTAGAGGGATTGCAGGTCAGAGTGCATCGACGGCAGGTTTGTACTCAGTTGTCCTCAGTGTGCTTGAGTGCTCTGGGCTTTATGTCCCTCCCTCTCCTGAGTCTCGATATTTAAAACAATACTAGCACCAGATTTTCTTGGGAGTTCGTACCCTGCATTAAACAGAAATCACGCCTTACTTTTCTTATAGGGAATGTAGTTCCCAACTCTCATTTCTTGCACCAGTTGTATGAGCATGTGATCCTCCTCCTTTGTCCACTCCTTCCTCTTAAAGTCTTTGTTGTAGCTCTGGTACTTCTGCAAGCACTGGAATGCAGTTCTGTTAGTCTTAAATAATAAAAAAAAAGAAACAAAAAAACCTTTTAGGTTTAAAGCAAATCTCTGTCTCTGATTGGGCCCCAAGCAAGCTGGCAGCACCTCCTGCTTTAATTAGTAGGGTTGGGCATACATTTTTTTTTCGTTGGGGTTTCGTTTTCAGGTTGTAAAATTTTTTTCATCCAATTTCGGGAAAACAAAAAAAAAAAAAAAAAAAAAAAAAGACCCACCCCAACCCTTCAAATTTAATTAACTACAACCTCCAACCCTCCCGACCCCCCCAAGACTTGCCGAAAGTCCCTGGTGGTCCAGCGGGGGTCCTGGGAGCGATCTCCCATTCTCAGGCCGTTGGCTGCCAGTAATCAAAATGGCGACGGTGGCCCTTTGCCCTTACCATGTGACAGGGGCTACTGGAGCCATTGGTCAGCCCCTGTCACATGGTAGAAGCAATGGATGGCCCGTGCCATTTTTTGGCCGGGGGGGGGGGGATTGTAGTTAATTAAACTTGAAGGGTTGGAGTAGGTTTGGGTTTTTTGTTTATTTTAAATAAATGTGCAAAAAAACCGATAGGAAAACCACACGAAATTTCATGGGTTTTCCTTTCGTTCGTTTCCCAAAATGCAACAAAATAGGAAATAAAGACAATATTTCCTATTTTATTGCAAACGAATGCACACCACTATTAATTAGATTGGAAAGGGCCTAACTGCATTACAGGGTCCCCAATAAAGCCTACACAGAGTCAAGGAGCAGCTGGAAGAAGGGCACCTGCACGTAAGCTCCAAAATCTCAGCAAAAATCCGTTTTCTGAGTGCCCCGTTGTTTGCCACCCTGAACCTCACCCCAAGTTTTTCAGCTATGGTCTTCCAGTCAATACAGTTATGCTCTACAGCTGTCTCCTTTAGCTTCTCCACCTCATCGTCGCTCCACAGCTTCTTATTGATGACAGGATGCTCGCTGTTTTGCCAGAATTTTCGAATCTGCACCGGTTTGCGTGTTCCTTCAAACTAGGAAAGCCAAACAAAAAAATATTAACTTCACAGAGAGGGTGATGGAAGCATGAAACAGCCTCACCATGAAGAGCTGGGCAGGACTGGGGATGCAGCAGAGGCAGTATTCACAACCCCTGAACCCTCAAGAGCAACACCTACTGGTTGGCCCTAGAGTGCCTTCCAGTCAGAGGACTGAAGGAGAGGAGAAGGAACAAAAATAAGGAAAAATCCTTGGATAGCTGCAAAATAAGATTCATAATAATACAGTAGCCCTGTGGGATTCAGTTCCAAGGGAGCTGAAAGCAGATGCCAAATGGGAAAAACAAGTTCAAAATCACAAGTAATCTAAGATATTAACTCTGCTTTATGGAAATAACTTTACACATGTACTTTATCCTGTTACCACTATAGTATACTTATACTATATATATAAGTATATATATATATAGTATAAGTATATATATATATACTTATATATATTATATATACTATTATATTATATTATATAATATTATATTATATAATATAATATTATATATTATATAATATAATATATATATATATATTATATTATATTATATAAGTATATATATATATACTTATATATATTATATATACTTATATATATATATATATATATAAGTATATATAATATAGTATAAGTATAGTATAACACTATACTTTATCCTGTTACCAGATTCTATCAAGTTCAATGTTATTTACTTACTTACTTATTAACCTGCTTTTTAGTTATTAACTGGTTAACCATATTATATACTTTTTCTCAAATTAACTATTTTATGTTTATGTTTATTTATGTTTTATTATGTTTTCTCAAATTAACTATGTTCAATGTAAACCGCTAAATGTTCAATGTAAACCACTAAATGAAGCAATAGTTACGGTTCCTTAGCGATAGTTATGGTTCCTTGTAAACCGGGGTGATATGTATACTATACAGGAACCCCGGTATATAAATTCTTTAAATAAATAAATAAACATGTATTCTTCCCCATACTTAAATATCATTAACCATACTTACATTAATATTTGCGATCTTCTCCCAGTCATGTTCGTCTGTTCTTTTCCCCACCAGCACGTCCTCAGAAACGAGGCTGAAAGAGGAAATAAAGCAAAGTGGCTTACCTATAAACAGGTGTTCTCTGAAAACAGATCAGACACATGGGTCAGGCAGCCCATGTATGACACTGGCTGACCTGCTTCTCTTCAGGAAAAGAAAAAAGAAAAACCACACAAGAACTCTGAAACTCTACTATTGAGCAAAAGCGTGGGGCTGTTCAGGGACATGCATTGTGTAAGAAAAAAAAAATTCAAATTTATATAAAGAAAAATTGCTTACCTTGTAATAGGTGTTATCCCAGGACAGCAGGATGTAGTCCTCACATATGGGTGACATCATCAGATGGAGCCCTGACACGGAAAAACTTCTGTCAAAGTTTCTAGAAACTTTTGGCTGGCACACTGAGCATGCCCAGCATGCCATGATATGCTCAGCCACAGGAGTCTCCCTTCAGTCTCGTTTGTAGCAGTAAGCGTGAGCGAAAAAAATAAAATAAAATGTATCGGACCCAACTCCGCGGGGTGGCAGGTGGGTTCTGTGAGGACTACATCCTGCTGTCCTGGGATAACACCTATTACAAGGTAAGCAATTTTGATTTATCCCAGGACAAGCAGGATGATAGTCCTCACATATGGGGTGATTAGCAAGCTACAATTAGCAAGTGTACAATTCTGGTCGCCGCATCTCAAAAAAGATATAATTGCGATGGAGAAGGTACAGAGAAGGGCTACCAAAATGATAAGGGGAATGGAACAACTCCCCTATGAGGAAAGACTAAAGAGGTTAGGACTTTTCAGCTTGGAGAAGAGACGACTGAGGGGGGATATGATAGAGGTGTTTAAAATCATGAGAG
The DNA here is from genome assembly GCF_901001135.1 of Rhinatrema bivittatum. Taxonomy (NCBI): domain Eukaryota; kingdom Metazoa; phylum Chordata; class Amphibia; order Gymnophiona; family Rhinatrematidae; genus Rhinatrema; species Rhinatrema bivittatum. Next base: position 96,018,570 of record NC_042622.1, on the reverse strand, counting down.
GTCTAGAATGGGTAGATGTGAATCGGTTATTTACTCTTTCGGATAGTAGAAAGACTAGGGGACACTCAATGAAGTTAGCATGGGGCACATTTAAAACTAATCGGAGAAAGTTCTTTTTTACTCAACGCACAATTAAACTCTGGAATTTGTTGCCAGAGAATGTGGTTCGTGCAGTTAGTATAGCTGTGTTTAAAAAAGGATTGGATAAGTTCTTGGAGGAGAAGTCCATTACCTGCTATTAAGTTCACTTAGAGAATAGCCACTGCCATTAGCAATGGTTACATGGAATAGACTTAGTTTTTGGGTACTTGCCAGGTTCTTATGGCCTGGATTGGCCACTGTTGGAAACAGGATGCTGGGCTTGATGGACCCTTGGTCTGACCCAGTATGGCATTTTCTTATGTTCTTACAGGCAGAGTCATTCTTGCATTGGACCAACAGCATACAACCTGTGCAACAAGCACAACTGGTGTACTGTTGGAAAGAATGAGGCAGCCTGAAATCACAGTAGGATGGATGTAGAAGGAGTTGGCACTATACTGGAAATAATTTCTTTAAGACAGTTTGTCCAAAGGTTGAATCTTGTCGTCCTTCCTTGTCCAAACAGTAATGTGCTGCAAAGGTGTGAAGTGAACTCCAAGTTGCAGCTTTACAGATATCGACAATAGACACTGAACAATAGTGTGCTACTGATGTAGACATAGCCCTTACTGAGTGCGCTTTTACTCGCCCCTGGAGAGGAATGCCTGCTTTTTTATAGCAGAATTTGATACAATCTGCTAGCCAGTTGGAGAGAGTTTGTTTTCCCACTGCAACTCCTGGTTTATTTTTCTCAAAAGAAACAAAAAGAGTTGGGTGGATTTTCTATGGACTGCCGTGCGAGTCAGGTAAAAAGCTAGCGCACGTTTACAATCTAAGGTGTGTAAAACTCTCCCTGGTGAGAGTGTGGTTTTGGAAAGAAAGTATGCAAGGCTATGGATTGATTGAGGTGAAAATCCGTTACCACATTTGGTAGGAATTTGGGGTGAGATGCTGGGCTTGATGGACCCTTGGTCTGACCCAGCATGGCAATTTCTTATGTTCTTACCCGGTTATGTAAAAACCTTGTGTAGGATGAGTATGTGACAAGAGCCTCTAACTCACTGACCCTCCTAGCAGAAGTAATGGCTACGAGGAAAAGTACTTTCCAGGTGAGAAATATTTCATCACAGGAGTGTAAAGGCTCAAACAGGGATCGCATGAGCCTCGCTAGCACTAAATTTAGGTCCCATTCAGTGACCAGTGGTCGAATGGGAGGCTTAAGGTGGAGTAAGCCCCTCATAAATCGACTCACTAGGGGTTGCACTGTTATCAGTGCATCCCCTAGTCCCTTGTGGTATGCTGCTATGGCACTTAGGAGTACCCATACAGAAGATGTCTGGAGACCAGAATCCGAAAGGTGGCACAGGTAATCCAATAAAGCAGGAGTGGGGCAAGAAAAAGGGTCAAAACTCTTTTGCGTGCACCACTTGGTAAATCTGGTCCACTTAAGAGTGGTAAGATTTAGGTGTGGAAGGCTTTCGTGAAGCTACTAGAATTTTCGAGACTTGAGTTCAAAGATTAAGTGGTTGCAGTATTAAGCTTTCAACATCCAAGCCGTTAGGGCAAGAGTTGGCAGGTTGGGATGACGCAACTTGCCTTGATTCTGAGTTATGAGTTTGGGTGCTGTGCCCAGGCGAATTGGTTCTCTGATCGAGAGGTCGAGGAGAATGGGAAACCATACTTGTCGAGGGCAGTACGGGGCTAAGAGGATCATTGTTCCTCTGTCCTGTTGTAGCTTCACGAGAGTTTTGGATATGAGCGGAATCGGAGGATACGCATATAGAAGTCCTGTGTTCCAGGGGCGAGCAAAGGCAGAGGGAGCAGAATCTTTCCACTTTGTGATTCAGTTTGGCCACAAAGAGGTCTATGGTTGGGCGACCCCAGCGTTTGCTCGCTACACCGGGATCCAGAGACCATTCGTGGGGATGGAAACGCCAATTGAGATCGTCTGCTAGGATGTTTTGTACACCTGCCAGATAAGTTGCTCAGAGATGTATAGAGTGCTCTAGAGCCCAAGCCCAAATCTGCACTGCTTCTTAACAAAGCAGATAAGAGCCTGTGCCTCCCTGTTTGTTTATGTACCACATTGTTACTGTGTTGTCCGACTGTATCAGCACAGTCTTGTTTGAGAAGCAGTCTTTGAAAGCATAAAGGGCATATCGCATCGCTCCAAGTTCTAAGAAGTTTGACACTTCATTTCGAGCATAGTCCACGTCCCTCGTGTTTGAAGGTTGTTGACGTGAGCTCCCCATCCCAAGTTGGAGGCATCCGTGGTCAAGATGACTTGCGGAGTTGATTGCTGGAATGGGAGGCCAGCTTTTAAGGCAGCTTGATTTGTCCACCAGTGGAGCGAAAGGCATAATTGGTGGGTGATGTGAACTGTGTAAGACAGTAGTTGGAAAGCTTGGAGCCATTGAGTTTCAAAATCCATTGAGTTCTTCGCATGGCTAACTTCACCATAGTGGTAACATGTACTGTGGAGGCCATGTGTCCTAGTAGCACTAGAAGTTGGTGGGCAGAGGTGAACTGGCAGTGGGTTATTAAGTTCGCCAAGCGTGCTAGATTGTTGGCATGGTCGTTTGGAAGAAAAGCTTTCGCCACTGTGGTGTCGAGGTCTGCGCCGATGAACGTGAGGAGCTGAGACGGCACGATGTGGGATTTTTGATAGTTGATTAGAAATCCCAGGGAGTGTAAGAGTCTCATTGTGCTTTTTCAGGCAGATAGAACTCCCTGCCTGGATGGACTCCTGATTAGCCAATCGTCTAGGTAGGGAAAAACATGAATGCTGTTTTTTCTTAAATGTGCAGCAGCCACTGCTAGACATTTTGTGAATACTCTAGGAGCAGAGGTATGTCCGAATGGTAGGACTCGATACTGGTAATGATGTTTTCCCCACAACAAATCAAAGGTACTTGCGATGCTGTGTGGAAATGGGTATGTGTGCGTAAGCGTCTTGAAGATCTAGAGAACAGAGTCAATCTCCACGTTGAAGCAGAGGAAGGACGATTCCCCAAAGATACCATCCGAAACTTTTCTTTTTGAAGAAATTTGTTGAGATTGCGGAGGTCTAAGATAGGGCGAAGGCCACCTGTTTTCTTTGGAATTAGGAAATAGCGGGAATAGAACCCTTTGCCTTGTTGAGACCGGGGAACTGGTTCGATGGCCCTGGTAGTCAGCAGAGTTGAGAGTTCTACTTGAAGTTGAGATGTGATGACAGTGCGCGGGGGCATTGTTTTGAATCTGAGACGGTATCCCCGATTCAGTATGGCTAATACCCATTGGTTTTTTGTGATGAGACTCCATTGGTGTTTGAAATGATGGAGTCAACCTCCTACAGGTAAGAGGAGCATGGGATTTATGGAGAGGCTTCTGTTCTCTTGATATATTTCAAAAACCAGCTGCTGGACCAGTTTGTGGAGGTGGCTGGGTTTTTGTCTGCTTTGGTTGGCGTGTACATCCCCTTTGTGGTGGACGGTAGGAACTCGCTGAAGAAGCAGGTGGGTAATATTTTCTAGGCCTATAGAAGGGCCTCCTGGTGTCCTTTCTGGTCGTTTTTCTTACTGAGGATGGCTGATCCGATGGTAGCCTAGAGAGCTGTCTGAGTGTCTCGTGGTGGCCTTTTAGTTGGGAGACAGTGTCTTGAATTTTCTCTCAGTACATGGGAGATCTGCCAATCTCTCTTGGACTTCTAATCTGAGGTCTGAGGCCTTGAGCCAAGTCCACCTTCGTGTGTTGATTCCAGCTGCTGATAGGCGGGTGGATGTCTCAAATGAGTCGTAAGCTGCCCGTACCTCATGTTTGCCAGATTCAAGGCCTTTGGCAATTAGAGTATTTAATGCCAGTTGTTGCTGTTGAGGGAGATCAGCAGCAATATCTTGAACTTGTTTTCACAAGTTTCTTTGGTACCACATCATATAAAGCTGGTATGCTGCAATTTGAGATACCAGCATGGATCCCTGAAAAACCTTTCTTTCTAAGGTATCTAAGAACTTCTGTTCTTTTCCTAATGGGGCAGAAGAGTGTGGTTTTTGTTTCCTGGCTTTTTTCTGAGCCGATTCAACGACCACAGAGTGGTGTGGCAATTGCGGTTTTTGGAAACCTGGGTATGTTGAACCAGGTATGTTGCGTCTTCTTCTTTTTACAGCCGGTACAGAGCAAGGATGTTCCCATAACCGATGCTGAAGTTCCAGAAGCACTTCATGAATGAGTATTGCCATTACCTCCTTTGGTGCATCAACAAATTGCAACACTTCTAGAGTCTTGTGTCTTGTATCCTCCTCAGTAAGCAATTCGAAAGGAATTGTATCTTCCATTTCCTTTATGAAATTTGCAAATGACAAATCCTCAGGAGGGGACTTCCTCCTCTCTTCTGGTAGAGAAGCCTCTTTACTGTAAATCTTCTGTATCAGTGTCGGTGTCTACATCCTCCCAAGGACTGTACTGAGGTTGATAAGGTGATTCAGACTGATCTGGTTTGTGTTTTTGAAAATGTTTTGTTTTAGAAGTAGACTTGGATGGTTGAGATGGAATCTGCTTTGGTATCATAGGAGGCAGTAAAGGCATCGATGGGTCTCGATGGTAATCTATGGCTGGCGTCGCCCGATGGACCGGGGTGCAATGGCATCATGGGTCCGGGAATGGCATTGACGGTAATGTCAGTGTCCGGAGGTGTTGAAGGCCTCCCATTGTCCTCCGATGATCCTGGGATTGGGATTGAAGGAATCATCGGTGGATGTTTTGACATCGATGGTGTCGATGGCCACATCGGGGGAGCCGTCAGTGTCATCGGTGTCTGCAGGAAAAGCTCCAATTAATGCGTCGATTCTATTCAGCAATGGTTGAAAAATCGACGGATCTGGTGTCGATGCCGGTGTCAATATCGGTGCTGGCATGGAAAGAGGCTGACATTTTTGGAATGCCTCGACAAATCGCTTGCTGGACCATGGAAGTCACTTCTTCCCTGGAGACTGGGTCCACTGTCACAGGAAAAGGTAAGACTGGCGCTACTAGCTCTTCCACAACTGAACATGGTGACACAGTCTCTACCACCGATCCTGGTGGAGAGCGCCTCGGTATCTTGGGTACAGAGGGACGGGTTGGTTCTAGTACCCAGACTCGCTTCGGCATCGGCTCGATGTCCTTGGGTGCCGATGCGGATGTCGGTCCCTCCGATGGATCGGAAATGGAACGGTGTTGATGGCGTCTTTTTTTCTCTATGTTCTTAGGTGTCGATGAAGACGCTATGGAAGATCTGGATGGGATCAGTAACGGACAGTCATCGGCCCTCTTTTTACCTCGATGTTTTTCAACAGAGGGTGATAATTTCTTCGGAGAAGATGTCGACGATGACGATGGGAGTGAGTTTTTTATTTTTATTTTTTTTTTTTTTTTAAGACAGCTCCTGCATTTTGTCCAACCGGGCACGCCTGCCCTTCAGTGTCATCCAGGCGCAAATTGTACAAGCCCGGACATCGTGGCCTGATCCCAGGCATAGAACACAAACGTTGTGCGGGTCGGTGATCGATATAATTCGGTTACAATTTGGGCATTTTTTTAATCTGGAGGCCATGTTGAAAATAGGCTGGATAACGGTTGATGACCTGCGGGTATCGAATAAAAGTGACAGGAATCAACCGAAAAATTGATTCAAAAAGTACTCACCGATTACTATGTCGAAGGGAGACCCGAAGGATAAAGTTTGTGACTGAAAAGTTATCTTTTCCGTGAGGAAAAAAGTGAGGGAAAATCTCACAGAGCTCCTATTACGCAATGCTTACAGCACAGCGGAAAAAAAGACTGAAGGGAGACCCCTGTGGCTGAGAATATCATGGCATGCTGGGCATGCTCAGTGGGCCAGTCAAAAGTTTCTAGAAACTTTGACAGAAGTTTTCCGTGTCAGGGCTCCAATTTGATGATGTCATCCATATGTGAGGACTATCATCCTGCTTGTCCTGGGATAATGCCTTTAACCCAGACAGAATCACAACTCCTCTTTACCAGTCCAATAACTTACAGCCTGACAAAACATTTTTTCCAGCTGAAATTTAGAAAAACTTCAAAAAGAGACCAGAAATAAAGTTATGGTTCACTTTAAGCTGGGTACAACCGATAAATGGGGAAAACGCACCTTCCTTGAAGTCACTGCCTGATCTTGTCACAACTGAAACATTCACTTTGTGAAGAAAAGGACAGCTTATCCTAAGTGTTCACACAAATAGGCCGCTCTCCCGCGGACTTTACTGAATCGGCCCAAAAGTAATTTCCATGCATAACGTGGCTGTCCAAAAAAATGCCCACCCTTAATGCAGCCAAAAGTATTTTGGCCATGTTGAGAGGAGGTGTTTCTGGGGGGTGCATTCAGGGTGGAGGGAGCAAAGTGCATGCACGGATGGCAGTTTCAAATCATGTATCATTTTCAAACTAAATTCCAGCCACACACAAAGCAGGTGCAAGCGAGCATGTCCACTTTTTATCTTTATCCTGAGGTAGACAGCAATGTCATCGTGGATTGCAAACTGGCTAAAAGACAGGAAACAGAGAGTAGGATTAAATGGGCAATTTTCTCAGTGGAAGGGAGTGGACAGTGGAGTGCCTCAGGGATCTGTATTGGGACCCTTACTGTTCAATATATTTATAAATGATCTGGAAAGAAATACGACGAGTGAGATAATCAAATTTGCAGATGACACAAAATTGTGCAGAGTAGTTAAATCACAAGCAGATTGTGATAAATTGCAGGAAGACCTTGTGAGACTGGAAAATTGGGCATCCAAATGGCAGATGAAATTTAATGTGGATAAGTGCAAGGTGATGCATATAGGGAAAAATAACCCATGCTATAATTACACGATGTTGGGTTCCATATTAGGTGCTACAACCCAAGAAAGAGATCTAGGTGTCATAGTGGATAACACATTGAAATCGTCGGTTCAGTGTGCTGCGGCAGTCAAAAAAGCAAACAGAATGTTGGGAATTATTAGAAAAGGAATGATGAATAAAACGGAAAATGTCATAATGCCTCTGTATCGCTCCATGGTGAGACCACACCTTGAATACTGTATACAGTTCTGGTCGCCGCATCTCAAAAAAGATATAATTGCGATGGAGAAGGTACAGAGAAGGGCTACCAAAATGATAAGGGGAATGGAACAACTCCCCTATGGAGGAAAGACTAAAGAGGTTAGGACTTTTCAGCTTGGAGAAGAGACGACTGAGGGGGGATATGATAGAGGTGTTTAAAATCATGAGAGGTCTAGAACGGGTAGATGTGAATCGGTTATTTACTCTTTCGGATAGTAGAAGGACTAGGGGACACTCAATGAAGTTAGCATGGGGCACATTTAAAACTAATCGGAGAAAGTTCTTTTTTACTCAACGCACAATTAAACTCTGGAATTTGTTGCCAGAGAATGTGGTTCGTGCAGTTAGTATAGCTGTGTTTAAAAAAGGATTGGATAAGTTCTTGGAGGAGAAGTCCATTACCTGCTATTAAGTTCACTTAGAGAATAGCCACTGCCATTAGCAATGGTTACATGGAATAGACTTAGTTTTTGGGTACTTGCCAGGTTCTTATGGCCTGGATTGGCCACTGTTGGAAACAGGATGCTGGGCTTGATGGACCCTTGGTCTGACCCAGTATGGCATTTTCTTATGTTCTTATGTTCTTATCTTAAAGGTAGCAACGTTCCTCTTGCCAGTAACCACTGATCACAGGCTGCTGCTCAGTTAGCAAGAAGGGGTAAAGGAAAATTGGTTCTTACCTGCTAATTTTTGTTCCTGTAGTACCACAGATCAGTCCAGACCATGGGTTGAGCCTCCTGTCCAGCAGGTGGAGACAGACCAAAACTGTGAGGTATCCTATTTCAGGACAGAGCCTACCCTACACCCCTTCAGTATAAAATACTTTCAAAGCAGATATAACTTCCCAAAGATCAAGTAAGCAATAAGAAAAAACTAACAAATTGAACAAGTGAACAACTGAAAAGATTCTGTATGAATAAAAACGCTCTTGCATACAATTTTAGTTTCATCTGTTAGATGCTTCCGGTGCCTTTAGTTATAGTATACAACAAATCAGATAACTGAAAAAACCTGTAGAAAAAGACAAAACATTTGAGCGGACGTATCAGATCTAGTACGGGCGGGTGGTCTGGACTGATCTGTGGTACTGCAGGAACGAAAATTAGCAGGTAAGAACCAATTTTCCTTTCCCTGTACGTACCCGGATCAGTCCAGACTGTGGGATGTACCAAAGCTTCCCTAAACAGGGTGGGACCGAGATAGTCCCGCTCGAAGAACCTGCCACCCGAAGGAGCCAAAAACTGGAGCCTGCACATCCAGACAGTAATGACGAGCAAAAGTATGCAGGGATTTCCAAGTAGCTGCCCTACATATTTCCTGCGGAGAGACCGACTGACTCTCCACCCAAGAAGTAGCCTGAGACCGTAAGGAATGAGCTTTTATGCCTTCCGGCATGGGCAGACCCTTACAGATGTAAGCTGACGCAATGGCCTCCTTTAACCAATGCGCGATACTGGCCTTGGAAACCTTATTACCTTTATTTGGCACACTCCTCAGAACAAACAAGCGGTCAGAGACCCAGAACTCATTTGTAACTTGAAGGTAACGCAGCAAGACCCATTTCACATCGAGGCGCCGCAGATCACCCCCAGCTGTATTTGCTACTTCTGATGAAAAAAAGGTCGGACATTCCACAGACTGACTGACATGAAAAGAAGACATGATCTTTGGCAAGAAAGAGGGTACTGTCTTAAGGGATACCCCCGAATCCGAGAAACGTAGTAAAGGCTCTCTGCCCGACAAGGCTTGGAGCTCTGAGATTCTTCTGGCTGAACAAATGGACACCAAAAAGACGGTTTTGAGAGTCAAATCCTTAAGTGTAGCCCTCCGTAAAGGTTCAAAAGGAGCTTCGCAGAGAACCCGGAGAACCAAGTTAAGACTCCACGAGGGACAAGTAACCCGGACCAGAGGATTCAAGTGCTTGGCTCCCCTGAGAAAACAGACGACATCTGGATGAACCGCCACTGAGTAACTGTCAATGGTACCTAAGCAAGAACAGAGAGCTGAGACTTGCACTCGCAAGGAACTGAAAGACAACCCCTGGGCGAGACCGTTCTGGAGAAAAGAAAGGACCTGGGAAACCGGAGCCTTACGAGCAGAGATACCCAAGGCGACATGCATTTTCAAAAACCATCCATACTCTGACATAAGCAAGCGAGGTAGTCTGCTTCCTGGCCCGCAATAGAGTGGATATAACTTCTTCCTTATATCCCTTCTTTCTCAATCTCCGCCGTTCAAAAGCCAGGCCGATAGACAGAAGCGATCCACCTGATCAAAAAATATGGGACCCTGCCAAAGAAGACGGGAAAGATGACAGAGGTGTAGGGACCCGTCCGTGGCCAGATTCACGAGGTCCGCAAACCACGGGCTGAGAGGCCATTCCGGAGCCACTAGGATGACCGGCCCGCGATGAAGCTCGATTCTGAGTACTTTGCCCACTAATGGCCAGGGAGGGAACACATATAGTAGAATGCTGCGGGGCCAGGGAAGAACCAGGGCGTCCACCCCTTTTGCGCAATGTTCCCGTCTGCGGCTGAAGAACCGAGGAGCTTTCGCATTGGTCATGGTGGCCATCAGATCCAAGTGAGGGGGACCCCACCTGTGGATGATCAGGTTCATCGCTGCATCTGACAATTCCCACTCGCCTGGGTCTAACCTCTGGTGACTGAGGAAATCCGCTTGAACGTTCTCCTTCCCCGCAACATGGGATGCCGCTAAGCGCTCTAGGTGACGTTCTGCCCATGCGAAGAGCCTGCTGGCTTCCAGAGCTACTAGGCGACTCCTGGTGCCCCCTTGTCGATTGATGTAGGCTACAGTGGTGGAATTGTCTGACAGGACCCGCACTGCCTTGTGGAGGAGTAGGGGGAAGGAAGGCCTTGAGAGCCAGTTGGACCGCTCGAGCTTCGATTGATGTGCCAGCGAGATTGGGTCAGAGACCAATACCCCTAAGCAGACTGGGTCTGGCATACAGCTCCCCAGCTGGAGAGGCTGGCGCCAGTTGTTACCACGATCCACTGTGGTGTCAGAAGGGACATCCCCTTCTGAAGATGTGCAGGCGATAGCCACCACTGCAGTTCTGCGACGGTAGACTCGTAGAGTGGCAGGGGCATCTGAAACTTTTCAGATACCGGTTTCCAGCGGGATAGCAAGGCTTTCTGTAACTGACACATATGCATAAAAGCCCAGGGGACCAGATCGATAGTGGAGGCCATGGACCCCAGAACCTGGAGATAATCTCAGGCCATTGGCAGGGCAAGAGAGAAAATTGCGCACGTGGCCTCTGAGTTTGCGCGATCGGTCCTCCGGAAGAAACACCCTGCATACTCGAGTGTTGAATCACGCCCCCAGGAATTCCAATGTCTGGGAGGGTTGAAGCTTGCTCTTGGGAAAGTTGATGACCCACCCCAGAGAGGTCAGACACGACAGGACCTTGCTGACTGCCAGCTGGCAAAGGGACTTTGATTTGGCCTGGATGAGTCAATCATCCAGGTAAGGATGGACTAGAACTCCGTCTCGACGCAGGGTGGCGGCCACTACCACCATTACCTTGGTGAAAGTGTGCGGCGCCATGGCAAGACTGAAGGGGCGTGCTCGAAACTAAAAATGTTGGCCCAGCATCTCAAACCGAAGATAGCGCTGGTGATTGCAGCGAATTGGGATGTGTAAGTAGGCCTCCGTCAGATCGAGCAAGGCCAAGAATTCTCAGGATCAAACTGCCGCTATCACCGCCCTCAAGGTTTCCATCCGAAAATGGGGAACCTTGAGAGCCCAGTTGACGTGCTTGAGATCCAAAATTGGACGAAAGGAGCCCTCCCGTTTTGGGCACGATGAAGTAGATGGAATATTGGCCGGACCCTTGTTCTTCCACTGGGACTGGGACTATGGCCCCCAGTTCCAGCAGCCTGCGCAGGATTTCTTCGACCGCCGGCCTCTTTCGACTTCCGCAGGGGGAGATCATGTGAAGATCCGGTATGTCTCGAGCAAATTCTAACGCGTAGCCATTTTCTATCACCTCTAGGTCCCACTGATCCGTCGATATGGTGGCCCATTCCCCGAGAAACTGAGATAGTCGTCCACCTAAGTTTCGAACGGAGGAATGAGCCAGCCCCATCTCATTAAGAGGAGGGCTTGGTGACTGAGTGTTCCTGGCTACTATCCCTGAAAGGCCGACATCCCCGAAAGGAATGAGGCCAGGATTGAGATCGGGAAGCGTTACCCCTTGAAGGGAAGGAAGCCGAGTTGAGACTAAGAAGCGGAATCCGCGGACCAGGTCCTGAGCCAGAGGAGGCGCCGAGCTGAGACTACGGAAACCATAGATCTGGCCAGCACCTGGAGAAGATCATATAGCGCATCCGCGCCATACGCTATGATGGCTTCTTGCCTTTCCGCCTGTTGTGCCTCCTGAGTTCCGAGTAGTTGTTGGACCCATCGGAGTCATGCACACCGCATCAGGGAGCTACAAACAGCAGCCCGAGCTCCCAAGGCGGCCGCCTCAAACACTCTCTTCAAATACACCTCAAGTTTGCGGTCCTGCAAATCCCCGAGGGCTGCTCCTCCAGTCACAGGAATAGGTGTCCTAGCCGTGACTGCGGATACAGATGCATTCACCTTCGGTACCATAAGTAGTTCCAGGGACTCCTCTGGGAGTGGATGCAGTCTGTCCATCACTTTGTCAACCCGCAGAGAGGCCTCCGGAGTCTCCCACCCCCTAGACAGCAATTGGAGGAGCATAGGATGAAAAGGAAAGTCTTCAAAGGTGGCTTGAACCCTGGTAGGACGGGATCTCCTCTCTTCGGTGCAGTGCTGGTGGCAGGAGCCTCCTGGGGGGCCTCAATATCTAATCCGGCCAGGACATGTGTGATAAGCGGAACCATCTCATCTCTCTGGAAAAGGTGTAGAACCCGAGGAACATCCCCTTCGATTTGCGCAGAGGGCGTTGGGTCAGGACCGGTTGGATGGGCAACCGGCTGAACCCTAGAGGATACCGAAGTGGCCACTGGAACGGGTGGGCCAGAATACTGGTGCTGTACCGGGCTGTGACGGTACCAATCCCCGAGGCCCCCCCTGCCATGTCCGGAAGTTCCCCCAGACTGGCCACTTTAGGAGGAGGGGGAGCCAAAACCGCATCCTGGTGCTGGCTGAACCTTGCCAAATAAGCCCCATGCATCAGCAGAATAAATTCTGTGGAAAAAGGCTCCGGGTGAGGGATGGCTGGAGGGTCCTCTGAGGGCGGCTCTGCATCGGGGAGGTGCACTGGAAAGAGAACCGGAGGAGAATGAGGTCAGTCCGGGTTTGAATCCCTGGGAGGCAGCGCTGGAGTAGCAAGTAGTGGATCCAAGATGGCTGCTGTTCCCAGGTTGGACGGGAACAGTGCAGACCTCCTCAGAGCCTGGCACCCATTTGTGCTCGAAATAGACCACCCTCTAGGGCTCGAGGTGCCCTCCCCGCCGGGGAGGCACTGAGCACACAGGCCTTCCCGGGAGAGCCGCGATCCTGGCTCCCCCCAGGCGCTGCATTGCGTCAGCTGTGGCATGGAGGCAAGTAAAGAAGGGCTTGGAACCCAGACCTCCGAAAACCTTCGATAACAGGAACAAAATCAAAGTCTTGCGCTGCCTGACTAACTTTAACAACCCGTTCCGTTTTTTTTTCAAGCCAGAGGGATGTCGCGTCTCTGAAGTTTAGGGGCTGCCCTGAGGAAACGACATCTCCAGGCAGCGGGTCGATATCGAGGGGGAGAGGTTGGACCACCAACTTCACCCCTAAAGGCAGCAAATGACAGCCCTGTAAAAGGAAAGTTAACAAATTTATCCCCAAAATGATACAGCAATAAATAAAAATGATGACAGGTCTGTCACTGAATGAAAGCTCTGCCTGCAAGCCTGCAGCAGGAAGTAGAGCAAAGCTACAATGAAAAGCCTTTGCCTTTCTTTTTTTTTTTTTTTTTAAATAAGATCCATCCAAGTAAAAAGTGTTAACAAGAAAACAGGAGAAATAAAACAAAGACTATTCTCACAGAAAGAAAATGGGAGAACCGAAGGTGCAACCCGAATCTGCTGGAGTCAGAGAAATACTGAAGGTTTACAGAGGGTGCACCAGTCATGAGGGACCGCCCTCTCAGTTTTTGCTCTGACTCCATCTGCTGGAAGGGAGACATAACCCACGGTCTGGACTGATCCTGGTACGTACAGGGAAGTAACAAATACAGCCCTGCTTGTACCTTTTTTTTTTTTTTTAAACCTGCTCAGCTAAGCCAGGGGAAACACACTCCCTGAGAGGGTACTGTTTTACAGTGGACAGCTAGATGATGGGGGAGGGACTGGACCACCAGTATCACCCCAGATGGTCACTGAGAAAAAGGGGCCTAGGATGGGCCCCTTTTTCCCTGCTGGGAGCCCCCTAGGCTCTGCTGGGAGCCTAGGGGGCTCTGTGAGGAAAAAAAATGGAGAAAACTTTCAAAGTTCTCTCTTTTTTTTTTTTTTAAACAAGAATTTAATATTTGCTTGATCCAGACCAAAAGAAAAGAAAATCCCCTCAGGGAACCTAAGGGAAGAAGAAGAAGAAGAACCATAGGTTCAGCTGCCTGCACCTGCTGGAGACACGAATACTGAAGGGGTGTAGGATAGGCTCTATCCTGATATAGGATACCCTCACAGTTTTGGTCTGTCTCCACCTACTGGACAGGAGGCTCAACCCACTGTCTGGACTGATCCGGGTACATACAGAGAACAATAGATTAATCAATGCAAGTATGAAAAATGTTATGAAACTCCATTAACACAAAGCAGCCGGTCGGGATGCTACCTTATGAAGGCTCACAAAATGTTTTAAAAAAAGTGAGCTTTCACACTTCAAGTCCCACTCTTCAGATTATCGAGATTAAGAGATATAGCAAATGTTGCTTACCTGATGTAACAGGTGTTCTCACAGGACAGCAGGATGTTAGTCCTCACAAATGGGTGACATCGAGGATGGAGCCCACCACGGAAAACTTCTGTCAAAGTTTAAACAGAACTTTGACTGGCCCCTACTGGGCATGCCCAGCAAGGCACTGACCCTGCAGCCAGCAGGGGTCTCCCTTCAGTCTGATTTCCAAAGCTACAGGCAGTGCCTAGAAAGTAAGAATAAAACGAACCCAACACCGCGGGGAGGCGGGCGGGTTTCGTGAGGACTAACATCCTGCTGTCCTGTGAGAACACCTGTTACATCAGGTAAGCAACATTTGCTTTCTCACAGGACAAGCAGGATGGTTGTCCTCACAAATGGGTGAGTACCGAGCTGAGGATGTCCCGACTTGCACCAAATGTACCCAACGGTGTGCAGCAGGCACAATAAGTGAGGAGAAATTTGGGAAAGGGCATCCGCACCCAACCGGGTAGGTGGAAGGGTGTTGGTACATCAGGTTGGAAAAAGGTTACGCAAGACAGACTGGCCGAAGATGGAGTCCTGTCTTCCAGCCTTGTCCAAACAATAATGGGCTGCAAAGGTATGGAGAGAACTCCAGGTTGCAGCTTTGCAGATGTCAGGAAGCGGCACCGATCGAAGGTGTGCCACTGACGTCGCCATGGCCCTCACAGAGTGTGCTTTAACACGGTCTTGAAAAGGAATGCCAGCTTGCTCATAGCAAAAAGAAATGCAGTCCGCCAACCAGGAAGAAAGAGCCTGCTTACCCACAGGTTATCCCAACTTATTAGGATGGAAAGAGACGAATAATTGAGTGCTCTTCCTATGGGAAACTGTACGGTCTAGGTAAAAAACTAGAGCTCGTTTACAGTCTAGGGTATGCAGGGTCTGCTCTCCAGAGTTGGAGTGGGGCCTGGGAAAAAAGATAGGTAGTATGATGGATTGATTGATATGAAACTCAGAAACTACCTTAGGTAAAAATTTAGGGTGAGTGCGGAGTACCGCGCGGTCCTGCAGGAGCTTAGTGTAAGGCGGATAGGTAACTAGGGCCTGTAATTCACTAACCCTGCGAGCTGAAGTAATAGCCAAAAGGAATAACACTTTCCAAGTGAGATATTTAAAGTCACAGGAGTGCAGAGGTTCGAAAGGAGGTTTCATAAGACGACCAAGAACCAGGTTAAGGTCCCAGGATGGGGCCGGAGGACGCAAGGGCGGCTTTAGATGGAGCAAGCCCTTAAGAAAGCGTGTTACTAGGGGTTGTACTGAAATAGGATTACCCCCAATACCCTTATGGAAGGCAGCTACCGCACTGACATGCATTCTGATAGAAGAGGTTTTAAGACCTGATTCAGAGAGATGCCATAAATAGTCCAAGAATTTGGAGATTGGACAGGAAAGGGGATCAAGGGACTGAGAAGTGCACCATGATGTGTACCTTTTCCATTTGTATGAGTAAGACTTTCTTGTGGAAGGCTTTCGTGAAGCTATCAGGACCCGAGAAACGGAATCTGAAAGGTTGAAAGGCTGAAGGACTAACCTTTCAACATCCATGCCGTCAGGGACAAGACTTGGAGGTTGGGATGGAGGAGGCATCCGTCGTTTTGAGTGAGCAGATGCGGGTCCTTTCCCAGAGGAATGTGCCTGCGGATGGAGAGATCCTGGAGTATTGGAAACCATACTTGGCGTGGCCAGTAAGGTGCTATCAGGATCATGGTTCCTCCGTCCTGGCGTAGCTTCACGAGAGTCTTTGACACAAGAGGGAGTGGAGGGAATGCATAGAGCAGACCGGTTGTCCACTTGAGGGAGAATGCATCCCTCGGCCGAGAGTGCTGGCTCCGAATGAGAGAGCAGTAATCGTCCACTTTGTGGTTCTGAGGGGACGCAAAGAGGTCTATGCGGGGAGAACCCCACTTGTGAAACAGAGAGGGTCGCTACCAGAGGATCGAGTGACCACTCGTGTGGTTGGAAGACACGGCTCAGCTGGTCTGCCAATACATTGTCTACTCCCGGCAGGTAAATGGCCCTGAGGTACATGGAGTGGGAGAGGGCTTCCGCCCAGATCTGCGCAGCTTCCTGACACAGAAGGAAGGAGCCTGTGCCTCCCTGCTTGTTTATGTACCACATGGCCACTTGGTTGTCCGTCTGGATTAAGATTATCTGATGAAAGAGATGATCTTTGAAAGTGCGGAGCGCATAGCGGATTGCTTCGAAGTTCCAGGAAATTGATCTGGTGTTCGGCTTCCTCTTTGGACCATAACCCTTGGGTTTGAAAGTCGTCCACATGGGCTCCCCAACCGATGTGAGAAGCGTCGGTGGTTAGGATTACTTGCGGATCCGGTGGAAGAAAGGGTAAGCCCTGAAGGAGGTTGACCTGAGTCGTCCACCAGGTTAAGGATAGGCGCAGCGCTTGTGTGACTGTGACTATGGAGGACAGAGGCTGAAAAAGCTTGAATCCATTGGTGTCGTAGAGTCCATTGTGTTACTCTCATGGCTAGTCGGGTCATGGGAGTGACTTGAACCGAGGATGCCATGTGCCCTAGGAGAATGAGGAACTGGCGAGCCGTGGCAGTGTTCTGAGACTGGAGCTGGCGAGCCAGGGACATTAGGGTGTGGACCCTCTGAAGAGGAAGGTAAGCCTTTGCCTGTAAGGTGTCCAAGTCTGCCCCAATGAAGGATAAGGTTTGAGACGGGACTAAGCAAGATTTCTCATAATTGACGAGAAACCCTAAGGAAAGGAGTGTTTGAATTGTCAATTTTAGGGAGGATTGAGCTATCTGTTGGGTGGAGGCCCTGATTAGCCAATTGTCCAGGTATGGGTAGACGTGGACACCTTCCTTCCTTAGGAATGCTGCTACCACTACGAGACATTTGGTAAAGACTCGTGGGGCAGAAGCTAGACCGAAAGGGAGGACACGGTATTGATAATGGTCGTGGCCTACTAGAAACCGCAGATATTTGCGATGGGATTGTGTGATCGCAATGTGGGTATAAGCGTCCTTGAGGTCGAGAGAGCACAGCCAATCCCCTCTTTGTAGCAGAGGAAGCAGCGTGCCGAGGGTTACCATTTTGAACTTCTCTTTTTGAAGGTATTTGTTGAGGGCTCGAAGGTCCAAAATGGGACGTAGTCCCCCTGATTTCTTTGGTATTAGGAAGTATCTGGAATAGAATCCCTTGCCTCGTTGAGAGGGAGGAACGGGTTCTATAGCATTTGATTGCAGAAGAAGGGATACTTCCTGTTGTAATTGAGCCAAATGGGTGGATAGACTCCACGCTTGAAGAGGCGGGGAGTCTGCCGGAAGAGTTATGAAGTTGAGGTGGTAACCCTGTGCGATAATTGTTAGCACCCACTGATCTGAGGTGATCTGCAACCAAGGTTGTAGAAAATGGTACAGTCGACCTCCTACAGGGATGTCCGGAAGAGGGGTTTGGCATGTGTTCCCTACAGGGGAGTCAAAGGCCAGCCGCAGGCCCAGGAGGAGGGGCTACAGTAGGCCTTTGTTTCCTAGGCTGACGCGGCTGAGGCCTAGTAGAAGATCGAGCTGGACGAGGCCTGGCCGATGGAGGGTAATAACGGCGTGGTCGAAAGAATGACTTCTTAGAGTCTTTCTTTTGCGGTTGCTTGGAGGTTAGCTCAGGTGGGACAGATGAGAGTTGTTTCAACGTCTCATGGTGGTCTTTTAACTCCGCCACAATCTGCTGAATTTGCTCTCCAAACAAATTATCGCCTAAGCAGGGTAAATCAGCAAGACGATCCTGAACCTCTGGGCGAAGGTTGGATGATTTTAACCAAGCCCAACGTCTGGCTGAGATGGCTGTGGCTGAAACTTTTGTGGAAGCATCGAATATGTCGTAGGCAGTCCTAATCTCGTGCTTCCCTGCCTCAAATCCTTTGTGAAGAAGGGCTTGAAGCTGCGGTTGGTATTGGTCTGGCAACGTGTCAGCATAGTCTTGCATCTGCTTAAGGATGGCTCTGTTGTACTGAGTCATGTAAAGTTGATATGAAGCTATGCGTGAAATCAACATAGCTCCATGATAGACTTTCCGTCCAACACTATCTAGGAACTTGTTGTCCCTGGTAGGTGGGGTAGAAGAGTGTGGCTTAAGACGCTTGGCCTTCTTCTGCGCGGACTCAACCACAACAGAGCGATGATCCAGTTGAGGTTTTTGGAAACCTGGTGCTGACTGGACAAGGTAGGTGGAGTCAGCTTTTTTGTTAACTGGTGACACTGATGAAGGAGATTCCCAGTTTTTCTTGAGCAGATCCAAAAACACCTGGTGTATAGGGATGGAAGCGATGATTTTTGGAGCATCCAGAAATTGAAGGAGTTCCATCATCTGGTGTCTGTCATCAGCTTCAGATTGTAGTTGAAAAGGTACAACTTCTGACATCTCTTTCACAAAATTAATGAAAGATAGATCCTCAGGAGGAGATCTTTTTCTACTCTCTGTAGGAGATGGTGGCGAAGGCAAATCTGTGTCAGAAGATGTATCATCATCATCACCCCAGGTATCGTAGGGATCAAGTGGGGCTTGTAGCCCTGATGGACCTGGCTGAGGCTCTGAAGGCATCGATGGAAACCGAGGTGGAATCGGTGCCGTAGGTGGAACCAGAAATGGCATCGATGGCTTCGGTGCTGCCGATGGAATCGGTGCCTGGCGTGGAATGGATGGAACCGAAGGATATATCGGTGGAGATATACCAGAAGGCACCGATGGAACCACCCCGGAAGGGGGGAATCCGGAACGGTGTTTCTCCTGCCGATGAAAATCCAGTCGGAGACGGTGGTGTTGTCGATGGTACTGGAATCACCGATGGAAGGGCCGTCATGAGCGCCTCCATGCGGTTCAGTAGCGGTGCTAGCGCTTGTATCAACGGCTCGGTGGTCGGTTCCCTCCTCGGTGGCGAAACCGGTACTGGTGTCGGTGTCGGGGGCGGCACTGGAACCGGTGCCGGAGACGGTGCCGATGGAGGTTGCAATTTCTTCATCGCTTTCTCGATGGCCTCCTGGACCAGCCGGTCCAGTTCTGCCCGGAGACCAGGGGTAACCATACCCGGCTCGACGGGAAGAGGGGAGGCTGAGGCAGGGCCGGAGGGACCACCGTAACCGGTGGGATCACGGCCCCCGCACCCCGGGAGGGTGAGGGTTTCCTCGATTGCGGCGAACGAGACTGTGGAGGGTGTCCGGTCTGTTCGCGGCTTCTTTGTCGGTGGCTCGGCTTGAGCAGAGGTCGATGGCTGTGGATCCTCGACAGCGGACCGAGGACTTGTGCCGTCGATGGCGGTTGCTTTTTCCTTCCGATCCCCTCGCCCATCCGGGGAAGGGACGGGAGTCGACGGCCGAGAAGCGATCGATGGAGGACGGTCACCGGAGGGTTGACGATGATGGTACAACTTCGGCGGCTTGCCGGTTCCGATGACGTCGATGCTATCAATGGCGTTGGGGTGGGTGCATGGAAGAGGAGCCCCATCTCTGCTCCATCCGGGCTTTGCGACCCTTGGGTGTCATTAAGGCACATTTGGTGCAAGTCAGGACATCATGCTCACTACCCAAACACATTACACAAACCCTGTGGGGGTCTGTGATGGACATAGTCCGGGTACAATCCGGACAACGGCGGAACCCCGTTGCCATGGCCTGAAGCCAAAATTTAGGCTGGGGATCGGTAAGTGCCAACAGGCCAAGGGCCAAAATCGACGGTAGTCGATGGAAAAAGGCAAAAAACTTACCGGGTTCCGTAAGATGACTAAAAATTTGTCGAAGGGAGACCCCTGAGGGGCAAATTTTCTTAGGAAATTAACTTCCAAATTCCTGTCAGGAACGTGGTTAGAGAGCTCCTTTCACCGCGTGGCAACTGCTGCGCGGAAAAAAGAAGACTGAAGGGAGACCCCTGCTGGCTGCAGGGTCAGTGCCTTGCTGGGCATGCCCAGTAGGGGCCAGTCAAAGTTCTGTTTAAACTTTGACAGAAGTTTTCCGTGGTGGGCTCCATCCTCGATGTCACCCATTTGTGAGGACAACCATCCTGCTTGTCCTGTGAGAACCTCTCTAATAAATAAATGCCAAATAAAAGTGGTTAACTAATTATATTCTTGGGCAGGCTGTCACAACCCTTTCAACATTTTGATTTTACTGTTTTAATTACCCACGCTAAACACTCTGAAGAGGTTTCGTCTCTCTTCTCCCTCCCTTTGCAAATGGGAGGAGACCTAAAGCAGAACACCACTTAAATCTTGGGGGCAAAGCAGCATTCAGAAAATGATCCTACTTCATGTCTTCTACTTCTTGTTCTGTTTCCTTGATTTGCTTTTCCACAATTCTCTTTTCCACTGCACTACTGGCTTTTTCCAGCTTCTGATTCAGATATTCGAGCCTGTGAGGTGGGGACAGACACAATCAGATGAGACTTCCACCACCAAACACAAACTAACCAGCAAAGTAAAACATCTTGGTTAATGTAAAACATGCAGTGAAATAAGCGGCCGCATTTTTAAAAGTCCATTGCTATCTACTGGATGCGGGCCTCCGTCACTGGCTAAGTAAGATAGTCAGGCTGCCTACATAAAATTCTACAACTTATAAATCATATCTGCTCAGCTTAGTGGGTAAACACTATCTTTTTATGCATGCCAACACTACATAGGAATAATCAATTAGCACTTTGATTGGTTCTATCAGTACCTAGTCGACTTTTTGGCCCACCAATAGGCCGATGTAGTAGTGCGCTCCGGCATTTGGACGCACGTTTTCGACACGCTAGCTTTACCCCTTATTCAGTAAGGGGTAATAGCGCGTTGAAAACTCGCGTCCAACCCCCCCCCCCCCCCAAGACTAATAGCGCCCGCAACATGGAAATGCATGTTGATGGCCCTATTAGTCATTCCCGCACGATACAGTAAGCCACACATTTTACTTTAAGAAATTAGCGCCTACCCAAAGGTAGGCATTAATTTCTGCAGGCGCCAGGGAAGTGCACAGAAAAGCAGTAAAAACTGCTTTTCTGTGCACCCTCCGACTTGGCGATATTAAGTCGGAGGCCCCAAAAGTTAAAAAAAAAATAAAAAATTGTAAAATGGGCCCGCGGCTTGAAAACAGGACGCTCAATTTTGCCAGCGTCCGGTTTCTGAACCTATGGCTGTCAGTGGGTTAGAGCAGTGATTCTCAACCGGTGTGTCTCGACACACTAGTGTGTCGCCAAGCACCGGTTGGTGTGTCGCGTGCTCCCGGTCTCTCCCGCTGCTCTTCTTCCCTGCTGCTGTTGCCGCCGGGCTATCAGCACGTTCAAGCCCAGTGGGAACGGCAGCAATGGTAGAAGAAGCAGTGGCACCTACGGCTGGCCTTTTCTTCTTCCCCCCCCCCCCCGTGACCCGGAACAGGAAGTGATACGCAGTGTGCGGGAAGGAGAAAGACCGTGCCGCGTGATAAAGTAGCAGCGGCGGCTGCAGCATCGGCCCCCGAGCAATTGAAGCAGCCGGTAATCGAGAAAGGAGACAGCAGCATGAGCCTCCCGCGGCCGATGGGATTCTACTTTCTTGGCCTTTGGGGGCTGGAGGAGGAGGCTGCTGCAGCTACCATTTTTTGGGGGGGGGGGGGGGGGGGAGGAGGAAGTGAATGAGAGAAAGAGAGAGAAGCAGCCAGCCAGCTTGTGTGTAAGTGAGAGAATGTATTTGATTGAGAGCATGTCTGTGATTGAGAGAAACTGGTCAGAGAGCTCATGTGTGTGTATATGTGAGAGACAATGAAAGTGACCGCTCAAGGAGATGACCGATGTGTATGTGAGAGTGTGAGAGAGAAAAAGCATGGAAGTGAGAAATCTGGGTATGTGAGAAAGCATGGGAGTAAGAAGCCTGGTGCTGTGGGGGTGTGTGAAAAAGCATGGGAGTGAGAAGCCTGATTATGTGAGAGAGAGCAAGGGAGTGGGAAGCCTGTGTGTGTGTGCATGCATGAGCGAGAGACTGGTTGGTAAGGTGACTGTGTGAGAGAAAGAGACTGGTGTGTGTGAATGTGAGAGAAAGAATGTGATTCAGGGAATGAGAAGCCTGTGCAGTGGAGAGCGAGCATGGAAATGAGAGAGAGACGTGTATATGTGTGTGTAACAGAGAGAAAGTGATTATGGGAATGAGAAACCTGTGCATGTGAAGAGAGTGAACATGGGAGTGAGAAACCTGGGTGTGTGTGAGACAGCATGGGAGGGAGAAGCCTGTATATGTAAGACAGAACATGGAAATGGGAAGCCTGTGTGTGTGAATGCATGAGAGAGATCAGGTGACTGGTGTGTGTGTGTGAGAGAGAGAGAGAAAGTGATTATGGGAATGAGAAGCCTGTGCATGTGAAGAGTGAGCATGGGAGTGAGAAGACTGTATATCTGAAAGAGAACATGGGAGTGGGAAGCCTGTGTGTGTGTATGCATGAGAGATCAGGTGACTGGTGTGTGTGAATGTGAGAGAAAGAATGTGATTCAGGGAATGAGAAGCCTGTGCATGTGGAGAGAACAAGCATGGGAGTGAGAGACTGGTGAGTGAGTGTGTGTGAGACAGAGAAAGTGATTATGAGAGTGAGAAGCCCGTACATGTAAGTAGAACACAGGAGTGGGAAGCCTGTGTGTGTGTATGGCATGAGAGAAACTGTTCAGGATCATCTCCCAAACAGTCCCAAAGACTGTTTGGGAGATGATTGGTGTGTGAGAGACAGAAACTGGTCATGGGGGCATGACTGGTATGGTGTGTGTGTGAGAGACATGGGACTAAGGAAGAGGACCATGAGTATAGAGCTTAGCCTCTACTGCTGCTGTGTGCTATGGCCTGCATGGAAGAGGAGTAGGAGAGCTGCTGGAAGGGGTAAGTAAAGGTGGCTTTTTAAGTTTATTTTTCTTGATTGACTGCCATTTTAAATTATTGAATATTATGTGATGTGTCTGCTTTTTTTGAAATATTTTATTGGTGTTTGGAGAATTTTTAATAGTTTTTATGAGTTTTTAATTGTTGGATGTTATTCTGTTCATAGCTGTTTTGAAACATTTATTCTGCTTATTAGTATAGTTTTACAATTATTTCTGTGTGGGGATCTATAGCTGCTTGCTAGTTCTGTTTTCCTAATAAGAGGTGTATTGGTTTTTAGGGCCTGATTTAATATTTGTAGTGTTGCCTTTTCATAGATAGGGTTGCTCCTGTTTGAGTGTATTCCATAATACAGGTGTAACTGTGTGCGGATTAGTTTATGTGCATTACTACAGATCCTGGGAGTATGTTAGGTCGGTTCTGTGTCTGTTACCGAGATGAGATATTTTACTAGCATGTAAGCGTTTTATCAGTCTTATTTGTTGTGTTTTCTCAAGAGGACATGCATTGGTGGTAAACTGCTGTCTTTTCATAAGTAGGGCTATTGAGCCTGGAAGTAGAAGGAGTTTGAGTTGCTGTTACTGCGATGACACCAGAACATCTTTTTTGTAGGGTGAGTTGTATGGGGAATGTCATAATTTTGCTTTACATCCATTATTGTGGGTCAGGGGGGTTCCCGTGGATGCAAACTGTACTTTTACATCTAGCCCCGTGACGATCATGGGTCAGTGTGTCACGCATGTGAGAACCATCTGTCAGGTGTGTCCCGACAGAAAAAAGGTTGAGAACCACTGGGTTAGAGAACAGACGCCGGCAAAATTGAGCGTTGGCTGTCAAACTCGCTGACAGCCGCCGCTTCCGTCAAAAAAGAGGCGCTACAGACGCGCGCTAGTGTCCCTAGCACCTCTTTTTAACACTGGCCCTAATTTAAAAAAATTACTGAATCGGGCGCACAGGAGAGTGGCCTGTGCATGTGCCGGGAGAGCGAGCGCTCGCCTGCTCTCCCGCGTGGTTTACTGTATCGGCCCGCAAGTTAGTCTAGCTCAGAGAAGCAGAGAACAGGATGGCAGTTAAGGACCAGATGGCCCAACCATTGCAGTTATTCTCCCACTCCTGCTTCAAAAAACAGCACCACTAAACTCTTTTAAAAAGGGGCCACATTGTATTCTTCTTTTTAAAAGTAAATGCTGTAGGCACAGAGCTTTGCCAGGCTCCCTACAGTGAAACCATTGAGAGAGACATCACCAGCAGAGCCGGAGCCACAGCATCATAAGGGCCTTATCTGCCAGTACCAGAGAGTCAGCACACATCCTGTCTAGGGCCGATTTGATCTGGGTACGTACAGGGAACTAGGGCCAATTTATCAGCAAAGGCACATGGTACCGTCACCTCTGGCTTAACTTTTCCTAATTTTTCAATTTTACATCTTGACCTGTGTGTGCAATGTTCAATTACGCAAATAGTTTGAGGGCAGATAAGGGAAAGATTGTCAATGTGCTTGGCAGATAACTAACACGTCATTCGTAGGATGAGGTTCTCAAGAAAGAGTCATTTACATCACAGAAATTAGGATTTTAGAGACGCAGGGTGGCGTGGCTGATGAGATCTCTCTCACGAGAGGAGACGTGCTGAAGTGCTGTTACCCAAGGAGGTCTTTGAAACGTCAGTGGAAGTGACTTTCACTTACTTGAACAGTTTGGGCTGCATCATGTGTTGTAAACTGTCACTGATTACAGAATTCTTCAGCAGTGTCTTCTCCCTGGCCTTCCCTAGGATGGAAGCATGCATATGGATAAAGAAGGTACAAGTTGCCAGCACGGAACAGAAGTGAAAACATTAGAGACCTATCACACTGAAAAAACCCCAAAACAAAACAGTATGCATCTGAAACCAAAAGTTGAAAAAGGAAAATTGGTTCTTGCCTGCTAATTTTCGTTCCTGTAGTACTAGAGATCAGTCCAGACTCCTGGGTTTATGCATCCTTGCCAGCAGATGGAGACAGAGAAAGTTTCACTGATGCTGATTGATAAACCCTACTGCCACCTGCAGTGCCTCGGTATTTCTCTGTCTCCAGCAGATATTAGATGGTGCTAAACCTGCAGTTCTGTGGTTAGGGCAGTTTTGGTTTTTGAGCCTTCCTCCCAGGGGTCTTTTTTTGTTTTTTGGAATCCTAAGGGGTTCTACCCTGACTGGTTGAGGCGGGCAAGCCAGGGATCTGGGGACCTCTTTGTGGTGTCAACCTGTGTGCCCATGGGGGTAAATCTGGTAGTCCAGATCCCTCCCCCCTTCACGAGGCTGCTCTGGCGGCTGCAGGCTCTGATACCCCCTTTTTTTTTTCTAAAAGAGGCACTCTACTCTTTTATATTTCAGGCAGTGTCAGTGAAACTTTCTCAGTCTCCATCTGCTGGCAGGGATGCATAAACCCAAGAGTCTGGACTGAATCAGGTACGTACAGGGAACAGATCATTCCATGAAAACACAAGGGAGCAACTCTTGCCAGGTTCACATTGCTCTACACTGGATCTTCCAGCCCAGGTGAAATCTGTCCCAACCTAGCTCTATACTATTTATGAGAATGGGTGGGGGGGGGGGGGGGTGGAAGGATGAAGCCAAGATGTTAGGGGTTTTCCACTCAACAGGAGAGTTAGGGCATCCCAAAAGAGAGGTTCCATTAAAAGCAAACATAGTCCATATGCCTATATGTAAAAAATCACCAAAGCTAATGATTTCCGAATTATCCCAAACAACTGAAAAGCAGGTTGTTAAAACAAACTAAAAACACACTTTGAAATGTCTGTATGCCAATGCCAGAAGTCTAAGAAGTAAGATGGGAGAGTTAGAGTGTATAGCAGCAAATGATGAGATTGACATAATTAGCATCACAGAAACTTGGTGGAAGGAGGATAACCAATGGGACAGTGCTATATCGGGGTTCAAATTATATCGCAATGATAGGGAGGATCAACTTGGCAGGGGTGTGGCACTTTATGTCCAGGAGGGTATAGAGTCCAACAGGATAAATATCATACAAGAGACTAAATGCTCAGTAGAATCTATATGGGTAGAAATCCCACGTGTGTTGGGTAAGAGTATAGTGATAGGAGTATACTACCGTCCACCTGGACAAAATGGTCAGACAGATGATGAAATGCTAAGAGAAATCAGGGAAGCAAACCAATTTGGCAGTGCAATCATAATGGGAGATTTCAATTACCAGAAATATACAGAAGCAATCTTGCACATAAACAAGTCCACAAAGTCACTGGTGCAAGTGAAAGAATAAGGTTCCATTCAAAGGTATAAGAGTCTTTATTAAACCCAAAGTTTATAAATCTCTCATTTAGTACGGCAACTCCATACAGGTAGCAGCAGAAGAATTAAAGTCCCCCGACACGGTCCCGTGTTTCGCGGAGGCTGCATCGGGAGGGACCAACAAAACGTTTATTCACATCTGTAAATATAATATGCAGTAGTAAGGAACGGAACAAAACTGCCATAAGGTTTATATAAAAAGATGTACATACCTCTTGAAGTTTCACAGGAGCGCAATCGCCCTCAGTGTTTCAAACATTTAAAGGACAAAAAGGCACGAAAGGTAACTCTCACGGGATGCTGTGATTAGTGAGCTGACACCTGGAGGACAGGCATCCGATCAAAATTTATAAAACTGATACCATTCGATATCTTATTTAGACCAGAAGGGGCGACTGTGTGAAGGGTATATATCCATCGCTGCTCCTTCCGACCCAGCATGCCGGCAAAGTCCCCTCCCCGCAAGGGGGGCGAGATCACCTCCAATACCGTGAAGGAAAGGGCATCGATGGAATGTGCCATCTCAAGCCAGTGAGACACCAGAGGCTCATCAACTCTAGAAGATCTTATATTAGAACAGTGTTCTATGATACGTGTTTTAACCATCCGGGCGGTCTTGCCCACATATAGCAATGAACAGGGGCACCTAATGACATAGATCACCCCTTTTGTACAACAATTGGATTGAGAGTTAAGTTTGAAAGCCCGTCCAGTCAAAGGGTGTATAATGTAGATGCTGGTGATGTATGCTTACACATCGTGCAGTGGCCACAGGGTTGGTGGTGCCCACCCAACCGGGTGGCGACTGCACAGGTGAGGCAGTGTGCACCAGTCGATCTCTTAGGTTCGTAGCTCGTTTAAAAGTGAACCGTGGGGGACCATGCATTAAGGTGTTCAGAGACAGGGCTGACCAATAACGTTTGATCATAGTGGCTATGGCCCTTCCCACTGTGGAGAATGGAAGAATACAGTTATGCGAGATATCATCCGAATGCGTGGGCGGTGTGAAAAGCCACTCCCTGTGTGTATATAGTGCTCGCTTAAAAGCTTTCTTGATAACCCGCATAGGATAACCCCTTTCAGCAAACCGGTTAATCATCCCCTGCGATTGAGACAAAATTCTGTCTAGTTGAACACAGGCGTCGGAGTCTTAAAAATTGCCCCGTAGGGATATTGTCCCGAAGTGTCCTGGGGTGGAAACTGTTATAAGCAAGCAGGGTATTCCGGTCGGTATGTTTCCGCAGAGAGTCTCTACACCATTTTTAATCCAATTAGCCGAATTGGCTCTTACTAAAAACTTTTTCAAATTTCAGGATACAATATATCAGCAGGTCAAGGGGACCGCAATGGGGGCCACTATGGCCCCTAGTCTCGCGTGCCTATACATGGATGATTATGAAACATCGAACATCTATTCCTCTGAATGGTTTCAATTCATCATGATGGCTACGCTATATTGATGACATCTTTATTGTCTGGACAGGGACGGACATGCAATTCTTCATGTTCCTGGACTGAGTGAATATTATTAATCCCCACATCCAATTCAACCATTGCATTCATCCCACTTGTATATCTTTTTTAGATATCACTGTCAGGTGGGTGGAGGATCATTTTGAGACGACACTCTTTCGCAAACATACCGACCGGAATACCCTGCTTGCTTATAACAGTTTCCACCCCGGACACTTCGGGACAATATCCCTACGGGGCAATTTTTAAGACTCCGACGCCTGTGTTCAACTAGACAAGAATTTTTGTCTCAATCGCAGGGGATGATTAACCGGTTTGCTGAAAGGGGTTATCCTATGCGGGTTATCAAGAAAGCTTTTAAGCGAGCACTATATACACACAGGGAGTGGCTTTTCACACCGCCCACGCATTCGGATGATATCTCGCATAACTGTATTCTTCCATTCTCCACAGTGGGAAGGGCCATAGCCACTATGATCAAACGTTATTGGTCAGCCCTGTCTCTGAACACCTTAATGCATGGTCCCCCACGGTTCACTTTTAAACGAGCTACGAACCTAAGAGATCGACTGGTGCACACTGCCTCACCTGTGCAGTCGCCACCCCGGTTGGGTGGGCACCACCAACCCTGTGGCCACTGCACGATGTGTAAGCATACATCACCAGCATCTACATTTATACACCCTTTGACTGGACGGGCTTTCAAACTTAACTCTCAATCCAATTGTTGTACAAAAGGGGTGATCTATGTCATTAGGTGCCCCTGTTCATTGCTATATGTGGGCAAGACCGCCCGGATGGTTAAAACACGTATCATAGAACACTGTTCTAATATAAGATCTTCTAGAGTTGATGAGCCTCTGGTGTCTCACTGGCTTGAGATGGCACATTCCATCGATGCCCTTTCCTTCACGGTATTGGAGGTGATCTCGCCCCCCTTGCGGGGAGGGGACTTTGCCGGCATGCTGGGTCGGAAGGAGCAGCGATGGATATATACCCTTCACACAGTCGCCCCTTCTGGTCTAAATAAAGATATCGAATGGTATCAGTTTTATTAAATTTTGATCGGATGCCTGTCCTCCAGGTGTCAGCTCACTAATCACAGCATCCCGCGAGAGTTACCTTTCGCGCCTTTTTGTCCTTTAAATGTTTGAAACACTGAGGGCGATTGCGCTCCTGTGAAACTTCAAGAGGTATGTACATCTTTTTATATAAATCTTATGGCAGTTTTGTTCCGTTCCTTACTACTGCATATTATATTTACAGATGTGAATAAACGTTTTGTTGGTCCCTCCCGATGCAGCCTCCGCGAAACACGGGACCGTGTCGGGGGACTTTAATTCTTCTTGCTGCTACCTGTATGGAGTTGCCGTACTAAATGAGAGATTTATAAACTTTGGGTTTAATAAAGACTCTTATACCTTTGAATGGAACCTTATTCTTTCACTTGCACCAGTGACTTTGTAGATTTCAATTACCCCAATATTGACTGGGTAAATGTAACATCAGGACTTGCTAGAGACAAAGTTCTTGAATGTAATAAATTGCTTCATGGAGCAATTTATTACAATGTTTTAGATACTATTCAGTTTTTGTGTTGGTTTGTTAAGGTTTAATAGTTACATCAATAGTTTAATGGTATGTTATACTTTATTGGATGGTCCACAGTCTGTTCAGCCTGTTTTCCGTCAAAACTGTTATATGGATGTTAGTTTATTTAATACCTATTAAGAATGTCAATGTAAAGCCTGTTGCTAAGTTATTGTTTAATGTAAACCGCGGTGATGTATTTCCTTACGTACTGCGGTATATAAAAACCCTTAAATAAATAAATAAATAAATTGGTTCAGGAACCAACAAGAGAGGGAGCTATTTTAGATTTAATTCTTAGTGGAACGCAGGATTTGGTGAGAGAGGTAACTGTGGTGGGGGGAGGGTGTGCCCAGAGATATGTAAGAAGATCTCAAGGGCAGGTTTTAAAAGGAGATCTTTTTTTTTTTTTTTTTTTAATCTTTCGATATATATTTCCATTTTAATATAATGAAGAAAAGTTTGGGGTTTTTTTGTTTTTGTTTTTTTAAATGTGAAGAGTAGAAGAGAGCTCCGTGCAATCTGTGCAAGGAAAAAAACAGACTGAGGAGCCTGAGGTAGTCCCTATCAGGATACAGGAGGGAGGGAGCACCTAGCTAAAAGACTTTGCTAGTCTTAGAGAGCTCTGCCATCTAGTGGCACGGAAGACGTATCCATACAGCATGGCTAATTCAGCTGCTTATCTACGTGAAAAAAAAAATTGTAAACTATAATCTTAACCAGAGAAAGATCAAGCAAGTAAAACCTGTAACCTCCAAACTGGAACGGGAAATTTGAAACAATGCAAAAAAGTGCTCTTACATATAATGGTAAGATACTTCCGGTGTCTTATAGCTCAGATATGCGTTGCTCTGATAAGCTTAGGAGATATTCCCAAAATCTGTAAATGAAAGAAACTTCGAGTGGTCGTTTCCAAGAAAAGTCAGAATGCAAGAAGGGCGGGCATCTGGATTGATCCGTGGTACTACAGGAACGAAAATTAGCAGGTAAGAACCAATTTTCCTTTCCCTGTATGTACCCGGATCAGTCCAGACAGTGGGATGTACCAAAACTTCCCTAAGTAGGGTGGGACCGAGATAGTCCCGCTCAAAACACCTGTCTGCCGAAGGAACCAAAAACTGGCTCCTGTACATTGAGGAGATCATGACGAGCAAAGGAATGAAGAGATTTCTAAGTAGCTGCTCTGCATATTTCTTGCGGGGGGAGAGGTAGCCTGTGAGCGCAACAAATGGGCCTTTAAGCCCTCCGGAACCAGCCGGCCTTGACAGATATACACCGACGCAATCGCCTCCTTTAGCCAGCGAGCGATGGTAGCCTTAGAAACCTTGTTCCCCTTTGGGTCCGCTCCATAAGACAAAGAGATGATCAGAGATCTAAAACTCATTTGTGACTTCTAAGTATTGCAGTAGCACTCTTTTCACATCAAGGCGCCTTAGATCTCCACCAGGTGTGCTCGCAATGTCGTCTAGAGAAAAGACAGGTAGCTCCACTGACTGATTTAAGTGAAAAAAAAGGACACGACCTTTGGTAAAAAGGATAGAACTGTCTTGAGGGAAACACCTGAATCAGAAAAACGAAGAAATGGTTCCCTACAAGACAAGGCTTGGAGCTTGGACACTCTCCTGACCGAGCACATAGAGACCAGAAATACTATCTTAAGAGTCAGGTCTTTGAGCGTGGCCCACCTGAGAGGTTCAAAAGGCACCCTGCAGAGAACTCGAAGTACCAGATTAAGGCTCCACGATGGGCAAGTAGCCCGGACAGGCGGGTTCAAATGCTTAGCCCCCTTGAGGAACTGCACGACATCCAGGTGGGCTGCCACTGCGAAGCCATCGACCCCGCCCTAAGAGGGAACAACTGAGAGCTGAAACTTGAACCCACAGGGAATTGAAAGACAAACCCTTGGAGAGACCATTCTGTAGGAAAGATAGGACCTGGAACACTGGGTCCTTGCGCGCCGGCATGTCTGAGTCAGCACACATCGTATCAAACACTCTCCATACCCAAACGTAAGCGAGAGAGAGGTTGAAGTCTTATGCGCATGCAACAAGGTGGAAATAACCTCCTCCTTATAACCCTTCTTCCTCAGTCTGTGCCTCTCAAAAGCCAGGCCGCTTGACAAAAGCGATCTGCCTGATCGAAAAATATGGGACCCTGCCGCAGTAGATTTGGGAGGTGACTAAGGCGAAGAGGACCATCCGTCGGGAGGTTCACCAGATCCGCGAACCATGGTCTCTGGGGCCATTCTGGCGCTACGAGAATGACCGGCCCCTTGTGAAGCTCTATTCCTCTGAGTACTTTTCCCACCAGAGGCCAGGGTGGGAACACGCAGAGGAGGATGTTGCAAGGCCAGGGTAGCACCAGGGCATTCACCCCTTCCAAGCAGTGCTCCCGTCTGCGGCTGAAGAATCTGGGAGCCTTCGTATTTTTCAGAGTGGCCATCAGGTCTAAGTGGGGGGCTCCCCACTTGCACACAACAAGATCCATCGCCTCTTCGGACAACTCCCACTCTCCGGGGTCTAGGTGTTGACGACTTAGGAAGTCGGCCTGATTATTCTCCTTCCCCGCAATGTGGGAGGCTACCAGTCGAGCCAGATGGTACTCCGCCGAGGAGAACAGCTTGCTGGCTTCCAGAGCTACCAGCCGACTTCTGGTGCCACCCTGGCGATTGATGTAAGCTGCTGTGGTGGCATTGTCAGAGACAACTCGGACCGCTTTGTGACGGAGCAAGGGCCGGAATGTCTTGAACACCAGGCGAACTGCTCGGGCCTCCAGACAATTGATGTGCCATTGAGATTAGACTGGGGACCACTGCCCTTTGGTAGACTGATTCTGGCACACCGCTCCCCAGCCGGAGAGGCTGGCGTCCATCGTAACAATGATCCACTGAGGTGTTTCCAGGTGCATCCCCTTCAACAGGTGAGCGAGTGAGAGCCACCACTGCATGCTGGTGATGGTAAAGTCGGAGAGAGGTAGAGGTGTCAAACTCCTCAGAGACTGGCTTCCAGTGGGACAGCAAAACTTTCTATTAAGGCCGCATATGTGTGAAGGCCCATGGAACCAAATCTATAGTTAAAGCCATAGAGCCCAGGACCTCACCCCAGAGCCAAGCAAAAGGCCACCAGGAAAGGGTCCTAGGCTGAATAAATCAAGGGGACAGGACCCCCCCTAGGCCCAAGCAAGAGCGAGGAATCAGAACAAAATTGCTCCTGATGACTAAACTTTTTTTTTTTTTTAAACACTGGGAATTAAACCAATACTTGCTTGATCCTTTATAACTAGAGGAGGAGGAGGAAGAACTTCCGCAAATCAAAAACTGCTACAAAGAAAGGGAACCACAGGTTCTGCTATCTGCATCTGCTGGAGACAGAGAAATACTGAAGGGACACAGGGGGAGCACTGTCCTGATATAGGATACCTTTTGAGTTTCTCTGTCTTCATCTGCTGGAAAGAAGGCTCAAACCACTGTCTGGACTGATCTGGGTACATACAGGGAACTAGTGGCTTGAAGCTAATAACTTATCTAACCAACTACTTTTCTATCTGGGTAGCTAAATGTATTAACATTTATCTTTTCATCAAACAATATTAAGTTGGTAGGTCATCAGGCTATAGGGTTAAAAATAACGAGACCCAAAAGTTACCCCGAAGGTGAATTGTAAAATGGGAGTAGAATGCAATAAATATTTTCAAGAAAATGGAAAGCAGAACCAAATGAGGAAAATGAGAGGAGCATAAGCACGGATACATCAGATGTAAAATATTAATAAAGCAGATCAAGAGGGAATTTGAAAAGAAGATTGCCACACAATGAAAAACTAACATGTTGGGGAGCCTGGGCATGTAAATAGCAGATTACATTTAATGCAGACAATTGCAAAGTGATACACATAGGAAAAAATAATCCCAAACTACAGGTACACAATACTAGGTTCCCACATTAGGAGTCACCACCCAGGAAACAGATCAGGAGTCATTGTGGACAATACATTACAATCCTAAACTCAGTGTGCAGCGATGGTCAAAGCAAATAGAATGGTAGGCATTATTTGGAAAGGAATGAAGAAAAGAACAGAGAATACCATAATGCCTCTATAGATTCATGGTGTGCCAACAGGTAAACTGTGCACAATTCTGGTCATCCCATCTCAAAAACGATAGAGCAGAAATAGAAAATGTACAGAGAAAGGCAACAACAATTCTAAAGGGAGCAGCTCCCTTATGAAAAATGTTTAAACAAGTTAGGGCCCTTCAGTTTGCAGAAGAGGCAACAGAGGAGAATTGATAGAGGTTTATAAAATCATGAGTGGGGTGGAAAAGGAACTGTACATAGGGAATGGTTATTTACCCTTTCAAATAGTACTCAGAGTGGGGGATACTCCATGAAACTAACAAAGCAGAAGATTTAAGCCAAATTGGAGAAAACATTTTTGGTGGAGGATGTGGCTAAGACATCTGGCACTGCAGGAGTTTAAAAGGGGTTTGGACAAGTTCCTGGAGGTAAAACTCATAAACTATTATTAACCAGATAACCTAAGAAAGCCACGCTTATCCCTGGGAATGAGAACAAGGAAAAGAAAATTAGGTCTTACCTCCGATAATTTTTGTTCCTGTAGTACCAAGGATCAGTCCAGACTCCTGGGTTTTGCCTCCACACCAGCAGATGGAGACAGAGCCAAACTTGTCAGGCTCCCTATATATACCAGGATGCCATTCACAGTCTGTCAGTATAACGTAATGTCAAAGCAGAAACTCTGAAAACTGAACACTAACTAAACCCCCCGGAATATTAACCGGAGAACCCGGGCCCACTGTCCCCAAGAGAGACCTGCCCCGGAAAGAGCAAACCAGCATATAGCTAATGAACCATATAAGGAAACCTGCAACATTCTCACAACAGAAAACACAGCGGACTCTCCGAAATGAGAAAACATAGAGGGCGGGACTCTGGACTGATCCTTGGTACTACAGGAATGAAAATTATCGGAGGTAAGACCTAATTTTCTTTTCCCTGTACGTACCGGATCAGTCCAGACTCCTGGGATGTACCAGAGCTGAAATTACTTGGGGTGGGATCCGGAGAGGCCCGCTCTTAAAACGCCTGCTCCGAAGTTGCCATCCCTGGAGCCCTGGACAACCAAATGATAATGACGCGCAAAGGAATGCAAAGATTCCAAGTGGCAGCCCTGCAAATCTCCTGCTGAGAGATCTGCATACACTCTGCCCAGGAAACTGCCTGGGACCGCATCGATCGGGCCTCGAGTCCCTGCGGAACCGATTTACCGCAGAGGAAATATGAGGAACCTATGGTCTCCTTCAACCAGCGAGACACGGTTACCTTTGAAGCCATATTACCCCTCTTCGGACCCTGACAAATCCCAAAGAGGTGATCCGACAATCGATATCATTCGTCACCTCCAAACACCGTAGGAGAGATCTACGAACATCTAACTTCCTCAGATCCCTCGCCAATGGATCCGACCCCTGGAGATCCCCAAAGGAAGGAAGCTCCACAGACTGATACAGGTGAAAGGAGGATACCACGAGAGGACCGTGCGCAGCGTTGCCCCGGCTTCCGAGATCCGCAAGAAAAGCTCCCTGCAAGATAAGACCTGAAGCCCCGACACCCGCCTGGCAGACGCGACCGCCACCAAGAACACTGTCTTCAATCTAAGGTCCTTAAGGGTTGCCCGTTTGAATGGTTCGAAGAGAGGAGCACATAGGGCTTTGAGGACCACGTTCAAATCCCAGGAAGGACACGGAACCTTCAAGAGCGGCCACAACTGATCCGCCCTTTCGAGACTCTGTTCACATCCGGATGCGCCGCTAGAGACCTCCCTTCAAGAAACCCCGGAAAGCAACCAAGAGCTGTACCTGTACCCCTAGGGAACCATCCTGTAGAAAGGCCAAAATAGCTGAAACGGAGGCCTGGGCAGCGGGAATTGACTGTTCAACGCACCGTGATTCGAAGATATTCCACACACACACACACACATGTACGTCCGCCAAGGAAACAGACTTCTTCCGCGATCTCAACAAAGTCGACACCACCGCGTCCAAGTAGCCTCTGACCCGTAGCAGACGCTTTCCAAAAGCCATGCCGCTAGACAAAATCGATCAATCTGATCGAAACACACGGTTCCCTGGTGGAGGAGATCCGGAAGATACGGCAACCACAGCGGCCCCTCCACTGCCAGGTTGAGGAGATCCGCAACCAGGGCCTTCTAGGCCATTCAGGAGCCACCAGAATAACCTCGGAGGGATGAGTCTCTATGCGCCGAAGGACTCTGCCGATCAGAGGTCAAGGAGGGAAGACGTACAGAAGAATCTTTGTGGGCCACGGTAACGCCAGGGCATCTACTCCTTCTGCCCCCGTTTCTCTCCGGTGGGCAAAGAACCTTGGGCCTTGGCATTCTGGAACGTCGCCATCAGATCCCTAGCCGGCGTGCCCCATCCGTCGCAGATGAGATGGAAGGCCCTGTCTGCCAGTTCCCATTCTCCTGGGTTGAGATGATGGCGGCTCAAAAAATCCGTGTGAACGTTGTCGACCCCTGCTATGCGAGACGCCACTATGGTTAACAGGTGACGCTCTGCCCACTGCATCAGGAGACGAGCCTCAAAGGCTACCGGCTGACTTTTGGTTCCCCCTTGTCGAATGATGAAGGCCACCATTGTCGCGTTGTCTAAGAGGACCCAGACCGACTTTCCTCGGATCAGGGGATGAAACACCTGCAATGCCAGACACACTGCCCTGGTCTCCAGACGATAGATCGACCAATGCGACCCGAGCGTGGCCCAATGGCCCTGAACCGACTTACGCCCCCCGACCAAGCAGACTCACATCCGTGGTGACCACCGTCCATTACGGCTTTGTCAATGGCAATGGGAGAGAAGACTGCTCTGACACTGGGCTCCATCGGGGGAGCAAGGCAGATTGTAATGGGCGCATGTGCCCGAAAGACCAGGGTACCAGGTCCCGTATTGCCAAGGATCCTATCATCTGTAGATACACCCAAACCGTCGGCGGCTGTTTTCGAAGCAAGGATCGAACCTGCCCCTGCAATGTGTGGTAGCGCTCCGACAAAAGGAATACCGTCCCCTGGCTAGTATCGAACAACGCTCCCAGAAACTCCAGGGACCGAGAGGGAATGAGAGGACTGTTCGTGATGTTCACCACTCAGCTTAGGGAACGCACCAACTGCATTACGCGAGTGATTGCTAACCGACAGAGGGGCTCCGACTTCGCCCGAAACAACCAATCGTCCAGGTACGGGCGCACCAGCAGTCCTTCCCTCCGCAGCTGGGCCGCTACAATCACCAAGACCTTGGTAAAGATCCGGGGAGCTGTGTCCAGCCCAAAGGGCAAGGCTTGGAACTGAAAGTTTCCCCCAAGACGTATAACCGGAGATGCT
Source organism: Rhinatrema bivittatum (assembly GCF_901001135.1). Classification (NCBI taxonomy): domain Eukaryota; kingdom Metazoa; phylum Chordata; class Amphibia; order Gymnophiona; family Rhinatrematidae; genus Rhinatrema; species Rhinatrema bivittatum. The sequence continues at coordinate 95,981,889 of NC_042622.1, read as the reverse complement.
TCTGGTGATCTGCCCTGATCCCGACATGAAGATAAGCCTCCGTGAGATCCAGGGATGCCAGGAATTTCCCTGGCCGTAACGATGCAATGGCGGACCGCAGCGTCTCAGTGTGAAAAGCGGGATCCACCGACATCTGACGACACCCTTGCGATCTAGAATGGGTCGGAAGGTTCCTTCCTTCTTTGGAACGACGAAGTAAATGGAGCAATGTCCTTTTCGTTGCTCCTGATGTGGGACCGGTACAATTGCTCCCAGGTCGAACAACCTTTCCAAGGTTTGCTGGACCGCTCGGCGCTTGTCTACGTTTCCGCAAGGTGAAGGGAAAAACCGCAGCCGGAGCTGGCGTGCCAAAATTAAGGCGTAGCCGTGTGTTATTAACAGCAGTACCCCTTGATCCGACGGGATCCTGGTCCATTCCTCATAGAAGAAAGACAATCTGCCCTCTACCCTGGGTACCGAGGAATGGTCCCGCTGGATATCATTGCACATGCTTAATGCCGACAGGGGACTGTGAAGAACCAGGCCTGCCAAAACTCCTGCCCTGAAAAGACCGAGTCTTCTGACGGCCCCCCCCCCCCCCGAACTAAAGGAGGAGGAAGGGAAAGGAGCACCTGGGCGCGAGCCCTCCGATTACCCCTGAAACGAGACTTGGAAGAGAAGGATGACTTGGGCGTGTACTATCCACCAGAAGACGATAGCCTTTATTCTCCCCCAGGCGCTGAAGCAAACCATCCAACTCCTTCCCGAACAGCAGCTTCCCCTTGAATGACAAGGAACCCAGCTTGGACTCGGCTGCACCGTCCGACGACCAGTTCCGCAACCACAGCAGCCGCCTCGCAGAGCCGGCAGAGATCATGGAGCGTGCAGAAGTCCGCAAAAGATCATACAGGGCGTCTGCACTGTAGGCCACTGCCGCCTCTAGGCGGTCCAGCCTGGCGAGCCTCCTCTTCAGACAGGCCCTCATTGGCCAGGAGTCGTGGGACCCAGCGTAGACTGGCTCTGAGTGTGAAATTACTGCAAATTGCTGCCCGGGCCCCTAGGGCCAAGACTTGGAAGCTCTTCTTCAACTGAATCCCCGACTTCCGATCCTGGAGATCCTTCAGAGCCGTGGTATCCGGAACCGGTATGGAAGTGCGCTTCGTGACTGCTGACACGACTGCATCCGTCTTAGGAACTTGCAGGACTTCCAAGGCATCCTCCAGCAGGGGCAAAGCCTGTCCATCGCCTTCGAGAACCTTAATCCCAAATCCGGGTGTCCCATTCCTGAAACAGCAAATCCGTAGCTGAATCATGGAAGGGACAGGTCGTAGAGGCCCGCTCAGCCCCAGCAACACCGTAGCCATGGAACCGAGCCTAGACTCCTCTGGAGGAGTAGCGGTCCCTAACTCCTCCAGGACGGCTGGTAGGAGGGGTCCCAGTTCATCCCTGCGGAAGAGACGGATGACCCTGGGATCATCTCCCTCCGAAGTCTGGCTCTGCCTCTTAGTCCCTGGCGGCGTGGCTCCGTCTCCCTCTGCCCCCCTCGGGGGTGGGGACAGGCCCTCCAAATCCTCCTGGTTCGACTTGTCCTCCGAGAAATCTGAGGCGTCCTGAAGCGGGAGGGCCCTCAGAGCCCGCTTTACCTGCAAAGGTCCTGTAGTGGCCCCCCGTCGTGGGCGTCCCATCCCAGCAGGGCAGGCCCCTTCAGTACTCTCCTGAGACACTGTTGAATGCCTGCGAGACTTACGGGCCCCGAAGGCCCTACGCATGGCCAAAATAAACTCTGAGGGGAGAGAGGAGCAGGAGACATCCGACTCGGATCCTGTGATGTCCCCTGCTCCCTCCCTCGAAGGGCCTGCGGGAGAAACTGTTCACGGAGCTGGGCGCTGTGGAGAGAAGGAGGACGGCGATTTCCTGCCCCCTGTGGGGGGCGGCAAAGCACTCAGGGCAACCGGCGGGACCGGCGCTAAAATGGCATCTCTTGCTGCACTTGTCTGCAGCTGCTTCGGAAACGCCACGGGAGGGGCCCCGAGTGCGACCAGCATCACGATCAGCCTACTCACCACCCTCCGCGCGCCCCCCCCCCGAAGTCCCTTCATCGCCAGGAATGCGGGCTGAACCCAGCCCATCCCTTGAGAGCCGCGCGCGCCGACCCACAGGCCGCGCCACATGGCATGCTGGGCCGGGCCGCGCCGCCGGCTGAAGAAAACTCAAAAACTCGATCCGCGGGGCAAGATGCGACAATCGGGGAGGAAGGAGCAGAGAGAAAAACAAAAAAAAATGCAAACCACGCCACTGGGCCGCGAGAAAAAAAAAACTTACCTCACTTTTTTTTTTTTTTTTTTTAAACGACGCTGTCCCCCAGCAGGTGCTGAAGCGGCCTGGTTGGGGTGAGTGAGCCGGGCTCCCCAGTATCACCCCGGCTGGGCCGGTTCTCACCTGTAGGGTCCTCAACCCAAGACCACAGCAGCCTACTACCAGGGGGGATGGCCCCCTCGGGACCTAGCAACCCCCTGGGAGGCTCAGGCCCGATCCTCTGGAGAACCTGCTACAAAAAACAAAATTTCTTTTTTTTTTTTTAAACTTTACTGCAAGGAGAGGGGAATAAACAAAATCTAACTAGCCCCCTTACTCCTATACACTAACACCCAATTGAATCAGGCAAGACTGTGGGTTAGGCATCCGACCATCTGCTGGAGACAGAGTTATACTTACAGGCTGTGGGTGGCACCCTGGTATATATAGGGAGCCTGACAAGTTTGGCTCTGTCTCCATCTGCTGGTGCGGAGGCAAAACCCAGGAGTCTGGACTGATCCGGTATGTACAGAGAATGGTCTATTCTTTGGGATCTGCCAGGTACTTGTGATCTAGATTGGCCACTGTCAGAGACAGGATGGTGGACTCAATGGACCTTTGGCTTGATTCAGCATGGCACATCTTATTCTCTTATGCTCCAAATGAATTTTCTGACCTGCATTTTGCATCATCTATCTGCTTTCTGTTTGTGATCAAGCACGTGTCTGTCCTTACACTTTATTATCATTTGTCATCCGCTATGTAGAAATGTGTCATGCTCTGCACTGTTAGGAGGGGAATAGAGGCATAGAGAATGGAACAGATGCTATTGGGGAATGTGGCAGACTGCACTGTAGAAACCCTCAGAATAATTTAAAAGACTGGTCCAGTCCACCTTAACACAGATCATTCAGGGAGCTGGCTGTCTCCTCCGAGCAGGAATTAAGTGTAGGCTTAGAGAAGAGCAAGGGAGGCCCTGAGAAGATGAGGAGAATGCAACTCCATTTAAAATACTACTTGTTTGATATGTTTTGGTAAGAAGTATTGCTGAGTTAAGCTGCTTCTACGTATCATCTGAATGTATAAAATAAAAAAGGTGTGCAAGAGAAAATTGGAGGGCAGATTGCAATCTGTCTGCCAACTAGCCATAGACTGCTCATGCTGTGTGACAGGGAGTATCAATGAGATTGGTTTTACTAATACACTAGTGGCAGGGCCACTAATTCCAACCTCCCTCCTATCTCACCCTTCCCTCCCTGTTGGCCATGTCTCTCTAAGCCCATACTTTACTGGGTCCTGAGGCCTCCTCTGTCTGTCCACCTCACCTCCCCACACCTAGATGTGGACATCAGCTTGAAACGCACGCTGTCCTCACACCACCTGCTCTGGTTGTGCATTCCAACCTGTGTTCCAACCCAATGTCACACCATGCCGCCATCCTATGGCAGTGCTCAGCACATGCCATTGCTGAATCAGGGACAGACACGACTATTATTTTTTGTTTTTTAATTAAAGTTTTTACAAGGACTGTTTTATATAGATGGATTAATCACTTATGGAGAAGTAGGTGTTTGCTGTGTTAGTCCACTTGTATGTGCCAAAAAGGGGGTCAATAAACAAGTTGTAGATGAAACTTTTTATTGGACTAACTTAATATCTGTGACTAGCTTTTGAGAGCTCTTCTCCTTTCATCGATCAGTGAGCAAACACCGTAGTTACACTGGGTTTAAGTAGTCACAGTTGTACTAAAGTTAGTCCAACTTATTTGCCAACCCTTCTTTTCATTTAGGATGTTATATATCAAAGTGTGGTTGCTGTGTCAGTCCATGTGAAAGTATAGAAATAAAAGATCAATAAACAAACATGCAACATAGTGTGGAGTGTGTCACATCCCCTTTAGCCTCCGAGTATTGGTGTGGCAGTATTACGCTCTCTGGAGAAATAACCCAATTTTCTTATCCAAATTTTGCAAAAGTTGAAACCAGACAGACAATCATAGGGCATGCCATCTTACCATCTATAATACAATACTAACAATAATCTTTACTTTCAGATGCTGTAATGAGGTTTATACACTTAAAACTGACTGCATGTATCTTCCTATATTGCCATGAATGAAGAGCTCTGTGAAATTCAATTTGGATGTGCAGTAGAGTGCAAGATTTACTAAAAGTTAATTTTTTAAACTATAACAGAGCTTCTCTGAGATCTAACACAACCGGGATGAAACAGGTATACAGAAAGGGAGCGCTGTTTCTACTGCCTCAAGAGAACAGCACAAATGACAAAATTAAGCTTGAGTAAACCTGCCTGTTTCACACTGGCAAAGTAATGTACGTGTTTCTTACACAGTAATGACTGTGTTTCTTACATTTTGGCAGCACCAGCTCCTCGAAGGATTTGATCCCTTGTGCTGTCTTTTCCCTGGTGTCTTCATTGGCAGGTGGACCCTATAGAAGATCAGCACAGTAAAAAAGAGCAGAAAGGCGCTGAAATGACAATATGTACAACAGGCAGAGAATGCACAAAGCAATTCTGCCCGACGAGTCAAAAAGATACTGTGAAACACAACAAAGGGGTTCTTTGCGAGGGTCCTATTAACAGCTCTCTCTAAAAATGACATATTTGGGTTGTTCTGCAGGTAAAAGTTACAAGGCGGTATAGCTCAGTCATAAGCAAGAATGGGAGCCAAAACCACAGAAGATAAGTTGAGGACTCTATTCACAGCTGCTAGATCAGCAATGAGGAACCTTTTTTGAGTTTGTGAGCATAAAACAGCATGCATCTAGAGGTAACAGATTAGCAGGTGCAAACATCTATGGGATTTCCTTCCAGCCGACAGCATCTTCTATGTCAACAGAACTAGCCACTAGTATCACTCTAGCTTGATCTGTGCTTGATCCCCTTTAGTTTGCACACCCATTCAAAAGCCATTACTACAGCAGTAATCTGCTGTCTCAACCTAGCTCAGCTGTACTCATTGTACAGAAATACCAGGGGCTCTTTCCTGCAGAGCAGTGAGGGCCATCTCCTATACTCATGCCAGCCCTCATCACAGTGCATTATTTGAGCACGGAGTAATCCATACTGCTAAAGAGACAATAAGCATAAGAAAATGATGCACACTTCCCTAGCTTCTCATGCAACTAGCAAAGTGCGAGAATCAAAAAGGTACTCACGACTCCTGTGGCTTTATCCTTAAAATACGGCTTCAGAAAATGTCCAACATAGATGTTGGCCTTGAAAGTTTTTTCATCTCGTGATTTTGCCACTTTGGAGCCTGCCAGTTCCCACATTATTTCCTCCTAGCACACAAAATACATTGTTTTATGTACCATTTTGTTAACCAAAGACACCACTATTTTTTATACAGTGGAATAAGAGTATCCACAATCTTTTCACAATGCAACTGCTCTCAAGCCATTAATCTTCTATGCACAAGAAAAGAACCTTGGATATTTGGTTGCTTTACATTGCATTGTTACCAAACAGAGCCTGTAGCATAGCTCTTAACAACTTTGGACATTCTTTTTGAATTTACCCACGGAAAATTGGTTCTTACCTGCTAGTTTTTGTTCCTGGAATAGCACAGATCAGTCCAGACAAGTGGGGTTTTGCATCCCTACCAGCAGATGGAGGCAGAGAATAAAAACTTTTCGACACTGCTACATAATCTAGAGTGCCACCTGCAGTCCCTGAGTGTTTCTCACTATGCAAGCCAAGATGAATGTCATCAAAAACTAACCTAGCTCCCTCTCTAGAACAAGCAGGGGAAAGGTTTGAGCCCCTGATCTGGAGCCCTCACATCAAGCAATGGAAACTGAAAATCTCCAAACAGTAGTTTCTGCACTATACACATCCAGAAGAGAGACTGGTCTTTCCAAACAAAAAAGGTCAGGGTTCTGGACTGATCTGGGGTATTCCAGGAATGGAAATTTGTAGATATGAACCAATTTTCCTTTCCTGTTTATACCCCAAATCAGTCCAGGTGAGTGGGATGTACCCAAGCTCCCCTAAACTGGGCGGGAACCTGAAAGATTGAAATCCCAGCCATTGCCCAAGAGTTGCCGTCTCTGGGTGGGGATCAGTGTGCAGATATACTGGGATCAGAAAGAAGTTATGTTCTATGAACTCCTACCAAGAACTGCCACTGTGATGATGGGATTATAGAGGGTGGGGGCCTAACTGGGCAGCAAACTGCAGGCAGCCTCGATTGGGTCCTAATTGAGTGGAAAACCCCTAACATCTTGGCTTCAGCCTTCCCCCATTCTCCTGAACAGTAATGAGCTAAGTTGGGACAGATTTCACCCGGGCTGGAAGATCCAGTGTAGAGCAATGTGAACCTGGCAAAGAGTTGTTCCCTTGTGTTTCCATGTTGTCGCTCGATAGATGTCCTGTGGAGAAACCAGCTAACACTCCACCAAGGAAGCTGCCTGCATCTGGGTAGAACACGCACGCAGCCCCTCCAGGACTGGCCTTCCTTTACATATAAGGGAAATGCTGATACGATTGCCTCTTTTAGCCACTGCACAATTGTGGCATTAGAGGCCTTCCTTCCTTTCTTTGCACCACTAAATACAAAGATTACCTGATCTCCTAAAACCATTAGTGATTTTAAGATCCTTGGCCTCAAATTCTACCTTTATGCCAATGATGTCCAAATCATCATACCTATTCATGACTCACTATCTGAATCCCTAAAACTCTGGGAGAAATGCCTAACTGCCATCAATACCCTACTCACAAACCTCCACCTTGCTTTAAACACCTCCAAAACTGAACTGCTTCTCATATCCCAACACCAAATCCCTAAACCCTCGCTTGCAAACGACCTGGCATACAGTTCCATCTCTGACCAGCTCTACATACGTGACCTCGGCGTTCAGATTGACCAGCAACTGAACCTAAAAAAAAAATAAAGAAAGAAACCTTCCTTGAGGATAGTGTTGATGTAAGTTCAAAGTCATGAAAAAACTAAAACCCTTACTCCACGCTAACGATTTCCGTACAGTCATCCAGGCCACACTCTTCAAAACGGACTATTGTAACTCCCTTCTCCACCATAAAACCGCTTCAAATGCTACAGAATGCGGTAGCAAGGACCATCTCAAATGCCCACAAATCTGATCATATTACTCCCATCCTTAAAGACCTTCAGACACAATTCCAATTGGCTAGACAAGCCATTCTGCCTCACACTCTTTAACCACCCCACCAGAACAACTAATAAAAGGTGCACTCCACGTGCCATCCCTCAAGAAGGCACACCTAACATCCATGAGAGATCAAGCCCTCTCCATTGCTGGTCCTACCCTCTGGAACTCACTAGCCACGAACCTCCGTCTTGAGCCTTGTATCATCAAATTCAGATCCAAACTAAAGACTTGGCTCTTTAAACAGGCCTACCCTGATAGTCCCTCACACTTATATTCCTTGCTGCAATAATACTTGATCGGAGCCTATGTATAAAGTTAGGTTACTTTGTTTACCAGGTTTTTGCCACTTGTTACATTTTTATATTGTTTACCTATTTTTTGCACTTGTTTGCTAGCTCCAATCTATCGCTCTTGTTCCTTCTAGTCCCATACCCTGCACCTGTTTAATGTAATTTCAACCTGCAGTTATTATGTAAACCGGTATGATGTATCTACCGATACCGGTATAAAAAAAAAGCTATAAATAAATAAATAAAGGCTCAAACTGAGGTCCACACCGAACCCTAAGGACCAAATTAAGGTTCCACAAAGGACACGTTCTGCAGACCGGAGAACGCAAATGCTTCATACCCTTAAAAAAACAAATTACATCCAGATGCGAAGCCAGAGTATTCACCAAACTTTACCTCAGAAACAGCCTAAAGCTGCCACCTGCACTCGTAGTGAGTTATAGGCCAAACCTTTTGCTAGACCCTTTTGTAAAAAGGTCAAAATATGAGAAACTATCACACACATAGGGTTAAAGATCTTCCTCCAGACACCACATCTCAAATACTCTCCACAATCTGACATAAGCCAATGAAGTGGATGGTCTCCTGGCTTGAAGCAATGTAGTGGTAACCGCTTCCAAGTAACTTTTCAAATGCAGACACCTCCTCTCAAAAGCCAGGCTGTGAGACAAAAGCAATCCACCCAATCCAAGAAGATTGACCCTTGATGAAGTAAACCCTGCAGATGTCCTAGCCTTAGGGGTCTGTCCACTGGAGATTTACGAGATCCGCAAACCATGGCTGGTGTGGCCACTCCAGAGCCACTATAAACTATTCTTCCCAGGTGCCTCTCTAGACGTTGTAACACTCTGCCTATGAGAGGCCATGGGGAAAAACATAGAACAGGATCCCTGTCAGCCAGGAAAGGACTAGCATGTTAAGTCCTTCAGATCCGACCTCTCACCTGTGACTGAAGAACTGGCTCACCTTGGCATTGCACTTGAAGCCATCAGGTTTAGCTGGGGACAGTCACACTTGACCCAAATGAGATCCATGGTCTCTGGACAGCTCCCATTCTCCCAGACCTGAATGAGATCCATAGCCTCTGGACAGCTCCCACTCTCCCAGACCCATCTCCTGCTGCACATTGTCCACTCCAGCTACATGAAATGCCACCAGCCCCACAGATAATGCTCCACCCAGATAAAAAGTTCCTGGGCCTCCTGAGCCACCATGTGATTTTGTCTTGCCTTGGCAATTGATATATACCACTGTTGCATTGTCTGAGAAAATTCGCACTGCCTAATCTTGCACTTGCGAAAGAAAAAAAAAAATAAAGAGATAGAAGCACCACGTCAACCACCCTAGACTCTAACAGACTCTAGGTGGCACCTCAGGGGTATAGGACGGAATCCGTTAAAACTTCTCTGTCTCCATCTGCTGGAGGGGAGGCAAAACCCAGGAGTCTGGACTGATCCGGGTATGTACAGGGAACAGATTGATATAGACCATGATGCTTCCATTGCCGACCACTGACCTTGGGCCATCTGTCCTCGCAAAAACTGCCCCCCCAACCCTTGAGGAAGGCATCAGTGGTCACCACCACCTAGTCCAGAACTTCCAATTCCACTCTTTTCTCAAACCAAAGACTGGACCTGGAGCTTCCCTGAAGCGATAGCGGAAGCGGAAAGTGTTCAGACAGTCGACTCCGCCGGGACAAAAGGGCTCTTTGAAGGGGCTGCATGTGAACAAACACCCACGGAACAAATTCCAGCATAGATGCCATATAACCCAGGACTGGCAAATAATCCTAGACTCTGAGTACCGAAAGCTGTAGCAGCCGATGGACATGAGCCTGCAACTTCATCACCATGTCTGAAGTGAGGAACACATTGCCCATGCAGGTGTCAAATTGTGCCCCCAGGTACTCCAGCAATTGGGATGGAACTAGATTGTTCTTTGCTAGGTTTACCATCCAGCCCAGAGACTGCAACATCCACATGATCCGCTGAACCAACCGGCGATACTCCAACTCAGACTTTGCTCGAATGAGCCAGTCAACCAAATAAGGATGAACTAGCACTTCTTCCTTTCACAGCACCGCAGCTACCATCACACTTTGGTGGAAGTCCATGGCTCCATCACCAATCCGAATGATGAGCCCAAAATTGAAAATGCTCTCCCAGCACCATAAACCACAGGATCTTTTGATGTTCTGGCCAGTTGGAAATGTGCAGATTGACTTTTGTTAAATCTGACGATGCCAGAAACACCCCTTGTGAACGGAACCATCACCGCTCGCAAAGTCTCCATTTGAAAATGTGGCACTTGAAACGCCACATTGACCTTCTTCAGATCCAGAACCACTGCATTGACCTTCTTCAGATCCAGATGGCCAGAAGGTACCTTCCTTTTTTGGAACCTGAAGTAAAAAGAGTAGCCGCCCTGCAAGTTTCCTGGAGCGAGACTTGGTGACGTTCTGCCCATGAAGCGGCCTGTGACCGTGTAGAACGGGCACGAAGTCCCACCGGTACAGTCTTACCATGCAGTAAGTACGCAGAACAGATAGCTTCCTTCAGCCAACGATACTCCGGGGGAACTGGCATTATCATATCGATACTCCGGGGGAACTGGCATTATCATCTCCAAGCTTTTTAGCCATTGCAACGTATCCCATGCTGCCTCTCTTTTGATGAGGGATGTACAAGGAGAAATTATATAGGCTTCTAGGATTGGCTGAGCAAATTCTAAAGTGTAGTCATTTCTTCTTATCACCTCTAAGACCCATTGATCCATAATGATCTTGATCCACTCCTCAAAAGAGGGCCAGTTTCTCCCCAATGGCTTCCAGGACAGAGTGGACCAGCCTCATTTCATTGCATGGCCTTACTTCCTCTGGACCAAATCATGATTTGCGGCTGCCACATAGGCCATTCCCATTTCCAAGTGAGCCTCCTGCTTGGAGGTGGCCAAAAAAAACCACAGCCCTTAGGAAAATTAGTTCTTACTTGATAATTTTCGTTCCTGTAGTACCATGGATCAGTCCAGACACCTGGGTTTTGCCTCCCCTCCAGCAGATGGAGACAGAGAAGTTTTTTTTTCAAAACAACCTTGACATATATACCAAGTGCCAGCCACAGTCCCTCAGTCTTACGTAATGTCAAAGCAGAATGGAACAAAACCAAACTACACAACTAACTATTCTCCCATCTGTCATAAGGCTCAGTCAAACCCCCAACTGTAACAGAACCCTCTGAACCAACAGAACAAACGATAATGTAGTACAAATATCCAGAAAACGATACACGAGCAGACTCTCCACTACTTTAGTGTACCCAGCGGTGGGCGGGGCTCTGGACTACAGGAATGAAAAATTATCAGGTAAGAACTAAATTTTCCTTTCCCTGTACGTACCTGGATCAGTTCAGACACCTGGGATGTACCAGAGCTAACTTACCTAGGGTGGGAACTGGAGAGGCCCGCTCTGAGTACTCTTTCCCCAAATCCCCTGGAATCCGAAGCTTGAACATCCAATCTGTAATGTCTTGCAAAAGTGTGCAAAGATTTCCAAGTAGCCGCCCTGCAAGTTTCCTGGAGCGAGACTTGGTGACGTTCTGCCCATGAAGCGGCCTGTGACCGTGTAGAACGGGCACGAAGTCCCACCGGTACAGTCTTACCATGCAGTAAGTACGCAGAACAGATAGCTTCCTTCAGCCAACGAGCGATCATAGTATTTGAGGCCATACTACCTCTTTTTGGACCACTCCACAACACAAAGAGATTGTCTTACACACGGAAAGGATTTGTAACCTCTAGATACCGTAGCAGGGCCCTGCATACATCCAGTTTCCTTAAATCCTTTGCAACAGGATCCACTTGGTCCACCGCTGAGAAAGATGGAAGCTCGATCAATTGAAACGACGACGCCACCTTCGGGAGAAAGGAGGGAACCGTCCGCAAGGACACACCTGAATCCGAAACGTGCAAGAAAGATTCCCTGCATGACAACGCCTGCAATTCAGACACCTGACGGGCCGAAGAAATAGCTACCAAAAAACACCACTTTCAGCGTTAGATCCTTCAGTGTCATCCGCTTTATAGGCTCAAAAGGAGGAGCACACAAAGACGAAAAGACCAAACTGAGGTTCCAGGAAGGACACGGGTGGCAAAGCGGAGGACGTAAGTGCTTTGCCCCTCAAAGGAAACGAGCCACATCCGGATGCAACACCAACGCTACTCCCTGGATCTTACCTCTAAAACAACCAAGCGCCGCAACCTGTACCCAGAGGGAACTACAGGAGAGACTCTTAGAAAGTCCGGCTTGAAGGAAACATAAAATGTCTGATACTGACGCACGCATAGGATCCCCTGTGCGATCCCTACACCAGGTCTCAAAAACTTTCCAGACTGACATAAGCTAGGGAAGTAGACGGTTCGCGCGACTGCAACAACGTAGTCACCACCGCATCAGAATAACTTTTATCGTTTAACCACTGCCTCTCAAAAGCCATGCCGCTAGACAGAAGCGATCCACCTCTTCCAATAGACGGGGCCTTGATGGAGAAGAGCTGCAAACTCCCGAAACTGTAGAGGCTCCGCGGCAGTGAGATTGATCAGATCCGCAAACCATGGGCGCCTCAGCCACTCCAGAGCCACTAGGACTAACTCCGCCGTATGGATCACCTTGCCTATCAGAGGCCAGGGAGGAAACACGTACAGCAAAATGTGCGTAGGCCAGGGAAGGTCCAGGGCATTGACGCCCTCAGCGCCTGTCTCTCTGCGACAACTGTAGAAGCGTGGGGCCTTGGCATTCTTGAATGTGGCCAACAGATCCATACAAGGCGTGCCCCACTTGTTGCAGATGAGCTGAAACGCCTCCTCGGGCAACTCACATTCCCCTGGATCGAGATGGTGACGACTGAGGAAGTCTGCCTGTACGTTGTCCACACTGGTGAGACCGCACCTTGAATACTGTGTGCAATTCTGGTCGCCGCATCTCAAAAAAGATATAGTTGCGATGGAGAAGGTACAGAGAAGGGCAACCAAAATGATAAAGGGGATGGAACAGCTCCCCTATGAGGAAAGGCTGAAGAGGTTAGGGCTGTTCAGCTTGGAGAAGAGGGTGAGGGGGGATATGATAGAGGTCTTTAAGATCATGAGAGGTCTTGAACGAGTAGATGTGACTCGGTTATTTACATTTTCGAATAATAGGAGGACTAGGGGACATTCCATGAAGTTAGCAAGTAGCACATTTAAGACTAATCGGAGAAAATTCTTTCACTAAACGCACAATAAAGCTCTGGAATTTGTTGCCAGAGGATGTGGTTAGTGCAGTTAGTGTAGCTGGGTTCAAAAAAGGTTTGGATAAGTTCTTGGAGGAGAAGTCCATTAATGGCTATTAATCAATTATACTTAGGGAATAGCCACTGCTATTAATTGCATCAGTAGCATGGGTTCTTCTTAGTGTTTGGGTAATTGCCAGGTTCTTGTGGCCTGGTTTTGGCCTCTGTTGGAAACAGGATGCTGGGCTTGATGGACCCTTGGTCTGACCCAGCATGGCAATTTCTTATGTTCTGGCAATGCGAGATGCCGCGATGCTTACAAGGTGCTGTTCTGCCCAGTTCATCAACTGCTGCGCCTCCAGTGCCACTGGTCGACTCTTGGTTCCCCCTTGGCGATTGATATAGGCTACTGTGGTTGCATTCTGACAAGACTCTGACTGACTTCCCCCGAAGGAGTGGGAGGAAGGCTTGCAAGGCTAGGGCCACTGCTTTGGTCTCCAATCGGCTGATCGACCACTAGGCTTCCTCCCTGGACCACTGCCCCTGCACCAACTTTTCCAGACAAACCACTCCCCAGCCGGAGAGACTGGCATCCGTGGCGACGATTGTCCACTCGGGTATTATCAGGGGAACTCCGCACTCCAGATATGCCGAAACGAGCCGCCAGTTGAGACTGACTCTCGCGAATTCCGTAAGCGGGAGCGGTAGGTAAAACTGTTTCGAAACAAGATTCCAGCGGGACAGCAATGCTGATTGTAAGGGACGCATATGGGCAAAGGCCCAGGGTACCAACTCCAGCGTGGACGTCATGGATCCTAGTATCTGTAAGTAATCTCTCACCCTGGGCAACAGGTCCCTCACCTGTCCCTGCAGCTTGACTACGCGTTCTGTAGTGAGGAACACTCGCCCCTGCTTCGTGTCGAACAAGGCACTCAGGAACTCCAAAGATTGCGAAGGGGACAGACGACTCTTGGCAAGGTTGACCACCCAGCCGAGTGACCACCCAGCCGAGTGACCCAGGTAGCACCCTGCGGACTGCTGCCGGACACAGAGCCTAGGACTTCGCCCGAATCAGCCAATCGTCTAAGTAGGGATGCACTAACAAGCCTTCCCTCCGGAGCTGCGCTGCAACCACCACAATTACCTTGGTGAACGTTTGGGGAACGGTGGCGAGTCCAAAAGGCAGGGCCTGGAACAGATAGTGATTTCTCAAAAAACAGAACCTGAGGAACTTCTGGTGCGACGATCGGATGCCTATATGGAGATATGCTTCTATGAGATCCAGAGAAGCCAGAAACTCTCCTTGTCATACAGCGGCGATAACTGACCGAAGCGTTTCCATTCGGAACCGTGGTACCTGAAGGCATCTGTTGGACTCTTGAGATCTAAGATCGGTCGGAAAGTGCCTTCTTTCTTTGGGACCACGAAGTAAATGGAATAGTGGCCCTTCCGCCGTTCCGTGGACGGCACCGGCCTTATGGCTTCCAAATATAGGAGGCACTGCAGAGTGCCCTACACAGTCTCCCGCTTTTCTCGGTATACGTATGTAGAGATCAGGAACTTGTTGCAAGGCCACCGTACAAAATCTAAAGCGTAACCTTGATTTATCACGGTGAGGACCCACTGGTCCGATGTCAGCTTGGCCCATTCCTCGAAGAAGATCGATAGTCTGGCCCCCACGACTGGCACAGAGGAATGGACCACAGCAGTATCTCATTGCGAGGACTTAGTTCCCGCAGTTGCCTGGGGGTTACCGGGCCTGCCGAACCTTCTGCCTTGAAAGGACTGAGACCATGACCGTTGTCTGCCTGCCCCCGGGCGAAAGGACAACCCAGAGGACCATGCCGGCCGAGATCTCCTACTACCTCTAAACTGAGATAGAGCTGTAAAAGCTCCTCTTGATCTGGGTCTGTCCTCTGGCAGCTTTTGAACCTTGTTCTCCCCCAGAGATTATATTATGTCCTCCAAGTCTTTGCTGAACAATTTGCCTTTAAAAGGAAGCGAGCCGATGTGGGCCTTGGACGAGACATCCACTGCCCAATTTCACAGTCAGAGGAGCCTGCGTACGCAGCAGGTCATAGAGAGCATTGGCGCTGTACACGATGACCACTTCTAGTCGGCTCGCCGGTAAAGCCTCCCCGTCCGAGAGGCCGGCATTGGCCTGGAGATGCTGGGCCCAGCAAAGACCTGCACACAGTGCAAAATTACTGCACATAGCCGCACGGACCCCCAGCATGGTCACTTCAAACACTTTCTTGAGCTGTAGCTCCAACTTTCTGTCCTGTAAGTCCTTGAGGGCCATTGCCCCCATGACTGGGATAGTGGACCTCTTTGTAACGGCCAACACCACTGCATCCACCTTAGGGACACGTAGCAGCTCCAAAGCGTCCTCCGGGAGAGGATATAGCTTGTCCATAGCTTTACTTACCTTCAGTCCCAAATCCGGGGTGTCCCATTCTCTAAGCAGATCAGTCGCCAAGAAATGGAAAGGGAAGGAAACCACAGGACCCCTAAGGCCCAGCAAGACCTGATCCATAGCTCCCAGCTGGGACTCCACCAGCAGAGCTGCGAAGCCTAGCTCCTCCAGGATAGCCGGAATAAGTGGAGTCAACTCCTCCTTCTTAAAGAGACGAACCACCTTCGGATAGTCGCCTTCCAACGCTTGAGATCCTCTGGTTGAGTCTTGTTGTGTATCTGCGTCCCCCTCGGCCGGCCGGCCAGCCAGCCGCCACCCCCCCCCCCCCCCGGGGGGCTTGGGCTGCAGATCCGGATCGTCTTGAGATGTGGAGTCTGTATCTGTCCCCACTGGCACAGACCGTAAAGGTCTCTTACCCGTAAATGGGTCAGATCCCCCCAGGGACCTATTGAGCTTCCATGCCCTCCAGGCCTGTGGCTATAACAAAAGTTTCTCAGCTGTCTGCTTTCTCCCTGTCTTTTTTGCCTTAAAGGTCTTGTGCATGAGCAATACAAATTCTGAGGAGAAAGAGGAGTCTGACAAGGAATCAGCAGCCCCCTCAGGGCTATCCTCGTGTACAGGAGAGGCTGCAACCCCCCGGCCGGAATTTGCTGTGGGGAGAGAGAGAGGGGGTAAAATCCCCTCCCCCATCGCTGCCCGCGTGGCCGCCCGAAATGATCCTAAAATGGCCTCCGTTCCCACGCTCAGCGGGAACGGGTCCTCTGACATCGTGCAACTTGTCACCACTCGCGCTGCCAACCGCAGAGCCCGACTCCGACCCTCCCAATGTGAAACGGAGGGTCACTCACCGCCCTGCAAGCAATTGGAGCAGAGGCCTTCACGTGGCATGAGGAGCCCCGAGGCATCCTAGGAACCGACCAACAGCTAAACAACGAAAAACAGCGAAAGCCCGCAAAACCGGCAGTGCAGCCTAGCAGGAAACCCAGGCACAGTATCGGAGAATCGGTGCGCTGAAAATCAAACCACCACTTTTTGTTTTTTTACACAAGCAAAAACACACACTTGCCCGATTGCTGTCCCTGGTTCTGGAACAGGTCCTGTTCCTGTGGGGGTGAGTGAGCCGGGCTCCCTGGTATCACCCCGACGCCGCTGACAAACAACTGCAGGGTACTCGACCCTTAATAGCAGCAGTCTCAACCAGGAGGGATGGTCCCCTCAGGACGTAGCAACCCCCTAGGAGACAAACAGAACCACTGAGGTGAGGGACTAGCTTTCTGTCTTTTTCCTTTTTTTTTTAAACTGATTAAAAAATTAAAGGAACAGAATCCCCTAAATTGCCAACTTGAACCCTGACTCTACCAACTATTTGTAATCAGGCAATCAGAAGAGACTGGGTTTTGCACCTCCGCCAACTGCTGGAGACAGAGAAAGACTGAGGGACTGTGGCTGGCACCTTGGTATATATACGGTAAATACAAAACCAGGGATATATTATCACTCGTTCTCTCGAGCTTAAGTAACAATATACACAATGAGAGAATCTACTATAGAGTACAATCATATCATGCAAAACATCTTTTTATTAATATAAAATCATGACTCTCACTAGACAGAGTTAAAACTAACTAGTCACATTCACTCACTTCATCCACACCATTAAAAATAAACATCAAGAAACAATGTGACGTACTAAATGTTACAATGTATCATAGTGTGTTAATCCTCACCCAACTCTCCTCTAATACACAATGAAGTGCCCCCAAAGTACACAATCAGTTTTTTTTATATAAATTTCAAAAACGTATTTATTAATCCACCCTTCTCATCTTCTTTTTGTATATGTGGGGTTACATCCATCCCATTCCTTCACAAAGTGTTAAATCAGTTTTTTCATTCAAAAACACACTATGTACTGAATCCGTCCCGTTTCTTCCCAGGGACTGAATTAGTCTTCACTCTTCAACATGCACTACGTCCAACAAAGGAACCTTGTTTCACCCCCACCGGGGCTTCATCAGGGACTCGTCAATACAGCAAATATCATAATTTTTCTTGTCTGTCAAAAAACATAACGTGCTTGAAATTCTCTTACCAACTATGTATTACTTGAATCATTAAGTCATGAAAAGCCTACTAACCTTCACAAAACTCACTCCCACACAGGGGTTATCAAAACTCGGTCTAATGTAGAATTAACACGCGATTTAAATACAACTCGTGTCTTTCAAATTATGATTC
Organism: Rhinatrema bivittatum; assembly: GCF_901001135.1. Classification (NCBI taxonomy): domain Eukaryota; kingdom Metazoa; phylum Chordata; class Amphibia; order Gymnophiona; family Rhinatrematidae; genus Rhinatrema; species Rhinatrema bivittatum. The sequence goes on along the minus strand of NC_042622.1, from coordinate 95,964,254 downwards.
AAGTCTCTGAAATTCAAAAAACAAACAATGTCTCAACATTGAAATTCGACAGAACTGCATCGCAGTATCTGAAACAAGCAGCTACAAAGAGGAGACTTGGCCTGAATTTAAACAAACCAACTTCCAATATCCTACCTTCACCGGGTATGCATTTCTCTCCCAAGACAATGGAAGTCACAAGTCAAACAAGCGTGGAGAACGTAGCTTCATCTCTTCCGGCTGATATATCATAGAACCGATACTCAATAACACCTGTAAACTCCTCAACTCGTGTGCAAAAATGCCTCCCACTCAAATCGGACCATTGAGTCCACCCGGGGCCACCGTACCCCATTTAAAAATAAAACGCCGTTCAAGTCGCTTAAGCAATGCTGACAAATCACCTCCATTCGGTAAAATTAGTTTGGTCAAAACAAAGAATTTTATATCATTTATTTATTTATTTAAGTTTTTTTATATACCAACATTCAAGACGATTGTCCCATCATGCTGGTTCACAAGAAACAGGAGTGCAATTATAATAAAACTTAACAACTTGAACAATAGTGCAGAAGGATCATCTATCGTTTGAGCTTGTTCCACCCAATGTTCAACTAGGGGTGCATTGGTTTTCAAAGATTTAATACGGCTTCTATGTTCTATAATTCGAAATCGGATCATTCTGCTCGTTTGGCCAATGTAAATCAAACCACATGGACATATTGTTGCGTACACAACCCCACTCGAATCACATGAAAAGGTACCCAGCAGTCGGTATGGATATTTTAGACTGGGATGCTGAAATGTTCGGTGTGTAAACATGTTTTGGTAATAAAAGAATTTCAGCAACCCAGTCTAAAATATCCATACCCTTCCTAATAATTCCTAACATTCTGTTTGCTTTTTTGACTGCCGCAGCACACTGAGCTGACAATTTCCATGTATTATCCATTATGATGCCTAGATCTTTTTCCTGGGTGGTAGCTCCTAATATGCAATCACAGTATGGATTATTTTTCCCTATATGCAACACTTGCACTTATCCACATTAAATTTCATCTGCCATTTGGATGCCCAATTTTCCAGTCTCACAAGGTCCTCCTGCAATTTATCACAATCTGCTTGCGATTTATCTCACTCGCTTGTGATTTAACTCACTTGTCATATTCTTTTCCAGATCATTTATAAATATATTGAAAAGCATGGGTCCCAGTACAGATCCCCGAGTCACTCCACTGCCCACCCCCCTCTATTGAGAAAACTGTCCATTTTTGAAGGAAGGATGCATTGAGATGAGCTCCTGATCGCCGTGTAGTAATTATTGCCTTTGACTAATACACCACACACTAAAAGAGCAGCGCTCTGCCAGGAAACACCACTATTGGAAGGAGTTTGACCGACCAGACTGAGCTGGCAGAAACAACGCGGGACCCACCGATAAATATTATTGGAATTACCTTATCAAAAAAGCCTGAAATAGTGACAATGGAAGTGTTGTGGAATGCAGTTTCTGCGACTGAAAAGGCAATTGTTTCTTTAACAAATTCTATATCAGGCTTTCAAGATCAATTTAATGTGGTAAACCTGGAGGTCTCAGCAAACTCAGCTAAAATTCAAGACTTGGATTCACAAATTAACCAGATAAAGGCTGTTCAGTCTGGATTAATTCAAGGGGACTCTAAGACAAATAAGAGATTAGAAAGTCTGGAAAATTACTCTCAGATTATTGCATCTGAGGTTAATGAACTTCCCTAAGTGTAAATTAATATCACCAAAGGAACAATTTGCAAAATATCTCCGAGAAATATTGCTGTTCCCAAGTGGCAACTTGCCCACTATTATGAATGCATATTTTCTACCAGAGACCATTCAAAGAGGTGGAATAGCTACTGCAAGTGGGGAAAATCGAGCTGAGTGTTCTATACCATCATCGCCACTGGAAGATCTGACGGGGTTTCTAGAAACATCATAAAAAGAACAAATAGAGAGGAGTGTTGCTATTAAAATTTTTAGTTCCTGGAGAAAGACAATGTATCTAAAAGTTTCTTTCGCAATAGAAACTTTACTTAGGTGAAAAAATATGGATATACCCGGACATTACAAGAGTAACGCAATTACGTAGAAAAAAAAATTTCTCTCTTTATCCTAGAGCCTGTTTATTAGGTGCTCAAATATTGATAAAGTTTCCCTCTAAATGTGTATTAAGAATGGATAATAATAGATATATTTTCATGGAGCCCGAACAACTGGAAATATTTTTGAATGCAAGAGATGGATCTAGGTCAGGTGTTGAAGTACCCCATATATAAATTAAAACCTTGTAACTTCCTTTATTTCAAAGAGGATTGAAATTTAGAATACATAGTAGTATTTGGCTAAAAGGGCTCCACTGTCTGTTTGTTCTCCCCAAATTTCATAGTAAAAGCTTAAGGAGTAAAAAAGAGTAATACTGCTGTTGATAGGAGATAAGATAATGGAAAAGAATGATTTTCCTATTTTGATTTAATGTTTAATTTACTTTTTTTCCCTTTTTATTCTTAATAGAAATATAAACGTTTACTTCTATCGGTATAAGGCGTATATATAAATGCTTTATGTAATTATTAAATTTTCAAACAAAGATTAAATTAAAAAAAAAAAAAAAAAAAAGAGAAAAACTGTCCATTTAATCCTACTCAGTTTCCTTTCTTTTAACCAGTTTGTAATCCATGAAAGGACATCACCACCTATCCCATGACTTTTTACTTTTCTTAGAAGCCTCTCTTGAGGAACTTTGTCAAATGCCTTCTGAAAATCCAAGTATACTATATCTACCAGTTCACCTTTATCTACATGTTTATTAACCCCTTCAAAAAAGTGAAGCAGATTTGTGAGGCAAGACTTGCCTTGGGTAAAGCCATGCTGACTTTGTTCCATTAAACCATGTCTTTCTATATGTTCTGTGATTTTGATCTTTAGAACTCTTTTCACTATTTTTCCTGGCACTGAAGTCAGGCTAACTGGTCTATAGTTTCCTGTACTGCCCCTGGAGCCCTTTTAAAATATTTTGGTTACATTAGCTACCCTCCAGTCTTCAGGTACAATGGATGATTTTAATGATAGGTTACAAATTTTTACTAATAGATCTGAAATTTCATTTTTTGAGTTCTTTCAGAACCCCAAGGTGTATACCATCCGGTCCAGGTGATTTACTACTCTTCAGTTTGTCAATCAGGCCTACATCATCTTCTAGGTTTACCCCGATTTGGTTCAGTCCAACTTTATCATTACCCATGAAAACCTTCTCTGGAACGGATATAAGGAAATTGGTTCTTACCTGCTAATTTTCGTTCCTGTAGTACCAACGGATCAGTCCAGACTCCTGGGTTTATTCATCCTGCTAGCTGACAAACACTATGTTCAATAAACTGACTAAAAAACGTGTGAAACAACTTGAAAAAATTTGTAAGTTTACAAAAAGAACGGAAGTTTGCCGAAAGATTATAGCTGAACAGAAGATTCTCCCCTCCAACCCAGGTGGGTTGTGGACTGATCCATTGGTACTACAGGAACGAAAATTAGCAGGTAAGAACCAATTTTCTTTTCCCTGTACGTACCCGGATTTAGTCCAGGCTCCTGGGATGTACCCAAAGCTTCCTAGAGAGGGTTGAACCTGGAGAGTCCCGCTCGCAAAACACCTTCACCAAAAGACCTGGAATTAGAAAATCCCAAATCCAATAGGTAATGCCTTGCAAAAATATGTGACTTCCAAGTCGCCGCTCTGCAAATCTCCTGCGGAGGCACCAACTGAGCCTCCGCCCATGAAGCGGTCTGAGCCCGTGTCGAAACCCTCAGGAACTTGATGGCCCTTGAGAATATACGCCGACCCAATAGCATCCTTAAGTCATCTGGCAATAGTTGCTTTGGAGGCATGGGTACCCTTCTTCGGACTGCTCCATACAACAAAAAGATGATCAGATCTTCTGAACTCATTAGTAACCTTGAGATAGCGAAGCAAGGTTCTACGGACATCTAACAACTTAAGCTCTCGAGCATGCTGCGCAAAATCATCCAAGACTGCAAACGCTGGAAGCTCGATAGTCTGATTAACATGAAAAGCAGAGATCACCTTTGGGACAAAGGAGGGAACCATATGCAACGTAATCCCGGAATCAGAAATTTGAAGAAATGGATCCCTACATGACAAGGCTCGCAATTCTGAAATCCTCCTGGCGGAACAGATGGCCACCAAGAACACCACCTTGAGAGTCAAATCCTTAACAGTCGCTCTCTGAATCAGTTCAAATGGAGCATCACACAATACCCGCAGAACAAGATTAAAGGTTCCAAGGAGGACATACTTTCCGCACCGGAGGTCGCAAATTCTTAACTCCCCGAAGAAATCTCTGAGAAGATAAGGAATAACCTTCCATCTTTCCTTGCAAGCAGGCCAGAGCCGCTACCTGTACCTTAAGAGAATTAAAGGCAAGGCCTTTAACTAAACCCTCTTGTAGAAAGGACAAGACTTGAGAAATCGAAGCCTGTAGCGCATGTATCCGCCGTTCAGTACACCAAGCCTCAAACACTTTCCAAACTCGCACATATGAGAGGGATGTAGACTGCCACCTAGACTGCAAAAGCGTAGCGATCACTGGCTCCGGATATCCTCTCCTCCTCAGGCAACGCCTTTCAAAAGCCAAGCCACTAGACAAAAGCGATCGGCTTGGTCGGAAAATACGGGACCCTGACGGAGAAGATCCGGAAGATGACCGAGATGCAACGGCCCGTCTATCGCTAGATTGACTAGATCTGCGAACCATGGTCGACGTGGCCATTCCGGAGCGCCTCTCTATTCGGCGCAATACTTTGCCCACCAGAAGCCACGGCGGAAAAACTTACAGCAAGACTTCCCGAGGCCAAGGCACTACTAGAGCGTCGACTCCCTCAGCCCCGTATTCTCTCCTGCGACTGAAGAATCGAGGGGCTTTCGCATTGAGCTGAGTTGCCATCAAATCGATATAGGGACGACCCTACCTTCTTTGAATGAGCCGCATCGCAGCCTCCGCAAACTCCCACTCGCCTGGATCTACGCACTGACTGAGAAAACTGGCCTGGACGTTGTCAACCCCTGCGATATGAGAAGCTTCCAGCTGAATCGAGAACTGCTCCGCCCATTGAAACAATTCCTGAGCTTCCAGTACCACCCCCTGGCTCTTGGTCCCGCCCTGACGATTGATGTAAGCAACCGTTGCGGCGTTGTCAGACAGAACTCTGACCGAATGACCCTGAACGAGGGGGGATAAAAGCTTGAAGAGCCAGCCGTACCGCTCTGGTCTCCAACCGGTTGATAGGCCACGAGGCTTCCACCGCCGATCAAGTGCCCTTGGCCGACTGCCTCCCAACCAGGGACACTGGCATCAGTAGTGAGAACTACCCACTCCGGCACTTTGAGACTGACTCCACGCTCCAGATTGGAAGACTGTAGCCACCACGAAAGGCTATTCCATGCCGACGCATCCAGCAAAACCGGCAAATGAAAAGCCTGGGACAGCAGATCCCATTTGTCCAACAGGGCCTTCTCAAGGGGACGCATATGCACAAAGGCCCACAGTACCAACTCCAGGGTTGAGGCCATCGAACCCAGAACCTGTAGAAAGTCCCAGGCTTGTGGTATCTTCAAACGCCAACAAGCGCCAAACTTGTGACTGTAGTTTGAGCATCCTCTCCTGAGTGAGATATACCCTGCCTTGGCTCGTGTCGAAATGAGCTCCAAGGTATTCTAGTACCTGGGATGGCTCCAAGTGACTCTTCGCCCAGTTCACCACCCAGCCGAGAGACTCCAACAGGTTAACAACTTTCTGAACTGACGAACGGCAGCTGTCCAACGACTTCTCCCGAATTAGCCAATCGTCGAGATAAGAGTGCACTAACACCCCTTCGCATCGGAGAGCTGCCGCCACCACCATCACCTTGGTGAACTTGCGAGGAGCTAGACCAAAAGGCAGAGCCTGGAATTGGAAATGTTGACCCAACACCGCGAACCGCAGAAACCGCTGATGCTCTGGACGAATTGGGATATGCAAGCATGCCTCTGTCAGATCCAGGGAGGCCAAAAACTCCCAAGAGCAGACCGCCGCAATTACCGACCATGGCGTCTCCATTTTAAGGACCTGTTGACAGATTTGAGGTCCAGAATGGGTTGAAATATTCCCTCCTTTTTCGGGACAATGAAATAGATGGAGTAACGACCCTTGCCCCGTTCATGAGGCGGTACCGGGACCACCGCTCCCAAATCACGCAACCTGTGCACAGTCTCACGAACTGCCCGATGCTTTGCAGAGAACACGCAAGGGGAGACTAAGAAGAGGTCGCGAACGGGGTGTGCAAACTCTAAAGCTCTTATCACCGAGAGGACCCACTGATCCTGCATGATTTTGGTCCACTCCCCATAAAAATCTGCCAGCCGGCCCCCTATACATGGAACGGCGGAGTGAACCGGCCTCGCTTCATTGGGAGGACTTAACAGCTGCTGCTCCCCCAGCCGAGGGAGTGCTAAAAGGTCGTCCCCCACCGTGAAAGGACTGACTCCAATTCGAGCCACGCGGTTGCTGAAAAGGCTTTTGTGACCGCGCCCCTACAGGACAAGACCGTCTGGCGTCCCTGAAGCAGGACCTGGACTCAAACGCCTGGCGATTCCTTGGTTTGTCCTCCGGCAGCTTATGCACCTTTGTCTCACTCAGTTGCTTGATAAGCTGTTCTAGCTGCTCTCCAAACAAGAGATGACCCTTGAAAGGCAAAGAACCTAACCGGGTCTTAGAAGATACATCCGCCGACCAGTGACGGAGCCAAAGTAAATGTCTGGCCGCAACCGCCGAACTCATAACACGCGACAGCGAATGCACCAAGTCATACAGTGCATACGCGACAGATGCCTCCATGCGATCTGCATCAAACATGTCGGGACCAAGGGGTGCATCCTGAAAATTCTGCATCCATCTCAGACATGCCCTTTGCATAAAGCCGCTGCAAACAGCAGCCCAGAGCCCCAAGGCTGCACTCTCAAAAACCCTCTTAAGGTGAAGCTCCAACTTCCGATTCTGGAAATCCTTGAGGGCCGTGGCCTCCTCCACCGGAATCGTAGTCTTTTTTGTGACCGCGGAAACCCCCGCATCCACCTGCGGAAGCACAAAAAGCTCCAAGGTCTGTTCTGGCAATGGGTAGAGCTTGGCCTTAGCCCTGTCTACCCTCAAACCAGAATCCACTCATGCTCAATCAATTGCGCACTGACCTATGATAGGGAAAAAAAGAGGAAGGAAGAGCCCTAAGACTATCCAGAACGAGGTCCACCTCATCCAGTTCTGGAACTTCCTGAGGGGGTTTTAAACCCAGCTCCTCAAGGTCCTGCGGAAGCAGCGGTGCCAATTTCTCCCTCCAGAACAACCTGAGAATCTTGGGCTCATCCCCCTCGGCCACCGATGGTACTCCACCATCATCTTGATCCGGGTCTGGAGAAGTTAGATCCTGCACTACGGAGCCCGGCGCAGCGCCTGCTGGAGGGACCGGAACCTGCGAGCCACCCCCCCCGATGCCCCTCCGAGGCTGGGCATCATCGGACTGCCCGAATCCCGCGGCCGCGTGGACCCTAATTCGGAACCCAGAGGCCGCAGACACGGATCCTGCGGAGGCAAAGGCAACCCCCCTAAGCCATCCTGCTGCGCCAGATAAGCTTGGTGCAGTAAAAGAATAATATCAGGGGAAAAAGGCAACGATCCCAGGGGCAAAATGGGAACCTGGTCTCCCCCAGGTCCCCGAGGCAAAGGGACCTGCTGAGATGCTCCTCTGGTGGGTTCCTGCCCCTTGAGGGGGCTGGGGTGAACTGGGGAAAGCCACAGAGGAAAATCTCCCTCCCCCTCTAAAGACAGCGTCGTGCACGAATCTGGTGCCAAAATGGCCGCCGCTCCCATCTCAAGGGAGCTGGCAGAGCCAGAGGCAGCAGCAGCAGCCCCAGAAACGGGTCAGATCGCGGCAGTCGCACGTTTACATAGCCGCTGACGTTTTGAGACTCCCAGGAGAAGGGAGAAGGGAGAAGGGAGAAGGGAGAAGGGAGAAGGGAGGGGAGGGGAGGGGAGGGGAGGGCCCTCCCCCCCCCCCCCCAAAACGCATCCGGAGCAAAAGGCCTGCCCTGCTGAGACATGCCGGGTCCGCCCCACACGCGCAGCAAGCCGAGCCGCAAACCATGCGGCAAAATAAGAAAGGCAAAGTAAAAAAAAAATTAAATAAATCAGTGTGAACCGCTGGGGGGGGGGGGGGGGGGGGGGCGGGAGGAGTCACCCCGGAGCCTTAGCAGCAGCCGACGTCTTTCTTCACTGTGTTAAAGTTTAAAAAAAAAAAAAGATTTAACAAAAACTAACAAAAAACTGAGAGGGAAGTTTCTCTCCTGTAGCTGAGAGAAGCTGTCCAGCTCAAATCAGCTCCTGAATGAAAAGGAGGGAAAAAAACCCTGTGAGAAAAGAAGGGCTGAAAGCCACACGGCCAGCCTCGTGAGGGGAGGGATCTGGACCACCAGATGTACACCCCACGGAACAAATTGGACCTCAACTGGTCCACCTCGACCGAACAGGGAATGGTTCCCACAAAACCAGTCCCCTGGGAGGAAGGCTCACCCGAAAAAATTCTAAATAAAAAGAGCAAGGGTAAAGAAAGACTGCAGGTTTATGCACCACCCATCTGCTGGAGACAGAGAAACACTGAGCTACTGCAGGTAGCACCAGGGCTTTTAAGCAGTGTCAGCGAGGCTTTTCTGTCTCCATCTGCTGGCAGGGATGAATAAATCCAGGAGTCTGGACTGATCCAGGTACGTACAGGGAACTCCCCAACATGCTCTTCAGTAAACACCAAAGCAAAGAAATAGTTTAATCTTTCTGCGATGGCCTTATCTTCTCTAAGTGCCCCTTCAACCCCTCGATCATCTAATGGTCCAATTGACTCCCTCGCAAGCTTTCTGCTTCAGATATATATTTTTTAAAAGTTTTTACTGTGAGTTTTTGCCTCTAAGGCCAACTTCTTTTCATGCTTTATCCCATTTTCTTCTGTTGGATCCTTCTTCCAATTTTTGAATGAAGATATTTTGGCTAAAATAGCCTCTTTCACCTCACTAGGCGTTAATTTCAAATTAGCAAAAACACTGTAGAACCAAGGCACAAATCCCCTAGTGTAGTCATGCCCTGAGAGAGATGTAAATACTGCCCCTGTACCTGCTGCTCCTTATTCTGAGCGATTAGGAATTCGACCTCCCGAATCTTCTCCTCAATCACTTCCTGGTACACCAGATTGATCTGTAAGCATGTTTCTGGGTTTTCAGGAAGATTTTTCTCAAGGTCTTCATTATCTTCTGAATTACTCTCCACCATTTCTTCATCCTGATTGAAAACAACCAGAGAGATAAGCACAAGAGAATCTGCACCCCCTCAGGTTCCTCAGGCAAGTTTGAGAAACCCGAGTAGTTCCAAAGACTTGCATCTCTAAACATCTGCTAACTTTATAAAAAGGAATAAAATGCTTCTCAATCTCTTTGTTGCTAAGGTCCAAGGTCTGGGCCACAAACTAAGGGCAGTCCCTTCAGAGCCTTTTGGATGAGAATGAGACCCCATATCATATTGGGGGGGGGGGGGGGGGGGGAAGGGAAGGAATGGAGAGAAGAGATTAAACTTACTGCCACCCACCTCCTTTTATTACACAATTATGTTAGGACCGTAGCTAAAGCTGGATGATGCACCTTCTGCCAAACAGGTTGGGGTGCGGTCACCTCTACATAAATATTTTGGAAGTTTTCTTTTAAATTAACTTCAATTTTGCCATGGCACTCCCTTTCTACTTTCTCATCTGCCTCGAGCTGGCTTTTTGTGATAAGCACAGAGAATATATTTTAATAAATTCAAATTTTGATAAAGCATTTTTTCCGCATGGGTGTTCGGTAACATACACACATGCATTACAGCATCCCTTACACTTGCTTTCCAAAGACAAAAAAGAAATCATGGCAGAGAAACGGACTGTGATGCGCTATTTTCTCAAGTATCCAAATCTAAATGTGTTTCTTAGCCATAGAAAGGATGAATTACCATCTGAAAATGTACATCCAAATCGGCATCTTCAAGGTCATCTGTTAGGAAAGAGGCACAGAAATAAGATGAAGTTGCATTTGAAAGCAAAGAAGATCTTGACAGATGCACAGTATGCTACAAAAAAAAAAAATGCTCAAGGGATAGCAGAGGACTGAGAACTTGAAAAATAAATTACAGAAGAGCAATGAACACCACAGCAAGATCATCTTTTCCCCTCTGATCATCGGATTTAGGGTTATGAAAAAGTGTTCTTTTGATTGCTGCAGACTTGGCTACAGATGCAGCGGGTTTTGTTCAATATCCCCTGAATAACCTACTAGAGGGAGCCAACAGGGAATAGGGGAAAAAGGATAAACTTAAAGGATTTCTGGTTTCCTTGCAGCTTAAAACAACTCTAACTCTCCTACAACAAGTAATGGTTACTACCTGTAAGATCCACCTGCCCTACAGTCTCTCTCTTTTACAAGACAATAGGCATTCCCTGTACATACCCAGATTAGTCCAGACTCCTGAGTTCAGTCCATAATCTTTGGTTTTGTACCCCTGCCAGCAGATGGAAACAGATAAAGGTTTATTGAATCTGGTATATAATTAAGTGTGCCACCTGCAGTCCCTCAGTATTTTTCTGTCTGCAGCAGATGAACGATGGTGCAAAACAAAAAAAAAACAACAAAAAACCTTCTGATTGTGAGATTATTCTTAGGGAGCTGTCAGGTCCTGGTGGAACTATCCTCCCTGGTCGAGGTGTATGAACAAGGGGTTGGTGACCCTTTTTAGTTCTCTTGGAGGAACCGTGGGGCGGATATCTGGTATCCAGATCCCTCAGCCCACATGAGTCAGCCTGGTGTCCTGCTGGCAACCCTCTTCTCAAGCATCGGATAGAGCAGGAAAGTATTTGAGGAATTTAAAATTTGAATTTTTTTTCCTTTATTCCTGGGCTTACATCAGGGAGGCTTGTTGAAGTTTGTTTTTTTTTTTTTAAGCAAAAGGGATTGTTCAAGCCAAGTCCTTTATTGCTCCAGCTGCTTGCTGTTTCTTGGGCTGATAGCCGGTGTTCCCTCTTCAGAGGCAAGGCAGCTAGTAAGTCAGGCTGTGTTTTGGACGCATGCACTGGAGATAGGGACCGCGGCAGCTACTCCACGTGGTCAGTGCCATGCCTCACGCTTCCGTTTGCCGGGCCTGCAGGAGTCGCGTTTTCATCTTAAACAGACACAATCTTTGTTTCAAGTCCAGTTCAGGTGGGGAGGACGCGTCAGCAGGGCCCTCCCTCCGGGTTTGATCGGCTTCCTCTTTGGTGCATCGGGCCAGGCCTTCCACCGGAGCACCCTCAGATTGCGTACCAACTGCGGCCATCTTTGACTCGGCCCCATGGTTTTCTTCAGCCCCCATTGGGGCAGATGTTTCTCCACCTCATTTGTCCCCGGTTGGGGCTGCTGCTGAGGAGGATCAGGTGCATTGTGGAGGAGAGGATTTCCCTCTGAACGTTGGATCCGCAGGGGGCGGGGGATGTCTCTCCTGACTGTGACTCTGAAAACTCCCAGCCTTCTTCTTCAGATTTTGTGCTTCAGATGAATTAGGCCTTTTTAGCCAAGAAAGCATCAGGAGGGCTCAGCAGGTTGCGGCTTCCTCCCGCAGGAGGTCCTAGTTTGCTCGCTAAGTCAGCTCTGCCCAAGCGTAAGTGCACGGACAGGATCCTGCGCATTTTAGACCTACCCTTGGGGGGGGGGGGGGGGGGGGTCGAGAGTCCTGCAGGGAGATACAGATGAATGAGAATCTACAGGGGTCCCCAAGAGATCCCTCTGGAGTGGATCTGCTGTGGGATTCACCAGATCTGGTTGTGGAGCCAGAGGAGGTCCCTATTGCTGAGGGGGATGATCCCAATGTGGTCTGCCTCTCATACAGAGAGGAGCTCGGGCCCCTGATTCTTCAGGTTCTTATGAAACTTGGAATCAAGATGACTCAGGAAGAGTCCGATTTGGAGGGAGCAGATCCCGTTCTGGATGGCCTATGGGGTCCGCCAAGGGCGTTCCCTTTTCATAAGTCAGTGAAGAAGTTGGTGGCTCAGGAGAGGGATACTCCTGAATCTGGGCTCAGAGAGGGCAGCGCTATGGCTAAACTCTATCCGTTGCTGGAAGACACCTTGGTGGATGCTTCGGTGTCTGCGGTTACCAAGAAGACTACTATTCCGATGGTGGGCTCCGCCGCCTTGTGTGATGTGCAGAATTGCAAGCTGGAGCTTCATCTCAAGAGGATTTTCGAGGTGGCGGCTCTAGCCATATGGGCGGCAGTGTGCAGTAGTCTGGTACAGAGAGCGAATCTATGTCGAGTCCAGCAATTGCAGGATTTTCGAGCTTTGGGGGGAGAAGCAGCGCTGCAGGCAGACCGTCTGGAGGCAGTGGTGGCTTATGGTGCCAAAGCCTTCTGTGATCTTGTTAGGATCTCTTCCCAAATCATGATGTTGGCGGAGTCTGCTAGACATTTGTTGTGGTTACATAACTGGTCGGCAGACTTGTGTGCCAAATCACAGCTGGGAGCGCTTCCTCTTAAGGGAGAAGCTTTTGTTTGGGGTCGATCTGGAGCAAATAATGAAGCATCTAGGCGAGTCCAAAGTGCTCAAGTTACCAAAGGACAAGCCTAATGGCAGAAAATGTGTGCCTGCAAAGGCTAGGTTCCAGGATAATTGTAGGTTTTGCTAGTCCATGCGTTCAAGAGGTCTGCAGTGGAAAGCCCCTGCCAGGACATCCTCATAGAATCAGTCCTTTCGCAGGGCCAGGAGGCCCTCCCTGAACAATTCAGGGGCCAATGCAGGATTTAAGTGCTCGCGATGAAGCGAGGCTGGCCCACTCTTCAGTTCTGGCAGTTGGAACTCTTTTCGAGGAGTGGGTCAAGATTACCATGGACCAGTGTGTCCTCGATGTGATAAAAAGACAGCTACGTTTTAGAATTTTCTCATCCCAGAGACACCTTTCTCGTGTCCCCATGTTGTCCTCTTGCAAAGCGGGCAGTGGTTCGAGGAACAGTGGATCGTTTGAAGCAACTGGAAGCCATAGTGCCAGTTCTGCTAGAAGAACAATGGACGGGGAGATATTCCATTTACTTCGTGGTGCCAAAAAAAGGACAAGTCCTTTCGCCCCATTTTGGATTTAAAGAAGGTGATTACGGCTCTCAGAGTCCCTCATTTTCGCATGCGTGAGCAAAGTGGAGTATTTAGCATCTCTGGACCTGACAGAGGCTTATTTCCACATAGCCATCTGGCAAGAGCACCAGAGGTTCCTCCACTTTATGGTTCTCGGGGAACATCTGCAGTTTTGAGCCCTTCCCTTCAGTTTGGCAATGGTGCCACATACTTTCACCAAGTTGATGGTGGTGGTGGTGGCAGCCTTAAGAAGGGAAGGGGTGTTGATGCATCCGTACCTCGATGACTGGCTCATATGAGCTGAGTTGGAAATTTGTCAGTCGGTGTAGAAGGTGCTGCAATACTTGCAGTCATTAGGCTGGGTGGTGAATGCCGTGAAGTTCCCTCTCTGTCCCTGGAGTATCTGGGGGCGTGGTTCAACACAAAGGAGGGGAGAGCGTTTCTCAAGGAAGAGAGGATTGTGAAGTTACAGGGTCAGGTTCGTTACCTGTTAAGAGCTCACAGTTCCCAGGGTGTGGGACTATTTGCAAGTCCTAGGTTGCATGGCGTCGACTCTGGAGTTAGTTCCTTGGGCATCCATGGACTCGACAGAGGGCTTCCTCTCCCACTAGAACCCGCTGTCAGAGGAGTTTCATCTCCTTTTACCTCTCATGGGGGAAGTCAGGGACAATCTTCCTGGTGGCTGCTTCATGCCAATCTGGAGCGTGGTGTAGGTTTGGAAGTTCCGGATTGGATGGTGGTCACTACAGATGCCAGTCTGTCAGGCTGAGAAGAAGTAGGTCAGAATCAGGCGGCACAGGGCCAATGCGAGGAAAGAAGCTTCCTGGTCTATCAAATTGGTTAGAGACGAGAGCAGTGTGGTTCATGTTACTTGCCTTTCTGCCTTGGTTACGAGGTTGTCCAGTAAGAATTCTGTCTGACAACGTGACCACAGTGGTTTATATCAACCGACAGGAGGGAACAAAGAGTTAAGCAGTAGCCCAGGAGGTGCAGGAGTTGATCCTCTGTGCAGAGAAGCACTTGGAGTGGATAGCGGCATCGCACATTGCCAGGGTGGTCAACGTGCAGGCAAACTTCTCGAGTTGGAAGGCGCTGGATCCTGGAGAATGGGAATTGTATGAGATAGCCGTGTGTCTCATTTGTAGGAAGTGTAATTTGTAGTTTGCAACCTTTAATACTACACAGAGTTCAAATGTTCCCCACAACTATGCTATGTTCAATTTGTACTTTGTTATATTGTTCAATATAAAGCCCCCCCCACTTTCTCCTTGGGTGTTCTCATTCTGAGTCTGTAACTGTACCATTATACCTAGTTCGAATGTTCCCTGTATCTATACTACGTTGAATTTGTACTTTGTTCTATGGTTCTATGTAAAGCCCCTACCCCCCTTTTTGGGCGTTTCACTGTTTTATGTAAACTGGAGTGATTTGTATTTCATACAAGAACCTCAGTATATAAAAATTAAAAATAAATAAATAAGTGAGGTTTGCCTTCTAATGGACCTGATGGCGAGCATGGAGAACACAAAGGCTTCACAATTCTTCAGTCAAAGATGTCAGCACGGGGCAGAAGGCATCGATGCTCTGGTGCTTCTGTATGTCTGTCTTTCTCACATGGCCGCTGGAAGGCAAAGTGATAAGAAGGATAGAGAGACATCCGGGAGATGTAATCCTGGTGGTTCCAGAGCAGCCTTGCTGTCCTTGGTTTGTGGATCTCGTCAATCTGGCCATAAAAGGGCCTCTGAGGTTCAGCCACCTGGAGAATCTTCTCTACAAGGGCTCCATATTTTCAGATCAGGCAGCTGTCTTGTGTCTTGGCTTTTTGAGAGGCAAAGATTGAGACGCAAAGGTTATCTGGAACCAGTTATCTCCACCTTACCACAGACCAGGCGGACTTCCATGTCTTTTCTTATATGCGTGTTTGGAAGATTTTTGAGTCTTGGTGTTTGCGTTTTCTTCGGGGAGTGAAGAATTTGCATCCTCCTGTGAAGAAGGCTTGGCTGTCTTGGAGTCTTAATCTGGTGCTTACAGCTTTGTGTGTGGCTCCGTTTGAGCCTGAGGAGGGCTACTCTGAAGGAATTGACTCTTAAGTTGGTTTTTCTAGTTGCTATTTGTTCGGCTCGATGGATTTCGGAGCTTCAGGCTTTGTCATGCCAGGATCCATTTCTGCAGATCTCTGAGACAGGAGTGTCGTTGAGTACGTAGCCTTTTTTCTCCCGAAGGTAGTGTCGGGGTTCCATGTTAACCAATCTGTGGAGCTTCCGGCTTTTCCAGATTTGAATACCTCTGCTCCGCATGTGAGAGAGTTGAGGCTTTTGGATGTGCAGCGTGCGTTAAGATACAAAAATCATTAGTGACCTTAAGGTATGTCAGATCATCTTTTTGTCCTCTGAGTGTCCCAAGGAAAGGGCGTCAGTTGTCTGTGCCCACTATTACGTGTTGGTGCAAACAGGCTATAGGTTCGGCTTATATTGCCAAGGGTCAGCCGGTTCTGGACAGTTTGAGGGCTCATTCGATGCACTTGCAGGTGACCTCTTGGGCAGAAGCTCAGCAGGTATCACTGCAGGAGATTTGCAGGGCAGCGAGTTGGAAGTTGCTGCACACTTTCACCAGGCACTATCACTTGGACATCGGGATTCTGACTACAGCATGCTTTGGTGATAGCATTCTGCATGTGGGACTCTTCAGGTCCCACCCAGTTTAGTGGGCTTAGGTACATCCCAGGAGTCTGGACTGATCTGGGTACATACAGGGAAAGGAAAATTGGTTCTTACCTGCTAATTTTCATTCCTGTAGTACCACAGGTTAGTCCAGACACCCGCCCAGGTTTGACGGGTGAGTTTTCCGCTCGTTCAGTTTTTGTTTGTATGTGAAGCAGAGTTGTTATCAGTTGTCTATACTAGAGATGTGAATCGGAACCAGAATCGGATCCGATTTCAGTTCAGATTCACATCTCTAGTCTATACTGTGTTGTGTGTTGCTTCTGTTCTAAGACAGAGTGTTTCCAATGTGGTTCAGCATCACCATCCTCCTGTTTTGTCAGGGAAGGGTTATGCCATCAAATTTTTATAGAGTTTTTTTTTTTGCATCTTGGCTTGAAAACAGGTCAGTACTGAGGGACTGCAGGTGGCACACAGTTATATACCAGTTTCAATAAAACTTTCAGTCTCCTTCTGCTGGCAGGGATACAAAATCTAGGAGTCTGGACTGAACTGTGGTACAACAGGAATGAAAATTTGCAGGTAAGAACCAATTTTCCTATATTTTGCACCATTCCCTTGCCTCCAAAAGACATCAAATCCATTATTTATATTCTGCAATATCATGGAATGTTCATCAACATGATCTCTAAACCATACAACACTAAACAGTCTAATAACTCGCTCACCAGCATATCCCAGCCCTGGGACCTAACCTGGTAAAGCTCCCAATTTCACAGTGCCCCATCCCCTCTGTTACTGTTTATTCTGCATGGATGCCACTGCAAGGAGCAATTTCAGGTTTCAATCACATCATCGTTGTCCGTCTCTTACCCGATCCAGAATCCGAGTCCAGACTATACTCAGATAGATCAACATCTATTGGGGTGGCACCACCACGATCCAAGCTCTTCTCCAGCTCCTCAATCTCTTTCTGGAGCTGCTCTCTTCTTTCTGCATTTAAATCCACTGTTGCCATGGTTCCTTCTCCTAAGAAAACAAGCAGGCTGAGCAGCGTGGAAGGACAAAAAACACAAGACCAACTGGTCACTCAACCAAATTTTGTGACCCACAGATTACGGAGTGTTCTCTGGCTCGTGGTCAACATCAAAATCTGCCAATCCTGGACCAAAACATTTCTAAAGAGAGAGAGAGAGAGAGAGAGAGATTGACATGATATTTTTATATTTCTCTTTCCATATAATAAACGGCTCAAGATTGTCTTGCTTCATGCCCTCTCTTCCACTGAGTTTTGGGAAGCAAACACATAGGTTTGACATAGCACCAGATACTATACCTGTGCAATGTCAAGTCTGCTTGAACGTAAAATGGTAGATACATTATTTTTCTATAAAGTCACTTTTCTGGTGCTCATGAAGAAAATAAGCAGCAAGGAGCAGTGAGGTTTTCTTTCCTCACTAGCTTCATCAACGAGCAGAACTTTCTACAGGGGAAATGCAGGGCTCCAATGAACCTGATTGCCCTGAGGAAGGAAGATCAGTCTCCTCAGACTGTCATCTACTGTTTCCCCTGACTTGGCCTCAGCTACCAGGTTGGGGAACACACCACCAACCTTTAAAAAGGCTGTTGCCCCAGGAGCTTCCTGTTACTTCTGCAATACCAGTGACTCCTACCAACTGCTGGAGGCAAAGACCTACTAATGCCTCCCCTGCTGTAGCAGGCTATATAGGCAAGAGAGAAGTCAGGTCAAAATGTTTGCACTCTGCCTCCATCTGCTACTTGGGGAAACAAATCCCACATGTTTATACTGGTCTGACAGTATGATAAGGAAATTTAAAACAGATTATAATTATTTTACATTACTTTGACAGATTAAAGACTAGACATAAATCAATTTCTTCTATTTTTTCTTGTACGTGGAAAAGAACATTCAAAATGTGCATTATAAATACAATAAATAGATTTAAAAAAAAATAAGTCCAGTCCCTAAAGGACTGTGTGTTAAGTACAATTAATTCTTCAGTTATAGGAGCAGTTTGCAGCTTTTGCTCTTCATAGCAGCTAGCATGGAGTGGTTCATAGGAAATTAATTTGCCTATGCAATACAACCCGATTATATTCCAAATGAAACATTTATATTATGTGACCTGCTGTGAAAAACGCGCATCATACTGGAAATCAAGCGTAGAGTCTTTACAGTAATCTAAAGCTCTGGGAAACATCTGCCTCATTTGTAAACAAAATGCAGGCAAATTAATATTTCACAAGCTGCACAGCAAACCCTCTGCTCTTTATTGAATCCTGAATGGAGAAACCTCTCACAACTTGAGGCTCCCAGTTTATGATAAAAAAAAAGAGTGTTTTTACTAACATACAAATGTATTAGAGTCTATGCGCTCAGAACTGGAACTAACTTCAAACATATCACATATAAATCTTTGTAGCTTGATCTGTCTGAACGCCAGTCCTCAAGGGCAGTTTGCCAATCTAGTTTCCAGGCTAACCAAATTACATAGAGAGCAGGGTAATGAATGTGTGGTACAGTTAGGTTCTTATTTGCTAATTTTCTTTCCTTGAGTCCTGAAAGACCAGTCCAGACAAGTGGGATTCGTCCCTGCTACTAGTAGATGGAGGCAGAGCACAAGCATTTTGCCCTGACGTCCCTCCCTATATAACCTGGTAACAGCAGGGAAGGCGTCAGTCTCTTACCAAAGCTGAACACTGAATTCCAAACTGGTTCTTCCTCTCTTTTTTTTGTAAGCAAGCCCAAGCAAAAAACAAACACAAAAATTAATATATAGAACACAGCAAATAAAAAAGGGACCCAACAGGTTGAGCATAACCTCTGCTCTTCCTTCCCTGGGTTGCATTTCTCTCTTACTAAGCAAGTATTCTCTTCTACTCGTCAAGAAGGGAGGCATAACCCATGGTCTGGACTGATCCGGATACGTACAGGGAACTATCTATATGTACCCCTCTTTTTCTTTTCGTGATTTACCTTGGGATGGGTTGTGGACTAATCTGTCAGGACCCAAGGACCTACAATTAGCAGGTAGGTCCCTAATTGTACCTCTCTCTTCATTCTGCCATTTCAGTCCAGACAAGAGGGACGTACCCAAGAACTTCTTATCCCAGGCAGGAGATACCCAATGCTGCTTCCAGGACGCCCCTGGCAAACTTCATTTCCTTCCTCTCTTGGAGATTCAATCTATAGTGCTTTGTAAAGGTATGCAATGATGCCCATGTAGCAGCCTTGCAGATGTCAACTGGAGCTACTGCCCTATATTCTGCCCAGGTCGCTGCCTGTCATCTTAGTTTTTCCTGTACTGATTTACCTTTCATCATATAGGCTGTTGCTATCTTTTCCTCACTCCACTGAGTGATGAACACTTTAGAAGCTGTTTTTCCTTTGCAACCCCTGTGAATAGTCTGACATTCAAAACCTATTGGTAACCTTCAAAATCTTAGGAGAGCCTATGAACATCCAGGAATTGTAGCTCCTCCTTTTTCCGTACGAATTATGCTTTCCTGAAACCAGGTAATGAAATTGCCTGATTGAGATGAAATTTTGAGACCACCTTTGGCAAAAATGATGGTACTGGTCTAATAGTTACCTTCCCTTTCGAAAGGTCAGGTATGGATCTCTGCAAGACAAGACCTGCAACTCCAAATTTCTTCTTGCTAAGCAGATTGCCACTAACAAGACTGCCTTTAGCATTAGGTCCTTTACCACGGTCTTCCTGAAGAGCTCAAACAGCACCCTTGCTAAAGCCTTCAGAATCAAATTTAGGTTCCATGGTGTGACTAATGACTTTACTGGTGGTCGTAAGTGCTTTCCTCCCCTCAAGAAGGGGAGGAAAGCACTGCTATAGAGACTATTTGTCTCCTATAACTAGCAATGGCTGCCCTTAAGGAATTTAGTCAGGCCTTTATCTAGCCCATCCTGGAGGAACTGCAGAATCATGGCAGCTTTCAAAAATTCTCCAGATTCTAATGTATGTTAGAGAGGTGAACTTCTTTCTTGCCCTCAAAAAGGTTGCAATTACTTTGAATATTATTCCCTCCTTCTGAGTCTCTTCCTTTCAATAGCCAAGCCATAAGACAGATCAGCACTGGATACTCCATGACAAATGATCCTGGCTTCTGGGTTCTTGTTACTAGGTTGAACCTCAACAGCTCTCCTATCTTGACTGACCAAGTCCGCATACCACAGACCTCTTGGCCAATCTGGTACAACCAGTTCCCTCTAGCTGCAACCAGTGTCCTCGCAACACCTGCCGCTTGCAATGCAGCCCTCACCCTGATCTGCTTGCATCCACCATTACCGTGATCCACTGTGGAGCTCCTGACTGTGTTCCTTTGTCAGGTTAGCCTTGATTAGCCACCAAGTCTTAGCTTCTCCTGGCCTGCCCTCTCCTGTCATGGGAAGTTCTCTCTCAAAATCCTGGATCCATGGAGACCACCTGGATAGCAAGATCCTCTGCAATGGTCTCATAAGGACCCTTGGCCAGAGCACCATCTCAATTGCCTCAGCCACTGAATTCAGCACCTGTAAATATGACAATGCTCAGGGGGCTGGGGAATTCAGCATTCTTATCTGCTGCTGTAGTTTGTCTATTATCTTAGACATTAGAAACCGTCTTATCGAAATGAGCTTCGGTGTCTGAGAAGCATTCAAGTAGCTCTTGGCCCTGTTCACTGCCCAATTTAACTTTTACAGAACCTATAGTACCCTCTGTTGCTTGGCAACCTTTCTGGAAGGAGTTTGCTCTCATCAGCCAATTGTCTGATAAGATGCACCCTGATCTCCTCTTTGCAAAGGAAGGCGGCCAGATCAAACGCCTGTCTATTGTGTCCTGAACCGCCTTCATTTGCTTGGCGACAGCAGAAAGGCCTCATTTATTGGGGATTTCAACTCCATGATGTGTCCTCTTTGGATGTCTAGTACCCACTGGTCTCCTGTAATGTGTGCCCATTCCTCATACAAATTGCTGCAGCCACCCTCCTACCAGCAGGAGCATGGTTAGGCCTATAAACCATAGTCACGGGCCCTTACTGGAGACTAGGGTCCTGGCGCTATTGCCTCTTGTTCTATGTCTGGCCCTCAACAAGGCTGAACTCGATCTAGAGGAGATGCCTCTGTGTGCTCCAAATTCTAGTTGGCTTGTACTTTCTACTGTCCTTTAGCTGTTGTCTCAATGCCCCTGTCTGGGTGAACATCCTGGCCATATTGTCTTACAATCTTTGGGGTTTTGATTTTCCTAGATCCTTCACAAACCTCTCTAATTCCTCACCAAACAATAGCTTCCCTTTAAATGGGCGTTTACTTAATCTGGCTTTGGAAGTTGAATCAACTGCCCAGTTCCTCAGCCAGAGCAGACACTTGGCCATAGCCCTTATTGTCACCTGCTTGGCGGAGTCTCTTATAAGGTCATATAGGGTATCTGCGACAAATGCTGCAGCTGACTCCAACTGCGCTGTAGCGGCACTGCTTAATTGAGATCTTTCCCCATCTGCTCCTAGTGGAGGTCTGCTGCACCCAGTACACTAGTGTCCTTGCCACATACCCCAACAGATTGCTGACTGCAATGCCAAATTAGATAACTTGAAGGTTGTCTTCAGTAGAGGACTTCATCTTCCTATCTGGGGAATTCTTCAGAACTGCTCAAGGAGGACTACTGGTATTGAGTCCTTCTTGCCATTGCTCTTACTGCTACATCTACCTTTGGCTAGTGTAACAACCAGTTGCTATACTAAATACAGCTTCTCCATCATCTTCCTACTCCTTAACCTTGATCCCGGTTATGTCCCACTCTGCTCCAATCAGGTCCTTTATCACTGAAGAGATCGGGAAGGCTTTAGCCAGACTCTTGATCCCTGTTAAAACAGGGTCTCCTTTAGGTCTTACCTCCTTTGGGGATGGAAGATTCTCAAGATAAAGGGCTCCTAGATTCTCTGACCTAAATAGCCTGACAGCCAAGTCATCTGAAGAATCCTAGGGGTCCCCTTCCTTCTCTTCTTCTTGCAATTCCCCCTGGGAGGCACCTTCTTCCTCCTCTGAGAGCACCCCTCTCAGGCCCATATAGCACCTTGCTCCGATATTATTGAAGAATGTCTCGAGAATCTTTATTCTGAATTCCATGACTCAAACAGTACAAGAAATGCAGTCAATGCCGGTACATGCTGCTCTGAAGGCACCACCTCACTTCCCTCCTCCAGCATGGTTCCCAAATTAGCACCATCCCAATTTGGCAAAACAAGATGGTGATGCTTGCGATGCATCGAGCCCCACATTTACTGCATTTTTGTCCCCTCTCCATACCTGCTTCTCTGGAGGTGCTCCAGGCCTGAATTTGGGGCCTCTTTCCTGCCTGCCTTGTTTTTTCTCTCTAAGAGACAGACAGTGTTCGCTTGCTCCAATGGGAAATGCAAGAAGTTACAAGCCTGACTGCCCTTGAAGAAGGAAGATCAGCCTATGTTGGGACTATTGTCCTGTGGAGGGTTACCCTGTCCAGCCCTGACTAACACCGGGGGAAATGATTTTAAGGTAGACCATTTGCTGGAGGTAGAGAATTACTGACGCCTTCCCTGCTGTACCAGGTTATCTAGGGAAGGATGTCAGGGTGAAATACTTGCAATCTGCTTCCATCTGTAGGTATGAGAAACAAATCCCACTTGTCTAGACTAGTCTGGAAGGATGAAGATGAAATGAGATATATTTGCATAGAATGGAGGCAGTGCATGAAAATATATCATACATATATTAATTTTAAATATCCTGAAAACCAGACCTATTTATGACACTCCAGGACCAGAGTTACTTACCTTTGCTATAGACCTTACAAAGCTTGTAATTACTTATTGCGGATATCCTGAAAAACAGATATGTAGACAGTCCACTGGAACTGGACAGGCTTGCTAAATATTATTGGAAAATCTGGCCCCTCCTCTAGGACTAGCTGAATAAGCATTCTCCTCAGAATGCATGAGAGCATTAATACACTTTTGTTCCATAAAATGTAATCCTTTCCTAGTCAATCAACATGTTCTTTGCAGCAAGTACTAACTCCAAAACACTCCGAGTCACTATTTAAGCCAGTGTCCTGCCCCTTTGAAGATGTTCCAAAAGACTCACAATAATGTACAATATGCACACACATACAGGGAATGTACAATATGCACAGCACATGACACATACACAAAATAATATGCAGTGTAGACAGATATGTATTTATTGATAAGCATTTGATATTCTGCCTTTTCCTAAAGGTAGGCCCAAGGTGGATTACGAGGTCAGAGTATAAGAGCTTGCTGGCTATGTATAGGGCCAACTGTAGGATAGGACAAGCTGAGCAGTTGCTCTCAGTGCTGTGCAATGAGGGGCACTGCCAACCAGGATCAGCATCACTTACCTATGGCATGTGCCATGCTCTGAGGAAGGGTTCTTTAAGCAATCACACATGCTGCACCTCAAGTCATGCATAAGAACATGCCATACTGGGTCAAACCAAGGGTCCGTTTCCAACAGTGGCCAAACCAGACTATAAGTACCTGGCAAGTACCCAAAAACCTCAAGCAGGTGGTAGGGAAGCCTGTTCTGCTGCTACAGCAAGCATTTTGAAAACTCAAGGACCAGCACTTTTTGTATGTTGATCTCATAATACTGGATGTGTCAGCCCTCCAAGTTTTGAACATGCTTACATGCAGGAATATGGAGGATGGGCAGATGTAGTGGAAGTAGCAGCGGAGAGGAAGCAAGAGGGAAATGGGGGGCGGGGGGGGGGGAGAGAAAGATAGCATAGGCTGCAGAAAGGATGCTGGAGATAGTCGGGGTAAAAGGCAGGGGAGAAGATGCTAGGGATGGGGAGGGGGGGGGGCAATCAGAGGTCAGGATGATGGGGGGGGGGGGGGGTGGAAGTTCCCTGCCCTTGCTTTTCACCTTTAGAGAAAAGTTACACACACCTCTTTATCCATACCAAGGGCTGGGAAAGGAATCTGTAGTAGGAGAAAACATCAACAATTTTAGACCAGGATGTCCACTGCTCTAGGGCTAGCCCTGGGAAACAGCATCACATAAAGTTCGTAGCTCGCTGTCAGCCCTTTCTTAGCCCGCAACAACCACCTTCTTCCCAGCTGCCCCACTCTCCCATATACTCACCAGCTTCGTCCACAGCAGACCTAGCTACATGCACTCTCTGCGCTCGTAAATATCGGGAGGAAATCCTCTTCTCCCCCATCTATCCATTTACAGGAGTCCGCACAGCAGTTTCTTCAACCCCTCCCCCCCTCCATTTCACTGACTAAGCTTGCTTTCACATTTACCATCAATAACGTTTTCCCATTGGCTGCCGGTTTCTCACACAACCCTGCTGTTTCCTGGCCCTTCCCACACATGATTGGTCGGTGGAAACGGCTACATCACCAGAGGGCAGCAAAAGGGGGCGAAATTATACAACAGCACACACGCATGCACAGTGCCAACCTCGCTTATTTCCCGCGAGATTGGGCTTTTTTTCCTAGTCATTCGCGTTTTTTTTTCCATTCGCGGGTTGCTTGTAATTGGGCGATTTTTCCTGCCAATCGCGTTTTTTGGGGCATGGTGGGCGGGACTTGTGCTCTGATGTTGCAGTGATTGGCTGCTGCTGCCTGTGAGGCCTGACCATAGCAGGCGCACTCTAACCTATTGCAGCAGTAAGCCAACCGAGCATAAACATTCTCAGGAGCACATGGACAGATCCGGCATGGCATTGCAGCAAGCATGGTGGGTGACCAAGAAGCTTCTTTGCAGCTGCAGACCTTGAATGGTGAAAGATGTGTAGCACTCAGCTGGCTACAACCAGGATTCAGGAGGGGAGGAATGAGTATGTTGGGAGGGGAGAATAGTGTGAGGGGATTGAAGACGTGTTTGTAGGGAGTGGGGAGGGGGAAATGAGTGTTTAGGGGCCAGGGTGGGGGAATCAGTGAGTGGGGGGGCCAGAGATGTGCTCAGAGGGGGAAGGAAGGGGGGAATCTGTGTGTGGGGCTGGTGTATTTTTAAATTTGTTCTACACCACTTTTAATTTCATCTAATTTTTTTTCCCATTCTCCCTGCAGCAGATCACCTTTGTAAGAAATCCTTATTTTGACAAAAAGAAAGCTTGTCCATACCTGCTGACTATAGGTAAAAAATAATGTGACATGGAAACCTGTAATGCTATTTTTTTTATTTGTTCTACAGCCCTTTTGATTTTATCTAATTTTGCTATTTTTTTTCTCCCATTTCTTCTCCCTGCAGCAGATCACCTTTGTAAGAAAGCCTGTCCATACCTACTGTTTCCGTCATTGGCTGCCACGCTACTAAATGGATTTGATCTATTATATCTAAAGTAAGGAACTAAAAGGTACTGCTAAGCGTGGGAAGAGGAATGTGAACTAAAAGCATGGATTCAGTCTGTTGTCAGCAATGAGTGTAAGGCTATGTGCAAATTTTGTAAGTGTGACATTCGTACACATCATGCAGACCTTGTGCAGCATGCAAAAAGTTAAGCTCCTTTGTCATCTGTGAGACTCTCACAGATGCAATGTAAGTACAACAGAACATAAGAACAAAAGAAATTGCCATGCTGGGTCAGACCAAGGGTCCATCAAGCCCAGCATCCTGTTTCCAACAGAGGCCAAAACCAAGCCACAAGAACCTGGCAATTACCCAAACACTAAGAAGATCCCATGCTACTGATGCAATTAATAGCAGTGGCTATTCCCTAAGTAAAATTGATTAATAGCCATTAATGGACTTCTCCTCCAAGAACTTATTCAAACCTTTTTTGAACCCAGCTACACCAACTGCACCAACCATATCCTCTGGCAACAAATTCCAAAGCTTTATTGTGCGTTGAGTGAAAAAGAATTTTCTCCAATTAGTCTTAAATGTGCTACTTGCTAACTTCATGCAATGCCCCCTAGTCCTTCTATTATTCGAAAGTGAAAATAACCGAGTCACATCTACTCGTTCAAGACCTCTCATGATCTTAAAGACCTCTATCATATCCCCCCTCAGCCGTCTCTTCTCCAAACAGAGACAGTGTATTTCTCATGATCAAAAGCCTTTATTTCTTATGCGCATAAGGAAGTCAGCTCCTAAGTTTGAGAGATTGACTTAATCAGATATCCAATTGACTGGACTTAAATACAATTTTGCCCTAGTGATTAGTACAACACTCCTTTGATTTAGGATCACAAGGTGAAAAGAAACATTTGCTTACATTAACATTCCTAAGTGCCCTGGGAACACTAGCTAACCTTGAAGACATGCATCTTTTATAACTCTTCATTGTGATGTCTAAAACTACAAAGAGATACATTTATTTTTTTTCTGTTATCTAAGTGTGAGACAGTTTCAGAGAAGGCCTCAAGACCTAGCAGTGCCTCCTGGAACCCTTCTGGTAAATTTCCACTAAACAGATGCCTACAATAAATGTTATTATCACACAGACATTGGTGTTTCAATTTCACGTGTTTTGGGCTTTTTTTGGGCTTGTTTTTTTGGAAAAAATTGCTTGTTCTTTCATAAAAACCTGGCAACCCTATGGAGACAAATCCTTACAGCCACCAGATAGAAATTTTAGAACTGTGAAAGTCTCCAGATTTATGGCTACACTGAACTAAGTCCCTATCATCTTTACAGTTGTAAAATTTCCATCGGAATCCAAAAATCTTCAACTTTGGCCACAAAACCACTAAATCGGCAACACGACGTTTTTTTGTTTGTTTTTTTTCAGATTGCGCATATACAAAGAGCATTGCGCGTCATTGACATCGACGTTCATATGCCTGCGCACTGGCAGAGGATTCGAGGCTCATTAGCGGCCCTGCAGCTCTCTGGGAAACATTGTCTTGCGCCTCTTAGCATTAGTGCTTCTGTTTATTGTTTGTAAGGATTTGGGTAGACCCCTGGACTCTGTGGCTGCTGACCACGCCCACAGGGGAAGTCCCATGAGGGGCCACAGGTCAGGCTCAGCTTTAGGACACACACACAGTTAGATCTTTTATTAAACAGTATTGAGGAACCACCAGAGGTGGCGGTAGTGAGCAGGAATGTAGCCCCTCAGGCTCTGGAACCGCGATCCTACAATGGCTGTGCTGTAGTGGAGAGATACTGAGATCGTGAGTACAAGCAATATGTGCAGGGTTCAGGAATAGAGCCTCGTTGGTATAGTTCTCACACAGCGGTCTCTTGGCATGGAGCACAGGAGCTGAAGTAAAGACAGGCCCTCGAGAAGCGAGTACCTGGTTCCAGAGAACAGCTCTGAGAGAAGTAGATGGTAACTCACTGATGGTATAGGCAGCAGTGTCTTCCACACAGAAGAGAAGTCCAGGGAGCAAGTCCAGGAACATGGGCCCTCGAGGAGCGAGTACCGGTTCCAGACAGCGACCTGAAAGAGAAGAGAGAGAGGCCCCCGAGCAGCGGGTACCCCAAATAGAGTAGTCCAATAGTGGAGGCAGAGTAGCTAGGTACGGAGAGTGAATCCCAACCATTAGGAAACCTTTGCTAACTCAAGGGCTAGCAATCGCGTAGGCGATTTGTATCCGGGATGCGTGACGTCATCACAGGGGGATGCCCCTGAGGTTTGAGCCAAAGAAGTTACTTGAAGCAGGGCCACGCGGCGCACGCGCCCTAAGGCAACTGGACAGCATGGCGGGAGGCAGCGCCCAAGCCGGACCGGGGACACCGGAGAGGACGGCAGACAGACGCTGCGGCAGCCAAACATCCGGCAACCGCAGGAGGAGTCGCCAAAGAGGTAAGGAGGGCGGAGTGGAGACGTCGGGCAGCGACAGTCGTAACACCTATGCGACCCAACTGCAGACCTTGGAAGCAAAAGTTAAGGAGCAAAATTCTAAGATCGATGACCTGGAAAACAGGAACAGACGCTCCAACTTGCGCTTCTTAGGATTCCCGGAGTCTATTGAAGAAGGACAACTGGGAGCCATCTTAGAAGCGTGGTTACCGGAGGTTTTGCAACTCCCGGACATAAAAGACTCCCTAACTATCGAACGAGCACATTGTCTGGGCCTGAAACATGACAGAGATGCGCCCCAGAATTGTGATTGCAAAAATCCTCAACTATGCGCACAAGGCTCGCATAACGCAAGCTCTACGGAAACATCCTGACTTATGCTACCAGTCCTATAAGATCCAGTTAGTGCAAGACTAGTCTGCGAAAGTTGCTGCTTTAAGAAAATCTCTCCAGTGTGCTCGGCTTTTTTTCAAAAGCGCATAAAATTTGCACTCAGCTTTCCAGCGAAACTCCGGATCTGGCACAAGGGTCAAGTCAAGGTTTTTGTTTTTTTTTTGTTTTTTTTTGCATTAACATTTTTATTGGTATTAAACATAAGAAATACAGAACAAATGTTTGTAAGAAAAAACTGTTGAAGGCCCCATTGTCAGGCATAATCCCTCCCCATTCCTCCCCCAATACCAATAATACTCAATATATCATTGAAAGTCAATGTCTATCCCAGTATTATGCATGGAATAAGAGTCTAACTGCCATCTCGACCATGTTGCCTGCATCTTGTATAACAGTGATTGCAACATTAGCCTAATTAACTGATTCTGAATCTATAAATAAAGCTGCTTTATACCAACAAAGTCTCCTGTGGTAAAATTCCAGTTAAGACGGGATTACCTGTTATCCTGCTGTACTGTTAATCCATTTGAGATAGGGTGCCCAAATATCCTGAAAGTGTTGTATGGTGTGATGCTTGGCCGCCGTCAATTGGTTCATTGTACAAACATTGTCTAAGCGCATCAGTACTGCGGCCAAAGAGGGGATATTAGGTTTCTTCCATTCTTTTTTTTTTTTTTTTTTTTTTTTTTTTTTTATGTTTAAACGTTTTTATTGGGTTTTATAAAGAAAACAATACTATACAGGAGAGAGTAGACTCAGATCTCCCTCCGCAAACAAAACCCAACATAATACAACCGTTTCCCCCCCCCTGTCCAGAACTCCCACCCCCCTCCCCCCGAGGGCAATACAGTAACACAATAGTAATGGAAAGTCGTATAAGGAGGCCACAATTGTATAGTCCATAACAGGGGATTGATCAGTCATTCAGTACCATGCTCCTGGCTCGGGGTGACAATCGTTGAAGATATGGACCCCAAACACTGGCAAAGCGACGTCGATGGCCAGGGGAGCCACGGGCCTCCAAACCCTCCATGGTCATCAGAGCATGCAGTTGATTTCTCCACGTCCAAAAAGAGGGAGCTGCCGGAGATCGCCACGTCAGTAGAATTGTCTTCTTTCCCACCAAGCTCGCCTTTTGTATCAACATGCGATAGCCAGGATCTTTAACCCTAATAGGCGAGACGCAACCAAATAAAAACCACAAGGGGGATATAGGCAATGCCACATCTATCAGATCTGCTAAATAGTCCGCAATCCGGCGCCAGAACTCTCGGATCCCGGGGCACGTCCAAAAACCATGAGACAAATTGCCCACCACTCCGTGACAACGGACACAAAACGGTGTGGCAGCCACGGTCAGTTGATGGGCTCTCTGGGGAGATATATAAGCCCGGGTTAAAAACTTGTATTGCATCTCCCTAAAATACATGTTGGTAGAGATCCTGGCTATGCGCCGAAAACAAACACGTAAAATAAAACCAGTTAGTTGAAACACTCCATCAGCATGCCAGCGAGCAACCAGGGTAGAGCAGACATCTACCTGAGCCCGCTTCTGAAGGGCCCTATAGTAGCGGGACAAGGAGGGTGTAGCTGTCGCCCCAAAATGGAATATATCATCGAGAGACTTATAAGTGGCTAAGTCCCTGGTAGCCGGAGATAAGGACTTAAGATAGTGATGTGCTTGTAAAAAGGGAAACACATGGGAGGTGCCCAAGTCATAAAGACCTTGAAACTCCTGAAACTGCATTAACGCCCCTTCTGGTGTCCATAAGTGGCCCAAATAGGTCACCCCCCTGGCCTCCCACATCCGGAACATGGTAGACTGGGAACCCGGCTGAAACTCAACATTGCCCCTGAAGGGCATGAAATAAGCACAAATGTTGGGAATCTGCAAAAGCCGAGTAAGACGGCTCCAAGATTGTCTGATCGGCCGTACGATCGCCAGATGCTTTATATCAGAAGGGAGACAACACGCTCTGGCCTGCAACACATAAGCAGGGGTCAGTGGATATAGCATGGTCCGATCCAAAGACAGGGGAGTATAATGGGAGGAGCCCTGCAACCAATTGCGCAGAAGCCGCATGTTACAGGCAAGGTTATAGTGAGCGAGGTCAGGAACCCCCAGCCCACCACCCCCCCAGGCGTTTTGTAGCCACCGGAGGGGAAGCCTAGCCCGGCCACCCCTCCACAGAAAACGGTTCAGGACTCCCTCTATACGGGCAATATCTCGTTTATGTAAAAGGAGCGGCAAGTTCTGCAGTAAGTAAAGCCACTTGGGGAGCAATACCATTTTAAACAAGGCAACTCGTCCCGTTAATGAAAGGGGAAGAGACCTCCACGCGGTAAGCGTAGTTTGGGTAAGACGAAGGAGGCGAGGCACATTAGCTTGGTAAACTAAGTCTGGGTTCGAGGGAAGGTACACCCCCAGATACCGAATAGTGTCTCCAGCCCATTGAAGCGGAAACCCAGCCCCCCAAGTGTCTCTCAAGGTGGGGGGATAGGCCAAGGCAAAGGATTTGGCCGCATTAAGCCGAAACCCGGAAAAGGTCCCGAAGGTCCCCAACAGTTGTAAGAGTGGCGGCAGGGAAGTGCGGGGATGGGTAAGGAAAATAAGTAAATCGTCTGCAAAGGCCACATATTTAAAAATCCCAGATTCCATATAAAGACCCTGTACCTCCCGAGTGGCAGCTATCTTATGGAGCAGGGGCTCCAATTGCAGCAGGAAGAGGAGAGGAGAAAGCGGGCATCCCTGCCTGGTCCCCCGCTCAACCCCAAACTCCTCCGATTGCGAGCCATTAGCCACGATGCGTGCTCGAGGGGCTGTGTATAAAAGCTGAATAGCCTGCAAAAAGAAGCCCTCAAAACCCATGTGCTGCAAAACATAAAACAAATACCTCCATTCCACCCTGTCAAATGCTTTTTCAGCATCAAAGCTGATAGCAAGGTATGGGCAGGACAGTCGTTGGCTCAGAGTCATAGCCGCAAGGATCTTACGGATGTTAGACAGGGCATATCTTTGGCGTACAAAGCCCGCCTGATGTTCCCCAACTAAGGAAGACATGCATGTAGCCAATCTCTCGGCCAAAATCTTAGCCAGTAATTTGTGGTCATAATTTAACAAGGATATGGGGCGATACGATGCTGTCTGTAAGGGGTCCCCCCCAGGCTTGGGTATCAGGATAATATGAGCCAAGTTATCATGGGCGGGAAAAAAACCCCGACCCACCAACTCTGTAAAGGCCAGGGCTAAAGGCTGGGACACAGACTCCCTTAAAAACTTGAAAAATTCCGCTGAGAACCCATCGGGGCCCGGGGCCTTGAAAGACTTAGAACTGTGGATGGCCGCAGAAACCTCCGTCTGAGAAATAGGAGCGTTAAGCCTCTCCTTCTGCTCAAGGGTCAGCTGTGGTAAGGACAGGCCCTCACAAAACCTCTGACAGTCACCCGGGTCCCCTCCCTCAGAGAAGTACAATGAGGAGTAAAAATCCCGAAAACACTTTAAAATAGTGGGGGTATCCCGAACCACCCCTCCAGAGGAGGTGCAGAGTGCCGGAATATAGCGGCTGCGCCTGGCGGATTTTATAAGATTAGACATCAGTTTTCCTGCCTTATTACTGTATTGATATAATTTGTATTGATAATATAGGTAACTTTTCTTCGCACGTTGATGTAGCAGAGCATTGAGAGCGTGTTGGCTAGACAAATATATAGCCTTGTCTACGGCCGAATGGGAACGGATCCAAGTAACCCTGGCCCGTCGTGCCCGTACACTCAGGTCCAAAATGCGGCGGTCCAGGACCCTACGCCGCTGGGCAGTATAAGATATGATTTCGCCGCGTAAAACCGCTTTAGCGGTATTCCAAAATAAAATGGGTTGAGTTTCGTGAACATGGTTATTGGCCACATAATCTTTCCACTTAAGTAGGAGAAAGTCCTTGAACTTCTCATCCCGGGCAAGGTAATATGGGTAGCGCCAATGTCGTTGTGACGTGGCGTGGGACTGAAACTGCACCTCCATCCACACCGGGGCATGGTCGGAGACTACTATGCTCTCAATGCCCGCCGCCTGTAGACGATGAAAAGCGTGCGTACTCATAAGGAAATAGTCAAGCCTAGCAAAGGAACCATGCGCCCTCGAGAGATGGGTAAAATCACGTTCCATCGGGTGCAAGGTCCTCCAAACATCCAGGAGCTGTAATTGAGTCTCCAACAGAGTGGGACCCCTCCCGGCATTCGAATCCCAGCCCCGGCTCCGGGATGTATCCACCTGAGGATCTCGGACTGTATTAAAGTCCCCTCCAACAATTAAGATGTCTGATAGATAG
Source organism: Rhinatrema bivittatum (assembly GCF_901001135.1). Lineage (NCBI taxonomy): Eukaryota > Metazoa > Chordata > Amphibia > Gymnophiona > Rhinatrematidae > Rhinatrema > Rhinatrema bivittatum. Next base: position 95,931,884 of record NC_042622.1, on the reverse strand, counting down.
GGTAATAGGTGCGCAAACAGACCCCTATAAAAACGGGGATCGTAGGTATTAGGCGCATAGACATTACAAAATACCACCCTGCAATTATACAGATCTGCAACCAAAATGATATAACGCCCCAGGGGGTCCTTAATTTCCGTGCTAATGGTAATGGGGAGCTGTTTATGAAAAAGAATAGCCACTCCCGCTGATTTGGAGGAGGCCGAGGCATATCGTACCTCCCCCACCCAGGTCCTACGAAGCTTTGCATGCTCGTCATCCGTTAAGTGGGTCTCTTGTAAGAAAGCCACGTCAGCGGAATGTTTTTTAAGCAAAGAGAGCACTTTCGTGCGCTTGATGGGCGAGTGAAGACCGCACACATTCCAAGAGAGCAACTTTGTGGATTTACTCATTGTGAACACCTACAGGGATAGAAGCCACAAGGTGGGATAGAATTAGAACGAAGAAGGCCCTCCCAGCCGAGGCCCCCCCGTATAGCAATCGAGCGCTCCATACACAAAATGCAGTCACCTCCATTACACACAACCCCCACTGTTGTACTTGATCGCCCCCGGCCCTCCCCTTCCAAACCCCCCACCCCCCCCCCCCCCCCCCCCCCCCCCCTCCTCCCTCCCCCCCCCCTACCCTTCCCCCCCCCCGACACCTGTTGTGCCCAAATACCCTGTCCCCACTTTCCCACCACCCAGGCCTTCATGAAGAAGGCTAGAGATCCGTAGAGATGTGTACAGGTCCCCCCAATTAGAAATTATCAGGAACAACTCTCAATGGGATGCAACATACAGTAAAAGCTAACTATGCGTCAACTGGACGCCCACTCACAGGGCCACAGCCAAGGATTAGTACTCTGTAGGCCTGTAAGACCACAGCCCGCAGTCCGACCTTAAAAAATGCACAAACAGTCTGCAGACCAGGCCTGGTACAGCAAAGAGTCAATGAGGAAAAAAAAAACCTCCTCAGTTGTGAACAGTAGATGCAGCACCACTCCATGGTGTAGTTGGATAGCATATGGCTTTCTCCGTGTCTTCTTCAAGGCAGCTTGTCAACAAATTGCTGAGCTTGATCCGGAGAGTCAAAGGTGTGAGCAGCATTGTTGTGCCACAGCCGAAGGCGAGCCGGGTACAACAGGGAAAACTTTACCCCTCGATTATGAAGAGTAGTGCAGAGAGGCGAGAAACGCCGCCGGGCCTCAGAGACTGTAGAGGAGAAGTCCTGGAAAATCCGGATAGGTTTGCCCTGATATAAGAGCGGTGATTTATTACGGGATGCCCGCCAAATCTCAGCCTTATGGGCTGAGTTTAAGATTTTAGCAATAATTAAGCGGGGCCGGCCCGAAGTCGCAGGGCGGGAGCCTAGCCGGTGGGCTCTCTCTACCACCAGTTTCCCACCGAGCGCAGGCAGCTCTAGAACCTCCGGTAACCAGGCCTCAAGCAAGGGGCAAAGTGCCGTGTCCGCAATATCCTCAGCGAAGCCCAGGAACCTCAAATTGTCCCGACGAGCACGGTTCTCTAAGTCCTCCACCTTTTGTGTAAGCGCCGTGATTAGCTTCCCGTGATTCACCACGTTGCTCGACACGGCCCCGGCGCCATCTTCCACCCCCGACACCCGTGCCTCCAGATGATCAAGGCGGGGCTGCAGGGCCGCAATAGAATCCCGGACCTCCCCCAGCTCCGAGTGTAGCAGAGACCATTTTTCATCGAGCGCCTCTTTAATCGCGGCCTTAATGTCCAGGAGAGTGAGGGCCGGGGGATCCTGGGCCGACTCACCCGCTCCGTTGTCCGCCATTTTAGCTTCGGGAGCCCGCGGTTTGTCTTTGTCTCTCCTCCCTCCTTTGGTGGTCATCGCCGGCGAGTTCTTGCACCAGGTGCGGATGGAGGACATGCAAGTGAGACCTGGTAAGGCTCAAAAGAAGAAAGAAAAGCAATTTGCGCGCTACGATGTGCCGCGATGGGTGGGGGGCCTGAGAGCCTGAGATCCGCACGTCCTCACGGCTCAGCACATCACGTGATCTCTTCTTCTTCCATTCTTTAGCAATTTCCAGTCTCGTCGCAATACAAGCCTGGATGACTAAAGGGTGATGGTTGTGATGTTGGCCGCACTCTGGTTCGTTCAATAAAGCCGTTTCCGTTTGGAGTTGTATGGGTTCTTTCAAGATCCGGGTTAGGTGACCTTCGATCTGCGCCCATATCGGTTTGATGCAGTCTCCTGACCACCACATATGTAGATAGGTGCCGCCTGTGTTACACCCTCTCCAACATGTATCAGAATGAATGGGTGAGATTTTTGCCATACGTTTAGGAGTGAGATACCAGCGATACAGTTGTTTATATCCATTTTCCACCAGTGCTGAGCATATGGAGGCCTTACCCAATTGTCCGAATATGGCCTCCCAATCCGAGTCCGAATAGTCTCTCGTCAAGTCTTTCTTCCAAGCGAGTATATGAGCAGGGCTTTCCATTAGTTTCACATTTAGCAGTTTATATACTTTAGCAATAAGACCTTTAAATTGATTCGGGTCTGAACAGTAGCCTTCCTGTACGGTTTTCCCTGATCTGTACAGAGTGGCAAAAGTGTCTAATCTGCAGATATGCCAGAAACTTGGCAGATGGGATAAAATATTTTGCTTTCAAGGAATCTAAGGGGACAATACCCTCTCTCCCCCCCCCCCCCCCCCCCCATATATCCTCAAATCTGAGAATCTTTTTAGCCTTCCATTGGGTAAAGGAATTGGGAGCTAGGCTTGGCAGAAAGAGGCAGTATTATGAAACAATTGAGTTAAAAAGTAACAGGACCTATCTCCCACCAGTCTAATTTGCCATCTTCTCCATAAGTTTAGTGTATGCCTAGTAGTGGGTAGCATGTGGATGGTAGATTTCCATGTCTTCGGATTCTGCCAAGCCAGAGCTTCCAAGGGCATATCGGGAATTTGGGATTGCTCTATCACTGCCCAATGCTTGGGTGTGTCGGTCTGGTGCCAGATTATCAGAGGTCGGAGCTGCGCTGATACATAGTACCAGGTTAGGTAAGGTACACCAAGACTCCCTTCTAATTTAGTTTGATATAATACATTCCGAGCTATCCTCGGTGGCCTTCTTTTCCAAAGGAAGCCAAACAACTTTCTTTGCCATTGTTTTAATAATTCAGGGGGAATCGGTACTGGTAGAGACTGGAACAAATATAATAATCTGGGAAGGATATTCATTTTAACTGTTGCCACACGGCCCAACCAGGAAATGGGTAAATTGCTTCACTTATCCAAATCTTGAAAGACCTGCTTTATCAGAGGGACATAGTTTAACTTGAATAGATCAGTTGGGTGAGCCGCAATATTGACACCTAAATATTTTATCTTCTGGGTAGCCCAACGAAAAGGGTGTAAGGGTTGTACTGCCTGCACTGTCTCAGAACTACAGGTTATATTGAGAATTTCAGATTTGTCCCAATTCACCTTAAATCCTGATACACCACTGAATCGTCTGATGTTGTTTTCTATGGCTGTAAGGGAGTCATGGGGATTGGTGAGAGAAAACATGATATCATCTGCAAATAAAGTAATTTTTGAAGGTTTGATGCACAAGGGTAAAACCTGAAACCGCCCTATTTTCCCATAAAGTCAAGCTATTTGAAACCCCGGCAGCGGTACAGACCTGCCTCGTGGAGATGGCCATTTGCTGAGGAGTACTGCATGCCTCGCTTGTTCATCTTACTACCTCGCTCACTGAATAAAGAACACTGGCAAAATGAGTTACTCTATTCTTAGGCTATTAAAAGGCTCTGACCCGGCTGGTAATGGTAGTGGTATCCTCTATAAATAGAGGCCTAGCTTTGCTGCTTTGTGGAGTTAAGAGAAGCAGTTCCTCCCATATCCGGAGGTGCAAGATGCATTAACGACTGCAGGCCGCCGGCTGGTAAGCCTCTGCCAAGCCCTGCACCAGCGGGCCCTCGGAGTACAAGCCTGATGCAGAACTGCAGCTACGGAACGTTTTGACTCATATACAAGGTTGTCCCATTTGTTCCAACTAGACACCAATGGCATATACTCCCAAGCCTTGCCTCGGAGGACTCTGCTATGATGCAAAGTGCCCTTTTGTCTGGTCTAATCTCGGCCAGATGGCTGGCACACATGAATCACACCACTTCTGTAAAGCTTTCTGCAGATGGTAAAGAAAGACATGATTGTCTCAAAGGCTAGACAGTGTGGAGCGGATTACAACATTGATTTGCTGGCTCAAAGCGGGGAATGACTGCTGAAATGCGCAAAAGTCCACATAAGAGGACTATTACTTGTTACTTGTTTATAACTGTTTTATTCTGTTTGTTGTTAGATGGGTTAGATTGGGCTCCACTTCTAAATACAAGCAGCATGGCGCCCCCTCACGTTTTACACTGACCCCTGATCCCTATTCAGAGATGTGATCACCTATCCAAAGGGGACAGAACACCCGATTGTGGGGGGACAAGGGCGGGAAGGGGGACAAGGGAGGGGGAGGGATTGATGGCGGACGGGGTAGAGATAGAGAAATGGGCTGACAAACTAAGATGGCACCAACGATCATGATAGAGGTGGGGGGAGCCACAAGAGGGTGAAGTAGAACACATCGTACACCGTGGGATCAAGCTGGGAGTCTCATGGTTTATCTCTCCAGTTTTTATTGAAAGGTTTCACCTGTTCCAACCACCATGAAACCCAATGACCCTTATATATTCCTGGAATGTTAACGGTCTCAATTCACCGATCAAAAGGAAAAAAATTCTGACCTATTTGAAACAGCAGAAAGCCATGATAGCATGTATTCAAGAGACACAGCTTTCTGCTGTTGAAAGTGCCAAGCTTAAGCAAGACTGGATGGGGGCCTGTTACTTTGCTGCAGCGAAGGGCAGGAGTAGCCATCCTCATACACAAGGACTTCAACTTCCAGGCCATACACATAGAGTCGGACCCAGAGAGACGGTTCATTCTCCTTATAGGGAAGCTTTCTCTCCGGCTCATTACCCTATGTAATATATATGCCCCCAATGAATATTCACATACATTTTACACACACCTGTCTAACCTATTAATACAGTGAACCCAAGGATGTCTATTTGTCATGGGGGACTTCAATTGAGCGGCGGATCCGACTTTAGATAAATGCCCGGGGGTAAATGGTAGACCACCTAAGGGGTTGAAGGGATCGACATACTTGTGCGATAAACTGAATCTGATAGACATCTGGTGAACCTTACACCCCGAGGAAAGTGATTATACGCATGTGTCAAAGGCCCATGCCACCCTCTCTAGAATCGACTATATTTTGCTTCTGAAAGAGGCCTTTTTCACAGTAAAATCGGCGAGCATAGGTCACCCAGCCTTTTCTGACCATGCTCCTATCTGGATGGAACTCTACCCGAGGGTGGATCAACACCGACCGCACTCCTGGCGCTTCTCGAGTTTTCTGAGTTCGGATGCAGAATTCCAATCCTTCCTTAAAGTTAAATGGGACAATTTTATGGACCACAGCAAAGTTCACGAAGACTCACCTCTCCTTCTTTGGGATACTGCCAAAGCGGTCATGAGGGGAGAGATAATAGCGTTCCTAGCTAAACAGAAAAAACAGACTAACTGCATGATCCTACAGAGGATAGGGTGAAGAAGACTTAACGAGAATTTATACAGTCCCAAACACCGACTAACAAAACCCAATACTACACCGCCTTAGAGAGTCTTAATTCACTTATCCATTTTAGAGCCCAACAATCCCTGCAAGTATCGGAACTTAACTTTCATAAATACGGTAATAAGGCAGCAAGTTTCTAGCCAATGCGGTCAGGACAGCGAGGAGCAAAGTACTTATCCATACCATGAAAAATAGAGCAGGGAGTGTGGTGATGTCAAAGATGGATATTTGTGCCGCGTTCCAGGAATTTTATAGATTTTTATACATGGATGATGTCCCAGGGGGGCTGAGGGAAGAAACAGATTTTTTCAAGGATATATATTTGCCTCAAATTACTGAATCGCAGTTACACCTCCTAAATAAGCCCATTTAGCAGTTAGACCTCCTAAATAAGCCCATTTCGGAGAAGGAAGTGAATCAGGTAATCTGACAAATAGCGGCAGGAAAATCACCGGGCCCAGATGGCTTATTGTATGACTATTATAAAATCATCAATGCCCAAGTATCTCCCTTACTTGCCACTTTCTTTGGGAGGGCCTTGCAAGAGAACATGTTCCCCAAACATTTTAATAAGGCACATATCACAGTCCTTCCTAAGCCAGGGAAAGACTTGACGAATCCGGCATCTTACAGGCCAATATCATTGCTTAATTGTGATTGCAAAATTTTAGCTAAAATCCTTGCCAACCGACTGAATGGGGTTCTCCCTTCACTGATTTCTCCCCACCAGGTGGGATTTGTACAGGGTAGATCTGCTAGTTCTCGCATCGTAAAGCTGATAACAGCTATGACAATCTGCCAACATGATCGAACTCCAGCCCTTGCAATAGGATTTGATTCCGAGAAGGCATTTGATTGCGTTTCTTGGCCATACCTCTTCTCTGTACTCAAACGATTTGGGATTTCCGGGGATATAGCCCAATATATTGCCTTGTATCACAACCCATCGTCACATATCATTGCCAATGGGGATAGGTTGGAAGCGGTGGAGATCCAAAGAGGCGGTAGGCAAGGGTTCCCGCTTTCACCTCTTCTATATGTCTTATCTATAGATCCCTTACTGCGAAAAATAGCACAGACCCCTGCGATTTCCAGCTTCTCGTCTGCTCCCGCTCCTTTTAAAGTCGCAGCATTCGCGGACAACATCTTCATTTTTCTCACGGACCCCATGAAATCTTTACCGCTCCTACTACAGATTCAAAAAGAGTTTGGGGCCTTTGCAGGCTTGAAAATTAATTAAGATAAATCAGAGGCGTTAGATGTGGATGGGACTACTCAGACTGGGTGGCTGGGGATGTTCCCTTTGAAGTGGGTTACGTGAGAAATGAAATACCTTGGAGTAAAAATTCCTTTAGATATAAGCCAGATCCACAAAGCGAACGTAAACCCCCTGTTGAAGGCTACCGAGGATCTACTGCAAAAATGGAGGGGTCTCCCAATATCCCTCTAGGGGAAGATTCAGCTCCTTCAGATGATGATAGTCCCCCGGTGGCTATACATTATGCAGATGGCCCCACTGTGGCTGTCAAAACAGAATGATACTGACTTAGATCAGTTATTTAGTCATTTTCTCTGGTCGGGGAAACGAGCTCAGATGCCTGTGAAGACACTGAAAAAACCACTTTCCCTGGGGGGAATCGGCTGCCCCAATTTGCAGGAATACAATTTAGCAGCGATGTTACGCTGGACTCAAGATTTTCTTTGGGATTCTTCCGTTCTGTTACCTACGGACCATTTGCGTAGATGGTACCAGGTACCTTCCCTTAATCCCCTTTTGCTGGGGAAGGCAAATCATCTACCCCTGCATTTGAAGCCCCATTTACTCATTACCTCATCAGACGAGCGTGGAGTTCATTATGCCACGCGGTCAAGCATCCCTTACATGTACAAACACTGGTCTCATTGACGAACAACTCATTGTTCCCTCCAGGGATAGATCACAAAGTATTTGCTCTATGGCAAGTATTAGGTCTCAAGCATCTTTTCCAGATGTATTCCCCTGACACACATTTATTTTATAGTTTTCAAAAACTTCAGGAACATTTTGGGATACCTTCACAACATTTTTATGGGTACTTACAGGCGCGGCACTACGCTAGGCAGCTGGGGACCACCTTGATGGAATTGGACTCTTCTAGACGGCTTCGTAACAAAGCCCAGACAAACATCGATTGCTCACTACAGGGCGCAGTTGTCCCTTATATGTCCTGAAACCGAGACCCCTATTATCTATAAAAAATGGGCAGACTAGTCGGGCTTCCAGCTGTCGCCTCAAGACTTTCGAAAATGCTTCTCAGATATACCACGACTGTCGGCAAACATGAACTTAAGGGAAACACAACTAAAGTTCCTCTGGCACCTGGACACCTGGTATATCACCCTGCAGCTCAGAAGAGGATCTTCTCCTTGCAACAAGGTTCCTGGCCTTTGGTCTGCTGTTGTTGCGTTCCTGGATTGCTCTTCGTTCCGACCCGGCTTGTCTCCTGATTCCTCTCTGCCTCGTCCTTGGTTCTGGTTCTTCGTCCCGCTTCTGCTCTGCCCTCCTTGCTGGATTGATTCTTCTGGACTCCGACCCCTGGCCTGGCTTTGGACCGCTCTCTGGATACCGACCCCTGGACTGGCTGCGGACCGCTCTCTGGACGCCGACTCCTGGACCGGCCTTTGGATTTTCTTCATCTTCTCTACAGAGACTACCTACAACCTGCTGGAGGCGCCAGCCGTCTGGAATCCATGACCCACAGGAGGCACCTGCATCCAGACCGTCTTCAACCTTCTGGGAGTCGCCTAAGTCCCAGCGGCCGTGTCCCTACGTGCTCCTCCTGGGTGGACTCTGGCTTCCAGGGTGAATCTCCAAAAGTCCCAGCGGCTGGACTCCTAAGGGCTCCTCCCGGAGGAGTGCCGGTCTCCAGGGTGAAGACTCTTCAATCACCAGGGTCCAACGTCGTTCGTCCTCCCATCAGGCATCGAGTCCTTGGTCGCAGAGGACTCCACCGAAGTCCAGTATCTCAGCTAACTCCGAGTCTCTGAACCGCCTCCTGGTTGGGACACTTGCTGTGGACCTCTACAGCACTCCATCCTCTGTCCCGACCGGCCCAAGGGTCCACGAACATAACACCATCTCTAGTCCCTCACATTTCTATTATCTCTGCTGTCTGGAAATAGTAAATATCTTTTCTTTTAGCACATACGAATGGAAACAAACCACGATATCTTGTGGCCTGTTCACTAACTTCAGCCCCAGCGATCGATGTGCCCTCTCTAATTTTATGAGTGCTTCAGGCGAAATTGCAGCACTTCCATCAGTAGAGAGCAGGTGATGGCAGATTTTCTCTACTATGGCTCTGCAATCAGAGAACTCATCAGGTTCAGGAACTCCTCTAAGTCGCAGGTTATACCTGCGATTTCTATTTCAAGATCTTCCATTTTTTCTGATAGCGAAGCAAATTCCATCAGTAAGGCAGCATGGTCATGCTGCAAGGTTCGCCAAGCTTCCACCTGCACGTCTAGCCACATCTCTGCCTCATCCATCCCACGGCCCAAGTCAGCAATATCTTCGGCTATTAATAGCCGAAGATTTCCAATTTATAGGATTTTATATCCCGTCTAAGCTCCCCAAACCACTCACATATCCCATCTCTCAACGGTAGATCAGGTCCCGAGTTGGATTCTTCCGGTGTTAGCTGGTTCAGGAGGCCGGGTGTATCTTCGGCCACCATTTTTTCTAGACCACTATCCGGGCCCTCGTCAGCTTTTGAGTCTGAAAATTTTCAGAAGTCCCCAGATTTCTTTTTTATCAACATTTGCTGGGAGTTGGTGTCTTTTGCTCACTTGCAGGGTTCAGAACTGTCTCAGATGCCGCTGAAAATGACTGGATTTGCCCGAACTACTGAGGAGCTCGGTTTTAGGCTGCTATCATGAACAGTGATGTCACTTCCTCCCTGGTCTTATTTTTCTAATTGGTTAGTCCCTGCCTCTTTTTTCCACATTCCCCTTCTCATTTTTTTCCCCCAATTCCTTTTTCAGGGTCTCTATTTTTTTCTGTTTCTCTTTACTCCTGTCTTCTTCCCTTCCTCCCTCAAACATACACACACATACAGGCTCTCTCATGTAATATTTCTCTCATATACACACAGGCTATCACACACACAGGAACTCGCTCTCACATGCTGTCTCACCCTCACAGGCTCTCATTCTCTCATGCTGTCTCGCTCACACACACACACACACTACCATGGAAAGGGGTCCTCAAAGGCCCTGCAGCCGACCCTCTTCTTCTCAGGCATCCTTTTCTGGGGCCGCAGCAGCCCAGCTGCCATGCCTTCTTGGGCTCCTGTGTGATGAGATCTTCTGCAGCCCTGCCACAGTATGTGCTCTGTGGTGGCCCTGATCTTGGGCATTCACTGGATAGAATCTGCAGCGGCCCTGCTACTGGGCCACTCTTTTGTCACTGGGACAGATGCTGCCTCTCTTTCTTCTCTGGACGAACTTGATGCTCCTCCTACTTCTTGTCGACAGAGCTTTGGCAGCTTTTCTTCCTAGGCCTACTTCTGCAGGTGCTCCCGGAGTTTTGGGGTGGCTGGCCTGAAAACCCAGCAATTCCTTCAGAATGCCTGAGTCTCCGGGTCAAATCTGGAGAGCTCCCAGGTATATTAATACGCTTCTTGACTAGCTTTTAAGACAGACATTCTCTTCTTCAAGTCTAAATAGAATGAACTGTCAGTGCAAAAGATAAGATTAATTTAAGTAAATTCTAGATGACATTACTGGTAGATGGGAATGGGAAAGGGGGTAGAGGGGCTGTGCTAGAGTGATAAGAAGGTGAATCAGAGACAGTATGATTGTGGCTGGTAGTGATTTTAAAAAGCCAAGTCTCTGTTAAGTCATTTTAGGCTACTATTGAAGTGTTTGATCATTCTAACTTCAAATATCTTATGTTCCTGAATTAGTCTGAATTTTAATTTTCATATCTTGCTCATAGGGTCATTGTCGTGGTATGATCACCAAAAATGTACCCCTTCAGAGGTGATGCTTTGCTCCTGTTATTTCTTCTGTAGGCAAGCCTCTTAATTTTTGCATTATCATCTGGGGGCTGGCTGCTGTTGCAGTGGATCCATGAACAGGTTCACCATAGCCTATAGCTGCACCAAGGTTCTTTTCTTCTCCTGAAAATTCAGTACTATTGCTACCATCAGTAGTCCCAATGCTTAGGCTAAGGGTGGGCACCTTTTTTTATCATGAGCAACATGTGACCAGTATGAAGTTTTTCTCTTTGCTTCCTTTCATATTTCAATAGCAGTAATCATCTGAGATTTAATCTAGATATTATATGACAGGTACTCAGCCAGCCTCAGTGAGAGACACTTATGCCATCTAATTATTTCCTTAGCACTAGACTCCTTTCTGTGTGGCTAACTGTGAGATCCTGTGAAATGTGCTATATGGTGACTTGCAGGGTTTTGGGTTATTGTTAATTCTGTTAGCAAGAAACAAACCTCTAGTTGTTTTTCAGGGAAGGTAGTTGCTAGAAAGCCAGCACTTGAGGAGCAGAGAGGATGTTGAGAAATTACTACTTACTTGATAATTGTTGTGTCCGTCGGTCTTCGCCCCGCTTGTTGCACCCCTATCTCGGCTCCTCTCGCTTACCTGGGCAAGATGGTTACCACAGCGTCTTCAAGCCGGCCTCTCTGGCGTCCCCGGAATGGCTATGGTGCAGCCGTATGCCATTACTCCTCCCAGGTACCTGCTAGGGTGCGCGCGCAACCCACATCTAAGTACACCCAGTGGCGCGAATTTCGAGGGCATTCCCTCATCTGATGTCAAGCCACTCCGGGTATATCTACTTCTCAAGATTGCTAGCTCATTGGGTTGGCAAAGGCTCGAATAGACTTGTCTGTTCCTGTCTGCTCTACTCTGCCGCTGCCTGAAGGAAGCTTTTCTTCTGCCCTTCGGGGTTTGTCTACTAACTTGAGCACCCTCTCCTCGGGGGCTCTCTGTTCTACTTTCAGGTGCCATTCAGGGAACAGGTACTCGCTCCTCGAGGGCCTGCTCTCCCTGTTCCAGTGCCTGTATTTACAACAACTATCTGGTGGAATCGTATCCATAACAGCTAACACTAATATTTCTAATATGTCATCTGTCTCATCCACAGTATCCTTCTGCGGAACCTCCTGACGTCACCTAGGAGAAAAGGGCTCCCTCTGCCGAGGTCCCTGGGACTACTACTCACCACTGCCACCTGGTGGCTACTTCAAGCTACTAAAGAGTTCAATTCCAGTGTTTTGTGTCTCAGTCTAGCCCAGTGTTGTGGCTCCTCACGGAGCTCCTCCCCATGGGCGTGGTCACCTCCACAGCACCCAAGGATCCACTAAAACACACGTAATAACAACAGATTACCAACTCCATGGATCTGGCTCAGCTCACGGCGTTGCAGGCCATTCCAGGCCTGGCCCAGCGAATCACTGAACAGCAGACTGCGCTGGAAGGACTGACCACTGCATTTAATTTGTTACACAAACAGCTGAACTCCCCTTCCACCTCAGGTAAAGAGGCTAAACCGGCGGAGGTGACAGTCAAGACAACTGTACCTCTAGCAGCTCCTACCCGCTTCCCGGGAGAAGTATGGAGATGTAGAGACTTCATCAACCAGTGCTGCATGCACTTTGCGCTTCAACCTGGACATTTCCCCTCAGCCTATGTGAAGACTTCATATATCTTGTCATACCTAGACAGACGAGCCCTGTCCTGGGCAACTGTTTAAATCAGTTTTTGATGACCCTGAGCGATATTCTGATACAGGATCATCCTTGGTTCAGTTGAAGTAAGGGAACAAGACCCTAAGAACATAAGAAAATGCCATACTGGGTCAGACCAAGGGTCCATCAAGCCCAGCATCCTGTTTCCAACAGTGGCCAATCCAGGCCATAAGAACCTGGCAAGTACCCAAAAACTAAGTCTATTCCATGTTACCATTGCTAATGGCAGTGGCTATTCTCTAAGTGAACTTAATAGCAGGTAATAGACTTCGCCTCCAAGAACTTATCCAATCCTTTTTTAAACACAGCTATACTAACTGCACTAACCACATCCTCTGGCAACAAATTCCAGAGTTTAATTGTGCGTTGAGTAAAAAGAACTTTCTCCAATTAGTTTTAAATGTGCCCCATGCTAACTTCATGGAGTGTCCCCTAGTCTTTCTACTATCCGAAAGAGTAAATAACCGATTCACATCTACCCGTTCTAGACCTCTCATGATTTTAAACACCTCTATCATATCCCCCCTCAGTCGTCTCTTCTCCAAGCTGAAAAGTCCTAACCTCTTTAGTCTTTCCTCATAGGGGAGTTGTTACATTCCCCTTATCATTTTGGTAGCCCTTCTCTGTACCTTCTCCATCACAATTATATCTTTTTTGAGATGCGGCGACCAGAATTGTACACAGTATTCAAGGTGCGGTCTCACCCTGGAGCGATACAGAGGCATTATGACATTTTCCGTTTTATTCACCATTCCCTTTCTAATAATTCCCAACATTCTGTTTGCTTTTTTGACTGCCGCAGCACACTGTATCGACGATTTCAATGTGTTATCCACTATGACACCTAGATCTCTTTCTTGGGTTGTAGCACCTAATATGGAACCCAACATGGTGTAATTATAGCATGGGTTATTTTTCCCTATATGCATCACCTTGCACTTATCCACATTAAATTTCATCTGCCATTTGGATGCCCAATTTTCCAGTCTCACAAGGTCTTCCTGCAATTTATTACAATCTGCTTGTGATTTAACTACTCTGAACAATTTTGTGTCATCTGCAAATTTGATTATCTCACTCGTCGTATTTCTTTCCAGATCATTTATAAATATATTGAACAGTAAGGGTCCCAATACAGATCCCTGAGGCACTCCACTGTCCACTCCCTTCCACTGAGAAAATTGCCCATTTAATCCTACACTCTGTTTCCTGTCTTTTAGCCAGTTTGCAATCCACGAAAGGACATCACCACCTATCCCATGACTTTTTACTTTTCCTAGAAGCCTCTCATGAGGAACTTTGTCAAACGCCTTCTGAAAATCCAAGTATACTACATCTACCGGTTCACCTTTATCCACATGTTTATTAACTCCTTCAAAAAAGTGACGCAGATTTGTGAGGCAACACTTGCTCTGGGTAAAGCCATGCTGACTTTGTTCCATTAAACCATGTCTTTCTATATGCTCTGTGATTTTGATGTTTAGAACACTTTCCACTATTTTTCCTGGCACTGAAGTCAGGCTAACCGGTCTGTAGTTTCCCGGATCGCCCCTGGAGCCCTTTTTAAATATTGTGGTTACATTTGCTATCCTCCAGTCTTCAGGTACAATGGATGATTTTAATGATAAGTTACAAATTTTTACTAATAGGTCTGAAATTTCATTTTTTAGTTCCTTCAGAACTCTGGGGTGTATACCATCAGGTCCAGGTGATTTACTACTCTTCAGTTTGTCAATCAGGCCTACCACATCTTCTAGGTTCACCGTGATTTGATTCAGTCCATCTGAATCATTATCCATGAAATCCTTCTCCATTACGGGTACCTCCCCAACATCCTCGTCAGTAAACACCGAAGCAAAGAAATCATTTAATCTTTCCGCGATGGCCTTATCTTCTCTAAGTGCCCCTTTAACCCCTCGATCTTCTAACGGTCCAACTGCCTCCCTCACAGGCTTTCTGCTTCAGCTATATTTTTTAAAGTTTTTACTGTGAGTTGTTGCCTCTACAGCCAATTTCTTTTCAAATTCTCTCTTAGCCTGTCTTATCAATGTCTTACATTTAACTTGCCAATGTTTATGCTTTATCCTATTTTCTTCTGTTGGATCCTTCTTCCAATTTTTGAATGAAGATCTTTTGGCTAAAATAGCTTCTTTCACCTCCCCTTTTAACCATGCCGGTAATCGTTTTGCCTTCTTTCCACCTTTCTTAATGTGTGGAATACATCTGGACTGTGCTTCTAGAATGGTATTTTTTAACAATGCCCACGCCTCTTGGACATTTTTTACTTTTGAGCTGCTCCTTTCAGTTTTTTTCTAACAATGTTTCTCATTTTATCAAAGTTTCCCTTTTGAAAGTTTAGCACGAGAGCCTTGGATTTGCACACTGTTCCTTTTCCAGTCATTAAATCAAATTTGATCATATTATGATCACTATTGCCAAGCGGCCCCACCACCATTACCTCTCTCACCATGTCCTGTGCTCCACTGAGAATTAGATCTAAAATTGCTCCCTCTCTCGTTGGTTCCTGAACCAATTGCTCCATAAAGCTATCATTTATTCCATCCGGGAACATCATCTCTCTAGCGTGTCCCGATGATACATTTACCCAGTCAATATTGGGGTAATTGAAGTCTACAAAATTATAACAAAAGGAGTCAATACAGTAACCCAATAGGTAAACTGTCAATAAAGAGGGAAACCAATTGGAATTTAAATTTTCGCCTATAGTGACAGTGTCATCAAGCCAGACGTTGTGATTTCAACCCAAAATCCAACCGGACCTCTAATCATTCACCATCACTGTAAAACCTATTTTTATTAATTGAAACTTTTTTTGAATTTTTAAATATTTGTATGTATCATAAAAGGTCAAAATTCAGTCAAAACGACTTTCAAATAACAGTCTTGAATGAACACTCCACTCCATTGACAATGTGAAGAGGAAAAGTTGATAAGCACACTCTCAATGCACGGTATACACACAGCCCTACACGGCCGGTGTTTCGCATAACAAGCTTCCTCAGGGGCATCTAAATAACATCAGCATAGGAGTATTTGCCTAAAATAAAAGAAACAGTCTTAGCAAACTATTCTCATAATAAAATTGAAAGCAAGACTTATCTGACTGCCATAGGCTACCGGTTCAAAATGGACACGAAGTCTCCATGGTTCTTCTGCATCGCAGACGTCTTAATAAATATTCAGCAGATGTGACATCATACAATGACGTTTGAGAATGCAAATCATAAAAATCATTGATTAATTGATATCATATCAAATAAAAACAAGCACTATACCATAGGAAAAAATGACATGTTTGAAAAACTGAGATTTGAATGTTATCCCAGAAATGTATGTAATTCAAGATCAGTATTTAATCCTGCCGGATTCACTGTCCCCAGACGATAAATCCAACACTGTTCTGATTCGAATTACATTTTCCAGAGCATCCAATTTGAAAAACATGTTGGTACATTTCTGATTTTGTCACCAATGACAACAATAATACTGTTATGGGTTCACATCAACCGTGCAATAATTGCTCTGTTTGCCCGATGTCTATGTCAGTGACTAAGAGTATCACTCTAAAATCAGGTTACACAATTTTTCTGAAATATATGACTTCATGCATGTCTACAATGGTGGTTTATTTAATCCGCTGTCCATGTGATTTACTGTATGTCGGAAAAACCAAGCGCCTTCTTAAAACGCGGATGATTGAACATCAATATAATATAAAAAATTCCCACGTTGATGAACCTTTGGTTGCACACTGTTTGGCTCATAATCATACTTTCAGCGATCTCACCTTTTGTGCCATTGATCATGTACCAACACATTGGCGTGGGGGAAATCGTGAAGCACAGCTTTTAAAATCAGAACAGCATTGGATTTATCGTCTGGGGACAATGAATCCGGCAGGATTAAATCCTGATCTTGAATTACATACATTTCTGGGATAACATTCAAATCTCAGTTTTTCAAACATGTCATTTTTTCCTATGGTATAGTGCTTGTTTTTATTTGATATGATATCAATTAATCAATGATTTTTATGATTTGCATTCTCAAACGTCATTGTATGATGTCACATCTGCTGAATATTTATTAAGACGTCAGCCTCGTTTCCGCCTTGCGATGCAGAAGAACCATGGAGACTTCGTGTCCATTTTGAACCGGTAGCCTATGGCGGTCAGATAAGTCTTGCTTTCAATTTTATTATGAGAATAGTTTGCTAAGACTGTTTCTTTTATTTTAGGTAAATACTCCTATGCTGATGTTATTTAGATGCCCCTGAGGAAGCTTGTTATGCAAAACACCGGCTGTGTAGGGCTGTGTGTATACCGTGCATTGAGTGTGCTTATCAACTTTTCCTCTTCACATTGTCAATGGAGTGGAGTGCTCATTCAAGACTGTTATTTGAAAGTCGTTTTGACTGAATTTTGACCTTTTATGATATATACAAATATTTAAAAATTCAAAAAAATAGTTTCAATTAATAAAAATAGGTTTTACAGTGATGGTGAATGATTAGAGGTCCGGTTGGATTTTGGGTTGAAATCACAACGTCTGGCTTGATGACACAGTCACTATAGGCAAAAATTTAAATTCCAATTGGTTTCCCTCTTTATTGACAGGTAATTGAAGTCTCCCATTATTACTGCACTACCACTTTGGTTAGCTTCCCTAATTTCTCTTAGCAATTTCACTGTCCATCTCACCATCTTGACCAGGTGGACGGTAGTATACCCCTATCACTATAGTCTTCCCCGACACACAAGGGATTTCTACCCATAAAGATTCAATTTTGTATTTAGTCTCATGCAGGATGTTTATCCTGTTGGACTCTATGCCATCCCGGACATAAAGCGCCACACCTCCTCCCCGGTGCTCCTCGCTGTCATTGCGATATAATTTGTACCCTGGTATAGCACTGTCCCATTGGTTATCCTCTTTCCACCATGTCTCTGAGATGCCAATTAAGTCTATGTCATCATTCACTGCTATACATTCTAATTCTCCCATCTTACTTCTTAGACTTCTGGCATTAGCATACAAACATTTCAAAGTTTGTTTTTTGTTTGTATTTTCATTCTGCTTTTTAATTGATAGGGATAAGTTAGAATTTTTTAGCTCAGGTGAGTTTTTAGTTACAGGCACTTGGACTATTTTTCTAATTATTGGAACCTCACTGTCAGGATGCCCTAATTCTAATGCATCATTAGTATCGTTTGAAGATACCTCTCTCCGCACCATGCGCTGCTGAGCGACTGTCTGCTTTCCCCTTAGAGCAGCTTTTAAACTAGAACAATCTCCTTTTTAAAGGTTAGCGCCAGCAGTCTGGTTCCACCCTGGTTAAGGTGGAGCCCATCCCTTCGGAAGAGACTCCCCCCCTTCCCCAAAAGGTTTCCCAGTTCCTAACAAAACTGAATCTCTCTTCCTTGCACCATCGTCTCATCCATGCATTGAGACTCCGGAGCTCTGCCTGCCTCTGGTGACCTGTGCATGGAACAGGGAGCATTTCAGAGAATGCTACCCTGGAGGTTCTGGATTTAAGCTTTCTACCTAAGAGCCTAAATTTGGCTTCCAGAACCTCCCTCCCACATTTTCCTATGTCGTTGGTGCCCACATGTACCACGACAGCCGGCTCCTCCCCAGCACTGTCTAAAATCCTATCTAGGTGACGCGTGAGGTCCGCCACCTTCGCACCAGGTAGGCATGTTACCAGGCGATCCTCATGCCCACCAGCCACCCAGCTATCTACATTCCTAATAATCGAATCACCAACAATGACGGCCGACCTAACCCTTCCCTCCTGGGCAGTAGGCCTTGGGGAGATATCCTCAGTGCGCAAGGACAATGCATCACCTGGAGAGCAGGTCCTTGCTACAGGATCCTTTCCTGCTGCACCTGGTTGGTGCTCTCCCATCATGAGACCTTCTTCCTCCAAGGCAGCACAAGGGCTGCCAGTCTGAAGTTGGGACTTGATTACTATGTCCCTCAAGGTCTCATCTATAAACCTCTCTGTCTGCCTCAGCTCCTCCAGATCTGCCACTCTAGCCTCCAGAGATCGGACTTGTTCTCTGAGAACCAGGAGCTCTTTGCAGCGCATGCACATGTACAACTTCTCACCAGTGGGTAAAAAATCATACATGTGACACTCTTATGCAAAAGACTGGGAATCCCCCCTCTTGCTGCTGGACTGCTGCCTTCATCTCAGTTTTGATCAGTTCCTAGTTAAGTTTTAGGTTGCTATGGGAGTAGGAATGTGTCTAACGTCCTTTAAATGTATTAGTTAATTCACTATGTGTCTGGTAGTGGCCTACCGGGGTCTGATCGAATTCTCAATAAAGTTTTTGTTGATTTTTTTTTTTTTGTGAAAGTGGCACCTGCCTATAAATTAAGGGATGAGCTGGGGGGGAAATACAAACAGTCTAACTTCAGCTAGTCAGCCAGAGTGACTCACTACTCTCTTGATTAACAAATGTTGGTCCCTATTCAAACCCAATCACACTACCTCAACACCTTTCCAAGGTGAGTAACTGAGCTGAACTATTCAACCTTTTTACTTAGGTATACACTGCTCCTAGCTTATTTCTAGCTTCTGGCTACTTTTTGGGGTTTTGTTGTTTCAATACAAAACACTCAGTTTGTATTAAATGCAAACACTCAGTTCTTTAAAAGTCTGCAGAACACTCAGTTCTGCAGACTTTTAAAAATAAACACACTACCTACTGCGTACTAGCTACCTTATTGACTATTTAAAAATACAGTCTTAACTTGTTTATTCACTGCCTCACTATTAAAGGCACACACACATACTAAATAATATTCCCAAATAGTTAACTTTGCCCCAATACTTTTAAAAAAGACAATGTCCCAAGCAAAAACTTACTGATTCCTTTCAGCCACCACAAGGTGATCCTCTCCTCTCAGTGTTCCCACTGAGCTACTGTCCTTTGCTGATGAATCAGTTAAGGGAGTTCTAAAGTCAAGCGTCCTTCCTGACATGTCCTTACCCAGGCCATCGTCAGGCTGGGAAGAACCAGGCTTAGTAAAATTAGAGGAAGATAATTCTCCCTGAGCTTCTAAGCAGCACTGGCACAAGTTAGAGGGCACTTCAGGCTGAGATGCCCGAATATGAGAGGCAGTATAGAGGGGAAAGGCACTTAGCTTTCTTAGCCACAGGTGCCATTAGTCTGTCAGTACACTTAACAGGCAACTGAAAGTGTGCATCCAGCTGAATTCACTCTGTAAAATTTAGGCGCACAAAATGTATGCGTCCCAAGGCTAGGCATCGCAAAACTAGGCACACTTCCACCACTCCAAACTTAAGCACACAACCAGATTGTGCGCACAAGCTGCACGCCAAAAAATCTGGGTGCACAACTTGGACACACAGCCAGATGCACTTGCATGCACTAATGGTCCTGAAGAGGGTAGCCTAACGTGCAGAAGTAAAGCATGCGAAAACACCACCGCAGGCTACCAGACAGCGCACAGAAAAAAGCCTAACAGCAGGGTCTAGCCCATCTGGGCTGCTCAACTCCCTTAATCTCCCAAGAGAGCAGGAACAAATGTTAGAACGGCACGCCAAGCATGGAAACCAGAGGAAGGGGAAGGCCTACAAACAATCTTTCTATGTTGTCTTTCTCCTTATTTTTAAACCTTACCCGAGTTCAGCCTTTCCCAGCTGAGTAGAGACTGTCTCTGACTTCCTGTTTTAAACAGCTACGTCCAGGCCGGCTGAGAAAACCAGCTACTGCACCAAAGCACTCATCTGAGGGATCTCAGCAATCACCTTAGGAATTCTCAGGTTGGGGGAGGGACCATTAGGTATCACCACAGGAGAGCAGGATGAATTAAATCTCCTTTTATTTCTCCTTCTAAAATTTGAAGCAATCCCCAGTAGGGAAATGCACAACCACCATCTGCTGGAGACAGAGAATACTGGCAGGCTGATGTTACAAGTCATATACCCCTGCAGTGACATCAGTTTGCTTCATCTCCATCTGCTGGTAGAGGTGCATAATCCACTGGTCCTGAATTCATCTGTCTGGGTGCTAGGAAATGTAATGATTCATCCTCCAGGCATAATGGCTGTAGGTCTTTTATGTTTCTCAGTTTTTCTAACTCCAGGTTGTATGTTATAGCAAGGGGACTCATTCAGTATAGTGCAACAGGTTTGCCTTAGGCATTTACATGAAGATGCAGTCTTCCTGGAGATGATTTTAAGATTATCATCCCTTTTTGTTTGAAGGATTTAGCCAGTACTTTGAGGTGATTTTAGCTTTGCCATTTCATGGTCAGGCAGCATTCTGCTACATAATATTTTTTCTCACTTTACCTGGTGAGTAGTACAGTACAGCCCAGGTAGTGTAAGGGCCCTTGGTTCAGATCTTCCATTCCCTGAGTTGGCTGGGGCTGGCGTTGCTGCAGTAGGATCACAGAGCAGGAACAGGAAGCAGTGTCATTACACAATGGTGACACTTAGTGAATGGATTATAGTGCCCTGAAATGAACCCTGGTGCAGAGGTGGCCAATTTCCATCCTCAAAAACCACAAACATCTGGATTTCAGGATATCCACAATATGTATGAGATTGGAGGCAGTGAATGCAAAATCACTGAGGCATATTCAATTATTGGGATTTATTATCCACACATTTAGAAATTGAGGCAGAATACATACAACACACAATTTTAAAAAGCATTACAGCATAAAACAAGGTACAAAGGTCATAATACTACACTGCATATATTTTTCTCAGGATTTCCAAAATCAAAACACAGAAATATCCTGAAGATCAGGCCTGTTTGTGGCTCTTGAAGACCAGGGTTGGCCACTCTTGCCATGGTACAGGGCCCTAAGCCAAGCACAGTTACTGCAATACCTGGATTAAAGTAAATTGGAAGGGGATATAAAATAGGAAATAAATATCCCTAGCTAGCCCTGCTTCTGCCTAAGTAGGAGGAAACTGGTGGGCAGAGTGGAAGAGCAGGCTAATATTTAGAGCAGTGAGCTGCAAACCATAGCAGCCAGGGTTCAAATCCTACTACCACTCCTTGTTATCTTGGCCAAGTCACTTCACCCTCTATTGTCTTACATAAACAGTTAGAACATGAGCTCTCGCTGGGGACAGGGAAATACCTACGTTAATCGGAATGTCATCCGCTCTGAAGTGGCTAAAAAGCAGACTACAGAAATAAAAGGTGGTACAGTGGCCATTCCTCTTCCAATCAGTTGCGTAGGAAAGAAGCCTTGTCTCCTACCTGTGCCAAAATGGGGAGGTAGAAGAAATGACAGGAGAGCCATTTCAAATCAGTTCATTAAAATAATTTCATTAATTAAGCCCAAAGAATGGCATCTTTTTCTGCTTTATGTCAGGTAGTTAATGCTGGTCCTGCTACTTGCAGTAAATTGTAATATTTTAATTTCTAAAATTGTAAGTATCTACATTACAATGTATTTAAAAATACAGGTTGTGCATTTTATCTAAAATTAAACAAGTCTTCAGTTTTCCAGTCAGATCATATAGAAGACAATAGTATTAGCTTTAAATAATTTCTATAAACTACCTTTAAAATAATATTTAGAATTGAGAAGAAAAAGCCTTGTGGAGCATCCTTAGTTTGACATACAATGGAAATTGTACAATCCAAACAGGAGCTAAAAAATAGTAAAAAGGTTGAGTATTATTCCCAATTGCTTCCAGCTGTCTGAAGAACTTGTATTATTCAGATCTTGATCATTTCATGAAGTGCAAACCAACAAGTCTAAATGCTGCTATAGTTACTTTAAAAAGGATAGTACCATATAATAGTCAAAAAGTGCATTTTAGTGCATGAACACAAAAAATAAGACTGTACATTAGTTAGGATTTAGCAATTAATATTGCTAGCATCTTCTAAAAAACATATGTAGATAGAGAAGGCACTTAAGATCCTACTAATATAATTCTACTTCTAGTAACTGACATGTTTAAAAGAGAATGCCCCCAACTCAATTAGCAAAATCCCACCCCTGCACACACTTAAACTTCCAGTCATTCTGGGCTTCTCTACCCTTTTGCATTTTTATTTTACTATCTATCTGCTTACATTTTCTAGCAGACTGTGGCTTCTAACAGAGACCATAGCTTGGGAAATGCAAAGCAGCAGGAGCCACCAGGCTCTGTCCAATTATAAAACAGAATGTGCTTGTTTCTCAAGCACTCAAGAGTTGCAAAAGTCATATCTGAGGCACATGATCAGAAGCAAGGGGGTCCTCCATGAGGATTGTAAAACAACTCTACTTTTCAGGCTATACCCAATGTTCAGATTTATTCATATAGTTCAAGAACAAGACTAAATTTGCATAGTTTGGTTACCCTGAAAACCAGGACCTGTTTGTGGCCCTCTTGGCTCAGAGCTGAAAAACACTACTTTAGTGGGTAGGGAAGAAAAGCAGCTTGTGTGAGATGAACTGTGCATACAGGTAAGGCAAACTAAAATACATTGAAACTGGCTCCCAGGGAGAGATCCTGATTAAATAGTTATCACAATTAAGGCATGTAGATACACACTGGGCTGCAAACTTTGAAATACAATCCTTGTTTCCTGCATTTTGTAAACTCATGAATAATTTTTCAGCACCTGTCTGTCACATAAAAAAGAAAAAAAAAAATCAGCATTAAAAACTAGTCTGTTAACAAAAGGTTCCACTTATAAAACAGTTTGGTCATTCTCCTTTCTCCTGGATCTCTGGGCTCAGAATACAGTAAGTTAGCCAGAGAAACTATAAGCAGACAGAACTATCATCAAAAACAGCATTATCCATGTGAAACAAATATATTCAGTGTGGGGACTTGTCCCATGTGTTAAATTGAAATATTGTGAAAATACAATTAAAATTATTTAAAAATAAATCTGCCACCTGTTGAAAATATAGGCTCCCTTTCATGATTAATATCTTGCATTATATAGGACAAATCTGAAATCTTTGTTTACATATTAAGTCTGGAAAATGCCTACAGGCAAAGGGACACAAGTAGTAGAAGTACCCTGGATGCCTTGAAATCCAGCAGTAAAAAGGTTAATGATCTTTGGTACCTATCTGCAAAAAAAAAAAAAAAAAAAAAAAAAGAATTTAGTGAAGGTATTTAACTTTTTTCTACAGTTGGAAAGATTTCTATTACAAGTTTTAAAAGTTAGAGGAAACATGTCCATGTTTCTTTTCAGTAGTTTCAGCCCAGGAATGAGGATTTCTTCAGCTGTTCTTTCGTGAGTCACCTTCCTCTTGGAGCTCACAGATTTTGTCCAGAGATTTAAGGAGTTCAGCCACAAGGTTCAAGGTTTCTGCTCCAGAGACCAACTGCCTGAAGTCAGAAACAGAAGAATGAGTCTGTGCTGCAGGCTCCGATAGGGAATCTGATCCAAGTATATATTACAGTTCACTGTGCAAAGCTGGATTCATTGCGCAAAAAAAAGTTGCATATAAATTCATTAACATTTCAATTTAGATAAAATTTAGATAAGACCAGCTTTAAGAAATCCTACAAAATACTTTTGCCTGTTGCAATTCCTGATTTTTCATGTAGTAAACACTTCCTGCTTGCTCCTTCTCTAATCCATTTTCCCCAAGTACATTTAATTGCAAGTGGTACCAGGGTGGATTAATAAGGTGACATTCTCTTACCTGTTCATCTTCTTTCCATGAATTCTGCTACACCAAGCCAAACAAGTGGGTTATGTTCCACCCTACCAGCAGATGGGGACAATGCAAACAGCTTTCTCATGTGACATCATTGCCACTACTTAGGGTTAGTGCAGCACGGAGAGAGAGCCAGTATTCCTATGACAAAGCACTAAAACAGACAAGAATGGCAAACAACTTCAAAAATTTGGAGATAACTTTACCTGTTCAGACCCTGTGGAAAACAGAAACTTACCTTCAAGGACAGAAAACAGCAACAGAAGTTACAAGAAGGGAAAAATCCTTTGTACTAAATAGACACTATACAGTCAACTGACTGTAACATCCCCCCTTCTCTTATCACAACCCTGTACTGGTGTAGCAGGATTCATGAAAAGAAAATTAACAGATAAGAAAATTTCACCTCCATTTCATCCTACTAAACCAGTCTAGACAAGTTGGAAGTATCAAAGCCTAACCATGTCACGAGAGAAAAAAGTAAGGGCCGCTTTGAAACACACAAGACTACAAAAACTGCAGCCTTTTGTAAAATCATCTCATCTGAACTGCTCAGACATGGAATGCAGCAGACAGACAGACATTTGAATGATCTTGAAGCACCGTAACAAACAACCTCACAGGCCCCCACAGCAAAGGGCAAACCACTGGACAACTCTCAGGAATTTGAAGCTGCCTTCATACTCTAGACTAGACCGCAAGAAAATAAACAAAAAACTAAACAAAAATGAAGCATTGGTATTACCTTCAGTAGAAGGAAGTGTAGGGGGATTAGGGGTCTCATTATCTCCCTCCCTACTGCTTCCTTATTCCAGCGATCCCGCCTAGCTTAGCGATACACATACCAACCATTTATCTGACACGTTTTAGACAGAAGCTGTTGTAATACTCTCCATTGCCTCAGGTATAAACTTAGATTGTAAGCCCTCTGGGGGTAGGGAAATACCTACAGTACCTGAATGTAACTTTGAAGCGCTGAAAAAAGTGCGAAAAGCAGAATATAAATCTAAACAGGGACAACAATTATCATAGGGAAAGAAAATAAACCGGTGGTTATCAGGTTACAGAATTAACCCTGGCATCACATCCCTCTAGCCTTATCTTGCTTACCCACTACACTGGAATTGGAGCACAGTTTCTCACACGGTCTCCAGGTCCTTGTTCTGGCAGTCTCAACCCTTCTCGGTTCTTCGGCACAGAACTAGAGAGGGCAATCTCTGTCACTAACGCAGCAGGGGTTGTTCAGC
The DNA here is from genome assembly GCF_901001135.1 of Rhinatrema bivittatum. Taxonomy (NCBI): domain Eukaryota; kingdom Metazoa; phylum Chordata; class Amphibia; order Gymnophiona; family Rhinatrematidae; genus Rhinatrema; species Rhinatrema bivittatum. The sequence goes on along the minus strand of NC_042622.1, from coordinate 95,906,540 downwards.
TCTCTAGTCAAGTATATTTGAGGCATGTGAAACCAGCTCTGCTGTGCTCTTTGTCTTTGCAAGTTGCTATTTAGCCCAGGTACAGGAAGACTAGGCAGCTCTCAGATGGATGGACAGTGATCAAACGACTGACTGATCCTTGGTACTTGCTCCCTGCTACTTTTAAGGGCTCACCTATGCATAATAATGAGGAGACAAGTCAGAGTGTTATAGGCCCTCTGCATCATTTTCTTAGTTCTCTCGCTATCTTAGCCACACTGTGCGATGTGCAGCAATGGAAGTCACAGATGTTCGTAATGTTGTCTCAATGCTTCGTACACCAATCTCAGCAGGTGCCTCATATCTCTGCCTTATCTTCATGGTCCAAAATCACTGAAAGAGTGGCAGACCTAACTTGCCCGTTAACCACCAAAGTCCTGCAATCAAACCAGGACAACAGGAAACCATGGTACTCACCGGAACTTAAAACCATCAAGTGTGAACTCAGAAACAGAGAACATTCATGGCGGAAAAACCCATCATCAGCAAACAAGAAAGCATACAAATCCCTCATGCATCATTACAGGATCGTCATCCTCTGAACTAAGAGAGACTTCTTCGCACAGAAAATCCACCACTTCATTTTCGATCCTAAAGCTCTTTTCTCCCTGGTCTCTTTGCTCACCAAACCTTCTTCCACGCCTATTCCGGATGACCAAGCTTCAAACAAAGCCGAAGAACTAGCCATTTACTTCAAGAACAAAATCTCAAATCTCATTGTCTCCCTGACGGACAATAAGGACCTTCGTCCTCCCCACGAAAGCCTTAAGTCTCCACCGCTGACCACTACCTTGGATACCATCGAGCCCACCCCCTCATTAGAAACCTTCGAGCCCACCTCTTCATTAGAAATCGAAAACATTCTAAAGAAGCTCAAGCCAGCCTCTCACCCAATGGACTCGATCCCAACCAACCTACTCATCATCATCCCCAAAGTTATCGCCAAACCTATTGCAGAGATCATCAATTGCTCTTTATCCGAAGGGACAGTCCCTGACCCTCTCAAACTCGCCATCCTTAAACCTCTTCTGAAAAAACCTAATCTATCTCCAGACGACCCAGCCAATTTCTGCCCTATAGCAAACCTACCATTTATTTCCAAAATCTTAGAAAGAATCGTAAACAAGCAACTCTCAGATTTCTTAGACAACAATATCATCCTCTCCCCTACACAATTTGGCTTTCGGAAATCCAGAAACACGGAGTCCTTACTAATCTCATTAACAGACGCCATTCTCTTGAACCTTGACGAAAAACAGCCTTGCCTGCTCATTCTCCTAGACCTCTCAGTGGCGTTCGATATGGTGAACCACGATATCCTCATAGAGCAACTTTCGAACATCGGTATCAAAAGCACCGAGCTCAACTGGTTCAAGTCCTTCCTTCAAAACAGGCATTACAAGGTCAAAATCAACAACAGTGAGTCACACCCTATCAGTTCCACCGTGGGAGTCCCACAAGGATCCCCGACCCTATTCAACATTTACCTTCTACCGCTCTGCCACCTTCTCACCAAACTAAAGCTATCTCATTATTTATACGCAGACGATGTTCAAATCCTCATACCTATCACACAATCTCTTGCTAAAACCTTGGAATTCTGGAACACCTGCCTGCAATCCATTAACATCCTTCTAACAAAACTCCAACTGATCCTAAATACCAAGAAGACTGAGATCCTCCTCATCACCCAAGAAGGAAATCACTCTCTATCCAACACATACCTTACTACACAACCAGCCCTCTCTCCACAAGTCAGAAACCTTGGAGTCAGCATGGACAACCATCTGAACTACAAAAGCTTCATCAACACCACCACCAAAGAGTGTTTTTTTAAACTTCAAGTCCTAAAACGTTTGAGACCTCTCCTCCATCTCCAAGACTTTCGGACTGTCCTACAAGCAATAATTTTCTCAAAAATAGATTATTGCAACTCACTTCTGTTCGGACTCCCTGCTAATACCATCAAACCTCTACAGAAGCTACAAAATGCCTCAGCAAGGATACTGACCAAGACCAACAAAAGAGACCATATTACACCCATCCTGCAGAATCTGCACTGGCTCCCTATCAAATTCAGAATATTATACAAAGTGCTAACGATCATCCATAAAGCCATTCACAACATCTCCCCACTGGATCTTAAATTCCCACTACGACCTCACATTCCCTCCAGACCGATGAGGGTAGCATATAAAGACATCTTGCAGGCCTACCCCATGAAATCCTTATTAAGAAAAAGAGCCCTTTCTACATCTGGACCAACACAGTGGAACTCGCTCCCACCAGATCTCTGACGTGAACAATGCCCAACCACCTTTAAGAAAAGACTCAAGACATGGTTATTCAAAGAAGTCTTTTCTTAACTCCAATGTCCCTTCAAATTTCTTTTCGCAGCTTAGCTAGTAGAATTTTTGTCACTAGCAATCCACACGGATCTCTGTCGATCTTACAATTACATCATTTTGTCTCTCCCTATCCCCTTGTCTCTTTCTCAGACACCTTCCTCCCCTGTCAAAAAATGTGCTCGTCCTTCTCATTTGCTGATCAACCCCTTTTTGTTTGCATCCAAGTTTTACTTCCTTGTTTAATGTAATGCAATTCTTTTGCAATGGTTATTGTTATTATGTAAACCGAGGTGATTTGTAACTTGTTACATGAATATCGGTATATAAAATTGCTAAATAAATAAATAAATAACCCCCCTGAGATTAAATTTAGGAAACCCTTATCTCCATCAGGCAGGCAAGACTGCCCTATTTGAATGGTAAGGATCTCCTTGAATAAAATATGAAGCTCCTGAAGACAGGGAATCCATACCATAATCTCCTACACCAAACAGTGACACAAATTCACCCCTCCAGGAGAGACTGCTAATAAGAAAACATCTCCTCCCTTGTAAGAAAGAGAGAATGCTGTCATTTTCACCTTCTGTAGACCTAGAGGGATTTACTGCTGCCCTCCCTGCGAGATTTTTTACGGTCAGCTGGAGGAACCCTCCAGGAAATATTGGCACTGACCCAATGTGATGCAAACCTGGCCTTCATAAGAGCCACCCGCAGTACATTAGAAAAGCCCAATCGTGAGCCTTGTGCTGCAAAATAGATAGCTCCTAATTTCTCACCAGGCCCCTAGACAGAATAAAAAACTCATGCCAATAAAAAAAACCCAAAACAAAAAACCGCAACATACACACACACATCCATAAAAGAAACCCATAGCATGCAATGGAGACAGAGAATAAAACTCAGAATTTCTCATGGGATATACTACTAGGGGCCTTCTTAGGCCTGCATGATGGGGTGGGGTGGGAGCGAGCAAAAATGGTGGCCAAGCCCTCTGAAAAAATGGAGCCTTGGGGAGTGCGAGTCAGCACTGGCAGTTCCAAAGCACCTTCGGGGCCTTGTGAAGCTATGGCTCCAGCATGGTGTGAGGACTTCGGGGGAGCCAAGATCACTTTCAGCCCCACAAGCACATGTGGATGAGAAGTGTAACCAGCGTTCGAGCTTATGGTCAGGTCCACAACAGGGTGCCTAGAAGACGCGCTGTCCCAGCTACTAGAGTTGTGGGATTTGTGGTGCTTGGAAGAAGATTCAGGAGAAGTAGGGGGCTTCCTCTTGGAGTGAGAAGTCTTCAAATATAAAGCCTCATACTTAACCTTCAGTTCCCGGTAGCAACGCTACCACAAGCCCTGCAAGAGGCAGAGTCATGATCAGGATCCAGGCAGCAGAGGCAAATGGAGTGTTGATCCCTTCTGGTCATCTTCTTAGAGCAGCAAGAACAAAGTTTGAAGGGGCAGATGCTCTTGCGGGAATGGTCTCTTCCAACATGGAACAGTGTGGCAATGGCTGCAGGAGAGAGCAGTAACCCAACTTTTTGCTATGGCGAACAAAAAGACTGAGCAGGAGGGGCGAAGCTCGAGCAAGGTGCGAACCTACCACACACGCTCAAGAAAAAGTCTAGAAAATTTAGCTGGGAGAGATAAGTACCTGACTCGACACCATCTAATGACATACCAATTTAGTGTGACTTGACCATGGAAAATACTGGTTCTCTCTGTGCTGCACCAATCCTAAGTAGTGGCGATGTCACATGAGAAAGCTGTGTGCTCTGCTGCCATCTTGCTGGTAGGGGGACATAACCCACTTGTCTGGACTGGTATAGCAGAATGAAATAGAATAAAGATATATAGTGAAAGGATTAGTCCCTCAGTCTCAAATTCAATAATGCATCTTTGTTGAGGGATTTTACGTGTCAGCAATGAAAGTCTGATTTGCTTTTGGAGAATGAATCGGTGCAGCTCATGGACCACAGATGAAATCATGACCTGGAAAGCTGTGTACTCTGAAAATTGCAATCTTCACACACTCACTCAAAAGAAATCCAAGAGATTTTCACAGCAGCCTAAAATTTCATACTGCTTTTGTTAATTTAGTATAGCAAGAAAATGTATTTCATGAGCCCTGGTTTAAAGGCTACTTACGTTATGAAAGACTGTGCATTATTTACCACCTTGTGGAGATTCTCTAACGCAAAATGTGTGTTCTGTTTTACCGCAGCCACATTGGCTTTTTCTGCCATGTGAAGGGCTTCGTTCTCAGCTCTGCAGTTTCTCAGCTCAGTCTGTCAATAAAGAAAAGAAACTAAGAGAGCCATGTTATCTCATTTTTCTTTGACCTTCATTATGAAAATCTTGGGAAATTCTGCATCCCAACTGGCCAAATGGATACGAGAATTGCAGTGTCACAAGAGCTGCAAATCATGGGCAAGAGCATTTTTGGCTTTGCCACCTTTATGTGAATTGCTGTAGAGAAAGCAATTCACATAGACATGAATGTCGCCATGCTGTACTGAATGAAATTAAAAAATGAAATAGTTGCTGGCACTGTTAATTGAACTGCATTGGCTATCAATGAACACATTGGGGCGGATTTTCAGAGCCCTGCTCGCCTAAATCCGCCTAAATCCGGGCGGATTTAGGCGAGCAGGGCCCTGCGCGCCGGTGCGCCTATGTTCAATAGGCCTACCGGCGCGCGTAGACCCCAGGACTCGCGTAAGTCCCGGGGTTTGGCGAGGGGGGCGTGTCGGGGGCGGGCCCGGTCGGCGCGGCGTTTTGGGGGCGTGTTGGCAGCGTTTTGGGGGCGGGCCCGGGGGCGTGGCCACGCCCTCCGTACCCGCCCCCAGGTCGCGTCCCGGCATGCTAGCGGCCCGCTGGCGCGCGGGGATTTACGTCTCCCTCCGGGAGGTGTAAATCCCCCGACAAAGGTAAGGGGGGGGTTTAGACAGGGCCGGGCGGGTGGGTTAGGTAGGGGAAGGGAGGGGAAGGTGAGGGGAGGGCAAAAGAAAGTTCCCTCCGAGGCCACTCCGATTTCGGAGCGGCCTCGGAGGGAACGGGGGTAGGCTGCGCAGCTCGGCGCGCGCCGGCTATACAGAATAGATAGCCTTGCGCGCGCCGATCCAGGATTTTAGCGGATACGCGCGTATCTACTAAAATCCCGCGTACTTTTGCTTGCGCCTGATGCGCCAGCAAAAGTACACCAATTCGCGCGGTTTGAAAATCTACCCCATTAGGTACAAAGTTGGCATGCTTGTCCACAAGCTCCTCAATGATCATACCTCTCACTGGGCCAATGCAATTCTTAAATTTTATCAACCCACCAAGCTATGACGTTCCTCTGAGCGAGGTCTCTTAGAGATTCCATCGACCAAACACGCCAGACTTCACATCACTCGTGAAGGTGCCTTTTCCGTCGCAGCACCTCTCTACCAACAGATATCAGATTGTGTGATTCACTTAAGATGTTTCGAAAACTGATCAAAAAACTCTTATTTAATCTGGCCTACAGTTATCTTTTATTTAATTTTTCTATTTTACAGCATTTTATCTTATTTTTAATTTATTTATTTTATAAGTTTGTTTTAGCCCACACAAGTTTTATTGAACCTGATTTTATATGTTATTTTATTTGCTACCCAATATGTTTTATTATTTTCTATATGCCAGTTTTATTATATTTGATATCATGTTATTTTATCACTCAACATGTTTTATTATTATTTCATTTGTCTGTTCGTCTTATCATATTATGTATGTAAAATTTTTGTTCTCCGCCTAGGCCTTTTTGTGTTAGGCAGGTTATAAATCCAAATAAATGTAAATATAACTTGAGGACTGTTAAGATTTTCCTTTAAGATTATTAGAGAAAATAATATTTAAAAAAGGGACCTAAAATGTTTATTTTGTGACTGTAATGACTATAATAATAAATTCATTTCCTGAGGCTTAATTTATCTCGTCTATCTTCACTGGATTGTAAATGCCACAAAGCATGGGCTCTCTATGTGCATCTGTAAAGCATGGCTGTGTACATCTAGTGGTGCTAGAGAAATGAATAGGACTAGTGGCTATTCCCTTCCAGGCAAAGAAAGGAAAATTGGTCCTTACCTGCTAATTTTCGTTCCTGTAGTACCACGTATCAGTCCAGACAGCTGGGTTTTGCCTCCGTTCCAGCAAATGGAGACAGAGAAAAATTTTCAGAGCGCTATCTTAACCTGGTGTGCCACCTGCTGCTCCTCAGTATTTGTTAATACCCAAGCAGAAATATTTTAAAGAATAACCATTTTTAACCGAATTCCATCCCCCACCCCCCCGAACAAGCAGAGGATGAAGAATAAAACTTTGCCAACATGAACAAGGTCTTAGAAAAACCTATACTTTTCTTCAGAAAAAAAAGGCATGAATCAACAATACAGTACAGAGCGAGCAGGCTCTCCACCCACAACCTGGAAACCCCGACCTGGCGGGCATCTGGACTGATCCGTGGTACTACAGGAATGAAAATTAGCAGGTAAGGACCAATTTTCCTTTCCCTGTACGTACCCGGATCAGTCTAGACAGCTGGAATGTACCCAAACTCTCCTAATTGGGGTGGGACAGCGAGAGTCCCGCTCGGATGACAGTGGCCCCAAAACTGGAGGGGACCGAATCTTGGACATCCAGTCTGTAGTGTCTGGCAAAAGTATGTAAAGACCGCCAGGTAGCTGCCCTACAGACTTCCTGTGGGGAAACCAGCTGACACTCGGCCCATGAAGCCGCCTGTGCTCGAGTAGAATGAGCCTTCAAGCCCTCCGGGACTGGACGACCAGACCCAATATAAGCAGACACTATGGACTCCTTTAACCAACGAGCAATAGTTGCTTTAGACGTCGACTGTCCCTTCTTTGCCCCCATACCACAGAACGAAAAGGTGATTCGACAAACGGAACCCATTGGTAGCCTCAAGATAGAGCAACAAAGCACGTCAGACATCTAGCTGTCTAAGTTGACTCGCCCGAGGACCTGTGAGCTCCACAGCAGGAAAAGCCAGAAGCTCTACTGATTGATTCACATGAAAAGCAAAAAAATGGGACAGTACACAGTGATACATCTAAATCAGAGATGTGGAGAAAAGGCTCCCTGCAGGACGAGGCCTGTAGCTCTGAGACCCTCCTGGCTGAACAAATAGCCAACAAAAACACCACTTTCAACCTGAAATCCTTTAAGGTAGCCTTCCTGAGTGGCTCAAAGGGGGCCTCGCACAAACCCTGGAGAACCAAGTTCAGACTCCAGGAGGGGCACAGCCTGCAAGTCGGGGAGGCGCACGTGTCACGCCCTAGAGAAAACACAACACATCCAGATGAGTCACTAGAGGAGCACCCAGAGTGTGGCTCCACAAGCATCCTAGAGCAGAGATCTGAGCCTTCAGCAAATTATAAGACAATCCTTTGTCTAAGCCATTCTGCAGAAAGGAGAGAATCAGACACCAAAGCCCTACGAGGATCCACCCCTTGAGGCTGGCACCAGGCCTCGAAGACCTTCCATACACGAATATATACCAGAGACATGGAGGTTTTCCGGGCCCGCAAAAGGGTGGAAATAGGTTATCCGGAGGCAATTTTCTTCCTCATTTGCTGCCTCTCAAAAGCCAGGCCACAAGACAAAAGCGATCTGCCTGGTCAAAAAATAAAAAGTCCCTGGCGAAGAAGATTCGGAATATGACAGAGTCGGAGAGGGCCCTCCAGGGCCAGATTCACAAGGTCTGCGAGCCAAGGCCTCTGTGACCACTCCGGTGCCACGAGAATCACCCAACCTGGATGAAGTTCTATCCTCTGAAGAATCTTTCCCACCAGCAGCCATGGAGGAAACACATAAAGGAGGACATCGTGTGGCCAAGGAACTACTAGGGCATCGACGCCCTCCGCACCATAATCTCTTCTGTGACTGAAAAGCACATCGCCTTGGTATTTGTGTGAGTCACCATCAAATCCACGTGGTGTTTGCCCCACCCGCGACAGATCAGGCGCATGGCGGCATCTGACAGCTCCCACTCTCCTGGGTCTAGCTGTTGTCGACTGAGGAAGTCTGCCTGCATGTTGGTTGATCCCGCGATGTGAGACTCCGCCAACATCGCTAGATACTGCTCCGCCCAGGACATCAGCTTCTCCTCTTTGAATGCTATGGGACGACTCCTGGTTCCTCCTTGCCGGTTGATATAGGCTACAGTCGTCGCATTGTCGGACAGGACTCTCATTGCCCGATTGTGCAGGAGGGGTACGAAGCTCTGTAGAGCCAGCCGGATAGCTCTTCTCAAGACGATTGATCAACCAGGATGCTTCCACTGGAGACCACCGGCACTGAACCAACCGAGTCTGGCATACCGTTCCCCAGCCAGAGAGACTGGTATCTGTTGTCACCACTATCCACTGGGGTATCTCCAGATTCATTCCGCGCTGCAAGTTGTCCTGGGTGAGCCACGACGAAAGACTGGATCTGGCAATGCCTGTAAGTGGTAGCGGGAGGTGGAATTGTTCCGACAACAGGTTCCGGCGTGACAGCAATGCAGTTTGAAGCGGCCTCATATGCACAAAGGCCCACGGGACCAGTTCCAAGGTCGAAGCCATGGAACCAAGAACCTGCTGGTAATCCCAGACCCTGGGCACAGAGGCGTCTGACTTGGCTGTGCAATTTGAGGATTCTATCTTCTGAGAGGAACACCTTGTCCACTCGGGTATTGAAGCGTGCTCCCAAAAAGTTCAGGACCTGGGATGGGGTTAGATGGCTCTTGGCGAGATTGACCACCCAGCCCAGAGACCTCAGGCGGTGGAGAACGACATCTACTGCCATCGAGCACTGGTCGGCCAACTTCGCTCAGATGAGCCAATCGTCCAGATAGGGATGCACCAGAATCCCTTCCTTCCTCAGGGCCGCCACCACCACCATGACTTTGGTGAAGGTTCGTGGAGCTGTGGCGAGGCCAAAATGGTAGAGCGCAAAATTGAAAATGTTGACCATAAACCTGAGGTACCTCTGATGGTCCTTGCGAATCCCGATGTGGAGATAGGCTTTCATCAAATCCAATGCCACCAGAAATTTCCGTACAGCCATGATGACAGAGTGGAGCATCTTCATCCGGAAGAGCAGCACTTTGAGAGACACATTCACCTTCTTTAAGTCCAGGATGGGCCGAAAGGTCCCTTCTTTCTTGGGGACCACGAAGTAAATGGAGTAACGTCCCGTTCCGTGTTTTTTGGGGGAACCGGCACGATGGCCCCCAAACTTCAGATGCACTCCAGGGTCTGACGAACGATAACCACTTTTTCTGGTGGGGACACTAGAAACAGGTTGCATAGCAGACGAGCAAACTAATGCATAGCCGTGTTCTATCACACTGAGAACCCACTGTTCTGAAGTGATTTTGACCCACTCCTTGTAAAAGAGTCAGCCGACCACCTATGACCAGGTTCGAGGAGTGGGCCAGCCAGAACTTATTGGACAACTTTAGTCCCACTAGGCCCCTGCCCGGAACCATCACGAGGTGATCTATGCCCACGGTAGGCCTGCGACCAAGCCTGGAACCTCCCAGAGGTCTGCTTTGGCCCGCGCCATGTGCTCTGCTCTGCTGGAAACGCCTTTGGCCACAAAAATGAGAGTGAGCCAAGGGGAAAGTCTTCTGCCCCTTCGGCCTATCTTCTGGGAGCTTATGCACCTTATTATCACCCAGCTGCTTTAGTAGCTGTTCTAAGTCCTCTCTGAAGAGCAGCCTGCCATTTGAAAGGAAGAGCACCGAGCTGAGCCTTTGACGATACATCCGCAGCCCAGTTACAGAGCCACAAGAACCTCCTGGCAGAAACTACCGACACCAATGTCCACGACTAGGTGCGAAGAAAGTCATACAAAGCATCCATGCCATAAACGACAGCAGCTTAGAGGCGTTCTGCCTGCTTAGCCTCTGGGGGCTCCAAATCCTTAGTGCTGAGCAACTGATGCACCCAGCAGAGTCCCGCTCTCAGCATGTAGCTACTGCAGTGCGCAGCCCGAATACCCAGGGCAGAAACTTCGAAAATCCTCTTGAGGTGACCTTCCAGCTTGCGATTCTAGAGATCTTTCAACGCTGCCGCTCTGACCACCGGGATGGTAGTCTGCTTCATGACCGCCGAAACGGACGCGTCCACTTTCGGAACCCAAAAGTTCCAAAACGTCTTCCGGAAAAGGGTAGAGTTTGTCCATTGCTCTGCCAACCTTGAGCCCAGACTCCGGAGTGTCCCACTCCCGCGCCATCATTTGCTGCAAAATGGAGTAGAGAGGAAAAGTTTGAGCAGGGCCTCGCAGCCCCACTAAGATGGGATCCACTTTGTCCAGGGCTAGGTCCACAGGAGCTGCCAAAATCCCCAACTCTTGCAGAACGTGTGGGATAAGGGGGGCCAGCTCCTCATGACGGAATAGGCAGACCACCTTCGGGTGATCACCCTCAACCAAGGGGAGAGCACCAGCCTCTCGTCCGGGGTCCGGGCCTTCGGAGGGCAGAGGAGGATCCTCCTGACCCTGTTCCTGATCAGACTCGTCAGTCCCCACCTCCCAGGAAGTTCCACATCCCGCGGGAGTATGAACCATCTGGATTTGCGTCGCCGCCGGCAGATCCTCCTTCCTGACCACCTTCCCAGGTGGGTCCTCGGGAACCTGATCACCGGGAAGTCCTCTCTTCTGAGCACCACTGGCCAAAAAGGCATGGTGCATTAGAAGGATAAACTCTGGGGGGGGAAAAAAAGAGACTGGCCCCCTAGAGACCCTCCACGGATACTGGGGGTCCCCTTCAGAACACCCCCTGGGCCTCATTGGGGCTAACATCGGCAGGAGAGTGCTGGAGGAAAATCCCCTCCCCCTAATGCACCAGCCTCTGCTGCGCGAAATGTGTCCAAAATGGCCACCATTCCCACGCTGAGAAGGAACGGATTGGCCTGCACCTCAGCGGCAGCCACAGCTCTGCCAGAGCCTGACGAAACCAGCATGGACCTGCCCGGGAAAGGCTCCCCCCACCAGAGAAACAACGAGTGCAGCAGTCCGAATCTCAGCTCGAAAATCTCTCCCCGCAGCTCGAGCAACGGCTCAGAGCGGGGCATGCCACCATTGGGGGAGCCACGTGAACCGGCCCAGGGAGAACGGGGGAAGGCGCCCGGCAACACTCACCGCTGACTGGGTACTTGCAGCGCTCCTGCTGCGAGTAAACACTGTTGCCCGCTCCGACTGCACTGTGTCCCGCCTTTTTTTTTTTTTTTTTTAAACAAAGTTTAGGCAGAATAATTAAAGAGCTCTCTCTTTTTTGAAGAAATGCAGAGGCTACAAGGGGGGGGGGGGGGGGGGGGGAGTAAACTGGACCACCAGATATCACCCTCTGCACCCCAAGGAGCTAAAGATGGGGTTCCAACACCTGCTCATTCCTTGCCTGCGACCAGGGAGGATGGTCCCACCAAATCCCCGGGAGGCCGCTGCATTCCAAGAATTTTTTTTTTTTTTAAGCTTGGGTCAGAACCACAGATTTTGTACCATCTTCATCTGCTGGAGAGAGAAATACTGAGGAGCAGCAGGTGGCACACCAGGTTAAGAGAGGGTGCTCTCAAAGTTTTTCTCTGTCTCCATCTGCTGGAAGGGAGGCAAAACCCAGCTGTCTGGACTGATCCGGGTACATACAGAGAACTCTCTCACCACATACCTTGTTTTCAAAAGGCCTCCACTGTATAGAAACTTTTCAATATCTATTTACCTGCAGAAGTGCAATTTCTTGCTTCAGTTTTGCAGCACTGTTTTCTGCTTTTACAGCTCGCTTCTGAAAGGAAGGCAAATTTAAAATAATTGTATTTAAAGTTTGTATTTATATTTCCACTTTTGTGACTCATCAGCCACTTCAAAGCATATTACATTCAGTTACTATAGGTATTTCCCTGTTCCCAGAGGACATGCAATCTCAGGGCCTGATTTACTAATTTCTCCCATTCGGTGTCTATAGGAAAAATGCTTACTAAATGAGGCCCTATGACCTAGATTTATCAAAATTGTTATAAATAATCAGTGACACTGCAGATAGGCAGAGAGAGAGCGATTCGGGGGGAGGGGGGGCAGTTTTACATTCACAGTCGTAGGTTCGAACAGCACAGTTGACATCAGTGAAGATTTTCTGTCTTTTGGGGTGATGAAAGGTTAAAGCAGAGTAGATTTGTACAATTTACTCTCTACCTAGCTTGATTGCTGCATTAAAGCCATATCATACAGATGTGCATTTTATACTAAAAGTAATTCTTATTTGGAATTTTTGACCACCTTGCCCAGCATCACTTCTGAAGAATTAATCCATTTTGTGGCAAACATTTCTAGCGCTTCTCCTGCTTTAGTTTGCAGATAGTAAGGGGGCGAGGGGTTTACTATAAATGCTCTCCTCCGAATCACCCCAGGCCACAGCAACCCGATAAAAAAAAAAAAAAAAAAAAAAAAAAGATTTGTTTCTATTCTGCATGGCCTCTCCTGTTATTATACTGGAAGCCAAGCACAGAGTCCCAGATTGTAGTGTGACATGGTACAAAAGCCACAGCACTAGTGAAGTGTCTCCTCTGCAGGAACAGCATGGGCCAGGAAGTGATCCGTTATCAGTAAGTGGATGTCACTTATCTCCATCCAAGGACATCAGAAAGACAACAACTTACTGTCATCATCTGTAGGTTCTGTTCCACCTGCTGCACCATCGATTCCAGATCCTGAGCTTCTTTTTCCTCTTCCATCACTTTTTCTTTCAATTTCCTCTCAAGTTTCCTTACTCTTGAAAAGCCACAAACGGTTTCCCAGATTTAGTTTACAAAATGTACTATATATATTTTTAAGTCAGGAATTCTTCCCTGTGTAGACATGGCTCTTTTACCTATCATTTTCTCGATTTATAGTCTATGGGAAAACTGCTACATAAAAGCCAATGGAGGGAAAAGAAATTTAAAGAAAAAACGTATTCGAGGTTGGGGAGAAATGTTCAGCACAGATGTTTCAAATGCTAGAGCAGCCTTTTCAAGAAGTATGTTGTACAGATTATAAATACATCGCTGGTACCATTCAGCTGAATATTTCTTCCTGGGATGGGCCCGGTTATGGAGTTCATTTTCGTTATCTTAGGTTATTTTAAAATAAGTCCTTCATTGTTTTCTTATAAAAAGATTGTTCTCTCAGCTAGAATGTGCTCAGTCTTTTGTATCGATTTAATATTCAAACTGAATTTCCCATAAATTATATAATGGAAAATTATCTAAAAAAAACAAAACAAAAAACCTTTATTTACTTTTTTTTTTTTTAACTGTCTCAAATTAAAGAACTGCCACAAGGTTCTACAAATCACATGCACACATATATATCTAAAAAAAAAAAACCCCACACATTTTGTCTTCAGTGACTTAAGCAACTCTGAACTTTCTCAGACATTCCATTTTCTATATTGACTCACTTTACACAATTAAATCTCACATTGTTTTTTTGCCCAGTTTCAACTCACATACTTTTCTGTCTGTGTTTCATTTAACTTCTGCATCTCGTGAATTGCTCTACGAAGGTTTGAATTCTCTTCTTTCATCTATGGGAGAGTAAAAATGTTAGGTTTACTAATGTGGTACTCCGACCCTGTTTGCAGACTAATAGTACTGAATGATATAAAGCAGAAATTAACAGTGAAAAACATATTAAACATTAAGTTAAAATAAGGGGAAAGATCATTCCAAATAGTTTTGATAGGCAGGAATCCTCAGCTTAAATATCTAGAACTTCAACTGCCTTTACTACCTAATCCTGTCACATGAACTGCATATACAGCACATGAATTTCTTATACAATAAGACATCTGTTGCAACTCCTAATTAAAGACAATTTTTCAGACTATCACAATTCATTATAATAAGAAACCAAGAAATCAAAGAATAAATGACAGTCTCCATTGTGATGGGAGAATCTTGTCATTTCAGTACAAAAAAGCAGAATTATAGCATCTATAATCAACAAAAATTACTACTAGAAGGCCAACATTGATAATTTTGTAAGTATTTTAAAGCTATTCTAGCACTTAATATTAGAAAGCAGAGCATGCTTAATATAGTAATCCACTTCTTTTGTTCTCCATGGGCTTCAGACTGAATCCTCAGGAAGCACATCACATTTAATCATATACTTAGTTCTAACTCCTAAGCATTTTTATCTCCAACTGCATTTCATTTCTATTTCTTTATTCCAAAACACACAAAATGCACAAACTTTTTGGATTATTCTCAGCTTGAAAAATCACCTCTAAACTACTGTTTGAAAAATTTCCAGATAAGTGAAAAACTATATTATCGAGTTAGAGGTGATTTTTAAGATGAGAATAATCCAAAAGGTTTGTGCATTTTGTGTGTTTTGGAATAAAGAAATAGAAATGAAATACAGTTGGAGATAAAAATGCTTAGGAGTTAGAACTAAGTATATGGTTAAATGTGATGTGCTTCCTGAGGATTCTGACTGAAGCCCATGGAGAGCAAGAGATAGTGGATTACTATATTAAGCACACTCTGCTGATACTAAATTCCAGAATAGCTTTAAAACAAAAAGTGTTTTTAATAAAATCTGTCATTTATTTATTAATAATTGTGGATCATAATTGTAAAAACCCTTCCTAGATGCAAATACCCAGATAATAAACAGGGTATGTGATCACACCCTCAAGGACAATTATTTGGTCCATTCACACTACCCATTGACATAGCATTTCTTGCTATTATTCATTCTCTTTTGCGACTAAAATCTTTAGAACTAACAATAATATAAAGTTGTGTTTTATATTTTTTGAAACCTACAATTTCATAGTTTATTTGCAGAGAATGAAACTCCATGTATTCCACTGGACTTCCGTGTGCAATAAAATCCTGGCTAGCTTTCATACACGATAAATCAAGGCTATGCAAATCAAAGTCATTGCTGTCATTTAACGGCCATTTTACAAAAGTCTTGATTCCTGACAGCTCAGATGGATTGAAGGAGAAGGAATCAGAAGTGGTGTTTAGAGAGGGACTAGTAGTTCTAGCTCCATGACTTTCTTCAATGATAGAGGGCCGGTAACTCGCACTCCAGTCACTGTCTTCTTCATCCTCAATCATATCATCAACTGCTGAGTCTTTGAAAATTGGCTCCTGAAATTCCAGATTCATATCCACTCTATTGAGCACTGAAGAAGATTCTTCAGATACCAGTACAGGTCTGGATGGTCCCTACAAGAAAAGGAATATCTACATTAGCTCTAATTACAACTCCCGCAGAGCTCATCTCAGCATTATTAAGAAGAAACAAGAACAAGAGTGAGGACAATCAACTTGAAACCATGAGCGACGCTGAATAACCCTCTATATTTTTGGAAGCCTAATAGCTTCTTCTTTTCCTTTGCTCTTTTAAGTTAGTTGATATCAGGACTGGAATGCAACACCATCATCCTTCCTTTGCAACTTCTTAGGGATGCGGCACTCCCCCACCCAATTTACCCCTCCAACTAACTCAGCTGGGGGCCACGCACCTAGGTCCCTTCCAGAACTCTGGAATTATGACCCCAAAATTCAGTCACTGGATGTTGTTGTTGTACAATGAGTGGGACTCCCTCTCTACCAAGAGCTGTGAATATTGCCTCTGAAGAATCCCTAGTCAACCCAAGCAAGGAAAAACCAGACCCAAAATGTATCTTAGGTCCTCCATACAGCAGTGCACTATCATTGGGCCACTACACTAGCTCCTGGCCCTCAATTTTTATGTAAAGCTCATCTCAAAACATTCAGGAACCATTCTTGGTTTGTCAAGATAAAACAAGTTCAGAATGATAAAAGAATGGAATAAAAATACAGGACAATACCTTTGATGAGCTAGGAGTTCATTGACATATCTAGTGATCACCTGGTAGTCCTGGGCTTATGATTATCTAGTTGTAATATGTTTCAATAAGTTTCTTTCTACTCTAATTCTGGAAACTGTCATACAGTTTCAAATCCAGTAATTGGCTACTGCAAGTTCAGAATTAACTTGCAATGTAAAAACACATTGACCCATTAATGATTAAGCTATCAGGATACAACTTGCTAAAAAGCTAAATATCAATTGTCTTTAAATGAAATCCAACACAATATATAAAACAAACAATCACAGCAATCTGCCACCTCAGCCAAAGAAAGCATAAGCAATAAACTCAAAAAGCTATCTGCCTTGGATGCAGTCACTGAAAGGTCAACCTTATTTTCTAGATTTAAGAAAAACAACTCATAAAATGCCGAAAAATCCAATTTTTAGAACGAAATCGATCTAGTTTGTAGAAACCTATATGTGATTAAGTTCCTTCTAAGACATCCGAACATAACTGTTTTAAGGTTACAGCAGAATAAATAGGAATACATTAAAAAAAAACACCTTTTGATACATCCTATCCTTTTGTTCATCTTTCATTGCAGAACGATTCTTGCTTTTCACAAACTCCTTAAAGGAAAACGGATTAGCTTCATCCTGATCTTTCAATGTCCCGTCTGAAACGAGAGGAAGGGGGGGGGGGGGTTATAAAATAACTTCAAAACAGAAACGGTGTACATTCGGGTGGGTTCCGATTCATTTATTAGTTGTATCTATTATAAGACAGGCTTTCTTAATAGATCGGGTTTTGCAAACCCAATTTTTACTCGCAGTATAATAATCATTTAATAAAACCCGCGGCAAGATGTGCATCCACAAAGCTACAAGTATTCCTAACTTCATCCGGCGCAGGAACAAGGACTCCTTTGAATGCGGCTCAGAAGCATTGCTGCACCCCTTTCCTTCAACTTTGATCTCTTCCTTTCCATCGCGCAATCCCCTCATAGCAGCAGCAGAGACCCTATTAGTTCCCATGCCGATTATGGGATGGTGGGAGAGGGAGGGAGGGGGGGTCGGGTGCACTCACCATTGTTAGGTCTGGCTGAGAAAGCAGCCATAGCAACAACACTAAAGCAAGAAGAACCCGCCCCAGGGTGGTGGGGGTGGGGGTGGGGGTATTTAGCTACTTAGCAGGCACCAACACCCCCTTCGCCACTGCTCACTGTAGCAGAATAACTACTAAACCCCCCCCCTCCCTCCCTTGGCGTCGCGTGATTCACTACTGCAGCGCCGGATGTGACGTTGCACGGAGGCCGAAAGTGCGCTGGAATGGGGCGGGGGCAGTTAAGGGAGAAGTGGAGATGATGGCGGCTTACGTGATAGGAGTTCGGGCGTGGAGCCGTTGTCGCCGGTGAGGAGGAGAGGCGTCGGTATCCGTCTCCCCCGATCTGGGAGGGTTGTGGTGGAAACCCCGTATATAGAAAAGCATGTGCAGGGCGGGGAGGAGGAGGAGGTGGGATGTAAACTCCGCCCGACTTAGTATCGCGTGTAAGGAAGCCCTGCCTTGGTTACCTCCAAAGCTTTAATACGGAACACGGGACGTTCTAGAGCGACCACGAGGGCCTGCAGAAAAATGTTCAGGGAGGAGCAAAAATAAAATTACAAAAAGCACTCACAAAAATATGGAGTGGAGCAAATGATATGCCTTGCCCCCTCACCTCCTGTGGGCACCCATGAGGTTCCCTCTCCACAGTACATTCTGGGTTCTATAGTGCTGATTTCTCATGGTTTATAAATCCTGTAATGTAGTTGATTATATATTCCAAAACCAGGAACTGCTGAAAATTTCTCTGCAAAAACTGGGTACAAGCCTTCAAATGTTGCTTAGCAAGAGCTCCGGTAAAGCCTCATCGTTACAGATCTATTTATTTATTTAGATTTTTATATTCCTCTCTTTGGCATTTCAAAGTGTACGTCAAAGCGGATTACATTCAGGTACTAGACCGATAGTCTTTCTCTATCCCCACAGGGCTTACAATCTAATTTTGTGATTCTGTTTTCTTCATGTTTTGTAGATCAGAATAGAGAAGTGATCCTCCAAATGTATGATGATTTGGTAGTTTATTCATGACATTACACCCCTTAATGAGTATCACGGCCTTGGCCCTTTGTGAAAGGCCAAACAGGCATTTGTGACAGCATGGCCGGCAACCCCAAGTAAATGGCCAAAAATGACAGTTGGCACAATAAAGTTCATATTTTGGTAATCAGAGTGATTACCAGTTTTTCTTTTCATTTTCTGCCTTTGAGTTCTGTCATGCAGTTTGTCATCAGACTTCTGTGTTGCTTCTAGTTATGAATGTCCGATGTCTCCTCATTGGAAGGAATTGTTAAACAAGAGGGTCCAGTTTATGCTTACATGCATCCATATATTAATATTTGTTTTAAAATGGTTAAACTGATCATAAATGCACAGGGCCTGACTCCTTTTCCCATTCCTCCAAAATGGTGTTGTTTCAGATTTGGATTGGTAGGGTACAGACAGTATAGCAGTGGAAACAGTTACCCCAACATCCCTCTTTCTTCCTCACTACCTGGCGTGCCCAAACCTATTTTTGCCACAGTTGATGGACAGGAAAAATTTGAAACCAAAGTAACAACATTGGAGAATGGACTACGTGTTGCATCACAAAATAAGTTTGGACAATTTTGTACAGTAGGAAGTAAGTATAGTATGAGAAGACAATTTATATTTTGCATTGTTAATACATGTAAATTCATATATGCATAGTAGCTTCATAAGGAAATGTATAATTTGAAAAAGAAACAAGCATGTTACAATCACTACTGTACATATTTTGCAAACCTTAACTGATATTAGAGAAGTGACTGTGTTCAGGTTATTTTATCATTTACTTATGTATTTGCATTTTAAAAAACATATCTTTATTGACGTTTCATTGTTTTCATATGATCCAGAACACACACAACAGCTTCATAGAATACACATCCCTTCCATCCCCCACATTTCAACTAGTATATGACTCATTCTCAGCAACATAAATGTGCTTATTTATACAAACGTAAATCTATTGTGTAATTCATTAGGTAATGAGTTTATATAAGTACCCCTAACTTGGGTGAATTTCTTACGAGTCTGAGGTGATTGCCCACAATATGTTTTAAATTAAAGATATTAATTCCATTAGTTTTGCCTTCCATTGATTATCTGCAGGTACCATATTGTCTAGCTATTTTGACATCATATGCTTTTTTTGCAACAAGACATATCTTAAGTAAAAAAATAATCACCTTTCATTAAGGTAGAGATATGAAGAGGTATCCCTAGAACACAAAACAAGAGTATTGTATTTGTATTTTTACTGCTTAATTTTGGTGGATTTATCTTTAAAGA
Source organism: Rhinatrema bivittatum (assembly GCF_901001135.1). Taxonomy (NCBI): domain Eukaryota; kingdom Metazoa; phylum Chordata; class Amphibia; order Gymnophiona; family Rhinatrematidae; genus Rhinatrema; species Rhinatrema bivittatum. The sequence goes on along the minus strand of NC_042622.1, from coordinate 95,886,894 downwards.
AATAGACAATTGACCATAAGTGGTCTTCAACAAAAGCACAGTCTTGTCTCCATTGCATATATACCTTATGTAATAAAACATTTTGGTTTTTAAAGTACTAGTAATTTGTTTTCTCATTTGCAGTTCTTATTAATTCAGGCTCAAGACATGAAGCAAAGTATCTTAGTGGCATTTCACATTTTTTGGAAAAACTAGCTTTTTCAGTAAGTATGCTTTTTATTCCCTCTGACAGTTGATTACTATGATATCAGCGCAGCTAAATTCTTGCATGAGGTTACATCTAAATGGTGGTTCTTATACCAGTGGCAGTATATAGATCATCATCAGCTTTACCCCTTATACAACTTTGGAATCTGTTGCTAGAGGATGTGATCAAGACAACTAGCATAGCAAGGTTTAAAAGAGGTCTGAACAAGTTCCTGGAGGAAAAGTCCATAACACATTCAGGCAGATACAGAAAAACGCGTGGGAGAGCTGACGAGCGCCCGCTCTCCCGGCGTGCGCACAGGCCACTCTCCTGGGCGTGCGATTCAGGAGGGTGGCCTATGCAAATTAGGACCCTCGGTAAAAGGAGCGGCGGCTGTCAGCGGGTTTGACAGCTGACGCTCAATTTTGCCGGCGTCTGTTCTCAAACCTTCTGACAGCCACGGGTTTGGAAAACAGATGCCGGCATAATTGAGTGTCCTTCTTCCGACCCGCGGGCCAATTTTTTAATTTTTTTTTTAAATTTTTTCTTTTGGGCCCTGTACACTTCCCCGGTGCTGGCAGAAATTAACGCCAGCCTTTTTGGGCAGGCGTTAATTTCTGAAAGTAAAATGTGTGGCTTGGCTGCACATTTTACTTTCTGTATCGCACGGGAATAACTAATAGGGCCATCAACATGCATTACCTGGATCAGTCCAGACTCCTGGGTTTTGCCCCCCCTCTAGCAGATGGAGACAGAAGTTTACAAACACAACTCCGCCTTATATAGGCTGGTGCCACCTACAGTCTGGCAGTATTCTTCTGTCTCCTAGCAGGTGGAGAGGGTGCAAAACCTACAGTCTGAGCTGCGGCCTAGTTGGTACTTTAAAAAAAAAAAAAAAAAAGAATAAGGTAGATTAGGGACAGTAGTGTTTAGTTAGTAGGGGGACCGCAGTTGCCTGCCTGCTGGTCTAGCCCTGTGCCTCCCAGGGGTCTGGGGTCCTGAGGGGACCATACCGCCTGGTTTCAGAGGCTGCTGATGTGTGGGGTTGCCCTACTTACCAGCGCAGCATCAAGCCCTGGGGGTGACACCGGGGAGCCCGGCTCACTCCCCCCAGGTGGTACTGGAACCGGAGGTGACTGGTAATTATTAAAAAAAAAAGTCTTTTATTCTGTTAGCTACGATTTATTTCGATTTGTTGGGCACTGGAACTTTGTAAGTTGCTCTTTTGCGCGGTAAGGGGCAGTCGCGGTTTATTTTTGGTTTGCCGGTTCATTTTTTTCGGTTACATCCCACGGAAGTAGTCCTCGTAGCACCAGAGTGGCCGCGACGCCCGTGGTTTGCGAACCTTCGAAACATGGCCTTAGAGGAGCCCCTTCGATTCCCGTATCTTCCGGACCTCCTTCACCAGGGGCCCTTTGTTTCGACCAGGTCGAGCGCTTTTGTCTAGCAGCATGGCTTTTGAGAGGCGTAGGTTGAAGGCCAGAGGGTATTCGGATGCGGTAGTAACCACTCTATTGCGGTCTCGCAAAGTTTCTGCGTCCTTATCTTATGTGCTAGTGTGGAAGGTATTTGAGTTATGGTGTCTGGCTCGGGAGGTGGTTCCTACTCAGGCTTCCGTTCCCGAGGTCTTGCTCTTTCTCTAGGAGGGTTTGGCAAAGGGTCTTTCGTGTAGTTCCTTGCGTGTTCAGGTGGCGGCTTTGGCGTCCTTGCGAGGCCGGGTGCACGGCGTGCCCTTGGCGTCTCATCCTGATGTGGTTCGTTTCCTTAAAGGAGCTAAGCATTTGCGTCCACCATTACGCTGGCCTTGTCCTTCCTGGAACTTGAATCTGGTCCTGAAGGCTTTATGCGGAGCCCCTTCGCCGGTCCACTCTCAAGGATTTGACTTTGAAGGTGACGTTTTTGGTGGCTATTGCTTCGGCGAGGCGGATTTTCGAGCTACAAGCTCTGTCTTGTTGGGAGCCTTTTTTGCAGATCTCAGACTCGGGAGCGTCGCTTCGTATGGTTCCTTCTTTTCTTCCTAAGGTTGTGTCCGCTTTTCATTTAAATCAGACGGTGGACCTCCCTTCCTTTTCGGATTTGGACAGGGCAGATCCCTTGCCCAAGGACTTGCACTGGTTGGATGTCCGAAGGACGCTGTTGCGATATTTGGAGGTTACTAACGCTTTTCGGGTTTCGGATCATCTCTTTGTTCTTTGGAGTGGCCCCCGGAGGGGGAATGCTGCGTCAAAGACTACCATTGCGAGATGGTTAAAGGAGGCTATCAGTTCGGCATATCTGTTGCAGGGTAGATCTCTACTGGTGGGTCTACACGCGCATTCTACGCGTTCCCAGGCTGCGTCCTGGGCGGAATGTGAACAGATACCTGCAGCGGAGATTTGCAGAGCAGCGACGTGGAAGTCGTTGCATGCTTTCGCTCATCATTATCGTCTGGATGTTAAGGCACCGGACGGCGGGGGCTTTGGTGAAGGGGTGCTCAGGGCTGGCCTCTCCGGATCCCAACCCATTTAAAGTCAGCTCTGATACATCCCAGGAGTCTGGACTGATCCGGGTACATACAGGGACAAGAAAATTAGGTCTTGCCTTTGATAATTTTCGTTCCTGTAGTACCACGGATCAGTCCAGAGTCCCGCCCTTTGTTCTGCGATGCGCAGGGAGAGTCCATTATGCTCGTCTTTTTTCCTATCATTTACAGTGCAATCCAGTGGGAGCGATTATCGGGGGCTCAGGTTCTGTTCCCATTGCGGGGTTACTGTAGTTAAGTTCCCATTGAGCCGGTTGCTGTAGTTACTGTCTATAGTTACAATGGAGAATTATTAGATTGATGAGTTCTTGGGGTTCCATTCAGCTTTGACATTAAGTAATACTGCCAGACTGTAGGTGGCACCAGCCTATATAAGGCAGAGTTTTGTTTGTAAACTTCTGTCTCCATCTGCTAGAGGGGGGGCAAAACCCAGGAGTCTGGACTGATCTGTGGTACTACAGGAACGAAAATTATCAAAGGTAAGACCTAATTTTCTTTTTGCATGTTGCGGGCGCTATTAGTTTCGGGGGTGGGGGGAGAGGGGTTGGAAACGCGTTTTCGACGTGCTAGCTTTACCCCTTATACAGGCCTGAATGTGTTATGGACTTTTCCTCCAGGAACTTGTTCAGACCTCTTTTAAACCTCGCTATGCTAGTTGTCTTGATCACATCCTCTGGCAACAGATTCCAAAGCTTGATAGTGTACACAGTGAAACAGTACTTTCTACAATCTGTTTTGATTCTGCTGTTGGTTAGTTTCATGGAGTGTCTCTTTGTTTTAGTATTATTTGAAAGGTTAAATAACTGTTCCACCCCACTCATGATTTTATAAACTTCTATCATGTCACCTCTCAGCTGTCTCTTTACCAAGCTGAAGAGTCTGAGCCTGCATAGCCTCTAATCATAGGAAAGATGTTCATCCTTTTTCATTTTTGTCACCCCCTGCATCATTTCTAGTTTCGCTATGTCTTTCTTGAGATGGGGCAACCAGAACTGCACACAGTACTCAGGGTGCGGTCATGCCATAGCTTGATACAGAGACAATATGATATTTCCTAGCGCGTAACCAGATAGACTCAGGACCAATGGGTTATGCTCCCCTGCCAGCTGACGGAGTCAGCTTTGCAAAGCTGACTCCGATCACATACATATACCCCTGCAGTGACCTCCTTCTCCAGCAGATGCTGGACGTACCTCTCCCTATGGGGCTTGCCGGACTTTTGGAAGGAGAAATTCTACATTCTAAATTGAAGGAAATTGAGTCCGCTTTCCTGGGGTGATGCCTAAAGGTCCCTCCCCCAGTTGAGAATTTCTGAGGCAATTTCCGAGATCCCTTAGAGATGTGCCTTGGTCCGTAGGCGGTTCCCGGCATGGACCTTTCTGCTTAGGCAGCTGAAAGGCAGTGGGTGCAGGAAGCCGAGCGCAGCGGTGACAGCCAAAGCTCTCTCCCCCCATACCTGAAGACTGTCTCTGTACTCAGCCGGTAAGTGCTGAGCCCAGGTAAGTTTTTGATTTTTTTTTGTATTTATTTATTTTTTTAAAAAGAGGAAGATTGATCTCCCGGTTCAGAGACAATTGGAGGGAGTTTTGATAGAACTTAGTCTCCTTGCTCAGCGTTGTATAGACATCATTCCTGCTTCCATTGGGGGTAAATGGAATTGGGCTTCCGTGCGGGTTGAGCAGCCCCTAGTGGGCTAGGCACTGCTGTAAACTTGATCAGCACACCACGTGGTAGGCTACGGCGGCGCCATCTTGCATCTATTTGTGTGCGTGCCATATTGCCCTCCATATGAAGTCAGTACACGCAATGCGTTGGCTCTGTGCACGCACTGTGTGCGATTCGGGCGCATCCCTATGTGCACATCTTTTAAAGTGCGTGATACAGAAAGAGCTGTGTGCATGGGCTATGTGTGTGCCTTGCGCCCTGCCCGGACACTTGAAATTTGTATGCATAAATTTTTAAGCGAGAGCCAAGAGAGTACACAACTACCGCTGCCAATGGCACCACCAACCAACCAAGAAACCTAAGCGCCTTGCTCTCTGCAATGCTTGCCATATTAGAGCCTCACAGCCAGACCTGAACTCCAGCTTATGTCGGCACTGTGAGGAAGCCCAAGGAGAATTGGCCTCTTTGAACTTTCCGGGTCACTGTCACTGCCTTAACTAGAAGTATGCCGGACCTCAATATCTCCTTAAGAACATAAGAAAATGCCATACTGGGTCAGACCAAGGGTCCATCAAGCCCAGCATCCTGTTTCCAACAGTGGCCAATCCAGGCCATAAAAACCTGGCAAGTACCCAAAAACTAAGTCTATTCCATGTAACCATTGCTAATGGCAGTGGCTATTCTCTAAGTGAACTTAATAGCTGGTAATGGACTTGACTGAGTCATTCATGGGAGAGAGAAATTCAACCGGTCCCACTCCAGTGCCTCCTGGATTAGGCATGGACCCGACCGCCTTTTCTTGGGTGGAGTTTTTCCAGGGACTACAAGGCTTTGTACAGGCGCAGTCTACTGCCTCACTTGCCCATGTCCGGACAGAACCGCAGCTTGTGTCCCCTCCCTCTCCCATTCCTACCGGCAGACCCCACGGTATGCCACGCCTTACCAAGGATATCTCTGGCAGGTACTCAGATGGCACGGACGAAGAGGAGGATCCTGATTCCTTGGAAAATGTGGAAATCCCCCCTGGGTTGCAACTGTATCAGACCATGTTATGCTTTTTTCATAGAGACGAATTGCCAGCCCTGGTTTCTAAGACCTTGAAGATGCTGGGAGTTCCTGGAGCGGATTCTATGATGGAACCAAAGAAGAATCCCATTCTGATTTCCCTGTGGAAAGCCACCTGCTACTTTCCAGTGATAGATGCCATTCAGGAGTTGACTAATCTGGAATGGGATGCCACAGAAGAAAGTTTTAAAGGGGGCAGGGCGCTGGAAGCTCTATACCCTCAGGACGCAGCGGTAAGAGAACACTTGCGTTTCCCTAAAGTGGACGCACTGGTCTGTGCCGTCTCTAAGCGAACAACTATCCCATGTGCCTTAAAATATGCACGATAGATGGATCAAGTCTATCCTTAAACAAGCCTTTGTTGCTGTAGCAATGACCTTACAGATCACTTTTCGTTGCGCTCTAGTGGCTTGTTCGTGTCTGCTTCTCGCTCAGGAGATTGATGGCTTGGGGTGAATTCCAGAGTGGTTATGGAGCTCGCTGCTGCCTTTTTAGTAGACGCAGGCTCTGATTTAGTCCACATTTCGGCCAGAGGAATGGCCTCAGTGGTGGTGGCCAGATAACAGCTATGGCCGCAGAACTGGTCAGCTGATGCAACCTCCAAAGCTAATCTTACAAAGATGCCCTTTTTAAAGGATCACTCCTATTCGGGAGCAAGTTGGAAAAGCTGGCCAGTAAATGGGATGAATCTCCAGTTCCTCGGTTACTGGAAGATAAGAGGAAGCAACTACAGTGCCCCTGGACTATGAGGGGGTCATTCTAGGGGCTCCCAGTGTTTTTGCCCCTTCAGAAATTTGACATTTCAGAGGCCTCAACCCCTTGGGAGGTCCCAGCTCTTTCATACCCAGCAGTCCAGGAGAGGGGCAGGTTCAGGCTTGTCCTGAACCCCCCAATGAAATTTTACCAACCCACCTTCGGGATGGGGAGATAGGGGGTTGCCTGTCTCTCTTTTACCAATAGTGGGTCAAGATTACTTCAGACAAATGGGTACTGGAAGTCATATGAGAAGGATATGCACTGGAATTCTACAGCACTCCTCAGGACATATTCATGATGTCTCCTTGCCACTCCCAGCACAAGAAGCAGGCAGTGGAGATTACACTTCTAAGACTCCTCAGAATGAGGGCTGTGATCCCAGTGCCTATGCCCTGGTTAGGTATTTTTTCATATCCAAGCAGGAAGGTTCTTTTTGCCTCATCCTGGACCTCAAGAGTATCAACCATCACTTGCAAGCGAATCATTTTCACATGGAGACCTTGTGCTCCGTGATAATGGCCATACAACTGGGAGAGTTCCTAACCTCCCTGGACCTATCTGAAGCCTACCTATATATTCCAATCCAACAGGATAACCAACATTTCCTACGCTTTGCGGTGCTGGGTTATCGTCATCAGTTTCAGGTGCTGCCCTTTGGATAGCCACCTCCCCCAGAACGTTTTCCAAGACTATGGTGGTCGTGGTGTCAGCGTTGAGAGAAGATGGGATCCTGGTGCACCCATACTTGGATAATTGGCTGATCCAGGCCAAGTCCCTGGAAGAGAGCCTCCTGGTGACCAACAAGGTGATCTCCTTGTTACAGGAACTCTGTTGGGTAGTAAACCTTTCCAAGAGCAGCCTCAAGCCTTCCCAGTCCTTGGAGAATCTGGGAGTCCAGTTTGACCCCAGGCGGGGCAAGGTCTTTCTTCTGTCCACATGGATACAGTAGTTGATGTACCAGGTGCATCAGTTGGTAAATACGGTACACCCGACAGTATGGAGCTATCTCCAAGTTCTCGGTTTGATGGCAGCAACCCTGGAAGTAGTGCAGTGGGCGAGGGCACACGTGTCCTCTGCAACGCTCATTGCTATCACGTTGGGACCCACAGTCTCAAGGCTATTCGGTTCATCTCCACTTACTGAGGGAAGTCTGCTGTCATTTCCTGTGGTGGTTACAGGAAGCTCATCTGAGCAGGGTGTGTCCCTGTTCTTCCCGAACTGGTTGGTTCTCATGATAGGTACGAGTCTCCAGAGCTGGGGAGCCCGTTGTCAGGAGCTGGAGGCCCTTTGGAACATCAATCGCCTAGAAGCCTAGGCAGTCAGATTGGTGTGTTTACAGTTCAGCTACAGACTCCAGAGCCAGGCGGTCTGCTTGATATCGGACAACGCAACGACAGTGGCCTACATCAATCGCCAGGGGAGGAACCAAGAACCAGCAAATGTCACAGGAGATAGACCTCCTTATGAGGTGGGCAAAGTACATCTATAGATGATCTCGGCATCCCACGTTGCAGGAAAAGACAACGTCAGAGCAGACTTTCTAAGTAGCGAGAGTCTGGATCCAGGAGATTGGGAATTGTTGGCCAAAGTTTTTCAACTGATAGTAGATCGTTGGGGCCTCCCATCAATCGACCTGCTAGCCACATCCCTCAATGCGAAGATTCCTCGATTTTTCAGTCTCAGAAGAGATCTGTGGTCCCTTGGAGTCGATGCTGTTGTTCAGATCTGGCCGAAAGACAAGTTGCTATAAACCTTCCCTCCTTGGCCCCAGCTGGGCAGGGCCATTCGCAGAATCGAACACCACAGGGGGCAAATCCTGCTAGTAGCTCCAGATTGGTCAAGTGGTTTGCGAACATATGAAGACTTCTGGTAGAGAACCCCCTGCCCTTCCCACTGCATAGGGACCTGTTACAGTAAGACCAATCCTTCATGAGGAGGGACTCGATTCTGTCTTACAGTCGGATCCTTGAGAGGGCTCACCTGAAGAAGCAGGGGTATTTTGCGGTAGTAATTATCACCTTACTCCGCGTTCAGAAGTTCTCCAATTCCCTAGCATATGTGCGGGTCTGGAGAGTATTTGAGGCCTGGTGCGAGGAATGCGGTGTCTTCCCTCGGGCGGTCAAAATCCCACTTATTCTGGAATTTTTGCAGGACCGCTTGAATAAAGGTTTGGCCCTTAACTCTTTGAAGGTGCAAGAAGCGGCTCTATCCTGTTACAGGGGTGAGGTAAATGGGGTCTCCCTGTCAGCTTATCCGGATGTGGCTTGTTTTCTGAAAAGAGTGAAGCAATTTTGGCCTCCCGTGCGGTTGCCGGTTCCCTTGTGGAATCTTAATTTTAGTGCTGGAATTTTTGGCAGGTCCTTCCTTTCAGCCACTTCGCAGTCTTTCCTTGCGTTTATTGACTTTGAAAATGGTGTTCCTGGTAGCTATAAGCTTGGCCCTTTGCATCTCTGAACTGCAAGCATTGACATGCCAGGAGCTTTTCCTCTGGACGACTCCAGGGGCGTTGCAGCTACGTACTGTTCCGTCCTTCTTGCCCAAGGTAGTCTTGGAGTTTCATTTGAATCAGTCCATTTCGTTGCCATCCTCATATAAACTCAAGGACACAGAGAAATATCGGCTCCTCCGTCATTTATTTATTTATTTAAAATCTTTTCTATACAGTCATTAAGTAGTATACCATCACAACGGTTTACAGTGAGGCACATATATACATCTTTGGAAAATGTATAAGTTAATACTATCTATAGGAAGTGCCATTAAAGTCCGGTAACATAGTTTTGTAATAAAGACCATTTGCAAAAGGTTAAAAATCTTGTCCTTTTTCTACATTTCTCAGTTTTAATTGCATATATAACTCTATCGGAGTGTATGTTTTGTTTTGATAAAACACACTTATTAAGCAGAAAGGTGCTGCATTCTGATGTTCTGCTGCCAGATTTCTTATTCCACTATTCACCGCTCTCTTTGTAAAAGGCTTGCTTGAAAAGCCAGGTTTTTAAACTCTTTTTCAATAGTTTAAAATCTCTCTGTAGTCTAATTTCTAAGGGCATGGTGTTCCACAGTATTGGTCCGGCTAAGGATAGAGCCTGTTCTCTAACTTGGGTCAGTCTTGCTGTTTTAACCGAAGGGATGGTTAGGAGTACTTTGTTAGCAGATCTGAGGTTTCTATGTGGGACATGAACACGTAGTACTGTGTTCAGCCATTCTGCTTTTTCGTCTTGAATTAATTTATGTATTGTGCAAAGTGTTTTGTATTGAACTCTGTATTCGATGGGTAGCCAATGTAGTTTTGCTAGAATTTCAGTAATGTGATCATTTTTTCGTTTACCAGTAAGTATTCTTGCAGCAGAGTTTTGCAGTATTTGGAGTGGTCTTATTGTTGTGTATGGTAATCCTAGGCGAAGGGCATTACAGTAGTCTGTGCTATTAAATATTAGTGCTTGTAAGACTGTTCTGAAGTTTGTCAATGTTAGTAAAGGTTTTAATTTCCTAAGAACCATAAGTTTGGCATATCCTTCTTTGACTTTTAGTGATATGTGCTGATTGAGGCTAAGTTCTGTGTCAATTATTGCACCGAGGTTTCATACTTTTTCAGTTAATTCTATTTTCTGATTATTTTTGAGCAGTATTGGGGTTTGGACGATCGTCAGATTTTTTCATTCTAAATGTAGGAATTCAGTTTTCTCGATGTTAATAACTAATTCCATTTGGTTTAGTAGCTGTTTGATGATGTCTAGGTACATGTTTGTTAGGTTTAGTGTTTTTCCAATGTGTCTTCAATGGGTAGTAGTAGTTGAATGTCATCAGCATAAATGTAGTGTGTGACTCCCAGGCCTGCCAGGAGATGGCATAGTGGCAGCAGGTAAATATTAAATAGTGTAGCTGAAAGCGCTGATCCCCATGGGACTCTTGTTTGTAGATTTATTTTCTCTGACAATATGTTATTTATACAGACTTGGTAAAATCTATTACTTAGGTATGATCTGAACCAGGCTATAGTCTTTTTATGTAGTCCTATTTCTTCTAATCTTTTTAAAAGTATGTCGTGATTTACTGTGTCAAACGCTGATGATAGGTCTAGCATCATCAGTATGTAATGTTTTCCTCTATCGAATCCTCTCAGGATGTTGTCTTGTCAGTGAGAGCAGCAAGGTCTCAGTGCCGTAGTGTTTACGGAATCCATGTTGTGCAGGGTACAGTATATTATTGCTATCTAAATGTTCAGCCAGTTGCTTTTGTACAGTTTTTCTATTAATTTTGCGATTAGTGGTAAGTTTGAAACTGGTCTGTAGTTGCTCAGGATAAGGAGGTCGCCGTTTTTTTTTCTTTAGAATTGGTTTAATGATTGCCCCTTTTCGTGTGTCTGGCATGGATCCTTCTGTAAGGGATAGGTTTATGATCTTTGTTAATATAGGGGCAACTATGTTTGTTAATTTTTTAATGGCAGTAGTGGGCAGGGTGTCAGTTATATGTAGGGCATGATTTATCTTTTTCAGCAAGGATTCTACTTCAAAGTCTGTTGTCTCATCGAAACTAGACCATTGTGTGGCGTCTCTTTTGTTCATTTTAATTTCTTGTTTGGTTGTATTAGGGATTTTGGTTCTTAGGAATGTTATTTTGTCATTGGAAAAACTGTGCTATTTCGTTGCATCTATTTTCAGGTAAGTTTAGGGGGACTCTGTTTCATCGTTGGTGAGATCTTTAACTATGGTGAATAATGTCCTTGGGTTATTTGTGAATTTTTCAATTTTTGAGCTGTAGTATTGCTTTTTTGCGTCATAAATTATTTGTTGTAGTAAGCTAAGTGTTTTCTGAATCTAGTTAGGTTTTCATTTGTTTTATGTTTTTTCCAATATTTTTCTTTTTTTCTAAGCTTACATTTTACTTCTTTTATCTTTTCGCTGTACCAGGGGTTTGTTTGTTTCATTTCTTTGATGCATTTATATTTCATGGGGTTGATTTCACCTGCTAGTTTGTTAGTTGTTTCTATCCATGCATTTGTTGCTGAATGGCAATCTTTATATTCGAGTTCTGTTAGTTTTTCCTCTAATTTGTTTCCTAATGTTTCAATGTTATAAGGCGGTCTATAATTGGTTCTGTTCTTTGTTTTACTTGGGGTCTAAGATGTTTAATAGTGGACTGGATGAGAAAGTGATCCAACCAGGGGATTTGTGAATAATCTGTTTTTATTTGTTCTAGGTAGCTGTGATTTATAAATGTGAGGTCCAGGGAGTGTCCTGCTCTGTGCGTGGCTTTTGTCCGTAATTAGATTAAAACCTAGTGCTGTCATTATATCCAATAGTGTCTGGATGTCAAGAGGCTTGTTTGTCCTTCACGGTGGAAGGAAGTAAGGGTGACTGCTGTCTCCCATCGATATCTGCCAGGCGGCGACGTGGTCCTCTTTGCTCACCTTTTCTAGGTTTTATTGCTTGGAGGTACAGGCCTGAGAGGATGCTGCCTTTGCATGGGCAGTGTTGACCAGATCCCCAGGCAGCCTCCCGCCCCGATCGGGAGTAGCTTTTGTATATCCCATTGGTCCTGAATCCATCTGGTTACACGCTAGGAAATGGAGAAATTACTTACCTGATAATTTCATTTTGCTTAGTGTAGACAGATGGACTCAGTATCCTGCCTTCAGCTGCCCAAGATCTGCGCCACGGGTCCTCTTGTGGAATGAGCCTTGAATCCAAGGGATCAAGCATTCATCCAGTCCCTAGATTAAGGTACCTATATTTTTACTGGAGCTCAGTGTTTATGGTTGGTTGAGTATAGTTACGGTTATCCATTTTTTATCATATTTTAGTCATATTTTCAATTATGTCCTTTCACTAGTATGTCCACAGTGGCCTTTGAAGAGAATACTGGAGAACTGAGGTAACTGTAGGAGTATATGTATAGTGAAGTCAGCTTTGCAACCTGACTCTGTCTCCATTTGCTGGCAGGGGAGCATAACCCATTAGTCCTGAGTCCATCTGTCTACACTAAGGAAAAATGAAATTATCAGGTAAGTAATATTTCCATTTTCTCTTTTATTCTCCATTCCTTTTCCATTCAGCACCCAAAATCCTATGACCTATATATGTTATAGGCTAAATCTTGTTCTGTTTTTATGCTAGTCAACAGCTCAGTTTGGCAGTAAAGATGAAATTCTTCTCACTTTGGAAAAACATGGAGGCATCTGCGATTGTCAATCTTCAAGGTATTTGTTTAATTTCACTCTTGATGTCTAGCTTATATAATGACCCATATTTGATTAGGGAAAATGAAAATTTTCAGATTATAGTGGTTATAAATGTGATTTTTTTTCCCCTCTCCAAAACACACAAAAATAAAAAAAAATAAAAATTGATTCAAAACAAATTGAAAGGCTATGAGAGAAGAATGAATGAAAACAATAAATCAGTCCCAAACTTTGGAATGACTTACCACACTTTTTGTGGGCAATTGATATTAAAATTGTTAGGAAGCAGTTAAAAGCTTGCTTGTTTACCCAAACATTTAAATATCTACAAAGCAAATAATGCACATGGCAGTCATGTGATATTTGTCATTACTGTGAAGTGTTTAAACTTGTAACAGTTTTGTTTTATTGCATTTGTATTTACTTGTTAATGTACTTTATGTGAAATTGTAATCCACTTAGCATGAAAATCTCAATATAAATATTTTAAAATAAATATATCTTGGTATACTCAATATATGAATTAAAAATGTTTAGTAACGTATTCTAATGCATTTTAATCTAAAGTATTAGTTTTAAATCTTAAATTGAAGTTTGAGAGGGTCCCAACCTTCATTGCAGAGACACCACAATGTATGCTGTATCTGCTGATGCTAAAGGCCTAGATACTGTGGTCAGTTTACTGGCAGAAGTTGTGCTTCATCCAAGGCTGTCAGGTAACATCTTTTATTGTTTCTTATTGCTGAGTTCACATGGTAAGTTAATTTCAAAATCACTTCCATTTAATATTTTCACATAGATGCAAAGACCAAGGAAAGGAATGGTTCTTACATATTAGGCAATAGGACCGATTATAATAAGGCTCTTCTGAGGTTCACAAGTAGCTGATGTGATTATGGGCAGCATCTTTAGACCCAGAGATAGTTCAGAAGGCCAAAGTTAAGGCAACCGTAAAGTAAATTAGTATGGGTGCACGTCCCTTCTGTTCTGTATCTGATCAGGTCATTGTGCCTGGGTTCTTGTAAGCGACAAGTATGGCTTTTTCCTTTCTGATACAGAGGAAGAAATTGAGATGACACGCATGGCTGTAAGATTCGAGCTGGAAGATCTGAACATGAGACCAGATCCAGAGCCGCTGCTTACTGAGATGATTCATGCGGTACTTTGCAAACGAAAATATGATCCAGTCTTGGCCTATATTTTGTTACATTGTTTGTCTTTTTGTCCATGATGTAACTTATAGATTGCCCTTCACTAATGTAATTTAATGGTAAACAAAAGAATGGCATTATATGGGCATCATTTATCTGCCAATTTCATGATTTAAGTCAGTGTGTGGATATCAGATCTGTGATTTTTCTCATGTGACTGCGCTATGACTTTTAGCTTATATCTGCTCAGTTCCTTTGAAGTCAGCATATATTTTGTCTAGAATTGATGTCGTCGGATCATGTAATTAGTTACAGAAAAATATGAACATTAATTTCTCAGAATGTATGAGAGGAGCTCTTGGTCAATTCTACTTCAGTGAGTTGTAGATTTGGTGTTTGTCTTCTCTTTGTGCTTTGACTCTGTATCTCTAGAGTTTCAGTTCCAAATCCTAGGCAGTCCCAAAGCTAGAGGATTTGAGCTTGTTGATCTAAAAAGTAAACTCCTGCAGAAGATCCTCCTGATTAGGTTTATTAGGAATCGTGCTTGGGGCCTAAATGTATATTCTACCTCTTACACCATGGCTCACAAAGCTGCAGCTCAGCCAACGCACATGCTTTTTATGGGCCTGATTTAGATTGGAAGTAAGGTGAAGGAAGACATAAATGCAGATGGTACAAAGTGGAAACTTACTTTTGAGTTTGGCTGTTCTTCCTTCTCACAGGCTGCTTACAGAGAAAACACTGTGGGGCTCCCCCGGTTCTGCCCTGTGGAAAACGTAGAACAAATTGATCAGAAAGTCCTCCATGCTTACCTGCGGAATTACTACACACCTAGCCGGATGGTGCTGGCAGGGGTAGGGATTGAGCATGAACAGCTCACAGAATGTGCCATGAAGTACTTGGTTGGAGTCGATCCGGTGTGGGCTTCTGGGAAGTCCAAGGATGTCGACAGATCAGTGGCACAGTACACTGGTGGAATCATCAAGGTAAATTAAAAGCAGTGGTAAAGCACACGTGGACCCACATGGCAATTGAGAAAAATGAACAGATTTCCTTTTAGTAGAGTCCTTGAAATCAAATGAGGGATTCCCTAATTTTCAGAGTGGTAGAAAACACTTGTCCAGTATGGCTCACTATAACGCAGCCTCAGTTGGCTACTGTAGTTAAAAAAAAAAAAAAAAATTTCTATAACTTAAAGGTTTTTTTTATTCTTTTCCTTTACTACAGTTTGAAAAAGACATGTCTGATGTTAGTCCGGGTCCAACACCAATCCCAGAGCTCACCCATATTATGATTGGACTGGAAACGTGTTCATTCTTGGTGCGTATCACCGAGGACTTAAAAATGCTTAAGCTACAGCACAAGCTAGTGAGAGTCAACATCACTCCTGTAATGTTCCACTGCTCGGCCCCATCATTGTTCAGACCCAGAAGGAGGAGACCTTTCTCCATGTCCAGCTTCAAGGAATGGAAGTTCTGCGTGATGTCATTTACTTTCTTTTCTTTATACCTGGCATTTCCACTGCTCATTTGGGTTTTTAGCTCAGCTAGAACCAGCCTGTATTGGGCTATGGCGCCATGAGCTTGCATTCACAAGTACCTTCCCTATTTTATAACCCTTTCCAGCTCACATGTTCCAGTTATCGCAGGAACAGTCTTTTTTTGTTGGGGTTCAGGCATCAGGGCACTTCCTGTCATGGGTCCTAGATCTGGCCACTAGTTCACACCATTGTGTGATCACTATAACTCCCTTCCTCTAGGAGCTGTGCATGCTGCTTCCATAGCATCCCCAACTCAGGGCGAGGAAGCCCAGAGCTGGGAATTGAACTCAGGTCCTTCCCCATGTGCACTGCCACTGGGCCATAAGACTGGCCAGCCTTTTGCTTTCTAATAACAGTGAAACTTTTGGTTGATGTCTGTCTGTAACTGCGAAGAATAAAGGTTAGATTTAGCACATTATTTGGCATGCATAACTGTGTATAAAGTATGGGCCAAGTGTAAGGATTTTAATGTCCACAAAACCCAGTTTAATTATAGTAAGCTTCAAAAAAATTCCTTTAATCAAATCTTTGCTAATAATAATTTTAGTGCTATTAATCGTCTTTAGTTACTGTAATTTCTCACTAACTCCTGAAGTCTTAGCTAATGAGGTGCTCCCGAACTGACTTATGTCTCCTGCTTTAGGAGGAGGATTTCATTCCCTTTGCAGTGTTAAATATGATGATGGGAGGAGGAGGCTCTTTTTCTGCAGGAGGTCCAGGCAAAGGCATGTTCACCAGACTGTACCTCAATGTTCTCAACAGGTTTGTAACCAATGCAATTACAAAGGCACCAGTAAATTGTTCAGAAGTTTCTAATCATAGGAGATTTCTTAAAACTAACAGAATATACCAATTGTGCTATACCAATGTTGCACCATATAACCTATCATCTAGGACAAAGCTGTCAAACTGAAATCCTGGAGGGCTGCAAACCAGTCAGGTTTTCAGGATACATCTAATGAATGTACATAACTTATTTGCATACAATGGAGACCGTGCATGCAGATATCGCATGTATATTCATTTGAGATATCCTGAAAACCCGACCAGTCTGGAGCCCTCCAGTTGTAGTTTGAAATATTTGCTCTAGGAGGTATCAGATTTCCAAGTGCCTGCATTGCAATAGGTCGCTGTCAAATAACCTATTGCCCTGTGGCCTCTGAACATAAAACAGGCCATTCTGGGTCAGACCAAAATGTCTATTGAACCCAGCATCCTCTCAGACATTGGCTAATCCAGGTCACAAGTACCTAACAGATCCCAAAAAGATTAGATCTCTTTCTAGTTATTCACTTCCAGGAATAAGCGGTGGCTTTCCCAAGTCTGCCTGACTAATAATAGTTTATGGACTTAATCTCCAGAACTTGTCCAAACCCCTTTAAAACTCAGCTGTGTTAGATGTCTTGACCATATCCTCCGGCAACTGATTCCACAGCTTGACTGCATGTTGATTGAAAAAATACATTCTCCGATTTGTTTTAAATCTGTTTCTAGAGCTACCAGGAGAAACTTCCATCCATAGCTGCCCCAGTTTCCTGCTCAATCCACACTTTGTATCCAGTATACTCTTTCATTCAGCTAATCCAAATCCTTTTATCTGCCAATGCAGTCCAATGATGCCATCTACCTTTTCTTAAATAAGTACCAATTTTGTCTTTTCCTAGCATGTAGCCAGATGGACTCAGGACCAATGGGTTTATGTTCCCCTGCCAGCATATGGAGACTGAGTCAGGTTTCAAAGCTGACATCACCCTAGATACACCCCTCCAGTGACCTCAGCCCTTCAGTATTTCTCCATCTCCAGCAGATGCGGACATGTTTTCCCTATGGGGATTGCTGTACCTTTTTGAAGAAGAAATTCTACTT
This sequence comes from Rhinatrema bivittatum, assembly GCF_901001135.1. Taxonomy (NCBI): domain Eukaryota; kingdom Metazoa; phylum Chordata; class Amphibia; order Gymnophiona; family Rhinatrematidae; genus Rhinatrema; species Rhinatrema bivittatum. The sequence goes on along the minus strand of NC_042622.1, from coordinate 95,869,959 downwards.
TTATATTGGAGAAAAGATTGAGCCCCGCTTTCCTGCGGTGATACCTAAAGGTCCCTCCCCCAGTTAAGAATTCCTGAGGTTATTTCCGAGATCCCTCAGAGCTATGCCTTGGTCTGGTAGCCAGTTCCCGGTGTGGACTTCGCTTCTGAAGCGGGTGCAGGAAGCTGAGTGCGGCAGTAACGGTCAAAGCCTCTCCCCCTGCAGCCAGAGACCCTCTCTGTACTCAACCAGTAAGTGCTGAGCCCAGGTAAGTTTAAAAAAAAAAAAAAAGAAGAGGATTTCCTCCTGATTCAGAGACGTTGGAGGGGTTTCGGAAAGACTTCCTCCGGTCTCCTTACTTGGCACGCCATACTGACATTCCCGATCCCATTGGGGTAAGGGGAAGTGGGCTTCGGAGCAAGTTGAGTGGCCCCTCTGGTGGGCTTGGTCGGCACCATCTTGCACGCATTTTTGTGCCTGTATTGCCCACCATAGAGCTTCAGTATGCAAAGTGTTTGTCAGCTTTGCACACACACTGTGCGCATAACACAGTGCATGTACATACGCACACAACTTACTAGGCGCAGAATACAAGTAAAGCCGGGCGCATGGACTGTGCGAATGCCTTGCTGCGGCCCAAGTAGGCGCCCAAAATCTGTGCGCATAAAATTTTAAGTGCGAGCCATCTGAACATGTAGTTACCATCGCCAATGACTCCGGCAGCAAAAAACAAGCGCCTTTCTCTCTGTGCTGCTTGTCAACGGCTGCACAGTCCGACATGGATTCTTGCTTATGTCAGCACTGTGAGGAAACCCAGGGAGAGTTGGCCTTCCCAGACTTTGCTAAACCCGGCTCCTCCCATTCAGAGGATGGGTCAGCCACAGCCTTAACCAGAAGTACCCCGGATCTGAGTAACCCCGGGATTGGGTCATCCATGGGAGAGGGAAATTTAGCGGCATCTAGCCCAGTACCTCCTGGGCTAGGCATGGACCTGACCACCTTCTCTTGGGTGGAATTCTTTCAAGGCCTTCAAGCCTTCATTACAGGCGCAGTCTGCTACCTCACTTGCACTTGAGTGGACGGAACCTCAGCTGGTAAGCCCTCCCTCTCCCAGTCCTATCAGTAGACCTCAAGGCATGCCTCGACTCAAGTGCCCTGGCACTCAAGAGCTGTTGAACACATCTCAGGCCCGTCCTAAGAGCGAGGCTGCTGCAAACGGCTGCCCGGATCCCCAGAACTGAGACTTCAAATATGCATTTAAGTTGGACTTTGAGATTCCTGTCCTGCAGGTCCTTGAGGGCCGCCGCCCCAGCCACCGGAATGGTGGTCCTTTTGCTGACCGTGAAGCATCCACCTTCAGGTCCTTCAGGAGCTCTAGGGTCTTCTCCGGCAACGGGTACAGCTTATCCATAGCTCTACCCACTCGCAGACCCGCTTCCGGAGTATCCCACTCCCGGGTCATGAGTTGCTGGATCACCTGAGGAAACAAAAGTCTTAGCCGGGCCTCACAATCCTGCCAGGACCGGGTCCACCGTATCCAGACTGGGGTTCTCTGGAGCTGCCATAATTCCCAGCTCCACCAGGACATACGGAATGAGGGGACTAAATTCTTCCCTCTGAAAGAGGCAAACAACCCTAGTATCATCGCCGTCCAGGGGCACCGCCTTCACTGGCTCATCTCTAGGTTCACCCCCGCCGGAGCTGTGGAAGCTGATAGTGTCCTTGCCCGGGCTCCACCGCGGCGAGACCATCAGAGGGGCCGTGAGCCCTCCGAATCCGAACTGCCCCTTGTGGCTCCAGCCACCTGGGCCGCTTGATGGGTGGCCCTCACACGCCACCGGTCTGACCGGCCAAATAGGCCTGGCACATCAGGAGAATAAAGTCCACCAAAAAACCAGATGGGCTCCAGAAATCCCCCACCGGGGGAACAGGGGGAGGCAGTGGGAGATCAAAAGGGGAGTCCTGGGGATTTCCCGGACTCAAAGCTGTCAGCGATAGCGCGGGGGAAGCTCCCTTTCCTTGCTCGATGTCTCAAAACCAGCCAGCATAGGATCCAAAATGGCCGCCGTTCCCACACTCAGCGGGAATGGGATGGCCTCGCTCTCCCTCCCGACGGTGATCCTACCCACACCATGGGGCCTGGCTGTTGGACCTGCTGCCATGCTGGAGGAGCCCTCCCCACCAGGGAGGCAGGGCACACAGAGACCTGACCGGGAGAGCCGCTGAGTTAGCTCCCCACACGACTCACAAACTGCACCATGTGAAATAGCGAAAGCCGTTAGAGCCCCCGCGGACAACACTGCCACTCCTCCTGCACACCCCAGAGCGGAATCACGCCAAGCACGGCTCTTCAGTGCGATCTGACCCTGTAAGGTCCGTCACATCGGCAAGGTCTGCCACTCCAAGCACTGCTGATTAAACTTAAATAAATTAATAACATTTTTTTTTCTTGGTTGGCAAGGAGGGCTTTAGAGGCTCCAGGTCCCCACGGGAGGGGGAGGAGGGATCCCGACCACCGGCTATCACCCCCGGCATTCAATAAAGGAGCCCACCGGGTCACCAACCCAAGCTACCTTTACACCTGCTACCAGGGAGGATGATCCCCCTAGGACCTGCCAACTCCCTGGGAGGACAGCTACACTTCTGGTCCTACCTTGACAGTCTAAAGGAAGGTTAGAGGGGGAAAAAAAATCTGAATTTCTTCCTTTTTTTCAATTTTTTTTTTTTTTTTTTTTTTATAAAGAACCCCCACAGGTTATGTTTTGCACCACTCCATCTGCTGGAGACAGAGAAATACTGAAGAGCTGCAGGTAGCACACTGGCTTAAGAGGGGGGTACTCTCAAAGTTTTTCTCTGTCTTCATCTGTTGGAAGAGAAGCAAAACCCAGTAGTCTGGACTGATCCGGGTATGTACAGGGAAACCCATTGGTCTGGAGTCCATTTGTCTACACTAAGGAAAACAAAATTATCAGGTAAGTAATTTCTCCATTTTATTATACTCTTCAACACATTTTATTATACGCTTCAACACATGCCATCTACAAATCCCTCCTCAACACCTACAGGACTACCATCCTTAGAACAAAGAAAGAATTCTATGCAAAAAAAATACACCACTTCATTTTCGACTCAAAGGCTCTCTTCTCGTACGTCTCCTCTTTAACTAAACCATCTCCTCCTACTATCCCAGACCACCAAGCTCTCAACAAAGCAAACGAAGTAGCCAACTACTTCAAGACAAAAATCACCAACCTTACACAATCACATCCAACAGCCTTACCCTAACACACCATCTCACAGCCTTGCCACAACTAAACACAAGCCTGGATTCATTCGAGCTCACTTCTTCACTGGAGATTGAAAACACACTCAAAAAACTCAAACCTTCCTCCCACCCATCAGACCCATTACCAACAAATCTCCTCATCGCCATACCAAACACCATCTCAAAACCAATTGCAGAAATTATCAACACATCCCTTTCTCAAGGTTTAGTTCCTAACCAGTTAAAATTAGCAATCCTGAAACCACTACTAAAGAAACCAAACGCTTCCCCATCAGACCCAGCTAATTTCAGACCCATCGCAAACTTACCACTCATCGCCAAACTGATGGAAAAAATTGTCAACAAGCAACTGTCAGATTATTTGGAAGATCATAATATTCTATCCCCGGCTCAATATGGCTTCCGAAAACGCCTAAACACCGAATCGCTCCTACTATCTCTCACGGACACAATACTAGTTAATCTGGAGAAAAAACAATCCTACCTGCTGGTTCTTCTAGATCTTTCTGCTGCGTTTGATACGGTAAAACACTCTACTCTAATAGACCAACTAGCCAACATAGGGATCAAAGGCACAGCGCTCAGATGGTTTCATTCCTTCTTAAGCAACAGATTCTACAAAGTAAGGATAAACAACAAAGAATCGCATCCAATCCTTACTGAGCGGAGTCCCGCAAGGATCCTCACTTTCACCCACCCTCTTCAATATCTACCTCCTCCCTCTCTGCCATCTACTCTCAAACCTCAAGCTTACTCATTACCTTTATGCAGACGACATACAAATCCTTCTTCCGATTACAGAATCCCTTCAAAAAACGATCACTTACTGGAACGAATGCCTTCAGCCTATTAAAAATTTACTCTCAAGCCTCAACTTAGTATTGAATGCTAATAAAACCGAAATGCTCATTGTCTCCCAGGATCCACTCACAATCTCTTCCAGCCTCTCTCTACCAAACGCAAATAACACGTTCTCACCTGACGTCAGAGACCTTGGAGCATGGCTAGACAACCATCTAAACCTAAAAAAGTTCGTAAATAATACCACAAAGGACTGCTTTTACAAACTGCAAGTCCTCAAAAAACTTAAACCCCTCCTTTACTTCTCCGACTTCAGGCTAGTACTACAATCCATCATTCTTTCTAAGCTCGACTATTGCAACTCCCTGCTTCTAGGAATACCCACCAACACTATCAAATCATTACAGATGGTTCAGAATTCAGCGGCTAGAATACTAACAAGCACTAACAAAAAAGATCATATCACCCCAATCCTTCGTAATCTACATTGGCTTCCCATTAAACAAAGGATACTCTATAAGGTACTCACTATCATCCACAAAGCGACAAACAAACTAGCTCCCATCACATTAACCTCTCAACTCCAACCGCACACGTCTTCCAGACCAATCAGAAGCGCATACAGAGGAACACTGCATGCTCCGCAAATAAAATCTTCATTGAGCAAACGAGCGATTTCTTCAGCAGGCCCCCACCAGTGGAACACACTTCCCCCAGATCTAAGATTAGAAACTAGTCACCAAGAATTCAAAAAAAGACTTAAGACCTTTCTTTTCAAACAAGCCTTCCCAGACGCTTAATTCTACTCTGACGGACAGACATCCTATATATTAGGTATCTCCTAATCATGGACACCACACCAAGTCCTTTTTTAAGACTCTGCAACTGAACAACTATCTTTGAGTTCAAAAAATTCATTTCTATATATATATATTTGGCACTGTTAATACGCCTTTATTCTACATTAAATAGTTATACTGCTTATATTAAATAATATAATTTTTATGTATTACCAGTTAAACTATAATTTATTTTATCACTATGTTAAATTGTCATCTAGTTAAATTGTCATCTAGTATTACCAGTTAAACTATAATATTTATTTATCACTATGTTAAATTGTCATCTAGTTATATTGTTCCATATGTTCTACTGTTCTATGTAAAGCTCCGCTCTCTGTTGGGCAGTTCATTGTTTTATGTAAACCGGAGTGATTTGTAGTCCCTACAAGAACTTCGGTATATAAAAATTAAAAATAATAATAATATTAAAATTTGCTTGGCCTCTTGAATTTGGTAGCAATGGCCAAATCTCCCTCCTACTTTGAACCCTGCAAGGTGAAGTCGAACTAAAAGGTAACAGCAACAGAAATCTGAAAACTACCTGTTAGAAAATCCTCAGTTGCTGTGGTGCATGTCTTGCTATTTTACTGCATTTTCATATCTTTATTGTATGCTGAGATATTATGTGTTTCTAGGCATCACTGGATGTATAATGCAACCTCATATCATCACAGTTACGAGGATACTGGTCTATTGTGTATTCATGCCAGTGCAGATCCCAGACAGGTAAATCCTTAGTATATAATCCAAAATTTGAGTTTCTTATTTGTCTACTAATGTTTGAAGTTACAGGCAAGTGAGATTCAAGCCTCACAGATTGGGCTTGATTTCTTGTAGCCAAGAATGAGCTATTCTGGTTCACTATTTCAGACTTAAAGATCTGTTCTGCTCTCAGGTCAGAGAGATGGTAGAAATCATAACAAGGGAGTTCATCCTAATGGCAGGAGCAGTTGGGGAGGTAAGCTGCAAAATTTTAATCATTTTCTTTGAATAGGCACCAAACATGAAATATGTGCTGACCATTTTTCATTGTTTCTGCCTTGAGGTGGAGCTGGAGCGAGCAAAAACTCAGCTGAAATCCATGCTGATGATGAACTTGGAATCCCGACCTGTCATTTTTGAAGACGTAGGAAGACAAGTGCTGGCTACTGGTGCTCGGAAGTTGCCCCATGAGCTCTGCGATCTTATTAGTGAGTCAGATCTGCCCCCTTCATTGCTTTATGCAATTCTGTAAAACTTCTGTATTTTGTTAACATGTTGTACAGAAAAATATCAAGCTTTATAGTATGCATTTGTTTGTATATCAAAATTGGTTACTTGTTATTGGTGTTCTCCATGGACAGCAGAACAAACAGCCACACAAGATGAGTGATTTCATCCAATGATGCTGAATTGGTTGTTTTTCTCTCAAAGCCCAGAAACTTTAACTTTAGTTTCTGAGCATGCTTGGGACGTCCTGCATTAGCATTCCCACGTTTTGATATGTGTGCCTGAGTTTGAAACCAATATGGAGACTATGGCTCGCCCAGAATCCTTTGCTGCCTTGGCCTGCTTGCAGTTCTGACCATGGGAACCTTAACTGCCCTATTGACCCTGATTTGGAGAAATTATAGGAGACATCTGAACTGCAGCAGGAGATGTCAAAAACTTATGATGGAAGATCATAGGGTCACAAAAAAGCAGAAGGAAAAGGTTAGCATTTCACGGACTATGTTCCAGCTAAAGTGGTACCAGCATAACCAGAGTCTTGGGAACCTCCCTGAGGGTAAAAACCTGACAGGACAAAGGACTAATGGAAGATTGATGTGAACATCAGGCAAGTGGGCCTCAATTTGGGAGGGGGATCAGGGTAACTTAGATTTAATTTATCTTGTTTTGAAACAAGAAACTTAACACGTGGTACTCCCATCCATAGATCCATATTAGGGATTATTGTATGTTTTACCTATAAAAAAACCCAGCACTCACTGACATACAGGGAGACACAGAGTAGTTCTTCTCTACAGAGAGAACTGCGACTCTGTCCCTCCCGAAGTCACTTGCATTGCTTATTGATGTGCAATAATAAACTTAAATTTGATTCTACTAAATTTGATATGGTACTTTTGTGTTCATGGGGCAGCGCCTTTAAGCTGATTTAGCACTTAACAGTTTGGGTCTCCTCAGTCTTTTTCCAAGCTAGATAAACTTCCGGTGGAGGAGAGAGGAATTGGGTAGCTATTTCTTTTGCTGTTCATGGAGAACACCTGTGAAAGGTATACAATCACCACACAAGATTGTCACTGATTTTGATTTACCATGATTTTTTTTTTCTGTTAGCAACCCACCTTGTATTTTACAGGAAATTTAGACTGATTATTTAAAAATGTTTTTTAGAACTGCTTATCCAAATACACTGTCATTACAAAAGTCCTTTTCTAGACAGCAATATTTGGTTTGTGTAGATGATCAAGTGGAGCCTTGCACATATCCAGGATTGTTGCTGAATTGTGATGAGCCATCGATACAGCCATTGCCCTGTCCTCATGTGCTTTTATCGAGTGAGATGTTTTTAAATTCATGGTTTTGTAGCAATGAGATACATTGTGTCAACCATCTGGCTAACATTTGCTTTTTGTCTGCTGAGCCTTTTTTCACTGTGTCATAAGATAGGAAATCAGCCAAGCTTTTTATGAGTGTTTTTCTGTCCAAGTAGAGCAAAATGGCCTTTCTGCGGTCTAGGTTATGCAACATTTGTTCAGCAGTGCTTACATGTGGTTTAGAAATGAACATTGGTGGTAGTATTTCTTGATTTCGATGGAATTCTGATAATATTTTTGAAGAAACTTAGAGTAAGTTCTGAGGAGTACTCTGTTTTTTGAATATCTGTTTCCTCTTCATCCACTAGTCCAGTCCAGACTGATGTTTGTGGTTTTTTTTCTCCCCCTACTTCACTGTATACTACAGTACTTAAGGCACTGTGCCACCTGCAGCTTTCCAGTATTCTCCGTCTCCAGCAGGTGATAGAGGTGCTTTACCTGCAGTCAGCTGGTTCAGTGGACAGATTGCTCTCAGGAGTGGGCAGGTCCCTAATGCTCCTGTCCTTCACTGAGGGCGTTGAAAGCCAGTGCTGCTTGCTCCCTCATTCCCCTGCCTCTCTTTTCTTCTGTACTGCAGATTGCCTGGATTCTTCTGCTTTGGTTCAGGGAACTTCATTTTTTTTCCTTTTTCTAATGGAATTTTTGTTAGTTTATTAAAAGAAAAAAAAGGAGGGAGGGGGTGGGTTTCAGCATTAAGGGGGCAGTCAGTGCTTGAGCTGTAAATGAGCAGTTGTCAGCGTGTGGGCAGTCTCCTGTGGGACATTCAGGTGGAGCCCTTGCTTTTGGTGTAAGAGAGAGAGAGTAAGTGGCTGCCTTGTGGCAGTGCACGGCCCAATGGCACTGAGAATGGTGGCTCCTGCTGAGCACGGGAAGAAATGTCCCGCATTGTGGTGGTCAGTGGGGTGGTATCCAAGCCTCTGGGCTCTGAAAGGGCATGTATGGGAGGCAGAGAGGGCCGGTTGGGGGATTTTCCGCCGATTTAGGAAGCCAAGAAGCTGTTCTCTCAGCCCTATTGTTTTAATATTTACCTGGCCCCAATTTGACAACTGGAAAGTCAGTGGGAAAGTTCAGGATTTACACTGATGATATCAGCTCTACATACCATTTTGAGAGTTCATGGACTGAAACAAATGAAAAATGTTTTAGCTGTATGACTGCAGTTAAGGCCTGGTTGATAAATAATAGGCTTGCGCTTTATCTAAGACCAAAATCATCTGTCTTTCACGCAGAAACCCTATTGTAAACCTAGGCCCTGTAATTATTAACAATAGTGAGGTGAAAATGGTCTCACAAACAAATCTTGGTGTTATAATTAAAGCTGGATTTTTTAAATTACGATTACTGCACCCCTTAAAGCAACTATTACAACCACAAGATTTCCGATCAGTAGTACAGTTTTTAATAATGCCTCTTTTCCTAACGTGTAGCCAGACTGACTCATGACCAATGGATTGTATGCTCCCCTGCTAGCAGATGGAGATGGAGTCAGGTTTCAAAGCTGATGTCACCTTAGATACACACCTGCAGTGACCTCAGCCTTTCAGTATCTCTCAGTCTCCTAGCAGATGTGGACATGCTTTCCCTATCGGGATCACTGTACCCATTGGAAGAAGAATTTCTACTTTTAAATTGGAGAAAGACTGAGCCCCGCTCTCCTGCAGTGATTCCTATAGGTCCCTTCCTCAGTTGAGAATTCCTGAGGTGATTTCTGAGATCCCTCAGAGGTATGCCTTGATCCGGTAGCCGGTTCCTGGCAAGGTCTTTGCTGCTGAAGCAGCTGAAAGGCAGCGGGCTTAGGAAGCTGAGTGCGGCGGTGACTGCCAAAGCCCTCTCCCCCCGCAGCCGGAGACCGTCTCTGACCTCAGCCGGAAAGCGCTGAGCCCAGATAAGTTAAAAAATAAATAAATAAATAAAGATTTACCGATCCAGAGATGATTGGAGGGACTTCCGGTAGGTTTCCTCTGGTATCCGTGCTCGGCGAGCTGTACCGACAACATTCCTGCTCCCATGGGGGGTAAGGGGAATTGGGCCTCCGAGCAGGTGAGTAGCCCTCTGTGGGCTAGGCCCCGCATTAGGCACACCGCGTGGTTGACCTCATTGGTGCCATCTTGTGCGCGTTGCTGTGTGTGTTGTACAGCCCTATGTAGGAAGTCGATACGCGCAGTGTGTCGGTTGTGCGTGTAATGTCAGCGAGCACTTACACACGACTCTGAAAGTGCTGGGCGCATAAAGTCAGAATGTACTTAAGCAAGCAACGTTGTAAGCGCATACAGGAAAAGCTGAGCGCATGGACCGAGCATGCACTTTGTCGCGCCCTGTCTAGGCGCTCTAGATTTGTGCGCATATAATTTTTTAGGTGCCAGCCGACTATTACCGCCATCAATGGTGCTGGCAACCAAGAAACCTAAGTGCCTTGCTCTCTGAGCTGCTTGTCGTAATAAGCCTTCTCAGCCTGACCTAAATTCCAACCTGTGTCAGCACTGTGAGGAAGCCCAAGGAGAGCTGGCTTCCTTGGACTTTGCTAAGCCCAGCTCCTCCCATTCAGATGATGGGTTAGCCATAGTCTTAACTGGAAATACCTCGGATCTTAGTGCCCCAGGACTGGGCGATCCGTGGGAGAGGGAAATTCAGCGGCACCTACCCCAGTACTTCCTGGGCTAGGCATAAGTCTTGCCACCTTGGATGGAATTATTTTTCCAGGGCCTTCAAGCCTTCGTGCAAGCGCAGTCTGCAACCTTACTGGCCCCTGTCCGGACAGAGCCTCAACTGGTGTAGAGATGCTCATATTTGCATCTAAGTTTTTAGACTTGTGTTATTAAGGAGAGTTTCTTGTGAAGAGATTTTAGCACAATGTAAAGTGCTTTATCACTTAACTAACCTCTTCATTGAGTGTAACAGTTGTTTGGCGGGAGAGGAGGTGACCCCCCCTTAGGAATGTGTTTGAGAAGACAGATAAAAAAAAAAAAACCTGGGAGCCAGTCACTTTTAAAATGAATTGCACAGTTCTGCTGATGTAAGAGTTTTGAGGTTTTTGTTTGATATTAGTGTTTGGTTGCGTATGTTAGCGGATAGAGTGAGACTGTGATAGAAGAGGGACTAATGGATTGAACTGTTCAGTTTGAAAATGGGAATTTTGGGTAGTTTGAAAGTAGGTGGAAGTGAATTTGATGCCATTCGCAGGGACATAGAGATTTCTTTTATGCTGATGCAGGTAGGTAAAGTGCTTTGTCAGTAAGTTAACTATGCGTCACAGTGTCAGAATGAATATGCAGAAGGCTGTGTGGTGGGACATTTAGAATGTTTTGGTAGAAGTAGAGAACTGGTAAGCCCTCCTTCTCCCATCCCTATCGACAGATCTCAAGGCATGTCTCGCCTCACCAAGGGTATCCCTGGCAGGGACCTGGATGACACAGAGGATCCAGATTCCTTGGTCCAGTCTGATTTCCCTACGGAAAGCTTGCTGCTACTCTCCAGTACTGGAAGCCATCCAGGTGTTGAATGATCTGGATTGGGGGCACCCAGAAGCAAGTTTTAAAAGGGGGAACAAGTATTAAAGCTCTGTACTCACTGGATCTGGTAGTGAGAGAGCATTTGGTGGACGCGCTAGTCTGCGCCGTCTTGAAGCAAACAACTATCCCAGTGGAGAGAGGAGCAGCCTTGAAGGATGCGCATAATAGTCGGATGGGGTCCATCCTTAAGCCTTTGAGGCGGCAGCAATGACCTTATAGATTGCTTCTTGTCGTGCCCTCGTGGCCCTTTTATCTGACATGGGTCTAACCTAGTCAGTGGTAGCGGCCAGAAGACAGCCATGGCCACAAAATTGGTCAGCTGATGCGAACTCTAAGGCAAACCCCACAAAGATGCCCTTTAATCACTCTTCATCTGAAGTGAATTGGAAAAGCTGGACAGAAAAAGGGGTGAATCATCAGGGTCACGGTTACCAGAAGATAAGAGAAAACAGTTACAGCACCCCTCACCCCATGAGGGGTTAGTCCAGGGGCTCCCACAGACATTTCAGAGGCCTCTGTCCTTCGAGAGGTCTCAGTCCTTTCGGAGTTGGCAGTCCAAGGAGAGAGGCAAGTTTGGGTTCAAGTTCGTCCCAAAAGCACCCCCCTCCCCCCAGTGAAGTTCTACTGACCCACCCTCGCTGTCCCTCTTTCACCAGAAGTGGGTCAAGATCGCTTTGGACAAATGGGTACTGGATGTCGTACAGGAAGGATACGTTCTGGAGTTTCGCTACTCTCCTTGGGACATGACCATGATGTATACCACTCCCAGCACAGGAAACAGACAGTTGAGTCTACCTTGGTAAGGCTTCTCAGTTTGAAGGCTATAATTCTAGTACCCGCACCCCAGGAAGACATAGGGTGTTAATCCATCTATTTCATCATATCCAAGAAGGAGGGCTCCTTTCGCCCCATCCTGAACCTCAAAGAGTGTCAACCGACACCTACAGGGAATTAATTTCCGCATGGAAACGCTGCGCTCCCTGATAATGGCCATACAACTGGGAGAGTTCTTAACCTCCCTGGACCTTTTCAAGGTCTACCTTCCTATTCCAATCCACCAAGAACATAAGTATTTCCTACGCCTGCGGTACTGGGCTGCCATTATTGGTTCTGGGCACTGCCTTCAGCCTGGCCACTGCCCCATAAATTTTCCAAGATTATGGTGGTCGTAGCAGCGGTACTGAGAAAAGAGGGAATCCTGGTGCACCCAAACTTGGACAGCTGGGTGATACGGGCGAAGGCCCGTGGAAGAGAGTCCTTGAGTGACCAGCAGGGTGACCTCCCTGTTTCAAGAGGTTGATTGGGTTGTATATATGGACCAAAGCAGTCTCAAATCCTCCCAGTCCTTGGAATATCTGAGAGTCCATTTCAGCACCAAGCAGTGCAATGCTTTCCCCCCGCCCATGCAGATAAGAAAGATGATGTCCCAAGTGCGTCACTGGTTTGATGGCGTCAACCCTGGAGGTGGTACCCTAAGCGAGGACACATGCGACCACTTCAACGCCCCCTGCTGTCACTTTGGGAACCCCCTGTCTCAAAACTTTTGATTTTTACCCACCTACTGGTGGAAGTATGTCTTCACTTCAGTGGTGGCTGCAGGAAGCTCACTTGGGCAAGGGTGTAACCCTGTTCCCGTCGAACTGGCTGGTCCTCACAACAGACTCGAGCCTACGGGGCTGGGGAGTTCACTGTCAGAAACTGATGGCCCAAGGGCATTGGACCAAGGAAGGAGGAGCTCTGGAACATAAATCACCTGGAAGCCTAGGCAGTCAGATTGGCGTGTCTACAGTTCAGCCACATACTCCAGGGTCAGGTGGTCTGCATGATGTCGGACAATGCAACAACTGTGCCCTACATCAACTGCCAGGGAGGAACCAAAAGATAGCAAGTGTCTTTGGAGATAGATCTCCTTATGGAATGGGTGAAATTACATCTACAGATGATCTCTGCCTCCCACATCGCAGGGAAAGACAACGTCAAGCAGACTTCTAAGCAGGGAGAGTCTGCGTCCAGGAGAATGGGTGTTGTCTGCCAAAGCCTTTCAGCTAATGGTAGATTGCTGGGGCATCCCATCCATCGACAGACGGGCTGCATCTCACAATGCAAAGGTTCCCCGATTCTTCAGTCGTAGCAGTCCCTGGGGATCGACGCTCTTGTTCAGGCCTGGCCAGAAGAGGACTTACTGTATGCCTTCCCTCCATGGCCCCGCTGGGCAGGGTCATTCGCAGAATCAAGCACCACAGGGGATTAGTCCTACTAGTAGCTTCAGATTGGCCCAAATGTCCATGGTATGCAGCCATGCAGAAACTCCGGGTGGAGACCCCCTGTGCCTACCAGCGCACAGGGTTCTGCTTCAGCAAGGGACCGGTCCTTCTTGAGGATCCGTCTTGATTTTGTCTTATGGTTTGCCCTTGAGAGGGCTTGCCTGGTGAAGCTTGGATATTCAGCGATTGTAATTACCCCCTTGCTCCGCGTGCGGAAGTTTTCTCCGTCCGGGTCAGGAGAGTACTTGAGGCCTGGTGTGAGGAACATGGTGTTGCCCCTCGGACGAACAAAATCCCACTGGTTCTGGAATTTTTCAGGATAGCTTGAATAAAGGGATGGCCCTTAACTCCTTGAAGGACCAGTTAGCGGCGCTCTCTTGTTTCAGGGGTGAGGTGAACAGAACCTGCCTGTCAGCTCATCATGACATGGCCCACAGAGGTGAAGGACCTCTGGCCACCCCTATGGTGGCCGGTTCCCTTATGGAATCTTAATCTAGTGTTGGAGTTTTTGACAAGGCCTTCTTTCGGCTGCTGTGCAGTCTTTCCTTGCACTTATTAACCCTGAAAACGGTGTTCCTGATGTCTATATGCTTGGCTTATTGCATCTCTGAACTACAGGCATTGTCGTGTCGGGAACCGCTCCTCCGAATCTCTCCAGGAGCATTACAACTTCGTACTGTTCCATCCTTCTTGCCCAAGGTAGTCTCGGAGTTTCACTTAAATGAGCCCATTTCATTGCCATTCTTAGATAGGCTCAAGGACACAGAAAAATACTGCCTCCTCCGCCATTTTAAATGTCTGTAGGCTTTTGGTGCGGTATCTGGAACTTTCAGAACCGGTGTGCAAGGCGGACCGCTTGTTAGTCCTTCACGGTGTAAGGATAACAGGGCGAACCAGCTCTGCTGGTTCGCCTGTATGTAGGGAGCGTAGATGTGGCAGACATCTACGCTCCCTACATAAAATCTTATTGAAAGTCCCTAATGTTCGCCTCGCTAGGCTCGAAATCACCAGAAGACATGCTTTTTCAGTCACTTGCCCTTCACTCTGGAATTCCATCCCAGATTATCTAAGGCAGATATCGTCACACAAAGAATTTAAAAATAAAAATCTAAAGACATACTTATTTCGGTAGCATTCAATTCACTTTCTCTCCCCCCTTAGTTCCTCTTGGTTTAATCTCATCTTTCAGAACGCACAGATCTCCACGTGCCTTTCGTTCTCCTGACCCCTTATGGCACTGCACCTTGTTGTAAAAATCTTTGGTCATTTCTTTGTTATATTTTTTTATAATGTACTAATTTTGTTATTTTAGTTATGTATATCATTTAATTGTAAAGATGGTATATAAACATTTTTTAATAAACTTTTTATCAAAGATAGATGTTCTGAGAACAGGAATACCCCTCAGGAGCAGTGCAGGACTGCATAGCTGGAGCTTGGATTATCTTTTGCCTAGCCCGTCCCGTCACCCGTAGGTTGTGAGCCCTTGGTTTCTGGGGACTGGCAGATCTTGGCTTCGGTGGCTGTGCATACCGGAAGCTGGAGCAGGCTGGGCTGGACTGTACAATGGAACAGGCTGGGTAGGCAGGATCAAGGATGGACTGGGCTATAGCAAAGCGGAGCTGGATTGGAGCAAGGCTACTTCTTGGGGCAAGCCCAGGACAAAGACTAAGACAAGGTACAGACACAGAGTGGGTCTAGACAGGGATGGGACAAGACACAACAGGATCAGACAAGGTCAGGACTAGGCAAGGCAGAAAGAATGGGACAAGGGCTGGACAAGACAACACTGAACAAAGAACACTGAGGCTCGAAAGCAGCGTAGGAGAAGGCCCAAAGGCCACCAGGTAAAAGAACCAAGGCCACTAGGCACAGAAAGGCCTGAGTAGACCACACAGCTAGGAACAGGAGAACAGAAGGACTGGAGGCCACAAGGTGAGGAAGGCCTGAGTAGGCCACAGAGCTAGGAACAGGAGAACAGAAGGCTCAGAGAACACAAGGCTTAGAAAGAGAGACAGAGATGAGGTCAAGGAGCCAAGAATGACGCTATGAAACAAGATGGTTCTGGCAAGGCTGGGCTAAATGGGTCTGGAGGTTTTGGGTGTGGTGTGAGCAGTGAGAAGGAGTTTTGGCAATGCTGGTGTTGAAGCTCACTAAGGGCTCCCTCGTGGAGAGGAGGCTGTCATCACAGGCAGAGAGAGGAGATGGCTTGGGTAGCTGGGGCAGAGCTCACTGGAGACCTCTGCTGGTGGAGAGGTGACACAGCAGCCTGGAAGAGGGCATGGTGAGGCTGCATGGCAAGGTGAGACCATGACATTTCTGCAGAATGCTGCAGCCTGGCTTGTATCTAGACTCTAATTCATGAACACTTTAGACCTGTGTGTGCTGATCTTCGCTGACTTTCCATCCAGTTCAAGATTATATACAAGCAACGTAATTTGTTCGTAAATTGCTTGCCCTCCACTCCATACATGGGTTACCAAGCCATCCAGGGCATAATGCTCATCACAACAGGCATTGTTGGAATTCCTGTCTGTACATTAGGCGCAATTATCTGAATCTTGTCAATGTGCCTTCTCGGTAGCTGCCCCAGTTCTTTGGAACAATTTGCCTTATGAGATAAGATTTTTGCAATGTATTAGACCACTTAGAAAAACAGTTGAAAAACATTTTCTTTGAAACAAGTTTACTCCGAGTCATTCTGTAGGTATTTTCTCAAGTGCAGAGATATTTAATGCTGTCAACACGATTTTAAATTGTTTTATTTTGAACTGATTTTATTGTGTATGTTGGTTGTAAGCTGCCTAGAGCGTATGCATAGGCGGCATATAAATAAAATAAGTCAGTATCTAGGAACGTGACCACTGGCTCTGATTTGGGCCTCGCTGTGGCTAAGCATAACTGGGATGACAGCCATTCTGAGCCCTCCCTATCTGGAAAGGGAAGGCAGGGAGTTCATCTCTGACCTGCCGATCTTGACCTCCTTGGAAGACAGGGGGGGGGGTGTTAGTGCATCGTAGGGGGAGGGATCTACAGTTCCAGTGGTTCATGATTGATTAGAGCAGGATTCTGAGGAGCTTTTCTGTCTAGAATTTGTTTTAATGCACAAGGCATTTTTATTTAAGAACGGCTCCAATTCTGACGTTTCTACAGCTCCGGAAGCTCCTCTAGGTACTTCTACAGAGGTTTAATGTATGCAAGCTCTCAATTTGTTGAACACAAGCCGGGCTTCAGCCTTCTACAGAAGTTGTTGGACCTAGATCTGGACTTTGATCTTGATGCAGTGGCATCGGGTGAGAAGTTCCAGAAAGACAGGAGCTGGAGTCAGAGCCAGATGGTATAGAGGAAATCCATGTGGCTGACAGGGATGATCCTGATGTTTGCCTCTTTAAAAGAGAGGAGTTACCCAGGATCTTGCAGAGCTGGCTATCAAAGACAAAAAGGTGGAACGTGATCAGGAGGGTGACCACCCCATTTCAGAGCGGCTTAGAGGACCCGTGAGATCTTTTCAGAGGATGGCTAAAGCCTTTATCTCTGTAGAATGGGATATTTTAGAAGCAGAGCTGTGGCAAAGCTGTATCCACTGCCTGAGAAGGCCTTAGAGCAGTTAAAATATCCTAAAGTGGATGCTAAATTTAGGTGGAGAACCCAGGAAGAGTTCTTTTTCTCACTCAGGGCTATGTTTTGACACTGTATTACAGTATCTGCCTCAGTTGCTGTCGAGTAATCTATGCAAGTACATTCCTGTACATACTCAGATCATTCCAGACCAATGGGTTGTGTATCCCTGCTGTTGTGTGATCTGTGCAAGTACATTATTCCTAATGCAGAAGAAATTGCAGATTCGTTTTCAAACAACATTTTCTCTTCCAGGATTTTTTTTTTTTTTTAAAGTTTCTTCCTTGTATCTCCTATAGGTAATGTAAAATCCAGTGATGTTAAGAGAGTGGTCACAAAAATGCTTCGCAACAAGCCTGCCGTGGCCGCACTGGGAGACCTAACTGAGCTGCCGGAGTATGATCACATTCAGACAGCCCTCTCCAGTAATGATGGACGTCTGCCCAGGACTTACAGACTTTTTCGATAAAACGGTGCCTCAAAGGGTAGAAAACAGAAGTAGTTACTTTTGTTTACGGTTCTTTAATTACCTGGAAGAAGGGACACTTAAATACAGAGTGCAAAAGGGATGATTTTCTTTGAGCTGAATAACATCTTTGATGGAATAGGTTATTTGTCCTGATTCATATATGGTGGATAACATTTTGAGCATTGGAGGAAATGCTGGAACCCCTAACTGAAAGCAGGAGCATGATGAATAGAACTTCAAAACAGAGTGATAAAGTAGTGGGACAGGTATAGTAAGAATTTTTCACAAGCCCCATCCCCTTAGTAAAGAGGATCCAGAGCACTGAGGGCTAAGCCACAAATTACTTTTGCAGTTTTTTTCTTTCATTTTAAAGAAGAATTAAGTATTTCTAATATATCTATCCCTCTTTTTTTATGACTGCTGTAAAGCATTTGAATTTAGAAAATAGTTACAAAGCCAGGACCCTAACATAAAAGGTGCTGTGGCATAACTCATGACATCATTTTTAAAGATGTCTGAAGACTAAGTTATGTCAGTTAGTGCAACAATTAGTTCTGCAACAATAACTTATTAAACTGGACCTAGTGTAAGGAGGAATTTACATCTATTTTAAATATATTTTTCTGTTCTTATCTCAGATTGTGAATTTGGGCACAGGAAAACTACCAGCCATGGTGGAGCTGTGTTTAATCCCATAGTGTTAAGTATAGTCTATGGATGTCATGATTTGGAGTTAGGAACACGTTTTGATGCTGAGACTGTCCTCTCTAGTTATGGAAAAGTCATTTCTTTTTGGAATGCTACAATAAATTCAGATACTGTAAACTGAAAATAAAATCTATGAAAACAGAAGTCAAAACTAGTTCCTACCTCTGCGTGCTTTTGTGACTTGCTTAAACTCCATTTCAAACCTGAGCTGAAAGTGTTTTAAACAACGGCATGCTGTTAATGGGAAAACGTTTTCAATGTGATGTGGAAGAAGCAAGTGGGCCGATATGCTCTGTATTTTTCTATTTTCCTTGCTGTTATCTAGGTTGTGAATACACTGTAGGTATTATCCTCATGGCATTCCCTTATTGAGTAGTGAAACTGCTTGCATGGTCCTTCCTTGTGCATACAGAATTATAGGAAAGTATGATAACGTCTCTCACACAGGAATGTCAGTTAAGTGTGTGCTTCTGTTACGATGTTGTGAA
Organism: Rhinatrema bivittatum; assembly: GCF_901001135.1. NCBI lineage: Eukaryota > Metazoa > Chordata > Amphibia > Gymnophiona > Rhinatrematidae > Rhinatrema > Rhinatrema bivittatum. The sequence continues at coordinate 95,851,416 of NC_042622.1, read as the reverse complement.
TCATTCAATGCAGTAATATTTTCAGAAAATGTAATTAAATTATAAATGTACATATGCTAGTGATGTACATACTGTTTATATTACTGGACAAATTAAATGAGAAACCTGCTCTTATATCTAACTGGCAGTGTGATATCTTATTTTTATGCATGATTGAGTTTGGATTGACTTTCTTGGTACTGAATGTTTCAACCCCATTAGTGCAAAATTCCTGGGTGTGTTGGATCAATTTAAAGCCATAAAGTAAAATCGCCTGTCCACAGTTGTTAAAGGAAAAACAGTAGGTATTGTTCAGGTGTTCAAAGCAACAGTTCAATCTAACTTGTAAATAGCTTCTGTGTGAAATTGATTTTTGTGCAGATGGATGGATAATTGTGGGAGAGGCAGACAAAGTGGGTGTGAAGTAAATGTCCTGAAAGAGTTTTGAGCAGGGGCACCTTTCTCAACACCATTTCAGCATTTAGCAAGAAAGCTGATTGCATGCTCACCATTGTGGCGTCTTCCTCCCTGGCTCCATTAGCATTGTGCTTAGATCTCTTTTAAAACCCTACTTTGTGTGCTTTCTTATGTCTGAAAGTTCTTTCTCACCTGTCAGATTTTCCATGTAAAGTTCACTTGGGGTAGTGTCTCTAAATGGTTTAGGGTTTTTTTTTGGGGGGGGGTTTTTCCACTTTCAATATATTCGAGACTCTTGATTCAAGAAAATAACAGTAGTTTGAGAAAATTATAATGCAAAAACAAGGAAAACAATTTACTGTTACTCGTACTATATTAAAGAGGAGAGAGAATTAAAAATACATAACAAGAAAAATACTTGGCCATCTATTACTGTATATTACTAAGGCCATATTAGGATTCATGTAACAGCACTCATACTGGAACAGACATTCTGTAGGAAACTCTCTAACTGAATAGGATCGAAACCTAATAATACATTTGCAAGGACATTTCAGTAAAAAGGTGGCACCAAGGGCCAACACTTTATGCTTTTTAATCAAGAGTGCATCTCCCTAATTCATCTGGGAATATTGAGATTGTATGCTCAAGAAAAAGGACTCTTATATGGAAAAAAAAAAAGTCTTAGCTCACTGTTTGTCAGATTCACATGCATAAACTACTAAAAGGGTAGCTCTATCCTTAACAGAATTGGATTCCTCAAGAAACCCTGTAAGATGAAAAGTGTTGTCTAACATTGACATCCCCTATTTTAGAATGTAAGATATCTACTTTAGCATCTGATAAGTAGTAAACCTTGGTAATAAATGGGACTATCTCCTTAGAAACCTTAAAAAAATCTAAGTAAGATGTAAACATTTCCACAGGAGGAACCATTGGATATCCAGGAAAATTAAAAAACCTCAAATTAAATCTCTTTACATAAGTACCTACAATTTCAACCTTCCTATGCAAAAGCTGATTATCCTTAATCAAGACCATATTAATTTCATATACAAATGAACACTTTTCTCCAACAGCAACCAGTTGTTCTGCTTATTCCTAAATATTTTAAGAATGCTCATTTACTTGGACAGTCAAATTTCCCAATGATCCTAAAACTGAATCAACTCTAGAAGAAAGAGCAACTTCCAGATTAGTAACAGCGATCAATGATTCCAGAGTTATTACAGCAGGTGTATATAGAACATAAAGGCAAAGTTTCTGTTCATACCCGGATCAGGCCAGACCATAGGTTGAGCCTCCTGACCAGCAGATGGAGACAGACCAAAACTGAAAGGGTATCCTATATCAGGACAGAGCCTACCCTGCAGCCCTTCAGTATTTGTCTGTCTCCAGCAGATGCCAGCAGCTCCATTCCCCGGCTGTGCCAGCAGGGAAGCTCATTCCCCTGCATTTCTAAAGTTTAAAAAAAAAAAGGATTGGGGCACTTCACCCGAAGGGCTGACTGATCACTCGGCAGCTTTTGTTATTTAACTAGGGAGCGAGCAGGGTTCATTCTCCTGCACCCGGTCCTCAGCACTGGACAGCTCAGCTATTTTTAGCTCTTTTAGTGGCTTTTTTTCTCTGCAGTCATGCCGCGTTCTAATCAGTACCTGGCCTTCAGGGAGCCTGCTTTGCGGCTTTCCCGCGAAGGCCTTTGCTCGGGATGCCTGCCGGACGGGGAGGGCCCTCAGGTCTTCGGCAGCGATCAAGCCGAAGACCCGGGGGAGGTTCCTCTCACTGCATGGCCAGGCAGTTCCTGAGTCGGCAAACCGCGGGAACGGTGGCCATCTTGGGGATCTCTGCAGCTCCCGATTCAGAGCTGCAGGAGACACAGGAGCCTGATTTTCAATGTCTCCACCCCGATTTGAGCCCATGTGGGCTCAGAACGAGGCCCCTGACCGCCACCCCCACCCCACCCCGGATACCCTGACCACGTTTTTCTTCAGAATTTGTGCTATTAATGCACAAATCTTATTGAGGGAGGAGGAATAGCCTAGTGGTTAGAGTCCTGTCGCTCCTTGTGACCTTGGGCAAGTCACTTTTACCTTCATTGCCTCAGGTACAAAAATTTAGATTGTAAGCCTCTGGGGATAGAGAAATACCTACAGTACCTGAATGTAAAACCGAATGTGATATCCCGAATGAGATCGAATGTCGGTATATAAAAATAATAAATAAATAATAATAAATATTTAGCTAGTTTACAAGAGAAACAGGAACCTCCTCCAGGTCCCCCCCCACTAAAATTTCACAGATGCCCTCTCCGCTCGCTCCCAACGGCGCCGGATGCGCATGGGTCCAGTTCAGTTTCGAGTGGTACCGGGGGTTCCTCCACCCTCGGATCCTCCAGCCCCACCTGTGGCACCAGATCAGGATGCGGATTTGGCGGGGCCTGCCCCCCTCTGGAGGGGAATGACTCCCAAGTGCTCCGCTTGTTTCAGAGGGAAGAGCTGGAGCCGCTCATTCCCATCATACTTCAGAAGCTGGGAATTGAGATTCCTCTGGAGGATACGATGATGGCCGCAATGCCGGCTCATGTGGACCTGGTCCTGGCGGGACTCAGGGCTCCTCCATGCACTTTCCCCTTCCATCCTATGCACAAGCTGCTGCTCCTCCGGGAATGGAAAGCTCCCGAGACTGGCCTGCAAGTGGGGAGAGCTATGGACAAGCTCCAAGGATTGCCTGGAGATGCTTAAAATTCCCAAGGTGGATTCTTCTGTGTCTGCGGTCACCAAGCACACCACTATTCCGGTGGTGGGAGCCACGGCTTTGAAAGACATACAGGACCGTAAGCTCAAATTCTATCTCAAGAATATCTTTGAAGTTTTGGCCTTAAAAGTCCGGGCGACGATATGCAGCAGTCTCATGCAGCGGGCAAGCCTTAGGTGGGTTCAACAATTGCTCAGCACCCAGGACCTCCCGTCTGCAGAGGTGGAGCAGGCTGAACGGTTGGAAGGCACTGTGGCGTACGGGGGCGGATGCTCTTTACGACTTACTCCACGTACAGGCCAAGGCGATGGTTCATCAGTGTCGGCCAGACATCTCCTTTGGCTGCGCAATTGGTCGGCGGATTCTTCCTCCAAGTCTCAGTTGGGCACACTTCCTTTCAAGGGTAAGTTGCTCTTTGGCGAGGACCTGGTACATCTTACTAAGTCCTTGGGGGAGAACAAGGTCCATAAGCTGCCGGAGGACGGCCCGAAACCCTCGAAGTCCTTTTTCCCTACCTGTTCCCGCTTCCGGGGTCAGCGAAGGTATAATAATCGGGCGCGTGGTGCCTTCTCTAGAGGAAATTCCTCCAGCTCACAGTCCTGGTCTCCTTTCGGGGACGTGGTGCCTTCTGAGATGGTAATCCACAACACTCTACCGCAAAGCCTGCCTCCCAATGAGATCCGACCGGTCCATTCCTCCATTCCAAACTTAGGTGGTCATCTCTCATTGTTCTTAGAGGAATGGGCCAAAATCATGTCGGACCAGTGGGTTCTCGAAATAATAGAGAGAGGTTACACATTGGAGTTTGCTCGAGACCTGCCGGATCTGTACCTAGTCTCTCCTTGCGGACACCGGAAGCAGGCTGCCATGTGCCAGACTCTTGCCAGGCTCCAAGAGCTGGAAGCCATAGTCCCAGTCCCGGTGGAGGAACAAGGCGCCGGCCAGTATTCCATCTACTTCGTGGTGCCAAAAAAGGACAGTTCCTTCTGTCCAATCTTGGACCTCAAAAGAGTCAACCAGGCCCTCAAGGTACCACATTTTCGAATGGAGACCCTGAGGGCGGTAATAGCGGCTGCTTGCTCCGGCGAATATCTGGCCTCTCTCGACTTGAGGCTTACTTACACATACGCAAGCATCAGAAGTATTTCCAATTCAACATCCTGGGCCAGTATTTTCAGTTCCAGGCTCTGCCCTTCGGTCTAGCCACTGCCCCTCACACTTTTACCAAGGTCATGGTCGGTAGGTGCGGCCGCGCCGCTCTCCGGCGAGAAGAAGTCCTAGTCCATCCTTACCTGGACGATGGCTCGTGAGGGCCAAGTCAGAGACCCTCTGCAGGCTGGCAGTTGACCGGGTCCTTGCTCTCCTCACCTCTCTCGGGTGTATTGTCCATCTTTTAGTCAAAGTGTATAGTTACCTTCAGGTTACCAATGACTTCAGAGTTTCAGATCATCTTTTTGTTCTGTGGAGTGGTCCAAATAGGGGCAATCAAGCTTTCCTAGCGTGCAGATGGACTCAGGACTAATGGGTATAGTGTACTCCTGCTAGCAGTTGGAGACGGATCAGATTTCAATCTGACGTCAGCCCCTAGTACATAGACCCCTGCAGGAAGTGCAGCTCTTCAGTATTCTCCTCAAAAAGCATTGTGGATATATGTGTACCTTTGCTCGACATTACCGCCTTGATGTACAGGTGCCAGAATTTGGTTCCTTGAGTCAGCAGGTGCTTCGAGCAAGACTGTCTCGGTGGCCACCCTTGTAGGGAAGGTTTGGTACATCCCACGGTCTGGTCTGAGCTGACAAGGGGGGACTTTGGCATCGCATCCAGATGTGGTTACAGTTCTTGAAGGGGCCAAGTATTTACGGCTACTGATGCGCAGATTGTGTTCGGTGTGGAGTTTGCCTGCTTTATGCTATCGCTCGGTGCGGATATTGCCCCTAATTTAACTAAAGCCCACCCCCAATACAAATTTACATTCACGCCATGTATTATCATCATTTTCGCGTTGTGTTAATGCCATATGCATTTTGATGAATGATGATGTTAGTTAGGGGTTTGAGTTTCTTGCCACTGATGGGTTCAAACACAGGGTAGTCCCACATGCCTTTGATTTCCTTAATGGCTCTGGTAGCAGGAGCTACTAACAGCATTCTCACTCTGATGCTGGAGGAGAACAACAGGGAGGTAGCAAAGTTTATTTAAAAAAAAAAGGCTTGCAGCCAGCCACGCTCTGTGGGACAAGACAGCTACATGATTGAATGATATCATCTAACAGTGCCAAGCATTGCTCTCTCCTAACTTAAGATTTATAGACTTTTCCTGAATATGCACAGTTATCTTTATGCCAGCAATGCCAAACGAGCCAGCTCAGTCGTCTTCTGTCCGCTCTTCAAACAGCAGGGTCACTTGGTCTCTTCTTGAATCGCCTCCTTTTCATGTTTCTTTTCTTGTCTTTTAGTTTTTCTCCAGTGTAAACAAACAGAGGATAACTTTCAAACAACTGTGCGTGGCAGCATATATGCATTTATGTAGCCATGCATCGTTCAACCATCGCATTTCATAACATGTGCATACGACAGACGCACATATTATAAAATATGTGGATGTAGGCCAACAGCCTTTGATTAAACATCTCACATTTAAGGCAGTTTCCTTAGTAGCCATTTTTTCAGCAAAATGTTTTTCTAAATTACAAGTGCTTTCATGCATGGAGCCCTTATTGGTATTCATGATATGGTGAACATTCACATAGTTCCTTTCTTTTCTTCCGAATGTGATTTCATCTTAGGTGGTGTGTTTTCCTTCCTTCCATAGGGAATCATGCAGGGAGGAGTATGCTCAACATCACTGTTTGGACATGAGGCAAATTCTCTTGTGATACTCAAGGGTCACAGATAGTTTCAGAAAGTCCAATCATCTGTATGCTGTACTATATGGAGGATATAAAGAAGCTTCTACAGCCTCTAAGGCTACTTTGGTGCATTGGAGCAGCCTACTAGATAAGGGGCACACTCCACTACAGCACAGGTCGCTTCATAGGTGATGCTTAGCTTGGTGTCACTGGCTGAAATTTGTAAAGCAATGACCTGGTCGTCATTACATTCCTTCTCAAAGCTTTATTGTCTGGTTGTTTGGGCAATAGAAGAGGCATCTTTTGGCTCATACTTTTTGAGACTGGTTTTGGCTGTATCCTGCCCATTTGAGAAGTAAATTTGGAACATCCCATGCATCTGGACAGGTCTGGCTGGATGAAGAGGAAGGAGAAATTTGTTCTTACCTGATAATTTTCTCTTTACATTCAGCAGACCATTCCAGGACCCTGCTCATTTGGATTATCTGCTGGTGCATATTTCAGGAAGAAGTAATATTGATAGTTAACCTTGCTCAGCGGTAAGTTAAAAATTTTAGATCTGTTTGTTATAGAATTTTTGTTGTGCAGTTATTTTTAGTCAATTAATATTCTTCCTTGAAGCCCCTTGATTGAGGAGAGAAGAGAGTTGATGAGTTTTCTTAGCTTCTTACAGGATATACTGGCAGACTGAGGTCAGCAGAGGAGCCTATAAGGAATGACAGCAAGCCTGTTAGTCTCTGTCTGCTGATTGGGGGGCATAATCTATGCAGGTGGACTGGTCTGGCTAGATTCAAAGAACAAATTTATCAGGTAAGAACAAATTTCTCCTTAGTCTTTCTACAGCCATGATTGGGGGGGAGGGGGGGGGAGTAGCACTTATAACAAAATCAACACTGAAAAATTGTAATTAAAAATGTTGGACATTATATAGAAATACAGAAGGTACACATCATACCTTAATCTATATTATTTCAAACTTACTTCTATGGCCATAGTTCAAACTTACTTCTATGGCCATAGTTTTCTTGGCCTATATCGTATGACTGACATTTAAACAGGTGAACTGTATAATAAAAAAACAGTATCTCTTCTAACAATGTCAAACAATATATAAGAAAAGGACAAAATAAACTAATAACACTTTCATTGCTCTGTTACTAACATTAATATGAACACAGCATCAGACAAATAATGGTGCTTGGTATTGCAATAACCCATGTCTTGCCTCACAATGGGCTACAGCTGGTGTCAGACTACTGCACCTCAGATTCATTATTTGCTAATTCAATACACTTTCTCCGTGTACATATTAAATGGCATTTATCTTTTCAAATGAATGTTAAAAACTTATCTTGGTAATCCTAACCAGTGTAAAGGAAAAAATTCTTGAAGGCACTCAGCTTGATTGTGCTATGAAACACCATCAATGCTGTATTCATTACCTCAAAACCTAACCCAACATTGGCCCATGTTTTGGCGAAAAAATTGCCTGCCTCAGGAGTTCAAATAATTTAGAAAAATATATAAAGCATGAAAATACATTCAACACAAAACAAACATTAAAAAGTTCCTCTTGTACACAATACAGTCCCCACACACAAACATACCTCCATAGCTTTTGTTGTGGCTGTGGACTCTTAGGCTGGGATGAGACTGACTCTACCTGCAGGGAGGAGCCCTGTAAGTTCTGACCACTAGGAGGCAGACCCTGATGAGGCAGAGACCAGGTAGAGGCTTCATCTTTACCAGCCCTCGTTCCCCTCGTGTTGAGCCTTTGGGTGCTGGGGCCAGCAGGACTTAGATGAGGGTCTCTGGTTGTTAGCAAAGTAGCAGAGTCCAGGACCAGGCAAGGACTGAGGTGGGCAGCAGACAGGCAAAACCGGAGGTCCAAGCAAGGGTCAAAACCAGATATCAGTCCGAGGGATAAGCAGGCGAAAGGCGGGACAGGAAGAGGAACAGGCTGGGCTGGCAAGGCAAGTTCAGGCTGGACAGACGACGCAGGGCAGCAAAGCAGGAAGCAACATGCACTACAAGTCATAGGAAGGCCTATTGCTGAGGCAAGGAAAGGATGTCTGGGAGGCCCTTATAGGGCCCGAGCTGGTGATGTCATCATTTGGTGCTGTGGCCTTTAAATGTTAAGCCGTCAGGCGCATATGCACTTAAGGAGGGCTGTGGGGAACAGCAGTCATGGCAGTGTTCTGCTGTATGGAGGAGAGTAGCAAGGCCTTGCATTGGGGGTGAGTAACGCGATACGCAACAGCTTTTTAAATAGTGTACAGCTCAAACACAAACTCCATTGTAAATTTAAAGGGACATACTAACCAATCAAAGCACAGCATTCAAACTGATAGCTCCACCGACCAATGACCGTCTGAGTACAAAGCCATCTACTCATCCAATCACACTATTACATTCATCCAAACACACATCACCAAACAAAAACCTCCTGCATCCACCAATCAAAACCTCATTTCAGCATCCAACAGCATCAGTAAGGCAATGCATATGATCAACCAATCAAACCAAACAACAAATTAACAGTATAGACAAACTTCAGCTAATCAAAGCAACAAAATTCATACCCCTGGAAAAGTGCCATCAACATCAAACCACTCATTTTCCTTATTCAAGCCAAACGGGTAAACAGTGTTAAGGAAGTAAATCCAACGTTGCTCCTTATATATAAGGAGCACCATTTAAAAAGCCATGGAGGCAGGACAGGACCGGACGTGTGTGACACGGGCTCCGAGAAAATTTGAGTATATTTGCAAGTACAATGCCACATACAGCAAGAAAAAGGAGAATTAAGGAGAGAGAAAGTAATGGAGAAACCATGGAGGGTCGTGTCCAGGGCCCGATGGACTGACACGTCATTCGGGAATAGAAACCGGATGTTGGCTCGCAGCAGGGGGAGCGGGTGGAAGATGAAACCGCTTCCCCTCAAGAGCTTCAAACGACCTTTTCCACGGTTGTTCGGATGCCCCCAGGAAATCCTGCGGCCTTGCAAGAGGATGACGGGAATGGTTTTCCCCGGAGGAGTGAGAGCGAGATCGCTGGAGGCTCGTTGGTAGACGAGGAAGGCGGAGGAGAGAACCATCTAACACTGCACACGGGGGAAGAAACCAGCCTAGGAGATGCTGTAAGCAGTATGGAACAGCCTCCAACAGTAAGGGAAGTACTTTTTCAATTGCCTAAAAAAAAGGAAATAACTAAACCTGAAGTCTTTTCCTTAGAAAAATATGGGAAGCTGTGCAGACTGTAAATGATAATCTTTTTAATCAGTTTAACCCTTTGGCTGTACTGATAAATAACACTATGGAAAGAGTTGGAAAAGTTGAGGAAGAAATGAAAACACAAGTAATTAAATCTGCTAAGGTTGAAATTGATATTAAAGAAATGAGAAATCTTCAAAGCTGCATTATTAAAGAAAACACAATATTGGAGAATCGTATGGAAAATATGGAAAATCAAATTAGAGGGTAGAAATATACGTTTAACTTTCCTAAAGATCCTCTGGTGACCCCACGTGATATGTGGAGACAATATCTCTTACAGATATTAAAGGTCCCTGAAGCGGTGGTTCCCCCCCCCCAACATCTAAAATATATTATATAGCCATTCTTTAGGAAAAAGAAGGCGAAAATGAATATCAAGTATTGACTCCAATAACATCTGCAATTCCAGATACTTCAAAACTGGATATAACAAACTTAATAGAAACGACACAAACTGCTCAAGTGAAACCAGCTACATTGATAGTGACGTTTCTTCTTGAATCCGATAAGAACTGGATCTTAAGGACATATCTTCGAAATAGAACTGAAACATTTCTGGGCTTAAAAGTTGGAATATTCCCTGATTTGGCGCGAGCCACACAGCTTAGAAGGAAACTCTTTCTGAATTTAAGACCACAGGTTTTAAAATTGGGGGCTATGTACATACTTAAGTACCCATGCAAGTGTTGTATAAAGTATAGAAATATTTCATACATGTTTTTCCACCCTGACCAATTAGAGAATTTTATAAAAAAGTACTCTTCTGAGATTATAACATCATCTCCCCTGTAGGAAGGCTAAAAGTACTAAGAGTTTATGGCTGGATCCGTTAGAAAATGTATATCCCAAATAAGGTCTTGTCATTCAATTGAAGGATATTGGTTATTGCTTTAGGTTGTGTAAGTACCCCCCCCCCCCCCCCCTTTACAAAGAGGACTTTAAAAGCATAAATGAGTAGGGGAATAATATCTATGTTCTATATATGTGTAATGTTTAGGGGAGTAACATGATTGTTTTTCACAATATTTTCGATCGCTGGCCCCACCCACTGGAATACCCTACCCCCTCATCTCCGCCTTGAGCCATGCCCCCTAAAATTCCGAAACAATGCTTAAAACATGGCTTTTTCACCAGGCCTTCCCAGACTAAACCTCTTACCGCCTCCTGCCCACCCGCGCTCTACAGATGTAACCTTCATTGATCCAAAGAATTTTTTTGTTGAATACTGTAATTATGTAATTTTATGCTTTCGCTGCATTTTGTAAATATTCTTGCTCCATTAGTTTTATCTCTTATTTCTTCTACACTGTTAATCTTGCCTCTGCCTTACTTACACTTTCTATTTATTGGTTGTCCTGTTTCCCCATCCCTTCTTCATTGTTATAATGTAAACCGATATGATGTGCATTTTAATGTCGATATAGAAAAACTGTTAAATAAAATAAATGAATAAATAAATAAAATATATTTGACTATGGTTAAATGCTTTCTACACAAGATATTTTCTTGGTGTTTAAATTGTAAAATGCATAAATAAAAAAAAGCCATGGAGGCATGAATGTATTTGGGGACTTCGTTGTGTACAAGGGGAACATTTTAATGTTTAATGCATTTTCATGTTTTATATATTTTGCTAGATTGTTTGAACCCGAGGCAGGCGATATTTTCGCTGAAACATGGGCGGGTTGGGCTTTGATGTACTTGAACACAGCCTCGGTAATGTTTCATAGTGCAAATGAGCCGAGATCCTTCAAGAATTTTTTCCTTTACATTGATTGGGATTACAAAGATAAGTTTTTAACATTCATTTGATACATGTTTTTCTTGTTATTTGAAGTCATATTTTTCTAGAGATGAGAATTTTTTTTTTAGAACAGAAATATTTTTCTCTTCTATCAATCCTTGGAATCGAAATTCCATTTTAAAATGTAGTATGGAATTTGGGTGTTTAATTTGATTCCCAGTTGTCATTTAGGCACAATTACAGGAGGCACTTCAGGCAGATTATTTTAAATTACATCTTTTAAGACGCTTGAAATATATTTTAGACCCTAGAGACTTTAGAATCATTGTGCAGTCCTGTATACTAACCACTATTGATTATTGCAACTCTCTTTATATTGGATTACCTGAAAAACACCTGCGCGCATTGCAAATCCTTTAGAATTCGGCAGCTCGCCATATAAGTGGGACCCAAAGATGGTAGCACATTACCCCAATATTAAGAGAGTTGCATTGGTTACTCATAACTCAACGGATAAAGTTTAAAATCCATACTTTCATTTTAAAACTTAGTTTGGATATCCTTCCTATCTTAAGAGGCCTTTTTGAATACTGTAGTCCAGTCTGTGATTTAAGGTCTTCTGATAAAAATCTTTTAACTGTACCTAGTTTTAAAACTGTTCATCTGTCACAGACTAGGCAGAAGGCTTTTTCTACTGTAGGTCCAGTTTTAAGGAAATCACTAGCAGTTAATTTGCAATGTTGTTGAAGCTATTGCTCATTTCCATAAACAAGTAAAAGCAATCTTTTTTTTTTTTTTTTTTTTGTTAGCCAGGTATTTAGTTTGAATGCTTGCATTTAAGACAAGATATTTTATTTTGATCTGTAACGTAATAGTATGAAAACTGTATCGGTGTTTAATGTAAATTTATGGAATCCACTTAGCACAATTCTTTTTTGTTATAGGCAGAAAATAAATGTTTTAATAAATAAATATGCACATGGAAAGTTTATTTATTGAACCAGCAAATGAATGAATCTGAGGTGCCATTGTTTGACATTATCTGTAGCCCATTGCGAGACAAGAGACGGGGCTTGGTACTGCAACGGAAAATTAGTTTCTTACCTGATAATTTTCGTTCCTGTAGTACCAAGGATCAGTCCAGACTGCTGGGTTATGCCTCCCATCCAGCAGATGGAGTCAGAGAAAAGCACCCACTAGATATACTGGTGTGCCACCTGCGATCCCTCAATATATGTGATATCAAAGCAGAAAGAACTAAACAAACACTTCCGCCAACAACCCTTTTTTTTTTTTTAAACCACTGACCAGATCAAGTAGTAACATCTCTGAAAGACAGAAAACAACCCTGTCACCCTATACAGTAGATTAGAACCCAACTCAAAACAACTTAAACTGCCTAAACGCTTGTAAGTATAACCTGTAAGGGTAGATCACTGCCACAGAACTAACCAGTAGACAACACGAGCGGACTCTCAGAAAACAGACGTGGGCGGGCGTCTGGACTGATTCTTGGTACTACAGGAACGAAAATTATCAGGTAAGAAACTAATTTTCCTTTCCCTGTACGTACCAGGATCAGTCCAGACTGCTGGGATGTACCCAAGCCGCCTTAAATGGGGTGGGACCCCGAGAGTCCCGCTCGAATTACGCTGCTCCCAAAGGACTCAGTCGACGGACCACGAACATCCAAGCGATAATGCCTCGCAAAAGTATGAAAGGATTTCCAGGTGGCCAGCCTGCAAATCTCCTGGCAAGAAACAAACTGGCTTTCAGCCCAAGAAGTCGCCTGAGAACGTAGAGAGTGAGCCTTCAGCCCATCAGGAACAGCCTTACCGCAACCAATGTATGTGGATGCGATTGCGGTCTTCAACCACCGAGCGATAGTTGTCTTGGATGCCTGAAGGCCCTTTTTGGGGCCATTCCACAACACAAACAGGTGATCCAATCTCCGAAACTCATTAGTCACCTCCAAATACCTCAGGAGTACACGACTGACATCCAAACGCCTTAAGTCCCGACCTTGAGTAGACTGGAGCTCCTCCTCTGAAAAAGAAGGCAATTCCACAGTCTGATTAACATGAAAGGCCGAAACCACCTTTAGCAAGAAGGAAGGTACTGTGCGTAAGGAGACTCCCAACTCTGAAATACGCAAGAACTGTTCCCTGCATGAAAGAGCCTGCAGTTCTGAAACACGACACGCTGACGAAATGACCACTAGGAATACCGTCTTGAGAGTTAAATCCTTCAACGAGGTCCTCTTAATAGGCTCAAAAGGGGCCGCGCATAGACCACGGAGTACCAAGTTCAAGTTCCAGGAAGGACAGGGAACCCTCACAGGAGGATGCAAGTTCCTAACTCCACGCAAAAAACGAGCAACATTCGGGTGATTCGCAAGAGAGAAACCTTCAACCTTACCTCTCGAGCAACCCAGAGCCGTTACCTGAACTCTAAGCGAACTGTAGGCCAAACCCTTCTTCAAACCCTCCTGCAAAAACGTAAGGATATGTCCCACAGAAGACCGTCGTGGCGAGATCTTTAAGTCACCACACCATGAGTCAAAAACCTTCCATACTCTAGCATAAGTAAGCATAGTCGAAGATCTACGCGCCCGGATAACCTCTCTTCCTCAGACGCCAGACAAAAGCGATCCGCCAGATCGAAAAATACCGGACCCTGTCGAAGGAGATTCGGAAGATGACCTAGCCGCAATGGCCCGTCCACCGCCAGATTGACGAGATCCGCGAACCACGGATGCTGCGGCCACTCCGGAGCCACGAGAATCACTAGCCCCTGATGGGGGGCTAGTGATTCTCGTGGCTCTTTTCCCACTAGGGGCCACAGAGGAAACATATATAGGAGGATGTGAAGAGGCCATGGAAGCACCAGTGCATCCACGCCTTCCGAACCGTGCTCTCGCCTTCGGCTGAAGAAACGCACCACCTTTGCCGAGTCACCATCAAGTCCAAGTGCGGAACCCCCCAACGCTGGGTTATGAGATACATCGCCTCGGCCGACAGCTCCCACTCCCCTGGGTCTAGGTGTTGCCGACTGAGGTAATCCGCCTGACCGTTGTCCACGCCTGCAATATGGGTGGCCACTATGCGGGATAAATGACGTTCCGCCCAGGCCACGCCACCCCTCCCCATACGGAACCATCGCTGACCCCGAAAGCGAGCTCTGGAATTCCCGAAGGATCGAGACTGATGGGGCTTATTCTCCGGCAACTTATAAACTTTGTCTCCCAGGTCCTTAATGAGCTGATCCAGCTCGTCTCTAAACAACAACTTACCCTTGAAGGGAAAAGAACCTAAACGTGCCTTAGAGGAGGCATCAGCCGACCAGCGACGGAGCCAAAGCAGCCGTCTGGCGGAAACTGCAGAAGACATAATGCGAGCCGAGGTCCGCAGCAAATCATATAAAGCATCCGCTGTATAGGCGACCGCAGCCTCCACGCAGTTAGCCTGTTCCGCTTCGCCCGGTGGAAGCTCCTGTGCTGTAAGCAGTTGCTGGACCCAATGCAGATTGGCCCTCTGCACGAGACTGCTACAAGCCGCCGCCCGGACCCCTACTGCCGCAACCTCAAAGATGCGCTTCAATAAGATCTCCAACTTCCGATCTTGGAGATCCTTCAACGCTATCTCCCCCCCCCCGTGACGGGGATGGTAGTGTGCTTAACCACAGCCGTGACCGCCGAATCCACCGAGGGGGTCTTGAGAAGTTCCAAGGATTCCGCCGGCAGGGGATACAGCTAACAAGAACAGGACCGCAGGTTATGCCTCTCAATCTGCTGGAGTCAGAGAAAATACTGAGGGATCGCAGGTGGCACACCAGTATATTTAGGGGGTGCTTTTCAGCTTTTCTCTGACTCCATCTGCTGGAGGGGAGGCATAACCCAGCAGTCTGGACTGATCCTGGTACGTACAGGGAATAACCTATTATTTGTCTGCTGCTGTGTTCATATTAAATGTTAGTATAAGGGCAATGAAAGTGTTAAAAGTTTATTTTGTCCTCTTTTCATATATTGTTTTTGACATTTAAACACATTAAAAGCGTTGGTTCCTACTGTTCTGACAGGAATAAATAGATCAGAACATTAGATCATATTTTAGAGAAGAAAATTATTCCTTACCTGCTAATTTTCATTCCTGTAATACCATGGATCATTCCAGACGATGGGTTATGTTCCCTATCCAGCAGATGGAGTCAGAACAGATTTCTAGGAGGAGGTGCTACATTACCTCACTACCCACGTCACCATCCCCAGTATCTAGCCTAGCAAAGCCAAGCCCAAGAGGAAGAGAGGGATCAAGTAACTGTATTGAAACAAACAACAAAAAAAAAATTTTTTTTTTTTTTTTAATTAAATGTTAAATAACCAGAATAATAACCTCCACAGAAAAACTTGCTAACATATAAATATTGAACAAAACAACTTTGAGTGCTAAAACAAGCAGAAAAATGAGACGAGCACAGTAGAGCAGAGATAGCCCACCCTAATTAATAACGGGAGGGTGTCTGGAATGATCCATGGTATTACAGGAATGAAAATTAGCAGGTAAGGAATAATTTTCTTTTCCCTGTACATACCAGGATCATTCCAGACGATGGGATGTACCCAAGCTTCCCTCCTATGGGCGGGCCGTGGATAGCCCTGCTCGAATGACTCGATCCCCAAAAGAACCGTCTGGTGGTGCGGAAACATCCAGACGATAATGTCTTGCGAAAGTATGGAGAGACTTCCACGTCGCCGCTCTGCAAATCTCCTGGACTGAAACAGAGCTAGACTCTGCCCAGGACGCCGCCTGAGCACGAACAGAATGTGCCTTAACCCCTAAAGGAGGTTGCTTACCAGAACCAATATAAGCCGAAGCAATCGTCCCTTTCAGCCAGCGAGCGATAGACGTTTTGGATGCCATGTGACCCTTCCTGGGACCCGACCAGAGAACGAAGAGATGGTCGGAAAGACGGAACTCATTAGTAACTTCTAAGTAACGCAACAGGCATCGCTTTACATCCAGAAAACGCAAATCCCTGGGTTCGTTTGATTTGAAGGAAGGCAACTCAACTGACTGATTAAGGTGGAAGGCCGAAACCACTTTAGGAAGAAAAGATGGAACCGTGCGGAGAGATACTCCGTCATCAGAAAAACGGAGATACGGTTCTCGACAGGATAGCGCCTGTAGTTCTGAAATGCGTCGCGCTGAACAGATTGCTACCAAGAAAATAGTTTTAAAAGTCAGATCCTTAAGAGAGGAAAATCTTAAGGGTTCAAAAGGTGAACCGCTAAGTGCTCGTAGAACTAAGTTCAGATTCCAGGAAGGACAAGGAGGACGTAACGGAGGTTTCAAGTGACGCACTCCTCTAAGGAAACGACCCACATCCGGATGAGAGGAGAGACGCGATCCCTCACCACTATATAAGAGGGCGCCCAGAGCCGCGACCTGTACTCGTAGAGAGTTATAAGCGAGACCGAGATCTAGTCCTTCCTGAAGGAAGGAGAGAATTTGCGATACGGACGCATTGGTAGGCTGAATGTCGTGAGACCCGCACCAATTTTCGAATACCTTCCAAACTCTTACATAAGTAACTGAAGTAGATCTTTTACGAGCAAGCAATAGAGTCGAAATGACCTCTTCCTGGTAGCCTCTATGCCTCAGTTTGCGCCTCTCAAAAGCCAGGCCGCTAGACAGAAGCAATCGGCCTGCTCCAAAAATATGGGCCCCTGCCGTAGTAGTCGTGGAATGTGGCTGAGACGTAAAGGGCCTTCCGTGGTCAGGAGAAGAAGATCCGCAAACCACGGTCGGCGAGGCCACTCCGGTGCCACGAGGACCACTGGACCGTGGTGATTCTCGATTCTTCGAACCACTTTTCCTACAAGAGGCCACGGAGGGAAGACATAAAGTAGAATGTTCCGCGGCCAAGGCAGAACTAGAGCATCGATTCCTTCCGCGCCGTGTTCTCTTCTGCGACTGAAGAAACGTGGAGTCTTTGCATTGCTTGCTGTGGCCATGAGATCCAGGTGGGGAGGACCCCATCGGGAGATTATCAAATCCATCGCCTCCCCCGAGAGTTCCCATTCTCCGGGATCCAGGCGTCGACGACTTAGGAAGTCCGCCTGTATATTGTCTACTCCCGCAATGTGAGAGGCTGCCAGACGCGACAGATGTCTTTCCGCCCAGTGCATTAATTTGTCCGCTTCCAAGGATACTTGAAGACTTCGTGTGCCTCCCTGTCTGTTGATGTAGGACACTGTAGTCGCATTGTCGGAAAGAACCCTGACCGCTCTGTGACGCAACCGAGAAAGGAACCCCTTTAACGCCAGACGTACCGCTCTGGTCTCCAGTCGGTTGATGGGCCAGCGGGCTTGTTCCACTGTCCATCGACCTTGTGGGGAGCTCTCCTGACAGACCGCTCCCCATCCTGATAGACTGGCATCCGTGGTGACCACTATCCACTCCGGTATGTCCAGAGAGACTCCCTGAGCTAGGTTTCGGTATTCTAGCCACCAGTGAAGACTGTTGACGGTAGCCATCGAAATTGGGAGTACCATCTGGTAATCTCGTGAAGCCGGCTTCCATCTGGAGAGCAGAGACCTCTGAAGAGGACGGAGGTGGGCAAAGGCCCATGGGACAAGATCGATAGTGGAGGCCATCGTGCCCAAGAGCTGAAGATAATCCCATGCTGTGGGTTCTCGAAGATCCAAGAATCTGAGAACCTGATCGCGAAGGGACTGAGCCCTTTCTTTCTTGAGGAATACCATGCCCTGTTTCGTGTCGAAATGTGCCCCCAGAAATTCCAGGGACTGGGAAGGAACTAGGTGACTCTTGGCATAGTTGACAATCCACCCGAGAGACTGGAGCATGCGGAGCACTATTCTGACCATCCGGCAACCCTGGTCCCATGACTTCGCACGTATGAGCCAATCGTCTAGGTAAGGGTGTACCAGAACGCCCTGCCTGCGCAAGGCAGCTGCCACCACTACCATGATTTTCGTAAAGACCCGTGGAGCCGTCGCGAGACCGAAAGGTAAGGCTCGGAACTGAAAATGTTGACCTAAGATCTTGAATCTTAGGTAGCGGTGATGATCCTTGAGAATAGGAATATGCAAGTAGGCCTCGGTGAGATCCAAGGAAGCTAGAAATTATCCTCGATGTACCGCTGCTAGAACTGATCGAAGAGTCTCCATGCGAAAACGGGGAACTCGAAGAGACCTGTTCACCATCTTGAGGTCCAAGATGGGACGAAAAGTACCCTCCTTCTTTGGGACAACAAAATAGATGGAGTAATGACCTCGACCCCAATCGTAGGGAGGAACAGGTGATATCGCTCCCAGTCTGGAAAGTCGGTCGAGAGTGGAAGCGACAGCTTCTTGCTTGCAACTGGATCCGCAAGGAGAGAAAAGGAACCTGTCTCTGGGAGGATGGACAAAATCCAATGCGTAGCCGTTCTTTAGAATATCCAGGACCCACTGGTCCGATGTAATTTGGACCCACTCGCTGTAAAAGAGAGAGATCCGGCCCCCCAGCCGGGGAACCGGGTCGTGGGTCCGACTGGCATCATTGATTTGCCTTGAAGGAGGAGGAATTAGAGGAACCCCGTCCCTGACCCTCCCTGCCGGGACGGCGCCCTCGAAAGGGCCGGTTCCAGGAGACTGAACGAGAGGAAGGATTCCGAGGAGCTTGTTGACGAGTGTTTTGTGTCCTCCGCTGATTCCTGTATCAAGATCTGGAAGAAGAGTAGGAAAACCTTGAGGATCGTGGACGATCTTCTGGAAGCTTATGAACTGAATTCTCATTCAAAGATTTAATGATCTGATCCAAATCTTCCCCAAAAAGAAACTTACCCTTGAAAGGAAGGGATCCTAGGCGCGTTTTAGAGGATGCGTCCGCAGACCAGTTTCGCAGCCAAAGTAGGCGTCGAGCTGAGACTGCCGCTACCATAGAACGGGCGAGGACTCTGAGAAGGTCATAAAAGGCATCAGCCCCATATGCCATCACGGCCTCCAGCCGATCCGCCTGTAGGGCCTCAGCATCTGGTAACTCCTGTGAGGTAAGCAACTGCTGTACCCAGCGCAGACCTGCTCTCTGAGCAAGAGCACTGCAAATGGACGCTCGCATACCTAGTGCGGAAACTTCAAAAATCCTTTTGAGAAAGACTTCCAATTTTCTATCCTGAGTGTCTTTCAGAGCCGTACCTCCCGTGACCGGTATGGTAGTGTGTTTGGTCACTGCTGATACTGCCGAGTCCACGGCAGGAACTTTGAGGATGTCCAGAAAATCCTGTGGGAGTGGATAGAGCTTCTCCATAGCTCTACTAACTCTGAGGGTGGCCTCAGGAGTATCCCACTCACGGGAAATGAGTTGGAGAAAAGAAGGATGAGTTGGAAAAGCCTTGGCCAAAGGTCTTAGACCAGCAAGGAGAGGGTCACCCTTCCTAACGTTTGGTTGTGGTCCAACAGGCTCTGGTGGAGGGTCGATGTCCATTTCCGTCAGAATATGAGGGATCAAGTCCTCTAATTCTTCCGATTGAAAAATGCGTAGGATCCTTGGATCATCTCCCTCAAGATGGGAAAGCAGAGTGGGGTCATCGCCTGAAGGATCTAACGAAGGGTCACCCCCTGGACACCCAACCGGAGCTGGAGGATCCTTGGAAGGTTGAGATGGAACAGCAGAAGGAGAAGAAGTTCCTTGAGAGGGGGAACCCCCTAAACGAGCCAACTTCGGAGGAGAGGAACCAGGAATGTCCGAAGAAGCATCCCTGAAATGAAGAAAAGCTTTGTGCATTAAAACAATAAACTCCGGAGAAAAAGCAGAGAAACCTCCGGAAGGGGCCCCCGAGGCCTCACCCTCCCGGTGTCCAGAATCTGCTAAGTTCCGCTGACTCCTCGAAGGAGGTGGTGGAATAATCGGAGAATCCTCCTCTGATAACCCCGCTTCGGAGTCTGACATTAAAATGGCCGCCGTTTCTGTGCTGATCGGGAACGGGGCCTGTCGTTTTCTTGAGTCGCGGTCAGAAGTTCTCTCGGCGTCCCCCTCAGTAGGACATGTCTCCCCGTCGGGGAGGCAGTCCGAACAACGCCCCTCCCTGGTGATTTTAACTCCCTGCCGGCCGCAGGCCACACAAGCTGCCGAGCGCGGCATTGAAAAAAAACGCTGAGGGGAGAGAGGGAGGGGCGAACAAGCGCGGCAAGATTTGCCTCGCGCTGAGAAAAGCTGTGAGAAGTGAAGAAAAACTCCCCCCTGTCGACCCGAAGGACTGCCGGGGAATCTCCTTCCCGGCAGCCGGCGGCCCCGGGGAATGAACTTCGCGGGACCGCGGGTCGAATAGAGAGCGTTGTGGAGGGAGGAGGGGGACGTATGGGGAGAGGCTGGACCACCAGCATGCACCCGCGGTCGAAATTTCGACGAAGAATACGCTGAAGTAACCTAGAATTTAATAAAAAAGAAAACACTTACCCCAGCCGAACACAAAACGAGAGAAAAGAAAGAAAGAAAGAAAGAGAAAAAGGCTTGTAAACAAGCCCCGGTGAGGTAACAAACCGTCACTCAAACCGTAAGTTTTGTGAAAGAAAAAAAAATGTATTTATTTTTTTTTGACTTTCCAATTAAAGAAATTAGTAACACAATAAATATATAACCTTTTACTTGATCCCTTAAAAGAAAATGAGAGAAAAAAACAGTAATAACTAAGACAAAGTTGTGGAGAACTTAAGTCCCCCACCCGCATCTGCTGGAGTCAGAAAGATACTGGGGATGGTGACGTGGGTAGTGAGGTAATGTAGCACCTCCTCCTAGAAATCTGTTCTGACTCCATCTGCTGGATAGGGAACATAACCCATCGTGTGGAATGATCCTGGTATGTACAGGGAACATCAGCTTCAGTGAAAATATCATTTGTTTTGTTCTAGAATTATGAAATGACCCTTTTCTCAGCAAAGGTGGGCTTGTTGTGTTGCTGGCTTTTGTTTCCAACCAGCAGTTTCCTTCTCCTCCTTTCCTTTATACTTCCAGCTCAGTTGGAACCAGGGCTGAGATCTAGTTGCATTCACAAGTAACCAGGGGTTTTTATCTCCTTACTTTTATATCCCCTCCTGACAATTCTGGGCCAGGAGCCATGCACCCAGGCTCCTTCCAGAAACCTGCAATTACAAATAGATTGCCAACTGAGAAAACAAAAAGCTGAAAAGAATGTATGCTCAGTTCAGCTCTGCTGAGCTCCACAAAAGAAAATACACACAGAATTACATGTTTCAAATATACAAAACTTAGATATTTCTACAATACTGGCCCAAATAGGTTTTCAACATAATGTTTCCTGCTTTAATTGCTTTTGGGATATTAAGCTTGTGTGATAGTTACCCTGAGTAAGCTGGGCCTTTTGGCCCTACTTTAAAACGGTATTTGTTGTTGCTAAAGGCAGTAAGATTTGTTTTACTTATCTACTTAATACAGTGGGATAGACACAGAAGACATTGTAGTAGTCCTTGTGCTGCTAATGCCCTTTCCAGAAAACTAAATGAGGGGTGGGAAGTAATTTTCAGAAGTGGCTTGCTGAGCCTTACAAACCTGGACCTGTCTGGCTTGTTCCAGCAATGCATTCTCTTACTGACACGGACCTGACACCAACTGGCTTTCACCGGGACGTGCTGGCCATTTTAAAGTTCCTCTCCGTGCCATGATTTGTAAACAGTGCCAGCTAAAAGTTTTTGCTTTAGAAGCTGAAGTGTCTCTGCAATAAGCTACAAGGCTACATAGAAATGAGTCTGCTCAGAGAGAGCAACATGCCAAACCAACTGGATAATTGTGTATATATAAAACGTGCCATTCTGTATGGCTTAATAATGCTGCAGGAACAAATCCTTTTATTCTGTGTTCTTGGCAAAGCTCTTCAGTAAACACCAATGCCTGAGGAAGTAGTCTGCACTTCAGTCTCAGAAGATATGAGACCTACTTAAAGACATTTGAATAATCAAACATTAGTGATCCTTCAGCATCAGTGCTTCCTTGAACTACTTACAATAGTCTTTCCTTGCACTTGTTTTAATTTCAGAATGAACAGTTTCTGAAAAAAAATCTGTTTACTCATAACGGACAGAACAAAAGAAGAGACAGGTTGAGATCACAATATAAATATAAGTTAAAAATATATATTATTTGTACTTAATAAATAAAAATGACAAGGTGAAAGGCTCTAGTACAGAAGTAGCAGTGCACATTAGCAGAAAGCTGCATGGCTCTGAGGCCAGTGCAGTAACATTTTTCCCCATAAATTGGGTACCCAGTGTGGTAGGAGGCCCGTAGTGGGCACAGTCTTATAGTAGGACTTGGAAGCCAGGAGACAGAAGTAATCTGAAGATAGGGTCGAGTTCCAGAAACATTCAAGAGAGTTTTAAAATCTGAAGTTTCCAACTGTCTATCTAGGAAACTAAGCCACTTTGAGGGCAATCTTCAAAGGGACTTCTGGGGGTAGAGTAGTGCTTTATTTGCACACACGGCCCTTTAGAAACTGCGTGACCAATACGTACGTACGTTTATACACATAAAGGAGAGGCATTGCAGGGCGTGGAGTCTGGATGCGGAGGGGACTTGTGCATGTACTTTTTCTTGGCAAAACTGTGGTGCCAAATAACAGATGAAATTGTGTGTGGGTGTAGTGTTGCTGGGATACTTTTCAAAGTGCACTTATACACACAAGTCCGCTTTGAAAAATGGTGAAACTTATAAGCATATTTACCAGCACATTGTTACAAAATTGCCCTCTTTAAAATTCAGACGACAGAAAGAGACTTTCATCATGATTTTATTGTCATGCTGCTCAGCTATTTCAATGAAGATGGGTTAGCCAAGGCAAATCAGGTGATTTTTTTCTTTTTCTTTATTGATAACAGGAGCATCCATCCTGGGGCACGTGTTCCCTGGGATGATCATGCACAAAGCACTAATGCAGCACTATTATCCTCTCCCAAACTAGCTCAGCCTTCCTTATGAAAATTTATGTTGACTGTTGAACTGAGCATGCATGACAAGAAAGTCACAAAATTTGTTCATACAGTACAGTGAATGATTACATTACATATACATTTTAAATTTAAAAACAACTTCCCAGAAGCAGGTACATTTGAACATTTAAGGTCATGAAGATATTGCTGCTTTACATATGTATACATTAAAAACCACTGTTGTATAAAAATAAACTTTGCAAACTGGCCCTCCAGTGGGAAAAAAAAAATACAAAGCTCACAATAGTTCTTTCACCTCTAACATAGAAAGGAATCATGTTCTGAGGTCTGCTTCTTAAGAAAGCATTTTAAATCCGAATGCTGTTATTAAAACATAGAAGAAAATAGTTTTAAACCAATAACGTGAATGGATAGGACCTGCTAAGTCATAGAGAACCCTCCTCTATACAATATCAAGTAAATTTGAAATGGGCTATGCGTGAGGCTGGGCCTGGTGCGTGCTGCACGCATTTTACAACGGGCCCGGCCACGCTCATAAACCCCGGTACGTGCCGAAGTGCCAGGCCTCGCCAAAGGAGTGGACCAGGCCAGCACCATTTGACGCTGTGATGGAGAAGAACGTACCAGCAGCTGGCCAGCACATGGAGATTACTTCTATACCAGAGCGGTAAGTACCAAAATAAAAAATTTGGGGATGGTTAGGTTTAGGGGGCAGGGAGGAAGATTAGGTAGGGGAGGGTAAGGAACTGGGAAAAAAAAGGCCAATCTCATCACCGCGCATTATTGGAAAATTCCCCCCCTCTCCCGCATTGTGGGCCACCCACACATGCGCACGTGGCCATCAGTTTTCATAACATGCGTGCGCCGGCACACGCATGTTATAAAGTCGGCACATTCATGTGCATGTGCACACGCTGCTTTTAAAATCAACCCCTATAAGTTCACATGTTTGCTGCAACTTTGATCAGAGGCTTATTTTAGGGTACCAACAGTAAGTTATGGGAAAACGCAAAATATACTTTTACTAGTTGCTTTCAATGTACCTTCTGTAACAAACCGTTCTGAAGACAGAAATCAGTTCTGAAATCCACAGATTTTCTCAAGGATTTTGCTATTACTAGATTGAATCAACTACAGGCAAAAAAACAAAAAACACAACTTTGGAGAAACACCATTCGCCCATAGACCCTCCTTAAAAAGGGCCTGAATACTATATCAGCATCCCCAAAGCTTATTTGCGTCTGGTTTCAGTCCGCAGGAGATATGTTTTGGCCGCTGTAGTCTAGTGCAGGTGTTTGCTCCACTTGGAATTTCACATCTCATTACACAGTCAACTCAATACTTTGCTGAGCTTCCAGGATCAGGAAACCGTACAGACCAGGCTGGATTTTTGGTCTTTTTGTAGCTGGCGCTTCTGTAGCTCCCTTGATATTCGTCTCTTTATTCCTAGTAAATATACTTCTCTGTCAAATTGCCCTGCAGCTAAAGGAATGCTAAAAAAAAAAAAAAAAAAAAAAAAAAAAGTGAAAAAGAAAA
The DNA here is from genome assembly GCF_901001135.1 of Rhinatrema bivittatum. Taxonomy (NCBI): domain Eukaryota; kingdom Metazoa; phylum Chordata; class Amphibia; order Gymnophiona; family Rhinatrematidae; genus Rhinatrema; species Rhinatrema bivittatum. The sequence goes on along the minus strand of NC_042622.1, from coordinate 95,826,901 downwards.
TATTGTACAAGTAACACTCATGCATGGTGTAGCTTGGAAAATCTTTCCTGGCTTCAAGGTCATCACTGAATGTTCTACTGAGGCTTCTTTCCTGGGCACCCTACTTCGGGGTCCGCCCACCTCACCTAGAAATGCCATTGCTGGCGGTAGTTTGCAAAACCTAGCTCTAAGATGGTGGCCAGAGAGTCCCACACACAGTCTGCAGGCAGGATGTCTTTTCTACACAGCTGGAAGCACTATTTGTTTGATAGGGTTTCAAGGCAGCACTGTTACCGAACCTTCAAATCTACTGTGCAAGTGTTTTGGGGGTTTTTTTTCTGCCTTTTGAGCACTCTACAAAATCTGTTGCTATGGTGGTCCTTCCCCACTAGAGACCAGCAGAATACTGGGCAGAAGCGACTGCTGCAAAAGGAGTCAGAGGTGGAACAGAATGTCACATGACAACACCTTCCTGTCGAGTCTACTGGTCTTATTATGCTCTATGAAAAAGCACACCAATAAATTAGTCAATATAGGTTACGCCAAGTTGCTTATATTAACAACTTTCAAGGACTTTTGTACAGTATTGCAAACTTATTTTCTCAAACTGACTACTGTAACTCTATTACTGGGTCTTCCCACTGTCTTTTAAAACCTTTACAATTATTAAAAAATACTTCAGACTCTTATTAGGAACTAAAAAATTTGATCACATTACACCCACAATCCCAAATATATTACAAAGTATTAATGCTAATATTCAAAATAATTCATTCCAGAGATTCTAGTCTGATTGGCGTAAAATTACAAACTACACACACCTCAGCGAGCACTAAGATCCCAAACTAGAGGACTACTGATTGTTCCAACAATACAGAGCGCACATCTAACCCAATTAAGAGACCGTGTGTTTACTATAGCGGGTCCAAAGCTTTGGAACTCACTACCCGAGATGTTAAGTTTGATACCAGATAGAAAGGTGAGCTAAAAATACAGCTGCTTAAAAATGCATAAAATCATACTTAAAATCAACAGAGGGTAAGAGAACTATAGTATCAAGAAGAACGAGGGTTTAATTTGTAACAAAATGTAACGAGAGCAAGGGAATTTCAATACTAAGAATGATGAAAGCTCTTTGGACTGGAAGAATGTAAGGCAGATAAAATGAAACATGACTTACAACATGCTGATTGCTATTATAATATTTTCCTATATCATTCGTTATATTTTTTTTTTAGTAAGCAGATTAATTTGTATTGGAGCATTTCACTCTATATTTATTAAGTTTGTTCTAAAATTATGAATGTTAATTTTGTAAACGATTGCGATGGAGAAGGTACAGAGAAGGGCTACCAAAATGATAAGGGGAATGGAACAGCTTCCCTATAAGGAAAGACTAAAGAGGTTAGGACTTTTCAGCTTGGAGAAGAGACGGCTGAGGGGGGATATGATAGAGGTGTTTAAAATCATGAGAGGTCTAGAACGTGTAGATGTGAATCGGTTATTTACTCTTTCGGATAATAGAAAGACTAGGGGGCACTCCATGAAGTTAGCATGTGGCACATTTAAAACTAATCGGAGAAAGTTCTTTTTCACTCAACGCATAATTAAACTCTGGAATTTGTTGCCAGAGGATGTGGTTAGTGCAGTTAGTATAGCTGTGTTTAAAAAATGATTGGATAAGTTCTTGGACGAGAAGTCCATTACCTGCTATTAATTAAGTTGACTTAGATAATAACCACCGCTATTACTAGCAACGGTAACATGGAATAGACTTAGTTTTTGGGTACTTGCCAGATTCTTATGGCCTGGAGTGGCCACTGTTGGAAACAGGATGCTGGGCTTGATGGACCCTTGGTCTGACCCAGTATGGCATGTTCTTATTGTGATCTTGATATGGAACGGCGGTATATAAAAACATCTAAATAAATAAATAAATGCTCCCTGAGCAGTAGCACTCCACAGGTCATGGCTGCTGGTGAATGTAGTAAGACAATTTTCTGCATATTTAAGCATCTGCCAAGGAAACTTGTTTCTTCCCTGATGACGCTCCAGCAAACCTGCTCAGTCCACTGGCTGTCTCATCCTGCTGCAAGGGTTAGCACACCCGCAAGAAATCCCCAAACTACACAGAAAGCAACTTGTTAGTCCAAACTATTCTCTTGTTTTGGTTGGGTATAGCACTATACCCCAGCCGAGGGCAGGAGGTGGCATGAAATACAGCGGCTACTTACTTGTCTCTTCCAGGCCGGACTTTCACCTGGAATATCCCAAACACTGGCCTATGGTCAGAGGTCTTCAGCACTGAGCAAGAAGCATACTTCACTACCTGGATGTCATCTTTGTGACGACATCTGTATATAACACGATCCTTGGGAAAGAAGAAAATAGAAAAGAATGTAAGTATTCCTTACATGTGTTCAAGCAAAAAAAAAAAAGTTCTAGAGTGGTATGTGGCACTGTGATGAAGGAATAACTTCCATTAAGAATTTATTCACCTTGCTTAATCAAATAGTGCTGTATGCAGAGAGTAATGTTCACTTACATAACAAATGGTAGAAATGCTATAAACCTTTTTGCATGGCTGCTCAGACATTAGTGGCAGAGCTTTCTAGACATTTGCAAAATGCTTTACACGTGTCCTATGGATGCACAGTAAGGATAAGCTGTAGCATTTTTTAAATTTTGTTGTAACAGCTACATTTGCACAACCAGCTTATTCCAATACAGTAAACGGGGCTGCTCTGGAAAATATCATTCCAAGCAAGTCTTACAGTATAAGAAGGCGTTCTCTGCTTGGAGGTGGAGTCATACGTATCACAACCGATGTCAAACTTGTATGTGGGAAGGAAATGGATAGCAGCTTCTTGGAACCCTTTGAAAATTGATCCTGCAGAGAAGATGGCAACATAGGAAAAATGTTCTACTTTTTACAGACCAATATTCCCCTTCAAAGTCAGGCAACAGCAGCCTGGGGGTCGGTTCAAAGTGGGATGATATCCCAATGAAGATAAAAATGCAGAAGACAAATATGAAAAAAAGGAGGGCGGCTGAAATAAGAATATTGCAGATTTTTTGTTTTAGTTTTTGACTATGTGGACAAATGAAAAGGGTTACCTCAGGATCTGCACTGGGACACGCCAACAGTCTCAGGCGACAGCTGGCACACTCCGTAAAATTTCAAGCTCAGTCAACAGAACCAGGACTTGAGGAGCATAAAGTTTCTTACCATCATTCATTTCTTTACTGAGTTGATCGTACTGCAGCAGCCGAGGTACGTTGGTATCTGAATCAAGTTCTAGGATGCTGTTCACTCCCAGACGATCCTTACTTAGTCGGAAATTGAAATCGCCAAACCAAAAAACTTCATCAAATCGAGTGGTGACATCCGCTACAAGTCCAAAGGGAAGCATTAGCAAATTTGCATTTCTGTGCAATCAAAGGACAGCAAAAGGTAGGATGTATGGTTAGGAACTGCAGGGTTCCAGTCCTGGCTTGGCTACCAGGTTGCTTACAAGAATATAAAATGTGCTATGCTGGGTCAGACCAAAAGGTCCATTCAGCCCAGCATCCTGTTTCCAACAGTGGCCAGTTCTGGTTAAAAGTACCCCGCAGCTCCTACACAGCCTAGATCTATCCCTTATAGGCAGGTTTCCCAAGTCTGCTTGGCTAATAATTGTTTATCAACTTTTCTTCCAGAAAAAGATATAACTGTGTAATTCACTGTGTCTTCCTTATACACTGCCATTTGCCTGCACGACAGCTCACAATCAAAGGAGGTTAGAATTTGCTGTTTGTGTGTTGGTCACTCTGTCATGCTCCAGAAACCATAACAGTGGTGACTTTTCTGGACATTTATAAATTGAATTCATTTCCTTAGGGTCTACTTTGGCCAAAAACTGGTTCTTAAACTTTATTTTCATTGCATTCTGTGTTCAGTTCATTTTCTATTTGTCACCTCCTGTAAATATGGCTAAAAGTAGGCACACTGTGGAACAGTTTGTGTTCTTTTAGCTGGATTAAGGGAAGGCAGTTTCACACAACCAATGAAAGTACGTAGATGTTTTGGAAACTTGTCCTCAAAAACAGTAAACGAGAACCAAGATGAAGCAGAGAAAAGATGACAGTTGAATACAGAAAGTGCAACCAGATGAAGGGAAAAGAAAACAAATGAGCAAGGAGGATGCAGGCGAAGAGAAGAAAGAGAACGCAAAGGATTTGCAGAGACAGCAGAAGACAGGCTGAAGGGGGAGACAACAGAAGCATCAATGAAGGTGATGCTGTCAAACAGAGCAGTGGATTAATGAATGCAGTGTGCTAATTTGATAAAATATTCAAATCCATTCACACAGTTTTGTTCAAATGTTTGCTGTTTGAATGCTTATTAGTGATATTTACTTTCCTTTTTATTTTTGTTTTCTCCAATTAAAAACACTACACAGTGCAAAGGAACACTTACATTTAAGCAATGAAACCCGAAACTAAAGAGCAGTAAAGGCCTGCCAGTGAGCTGGAGAAAATGACACCCAAGAAAAACCACACACCAACTCCTACTACTCACAAGGGCTGGAGTGATACGGGTTGGTATCTGGGAGCGTCCTGGGAAGCTGAAGTGATTCGATGATTTTATTGTAGTCTAGTATCCTCTCATACACCTTTTCATCTCCAGCTGATCAAAGAAAAGGGAGACTGTCAAGGCAGGAACCCACACACCAAGCTCTTTTGTACTATGTTACTTGGCACATTGTTGTAAACAACAGCAGGGGAAGAGTATCTGTCTCTCTGCCAAGCTCCTGAGCTGTGCAGTCCTAGAGGCCGAAGGTTCAGCACTCCTGTGTCACTTATCTAGGAGCACTAACATAGCAACCACATTACTTTGTGCTGTTCCAAGAGGAAGTGCATTGTTTGCATGCAAAAAATAGATTTTTGTTTTGAAAATTGTATTTCCATTAAAAACTAATGAGAATTTTAAAACAAACTTTTAGGGACTACCGCAATCCTGGCACCCATCTAAACATGCTGGAGACAAAGCTGTACTGAAAACCTCTTTCTATTCAATGTGACAAGAAGATTTCTATTCCAGGAAACATCAAGCACTAATTATATGTAAGAAAAAAAACCCAGCAACGATCTTTCCAAACATGATTTCATTGATATACATGATGAGTAAAGTCATGCGGTGGTCGTATTAGTCCACTTCTGTTAAGGGTAGTAGCAGCTGGCACTGAATCCCAATTGCTACTACCCTTAACAGAAGGCTTGGGGGTTGCCTGCATAGAGCGGCAGATGCTATCCCCTTAAAAAAATAAATAAACTTACTTGCTGGGCAGACTAGATGGTCCATAAGAAAATTGGTTCTTACCTGCTACTTTTCATTCCTATCGTACCAGGGATCAGTCCACATTATGGGTTATGCCTCCCTTCCAGCAGATGGAGACAGAAAAACTTGAAGGGCAACCTCACTTAACCTGGTGTGCCTCCTGCATCCCTTTAGTATATAGATTATCGAAGCAGAATAATAGTTAACCGTAATAGCAACGAATTAAGCAATAACAGAACTGCAATAATAAACGTATAACATGAAAAGCAACCTGTATCGTTCTCTTTCTTAGTATGCTGCAATAAAAACCTGAATATGCACGCGTGGACTATTGAAATACCCACACCCAATCTACCCACTCCTAATCCTAGGGCAGGTGTCCGGACTGATCCGTGGTACTACAGGAACGAAAATTAGCAGGTAAGAACCAATTTTCTTTTCCCTGTAGGTACTCGGATCAGTCCAGACTGTGGGATGTACCAAAGCTTCCCTAAACCGAGTCCCGCATGAAGTACACCACTGCCAAAATTGCAGCTTTCTGGAGCCTGAACGTCCAAGTGGTAGTGGCGAGCAAATGTGTGGAGCATCTTCCAAGTAGTAGCTCTACAAATTTCTTGTGGCAACACCAACTGACATTCAGCCCAAGAAGCCGCTTGAGAGCAAATAGAATGGGCTTTCAGACCCTCAGGAATGGGTCGACCTTTACAAAAGTACGCGGATAAATTGGCCTCTTTCAACCAGCATGCAATCATTGGCTTAGAAGCTTTCTGACCTCTCCTGGGACTGCTCCAAAGGACAAATAAATGATCTGACAGTCTGAAAGAATCCGTGACTTCCAAATAGTGTAACAGAGATCGGACATCTAAACGACGAAACTCTCTTGCGTGCGGGACGTCATCCGATAAATTAGGAAAAGCCGGAAGCTCAACTGACTGACAAATGAAAAGATGAGACCACCTTTGGCAAAAAGGACGGGACTGTTCGAAAAGAAACTAATGAATCAGAAATTCTCAAAAAGGGTTCCCTGCAAGAGAGAGCCTGTAATTCAGAAACTCTGCAAGCTGAGCAGATAGCCACCAAAAACACCGTTTTCAACGTGAGGTCCTTTTACCATTGCCTTTTTAATGGGTTCAAATAGCCGATCGCACAAGACGCGATGTACCAAATTAAGACTCCACGACAGACATACAGGATGGATGGGGGGCTTCAAGTGCCATGCTCCTCTGAGGAAACGCACCACATCTGGATGAGACACTACCGAGCTGCCAACCAGAGTGCCTAGGGCCGTTACGTGTACCTGGAGGGAATTAAAAGACAAGCCCTTGGCTAAGCCATTTTGCAAAAAACTTAACATCTGAGCAATAGAAGTGTGTCTGGGAACAATCTCTCACTCACGACACCACGTCTCAAAAACTCTCCACACCCGGACATATGAGAGAAAGGTAGACGTTTTTCTGGCTTGCAGCAGCGTAGTGATAGCCTCCTCCGAATACTCTTTCTTCCTCAATCTCCTCCTTTCAAAAGCCAGGCCGCTAGACAAAAGCAAGCTGCCTGGTCGAAAAATATAGGACCTTGACGAAGAAGATGTGGAAGATTTCCAAGTCATAGTAGCCCATCCACTGCCAGATTGATTAGATCCGCGAACCACGGACATTGGGGCCATTCTGGAGCCACTAGAATCAAGCTCCCCAGGTGAAATTCTATCCTGTGAAGAACCTTGCCCACCAGTGGCCAAGGAGGGAACTCGTACAGGAGAACTGAGGTTGGCCAGGGAAGTACCAGCGCATCGACCCCCTCTGCGCCATGATCTCTTCTGCGACTGAAGAAGCGAAGAGTCTTGGCATTGTCCCGCGTCACCATCAAATCCATGTGGGGAGTCCCCCACCTGCGAGAAATTAGATCCATTGCTTGGTCCGAAAGCTCCCACTCTCCTGGATCTATGGGCTTCTGACTTAGGAAGTCCGCTTGTATGTTGTCCTTCCCGGTGATGTGAGATGCCACTAGCAGCGCAAGATTTTCTTCCGCTCAAGCCATGAGCTGTTCCGCCTCCTCTGCTATGGCTTGACTTTTGGTGCCTCCATGAAGGTTGATGTAGGCCACCATTGTCGCATTGTCGGACAGAACGCAGACTGCCTGATTGTGTAGACATGGGAGAAAGTGTTGCAAAGCCAGTCGAACCGTTTTGGTTTCCAAACGATTGATCGACCAGCTGGATTCCTCTGGGTACCAGCTGCCCTGAACTGAATGAGACTGGCAGACAACTCCCCAACCGGAGAGACTAGCATCCATGGTCACCACTATCCAGCTCGGAACTTCGAACCAGGCTCCTAGGAAGTCCATCATCTGCAAAGGGACATAGTTGCTCTTGGCCTGATTGATCACCCAGCCGAGCGATTCTAGGAGACTGACCACCTTGCTAATAACTTCTACACAGCGATCCATTGACTTTGCTCTGATGAGCCAGTCATCCAGGGAGGGATTAATGAGAAGGCCTTGTCGCTGCAGAGTCGCAGCTACCATCACCATGACCTTGGTGAACGTGTGGGGGGGGCGGTAGCGAGACCGAATGGTAGGGCGCAGAACTGGAAATGCATTCCTAGGACCATGAAGCGAAGAAACCTTTGCTGATCTTCGGGAATGGGTATGTGCAAGTACGCCTCCATGAGGTCCAGAGAAGCTAGAAACTCGCCATTGCGGACCGCCGCGATCACTGAGCGCAGAGTTTCCATGCGGAAGTGCGGCACCTTGAGAGCCTTGCTTACTTCTTGAGGTCCAAAATAGGCTGGAAGGATCCCTCCTTCTTTGGGACTACAAAGTAGATAGAGTATCTCCGCATCTTCCACTGCTCCGGAGGGACCGGCTTCACCGCCCTGAGAGAGAGTAAATGGTCGAGGGTCTGACGAATAAGTCTGCCTCTTGGCCCATGCACCACATCGGGATATTAGGAAGAAGTCTTTGAGAGGCCGAGCAAATTCCAAAGCGTAGCCATGTTCTATAATGCTTAGCACCCACTGATCGGAAGTAATTCTGTCCCATGCCTTGTGGAACTGGGATAAGGGACCCCAACCCGAGGGATCGAGGGATGGGCCGGCCTTATCTCATTGAGTCGTCTTGGAGGCGAGTGAGGAGGAAGATCCTCCCTCCCGGGAGTGTCCGCGGCCTCGAAAGGAAGTGCTCCAGGTTTGGGGCCTGGCCATAGGTTGCCGCTGCCCTGCCGGCTGCTGCGGACTTTGCCGAAACCTATGCTGCCCCCGAAAGCATGAGCAGGATAATGGAAAACCTCTGGAAGATTTCGGTCTGTCCTCTGGCAACTTGTGAATCTTGTTTTCACCCAGGGACTTTATCAACTGCTCCAAATCGTCACCGAAGAGAAAACCCCCTTTAAACGGCAGAGCCCCAAGCTGAGCCTTGGATGACACATCCGCTGACCAATTACGCAGCCACAGGAGATGCCTTGCCGATACTGCGGATGACATGGTGCAAGAGGAAGTGCGGAGGTCATACAGTGCATCAGCGCCATATGCCACTGCAGCTTCCAAGAGTTCTGCTTGTTCAGACTCTCCCGGAGGAAGATCCCTGGACATCAGCAATTGTTGGACCCAGCGCAGGTTGGCCCGCAGTATGTAACTAATACACACTGCCGCTCGAATACCAAGGGCCGAAACCTCAAAGATGCGCTTAAGAAGGACTTCCAGCTTCCGATCCTGGAGATCCTTGAGAGCCGCTGATCCTGCGACCGGAATTGTGGTCCTCTTCATAACAGCTGATACCGAAGCATCTACCTTGGGGGACCACAGGAGCTCCAGCGACTCCTCAAGCAAAGGATAAAGCTTATCCATAGCCCGACAACCTGCAAGCCAGCATCCGGAGCGTCCCACTCCCGGTTCATCAGCTGCTGAAGCATGGGGTGGAAGGGAAAAACTCAGGTCGGCGCTCGCAACCCCGCCAGGACCAGGTCCACAGAATCCTGCTGTGGAGCCTGAGGAGGGAGCTCTACTCCTAGCTCTGAAAGGACTGTGGGAATGAGAGGTTCCAACTCCTCTCTATGAAACAGACGGATCACTATAGGGTCAACTCCATCCAGGGGAGCCTGCTTCCCCTGCTCCTCTTCAGATCCCCCACCTGCAGGAGGGAGAGAAGAAGCCACTGTGGCCGCAGCCCCACTGCCCAGAACCTTCGGAGGGGCTGAACCACTTAAAGCCATGAAGCCCTTCAACTTTGCAACCTGGAGAGACACAGGCAGCTCCTGACGCTTGGCAAACTTGGGGGATGGTCCCTGCGGAAGTCTCAAAGGCAAAGCACCACTCTGTGGAGACAGAGAAGCCAAAAAAGCTTTATGTATGAGGAGGACAAAATCCAAAGAAAAAAGATTAGGACTGACCTCATCCCCACCTGGGGAATCGGGATCCTCATGAAAAAAGTCCTGGTCCGGATCTGAGGGATCATCAGGACTGGCAGGGACTGGTGATAATGTTGAAGGAAGCTCCCCTGCCCCTGCCCCCATAGCACTTGCCTGAACCTCAGCAAAAGTATTCAAAATGGCTGCCGTTCCCGCGCTGAGAGGGAATGGCAGCTCCCGAGGTGCAGATCTTTTAAGTGCACCTTGGGGCTTCCCCTCCAGGAAGGCAGTGGGAGCAAATGCCTGACCGGGAGAGCCTCGAGGAGGACATAAGAACAAATTGCCATGCTGGATCAGACCAAGGGTCCATCAAGCCCAGCATCCTGTTTCCAACAGAGGCCAAACCAGGCCACAAGAACCTGGCAATTACCCAAACACTAAGAAGATCCCATGCTACTGATGCAATTAATAGCAGTGGCTATTCCCTAAGTAAATTTGATTAATAGCTGTTAATGGACTTCTCCTCCAAGAACTTATCCAAACCTTTTTTGAACCCAGCTACATTAATTGCACTAACCACATCCTCTGGCAACAAATTCCAGAGCTTTATTGTGCGTTGAGTGAAAAAGAATTTTCTCCGATTAGTCTTAAATGTGCTACTTGCTAGCTTCATGGAATGCTCCCTAGTCCTTCTATTATTCGTAAGTGTAAATAACCGAGTCACATCTACTTGTTCAAGACCTCTTATGATCTTAAAGACCTCTATCTTATCCCCCCTCAGCCATCTCTTCTCCAAGCTGAACAGCCCTAACCTCTTCAGCCTTTCCTCATAGGGGAGCTGGTCCATCCCCTTTATCATTTTGGTTGCCCTTCTCTGTACCTTCTCCATCGCTACTATATCTTTTTTGAGATGCGGCGACCAGAATTGTACACAGTATTCAAGGTGCGGTCTCACCATGGAGCGATATAGAGGCATTATGAAATTTTCTGTTCTATTAACCATTCCCTTCCTAATAATTCCTGACATTGTTTGCTTTTTGACTGCTGCAGCACACTGAGCCGACGATTTTAAAGTATTATCCACTATGATGCCTAGATCTTTTTCCTGGGTGGTAGCTCCTAATATGGAACCTAACATCGTGTAACTAAAGCAAGGGTTATTTTTCCCTTGCGCTTGTCCACATTAAATTTCATCTGCCATTCGGATGCCCAATCTTCCAGTCTTGCAAGGTCCTCCTGTAATGTATCACAGTCTGCTTGTGATTTAACAACTCTGAATAATTTTGTATCATCTGCAAATTTGATAACCTCCCTCGTCGTATTCTTTTCCAGATCATTTATATATATATATATATTGAAAAGCACCGGTTCAAGTACAGATCCCTGAGGCACTCCACTGTTTACCCTTTTCCACTGAGAAAACTGACCATTTAATCCTACTCTCTGTTTCCTGTCTTTTAACCAGTTTGTAATCCACGAAAGGACATCGCCTCCTATCCCATGACATTTTAGTTTTCGTAGAAGTCTCTCATGAGGGACTTTGTCAAACGCCTTCTGAAAATCCAAATACACTACATCTACCGGTTCACCTTTATCCATGTTTATTAACCCCTTCAAAAAAAATGAAGCAGATTTGTTAGGCAAGACTTCCCTTGGGTAAATCCATGTTGACTGTGTTCCATTAAATCATGTCTTTCTATATGCTCTATGATTTTGATCTTGAGAATAGTTTCCACTATTTTTCCTGGCACTGAAGTCAGGCTCACTGGAGCCTTTTTTAAATATTGGGGTTACACTGGCCACCCTCCAGTCTTCAGGTACAATGGATAATTTTAATGATAGGTTACAAATTTTAACTATTAGATCAGAAATTTCATTTTTGAGTTCCTTCAGTACCCTAGGATGCATACCATCCGGTCCAGGTGATTTGCTACTCTTTAGTTTGTGAATCTGGCCTACTACATCTTCCATGTTCACAGTGATTTCGTTCAGTTCATCTGACTCATCACCCCTGAAAACCATCTCCGGAACTGGTATCTCCCCAACATCCTCATTAGTAAAAACGCAGGCAACACAAAGATGGCCGCGGCATCGTGTGCGCTGAAAAAACAGTGAAATCGCGATGAAAGGGAACGGCAGGGAGCCCGAAAACACGGCAAAATTGCAGCGGAGCTGTCAGTCTGCAGCCGACCAAAAAATAAACTAAACAGGCTTCTCGTCTCTTCTTTGGGTTTTTTTAAATTGGGAGATTTCCATGGGATAAGAGAGGGACTGGACCATCGGTAATCTCTCTCCCGGCTTCCTACCTGGCTGGAGCCCCATGGGGTAACCAACCCCAGCTCCCAAACCTGCAACCAGGGGGGATGACCCCACAGGATCTACCAACCCTCTGTGAGGACTGAAAGGTTACTCCTGTTTGTTCTGGGGTATTTTTTGTTTTTTTTCTGCCTGCTTGATTCAAAGCTATAAAGCTTGCTTGCTCTTTTTTTTTTTTTTTTTTTAAAGGGAAATAGCCTCAACCCTAGAATCTGGGCAAGACTACAGGGTTTGCCCCATCTCCATCTGCTGGAGACAGAGAAATACTGAAGGGATACAGGAGGCACACCAGGTTAAGTGAGGGTGCCTTCAAGTTTTTCTGTCTCCATCTGCTGGGAGGCATAACCCACAGTTGGACTGATCTGGGTACGTACAGGGAATGTGGTCTTTAATTGCTGTGATTCACTATGTTATAGAAATAAAGGACAACAGACAAGCTGTGAGCAAGACTTTTTATTGGGACTGATCTTGAGACTCACATGTGAAATGGGAGGTAATGAAGAGAATAGAAGTGCCAAAGAACATGAAACAAACACCCAGGGCTCCTTTTGTCTTGATTTGAGAGAGGATACGTGTGGTCACTGTGGCGTATTCCACTTCTATAAAATAAAGGAGGAGAAGGTGAGAGAGAGAACATCTTAATACAGAAAGCAGCCTCACAGAACTAACCATGCGCATAACACATTCGCTTGGTCACCATTACTTACTTAAATAACTGCATTTCTGCTCATTACAGAATGACAGTGAAGGTCTGAATAATCTGATTTGAAAACAAAGAAATCATTTGCACTAAATGTAGCCCAGCCAGCCTCAGCTCCCGCCTTATTTTGCAGACAGGTGTCCTGAGTGGTGCGTCATGGTAAAATAGCACCATCCTATGTGTACTTTCTAGTTATTTGCACACACCACTGCCTCCTACTAGCATCATCAGATCTTACTGGTATCAAGCTTATCCAAACTCGGTTCTCGCTTTTTTGACCAGGGCTAGTTTTCAAAATATTCAGACTAACATGGTTCTAAGCCCAATCTATGTAAATGTAACTCATGAATATTCATTGTGTCTATCCTAAACACCGGACCTGGTTCCCTTTGAAGCCTGCCTACAGGTGTGCATGTTAGTTAGATATGCCCATGTGCATTTGCACATGAGTGGCCAAGCAGGGTCCATCTGAAAATCAAATGTACATGGTCCGTTTTCCTTCCTCCCACCTAAAAACAACTCTGGTTCAAGGATCCCAAGGTCCTGCGCTTGGGAACCGCAGGTATATACATGGCCTGCTTCCCCCTCAGCTCCACTCGCAGAAGCGCGCACCTGAGCAGAACCAGATGAGGTCTCTTCTGATGAACACAGACAAGTAGAGTACGCCGTGTGAGGCGGAATGCAGCAGCACATAATGGGGCCCAAGTGTCTCCTGCAGACGAGTCTCCCACTCTCGCCTACAGGCAAGAGACAGAGACAGCACAACATTTATTTATTTAAAAACATGGGAGCGGCAAAGTCATGAAACAAGCTTATGACTTGCTCTTTCTTAACAAGACAAAGTTTAAGTATGGCTTTCACTTGACATTAGTAGAAAATAAAAATGCTTAATTAGCCTGCAGTTAACAAGTTAAAGAGCAGTTAAAAAGTTCTCTCTACCTGTCCGGACAGCCTTCCTGAATCCCAACAACATACATATCGTGCACAAAATCATCATCAGCAGGCAGCAAGAAATCCACCAGATTATCAGGGAGCTCCTACAAAAAAGGAAAGGAAAAAAGGGGGAGGCAAGAAATTAGGGGGAACAAACTGGCTTCAGTTCCTTGGAGGAGTTTTGTTTTCTTGTGGATTGCTGTGAATAGCCAACCAAACAAAAAGGTAACAATCAACAGGTGGTGGATAATGCAAAACACAAGATATTCCTCTGCCCAGAGAACAAGTTACAGAATCACTGATGGTCTTAAAAAGCAGACAGGAAACCAACATCAAAAGCAGAGCCAAACCTTGTTTTTTTTTCTTAAGCTCTTCGAGACAGTTGTGAATAGCCTGCATTACTGCAAGTGTACACAATGTTCAGAAGGCAGCTACCTGGGTAACTTCCCTTTGAAGCCTGCCTACAGGGTGTGCATGTTAGTTAGATATGCCCACGTGCATTTGCACCTGCTATTTCCATGCCACCTAAAGACAACTCTGGGAATGCTCTTTTTAACCCGGCTACAACTATAGGTGCTGTGGCATCCAGCACGCACTTTTAGCCGCAGTGAAGGGGACAAAATTCAAGTAGGATAATCGACCTTGGGAAATTGTTATTTATCTGGGAAGATCACTCTGAAAATTGCCCTCTTTATTTAAAAGGCGCACAACAGAAGGAAAACAGTCCATCAGAGACAAACTTGTAGTTGCTTAAGGACAAGTGAAATCCTGCGTGGATATGGGAGAGACACAAGAGAAATGGCACAAAAGAACCTTGAATATCACGAAGTCTGTGAGAAGAACAAGTGTCCAAAAGCAGGAAGAGGGCAAAAGAAAACTCTGCCATCCATGAGGGATATGATTAAGGAGACGTGATGGTTTGGTAGCTTCTGCCGAGTGTCGTCTTCATGTGTGCTTATTGCATGCACTTAGTTTTTATTTTTATTTTGTGGTCTGCTTAGGGCAGCATGTGCTGCATTGAATGCAATAGAAATTTATATAAATAGACATGCAGTATCAGGCTTCCTTATCACATGCCTGTGAAATATTCAGACTGGGGCTTCTGAATCCCCTGCTGTATACACTAAGGGCCTGGTTTCAAAAATTGGGTTTTAGACATGTAAAAGCACTTTACTCGAGTAAGTGGGCTTTTGAAAATTGCTAAGATATATGCCTTTGAATTGTCCACAGGATTTACTTGTGTAAGTGCACTTTACTCACATAAATAACTTTTGAAAACTGCTACGATAGTATGTACAATTGGGGGGAGGAACTCTGGTTAGTTGTAAATGAAGGCACGTGGCACCTATAGCCCAACAGAGGCCAGTACTGATTGAGCTGGAAGCCCAAAGGAGCAGGAGGAAAATGAGGACCAAAAAGAAAGAATCATTCTGGGGGGTGTGGACCATTATTCTTATGTCATGCTCATAGGTTTTGTTTCACTAGAATCCCTTACTGTGAACAAAACCCTTAGGAGGTCATTTTCAAAGTAGTTGTGCATATAAATGTAACATTCCCTTCCTGGCTGCGTGCAGCCATCATGGTGACTGTCCTCAGCCAGGGACCAGAAACCATAGCTCCCTCCAAAACTTGGTTAACCTGGATCCCAACTCTGGCTGCTATGTCTCACCGCCGAGTAATAGCTTGGCCAGCCTGGGGTGCAAAAAACATCCGAATCGGGAACTGAACCCAAGTCCGCCTGCATGACAGTGGACATCACTGCCTCCAAGCCCCCAGGCCAGCTGAATGTCAAGTGATTGTTTCAGGAGATGTCATCTTCCACTGCTACACTTTCGAATAATAGAAGGACTAGGGGGCACTCCATGAAGTTAGTAAGTAGCACATTTAAGACTAATCGGAGAAAATTATTTTTCACTCAGCGCACAATAAAGCTCTGGAATTTGGTGCCAGAGGATGTGGTTAGTGCAGTTAGTGTAGCTGGGTTCAAAAAAGGTTTGGATAAGTTCTTGGAGAAGTCCATTAACGGCTATTAATCAAGTTTACTTAGGGAGAAGCCACTGCAATTAATTGCATCAATGGCATGGGATCTTCTTAGTGTTTGGGTAATTGCCAGGTTCTTGTGGCCTGGTTTGGCCTCTGTTGGAAACAGGATGCTGGGCTTGATGGACCCTTGGTCTGACCCAGCATGGCAACTTCTTAAGTTTTTATAATGCACCAATATGAAGGTGATTTCCTCTGCCAGGATAGGAACAATGCAAGTCATGGAGTACCCACCTTGGCCTTTTAACAAACCAACACCTACCTTCACAGTCCCACTTTAACAATCACACACTCATTCTCACCAGGCCGCTGAGGTCTTACCTTCCCCACCCTCCTCCTCCTACCAAGACTGTAAGATCATTTTATAGTTTTAAAGATGATTGGAAAACTGCTACAAGACAACAAATTGCCAGAACAGAAACAAAATCTTGCAAGACTGAAGACAACAGAGTTTGAAACGGCAAACCAAGTGACATCAATGGCAAATTGTGCTGTATATTGTGGGAGCAGAGTCACTTGTGCCCAAACTCTCTTAACATCTCAAAACAATGGGACTTTGGTCTGAATGATTCTTTTACAGGGTCATTTTCAAATGAAATTGCTGCAGTATAATCTATTGAATTGTCATAAGGTTTTACCCACGTTAAGTGCATTTAACACGGGTAAATGGGCTTTTGAAAATTGCTACAATAGTACGTTACATTTTCCTTTGAAAATTACCCTGCTAATGTTCGATGCTAAATTGGAAAAGGCAGTTTCCCTTTTAATTCTGGAGTCAATTCAATGTGTATGGTTTTGACTACATCAATGTGTCCTCACGTGTTGGTTTATTCTGTAAACAGAGGACCTAACGAAAAGATGGAAAGAACGTCACACATGCAACCAGAAATAAATGAAGTCTGTTGTGGATCATTCTCAGGGGAGATAATGGTAGTCAGACGAGAGCAGCCACAGGAAAAAATTACTGTTGCAGAGCCAAGATCTCCAAAGCACCTTCAGTTACTAATGTGATCATCCAGAGGCCCTGCCTGCAGTACATACTACATTGCCTTGCGATTTTCTTACCGTCAAGCTTTTATTCTTTTATAGACTGCACTAATCTTACAGTAGCAAGGCTAACCAGACTGCTCAAAATCTCGGCTCTGCTACTTCTGTGATTAATCTCCATTTTGTCTAATATATTTTATTTCATATGGGGTAAAATGTCAAAGACTTAGGCACCTTTTATGCAGGTAAGAAGAGTTAACCTGCCTAAATCAGTTAAGTGGAGTTTGAGCTGCATGAAAGTGAACACATTTTTCCCCTGTATGGAAACAATTTATTTATTTAGGAATTTTTATATACTGAACATATTATGTGAACTTCACGTCGGTTTACATTGCAAACTTGGAGACAAGGCATTAATGCTTTGTCTCAAAAAAACCTTAAAATTAAAACAGCAAATAAAACCCTATAAAATCACTTAAATCTCATACTCTTTCTATACTGCCACATTACAAAATAATAAAATACAATACTGATCAAACCTACCTAATCTACTGATAACCTCATTAAGATATTTAAAATTATAAAATCAAAACCTTCTTTATCTAACTAAATTTCAGGGGGAGTCACTAAAAGGATGTTATTCTGCCGTATTAAAAGCCTGTTCAAACGGTCATGTTTTTAGTGGTTTCTTAAATGGTTGTATTCTAGCCTCTAATCGAATATTTACTGGTAGCAAGTTCCAGAGTTTTGGTCCCGCTAAAGAGAGAGCTCTTTCCCTCACTGCATTTAGGTGAGCAGATTTAAGTGAAGGAACCGGGAGTAAAGCCTTGCCTAAGGATCGTAGGTTACGGGAGGGTATACGGATACGAGGAGATGCGTTTAACCATTCTGTGTTGTTGCCATAGATGGTTTTATGAATAAGAGTCAGGCATTTGTACTGAATACGGAAGTAAATAGGTAGCCAATGGAGGTCCATCAAGATGGGAGTGATGTGATCGAATTTCTTAGAATTTGTCAGCAAGCGTGCGGCAGCATTCTGCAAGAGTTGCAGGGGGCGAACAGCCGACAATGGAAGTCCCAGTAGGAGAGCGTTGCAATAGTCCAACTTAGATAGTAAAAGGGCTTGGAGGACTGCTCGAAAATCGTTACTATGTAACAAAGGTTTTAATTTCTTCAGAATTTGCAATTTATAAAAACCCTCCTTTATTGTGGTTTTTATAAGCACCTTTTTTTTTTTATAAGCAACTTTTTTTTTTATAAGCAACTTTTTTTTTTTTTTTTTTATATAAGCAACTTTTTTTTTTTTTGTTTTGTTTTTATAAGCAACTTTTTTTTTTAGAGATATAGGTTTTTAACGACGCACCTATATCTCTACAAACCCAACTTCGTCCACACTCATCTGCCAGACCCATCAGAAGCGCCTACAAAGGCACATTAGTCGCAGCTCCGGCCAAATCAACACTAAGAAAAAGAGCACTCTCCACTGCGGGACCACACCAATGGAATGCGCTCCCACCAGACCTTCGACTCGAACCCAATCTACCAGAGTTTAAAAAAAGGTTAAAAACCTGGCTATTCAGGCAAGCGTTCCAATTCCCAGAGTGTAACTAGGCACCTCCTCCTGTCTCTCAAATCCAACCATTGCAGGGTGTCACTAACACATTGACACTCAATTCCATACCCGCACTTACTCATTCTCATGTCTATTTAACAGTCGTTATTCACCTTTATATAGCCGCTTTTTGCAGACCATACTCGTTACTAAAATTCCTTGTAAAAAGATGAACTCACACATACTGCATTACACGGTTAAAGTTTTGTTAATTGTTAAATTTGTTAAATATAATTATTATTACTTTCAATGTTCATTGTAATAAGGTTAAATAGTTGTAATAAGGTTCAATGGCTGATTGTTATTGTTCAATGTTCCATGTAAAAAAAACCCCGGTCTAACCTCCCAGACCAGGGCAACCTTTTCGTTACTTGTAAACCGGATTGATTTGTATTGTATACAGGAATTCCGGTATATAAAAATTAAAAATAAATAAATAAATAAATAAATAAGCCTTTAAATTGAGTTCGCTATCTAGTATAGTAACAAGATCCCTAACTTCTTGCTTAATATTGGATGGGGATGGATTTGAACTAATGTCTAAAGAAATTCTTTCAGTCATCTTGTTACAAATATAAAGAATCTCGGTTTTAGTATCATTTAACGAAAGTGACACGTGTTTATTTATTTATTTAATTAAAATCTTTTCTATACCGTCGTTCAGTATATTACCATCACAACGGTTTACATAGGGGCACATATCTTAAATTGTACATGCATCTTTTCCTATTATTAGTAATGGAGGTGCCTGATAAGCTCGGTTACATAGTTTCATAATAATGGCTATATGTTCAGTGATGTCTAATCTGACCTGTGACTACAATAAAGACTGTTAGATTATACATTCAATTAAGAGGTGTAGTAAACAAACCATGACGTACATACATATAAAGTGCTAGTGCTGTGTAAAGATTTTGTTTGTATAGCTTTATGGCATTGGAATAAATTTCCCAGAGTTTCAGTGTATTATGTAATGAATCTTTGATTGATAAGAGGATCTGAACATCATCGGCAAAGATGTAATGTACTAATCCTAGGCCAGCTAGTGGCCTACACAAAGGGGCCATATATATATTAAACAGCGTAGGAGAAAGGGATGAACCCTGAGGTATTCCTGAGGTAAGCATTACCTTTTCGGATTCTGCTATACCTATTTTCACCCTAAAGGATCTATTAGAGAAATAGGATTTAAACCAGTTGAGAGTCACTTCTTTAAGACAATTTCTTGAAGTCTACAGATCATAGAGTCGTGGTTTATAGTATCGAAGGCCACCGAGATATCTAAAAGAATTAAAAGATACGAATTTCCATAATCAAGACCTATCAGCATAATATCTGAGAGAGATGTTAAGAGAGTTTCAGTGTTATCTGATTCACAGAACCCATATTGTGAGGAATAGAACAGTTGATTTTCTACATAATCCATCAGTTGTTTGTTAACAACCTTTTCTAGAAGTTTAGCTAGGAAGGGAATAGTAGATATGGGTCGGTAATTAGCTAGATTTTCCTGATCTAAATTTTTTTATTTTTTTTTTTTTTATTAGGGGTTTAACCACTGCACATTTAAGTGTGTCTGGAAAACAGCCTTCTTCTAAGGACACAATGATAATGTCGGCTAGAGGCCAAGCTACAATATCTGGTACCCATTGTAATGATTTAATAGCGCATCTTGGGGGTGCGCTGCTGGATTCACCTTCTTAAGAAAATTAACAATTTCTAATCAAGAAACTAAATCAAAATTTGACCAACTGATAGAAGAGTTCAATGGAAGTGAAATGGATTGTTTAATTGTGGGTGATAGTTTATTGAGAATAGATAAAATCTTATCGGAAGAATAGTTAGCAAATCTGGAAGTTTTATCTTGAAGATTGTCCAATGATATAGAAGAAATTTTGGGTTTTATAAAATCTGAGACATCCGAAAATAGGATTTTTGGGTTGAACTGAAATTTGTGAATTTTTTCAGCATAAAAATTACGTTTAGCTGTATTTATGGCAATTCTGAATTTATGCAAGGCTACTCTATATTGGGTTAAAGTAGAGGAGTTACGAGTTTTGCACCAGGTCCTTTTCTAGGCGACATAAGGCCTGTTTAAGAGTTTTTAATTGAGCCGTAAACCAAGGGGCTTTATGAATGTCGTGGGGGATTATCCGCTTCTTGAGAATGGGCAGAGCTTTTTTGACAATTCTTGGGAATCAGTTACAGTTGAAGTAACAGCAGCTAATGTAGAGGACATATCTATTTTTGAAAGGGCTTCTGGAAGAACACTAAAAAAATCTTGTAAAACAGAAGATCTTATTAAATTCAATTTCTACTATTGAGGGGGCTTGTTCTGCCGACGGTATCTTAAATAGCAGGGTGGATGTAATAAGATAGTGGTCTGACCAGGGTACTGGCTGGCTATTGGGAGGTATTTTTATATTAAAGGCCTCATTTATAAATACCAAATCTGGAGAATGCCCAGCTTGATGGGTAATTGTTTTGACAATTTGTTTAAAATCTAGTGCTTCTAAGCTCGATAATACTATCTCACATGGGTCTGATAAAGGAAAAACATCTATATGTAAATTAAAATCACCAAAAATTATGGTGGGTATATTTAGATCGAGAGTGCTGGAGAATAGTTTAATTAAAGGCAAACAATTTAGTTCTAGAAGACCTGGTGGAGTGTAGACTAGATAAATCTGAAGAGATTTAGATTTTAAAAAATGCTCTCTCATATTGAGGGGAAATGCTAATATTTTGTAGCGTTAATTGCAAATTTTTACAAGATAGTAACATTACTCCACCTACTCTTTTCTTTGTAGGTCTGGGAACAGAAAAAATATCATATAGAGAACCAGGTGGTTGGTTAACTAACACAGAATTTGAAGACTTAAGCCAGAACTCTGTACTACCACATATATCAGGTTTATAATCCTGTAAATGATCCAATAAAACGGGAATTTTTTTAAAAATTGATTGTGCATTAAATAAAGAAAGCAACAGCACGGTTAGGGCCATTAAACTGGCTTTTGATGTAATTCATACTGGGATTAGTGTTCGTTCACTCCTCGGTATTGGTCTCTGCGTACCGGATGAAATCTTCCGATGGTTGGTAATTCTACATGGGATTTGAAATTCCTCCATTTTTAGAAAAAGTTTAAAAGTACTTACAAGAATAAACACCAAAGAGGCAGAATCAGGTCTAAAAATGAAGGGATCACTGGAGTGAAATGGATTGTCTAAAAATCCGTACTATGAGACAAAGGAGGCACCCAGGGGAGGCATAAAGGGGAGCACTAAGGGGTGACCCCCTTAGGCTCGCGATGCCAACTGAGTGAGAGTCTTACTTTAAAGTACCCCCGCACCCGATGACGTCAGCCAGGGAGGGGCAGCTCAGTCTCTGGGGAGAGCTGGGCTGTTAGCAGGAACACGCAGGGTGTCAGTACATGTCCACATCACGTCTTTTTTGAGAAATTAAATGTAAATGTGTAGTTTCCAGACACCTCCAAAATGTTTCCCAGAGTGCTCTTTTTTTTTTTTTTTTAATTTTTAATGTTTTGTGTCCAAAAAACCCCTTAAAAAATATTAGCTGTTACCAGTCCATGTCAAAGCATCTCATTTTTTGACTGCAATATTTATGTGTAACACGAACCGTTAATCAGTATAAAAACGCCGCTATACTCTTTAATTTTTATAATATTGTCCATCAACTAAATTGAATATGAAATTTTCCCAACTTATCTGAGTATCAACGTTTCCCAACAAGGCCTTGTTTCAGATCCATAGATCTTTCTTCAGGGGATTTTCATCTATTTCAAAATCGTCGGAATCATTCGGCGCTTCACAATGCTCTGTCTCACAAAATGGCGATTATGAAGACGTGATTAAGAGGCAGAGCCATTGTGAAGCGCCGAACGATTCCGACGATTTTGAAGTAGATGAAAATCCCCTGAAGAAAGATCTACGGATCTGAAACAAGGCCTTGTTGGGAAACGTTGATACTCGGATAAGTTGGGAAAATTTCATATTCAGTTTAGTTGATGGACAATATGAAAATTAAAGAGTATAACGGCGTTTTTATACTGATTAATGGTTCATGTTACACATAAATATTGCAGTCAAAAAATGAGATGCTTTGACATGGACTGGTAACAGCTAATATTTAAGGGGTTTTTTAAGACACAGAAAACATTAAAATAAAAAAAAAAGGGGTGAACACACACTGGATTATATATATAAAAATATCAGGCAGGAGGAGGCTGGTTAATATTGAATTCACTACCGGGTGTAGTGATATATAACACCATATGAAACCTCCCACTCCAAACCAAATATGCCTGATACTTCACTTTCAATGCATATACAGCATAGCTCTCTGCTTCAATGACAGGGGAGAAGAATAACTGATACTTCACACATCCAGCAGAGCTCTCTGCTACAACGGCAAAGGAGAAGAAAAAGGGTTCGCACTCAAAACGCGGGGAGTAGCTGGCTTGTTACGGCGGTTACTACCCCAAACCAAATGTGCCTGATACTTCACTTTCCATGCATATCCAGCATGGTTCTCTGCTGCATCGGCATGGGAGAAAGACTGATACATCACGCATTTCCAGCATAGCTCTCTGCTTCAACGGCAGGGGAAAAAAAAAAAAAAACAAAAACAAAAACAAAAAACTGATGCTTCACGCATATCCTGCATAGCTTCAACGACAGGGGTGAAGAAAAAAAAGGATTTGCAATCACAAAGCGAGGAGTAGCTGGCTTGTTACGGCGGTTACTACCCCAACCAAATGCGCCTGATACTTCACTTTCAATGCATATCCAGCATGGCTCTCTGCTTCTACAGCAGGGGAGAAGAAAAAAAAACCAACAAGAGCTGTACAACATAGTCTAGGTAAAACAAATAAGCATGGGTGTAGCTTGCTTATCGCGGCGGTTACTGCCCCTACTACCCCTAACTAATCAAGCTAGATATTTCACTTGCATGCAGCTCCATCACTGCTCTCTACATTAATGGTGGGGGTGGAAGGGGAATAGAACAAGGAGCTAAGAGTAACAGATAAGAATGAGAGAAAAAATGTGTGAGGCTTGCTGGGCAGACTGGATGGGCCATTCGGTCTTCTTCTGCCGTCATTTCTATGTTTCTATGTTTCCTCAAAAAATGTTTTCTTTTCATTTGTAGTTAGGCATCTAATTAAAAATGTATTCTTACATGTTTGCACTTTTAAATGTTTTACCCCTGGTTTTAAAACTTTTCTCTAAGTTCACCTTTCATTTGCTCCTCAGTTCACCTTGTGGGAGGAGAGCACATTGTGATTTACTGGGGCGGGAGTATTAAATATACTGGCACAACTGAAAATAAACAAGGCCATGAGTCCTAATGGCGTACATCCCAGAATACTGAAGGTGCTAAAGGAGGGAAGCCCCCATGTAGCCACACCTCAGCCTTAGGCTGCCTGACAAGCAATTAATTACAGCTTTTAAAATAAGGAAGGTGTCACCTTTTTGCCCTGCATATTCCATGTGGCCACAAAAATGGCAATTCTCCGGTCTGGGAAGTAGCGGTCCAGTTCATCTGCCCCTAAGAGTGCACCGTTAGCCAAGAGACTACCTTCCAAATAACTCCTGCAAAGAAACAGCATAAAAATTAAAAAGAAAGACCGGATCTTGGGCCCCAGAAATCCTAACCAGCAATGCCTGGCATCATCATTTATACCAAGAAAAGTCCCAAAACTCCTACATCTCCCGACATTCTCCCAGGATTATTGGGCTGCCCATAGTCCATCATCGCAGTTGGACCTTACTTATTTCAACTTAAAATTCGCTATTAGCCAATGCATTTGCTGGTAGTCCGAGTATTGCTTAAAGGAGTTAATGACAGAGCAGTGGGCATTTAGCCCAGAAAAAGCATCTGTTGCCAAGAAATGCCTTCTCCAGTAGGAAATATTGTTAATTTAAACTAAGGGCCTGATTTACTAAGGCTTTTCTCCATTCTGTGTCTGTGGGAGTAAAAAAGCAGGGCCAGTAATTTTAAAACGAGCGTCCGTGCGCCCACAAAAGTGCATACTTTAAATCGTCTACGCAAGTGAGTGCGTATAATATATAATAACGCCCCTAGCGTGCATATGTGTGCTCCTAATTTTAAGTGGTTACGCAAGGAAATGTAACTTAGGGCTTGGCTTTTACATGCGCAAGTGAGCACTTTTTAAAACATGCGTGAGCAAAGGAAGTAATCAGTTTGCCCAGTCTATCTCTAGGTCATCAAGACCCCTCTGAGTCTTCAACTTGCACTACCCCCAGTTTACCCCGACCCCTCACCAGTCAGATTTTGGCTATATAGTGAGTTTTTTCCAGATTTAAACCTGAAAAAGAGCAGAAGTAAATATATGTAGGTAACAGCCCTATGTGCAAGTCATTCGCCAGTTTTAAAAGCAGGATTTACGTGCGTAAATGTTGGCCCTGCCCCGGAATGCCCCACCCCCTAATCCGCCCCTTTTTTCATGCATTCTGTTGCGCTCACACACATATGCACGCATGCATTTTTTCAGTTTTAAAATAAGAGCTGCTCGTGCTCCTCCTATATACTCATCTATATGGACCTTTTAACACGAGCAACTCTTAAAATTCAGCCCTCAGAAAATCAGGCCTCAATTGTTGCTTTTGTTTTATTGTTTTCTGAGATCTCTCTAAAATAGCGGGCGTTACCCCAGCTGATCTATTCTGAATGTTTGAGGCAGCAGGGCATTTCTAGGAACTCAATGCCATACGGTCCAATCAGACTAGACAGAGTCAGTCTGACCTTTCTATTTCTAGTCTTTTCTGAGCAACAGTGCCTGGCGGAGCACATGCTTCCTGAGATGCAGTATCCCAAGAGAAAGAGATGGGGGCATAAGGAGAAACTCAGGGTGTATTAATCTACCAAGACACGAGCAGATAAAATACACCCATTCAGAAAGTTATTGCTGCCGTTACAAAAAATGTCCAACAGCACAACAAAACAAAGTTTGAATACTTACTTTTCTTGCAAGCAAAACCAGAAAGGAAAATTAATTATCTGCTAATTTTCGTTCCTGGAATACCATGGATCAGTCCAGACTCCTGGGATTATGCCTCCCTTCCAGCAGAGAGAGACAGAAAGTTTCACTGGCACTGGTATATAACCTGGCGTGCCACCTGCAATCCCTCAGTATTGACCTGTACCCAAACCAAGATTATCCCCATAACAATCCTAACGAAAATGCAAACATCCCACAAATGAGCAAGGGAAAAAAGACGCGTCCAAATCCAGAAAGGCCGGAAGTTCCATGGTCTGGTTCAAATGAAAAGCTGACACAACCCTCGGGAGACAAGAGTGCACCATCCTCAAAGAGATTCCGGAATCCAAGATCTTCAGGAAAAGCTCTCTGCACGACACATTTGACGTTCTGAAATCCTATGGGCAGAACAAATGGCTACCAGAAACATCACCTTCAATGTGAGATCCTTTACAGTTGCCCTTCTTAAAGGTTCAAAAGGAGCCACACATAGCCCTCTAAGGACCATATTGAGGTTCTATGAGGGACATATTCTCCGGAACAGAGGACGCAGATGTTTTGCCCCCCCCATGAAAGAAGCGAACCACATCCAGGTGAGCAGCCAACGACACTCCATGTACCTTGCCTCGAAGACAGCCCAAGGCCGCAACCTGAACCTTGCGAGCTTAAAGGCCAAGCCTTTTTCCAAAGCTTTCTGTAAAAATGTCAAGATGTGAGCTATCGAGGCCTGAGTCAAGATTACTCCTTGACCAGCGCATCAGGACTCAAAGACTTTCCAGACCCTTACATATGATAAAGAGGTGGAAGTCTTTCTAGCCTGCAACAAGTTAATAATGACATCCCCTGGATATCCTTTTTCTCTCAAATGCTGCCTCTCAAAAGCCAAGCCGCGAGACAAAAGCAAACCGCCCGATCCGAAAATATCGGACTCTTTCAAAGAAGGTTCGGCAAATAAGTGAGCCGCAGTGGACTGTAGACTGTCAGATTGACCAGATCCGTGAACCACTGGCGCCTTGGCCACTCTGGCATTACCAGAATCACTTCCACAGGGTGATTTTCTATTTGTTGTATCAGCTTTCCCACCAGAAGCCACGGGGGAACACATAAAAGAGGATTCCTTGGGGCCAAGGCAGAACAAGAGCATCTATGCCTTCTGCTCTGTGCTCTTTTCTGCGACTTGGCGTTTTTCCACGATGCCATCAAGTCCAGGTGGGGAGTACCCCACCGGAAACATATCAGAGCCATCATCTCTCCCGACAGCTCCCACTCCCCTGGATCTAGTTTCTGCTGACTGAAAAAATCCGCTTGTACATTGTCCACTCCAGCAATGTGAAATGCCGTGAGCATTGCCAGATGCCGCTCCACCCAGAGAAACAACTCCTGAGCTTCCTGGGCTACAGCCCGACTCCTGGTTCCCCCTTGTCGGTTGATATAAGCCACCATGGTCGCTTTGTCTGACAAGATGTGACCGCTCAACAGAGGCAGAAAAGCAAGTAATGCGCACCACACTGCCCTCGTCTCCAAGCGATTGATAGATCAGGGCTTCTCTTCCTTGGGCCATTGCCCCTGGGCCGACTGATTCTGGCATACTGCCTCCCAGCCACAGAGACTGGCGTCAGTGGTAGCTACCACCCAGTCTTGAACCTCCAAGTTCACTCTGTGCCTTAGATGCTCTGAGTAAGCCACCATGAAAGACTGGACCTGGCAGGTTCCTCAAGCAACAGTGGAAGGTAAAACAGCTCCAACAAAGGATCCAATGTGAAAGGAGGGACCACTGCAGGGGCCTCATATGTGCCTAAGGGACCAGCTCCAATGTCTAGGTCATAGAGCCCAACACCCAGACTCTGGGTACCGCTGCATCCAACAACCTGCGTACCTGCTTCTGCAGCTTGAGAATACGACTCTCCACAAGGAAAACCTTCTCTACCTTGGTGTCAAAACACACTCCCAAGAACTCCAGAACCTGAGATGGAGTGAGATGACTCTTTGTCAAATTCACCACCCAGCCCAGAGACCCCAATTGCTCCAAGACCTAAGCTACACGAGCCCCAAGGGCTTCCGACTTTGCCCAAATGAGCCACTCATCCAGATATGGATGAACCAAGAGGCAATGGAAACACAACCCAGCACAGGACAATCACATGCAAGCATTGCCGCACGAGTGCTATACACTGCCATGTGCCATCAAAACCAGCAATGCTGCACCACCTGCAACAGGGCCTGACCTCATGGCAAAAGCAGCCCTGCCGTGCCTCGTGGTCAAACAGCAATGCCACCAAGGAACTCACCTCCCAGCAGCCCTGCAAGGTTCCAACGCAGCCTTCCCGGCCGCTAAAAACCTTGTCACTCTGTTTCACTTCTTCCCCGTCTTTTTTTTTTTTTTTAAACTTTATTCAAACAGAGGAAGGAAAAACACAGAGCATTTCCCAATGCGAAGAGCTGCCAGATTCCACCTGTTCTCCTGGTGGGGGGAGGGAACTGGCCCCACCAGCTATTCACCCCCCGGCAGTGAAAAGCCGAGACACACAAAGGGTCCCCGACCCCCTGCTCATTCCCCTCAACACCCGGGAGGGACAATAAAACATCTTTGTTCTCTCTCTCTCCCTTTTTTTTTTTCTCCAGACTGCAAGAATTGCACCCCTACTATATGCTGGAGACAGAGAAATACTGAGGGACTACAGGTGGCACTCTGGGTTATATGTCAGTGCAACTTTCTCTGTCTCCTTCTGCTGGAAGGAAGGCATAATCCTAGGAGTCTGGACTGATCCAGGATTGAACAGGAAAAGTAGATTGCCACAGTAATCAACATATGTGAGCAGTTAATAGTCTGCTTTAGGGATGTGCATGCATTTTCTAAATGATATGAAAAACTTAACAAAAACACAAACTTTGTTTCATTAAGAAAAACAAAATAAACAAAATGGCTGAAAATAAGGGGGCTTTTCCAGTTCTTTTTGTTTTGGAAATGTACAAACATAACAGCGGTGCTGACATCTAAACACTGAAACCCCACTTCTTCTCCTGCTGGGTTTTCGCTAGGTTCCCTCTCCTCCTCACCGGATGCCTTTTTACGTCATCCATGGGGGCTGCAATCCCTAGGTGCTCCTGCATTGTCTGGTCCCATTTTCAAAATGGTGCCAGAAGTTCCTACGCCTGGTGCCATTTTATTGTATGGGCTTGAGCTGAACGCCCTTACAACAGAATGGCATGGGCCTCAAAGCTGACCAGCATCCATTTTGTAAACAGGACCAGATGAGGCAGGAGCAGCTGGGGATCGAACCTGTTCTAGTTCAACTTTGGAGACCCCTATGGATGTTAAGAGGCTTCTGGAGTGGGTGGGCTCAATTTTTAAATTTCAGCAGTGCTGGAGGGGTAATTTTTTTTTTAATTTCACTTTGGTGTAGTGTAATGGTTGGGGAGGAGAAGTCCATTACCTGCTGTTAATTAAGTTGACTTAGAAAATAGTCATTGCTATTAATAGCAACAGTAGCATGGAATAGACTTAGTTTTTGGGTACTTGCCAGGTTCTTATGGCCTGGATTGGCCACTGTTGGAAACAGGATGCTGGGCTTGATGGACTCTTGGTCTGACCCAGTATGGCATGTTCTTATGGGAGTGGCTAAGGTTGCTAGGTAGCTCTTTCTTAATTTCCACAATTACAAACAGAAAATATCTTCACACTGTGCATAGCTGATTTTTGCATTTATTGTCCCAGCAAATTGAGTATGTATAATAATCTAGGACTAATAAAAATTGCAATGCACATAAGAATAAGAAATAATGTAAACAAGGGAAAAATGCAAATGGATTGCTAAAATATAAGAAAGTACATATATAGAGCCAGTAAATCAAAACCAATAGAACATATATACACATATTTACAATGTAAAACCAAATCTGTTCACTTTCTAAAATCGTTCCATGAATCTCAGCCATAGAACAGTCAGGAACACCAGGGACTCAGTGCTCGGAACAGCTTGTCCGTTACCGCCAATAAAAAGATATTGGTCTTGTGAAGTGGTTTCTATTGAGTATCTCGTTCTTTGTCTGATTTTTTCCTGCCATGCTGTGTACCCTTTCCTTTCACATGTGTTCCAACCCTTGGGGAGAAGGGCTCAAGAAGGTCAGTGGAATGTGACCTATAGGTTTCCTGAGGGCTGCAGAGACTCACTAGCTCGTTTTTTCAGAGAAGCCAAAGAGGCTTAGCAAATCTTGAATGTATATATTCACAATTTATGCAGCTCAGTCAGTGGTTCAATTCTTCGGGGACCTAACTGGCCCTGGCCCCAGGACACAGAGATTCTTCACACTGTCTGTTACTAATACATGTTTATTTAAAACAAACGAAAGAAAGCAAAATAAACATCAAATAAAAATGAAAAAAAAAACCCCCAAACCAAACTGAACATTTTTTCCCGGTGCATGCCCTTGGTCTGCTCTGGCCATTCAGAATGCAGGATTGCTACCCTGACATTTCCAGCCATGGTCCTGCCGCCTGGATGGTTTTAGAATTGTTGTTATACTGCATGGACCTTGTTCCCTGTCTCACGAGACCCTGTGTACAGTTATGTACCGAAACCCACAGAATGAAGCTGTAGGACTTAATAAGCAATTTCCCTTCACAGGAATAAGAGTCAGAAGGATGTCTTATAGGGAGGCAAAGGGAATCTTTGGTAGGCTGGGATACCTTTTATTGTGCCAACCCAGAAAAATGCCGCAGCATGTGAGTTTTTGGGGACCATGTCAGTCACTTTTTCAGATGTGAAAGACCTGGGAATTTTAAGATTGGGAGATTTTAAGAGCTAGGACTTGGTATTTCTGTACTAATAGTAAAAATGAACATATCATCCAGTCTTTTTTTTTTTTAATTATACAAAAAGGAAGAAGGAAAAATGTCCATGTTTATGGAGAAGTCAAGTTATTTTTCAGTACTTTATGTTTACATAATCTGGGGCTCAAGGAACCAAGGCTGAAAAGCTCTAATTTCAGATACTGTAGGATGTGCCTCATTTCTAGTCCTTTCCTGCTACCACTCTACGAGCCTGAAGTACTTCAGAGGCTTCTCCTATTCATAAATCCACAGGAAGTATTTCTAGCTTACTAAACATACATTTTGTACCAAACTAATATAATAAAATAGAAAAAAAATGTTTAACACATTTACATTTACTGCTTCTCACTTTAATTTACTTTGCTATGCAAAATGTACAAATTATTAAAAAAAAATCTTTAAGATATTGGCACTTACACATAACTACAAAAAACCAAAACAAAACACAGAGGTCTATCATCCCAGGCTGGGCACATGGCCTCTCCCGTGCTAGTATCCTTCTCTGACACAGGGACAGCAGGTTGATGAACTCTAAGACCACTTAATCTTGCAATCGCTTCTGCTCCTGTATAGGCAAACGTCTTTTTTCTGACACTCCATAACTCCCTCACCTCCACTAGTGCTCTGGTTTCTAGGCAGAAGGAAACTACCGTAACAAGGAAACTCTTGAAGAAATCAGATAATCTAACCAGGTGCAATTTGGTTTAGCACTGTGGATGGCTGGGGATGCAAGAGAGGAAAAGGGTTCTCCATTGCTTCAGTATTAGTACAGGAGCTGAAATGAACACTGAGGGACCAGGTGATAAGGAATGGTACTGTGAGTCAGGAGAAATGACACCAGCAGTCCGAATTTCAGTAATTGTCAAGCAGTTCTAAAAATGGAACCACGTTCAGTTTTGAGCTGGGGGGGGGGGGGGTTCCCCTCACTGGGACCATAACAGCAGCCATTTAGTATTTAAGCTACGTATAAGCAAGTCAAACTAGACCTGTCCACAGAGGGTTAAAGATTAGCTGAGTAAGGCTGGATTTGCCGGTCTCAGCTCAAAGTGGTACTTATGAAACACAAAGAAGACTGGAGAACAGCAAAATGTAAAGACAAAAGGTTGCGGCAGCAACCTCAAATCAAGAACGAAAAGAGAGACTCAGTGCTGGATACTAGTTCACCTATTTCGCATTAAAAACATTTTTCAAGTTTTTCAAATTTCACAAAAAGATGGCAAATTCCCCAGTATGCAGCCCAGCTCTGACACAGACATTAGAGAACCAATGTAAGAATAATCCAAAGATCTTGTACATCAGCTCTAAGACCACATGCTCAACATTTGAAGCAGGGATCGATGTGATTTCAAACACTCACATACACCATCATCTCTGGATAATTCTTACATTGGTCCAATAAAAGAGAGACTGCAGCCTGCAAAGAATCTGCCCCGTGCATGCAACTGCTTTTCTAAATGTATTCTTTATTTATTTGCTTTTTTAAATGTATTATTTTTTTCTTTTTATAAATTTAAAACCTCTCGGTGACGCATATTTAAGAAAGAAAAAAGTAACGCAATCCGTTCTGGATCAAGAGCAAGCATCTCTTTCTAACAGGGACCTCACACACCACATACCTGTTACGAACATCCTGACAACGAACGGGAGTAAGCAAGCTGAAGTTGGACCTCATGGAGTCTGTGGATCTGTTATCAAAGACCATACCAGTGAGCTGTCTGCTGGCATCCAGGCTGGTGCTTTGCCTCATAAAGCTGCTATCAGAAGAGGAATTACTGTAATCCACGCAGTCTGAGTCTATCTTATTAGCTGTGTTCAGTGAATGAGAGGAAATGCTCACCTCCATGAGGGGGAGTGGCCCAGCAGGCATTACTTGAGACAAATTGTGTTTACCCTTTGTAATTTTGCCAGAGGTACTGGGGTTCTCAGCACTATTCTTTAAAAAGCTGTTACTATTTGAGCTTGCGGAGCCTTCATCCAAACGCACACAGTTCAAGGTGGGAAGGCTGGTAGTCGATTCATGAAGGGAGTCGCTTGTAACGGTGTCATTAAGGTCCTGTAAGCTTTCCTGGCTGGTTTTAAACTTTCGCCTCCAGGTTTTCTCATCCAGCGATGCTGCTCGCTCCAGTTTTGGTTGCGTGGGGGGCTTCGGTTGGCTTGGCGGTCTTGGAACATTGTGAGTATTTGTGTTCTGCCTATTTTCCTCAGCAGGGACCTGTGATGTGTCATTCTGTGAAGGCTGTTCTGTTGGCTCCTCCTGTGTGATCTTCTGTTTTTGAGCTCCCATTTTTGACTCTGCTGGTTCACAGACCTCTGGCTTCTCAGCTTTTTTTAATTTTCTACTTTCTTTAGCAGCAGCCCTGCCAGCCTTTGGCTGCCAGGAAAAACCATTCCGGTGGTCCATTCTCATAGATGGTTCACAATAAGAGATACCTGTCCATCTGATTGGCCACTGTAAAGCTAATCACTTATCCAGGAGGAGCATTATTTAAACACTTATTACTCCTGCTGACATTTTCGGAATACTCTGCCTCACTTGCAGGTATCATGAGTCAAGATGCAAGGGCCAGGAACATGAGAAAATCATGTGCGTTACCTGTAGTGAGCTGGTATTATTAGTGCAAATGGGTTCATAGCTGGATCCACAGACATAAAACCTGGCATTTTTTCAGAAAGAAAAAACAGAAGTCAGCTACTGTCTGATAAAACGGATACTTATTTTTTTTGCTTAAATTTCCAAGAAAGCAATTCATCAAAAAACTTGCCTTTGATCATATGGGACAGATATTTAAAACTAGGACTATTCTCAGTGACCTGGAGCCATCTGCTAAACCATGCACATTGTACTTACAGCTTTTAAACAATTCAATGACAGCAAGTAGACATATTTTCCAACATAAGCTTCAGCTCCAGATCTCTCCTTTTAACATTCAGCAATAATGTCTCTGAATTTTAACCTTTACCTTTTGCTCATGGCTCTCTCATGTTCCAGCTCTGTGCTGCGTTCACTGGTTCTTTGTTGTTGTGGCTGTACCTAATTCAGAACGGATTTCCCGAGAGCACCTGTTATTTTTTTTTCTTTTTTATTGCTGCGCAGCAATTTATATCCCTCATAAAGGCCCAAAGGACTGATTTGTTTTCCCTTGTAGGAAAATAAAGTAGGAGAAAATCTTAGGTCCCTGTTCATCAAGATCGGATCAATAAGGTCACTCTGTGTATCTGCAAATCCCAAATCACTCTGTGGGACCGGCCAGTAAGCAAACCTATGTGGGCACACAGCACTGCCATGACATTTTAAGTCTACCTGGCTTAGGCCTATATTACTAAGTAGCTGTTCAAGTAGTTGCCATGTTCATAGTGTTTTAATTTCACCATTTCAGCCCTGCACCATCAACCTGACAAATGGATTTAAACACAGAACCAGAAATACTAAACAATATAATTTCAGATTCTGTATGTGATCTTATAAGTACCATCCAAAGGGAGAACCACAGGAAAACCCAGAATGTGTGGAACACAGGCTTGTCAACTCCTGCTCTATTATTTAAAAAAAATATTTACAAAAATGTACTCATTCCACACTAATATAATTTTACAATCCAATAGTATTTAAAAGTTACTTACATTGGAATGTCCTATTCAATAATGGTTGGGATTAAAAAATTAAATAATTGAACTATGTACTCTAAAAATTTTGGGGGAAGAATATTAAAGATCTAAGGGCTTGATTTATGAAGCTGATTTCCCATAGACACAGAATGGATAAAAAGCCTTTGTGAAACAGGCCCCAAGCTTGCTTTGGTTTGCAATATTGTACTGTGTCTGACCATTTCACTGGAACATTATCTGTTAGCAATCCCGAGGGAGCTGCCATTTGAAACTCGTCACGTTACAATTTAGACATGTCCACTGACAGGGCACAGACTCCCTGGGCCAGATGTGCTAAGCTTGTACACATGCCCATAAACACAACATGGGAAAAGGCCTTTAGTACATTTGGCCCTAAATTTGTAACTATCATGCCATTCTGCCCAGGCTAGGACAGTTGTTCAGAAAGTCTTTCAAATGTCTTAATTTAAAAGACACTAAAGACTAACACTTCCTCTGAGAAGAACAGGATTTGTAACATGGACTGATGGCTACATTTTTTAATGAAAGATAAAAATCAGGATAATCTTAAATCTACCTTAAGAATGTGAACTCAAACATTCACCACAAGTTTCCTCCTTCCCTCCCTTTCTCCATACAGCACTATCAGGTATATTACACTTACTTTAACCTAAATGTAACTTATCTTTACCTCAGCACTAACATTTCCCTCTTTTTCTAATGTTATTTATTTTATTTTTTTACAGCCAGATGTTCAGATAAGCATCTTTACAAACTCTATAGTAAAGAGTGGAAGATAAAAACTACTAAACACCACCATATAATGTACAGACAGAATCCCAATAATCTTAATCCAAAACTATAAAAATGTGCGCATATATTGGACACAGGGTAACAACAGACACAAAAAGTGGCTGAATTAGCAGGAGTAGCGATGGTCAAAGTTTTGACTGCATGCATCCTAGGGGCTGATGTAAAAATCCAAGTTTTCTTTTTTTTTTTTTATAGCGCATGCACTAAAAACCAGGGGCCCCAAATGATGTGATAATGTAATGGTATGTCAATGAGACCTGTGCTGAATATCTGCACTGAGTAAAAAAAAAATAAAAATTATATATATATATATATATATATATATAGATAGATAGATAGATAGAGAGAGAGAGAGAGAGAGAGAGAGAGAGAGAGAGAGAGAGAGAGAGAGAGAGAGAGAGAGAGAGAGAGAGAGAGAGAGAGAGAGAGAGAGAGAGAGAGAGAGGCCAAAACCCATGCTAAAGCCCCGATGCAGAAAGCCACGGGAAAAACAGTGCTAAAATAGGTGCTAATGGAAAAATGCTGCAGAGTTCCTTTATTAGCTGTTTACACTGATTACAAAAATTCTTGTAAAATGCTTATGAGATATATAAGTGCATATATCCCAAAGCTCACTCATTTCAAACTCAAGTTACTATTCTGCAATAAATTGTTTCAGCTTCAGGAATACTGGAAAATGGACAACAAAAAACTGATGTGCCAGGCTCTGTACAATTCAAAGCTTTTGGAGAAATGAGGAAAACTGGGCACACATGCAATCAGAACTATTTACAGTTGGCAGGGCTTATTCTCAAGTAGATGCAGTCAAATATGTAGCAGAATCACTTACAGTTTGCCTGCTTTATGTATCTTATACAGGTGCTTTAGCTTTTACTCCTGCCCTGACCCAGGCACTAAAAAACCCATGGGAACAAACAGGCACAAACAGGTCTCCCCACTAGCGTGGATCTTTGCATTGCCCAGTAATAACTAATTGCTTCGTTTACATGCCATTTGCAAGGGCCCATGCTAAACCAACCGCTTGCTTTTTTGGTGCTAAAACCCATGCACAAACTAGTGTAAAATCACACAGATGGCTTAGCGTGGCTTATTACATCAGCCCCCTAGCCTTGACCACTGGCACTTTTGTTCACAATGTCAAGCTTGTGTTAATTCAATTCCTTTATGTCTATAAAAAGACATATTTCCTCCACGAAATGCCCTCATTTGCAATCAAATTACCATTATCCCAGAATACTTCTCCTAGAACCTGCTTTCTTCAGATTAGTTTCAAAAAGAAGAGTTCCACGTTTCTATCATCAAATCTGCAACCCTGCCTCAAGAGCTTTCAAAAGACTGAAGAAAAAGAACTGGGGCAACATCACGGACATAGGAACAGCAGCCCCTATCCAGACCCCGGGGATGCTGGAAGGCCCCCTCCAGATCTGAACTTCAGTAGATGGCCTGGCACCCTGGGTAGAGGCCTCATCTCACCCCAGCTTAACCAAAAAAAAAAAAAAAAAAAGATGCTCTCGTCCTCAGTTCGACCATTCTGGGTTGTTTTTTTCTCTCATTGACTGTCCCCTTAGAAAACCAGAACTACAAATCCATGCAGGCAAAGGGGCAAAACCAGGACAGGGATCAGCCTGTTTGGTTGACCTGGGGTGAGGTATTAACTCTGATCCCCAATGGGGGGGGGGGGATGTTCGGGGCTATGTGGCAGTTCCTGCTTCTGCAGCCAATGCTTAACGACAATCGTTTCTGGAGACACTGAGCGGACAGCAGCCCTCATGGAGCCTGGACGCCTCATTCCTCACAGATAGCTTCCATGTCTATATCTAGCCCTGCCGGTGCCTTCTCCTTGGTAACCCTCCCTGCTGGGAACAAACAAGCAGACAGCGCAGTGCCAGCCTAGCCCAGCACACCATGGTGCACCCTGCTGGCTGGAAGAATCAAGTGTATCCCATACTGGCCTAGTCACTTCCGTGTCAGTTTTTTGTTTGGCATTTTGTTGTACCTGGCCTGATTTCCAATCTGGGCATTTTCCAGGTCTCTGCCTTCTGCTGCAGGCTTTGCTTTTAACTTTTATAATTTGCTGTTGACACCCGTAATCTTCAGGCCCTAACATAACATAGTAACATAATAATGATGGCAGAAAATGACCAGATGCCCATCTAGTCTGCCCTGCAAGTCTCTTATGGTAATAC
The DNA here is from genome assembly GCF_901001135.1 of Rhinatrema bivittatum. NCBI lineage: Eukaryota > Metazoa > Chordata > Amphibia > Gymnophiona > Rhinatrematidae > Rhinatrema > Rhinatrema bivittatum. Next base: position 95,790,220 of record NC_042622.1, on the reverse strand, counting down.
ATACATAAGAACATAAAAGATATGCCATACTGGGTCAGACAAAGCGTCCATTAAGCTTAGAATCCAGTTTCCAACATTGTCAATCCAAATCACAAGTACCTGGCAAATACCCATACATTAAATAGATCCCATGCTACTAATGCCGGTAACAAGCAGTAGCTATTCTTTATTGATTAACAGCAGTTTATGGAATTCTCATCAAGGAACATATCCAAACCATTTTTAAACCCAGCTACACTAACTGCCTTAGTCACATCCTCTGGCAATGAATTCCAGAACTTAATCGTGAACTGCGTGAAAAAGAATTTTCTCCAACTTGTTTTAAATATGCTACTTGCTAACTTCATGGTGTGCCCCCTCGTCCTTGCATTATTCGAAAGAGTAAATAACTGATTCACATTTACCCGTTCAAGTCCTTTCAAGACTTTGTAGACCTCTATCATATCCCCCTTCAGTCGTCTCTTCTCCAAGCTGAACAGCCCTAAAATCTCTTTAGCCTTTCTTCATGGGGGAGCTGTTCTATGCCCACTTGTGATTTAAACACTCTGAATAAATTTTGTGTCATCTGAAAATATGATCACCTCATTCATCTTACCCCTTTCCAGATCATTTATAAATATATTAAAAAGTACCGGTCCAAGTACAGATCCCTGATGTTCTCCACTGTTTTATCTTTTTCCACTGTGAAAAAAGTTCATTCAATCCTACTCTGTTTCTTGTCTTTTAACCAGTTTGCAATCCACAAAAGGACCTCGCCTCCTATCCCATGACTTTTTGTTTTCTTAGAAGCTTCTCATGAGGGACTTTGACAAACACCTTCTGAAAATCCAAATACACCAAATCAACCAGCTCACCTTTATCCATGTTTATTCACTCCTTCAAAAAAATGTAGCAGATTTGTGAGACAGGACTTCTCTTGGGTAAATCCATGCTGTGTCCCTTTAAATGTTTACTATATGTTCTGAGATTTTATGCTTTATAGTAGTAATGATTTTTCCTGGCATTGGAGGTCAGGCTCTCCGGTCTATAGTTTCTCGGATCACCTCTGCAGCCCCTTTTAAATAATCGGGATTACACTGGCCAGCTTCCAGGCACAACGGATTATTTTAATGATAAGTTTCACATCACTTGTAATAGGTTTGAAATTTAATTTTTTAGTTCTTTCAGAACCCTGGAGTGTATATTATCTGGACCAGGGGATTTGCTACTCTTCAGTTTGTCAATCTGCTTACTACATCTTCCAGGTTCATCGTGATTTGGTTCAGTTCATCTGAATCCTCACCCTTGAAAACTGTCTCAGGAACAGGTATCTCCCCAACATTCTCCTCAGTAAACATTGAAGCAAAGAATTAAATTAGTCTTTTCATGATGGCCTTATCTTCTCTAAGTGCCCCTTTAATCCTTAGATCATCTAAAGGTCCATCCGACTCCCTCCAGGCTTTCTGCTTCAGATATATTTTTAAAAGTTTTAGTATGAGTTTTTGCCTCTATGGACAACTTCTTTTCAAATTCTCTCTTAGCCTGACTTATCAATGTTCTACATTTAATTTGCCAATGCTTATGTTTTATCCTATTTTTTCAGATGGATCCTTCTTCTGATGTTTAAAGGAAGATCTTTTGGATAAAACAGCATCTTTCACCTCGCCTTTTTTTTTTTTTATATAACTATACTGGCAATTGTTTGGCCTTCCATCCACCTTTCTTAATGTGTGGAATGTATCTGGACTACACTTCTAAGGTAGTATTTTTAACAATGTCCACACCTGTTGTACACTCTTAACCTTTGTAGCTGCACATTTCAGTTTTTTCTAACTATTTTTCTTATTTTATCAAAGTTTTCCTTTTGAAAGTTTAGTGCTAGAATTGTGGATTTACTTACTGCCCCCCCCCCCCCACCCCTTCCAGTCATTAATTCAAATTTGATCATGTTATGATCACTATTCTCAAGCGGCCCTATCACAATTACCTCTCTCACGAAATCCCACACTTCAATAAGAATTAGATCTAAAATAGCTCCCTCTCTCATTGGTTCCTGAACCAACTGCTCCATAAAGCTGTCATTTGTTCCTTCCAGGAACTTTATCTTTCTAGCATGTCTTAATGTTACATTTACCCAGTCAATATTGGAGAAATTCAAATCTCCTGTTATTACTGCACTACCAATTTGTTTAACTTCCCTAATTTCTCTTTGCATTTCATTGTCCGTCTCATCATTTTGGCCAGGTGGACGGTAGTATACTCCTATCACTATAGTCTTCTCCGACAAACAAGGGATTTCTACCCATAAAGATTCAATTGTGCATTTAATCTCTTGCAGGATCTTTATCCTGTTGGACTCTATGCCATCCCAGACATAAAGTGCTCCCCACCCCCACCACCAAGTTGCTCCTTTCTATCATTATGATATAATTTGTACCCTGGTATAGCACTGTCTCATTGATTATCCTCCTTCCAACCATGTCTCTGAAATGCCAATTAATTCTACGGCTCTGTGAAGGATATCACATGTTCTTCTCAAGGGTAGTAGCTGCTGCTGCTCCATGCAGTTACTCCCAAGAGTAGTAATATTTACAATCAGTTAAAATGAATCAACTATCATACCTATAAATTACTGCTGGCAACACTTTTACTGGATGAGGAGCCTTTTTGATAATTCAGACAATACAGCTTGATGTTCTTTGCTTTGGCCCTGCTTCCTTTATAGTGGTATTGTAAACTACCTTTATTTTCACACTCAGGACTTCTTTGTAAGGGCACAGAAATATCATAGAGGCTCAAGGGCACTTGTCCGATTTCTCACAACACAAAAAAATATTAAATAAAACGGGCTTTTGAGATAAAGACTCATGAAAGCCTGTAAGCTTGCTCTCCAGGGTAATCACAGATTTTCCACTACAGTAATATATGTGCAGCAAACACAGAATAGATGAAACATGTCAGACTGAGCCCATGAAAACCTAAGTTTCAGTACTATACTTATTGATAGGGGGCATTACATATTCTAAGATAAAACACATTTTATCTTAACCAATATTATAAAAGGTTCCTATACTGTTGTGAAGCACGGCAAATGTAAATTTATTTTTTATTTAATCCATAGTAGACAAGTTTTTGTCACAACATCCATGTAGGCTAAGAGAACTATTCTAACCTACTGAAATCAAGACATACTGGAAGAATGTGTCAGGGCTCCAGGTCCCTGAACTTACCTCGTGTAGGGGCTGTCCAAGACAGCCCTAGGACAGTTAATAAGTATGGACTGGAGAAACGGCGATCCAGACAAAAAAAAAAACAAACAAACAAAAGAAGATCTGTCTGGTACTGTTTGAGTCTGGCGTGGCCAGCAGCAAAGTGACTGACAAAGGCTGTCACAGTTTAAACTCAGGACTTTGACTTCTGAGACCGGGCGATCTATGATTTTACAGAGCAACAGCAGCTGAAAGGATGAACTCCTCAAGGAGAAACCAGGAAGAACAAGACAGCCTGAATCAAAGATTGCAGGGATTGGCTAAAGGGGGTCACATGCCAGTGGAACCAATGAGGAGACAGCATGTTGAAAGAACCCTCGTCAATGAGTATTCAGCCTATCGGATATACAGGGGGGGAGGGGAAATCGTCTGCACAGGAGTCTTCCCGAGTTTGTTGCCAGATTGGGCTATTTCTCGTCCAACTTTTTTTTCCTTGTTGTGCGGGTTGGGCTGAACAAATGAGCGAACAAGTGCTAGGAACCCTTTTTGTTGCTGGCACCTTTTTTCTTTGTTGTATGCAACCTTGCCAGAAGTCATGGTGTGATGATTCATGGGCAGAAGCCAATCAGAGGCTGCAGGATCAGCAGAAGGCGATTATTGCTGCAGCTTGCAGAGCTCCAAAGAGCAAGAGGAATGAGCGCCATGGCCTAAGGTTCAATGATTCTGGCTTTGCAAGCACCTCCATATGGCCCATCCACAGCTGACTACAGTTTCGGATTTAGGAACAAGCTATGTAAGCTACAGTATAGGTCCTCGGGTTATGAGGTCTCTAAATTAAAAAAAACCCTTAACATTCAAATTTCACTGTGCTCCTAACACAAATTATAGTTTCCTGGCGTGTAGCAGATGGACTCAGGACCAATGGGTATAGTGTTCTCCTGATAGCAGTTGGAGTTGGATCAGATTTCAATCTGATGTCAGTCCTAATATATATACCCCTGCAGGAAGTGCAGCTCTTCAGTATTTTCCGTCTCCATAGCAGTTCGGGACTCTAGCACAGCGTTCGAGTAATTTACCAAAGAAAACCAAAACAAAAATTTTTTTTACCTCTACAGAGGAGCCCCGCTCTCCTGCAGTGACACCCCTTGGGTCCCTTCCCCAGTTGAGAATTTCCAAGGTGATTTCCACGATCCCTCAGAGGTAAGCCTCGGTCTGGCAGCAGACCCTCAGCATGGACTTAGCCCCCGACATCAGGTGAGGCTGAGAGGCAGCGGGTGCAACTTCGAGCGCGGTGGTGAAGGTATTTCCCTCTTCCCCCACAGGCGGAAACCGCCCAGAACGAGATCGGGAAGCGCCGAGACAAGGTAAGGTAGAAATCTATTTAAAAGTCTCCAGTCTCCGAAGCTCGAGGAGTCGCACAGGTCGCCAGCCGGTGCCAGTGCCACCAGGTTGATCTGCCCTAGCAGGGCTAGACCCCGGTCAGATCCGAGGGTCCTCCCTCGTGGAGACCCTCCGAGGTGGTTGCCATATTGTCTGCGTGGTCGCCGTCACCATCTTGACCTGTTCGCCATCCTGTCCGCCGCCCTGACCCGTGCGCACAGAGGTGAGCCATGCACACAAATATCTTGTGCGCACGTCACGCGCTCAAGTACCGTGCGCACAAGCGACGCGCATAGCCACACGCTTACTGTGCCGGGCACATAACTTCAATCTGTGCACACAACAGCGCGCACCAATCCTACGTGCACAACTTTGAAGCACCCTAGCGCATAACTAAGCCACCTGGGCCCTGTATTTTACGCTCACAAGCCATGGCACCACCGGAGAAGAAGCTCAAGGCTCAGGGACTTTGCCCAGCATGCCACATTAGAGCTGCACAGCATGAGGAGGCCACGGCCCTGTGTATACAGTGCGAGGAGACCCTGGGGGAGCCAGCCCATGGCCCTCCCCAGCCAGTACCGGGTTCCAGCTTCTCGAACAGTATGCAGGATCTAGGGTCCCCCAGCGGGAGCCTCCCTCAAACGGGGCTCCACAGGGACACAGCGCCTCTTAATTTACACCCAGCATCTATCTCCTGGGTGGAATTCTTCAAAGGCCTGCATACCTTCGTCCACATGCAGCCTGGGCCTCCGATAATACGGCCACAACCTCCGCCAGAGGACCTCAACATCCCGGGACCCTCTATGCCCAGAGAAGTGATTCCACTGCCCAGAAGCTCCACCTTCGGGGACACAGACAACTCAGATGAGGATTCAGAACCCCTGGAGGAAGGGGAACTCCCCCCAGGGACCGAGCCCCACCAAACCATGAGGCGCTTCTTCACCAAGGACGAGCTTCCAGACCTGGTCACACACAGCTTGAAAGAGCTCGCTATCCTGGGCACAAGTGCCTCGGGGGAACCTAAGACAAATCCCCTCCTAGAGGGACTCCGTCAGAGCTCCTGTCATTTCTCACTATTACAAGCCATCCAGCAGCTAATTGACCTGGAATGGGAAGCCCCGGAGACTATGTTGAAAGGGGGGCGTGCTGGATCCAGCTGCCAAAGATCTCCTGGCATGTCCGTGGATGCCATGGTCTGCGCGGTCTCGAAGCACACTACTATCCCAGTTGAGGGAGGAGCAACACTCAAGGATGCTCAAGACAGACGTCTGGAATCCATCCTCAAACAGTCTTTTGACATCTCCGCTATGTCTCTACAGATCGCGGCCTGCTGTGCCGTGGTGACATGCACCTGCCTATCACAGACCAGGAACAACACTCCTGGGGAAGCCCTGGAACCAGCAGTATCATTCCTCATGGATGCTGCTTCTGATCTGGTGCGCACCGCAGCTAGAGGAGTGTCATCAGCCGTGGCAGCCAGAAGACAACTCTGGCTCCGAAGCTGGTTGGCTGACGCATCGTCCAAACGAGGCTCACAAGGATGCCCTTCAAGGGAACCCTCCTGTTCGGAAGCGAACTAGAGAAGCTAGCCAACAAATGGGGCGAATCCCCACTGCTGCGGCTACCCGAGGACAGGAATAAGAGAAACCAGCGACCCTTCCCCTGAACTTCCAGGGACAGAAGATCACAGCACTTCAACCCATACAGAAGCACATATCAAGCGACTTGCCCCGCAGGCAGGAGCCAGTTCTTTCGGAACAAGCACAACAAAAGGGGAGCCGGCTCGGGCCCAGGTCCCAGCCGTACCCCACAATGAAAATCAGCCGACCCGTCCAAAGGAAGAAGCCACAGGGGGCAGACTTGCCCTATTCTACCAAAGATGGGTCGAGATAACTTCGGACAAGTGGGTCCTAGCCATCATTCGAGAACGATATTACCTGGATTTCCACCACCTCCCTCCGGACAAGTTTGTGGAATCCCCCTGCCACGACCCTTCCAAGAGGATGGCAGTGTAAGCTACACTGACCAGATTACTACCCTTAGAGGCTATAACACCGGTGCCCGCACAACAAATAAATACTGGACATTATTCCATCTATTTTATCGTTCCCAAGAAAGAAGAACGTTCCGGCCCATCCTGGACCTCAAGTCGGTGAACCGCCACCTGAAGATTCCTCGCTTCCGCATGGAAACCCTACGCTCGGTAATAAGGGCGATACAACCGGGAGAGTTCCTTACATCCCTGGATCTGTCGGAAGCTTACCTACACATTCCAATCCATCAAGAGCATCAGCGTTTTCTACGCTTCACGGTCCTGGACCGCCACTACCAGTTCTGGACACTACCATTCGAGTTAGCCACAGCACCCCGGACATTCACCAAAATCATGGTGGTAGTGGCAGTAACACTGAGGAAGGAAGGAATCCTCAAACACCCTTATCTAGACGATTGGCTGATCAGGGCGAAATCCCCAGAGGAAACTCACCAGGCGACCAACAAAGTCAAAACTCTATTGGAGAGCCTCGGGTGGGTGGTCAACACAAACAAGAGCTGTCTGCAGCCCTCCCAATCTCTAGAATACCTAGGAGTTCGGTTTGACAACAAACAAGACAAGGTCATCCTGACACAGACAAGGAAATCAAAACTGTTGACCCAGTTGTGAACCCTGTTGAGCGAGCTTCATCCCATGGCATGGGACTACCTCCAAGTCCTCGGCCTCATGGCATCCACACTGGAAGTAGTGCCATGGGCAAGAGCTCACATGAGACCTCTACAGCGCTCACTACTATTACGATGGAATCTGCTGTCCCAGAACTACACCGTACGTCTTCAGTTCCCAGACAAAGTTCGGACCCAACTACGATGGTGACTACAAGAAGGCCATCTAAGCCAGGGAGTGAGGCTATCCTCACCAACCTGGATCCTGCTCACCACGGACGCCAGCCAACGAGGATGGGGAGCACACTGCCAGGAGCTAACCGCCCAGGGGCAATGGAACAAAGAAGAGTCGGAATGGAACATCAATCGCCTAGAAGCCCGGGCAGTCAGAAAAGCCTGCCTATGGTTCGGTCACAGACTCCGAGACAAATCAGTCAGAGTCATGTTGGACAACGCCACAACAGTGGCCTACATCAACCATTAGGGAGGAACCAGAAGCCAACAGGTGTCTTTGGAAATAGACCCCCTAATGTCATGGGCAGAAGCGAACCTTCAAGAGATCTCGGCCATCCACATCGCCGGGAAAGACAACTTCATTGCGGATTACCTCAGCAGAGAAAGTCTAGACCCAGGAGAATGGAGACTGTTGACCACAGCATTCCAATTGATAGTAAACCGTTGGGGAACACCAACCATGGACCTCCTGCAAACCGGTCCAACGCTCAAGTGCCCAGCTTCTTCAGCCACAGACGGGAACCTCAGTCCCAGGGAATCGATGCCCTGGTACAGACCTGGCCACAGGAAACTCTATTATACGCCTTCCCACCATGGCCCCTATTGGGCGCAATCATCCACAAGATAGAACACCACAAGGGACCAGAACTTCTAGTGGCCCCGGACTGGCCAAGAAGACCGTGGTACGCAGACATGCGAAGGCTGCTGACAGGGAGCTCCTACCCGCTACCGCCACACAGGGATCTGCTCCAACAAGGGCTGATCCTCCACGAGGATCCAGCTCGATTCTCTCTTACGGCCTGGCCATTGAGAGGACTTGCCTGAGGAAGAGCGGATACTCGGGGGCAGTAATTGACACCCTGCTCCGAGCACGCAAGTTCTCCACATCCCTAATACATAAGGATTTGGAGAGTATTCGAAGCCTGGTGCGAGGACCGCGTCAAAATTCCTGCGATTTTGGAATTCCTGCAGAACGGCCTACAGAAAGGATTGTCTCTCAACTCTATTAAGGTACAGGTGGCCGCTTTGTCATGCTACGGAACCAAGAGTGACGGCGGCAGCCTAGCCTCTCACCCGGATGTCTCCCGCTTCCTGAAAGGAGTCAAGCAGATCCGACCACCCCTAAAGTGGCCGGTGTCTCTATGGAACCTCAATCTGGCCCTAGATCTCTTAGCAGGAGCCTCCTTCAGACCTCTTCGCGGCCTGTTTCTCAGACTATTAACATTGAAACAGCCTTCCTGGTGGCAGTCTGTTCAGCCCGTCGTATCTCCGAGCTACAAGCACTGTCCTGCCGGGAGCCGTTCCTCAGACTCACTCCGGGAACCATCTAGTTATGCACGGTCCCATCCTTCCTCCCCAAAGTGGCTTCTCACTTCCATCTCAACCAAACCATCTCGCTACCATCACCAGATGAGCATAAGAATTCGGAAGAGTCTCTCGCAGTCTGCGCCACCTCAACGTCGGCAGACTCCTAGTCCGATACCTGGAAAGGTCGGAATCCGTACGAAAGACGGACCATCTATTCATCCTTCACAGCGGGAAGAAGTAAGGGGAAGCGGCCTCTCGAGCAACCATAGCCTGCTGGATCAAAGAAATCATTAAGGTGGCCTATGTAGAAGCAGGCAAGCTGCCGCCTTTACAAGTCAAGGCCCATTCCACTAGAGCCCAGGCAGTGTCCTGGATGGAAACCAAGATGCTGTCACCCACTGAGAATTGTCGGGCGGCGACATGGTCCTCCATCCACCCCTTCTCTAGGTTCTACCGCCTGGATGTTCAGGCTCGAGAGGACACAGCATTTGCAAGGGCAGTACTAAGTGGGCCACGGGCAGCCTCCCACCCGGTTTGGGAGTAGCTTTTATACATTCCATTGGTCCCGAGTCCATCTGCTACATGCTAGGAAATGGAGAAATTACTTACCTGATAATTTCATTTTCCTTAATGTAGACAGATGGACTAGGCATCCCACCCACTGCTGCCGTCATTCATGGAATTCTCGGGCAACATCCCCGAGAGCGAGTTATTCACGGGTAAGCCATGCTTCCCTCCAACTAGGACACCCATCCTACCAGGTGTCGACGTTTCTCGGTTGAGGGCACTGGCGGTCTCCAGTTATAACCAATTCAACCAGTTCAAATTAATCAAGTTAACCAAGTTATAAAGTTAGTCAAGTTATTCAAGTTATTCAGTCATGCATATATCCACAATTGCTTTTCGAGGAGAATACTGAAGAGCTGCACTTTCTGCAGGGGTATATATACTAGGACTGATGTCAGATTGAAATCTGATCCATCTCCAACTGCTATCAGGAGTGCACTATACCCATTGGTCCTGAGTCCATCTGCTACACTAAGGAAAACGAAATTATCAGGTAAGTAATTTCTCCAATTTAAATTAAACTCAGATCGGAAGATAAGTAGTTTCTTTACAGTTTGTTCTTGTGCTGATATCACTGACATTTTCTAGCAAGTACCACCGTTAAATATAACTAACACCAGGCACAATGTCCCACATAGAGAAAATATGGTAGAAATGAAAGGGGCATCAAGTTTAAATCTGAATAATATAAGCCTCCCCATCCTGAATAAAACTCTCATTATGCATATGTCTGCTTTCTCGTTTTTATTTTCCCAAAAATATGAATCTCAAATATTGAGCATTAAAGATTAGGATTTATGGGTCAAAATTTTACAAAAAAAAAAAGGCAAGCCCCCAAATCCCACTCGATAAGGTGACTGAATAAGAAGCTGTGCCATAGGACAGCTAGTAACAAGAGCATGCGTGGGTGATAGGCTACAACAGGCTTCTCTCAATGCTCACAACTTAAAAAAAAACCTGAGAATGCTCCTTATACTTTCTGAAACCTGTAATTCTTGTTTACTGTTACTATTTTTTCCTTTCTTCCCCTTTTATTTTAATCATTATCTATATTACTTTGACGACACATAAAATTTTCATGCCAATAAAGTTATCTGAATCTGTTTGCTGCATAAATGGTGTTACTTATAAGTAAACAAAGCCGTTCGCTGTGCCATCCTAACCTGCCTGCTCACACCCCAGAACCTACTGAAGTTTTTATTTGCAACTCTTTCTTCATCTTGGTGCTGAACCCGAAGCTGCTAGCCTCCCCAGTTCACCCTGATAAAGCTTCATAACCTAGCTGCTGCCTGGGAACCAGAGAATGAGATTGACCACCACAAGACTTAAGAGGCAAAAATAAGGGAGGAGATTTTTTTTTTTTTTTTGGACTGATGGTGACTGAGGTTTAACATACTAGGGGACAAGGGAGAGACAAAACAGCATTATTGGGTGGGTTGGGAAAGAAGGGTTGTGGAGCACTATGGGAGGGAGTCAAAAAGAGGGGTCAGGTGGGAACTGGGGCTGTGTAGAGGGTGGGGCAGGGGCAGGAGGAGAAGAGGTGTATGGATGCAAACCAGATATAGGGAGTGGGTTGGAGACAGAGGGGCATATAGGCTGAAAGAGAGGGATGGGGAGGAGGGAAATAGTGCCCAATGCTCAGATGAAGGCAGACCCGGTGCGAGCATGTGTGCATTTGCATGGGGCAGCACACCCAGGGGGCAGCAGGTGAGGCCACGGGGCCAGCGGCAGAGCTCATCCCACCACGGCCCTGTATATATATGTGGGAGCTTGTATGCGTGTGTGAGTGAGAGCCTATGTGTGTGTGTCTGCCTATGTGACTATATGAGTTCATGTGTGTATATGTGTGAGAGCCTGTGTGGGTGCCTGTGTAAGAGCCTATGTGAGCACGTGTGCGTGTGAGAGCCTATGTGCCTGCGAATGTTTCTGTGAGAGCCTGTGTGCTTGTATGCATGTTCTGATTGTGTGTGCTTGTGAGAGCCTGTGTGTCACATATAGGCTCTCACAGGCACACACAATCATAATGTATCTGTGAGGGAGAAGGAGCCTGTGTATGTGAGAGAGAGAATGTGTTGTTATTATGTGTGTGTGAGAGTGAAAAGATAAACATTTGTACAGATCTACCTCCTCCAATCCACAATGATCTCAGAGTGACTGGAAATCAAAAGATCCCAGGTATGGAAAGCAGGAGATTTTAAATTTCCTGTACGTACCCGGATCAGTCCAGACAGTGGGTTGAGCCTCTTGTCCAGCAGAGGGAGACAGAGCAAAACTGAAAAGGTATCCTATATCAGGACAGTGCTCACCCTGCGTCCTAGTTTTCTGTTTTCCACATTGTGGTGATTTCTTTCTTTCTCCTGATTGTTTCCAGGATCAAGCAAGTATTGATTAATTTCTATATGTAAAAAAAAAATAAAAAATTTTGAAGGAACTCAAACTTCTTGTCTATATGAGACAGCTCTGTCTCACAGCTTTTACAGGGTCCCGGGGGGATTTTCCCCTTGAGTACTCAGCCTGGGATCCCTCTTCCTGGTGACCACTTGCCTGGCTTAAAGGGGTGATACTGGTGGTCCAGTCACTCCCCCTTTTCACGCCTGCCTCAGGTCTTTTAGCAGAGAGGTTCCCATTCCTCTGCTCGTTTCTTTGAGGAAAAAAAATAAAAAAAAGACCATCGGAGGCACAGCTTACCCACGCTTTTCATTGCAGGCTCCAGCAAGGTAAGCAGCCGAGGAAGTGATTACTGGTGGTCCAGTCCCTCTCGTCACCCGTGTGTGTGTCTAAGCAATGTGTAAAAAAAAAAAAATTCTTTTTTGGTCAGCTGCAGTCCAGGACTCCTGCCCACCTGAATCGCCGTGTTTGGGGCCGATTTCGTGTTTTGTGAGCCGTTTTTTCCCCCCACCATGCCGCAGCCATTCTGGTGTATAGCATGTGAGGAATCGGCGACGTGGTTTTCTAGGACTGGGATTTGCTGGAGGTGCCTTCCAGGGGGGATGGGCAGCTCTTTTTCAGGGTCTGCAGCAACAGCCAAGCCTCGTGGGGCTCAAAAACTTCAGGCTCTGCAGGAGCTCAGACCTGGTCCTTTCTCCCTCAGTGCAGGGACAGCAGCCATCTTAAGCACATGTCACTCAGCTCAGGCAAGGGCTGTGGGGGAGGGGGAGCTTCCTCCAACATTGTATCCAGTTCCTGCAACTCCTGATGAGAATGCAGCTCAGGATCAGGTTTTGTTTGGGGTTTTTTTACAGGAGGACCCTGCTTTTTCAGATCAGGTTGTTGATTCTGATTCCTTTTCTTTAGATTTTGTCCTCCTTATGCATAAAGCCTTTTTGGCTTCCAGGTCTCTGCAAGGTGGTGCCTTGCCAGTCAGACCTACGGCTGGGGAGTGGTGTGTCAGAATCAGTCTACCCAGGGACGATGGGCCCCAATATATGTTATATGTACATATATATGTTATGTGTATGTATATATATATATATATATATATATATATGTTATAAGTATGTGTGTATATATATATATGTGTGTGTGTGTGTTATATACAGAGCAATCACTGAAGACATTCTTATTAATACTTTTTCTTTCATTTTCGCTTTCTTTTGGGGTCATTCTCATAAGTGGCCCTGTATAATCAATGCATTTATCAGAATATTGCTTTTGTTTAAATTACATTTATTATAACCATTTGCTTTTACCATGTATTTTATATATTATATACTTTTGGAGTTTCCCGGTACTTGTTCCAATAGATATCTCTAAGGGGAGAATTGTTATTAACGGATTACCCATTAAAAATTACTCTCCTGGCATTAGAAACATCATGTCACATAGGTTAACACATTAGAGCTCCTAAGAGTTAATGCATTTATTGATTTATTATTGAGCTCAGTTAATTATTATGAAATCAGAACCACTTATATATATATATAAGTGGTTATATATATATATATATATATATATATATATATACATATACACAAACACATATATACATACACACACACCCCCACTCAGAGACATACTCTAAAAATAATATATTTTACATAAGAAAAGTATACAATTAAATTGATATTTAATTGACTAGATCAGATAAATTCAGACTAAGTGTTTATATCAAATTAATTCAGATCAAGTCTGTTGATGTAAGAATGACAAAGTGATATTACCAAGAATTAAAATTCTTTGCCAAAGCCTCAAATAAGACAGCAGCAGCCTCAAATATCTTAAACCTATGGTATATACCTTTTTCTGCTGTATACTTTTACAATTTACAATTAGCATGCAACTGGCTAACATAGCAATCTTTTATTCTCGTGAGTTACTAACTAATAAATGCGCAGGAAAATCTTACTTATAAATTCAAGTCAAGACCCTGCTTTGATCTAGTATAGAAATTCCATCTAATAGACAAGAAAACACAATTTTACTTTACTAATTTATATTTACTGACATTTGATCTCAATTGAGATATCACACTGGTTTACATTCAGGTACTGTAGGTATTTTTCTATCCCCAGGGGGCTTACAATCTAAGTTTTTGTACCTGAGGCAATGGAGGGTAAAGTGACTTGCCCAAGGTCACAAGGAGCGACAGCAGGACTTGAACCCTGGTCTCCTGGTTCATAGTCCACTGCTCTAACCACTAGGCTATTCCTCCTCCCTATATTTATATGTGTGAAGCTAATATTTCTAATGTTTAAATACATTGTAATAAATGCAATACTAAGATACAGCCTCTTTCTTCTTAGGTCAAAAGGTTATAAGGAATTATTTATCTAGATCTGGTGTTAATTGTAAAGCAGTGTCTGGGACATAAATCACACCTAAACACTGGCTGGCTTCCCAGACCTCGACAACTGAAGAAAAAAAATGTTGAATGTTGTCTTTTAAACTAGACCCTGCTTCACATTTAGATACAACTTGTGCACTAGTCATTTTTTATTAAAAAATGATTCAAAACAATTTAAAATAATTCTGAATGGAACAGAGTTTATTGGTTTTCATTTATTTTTATTTATTTATTTTTTTAAAGGTAAAGAGGAACAGATACCATGTCAGGAGCGTTTCTGACCAGCATCCCTGGACAGGAAAGCCATTTAGAGCCAGCTGCTGAACAAAAGGAAGAGACAGGGCCCACGGATGCATTAAGTAGGATAGGCAATGGCCTAGGGTGCCAGAAGTGGGCAGAGCAGCAGAGTAGATGGTAATGGTGGCAATTTTGAAAAGGATAGAAAAGATGAGAAGTGGCGCAGGTGAGACAGAGCTGGAGGGTGTTTTCCATTTTTGGATATGCATTTTTTTTTCAGGAGCTGAGGTCATTTGTGGAGAGAGAGAGATCACATGTGCTGATCTTGTCTCATCTTGGAAGCTACGCAGGGTTGGGCCTGGTTGCTACTTGGATGATGCCATCATCACCTAGGGTGGTTGGACACCCACCGGCCCTGAGAAAAGAGTGACAGATCAGGATCTTGAGAGAACCAGGAGATGGAGGTCTGTGCTTTGATTAACTAGTAAAGCTGCATGACCCTGATTAGCAGAGAGAGAAGCCCAAGCACATACCCCTCTTTCCACAGGAGTCCCACAATCCAGAGTGCTGCCACTAGGCTACTCTTCTAAAAGACAAAGCTAATTAAATTTGAACTATACAGAAGGGGGCATTCTTCCTGGTGCTCCTAAGGTTCCAGCAGCCTGTCCAAAGAGAGTTTACCCTCTTGTGGTAAAAAGTCAGTCATCTAAACCCCTGTTCAGGTGGAAAGCCTGGTGCCATTTATACCGTAGGGAAAGGGACATAAGTACATGAACCAGAATTCAATCCTGCCCCTATTTGGGAAAAGTAACTGAAGTGGAACAATTCCCAGAAAGAGAGATGTCACACTCCACATGGTTTGAAGTTTGGATTACAATTGAGTCAACTTATCTTGGAGGAGAAGTCCATTACCTGCTGTTAAGTTCACTTAGAGAATAGCCACTGCCATTAGCAATGGTAGCATGGAATAGACAGTTTTTGGGTACTTGCCAGGTTCTTATGGCCTGGATTGGCCACTGTTGGAAACAGGATGCTGGGCTTGATGGACCCTTGGTCTGACCCAGTATGGCATTTTCTTATGTTATGTTCTTATTATCAATACTGGCCACATTTGAACAACTTTCTCCTGGAATTGTGATGGGTTTTTTTTGTTGATGTATTTGGATGCACCCATGAAAGACTGGTAATATTGGGAAACATTTTTTGAGTACTCAAAGTAAAAATATTACTGTGGTGGACAAAGCAGTCTGGCTGGCTACATGACTCAGAATTGCATGCCCCAGATATCTTTTCTCTTCTCTGTTTTTTTTTTTTCACTCTCTGAGCTATTTGTGAATTCACTGCCAACTAAGAACCTGGAAAACAACAAGGTAGGCAATCTAAAAAAGCCGTGAGGAAAAACAAAAGGAATAGATGCCCAAAAAGTCTTTTCCAAATTCTTTAATGGGTGGAGACGTATGAAACAATTGATAAAAATCACCCGACTCAGGCCGAGTTTCGCCACCTTCTAGTGGCTGCCTCAGGGGCTATGAATAAACATTCATATTAACACAATAAATCATAAATACTTAAAACATGTATATGAAAAACATAAGGGGTAGATTTTCAAAGGGTTACGCGTGTAACCCCAGAAAACCTATCCCAAACCCCGCCTGCGTGCGCCGAGCCTATCTTGCATAAGCTCGGCGGCACGCACAAGCCCCGGGACGCGCGTAAGTCCCGGGGCTTTCCTGGGGTCCATGTCCCGGCAGCGCGTCATCGTGGGGTGTTCTGGGGGCGGGGCCGCAGCCTCCGGACCAGAACACGGCGTGCCAGCAGCCGGCCCAAGCAAGCATAACTTCTGGAATAAAAGGGGGGGGGGGGGGGGGGCGGAAGGAATGTTCCCTCCGAGGCCGCTCTGATTTCGGACTGGCCTCGGAGGGAACGGAGGCCGGCTGCTCGGGGCGCAGGCAGGCTGCCGATTTTGCTCAGCCTTGCGCGCGCCGATCCCGGAATTTAACAGATATGCGCATATCTATTAAAATCCCGCGTACTCGTTTGTGCCTGGTGCGCCAACAAAAGTATGCGTGTGCGTAATTTTGTAAAATCTACCCCTAAGTGTACATAAAAGCAAGATAACTTTAAAATAAAATAATAAAGATAAAAACAACTTTGAGAGCCGAGAGGAAAGTCACTGGATGCTGGTCGTGGAGGCACTATTATAACCGACAGCCTCCCTGACTCGTTGATATCTTTATCTCTGGCAGAAAGGACGGCACCTGAAAACCCGGCACTTGGTAGAACAGCTACCCGGGTCCTAACGGAAAGGTCCCCGGAAGGCACCAGGGAAGAACCCCATCGGGCCGGTGTTTCCCTCAGTCCGGTCTTTCTCTGGCACAGAGGAAGACGATACGGATGCTTTAGATGGAGTCTGTGACGAGCGGTCTCCGCTGCCCTGGTGCTCCTGACGAGGTTTGATGACCAGTTTCTTCGTTGCTCCTGCAAGTAACAATTGGGTGGATGTTGATGGAGTCAGCTTGATTTTAAACAGGATCTCCATCTTGTCGAGGCGAGCCCGCATACCCTTCGGAGTCAGAAACATGTGATGAGCCGAGGCACAGCACACAGACATTATGTGGGTCGGTAATCGACATGGTACGGGGGCACTCCGGACATTTTCTGAAACCTGTTGGCATGATGGCAGACGTTGAGGCCCAGAAACGATGGATGGCCTGCAGACACCGAATTTTACTCACCGAGCAATGAAAACAATATTGTGATGGGAGACCTCTATGAGGGAATTTTTTTTTAATGAAGTAATCTTCAAGTTTTTTCTGTGAGGAAAATTTTGTGAGAGTTCTCACAGAGCTCCTAACCGCAAGGCAAACAGCAGCGTGGAGAAAAAAAAAGACTGAAGAGAGACCTCTTTGGCTACAGGGTTTATGGCATGCTGGGCATGCTCAATGTGCCAGTCAAAAGTTCTAGAAACTTTGACAAACATTTTCCGTGATAAGGCTCCGTCCAGTGATGTCACCCACGTGAGAACTACGATCCTGCTTGTCCTGGGAGAAAGCATTTTACTCCTGGAAAGACTACCTAAGCAGAGGCCTGATGCTCTCCTGCTCTTCACTTTTTTTTTTTTACTTTTTTTTTTTTTTAGCAGACACAGAGCTCATATAAGCAAGGCATAGGGAGGAGGAGGAAGGAAGGAGGGCAAAAGGAATGGCAGGGAGGAACCAGGTGGATTCTTCTAGGCAGTCAAAAGGCAATAAAAGAATAAAAACAACCTGGAATGTTCTTTACTCCCCTTTTTTTTTCCTTTAAGGAGAAAGTGCCCTCAGACTGGGAACCACTGTTATCAGGCCCGAAACAGTTTTCCAAAAAAAAAAAAATCCTACTGCACCACCAGTTAGTCCCACTATCTGCTGAAGGCAGAGCATACTGGATTCTTCCTGTGTTGCAACATCATAGTGGTGTGATGTCACTGGAGAAATCAATATGCTCTGCCTCTATCTGCTCATAGGAGTACACAACTCACCTATCTGGACTCAAGTAGCAGGACAAAATGGAAATCAAATATTAAAAAAAAAAAGTTTTACATTTGAGAACAAGGTGTTTATAAATACAGATGTACACACTGTTTATTCATGAAAGTTGTTTTACAACAGGAATAGCACATTCTTTTAATAAACATGCCTGTAGTATTAATTCTGAGAAGTCATTAGAAATATTAAGGACTTGTACATTTCTAATCCTTACTACTGGATGTGTATGACCTTGGACATCTTTTCATTGTCTGTGCCTTAACTTACTAGACCCATACTCTAGTAGTCTTCCCCCTTCAGCTGAATCTGTCTGTAGATTTCATATGCTATGACTGTAGATCAATAATTGGCAAGCACAAGTCTAAACATAATATAAATTATCTATCCATGTGAAACATGTTTTCCCTTCTCCTGTCAGAGCCTTAGCTCTGTGTGATAGAATCTGGATAGAATGTATTTGATTACACAAATGATTTTTGGTTGAAAAAGGTTTGGATAAGTTCCTGGAGGAGAAATCCATAAACAGCTTTTAATCAGTAGGAATGCTACTAATGCTTGTTGCTGGCATGAGTAGCATGGGATCTATTTATGTCTAGGTACTTGCCAGGTACTTGTGACTTGATCTGGCCACTGCTGGAAGACAGGATACTGGGTTTGATGGACCTTGATCTGACCCAGTATGGCATGTAGAAAAATAGGTTCTTACCTGCTAATTTTTGTTCCTGTATTACCACTTCCAGCAGATGGCGAAAGCAAATGTTGCTTACCTGTAACAGGTGTTCTCACAGGACAGCAGGATGTTAGTCCTCACATATGGGTGACATCACAGGATAGAGCCCAATCACAGAACACTTTTGTCAAAGTTTCTAGAACTTTGACTGGCACCTACTGGGCATGCCCAGCATGGCACTAAACCTGCAGCCAGCAGGGGTCCCCCTTCAGTCTTGTTTAAAGCTACAGGAAGTGCCAAAAAATAAAATAAAAAAACATAACGAACCCAACACCGCGGGGTGGCGGGCAGGTTTCGTGAGGACTAACATCCTGCTGTCCTGTTACAGGTAAGCATAATTTGCCTTCTCACAGGACAAGCAGGATGGTAGTCCTCACATATGGGTGAGTACCGAGCTGAGGATGTCCGAGATATGCACCAAATGTACCCAAGATGTGCAATAGGCACAAGGACTGGGGTGAAATTTGGTAGAGGGCATCCTGAACCCTAACGGGCAGGTAGAAGGGTGTTGGTACGTCAAATTGCGAAAAGGTTACGCAAGACAGACTGGCCGCAGATGGAATCTTGTCTTCCGGCCTTGTCTAAGCAATAATGGGCTGTAAAGGTATGGAGAGAACTCCAGGTAGCAGCCCTGCAAATGTCAGGAAGCGGCACAGAGCGTAGGTGTGCTACTGAAGTCACCATGGCCCTCACAGAGTGTGCTTTAACACGGTCTTAAGTGGAATGCCTGCTTGCTGATAGCAAAAAGATATGCAGTCCGCTTACCCACAGGCTGCCCCAATATGACAGAATGGAAACAGACAAAAACAATTGAGTGCTTTTCCTGTGGGCAGCTGTACGGTCTAGATAGAACGCTAGAACCCGTTTACAGTCAAGGGTATGCAGAGCCTGTTCTCCTGGATTGGAGTGGGGCCTGGGAAAGAAGGTAGGTAGTATAATGGATTGATTAATGTGAAACTCTGATACTACCTTAGGTAAGAACTTAGGGTAAGTGCGGAGTACTGCCCGGTCCTGTAGAAGTTTAGTGTAAGGCGGATAGGTAATTAGGGCCTGTAACTCACTAACTGCGAGCAGATGTTATTGCCAAAAGAAAAATCACTTTCCATGTGAGAAAGCGAAGATCACAGGATTGGAGAGGCTCAAATGGTGGTTTCATGAGCTGACCCAAAACCAGATTAAGGTCCCAAGAAGGGGCCGGAGGACGAAGTGGAGGCTTGAGGCGAAGCAAGCCTTTCAGGAAACATGTCACGAGGGGTTGTACCGAAATAGGAACGTCCCTGACACCTTTATGGAAGGCGGCCACCGCACTGACATGCATTCTAATGGAGGAAGTTTTTAGACCTGATTCTGACAAATGCAATAAGATGTCTAGAAACTTTGTGGTGGAACAGGTAAAGGGATCAAAGGATTGAGAAGAACACCATGACTTAAATCTGTTCCATTTGTAGAGGTAAGACTTTCTCATGGAAGGTTTCCGTGAAGCAATCAGAACACAGGAAACTGGCTCCGAAAAGTTAAGTGGCTGAAGAATTAACCTTTCAACATCCAGGCCGTCCGGGACAAAGCTTGAAGATTGGCGTGGCGTAGGCACCCATCGTTCTGAGTGATCAGAAGCGGGTCCTTTCCTAAGGGAATGTGTCTGTGAATGGAGAGATCCTGAAGTATTGGATTCCACAGTTGGTGAGGCCAGTGATGTGCTATCAGGATTGTGCATCCCTTGTCCTGATGTAACTTCATGAGAGTCTTTCATAAAAGTGGAAGTGGAGGGAATGCATATAGGAGACCGGCTGCCCATGAGAGGGAGAGTGCTAGCTGCACGTGAGAGGGCTAGCTGCACGTGAGAGAGCAAAAGTTCTCTACTTTGCAGTTTTGAGGTGACGTAAAGAGGTCTATGCGAAGATAACCCCAACGTTGGAATATTGAGTCCGCTACTGTGGGGTTGAGGGACCACTCGTGCAGATGGAAAGCACGACTTAGGTTGTCTGCCAACACATTGTCCACTCCCGGCAAGTAGGTGGCTTTGAGGTACATCGAATGGGAGAGGGTCTCCGCCCATATCTGTGCAGCTTCCTGACACAGTAGGTAGGAGCCCATCCCTCCCTGTTTGTTGATTTACCACATGGCCACCTGGTTGTCCGTCTGAATCAGGATGACCTGATTGGAAAGGTGATCCTGAAACACCCTGAGAGCATATCTGATTGCTCGCAGCTAGGGAAATTGATTTGGTGTTTGGCTTCCTCTGGAGACCAAGCTCCTTGTGTCTGCAAATTGGCGACATGGGCTCCCCAGCCAAGGTTGGAAGCATCGGTGGTGAGAATTATTTGAGGGTCTGGAGCCTGGAAGGGCAGGCTTTGGAGGAGATTGATCTGATTTTGCCACCAGGCTAGAGACTGACGAAGTGAGTCGGTGATGTGGAAGGTGGTCGATAGAGGTTGGACGGACTGAGTCCATTGTGACCTTAAGAGTCCACTGCATGATTCTCATGGCCAAGCAGGCCATTGGGGTAACCTGTACTGAGGACGCCACGTGTCCTAGGAGGATGAGGAAGTGGCGTGCAGTCGTGCAGCGCTGAGACTGTAGCTGGTGCGTGAGAGAGATGAGCGTGAGAGCTCGCTGTCTAGGCAGAAATGCCTTTGCCTGCAAGGTGTCCAGGTCTGCAACTATGAATGAAAGTTTGAGATGGGACTAAGCAGGATTTCGTGTAGTTGACTAGAAATCCTAGCGAAATCAGAGTGTGAAAAGACAGACGTAGGGACGACAGAGCAGCTTGCTGAGTGGGAGCCCTGATCAACCAATCGTCTAGATATGGGTAGATGTGAACACCTTGAGTCCTGAGGAAGGCTGCTGCTACTACTACTACTACGAGGCACTTGGAAGACACGTGGTGCAGATGCCAGGCCGAATGGTAGCACTCGGTACTGATAGTGATTGGGGCCTACCAGAAATCTCAGGAACCTGCGATGAGATGGAGTTATCGCAATGTGTGTGTATGCGTCAGGCAATAACCTTGAGAGATTATGGCAAGGACACACTGGTCTGAGGTGATTGTGTGCCACCTGTTGTTGAAATGGCACAATCGACCTTCCACTGGTATCTGAGGCAGTGGAAATTGGCTGCTGCTCTCTATGCAGGAGTCAAAAGGCGGAAGCAGGGCCCGGCTGAGGAGCTGCTTGTGGCTTTTGTTTATGAGGTTGATGAGACTGGGCCTTTTGGAAAGGTCTCGTGGAACGAGTTCTAGACTGTGGTGGATAGGACTTCTTTGGTCGGAAGAATTACTTTTTAGTATCCTTCCTGAATAGCTGTTTGGAGGAATACTCAGAGGGCATCAGAGAGCTGGCGAAGAGTCTCATGATGCTCCTTGAGTTCCGCCACCGTCCGCTGAATCTGTTCGCCAAATAGATTATCTGATCTGCCCTGCATAGGAGACAATCTGTCTTGTACCTCAGGGCACAAGTCCGAAGACTTAAGCCAGGCCCATCTTCTTACCGAAATAGCAGTTGCAGATACCCTGGAAGCAGTGTTGAAGATACCATAAGAGGATCTTATTTCATGCTTCCCTGCCTCAAAACCCTTGTGTACCAGGGTTTGACACTGTTCCTGGAATTGCTGAGGCAGGGACTCTGCAAAGTTCTGTATCTGCTTGAATAAGACCCTGTTGTACTGGGTCATATACAGCTGGTAAGAGGTGATCCGAGAAATGAGCATTGATCCCTGGAACACACGCCGGCCAATGGCATCCAGGAATTTCAGTTCCTTACCTGGGGGAAAGGAAGAGTGGGGTTTTGATCTTTTTGCCCTCTTTTGGGTAGATTCTACAACCACAGATTGGTGATCCAGCTGAGGTTTCTGGAATCCTGGGGCTGACTGGACCAAATAAGTGGTATCAGCTTTTCTGTTGACTGGAGCAACAGAATCAGGGTATTCCCAGTTCTTTTTGAGGAGATCCAAAAGAACCTGGTGAATAGGTATGGAGGTTATTTCCTTGGGAGCATCCAGGAATTGTAACAGCTCCATCATTTGATGCCTGTTATCTTGTTCAGTCTGCAATTGGAAGGGAACCAATTCAGACATTTCCTTCACAAAATTTATGAAGGATAGGTCCTCTGGAGGAGAACGCTTCCTGCTTTCAGTAGGAGAAGGTGGCGATGGCAAGTCCTCGCTGTCTTGAGAAGAATCATCAGTCCAGGTGAAATAGGGATCAGCACCTGCCCTCTAGGAACCTGAGAAGGATGGGACGATGGTATTCCTGAAGGTCCTGGTCTAGGCTCTGAAGGCATCGAGGGAAGTACTGGAAGCACTGATGAAGGCATCAAGGGCACCAATGCAGGCCCCTCTGAGGAAAGACTAAAGAGGTTAGGACTTTTCAGCTTGGAGAAGAGACAGCTGAGGGGGGATATGATAGAAGTGTTTAAAATCATGAAAGGTCGAGAATGGGTAGATGTGAATCGGGTTTTTACTCTTTCGGATAATAGAAAGACTACGGGGCACTCCATGAAGTTAGCATGTGACACATTTAAAACTAATCTGAGAAAGTTCTTTTTCACTCAACACACAATTAAACTCTGGAATTTGTTGCCAGAGGATGTGGTTAGTGCAGTTAGTATAGCTGTGTTTAAAAAAGGATTGGATAAGTTCTTGGAGGAGAAGTCCATTACCTGCTATTAAGTTCACTTAGAGAATAGCCACTGCCATTAGCAATGGTAACATGGAATAGACTTAGTTTTTGGGTACTTGCCAGGTTCTTATGGCC
This sequence comes from Rhinatrema bivittatum, assembly GCF_901001135.1. Taxonomy (NCBI): domain Eukaryota; kingdom Metazoa; phylum Chordata; class Amphibia; order Gymnophiona; family Rhinatrematidae; genus Rhinatrema; species Rhinatrema bivittatum. Next base: position 95,766,861 of record NC_042622.1, on the reverse strand, counting down.
TGGATTGGCCACTGTTGGAAACAGGATGCTGGACTTGATGGACCCTTGATCTGACCCAGTATGGCATGTTCTTATAAGGGCATGGATGGATCGGTGGCGCCGATGGGCGCATCGGCATCGATAGATGAGGCATCGGCAGGACTCCCAATGGAGGAATGCGGAACGGTGTTTCTCCTCCCGATGACAGGGTAAGTGGGGAAGGCACCGGAGCCATCAGTGACCCAGGATCCATCGGTGGAAAAGCAGCTATAAGCGCTTCCATCTTAGAGAGCAGCGGTGTCAATGCTGCCGGAATGGAATCGATGGTCGGTTCCGCGACCGGCACCGATTTCGGCGCTGGGGGAACTTGGGAGTCTGTGCATCACTTTATCGATGACCTCCTGGAACCATCCGATCCAGTTCTTCACGGAGACCTGGAGCAAGCAGCCCCGGCTCCGGAAGCGAAGAAGGAGGCAGAGGCATAGCTGGAGGGACCACCATTAAAGGCAGAGTTGCGGCTCCCGATACCCGTCCGGGTGAGGGTTGCCTCGGTGACTCGGTCGCAGAAAGGGTCGATGCCTTTTCTGGATGGGGTTTCTTCGATGGCGGGGTCAATATTTTCCTTCCTTGATGGTCCGAGACTTCCGGTGTTGATGCTTCTCTCTACGATCCCCTCTGTCCTGAGTGGGGGTAGAGGTAGTCGAAGGCTGAGAAGTCGTCGACGCTGGGCGGTCACCGGCCGGTGGCCGATACTGGTGCGAAGTGGACGATGCCGGTTCAGACGACATTGATGCAACAGACAGCGTCGGGGTTTGAGAACGGAAGAAGTTTCATTTTCTCCATTCTGGCCTTGTGACCTTTTGGTGTCATTAAGGCACATTTGGTGCAGGTCAAGACATCATGCTCGCACCCAAGACACATTACACAGATTTTATGAGGGTCTGTTATGGACATGGTGTGAGTACAGTCCGGGCACCGACGGAATCCTGACGCCATGGCCTTTGAAAAAATTGAGCCGCAGTACGGTCGACGGCCAGTAGGCCGTGAGGGCCAAACTCGACGGGAATCGACCAAAAACGGGTAAAAAAAAACTTACCGGAGTACTGTGGAGACAAAAATTCGAAGGAGGGACCCCTGTGGGGTATGAAAGTTTTTAGTAATTCCGTGAGGAAAATTCCGTGAGGAAAATTCCTGTCAGGAATCTCTGTGGAGCTCCTTAACCCGCACGGCTACTGCTGCGTGGAAAAAAGAAGACTGAAGGGGGAACACCCTGCTGGCTGCAGGTTTAGTGCCATGCTGGGCATGCCCAGTAGGTGCCAGTCAAATTTCTAGAAACTTTGACAAAAGTGTTCTGTGATTGGGCTCCATCCTGTGATGTCACCCATATGTGAGGACTACCATCCTGCTGTCCTGTGAGAAAGAGAAAGTTTTGCTGATGCTAGCATATAACCTGGTATGCCACCTGCAGTCACTCAGTATTGACCTGTACCCAAGTCATGATAATACTGAACATATACACACACATCCCCTTGAATGAGCAGTTGCATTTAGAACCCCATAATGTGAATGATACCTCTTCAACCATAACAGGAGAAAAAAAAACAAAACCTGTGCCATTCTTCAGAATATTTACAACAAAAGATTGAATGGACTCTTCTTAGTTTTCACCCCAATTGGGCAGGACTCTGGACTGATCTGTGGTACTACATGAATGAAAATTAGGTAAGAACCTATTTTCCTTTCCCTGTATGTGTGATCATGCAACCCTGACATAAGTATGCCAAACCTATCGCTTCCTTCAGCCACCATGCTATGGTGGACTTTGAAGCCATATGTCCCTTCTTTGCACCACTCCATAACACAAAAAGATGATCCGACAGATGAAAACCATTAATGACCTTAAGATACCGCAGCAATGCCCGTTTCACATCTAAAAGCCGCAACTCTCTTGCAAGAGGCACCTTTACATCCAAAGTTGGAAAAGCTGGGAGCTCCACAGACTGACTCACATGAAATGACAATACCACCTTTGGAAGGGACCGTATGCAAAGAGAACCCATCATCCGTAATTCTAAGAAAGGGATCTCTGTATGATAGAGCCTGCAGCTCTGAAATTCTTCTAGCGGAAAAACTGCCACCAAGAAAACAACCTTCAAGGTAAGATCTTTCAGAGTCTCTTTTTTGGATCAGTTCAAACAGAGCAAAGCACAACCCCCTGAGAACCAAGTTAAGATTCTCCAGTATGGAAGTTGTGCCAGGTATGGCGCAACTTCTGTACTGGAGGTCGCAAATGCTTTGCCCACCCCTGGAGAAAATATACCACATTAGGATGAGCAGCTAAGGCCACTCCATGGACTTTGCCCCTAAGGCATCCCAATGCAGCCACTTGGACTCTGAGGGAATTAAAGACCAACCCCATCACCAGTCCCTGTTACAAGGATGACAAAATGTGCATGATTGATGCTACAGTAGGGTCAAACCCCTGCTGTACGCACCATGCCTCAAAAACTCTTCACACCCTCACATAGGCCAGGGATGTTGAGGTCTTTCTAGTTTGCAACAGAGTGGAGATAACATCCTCGGGATATCCTTTGGCCCTTAGACACTTCTTCTCAAAAGCCAAGCTGCGAGACAGAAGTGAGCTGCCTGATCTGAAGATATAGGATCTTGCCACAACAGGTTGGGCAGATGAGCAAGCCGCAGCAGCCTCTCCACCGTGAGATTGATCAAATCTGCAAACCAGGGACATAGAGGCCACTCTGGGGCCACTAGAATCACTTCCCCTGGATAAACTTGTATTTGCCTGAGAAACTTGCCCACTAATGGCCACAGCGAAAAAATGTACAGGAGAATCCCTGTCAGCCATAAGAATACTAAAGCATCGCCCCCTTCCACTCCGCTTTCTCTCCTGCGACTGAAGAAGCGCGGAGCTTTGGCATTTGCTTGAGTTGCCATCAAGTCCATTAAGGGAACACCCCATTTGTGATGGATAAGCCACATTGCTTCCTTCGACAACTCCCACTCCCTGGGATCCAGCTGATAACGACTGAAAAAGTCTGCTTGAACATTATTGATCCCAGCTATGTGAGAGGCCGTTAATGACTCCAGATTTTGCTCCGCCCAGCAAATTAATTCTTGGGCCTCCTCAGCCATCACCCAACTCTTGGTTCCTCCCTGTCAGTTGATGTAAGCCTCCATGGTCGCATAGTCCGACAAAATTCTCATTGGCCGTCCACGCAAGAGGAAGAAAGGTACTCAATGTGAGGCGCACTGCCCTAGTCTCCAAGCGATTGATAGACCACGACACCTCCTCCAGCATCCACAGAGTCTGACACAGCCCCCATCCTTTCTGGCATTGGTTGTGACTACCATCCAGTTCGGAACTTCCAAGGGAACACCCCAACTGAAATGGTCCTTACCAAGCCACCACAAAAAAATTGACCTGGCTACTTCTGTAAGCGATAATGGCAGATGAAACTGTTCCGATAACGGGTCCCACTGGGAAAGCATTGCTCTCTACAGTGGTTAACATATGACCATGGAACCAACTCCATCATGGAAGCCATGGAGTCGAGAACCTGCAAGTAATCCCAAACACTGGGAACCACATTCTCCAAGCAGCTACGAACCTGCCTCTGCAACTTGGCAATCTGTTCCATGATGAGAAAAACTCTCCTGATCCTGGTGTCAAAACACACCTCCAGGAACTCCACCTGAGAAGGGACTAGCTGACAGATTCACAATCCAGCCCAGGGACTGTAAACATTGCAGCACCATCATCACCGCCTGTCTGTGCAGATCCTCTGACTTTGCTTGGATAAGCTAGTCGTCCAGATATGGGTGAACTAAGATGCCCTCCTTCCTGAAACCAGAAATGATGGCTCCCAGCATCTGTAGACAGTCAGTAGGCTCGTGAAATCACCCACCTTTTGTTTGCATATGCTCAAGGACAAACTATGAACAAATCCTTTAGCAGGCGAGCAAACTCTAAAGTGTAGCTTTGTTTTATCACACTTAGGACCCACTGATAGGATGTAATCTTGGCTCACTCCTCAAAGATAAGTCAACTGACCCCCCTATAACTGGCACCAAGGAATGGGCCTGCCTCGCTTCATTGGATGGATTTGGATGGTCCGAGACTGGAATCATACCTGGCCAGCTTTCGGCCTTGAAAGGACTGGTAACCAGGACTGCTGCTGCCTGGCATCTTGCCTCTTGGCCCCTCCCGAAGCCTGGTTCTGCCAAAACTGCTGATTCCCCCTAAAGCAAGAACGTGCGGAAAGGGACCCTTTGCTGCCTTTTGGCTTGTCCTCCAGCAACCTGTGTCCTTTGCTCTCACCCAGGAGCTTCACAAGCTCCTCTAAGTCCTTGCCAAAAAGCATTTTCCCTTTAAAAGGGAACACTCCTAGCTGCGATTTAGACCAAACATCAGCCGACCAGTTCCACAACCACAGGAACTGCCTGGATGAGACTGCAGACATCATAGACCTGGAGGAGTTCCTGATGAGGTCATCCAAAGCATCTGCCCCATAGGCCACCACGGCTTCTGGCTGCTCTGCTTCTTTGACGTCTGACGCTGACAATGTTTTATCAGATTTCAACTGCTGAACCCAAAGACCAGCACGAAGCATAAAACTGCTGCACACCGCAGCCCGAATACCCAGGGCAGACACCTATAATATCTTTTTGAGATGGACCTCCAGCTTCCCGTTCTGCATAGCTTTCAGAGCAGCAGAACCAGCCACAGGATTAGTCATCTTCTTTGTAATAGCTGACACCGAGGCATCCATCTTTGGCAGCTGTAACAATTCTGTGTCCTCTGACAACTGATACAGCTTATCCATAGCTCTGCTAACCTTCAGTGTGGTATCCGGAGTTTCCCATTCCCGGAACACCAGGTTCTTAGAAAGGGAAGGCCTTCGCCGGACCTCGCAAGCCCTCCATGACTGGATCCACCTCTTCATGATTAGAATAGTCTTGTGGTTCTTTGATCCCCAACTCCTTCAAAGTATACGGGATTAAGGGCCACAAACTCCTCCTGGTGGAAAAGCGAACCACCTTGGGATCATCCCCATCCACAGTCGGGGCTTGTCCTCAGCCCTCTTCCGAGCTTTGACGGTCTGGCAATGAATCCAGCTCCGGAGGGTCCTCCGCCAGAGGCTCTTCAACCTCTGACTCTCCCGAGGGCTCGCTTGCTTCCTCCAAATGTTTGGGCTGACTCAGGACTCGCCGAACCCTGGTGGCCCCACTAGCCTGGGGCAATTTGAGCGGATGCGGATCCTGTAGCCCCTTATGCACAGGAAGGCAGCATCCCACCGCCTTTCTGGCCAGATGTGCCTTATGTAGTAGCAGCAGCACAAAATCCGTAGAAAGATTGGCTGGATCCTCAGGATCCTCCTTCCAGGAGGTCTCATCCTCCCCAGACAGAGGTTACCGAGCCCCCTGGGCCTCCACAGGTCTTCTACCAGCCGGGGAAAGTAGTGGGGGAAGGGCTTCCTCTCCCCTCACAGCCTCAGTAGCTGCTGCTATCAAGGACAAAATGGCTGCTGTTCCCGGGTGCACCAGAAAGGGGTTAGGCTGCTGCATTGGCCTTATATGCGGATCCCACGGTGGCCCAATGTCTCCCTGATGCTTTACTTGACGTTCCCGAACTGCTCTCTCCCCTGGAGAGGCAGCGGGAACAAAGGCCGCTCAGAGCTAGCCATATGCGGGTCTCTCCGCATGCTTAACAGTGGCTGCCATGTGCTTGCACTGCTGCTGAGAGGATGCCGAGCAGAAGCCAAAAACAAACTCTCTTGCCGCGCAAATGGAACATTGTGATGGGAAAGACAAAATCAAACTTTTTTTTAAAATTTTTAACTCAACAACTTTAACGAGAACACTTCCCTGGAAAGCTCAGCAGCAGGCTCCGGACATCCTCCGGGGACTGGCACCATCAGTTGTCCTCTGCCCAACGTGAAAGGGACAGAACCAAAAAAGGTTCCTAACTCCCTGCTCGCCCACCTCAAGACCAGAAGGGATGGTCCCACCAGGACCTGCCAACCTTCTGGAAGGTACTCGTCAAACTGACTAAAAGCTTCTCCCTTTTCTTTTTTTTTTTTTTAAACTAAGCCTCAGACTGCAGGTTTGCTGCTAAAGAGAAATACTGAGTGACTGCAGGTGGCACTCCAGATTATATCATCAACAATGCAAAAAAGAATTTCTTCTCCAATAAACTCTCCAAATTTCATCATAACCCCAGAATGCTATTCACAATAGCTCAAAAACTTACAAAAACCACCCAAGATTCTACATGCACCAAACATGGAAGTGACGACTTTGCGGACTTCAACAACAAAATAGCTCATCTCATCCAATCCAACATAACCAACAACAACCAGAACAACAAACTCAACAGCATGATAACTTCATCCTGGTCAAACTGACATCTCCTCCACTCTTGAAATTAAAACTATTATAAACAAAATGAACCCAGCCAACCATCCATTGGACACCATCCCAATAACCTCCCTCAAAACAATCGAACCAACCATTGCTAAAACCATCACCAAAATCGTCAATTTATCATTGACCGAAGGCTACTACCCCAAAATCTGCTGTCATCAAACCAATCCTCAAAAAGAACAACCTGGATCCAGAAATCCTCACCAACTACCGCCCCATATCAAACCTTTCATTCCTAGCCAAAACCATTGAAAAAGTTGTACACACCCAACTAGATGATTATCTGGAGTCAAACAACATCCTACATCCATCCCAATTTGGATTTAGAAAAAACCTAAATACAGAATCTCTCCTCATCTCCCTAAATTACATCATCATCAGAGGCTTTGCCAAACATGAAAAATACCTACTCATACTCCTTGACCTCTCAGCCGCTTTCGACACAGTAAACCACAATATACTGTTAGAACGACTGTCAAATATTGGCCTTTCTGGTACTACATTACAATGGTTCTCGTCCTACCTCTCTCAACATACATACCAAGTAGTGATCAAAACCACCTCATCAAAAATGATTGACCTCAAAACTGGAGTTCCGCAAGGTTCAGCCTTATCTGCTATCCTCTTCAACATATACCTCCTACCCATCTGCCAACTACTAAAAGATCATGGAATCTCACATTTCCTCTACGCTGACGACATTCAGCTTCTAATTCCCATACAAAACTCAATTGAAGACGCATACAAAAAACCTCAGATATACTTCTCAATCAAGCATCTACTAAACTCCCTGAAACTCATAATCAACTTTGACAAAACTGAAATCATACTCATGGATAAAAAACCCAATCCAACTCCGCCACCCCTGACAATACTAGATAAACAAATAACGATAATCCCTACCACCCATACCAGGAACCTTGGAGTTACCATCGATGCTGATCTCTTTCAAATCCCACATAGTAAATAAAACGAAAGAAGGATACCACAAGCTACTAACCCTAAGACATATAAAGCCATTTCTCAACCCTTCTGACTTCAGAACCGTCCTGCAGCTGCTTATTTTCTCCACCTTTGATTACTGCAACTCATTACTTATTGGAATCCCTTCATCATCCCTCAAACCACTCCAAATACTGCAGAATTCAGCTGCCAGAATCCTTACAGGAAAAAAAAGAAACGAACACAACACCCATTTTATCCTCTCTTCACTGGCTACCTATTTCTGCATGAATTACCTACAAATCAATGACCATCATTCATAAAATCCTAAATGATGATCTTCATGGACTAAAAGGCTTAAACTTAACCCCCCAAAACCCACAAAGAAACCTACGCTCTAACAACGCAGGATTCTTAAACATCCCCACCTTAAGAGATGCTCATCTTTCAACTACATGAGAAAGAGCATTTTCCATTGCCTCCCCCAAAATTTGGAACACCCTACCCAAAGAACTGAGGACCCAGCACATCCTGAAAACATTTAAAAAAGACCTAAACATTTTTATTCCGCAAACTCTATTCTGACACCTGATCATCCCAGCCCTCAACAGAACTCGCAAGCATAATCCTCCTCTTCATGCTCTGATGTACCCTCCTTTTTCACCCCTCCCTGCTCTCTCACTTGATTCATTAAGTTCATTGAAAATGTTCTCCTCACTACTCTGTTATTCAACTACTAAGAAAAAATGTTTACTGTTCACAATACTCTACTGTTCCCAACTACCATGTTAACTCCATTTGATTGTATGCTAATTGCATATTTTGTATGCTAATTGCATATTTTGTATGCTAATTGCATATTTTGTAAACCGTTATGATGGCTCTACCGAATAACGGTATATAAAACTCTACAAATAAATAAATAAATAAATAAATATGCCAGTGTCAGCAAAACTTTGTCTCCATCTGCTGGAAGGGAGGCAAAACTCAAGAGTCTGGACTGATCTGGGTATGTACAGGGAACTTATGTTCTTATGGTTACTTTCATCAATTAGCTGAAGTGACAATGGTGTATTTAACAGAATAAATACATGCATCTTAATATAAAAAAAACACAAAGTATTGTTTGAAAGTGCTCCAGAGCTCAAAATATTTTATTTAAGAATTTACAATCTCAAATCTAACACTTGTAGGAAAAATAGTAGCTCCCCATCACAGGAAGCCTTCTTGAATTAAAAGGTGGTTTGGCAGCAGCAGCAGTAGCATTGCCGACACAGGAGAAGCCAAGAATATGAAGAGGTTCTGAATGAAGACTAGAAATCATACAGAGCCCAAGAGATATTGAGCTGGGCAGTTTTATCACTGGATGCAAGCATTTCAGTTTCAACCATGTAAAACCCTTTTGTAAACGTATTTATGGAATAGGTTGGGGGGAGATTTACATTGCTCAGAACTGGGATACTGGTGTTAGAATGAAAAGTAGCATCAGCAATGATTTTGAAATCTTACCCTTGGATTAAAAACAACATACATCAGGTTAAGTATCTTCCTCTATCAAACCAAATAAATACAAGCTTCTGATTTCATAAATACTAATTTTAACCTCTTAGTGGGACTCTCGGCTACTGGCTAGATGGGAACATTAAGCCTGTTAATGGTTTTCAACATATAATAAGTGACAGCTAAAAGCTTTTCAAGTTTAATCCTTTCAGTTAATAATGTGTGTCTGCAAGTCAGAATGGTCGTGCTTTAAACTTAAGACCTTCGGTTCCTAATAGAAATAGCTCAGATCAGAATTGATGAAGTTAAGATTCCAGCATTCTGTTATGACAGGAAATTACTTTCTTCTTTGTACAACACTTGAGCTGTTGTCACTTTAATTATAATTTTCCTACAAGCTGAGTAAGCAGGTAATGATATTGCACTTAAAAAAAAATCACATCAGAATAGTAAAGCTTAAACTATTATACAAAGATCCATTTTGACTATACATTATCTTTTACAGAGTGCCTGAGCAGAAGCTACATACATACTAAATAAAATTCCCAAACTAGATTTGTTTTGGATTTTCATTACAGTCACAGTTTTATTAAGATTTGAACCTTTTTTTTTTCATCTTTTTTTCTTAACTGTGGGCCCAAACATCAATCCATGGAGCAAGCTATTTCCCACAAAATATTGACTTTGGCTGGTGGTTACTTCAAATAAATGAATCATCACATTGCTGTATCTGTGTTTATGGAAGTTATTCATGGTCCTCTTAAGACCATAAAAATATTTATATATACACACCTCTCTGCTCTTTGGATATAACCAATTATTTTGACAGGTGCTTTCTTAAATCACACTATCAATAAACCAACAAAAGAACTGGTGGCAGATAAGTCAGAATACAAATATCTATTTTGCATTAAAACTTTAGAACTGTAGATTAGCTTCTTTAGTTACTGGCAATAATAAATACGTCTAATGGTCAGCATGGAAGGAAGTCCACTCCAGGTTCAGCACATACACATTCATCTCTTGCCACGAGAATCCCGAGAGTTTGGTAGCAAGGGGAAGGGCAAGGAGTCCGATTTCTGCATAAGCAGATTTACTTGAAATGTTTCAGTGTCTATTAAGAGGATGTTCTACTTCAAGGATGGGTATTTCCTCTGACCAAAGCGTCCTGTCCTTGAGGCTCCAGCTGAGGCCGAGGGCTGAAACAACATATTATAAATGTAAGTACAAACCATTCAACTTTCAAGGCAAAATAAATACAGCACAAAATCAATAATACTATGGCACTAGGGTTTAATTCAAATCCTTTAGAGGACTGTCTGCTTCAGTCTCATTTTCCTCGATGTGGTGAATCTAACCATTTAAAATCAAGCCCAGTGCATTTTTGGTTTATGGCTCATTCAGTTGACACAAAAACACAACCCAAAACAGAACCTGCCAAAAGGCAACAGTTTCCTCCTATATACCGTATATCAATGGAGGAATAGCCTTACTACAATAAAGGAAAATTGGTTCTTACCTGCTAATTTTCGTTCCTGTAGTACCATGGATCAGTCCAGATTCCTGGGTTTTGCCTCCCCTCCAGCAGATGGAGACAAAGAAGTTTTAACAAACTCTGCCCTATATCCTGAGGTGCCACCTACAGTCCGTCAGTATTACTCAGTAACAAAGCAGAATGGTTCAAAACCAAACTAACCATATACAATAAACTCATTCTCCAAACTGGCTCACTAATCCCAACAGGGAACAGAATCCAATGAACACCATGAACAAATTGATCTGCAGACCCGAAATTAAACCACATACAGAACGAGCGGACTCTCCGTTGCCTCTATGCATACAGCAGGCAGGACTCTGGACTGATCCGCGGTACTACAGGAATGAAAATTAGCAGATAAGAACCAATTTTCCTTTCCCTGTATGTACCTGGATCAGTCCAGACTCCTGGGATGTACCAGAGCTCTCTTATCTGGGATGGGACCAAGAGAGGCCTGCTCGGAGCACTTTCTCCAAATCCACCTGAACTCGGGTCCTGAACATCCAGTCAATAATGCCTAGCAAAGGTGTGTAAAGACTTCCATGTAGCCGCTCTGCAAATCACTTGTGGAGAAACTTGCTGGCATTCCACCCATGACGTTGCCTGCGAACGGGTAGAATGTGCACGAAGTCCCACCGGCAAAGGCCTACCACGCAGCAAATATGCTGAGCTTATAGCCTCTTTCAGCCAGCGGGCTTTCGTAGTTTTTGATGCCATATTATCTCTCTTCGGACCACTCCATAGCACAAAAAGATGGTCTGACAAACGAAACGCGTTCGTAACCTCCAGATAACGCAGCAAAGCCCTGCGAACATCCAACTTCCGTAAGTCTCTAGAAAAGGGGTCCAACCGGTCCAAATCCGGAAAAGATGGAAGCTCCATCGACTGGTTTAAGTGAAAGGAAGAAACTACCTTTGGAAGAAAAGACGGAACAGTCTGTAAGGAGACCCCTGAATCAGAAATCCGCAGGAAAGGCTCCCTGCAAGACAATGCCTGAAGCTTTGACACTCTTCGAGCAGATGAAATAGCAACCAAAAATATCACCTTCAACGTGAGATCTTTCAGCATTGCCCTCTTTAGAGGCTCAAAGGGCTAAGCACACAGAGCTGAGAGGACTAAATTCGGATTCCATGAAGGACAAGGATGTCAGATCGGAGGTCGCAAGTGCTTTGCTCCCCGAAGGAAACGAGCCACATTCAGATGTGCCGCTAACACCGCTCCTTGAATGGTACCATGTAAACAACCAAGAGCTGCTACCTGCATCTTGAGAGAACTACATGATAAACCCTTAGATAGTCTAGCCTGTAGGAAACACAAAATGTCGGACAGTGACGCCCGGATTGGAACCACCTCCCTTTCTATGCACCAAGCTTCAAATACCTTCCACACCTGGACATAAGCCAAGGAAGTGGAGGGCTTGCGTGACCTTAAAAGGGTAGCCACCACGCATCAGAATACCCTTTGCTCTTCAAATGTCGCCTCTCAAAAGCCATGCCGCTAGACAGAAGTGATCCGCCTCTTCCAGACGGGTCCTTGATGAAGAAGAGCCGGGAAATCCCGCAGACGTAGAGGTTCCGCCACGGTTAAGCTGAGCAGATCCACAAACCATGGGCGTCTCGGCCACTCTGGGGCTACTAGAATCACCTCTGCCGGGTGGAGTTCTATTCGGAGTACCTTTCCGATCAGAGGCCAAGGAGGAAACATGTACTGTAACACATTGGTTGACCAGGGGAGCACCAGAGCATCCATGCCTTCGGCTCCTGTCTCCCTGCACCGACCGAAGAAGTGTGGGGCCTTGGCATTCTTGAATGTCGCCATCAGATCCATGCTGGGAGTGCCTCACTTGCTGCATATGAGCTGAAAGGCCTCGTCTGCCATCTCCCATTCCCCGGGGTCGAGACAGTCCAGACTGAGAAAGTCTGCCTGAACATTGTCGACGCCTGCTATGTGGGATGCCGTGATGCTGTTCCGCCCAGCGTATCAACTGCGGAGCTTCTATCGCCACTGGTTGGCTTTTGGTCCCTCCTTAGCTATCGATATACGCCACCGTGGTTGCATTGTCGGACAGCACCCTCACCGACTTCCCCTGGAGGAGTGGAAGGAAAGCTTGTAATGCCAAATACACCGCTCTGGTCTCTAGAAGATTGATCGACCACAGAGAATCCTCCTGGGACCATTGCCCCTGTACGGATTTCTCCAGACAAACTGCTCCCCAGCCGGGCAGGCTGGCATCTGTAGTAACCACTGTCCACTCGGGCATTACCAAGGAAACTCCGTGTGCTAAGTTGTCAGAGAGGAGCCACCAATCAAGACTGGACTTTGCAGACTCCGGAAGAAGCAGGGGCAGATGAAATTGCTTGGAGACTGGATTCCACCGGGAAAGCAATGCTGATTGTAAAGGATGCATAAGAGCAAAGGACCACAGCACCAACTCCAGAGTGGAAATCGATCCCAGGACCCTCAAAGTAATCCCGTACTCTGGGCGGGTGTTTGGACAATAGGTCTCAAACCTGACCCTGCAGCTTGCAAATTCAATCCGTAGTAAGGAAAACTCTCCCCTGCTGTGTCGAATAGTGCTCCCAGAAATTCCAAGGATTGGGAGGGAACTAGGCGACTCTTGGCAACGTTGATCACCCAATCGAGCAACCTCAACAGCTGCAGCACCCTGTGGATCGCCAACTGGCAAAGCACTTCTGATTTGGCTCGAATCAGTCAGTCGTCTAGGTATAGATGCACCAACAATACTTCCCTCCAAAGCTGCGCCGCCACCACCACCATTACCTTGGTAAAGGTCCTGGGCGTGGTGGCAAGCCCGAAAGGCAGAGCTCGAAACTGATGATGTCCCAGGATGAAGAACCGTAGAACGTCTGGTGGGCTTTCCAGATCCTGATATGTAAATATGCCTCCGTCAAATTCAGCGACGCCAGAAATTCTCCCTTTTGCACTGAGGCAATAACTCACTTTAGAATCTCCATGCAGAAACGAGGCACCCGAAAGCATCTGTTGACCCTTTTTAAATCCAGGATGAGCTGGAAGGTCCCCTCCTTGGGAACCATGAAAAAGATGGACTAGCGGCCTCTCCTCTGTTCTGCAGACAGAACTGGCGTAATGGCGCCAGCTCGAGACGGCGCTGTAACGTCTCATGTACCGCCTTTTGTTTTTCCTCGTATGCACATGAGGAGACCAGAAACCTGTCCCGAGGACGACGTACAAAATCTAACACATAACCTTGTCTTATCACGGTAAGGACCCACTGGTCCAATGTCAACTTGGTCCATTCCTCGTAAAAGAGTGATAGTCTGCCCCCCACGACCAGAACCGAGGAATGGACTGGCCGCATTTCATTGCAAGGATTTGACTCCAGGGGCAGACTGGGGATTACTGGGCCTACCGAACAAGTGGCCTTGAAAGGACTGAGACCATGTCTGCTGTCTGTTTGAACTTTGCCGAAAGGAAGGACCCGAAGATCAGGACGGTCGAAACCTTCAATTCCCCCGGAAGCGAGACAGAGTAGCAAAGGAGACCCTCGACCTGGGATGATCTTCTGGCAATCTATGTACCTTATTCTCGCCCAGGGACTGAATCATGTCCTCCAAGTCCTTTCCAAAAAGCAACTTGCCTTTAAAAGGCAAGAAGCTGAGCTGAGCTTTTGACAAAATGTCCGCAGACCAATTCCGTAATCACAGACGTCTGCGTGCAGATACGGTTGACACCATGGACCTGGCTGAAGTCCGCAAAAAATCATAAAGCGCATCCGCACTATAAGCGATCACGGCTTCCAGTCAACCGGCTTAGAGTGCCTCTCCCTCTGAAAGAACTTCGTTGGCCTGTAGTTGCTGCACCCAGCGAAGGCCTGCACGTAAAGAAAAACTGCTGCACATGGCAGCTCGCAGTCCCAGAGCCGAAACTTCAAATATCTTCTTGAGTTGAAGTTCCAACTTTCTATCCTGCAGCTCCTTGAGGGCCGTCGCCCCAATCACCTGGATGGTGGTCTTTTTGGTGACCGCCGACACTGCTGCGTGCCCACCTTGGGAACTCGGAGCAGTTCTAAAGCTTTCTCTGGCAGAGGATATAGCTTATCCATAGCCTTACTCACCTTCAAGCCCAGGTCTGGGGTGTCCCATTCCCTGAACAGCAAGTCCGTTACTGAGAAATGAAAACGGAAAAGAGGTGGTGGGACCCTCAGGCCCAACAATACCAGATCATAGCCCCCAGCTTAGTTTCCTCTGGCGGCACCTTGCGACCTAACTCCCCCAGAATCGCGGGGATAAGCGGCCCCAGTTCCTCCTTTCTAAAGAGGCGGACCACCTTCGGGTTGTCCCGTTCCACAATCTGGGTACTGCGGACTGACTCCTGTTGCTGATCGCATCTCCTTCCAGCCCCATCGGGGGCTTGGACTGCAGGTCCTGGTCATCCTGTGCCGAGGAATCCGAATCCTTATGCTGCACTACAGATCTTAACGGGCATTTAACCTTTGCAGGGCCAGAGCTCCCCTTGGCCCTGGGCCTCTTCCGGGTAGTTTTGCGGGGATCTACCAAGGTAAATTTTTCCCCCGCCTGCTTCTTCCCAGACTTCCTGGCCTTAAAGGCCTCATGAAGAAGCAAAACAAATTCTGAGGAAAAAGAGGAAAAAGAGGAGGAGTCTGAAGCCCCCTCAGGGCTATCCTCCGTCTACGGAGAGGCTGGACCTGCCGGGCTGCCTCCCCTAGGGGCCATTTGTTGTGGGGATAGGGAAGGTGGTAAAATCCCCTCCCCCATCGCGGCTCTCGTGGCTTTCCGAAAGGAGCTCAAAATGGCTTCCGTTCCCACGCTCAGCAGGAACGGATCAGCTGTAGAGGATCGCGGTGCAGCAAGCCCCGAGGGGGCCTTGCGTGTACATTGCTGGCCAACCCGGAGGTTCCCTCCCCCCCAGGGAGACAACTTGAACAAAGGCTGTCATAAGACAAGTGCGCATGTGTGGCAAGCCGAGCTCCGGGGCATCGTGCGTGGCAGAAAAATGTAAACAAACACGGCGAAACTGAATAGCAGCTCGACCGGCCACAGCAGGGTGGGAAGGGAGAGTCGACACACCGAAACAAAAACCACCTGAGTTTCTTTTTTTTTTTTTAAATCAAAGAACTTGCCCGGCAGACGTCCCTGGGTCCTGATCCTTCTGGGGTGAGTGAGCCAGGCTCCCCGGTATCGCACCCAGAGCTGCACTCTCTTGGTAATAGGGCCCTCGACCCCTACTAATAGATGCCTGCCACACCAGGGGGGATGGTCCCCTCAGGACCTAACAGGCCCCTGGGCGGCTGAAGGAATCTTCCTTGGATTTTCTACTTTTTTTTTTTAAACCTAACTTTAATTATAAAGAAACAAAACCCTAACCTTCTGTCTAACTTACTATCACTTTTTTTTTTTTTTTTTACACTAGGCAGTCAGAACAGACTGCAGGTTTTGCACCTTCACCATCTGCTGGAGACAGAGAAATACTGACTGTAGGTGGCACCTCAGGATGTAGGGCAGAGTTTGTTAAAACTTCTGTCTCCATCTGCTGGAGGAGAGGCAAAACCCAGGAGTCTGGACTGATCTGGGTAAGTACAGGGAAGTAATCATTCAACAGTATGAGTTAAAACAAAAGAAAACTCAACCTATCACTATACAGTACAATACTTAAAATGTGCACAATTGTCAGTAATAGTATCTCACACAAATTCTACATTTCTGTTGGGAGCTCATGTGTCTACATTTTTTTAAGCAGCTGACTGACCTGAAACCCAACCTCTTGCCCAGGCATAACTATGTTTTAAGCGTTAAACAAATTATAACATATACTGGATATTGATATTGTCATTAATGACATTATATGCATTACATGAACAGAACAGTTACCAGAGTGTGTAATGCGAGTAAACCTCAGTACAGATGTCTTATTTTTAGCAGATTTCTGCTCAATTGATGCCTATGCTTTGCTGTACCTTCGCTCCATGCTTCTCTGGGTGCCGTCTATACTGGCTAGTGGCAGCAGCTTCAACCTGCTGATTCCCTTGTTTATTTCTTTTCCTACTTTTTACTGTCTTTTCAGAGTGTTACTTTTTGCAGATCCAATTTTCTAGCAAGACAAGACTCCCACTTACTTGTGCAAATTGAGATGGGTTGTAAAATGGAACTGTTCCAGAGGAAGGACTCCCCAAGGGTGTTGCACTAATAGGTGCCTACAAACACAAAGAAAATACATCTCTTTGTAAGTGTGTTTTGTTAAGGAATGTCACATTCTCTTGAAGTGTGATTTATTTACAATAAGTCAAACTTGACATTACTTGCAAGAGAATCTGTAATATTGAAAAAGCAGCAGGTTGTCATAGATGGGCACAAAAAACATCTACAACATGTGCACTTTATCTGCAATGCAGATCTTGTTATGCGCTTAAATAAACAGTGGCAAAATATACCGCGCCATGCAAAATAGAAGTGGAAACAGCCTTAGGGAAATAAACTAACAAACCGGCATGCACACAAAGTGAATTGAACAGCAATGCAATGTTAACCCAGTTAGTGCAATCTCATACCATTAGTTACCAACTCTAGCAAGTAGCACAAGACAAAATCCCAGCAAGATCATATCTGTCAGTTACCTTCCTCCTTGTGCACTTCATTTAATAGATGAAGAATTTTCTTTTATTCTGACAGGCTCAGCAGCTTACTACCAGAATTGGATTGTTAATCTCATTTTGACATTTGATAGATAAGAAAAAAAATTGATTGGTTTTAAATGCAGGCATCAGTTTCTTTTCCAAGTAGCTTATTCTTCCAGTGAGAGTTACTACTGCAATTTATTTGCAGGAGGGGAAATATTTTCTGAGAAAAGGTGCTCTAGAAGTACCGACTTCTATCACGCTAGCTTCCATATTTTAGAAGAAATGCAATGCAATCCTTTCTTGAGGGTGGTGGATGTCATGGAATCGCCATCAGTAGAGATGGTGGTAACAAAAACCATGACACACAATTCACCTCCTAAGTATGCTTGTGACAAACACAAAGGGCCATGGCTAAGGCAAGGTGGGGTAATGGAGATAGAAAATAATGTAGATCCTTACGATTTAACAGTTACTTTGCTTTACATGAATTACAGACCATTTAATCAGAATGCAGCTTTAATTTAAAGAAACCAAACAAAATGCCACAAAGCTCTACACTGGTTGTCACTGTTCACTGAAAAGCAGGGGCATAAATAAAAACGTTTTATTCTTTTCTCTTGCTTATTTAAGCATAGCAACTTTTTATTCCTCCTTTCCCCAACAAGTAAATTGCATAGTGCTACCTGGAATCATTACACATACTTACTGCCTGCCTTAGCTAACAAACATCTGAGCAGCTGATGTGATCTACTGTCAGAATACTGCACCATTTTGCATCAAGATTTCAATCTGAGTGGCTCAGGCAATTGAAAGCACATCTGGGCTAATATCGCTACTTCAGATCAACAGAGATGTGCATTTTCTTCTGTGTACAGAAGAATACAAAGTTAAAGAAACTGACACTTTTTGGGGGATGTTAACAATGGTGCAGGCAAACTTAAAAGTAATGTTAGTTAAAGTGCAGCTAATGCAAAACATAACAAAAAAAAAAAAGTTAAAAATTAACAAAAAAAGAGGGAAAATGGCCAGCCATGGGTACCTGAGGAAAATGCTGGCTTACTTCACGAGATAATGAACTCATTGAACTAGAACGCGAAAGCTACAAAACAGCAAGAACACACAAAAACACAAACAAAAGAAAATGGTCATGCGGGTTACTGCCTGATGCATTCAGTTTAAGATAAGCAGGCTTCACAATGTAAAGGGTTAAAGCCAACTTCTAATTATCTAATTAATTATGCCTAAGAGGAAAAAAATATATTTTGGGAGGCGGGGGTGGGGGGGCACAGTAGAGCACCTGGGTTAGTAAATATTCAGCTACTGAAAAATTGAGGAAACCAGATTCATGTCTGGCTTTCTTCCATTATTATATTAATCAGGACACTAGCAGGCTAGTCTTGTTTAAAACCACTACAAATTTTACATCCTTTCTGGAACTGTCTTCATTTTTCCTCTTTGTACAGTTTCCAAATGAGAACATTTGGTCTCAAAAGTCCATTCCCTGTACGTACCCGGATCAGTCCAGACCATGGGTTGAACCTCCTGTCCAGCAGATGGAGACAGACCAAAACTGAAAGGGTATCCTATATCAGGACGTATGGAGAGAGTTTCACTGAGACTGTACATAATCCAATGTGCTACCTGCAGCCAGTCCCTCAGTATTGACCTGTACCCAAGCCAGGTTTCACAGCAACAACCTTAAATTTCTAAGCAAACTTGCTCCCCTTTAACGAGCTGGAAGAAGGTGAAGTTGCCCAAAAAGACATGGAAAACTTGTTTCCTAAATTTAACAAAAGCGATCAGCATTGAAAAACTGCCAACTCGAACTACATACAAAGCAACAATACGAGAGGTGGACTCTCCCCCACCCCAGTAAAAGGGTGGGTCTCTGGACTGATCTGTGGTACTACAAGAACAAAAATTAGCAGGTAAGAACCAATTTTCCTTTCCCAGTACGTACCCAGATCAGTCTAAACTCCTGGGATTATCTAAACTCCCCTTCACTCGGGTGGGACATGGAGAGTTACGCTCATAGAACACTCTCACTAAAGCACATGGAAGCTGGAGACCTGACATCCAAGCGATAATGTCTAGCAAAAGTGGGCAACGATGTCCCAGTAGCCGCCCAGCAAATTTCATGCAGACACCTACTGTGACTCAGCCCAGGTAGTTGCCTGAGAATGCTTCAAGTGTGCCACTAAACCCCCTGGCAGCGAGCACCCTTTAGAAATGTAAGTCGACTTGATCGCTTCCTTCAGCCACCGCACAATTGTAGCCTTAGATGACATTTCCCTTTTTTGGACCACTCCACAGTACAAAGAGATGATATGATCTACAAAGAGGTGATGTGATCTCTGGAAATCACCTCCAATCTAAGAGCCTAAGCTTCCCCACATGAGGTGAAGAACCACCCAAATCCATAAAAGCTGGAAGCTCTATTGTCTAAGATGGAATACTGAGACTACCTCAGGCAGAAAAGAAGGCACAATGCATAAAGACACCCCAGAATCAGACACTTATGTAGGAAGGAATCTCAACACGACAGTGTCTGGAGCTCTGAAATTCTCCTGGCTGAGCAAATAGCCACCAAGAAAATCACTAAGTTCTCAACCATAGCTCTCTTTAGTGATTCAAACAGAATCTCACACAATTCTCTGAGGACTAGATTCAGATTCCAAGATGGACAAATGTTCCTCACTTTAGGACGCAAGTTCTTAGCTCCCTGAAGGAATCGTATAACATCCGGATGTGCGGACAGAGGATACCCTTGCACCTTACCCCGGAGACAACCCAGTGTCGCTACCTGGACTCTCAGAGAGTTAAAGGCCATTCCTTGGAGCAGAATCTTTCTGTAGAAAAGCCAAAACATGCGACCCTATAACCTGAACAGACTGAGGCTGCACTCCATCAACAGCAGACCAGGACTTGAAGATCCTCCAAATTTGCACATATGTCAAAAATGTATAAGGTCGCCTAGCCTGCAACAAGGTGGAAATAACCTCTTCAGAATATCCCCTCCATCTCAGGCTCCTCTCAGAAGCGAAGCCACAAGACAGAAGTGAGCTGCCTAACCCAAAAATATTGGACCCTGGTGGAAAACAGTCAACCGATGTCCGAATCTCAGGGGCCTGTCTATGGCCATGTTGATCAGATCTGGGAAGCATGGTCAATGTGGCAACTCTGGAGCTACCAGAATCACGTTGCCCAGATGTTTCTCTATCCGTGTAATCCCTTGTCCACCAGAGGCCACAGGAGGGAAGACAAAGAAGAATCCCGAGTTCATGGCAGTACCAGAGCTCCGACTCCTTTGTACTGTGTTCTGTTCAGCGGCTGTAAAACCATGATGCCTTGGTGTTCCTCTTTGGTCAGGATACCCCTATCTTTCATGAAAGACATCACTGCTTCTGACAGCTCCCATTCCCTGGGGTCTAACTTTATCTGACTGATAAAATCTGCCTGAATATTGTTCACTCCGGCGATGTGAGATGCAGCCAGCCGCTCCACGTGCTGCTCTGTCCAGAGTATCAACTCTTGGGCTTCTCAATCCCCTGCATGATTGATTCTGCCTTGACAGTTGATGTAGTCCACTGTTGTCGTATTGTCCGATAGGATCCATACTGGATGGCCAGTAATCTTGCCAGACAGGCAAGCAATGCGAAATGCACCACTCTAGTCTCAAACCAATTGATAGGCCATGAGGACTCCTGTTTCAATCACTAGCCCTGCGTCGATTGATGTTGCCACGCTGCCCTCCATCTGGAGAGGCTTGCATCGGTGGGGACTATTATCCAATTCGGAATCTCCAATTCCACACCACGCGAGAGTGGTGCGAGTAAGCCAGCATGAAACACTGCCCCTGGCTTCCCTCTCTAACAGAAGAGGAAGATGAAGCTCTTCCAATAATGGATTCCAGCAGGAGAGAAGAGCCCCCTGCAGAGGCTGCATATGTGCAAACGCTCAATGCATTAATTCCAATGTCAATGCCATAGAACCCAGGACCTGTAAATATTCCCAGACCCTGGGCACTGAAAGCTCTAGCAGAAGCCTAATCGGACTCTGCAATTTCAGCAATCTCTCTCAGGCTGATACAGTACAGTGCGCTCCGGAGCGCACTGTTAGCCTGCTCTTGGACGCGCATTTTCCCTTACCCCTTATTCAGTAAGGGGAGGAAAACGCGCGTCCAACCCGCGGCACCTAATAGCGCCCTCAACATGCAAATGCATGTTGATGGCCCTATTAGGTATGCGCATGGGATACAGAAAGTAAAATGTGCAGCCAAGCCGCACATTTTGCTTTCAGAAATTAGCGCCGACCCAAAGGTAGGCGCTAATTTCTTCCGGCACCGGGAAAGTGCACAGAAATAAGATATTAAGTCGGAGGTCCTCTTCGGGACCTCCGACTTAATATCATGGCAATATTAAGTCGGAGGTGTCGAAGAGTAAAAAAAAGTTAAAAAAAAAAATTTGAATTCGGCCCGCAGCTGTCGGGTTGAAAACCGGATGCTCAATTTTGCCGGCGTCTGGTTTCTGAGCCCGTGGCTGTCAGCGGGCTTGAAAACAGACGCCAGCAAAATTGAGCGTCTACTGTCAAATCCACTGACAGCCGCCGCTCCAGGCTAAAAGGAGGCGCTATGGACGCGCTAGTGTCCCTAGCGCCTCCTTTTGCCCGATTCTACCGCACACCTCATTTGAATACTGTATCGTGCGCACCGGCGAGTGGCTGGTGCGCGCGCCGGGAGAGCGGGCGTTCGTCCGCTCTCCTGCGTTTTTACTGAATTGGCCTGTCTGTGAGAAACACTCTCTTTGCCAGTGTGTCGAAATGAGCTCCCAGATAGAGTTTGTAAGAGGACTAAATGGCTCGTTGCTAGGTTTACCACCTATCCTAGAGACTTCAAGTGCATCAGTACCTTTTGTACTTATTGTCAGAGTTCATCTGATTTCACACAAGTGAGCCAGTCATCTAGAAACAGATACACCAACACACCCTCCTTTTTCAATGTGGCTGCCCCCATCACCTTGATGAAGGTACATGGAGCCATCGCAGCTGAAGGGAAGGGCTCGAAACCGAAAATGTTCCCTTAGGACCATGAACCTCCGGAATCTCTGGTGCTCCGGCCTGATGGCTATATGCAGATATGCTTCTATCAAGGCGAGAGATGCCAAGAAGTCTCCTTTGTGTACTGCCGCTATGACGGACCTCAGAGTTGAACCTTAGAGTTTACCTTCTTTAAATCCAATATCTCTTGAATTAGATACGGGGGGGGGGGCGCGCAAAGAAACAGGACATTTAACTTAAAATTGACCCTCGGCCACATTAAGAGTATTCAGGGTCTAAACCAACAGACTTGTGCCACGCCAAGTGTGTTCAGGGTCTGAGCCAACAAACTCAGCAAGACATCTTTGTGGAAAAAAAAAAAGAAGAAAATCTGAGCAGAGTCCAAAGTGACTCTCAATCATATGCAATTTCTCCCTCTTCTAGAGGTGAGAAAGCCAATTCCCCATCTAAATCCTCTGATGTCTGATTATCCACACCCTCTTGAACATTACCAGGGACAGACTTCCTGTGGCATTTTCCCGCCATGACTGACAAATGGGAGGCCAAAGAATGCGATCACTACGTAGTAGGGTGCTTTGCCTTCACGGGGCACCCCATGCAGCTAGGTCTGCAGGCCCTGGAAACATTCCACCCAGGAGGAGGAAGATGGATCTATACCGGAGCCAGTAGGCCCAAACTTGCTCTTTCCAACCTCTCTCTCTCTTGGGGATGCTTCTGCCCTCTGGAATAAACAAGGAGGAGAACTGACCATTACCTGGCCTCCCACACCATTCCCTTCCAGAGACACCATAGGCTGAGGGGATGTCCCAACATGGGCAAAAGCTGTACTAATCAAATCGCTTTGAGCTTCCAAACAGTGCTGGTACAAATAGAGTGAGGACTGAATTGCTTTCAGATGGCAAACCTCGCAGATAGCAAGGCACTTGGACCTGTTCGTTCCTGGTGCCTAGCTCTGGGCAGCCTCCTGTGTGTACACCAATGCCACCCAGGTGTACATGCAAACCCCTCCAGGTCGCACACAAATACTCGCTCAAGACTAGGTTGCGGTTGTACGCACACAAGTACATGCGCAAATATGCACTCGAATAGGCCATGGTCGTAGGCGCCCAAGTACCCACGCAAATACGTGCTCCAGTACCTGCACAAATACGCACTCAAGTCTAGGTCGCAGATATACGCATTTAAATCTAGGCTGCAGCCTTAAGCACACAGGTCCCTGTGATGCAACTGCCACACGGCAAGAATGCACACACATGCCTACACACATGGGAAAAGAACTGCTGCTGTGGACTAACACGGCTAAGCAAAGCCTGCCTGTACCTTCAGCGCGTTTAAAGCCCAGATATGTTTAACATCTGGCACCAAAAATCATTGGCATGAAGAGCTTCTCAACAGGTTAGGACTCTTGACTGGCCAAGAATCCAAGGAGACTGGGGCCAAGAGCCAGTATCCTGCTAAACACACTTTGCACATAAACAAATTAAAACCAGCAGAAGACCTCTACCAGAACTAGAGACTCCTCCTCAGTGCAAGTGCCTCTCTGAACCTCTGAAGGATAATGAACCGCTGGCGATAGTTGAGGAGGGGATTCCCTTATCTCTCCTGCCGTTGCTACTAAGGAATCAAAAATGGCTGCCGTTTCCACACTGACATGGAAAACCTTAGCACCAGACCCCGTCACCTGCAAGGCTTGTTCAAGCGGTGTGATCATGCTCTATGCAGACCCCCGAATGCCATGCCGTTTTTGTCACACACACATGCTGTTCCTCCCTGTACCTGCGGCACCACCAGCATCTTAACAGCAAGCAGGGGGAACAGTCCCTCAGCACCACAGAGCCATACTTGGTCTTCTCTGCAGGCAGAAAAGCTACTGAAAAACCTCATCGCTGAGCTCCTGGAGCTGCTAAGGTAGCTTCCCCCCCCCTCCCCCCCCAGATTCCTCTAACTAGTTCCTGTTATCTCTCTCTTTTTTTTTTTTTTTTACACCTCTCAGAACAAATAAAGATACATAGAAACCAATACTTTCCTTTGGTGCAGAAAAGAAAATTATTCCTCACCTGCTAATTTTCGTTCCTGTAGTACCACGGATCAGTCCAGACAGTGGGTTGTGTCCCCCTTCCAGCAGATGGAGTCAGAGCAAAAAACTGTAAGGACGGCCCCTAATAGGTTGGAGCGCCCTCTGTGTCCCTTCAGTATAAAGAATATCAGAGCCAGAAAGCCCATGGTATGGATCAACTTGAAAACCATAAACACAACTGTAAACATGTAACTTTAGAACTTGCAAAAAGAACTGACATACTGACTCAGAGAAGAAATGGAGCTGGGCGCATTATCCAGAAAAGGGAGGGCATCTGGACTGATCCGTGGTACTACAGGAACAAAAATTAGCAGGTGAGGAATAATTTTCTTTTCCCTGTATGTACCCGGATCAGTCCAGACAGTGGGATGTACCAAAGCTTCCCTATGTAGGGCGGGCCCTGGATAGCCCAGCACGAAAAACTTGCGCACCAAACGATCCAAATTACGAAGAGGGAACATGCAGGCGATAGTGACGCGCAAAAGTGTGCAATGATTTCCAGGTAGCTGCTCTACAGATTTCCTGAGCAGAGAGAGTGGCTCTCTGCCCAGGAAGTAGCTTGGGAGCGAAGAGAATGAGCCTTAATGCCTGCCGGAGGCATACGACCAGAAGCGATGTAGGCAGAAGAAATTGCGTCCTTTAACCAACCTGCAATGGTGGTCTTGGAAGCCTTACATCCTCTCTTGGGTCCACTCCATAGGACAAAGAGATGGTCTGTGAGGCGAAAAGGATTAGTCACTTCCAAATAGCGCATGAGGATCCTTTTTACATCGAGGACTATCAGCCAGGAAGGATGGGAGCTCTACCAACTGATTCAGATGAAAAGCGGAAACCACCTTGGGTAAGAAAGCTGGTACCGTCGTGCGTAAGGAAACACCTGAATCCGTAAAATGGAGGGAAGGCTCCCTGCATGACAAGGCTTGTAATTCTGTGATCCATCGAGCTGAACAAATGGCTACTAGGAATACATTCTTGAGAGTGAGATCCTTAAGGGTGGCGCTGAGGAGAGGTTCAAACGGTGGGCTACCAAGAACCTGGAGGACCAAATTTAGATTCCAGGACGGACATGAAGAGTAGAGCGGAGGCCGGACATGTTTCACCCCTTGCAGAAACCGGACAATGTCAGGATGTGAAGAGAGATGAAGTCCATTAGAATGAGACACAAGGGCCCAGAGGGCCGCTACCTGGACCTTTAAGGAGTTGTAGGCCAGCCCCTTCTCCAAACCTTGCTGCAAGAAGGAGAGGATGTTGGAGATGGAAGCATGGCGTGGAGAAACCTGCAGGGTGACACACCACGTTTCAAACACTTTCCATACCCGAACATACGCAATGGACATAGAAGGTTTCGAGCCTGAAGTAGGGTGGAAATAACCTCTTCCGGATACCCCCGTCTTCTCAACCTGCGCCGTTCAAAAGCCATGCCGCAAGACAAAAGCGATCTACCCGGTCGAAAAATACTGGGCCTTGACTGAGGAGGTTCGGAAGATGTCCCAGCCGTAGGGGGCCATCCACTGCCAAGTTGATCAGATCCGCGAACCATGGCCTTCGAGCCCACTCCGGAGCTACTAGGATTACTGGGCCCTGATTGAGTTCTATCCTCCGGAGGACCTTCCCCACCAGAGGCCACGATGGGAACACAGAGCATGAGATCCCGTGGCCATGGAAGGACCAGGGCATCTACACCCTCTGCGCCGTGCTCTCTCCTGCGACTGAAGAAGCGCGGGGCCTTCGCATTCCGTTGCGTGGCCATCAGATCTAGGTGGGGGATCCCCCATTTTTGCACCAGGAGCTGCATTGCTTCTTCGGAGAGTTCCCACTCTCCCGGATCTAAGAACTGGCGACTTAAGAAGTCTGCTTGAACATTGTCCACCCCTGCGAAGTGGGAGGCCGCCAGGCGGGAGAGATGGGACTCCGCCCATATCATCAACTTGTCGGTCTCTTGGGAGACATGCCGACTTCTTGTGCTGCCTTGGCGGTTGATGTATGCCACAGTCATCATGTTGTCTGAGAGAATTTGCACCGCACGCCCTTGTAGTAAGGGGAAGAAATGTTTGAGCACCAGACGAACTGCCCTGGTCTCCAGACGATTGATAGGCCAGGTCGCCTGGATGGGTGACCATTGCCCCAGAGTAGACTGTGACACGCATACTGCCCCCCAGCCGCAGAGGCTGGTGTCCGTGGTTATAATCACCTACTGTGGGAATTCCAGGTCCACTCCTTGCAATAGGTGATCCAGGCTGAGCCACCAGAGCAGGCTTAGTCTGGTCGAATCCGCAAGTGGAAGAGGAGCCTGAAATTCCCGAGACACAGGTTTCCAGCGAGAGAGTAACGCCTGCTGTAGCGGACGCATGTGGGCAAAAGCCCACGGCACTAAGTCTATAGTTGATGCCATGGAGCCCAGCAGTTGGAGGTAGTCCCAGGCTGTGGGTGGAGAGAGATCCCTGAAGCGTTGCAGTTGAGAAATGAGGGAGTCCACTCAATCCTGATGGAGGAAGACTTTCCCCTGTCTGGTGTTGAAGTGGGCGCCTAGGAAATCTATTGTTTGTGAAGGGGTGAGATGACTCTTGGTGAGGTTGACGACCCAACCTAGGGAACGTAGGAGATGCAGCACCCTCTTGACAGCCTGTTGGCACAGACTCCGGGACTTCGCCCGGATGAGCCAGTCATCCAGGTAAGGGTGGACTAGGATCCCCTCCTTCCGGAGAGCCGCAGCTACCACCACCATCACCTTGGTGAACGTCCATGGCACCGTCGCTAGCCCAAATGGCAGAGCCTGGAATTGGAAATGAGGTCCCAGGTTCTTGAAGCAAAGGAAAAGCTGATGGGACTGAAGAATAGGAATATGCAGGTAAGCTTCCCTCAAGTCTAGGGAAGCTAGAAACTCTCCTTTGTGGACTGCCGCGATCAGGGAGCGTAAGGTTTCCATCCGAAGTGTGGAATCTTGAAGGCCCTGTTGATCATTTTGAGGTCGAGGATAGGACGGAAGTCTTCCTCTTTCTTGGGAACCACGAAGTAGATGGAATAGTGACCCGACCCTTGTTCTGGCAAGGGTACTGGGATGATGGCCCCCAAGCCCAGGAGCCGAACCAGCATGCACCTCACTATATCTTGCTTTTTCACAGGACCGCAGGGGGAGAAGATGAATCGGTCTCTTAGGCGCCGAGCAAATTCTAATGCGTAGCCGTGTTTTAAGATATCCAGGACCCACTGGTCTGAGGTGATCTTGACCCACTCCTCATAGAAGAGGGACAGCTGTCCGCCTATCCTAGGGGTTGAAGAGTGGGCCAGCAAGATTTCATTGTGTGGGCTTGGTAGCTCCTTGGGAGGGGCTGTCCCTGGACTGTCTGCGGCCATGAAAGGAATGAGACCAGGACTGTGACCGGGACGAGGCAGTTCTCTGTGGAGCTGGTCTGGACTGATGAAAACACCACTGTCCCCTGAAGCGGTAACGTGTGGAGCTGAAAGTCCTGGAACCCCGAGGCCGATCTTCGGGCAACTTATGCACTTTATTCTCCCCAAGGGACTGGATGAGTTGTTACAGCTCGTCCCAAAAAAGCAATTTTCCTTTAAAAGGCAAAGAGCCTAGTTGAGCTTTGGAGGAAGAATCTGCCGACCAATTGCGGAGCCAAAGCAGGTGTCGAGCGAAGACGGCGGAGGCCATGGTCCTGGCTAGGACTCTGATAAGATCATAGCGAGCATCCGCCCCATATGCCATTACCGCCTCCAGGCGGTCAGCTTGTCTTGCTTCTTCAGGGGGAAGCTCTTGAGCACCAAGTAATTGTTGCATCCAACGAAGCCCCGCTCGTTGCATGAGAGAGCTGCAGACCGCCGCACGGACCCCCAGAGCTGAAACTTCGAAAATTCTCTTCAAATACACCTCGAGCTTGCGATCTTGGATGTCTTAGCGTGGTGCCACCAGTGACCGGGATATTTGTCCTTTTTGTGACCGCGGACACCGATGCATCAACGCTGGGCACCTTGAGGAGATCCAAAGACTCTTCAGGAAGTGGGTACAGTTTGTCCATCGCTCTGCCGACCCAGAGGGACCCATCAGGAACATCCCACTCTCTTGACAACAACTGAAGAAGCCTGTGATGGAAAGAAAATGTCTTCGCTGGGGGCCAGAGACCCGCCAAGAGAGGGTCCCCCTTCCTCCCAGTCTCACTGGGCCCCACAGCCTCCTGCGGGGCCTCAATATCTAGTTCTTCAAGGACTTTTGGAATGAGCGGGTCCAGTTCATCCCTCTGAAAGAGACGTAAAAACATGTGGGTCATCCCCTTCCAGTAGTGGTACCAGGTCATCCAAGTCTGAGTCAGGATGTTGAGGGAGGAGGGGGTCGGGGTTAGCCGGTTGGGGGACCACCCGCACTCGAGAGGGTCCCGAAGGGATTCCTGGTGGTTGAGAGCCCCCTGTGGTACCTGTCCCTGGGGGACCCGGAGGAGCAGGTACCTGAGCGAGATCTGGCAAATCCCCACTCCCTTGAAGCCTGGGGATTTCTGGGGGAGGGGGAGCTGCTGTATCCTGGGAGAGCCTTGCCAAGTAAGCATTGAGCATGAGCAAAATGAATTCTGTTGAAAATGGCCCCGGTGGGGGGGGCAGCGGGAGGGACCCCATTCAATTGCCCCACAATTGAATTATTAGCAGCTGGGCTCGTCGGCGTCAGAATTGGTGAGGGAGGCGAAGAACCGTAGTCGATCAAATCGGGAGACGCAGGAGCAGGCAGCTCCGAAATCAAAATGGCCGCCGTTCCCTCTTCAGTACGGGACGGAGCAGACCTCCCCGAGGGCGCACAGAAGCGCGCAAAATCGGACGTCCCCCCGATCTAGAGGGTCCCTCCCTGCCGGGGAGGCAGCTCGAACAGAGGCCCTCGCAGGAGAGTCGCCCAGATTCCCCGCAGGCTACACATTGCGTCGAACGCAGCATGGGAGAGTGAGGTAAATAACTCTCCCGGAGGCTGTCAGCAGCAGTATCCAGAAGGGCTGTAGATAGAGAGACAGAGGAAGGACTGCTCTCTGTCTGACTGGCCCGAGGAAGTGACATCTCAGGGCGGGCTGCTGTGAGGGGAAGAGGTTGGAGCCACCAACATTCACCCAGGGACAGCTTTGAAAGACACTGAAAAAAGAAAGTACATAAATAAAAAAAACTTAACTCCAATCCACAGACAGGGAAGGAACAATAGGAAACTGTCCCTATCAAGTTCTGCCTGCAAGTCCAGGGATGATTGGGAGAATAGTGAGAAATTAACTTTTTTTTTTTTTTTTTTTTTAAATTGATCCATACCAGAAAAGTAAGAAAGGTAAGTAATATAGACACAAAATGTAGTAAAGAATGCTGGGGAGCCGTAGGTACCCCCTGCCATCTGCTGGAGTCAGAGAAAATATTGAAGGGACACAGAGGGCGCTCCAACCTATTAGGGGCCGTCCTTACAGTTTTTTGCTCTGACTCCATCTGCTGGAAGAGGGACACAACCCACTGTCTGGACTGATCCGGGTACCTACAGGGAAGTTCAGGTTCCAGGAACGCAGGCCACATTGCAGATCTGAAAAAAGCTAGACCACTGGCTATATCTGTCTCTTTTCACCAAACTTTAGCGACCCAGTCCAGGACAAACCGTATAAAAGATACTTCCCTGTTCCACTGTTCTTGCAGTGCAGAACTGCCAGTAGATTCCACCACTGTCTCATGGGGGATGAGGGATCTGGACCACCAGATGCCCACTCCAAGGACCTCCAGACTGAGCTATCAGAAGGGTCACCAACACCCTGCTCGTCCACCTCAAACCAGGGGGAGTGGCCCCCACCAGGACTTCACAACCACCTGGGAGGATCCAGAAATTGCCTTTTAATCTTTTTTTTTTCTCTCTCTCTCCAGATTGCAGGTTTTACACCATCTACTATCTGCTGGAGACAGAGAAATACTGAGGGATTGCAGGTAGCACACTGGGTTATGTACAATGTCACTGAAACTTTCTCTGTCTCCATCTGCTGGCAGGGAGGCAAAACCCAGGAGTCTGGACTGATCTGGGTACAAACAGGGAACAATGTTTTGCAGTTTTATACAATGTTAGGGCCACAGGATGAGTAAATATGCTACTAGAATATCTAAGCTTTTCCTGTTAAGTTACACTTACCTCTCCTGATCCATCCATATTCACTGCAGGATTCTCAGAGCCAGAAGGAAGCTATCAAACAAAAAGGTCAGAGTGTGGGTTTCTTTAGCTAAATCCTCAGAGAGGCTACATGCCCTTATTACAGTGATGTGCAAACGTTATAAGCACTTGGGTACTGAGGTTGGGAGTAGATGCCTGCAGAATATAAGTCAGTGTAATCCATGTATTGCTACCTATATAGTTTTGCATTGATCAGTTTCCAGTTTTATGTTATGTCCCTTCCTCCCACTCCCAGACATATGTACTACAATTCACATATTCCTTGTGCCTTTCCAAGGAAAAGACAGAAGATAAAATGGAAATAAAATAATAAAGATGTCCTTTAATGGGGATTAATTCATGACAAACACTGCGGAGAAGAGCAGAGAGGTCCCCTTAACACCCAGTATCACAAGATAAGTTCCACTGCAGCCCTTTTGTCTAAATAGCAAGACCATGACGAAAAAAAGTATTGGGGGCAAGTATTACATAGCATTCTAGAATAAGCTACCAGCCAAAGGCCTTATCTTCCCAAATGTCTCTGGTTTCTATAGTACTTGGTTCTAAAGGAAAAATCACATTAACACCCAGAAAACAGGATTCATGTACATCTGGATCAATTTCACTGTTAACCAACCTGAGTTTCTGCACTGGTTTGCTCTGCTGCCGATGCCTGTTTAGCATCACTGCCTTCTGCAGGAACTGGTAAAAGAAGCACAGACTAGTTTCAGGGTAGCTTAAGACTACTGGATAGACCAGCACATGGAATGTAAAGCTCCCATGAACAGCACATTAAATAGTGATCACAGACTCTCCTCTATATGTATTCTTATTTATTTATTTAAAAATTATTATAGTCCGCCTTATTCAATTACAAATCAATTCCAGGTGGATTCTTCTGGTTTTACATACCTGCACTTGGAACAAACAGGTTTGTGGGGATAGGCATTGGTGCCAATGGGGCAAATAAATCGGAGGGTGGAGGAATAGAACTATTAGATCTGTTGCCAGCTGGGTTTAGGACATCAACATAACGGCCTCTGCTTCCTGCTGAAGAAAAAAAAGTAGATGGCTAACGTATGGAAAAATTCTGTTAGTAACAGAAGTTAAACAATCTACTAGAGAAACTTTAAATAACTCCACTTTACATTTCCAACACTTCCAAGATATTAAATATCAAAAAAAATAAAGCTTTTTTATTAGACTAACAATACATTTCTTGTCTCACTTTTTGGAGTTACACTCCCTTCATCAGATCAAAACAAAATGAGCAGGTCAATGTTACTAGACTATATAAATGAATCACAGATTACATTAGAATGATGGGTGTGAAGGGAAGGGAAAAATGGAGAAATTAATTACCACCCAATAATTTCCTCCTTGAATCCAATCAGACCAGTCCAGATGAGTGGGTTATGTACGCCAACCACCAGATGGAGACAGAGAAACAAGTTCGCTGATGTCACCTTTATAAGCATTTGTGCTGACCTCAAGCCTACCAGTATTACCTGTAACAAGCTAACTTTGGATAATTTAACTCTCAACAAGAAAGTTAAGAAAGAAATTTTAACCAGAAGACTTCCAAGACCAAGAAAACTCTAGTCCAAAAAGGAAACAAATTACAAGTTCAACACTGTGTAAACCACAGCTGCTTGAACAACATTGAGCCAGCAACTCTTCTTGTACTGCAACTGTAAAATGTACACGAGTTTGGCAAAAAACAAGAAGGGTCCTGGACTAGTCTGACTGGACTCAAGGAAAGGAAATTAACAAGTAATAACTAATTTCTCCTTCCTCTTCATCCAGACCAATCCAGATAAGTGGGATGTACCCAAGCTAATCATGAACAGGGCAGGACACTACCAAACCTGCTCTCAACACCGCTGAAGCAAAGGCAGTTTCCTGTCTGGTCCCTATATCAAGACGATAATGCTTTGAAAAAGGTATGCAAGGACCACATTGCAGCTTTGCAGATATCCTGTAGGGAAACCAACTGCAGCTCTAACCAGAAAGCTGCCTGAATACTAGTGGAATGAGCCCTCACCTGTTTAGGTAAGGATCTACCACTATCTGCATATGCTGCTATAAGGACCTCCTTAATCCAACATACTATTGAAGCTTTAGTTGCCATCTTGCCTTCCAAGCTCCTCCAAACAGAACAAAGATGATCAGACTTCCAGAAGGCATTTATGACCTTAAGATACCACAAAGGTACTCTCTTCACATTCAAATAATGTAATTTGCCTTATTCATTTGTTTTCTAAACAAAAGCAAAGAAACAGTTTGATTCAAATGAAAAGTGAGAACCACCTTCGGAAGAAAGGAAGCTACTGTATGTATCTTGACTGTGCCCTCTGTGAACTCCAAAAAGGGAGTTTTGCAGGACAATGTTTGCAACTCCAAGATTCTCCTGGATAGCCACCAGAAACAGTCTGCAAGGCAAGTAACCTCAACAAATATCTTCAATAGGCTCAAACTGCAGACCTGCAAAAAAAGTCAGATCCAAATTGAGATCGGGATGAACCTGAGCCCGAACCAGTTCCTTTTTTTGGTTGTCTGCTCTGAAAGGATAAGACATTTCCAAGGGTCGAGATGTCTGAAATGATGAGTTTCTGTAGGGCCAAAAGCGCTGGGAGCCCTTGGTCTGACCCCTCATTGGCAAGGGGCGCTGTGACTTCTTTGTCTTATCTTCCAGTAGCCACGGCAATGGAGATTCAACCCTTTTACTGGCCAACTTTTCCAATTTGCTTCCGAATAAGAGGGATCCCTTAAAGGGCATCTTTGTGAGGTTTGCCTTAGAGGTCGTGTCCGCTGACCAATTTCGCAGCTATAGCTGTCATCTGGCCACCACCACTGAGGCTGCTCCTCTGGCCGAGATACGTACTAGGTCAGAGTTTGCATCCACTAGGAAGGCTGTGGCGGGCTCCATTACCTCTCTGGAATGCGCCCCTGAGCTATCTGCCTCTCTTGAGAGCAGTAGACATGAGCAAGTCACCAGGGCACAATAGGAAGCAATCTGCAGTGTTATTGCTGTTGTGTCAAAGGCTTGCTTAAGGATGGACTCCATTTGTCTATCATGCGAATCCTTCAAGGCCGCTCCTCCCTCTACTGGGATAGTGGTTCGCTTTGAAATGGCGCAGACCAGGGCATCCACTTTCGGGAAATGAAGGCGTTCTCTGGCCGTCAGGTCCAGAGGGTGCAAGGCCTCCAGTACCCGACCTCCTTTAAAGCTGGCTTCCGGGGTGTCCCGCTCCAGGTCAATCAACTCCTAGATGGCTTCTAACATCGGGAAATAGCACGAGGATTTCCATAGAGACACCAGAATGAGATTCCTTTTTGGTTCCAACATAGGGTCACTGCCTGGAACTCCCAGAATCTTCAGGGTCTGGAAGACCAGGGCTGGCAATTCATCTCTGTGGAAAAACCGTAGCATGGTCTGGGTATGGCTCCAGGCCTGAAGGGATTTCCTCATCCTCCAATGAGTCTGAATCTTCTTCGTCGTCCGTGGTGTCTGGGTCCTTGTCAAGTATATCCTTGGTGAAGCGAGGCATGATAATAAGGCTGGAAGGACAAGGCCTTCGCAGCTGGGGCTCAGAACAGGCAGGGGCAGCAGCTGACTGTGCCTGAAGAAAGGCTTGAAGGCCCTGAAAGAATTCCACCCGTGAAGGTCACTAGGTCCATACCTATTCCCAGGAGGAACTGGGATAGGTGCCGCTGAACTGACCTCTCCCGAGGAGGACGCAGCCCCAGGGTGCTACCAGATAAGGTCATGGCTGATCTGTTCTCCGACTGGGAGTGGCCGGGCTTAGAGAAATTCTGAGAGTTCAACCCTCCCTGGGCTTCCTCACAGTGCTGACCTAGGAAGGATTCTAGGTCAGACTGTGCAGCCCTAATATGGCAGGCAGCACAGAGTGTTGCTTGTGCTTCTTTGTTGCTGGAGCCATAGTTCACTGTAGCTTGTGCGTTCAGCCAGCTAGCGCTTGGACTCGAGTGTGCACAAATCCACCTCAATGTGCATAAGTATAAGCGTCCGGCTGTGCGCGAACATATACGTGTGCCTATGCACGCAGGTATGTGTGCTGTATGTGCACAGTAAGGGCCAGCCTGCACCACATATACCGGCAGTCTATGGGGGGAAAATGGCACTGCACCAAACCGCGCACAAGATGGAGCCACTGCAGACTGCCACATGGAGTGCCCACCGAGCCTGAAGTGGGACCTAGTCCATCGGAGGGCTGCTCAACCCGCTCGGAAACCCCTTTCCCTTGTCCCAATGGAATCAGTAACGTCATTGGAATGGTGCGCTGAGCAAGAGACCAGAGGAAACACTTACTGGAGCCCTTCCATGTCTCTGAATCGGAGTCCTACTTTTACTTTCCTGGGCTCAGCGCTTACCAGCTGAAAACAGACTGTCTCCAGCTATGGGGGAAGAGGGCTTAGGCCGACACTGCTGCGCTAGACTTCCTGCACCCACTGCCTTTCAGCTGCTTCAGCAGCAAAGTCCACATCGGAAACTGGCTACCAGACCAAGGCACACCTCTGAGGAATCTCGGAAATCACCTCAGGAATTCTCAACTGGGGGAAGGACCATTAGGTATCACCGCAGTAGAGCAGGGCTCGATCTTTCTCCAATTTAAAGGTAAATTTTCTTCTTCAAATGAGTACTGCAATCCCCTAACACCAATGCAGGTCTGGGGATAGAACATCCACATCTGCTAGGAGACCAAAAGATACTGAATGGCTGAGGGCACTGCAGGGGTATATCTAAGGTGTCGTCAGCTTTGAAATCTGACTCAGTCTCCATCTGCTAGCAGGGGAACACATATCCCATTGGTCCTGAGCCCATCTGGCTACACGCTAGGAAATAGAACTCCCAGATACTCCGGGGCCTGAGAATATTCCAAACAGCTCTTGGGAAAGTTGACTATCCACCCTAATTCTTGAGAGACTTGCACCACCCTCTTGTTGGCCACTGTACTCTCCTGTTCTGATTCTGCTTCAATCAGCCAGTTGTCCAGATAAGGGTGTACCTAAAATCCCTTCCCTCCATAGCCAGCACTATAGTCACCTTTGAAAAATCTTAGAGCTGTGGCTAACCTAAAGAGCAGGGTCTGAAATTGGAAATGCCACAACCCTGCACTGCAAATTGAAGAAATTGCTGGTGATCCATCCTTACAGGGATAAGGAGCTTCTGTGAGCTCCAAGGAGATAAACTCCTGACAGAATGAAAGACTTCAAAGTTTCCATTCTGAAGTGCAATATTCACAAAAACTTGTTGACCTCCTTGAGATCTAGGATGGGGCAAAAGGTCCCTTCCTTCTTGGGAGCCGTAAAGTAAATGGAATAATGCCCCAGTCTTGGCTGGGCCTTTGGGACTGGAATCATCGCTTTTAAGCAGAGTAGATGATCCAGCATTGCTCTTACTGCTTCTTGCTTTCTCATCAAGTGACGAGGAGAAATCATAAAAGCGTCTGAAGTTGGTCAGAAAAGGTTCTAGGGTCTAACCATCCCATATGATCTCTAGAACACAATGATCCAAAGTAATTTGGGGCCATCTCCCATAAAATTTTAACAGCTGACTGCCTATCTCTGGTACAGGAGACTGGGGCCTCTAATTCTCATGGGGAGGCTCGAGAGGCACCAGGATCCAGGCACCTTACCACCCTTCTTGGCTGTCTGAAAGTCTGATACTTACCAAAATTATGGGATCTCTGAGAACTCACCGAATGTCCTTGTTTAAACTTCCTTGTGTTCCAAAGCCTATTTCAGGGTGGGAATGAACAAGAAGCAGCTTTAGGTCTATCCTTTTTTTGTGGCTTTATGGGACATTTTTCAGATGGCTCGGAGTGTCCTAGGGCTGGCGTTTAAGTTTTCCATGTTAAAATGTGTGCATCAGGCAGACAGAGAATTTTTTGCATGGGGGTGGGGGGGGTGGGGGGGTAATAGCCTCATCTACATGCATTTATATGTGATGAGTGCTATTAGCTACGCGCTAGTTTGGACATGCGTTTTGGACACACTAATCCCTTTATTGCATTGGGTGTTATCCTAGCGTGTCCAAATGCTCGTTAACCTGTGTACTAGGCTCAGCACATGATATTACATCGGCCTGTATCCTTAAATTCAACATCAAAGTCTTCTTCTGAGTTTACAGACTCCTATCCTCTTTTTTTTTTAATGCATTTTTTTTAATGTTATGTTCAGTGCTCTTAGTCTGTGAAACTATGGGAGAAAGTTCCTCTTTTTAGAACTGAACTATAGCTGAATTATCCTCTTCCCTAGGGGAACATTCCTCTTCCTCTGACTCTTACTGCCACTTTCCCTTAATATCTTAAGGTCCACAAGTGACAGATCCAAAACATGACTTTCTCTCCTCCCATCTTAGAGGCCCTCTAAGACCTTCTCTTTTCAATGGACAGCTTAATTTTTGTAGAATGAGAGATGCTGGAGGCTGGGCTGAGTCGTCAAAGCCATGGCAAAGTCATACCCTCTCCTGCAGGAAATTCTGGGGCTGTTGAAAGTACCCAAGGGGGATGCCCTGGTTTCGGCAGTCACTAAAAAAAAATCACCATTCCAGTTGAAGGTTGTGGAGCTCTTAAAGATTCTCAGGATCGGAAGATATTCATCTCAACAGAATTTTTTTAGTTTCAGCTCTAGCTCTCAGAGCAGCTATTTACACTGGGTGAAGCAGATTTCAATGTCAGACTCTGAGGACATGCTTTCTGAGAAAGACACAGAATACCTAGAGGCTGGCTTGGCCTTTATCAATGATGCACTATATGATTTGCTGTGCATTGTGTCTAGGTGTCAGTGGTTTCAGCTAGACGGCTGCTGGGGCTAGGCAACTGGGCAGCAAACGTCTATTCAAAGTCCCAGCTTCGTAGTCTCCATCTTAGAGGAAAGTTATTCTTTGGAGAAGATGTGGAGAAGTTGGTTAAGCATTTGGGAGAGCATCAACCTGGTGCAGCAGGAAAGGATCCTGTAGCAAGGACCTGCTCTCCAGGTGGTGCACTGTCCTTTCGCACTGAGGATGTGTCTCCCAGGACTACTGCCCAGGAGGGAAGGGTTAGGTTGGCCATCATATTTGGTGATTTGATTATTAGGAATGCAGACAGCCGGGTGGCTGGTGGGCGTGAGGATCGCCTGGTAACACGCCTACCTGGTGCGAAGGTGGCAGACCTCACGCATCACCTAGATAGAATTTTAGACAGTGCTGGGGAGGAGCCAGCTGTCGTGGTACATGTGGGCACCAACGTCATAGGAAAATGTGGGAGGGAGGGTCTAGAAGCCAAATTTAGGCTCTTAGGTAGAAAGCTGAAATCCAGATCCTCCAGGGTAGCATTCTCTGAAATGCTCACTGTTCCATGCGCAGGTCCCCAGAGGCAGGCAGAGCTCCAGAATCTCAATGCGTGGATGAGATGATGGTGCAAGGAAGAGGGATTCAGTTTTGTAAAGGAACTGGGGAACCTTCTGGGGAAGGGGGGAATCTTTTCTGCAGGGATGGGCACCACCTTAACGAGGGTGGAACCAGACTGCTGGTTCCACCCTCGTTGGCTAGAGGGTGGAACCAGAGGGTAGATGGCTAGAGCAGCTTTTAAACTAGAACAAAGGGGAAGTCGACAGTTGCTCAGCAGCACATGGTTCAGAGGGAGGTATCTTCAAATGATGCTATTGACGCATTAGAATTAGGGCATCACAACAGTGAGGTTCCAATAATAAGAAAAGTAGTCTAGGTGCCTATAATTAAAAACTTGCCTGAGTTAAAAGATTCCAATTTAATCCTGTCAACTAAAAAGCAGAATATTAATACAAACACACTTTGAAATGTTTGTATGCTAATGCCAGAAGTCTAAGAATTAAGATGGGAGAATTATAATGTATAGCAGTGAATGATGACAGACTTAATTGGCATCTCAGACATGGTGGAAGGAGGATAACCAATGAAACAGTGTTATACTGGGGTACAAATTATATTACAATGACAGAGAAGAGCATCTGGGAGGTGGGGTGGCGCTTTATGTCCGGGATGACTAAATGCACAATTGAATCTTTATGGGTAGAAATCCCTTGTGTGTTGGGGAAGAGTATACTGATAGGAGTATACTACCATCCACCTGGCCAAGATGGTGAGATGAACAGTGAAATGCTAAAAGAAATTATAGAAGCTAACCAAATTGGTAATGCAGCAATAATGGGAGATTTCAATTACCACAAACAAAAAAGGAGTCAGTGGATAACCACAAAAATAATCTAGTAACAAAAATTGTGGAAATCGCAATATTGTAAATATTAGCCTAAGAAGGTGTCAGCAAGCCTGACGTTATGTGTCTTTTTGACAGACACT
The DNA here is from genome assembly GCF_901001135.1 of Rhinatrema bivittatum. Lineage (NCBI taxonomy): Eukaryota > Metazoa > Chordata > Amphibia > Gymnophiona > Rhinatrematidae > Rhinatrema > Rhinatrema bivittatum. Next base: position 95,728,219 of record NC_042622.1, on the reverse strand, counting down.
AACCGGTCTACTCAATCATCCACCTTCATCATTTTTTAATTCTTTAATACTGCAAAAATTATTTTTATATAGAACTTTTTTCTTTTTAATTAAAATAGTCCTCCATCCAAGAAATTCAAAATGAAACGGACTCTTATCAAACAACTCATTCTTATCGCCCTACACAGGCCGGTGTTTCGCTTACTTAGCTTCGTCAGGGGCACATCAAAAGATGTTTTAGCAAGAGTCAGTTACCTAGAATAACCATATAATAATTAATTCACGTATCAAAAGAAGGTAAAAATAGTACTTATCTTGATAGAAGCAAGGCTACCATTCAAAATGGACCGCACGTCTCAGCCATCTTTAAAATTAGTGACTCTGGACGTAGAAGCTCTCTACACTTCCATACCTCAAGATGAAGCTATAGAAATTGCAAATAATGTCTTTGACCAACGTCCAAGACCCCATCGCATTCCTAGTGACTTCTTGTCACAACTTTTACAGATTGCTTTAAAGAAAAAAATTTTTGCTTTCAATCAAGAATTTTATTTACAGGTATGTGGCATGGCTATGGGGGCATCCATGGCCCCAGATCTGGCAAATCTTTATATGCATCATTTTGAGAACAGTTGGCTTGTCAATCACCCATTTATGCAACAATTAGTTACCTGGAAGCGTTAAATCGATGATGTTTTTGTACTATGGAGGGGAAATGAAGAGACATTTCAACTGTTTTTGATTTGGTTAAATTCTTGCAATTCTCATTTAAAATTTACTGCTTCAATTGATTCACAAACAATTACATTTTTGGATATTCGCATTACCTTGATCGACAGAAAATTCGTTACTTCATTATATCGTAAGCCTGTAAGTTCAAATACTTACCTCCACTATTCTAGCGCTCATCCAAGGAATTTAAAGAGAAATCTGCCGGTAAGCCAATATATTCGTCTGAGACGTTTATGTACATCAGCAGCAGATTTTGAAATGCAGTCTAAAGTATTAAAAGAACGTTTCACTGCAAGAGGCTATCCCCGTTCATGCATTAGGAAGGCATACCTTCGGGCAAAATACTCTCATCGGGAATACTTGTTCCTTCCGCGTACAGTAGATGATTCTGTACGTCAGACTTGCATTTTATCTTATTCTACTGCTGCTTCTAAAATCCGAGAGTCAATTTTGAAATATTGGCATGTTTTGCAAGTACATGAGATTTTCCAATTACCACCACGCATTACTTTCTCCCGTGCTGCAAATTTGAGAAATCTGTTAGTAAAATCTGACAGTTCTGTGACGTCAGTTTCACCGAGCTACACTTCAGGATCGCATCATCCGTGTCACACCTGTTCTGTTTGTCAATCATCAATGTCTGTTCAAGATCATTTGATGTTACCCTCAGGATATAAAATATTTCTAAAGCACGATACTACTTGTGATTCTTCGATGGTGGTCTACCTGATTCAATGTCCGTGTTCATTACTCTATGTTGGGAAAACTAAGCGTCTTCTGAAGACCAGAATGATAGAACATCGTTCTAATATTAAAAATAATCGAGAGGATGAACCGTTGGTATTGCATTGTCAGGAATACAAACACACCTTTGCTGATTTACTTTTCTGTGCTATAGATTATATAATACCGCATTGGCGAGGGGGAGATCGACATCATCTCTTATTGCAGGCGGAACAACGCTGGATATATAGACTCAACACTGTGCATCCGTTCGGGTTAAACAATGAATTAGAATTACATGCCTTTTTGGGGTGATTACATTCTTTCAATGATCTCTCATTGCTTAATTCATGAGATCTCAATCACACTTGACTTAGGTCACTGACATCAGAGTTTGGGTGAATTTAAAGAGACGCGAACCTCGGTTTCAGTTCCTCCAATTCTCCCTTTTGACAAGATGGCTGAGACGTGCGGTCCATTTTGAATGGTAGCCTTGCTTCTATCAAGATAAGTACTATTTTTACCTTCTTTTGATACGTGAATTAATTATTATATGGTTATTCTAGGTAACTGACTCTTGCTAAAACATCTTTTGATGTGCCCCTGACGAAGCTAAGTAAGCGAAACACCGGCCTGTGTAGGGCGATAAGAATGAGTTGTTTGATAAGAGTCAGTTTCATTTTGAATTTCTTGGATGGAGGACTATTTTAATTAAAAAGAAAAAAGTTCTATATAAAAATAATTTTTGCAGTATTAAAGAATTAAAAAATGATGAAGGTGGATGATTGAGTAGACCGGTTAGTGTCTGTCATAAAGACATATAACGTCAGGCTTGCTGATACCTTCTTAGGCTAATATTTACAATATTGCGATTTCCACAATTTTTGTTACTAGATTTCAATTACCCCAATATTGACTGGGTAAATGTAACATCGAGATATGCTAGAAAGATAAAGTTCCTGGATGGAATAAATGACAGTTTTATGGAGCAACTGGTTCAGGAACTGACAAGAGAGGGAGCAATTTTAGATCTAATTCTCAGTGGAGCACAGGATTTGGTGAGAGAGGTAACAGTGATAGGGCCGCTTAGCAATAGTGATCATAATATGATCAAATTTGAAATGATGACTGGAAGGGAGACGGTAAGCAAATCCATGGCTCTAGTACTAAACTTTCAAAAGGGAAACTTTGATAAAATGAGAAAAAAGTTAGAAAAAAACAAAGGAACAGCTAAAAAGGTAAAAAGTGTGCAAGAGGCATGGTCATTGTTAAAAAATACCATCCTAGAAGCATAGTCTAGATGTATTCCACACATTAAGAAAGGTGGAAAGAAGGCAAAACGATTACCACCATGGTTAAAAGGGGGAGGAGAAAGAAGCTATTTTAGCCAAAAGATCTTCATTCAAAAATTGGAAGAAGGATCCAACAGAAGAAAATAGGAAAAAGCATAAGCTTTGGCAAGCTAAATGTAAGACATTGGTAAGCCAGGTTAAGAGAGAATTTGAAAAGAAGTTGGCCACAGAGGCAAAAACTCACAGGAAAAACTTTAAATATATCCGAAGCAGGCGGCTTGCAAGGGAGTCAGTTGGATCGTTAGATGATCGAAGGGTTAAAGGGGCACTTAAAGAAGATAAGGCCATTGCAGAAAGATTAAACGATTTCTTTGCTTCGGTGTTTACTGAAGAGGATGTTAGGGAGATATCCATTCCGGAGAAGGTTTTCATGAGTAATGATTCAGATGGACTGAACCAAATCACGGTAAACCTAGAAGATGTGGTAGCCTGATTGACAAACTGAAGAGTAGTAAATCACCTGGACTGGATGGTATAAACCCCAGGGTTCTGAAGGAACTCAAAAATGAAATTTCAGATCTATTAGTAAAAATTTGTTACCTATCACTAAAATCATCCATTGTACATGAAGACTGGAGGGTGGCTAAGGTAATCCCAATATTTAAAAAGGGCTCCAGGGGTGATCCAGGAAACTACAGACCAGTTAGTCTGACTTTAGTGCCAAGAAAAATAGTGGAAAGTGTTCTAAAGATCAAAATCACAGAACATATAGAAAGGCATGGTTTAATGGAACAAAATCAGCATGGCTTTACCCAAGGCAAGTCTTGCCTCACAAATCTGCTTTACTTTTTTGAAGGGCTTAAAATAAACATGTGGATAGAAGTGAACGGTAGATGTAATGTATTTCGATTTTCCCAAACTTTTTTTTTTTTGTATGTATACTCACTAAGCTGTTGATCTAGTCATTAGGCCACATAGGAAAGATAAAGATTCAATAAAAATTAATTTATTAAGACCAGGACAGCAGGGTATGCTGTCTTCCACCTGCTGGAGTCAGAGAAATACTGAGGGATCGCAGGGGGTGCCTTTTCAGTTTGTTCTCTGACTCCACCTGCTGGAAGGGAGGCATAACCCAGCTGTCTGGATTGATCCGGGTACGTACAGGGAATGTATAAGAAAATTACTTCTTACCTGCTAATTTTCGTTCCTGTAGTACTATGGATCAGTCCAGACGGTGGGTTATGTCCCCCGTCCAGCAGATGGAGTCAGAGCAAACTTCGGAGGGTGCTGACATATAAGCCGGTGCACCCCTCCTGTATCCTCAGTATCGAGAATATCAAAGCCAAGGAAGAATACTGGACAGACCAAGGCAGGTGGATCAAGCAAAACCCTGAACAATCAACTGTAAACCGTGAAGAACTATGCAACGTGCAATAAGAACTGTCCAAACAGAGACAAACACAAACACACAGGTAGAAATCCCCGAAGGGAGAATAACCATGAGAATAGTAAGACAGGAGAGACGAACGAGCAGGTTCCCTCCTAGATCTCAAGAACGTCCAGGGAGGGCGTCTGGACTGATCCATAGTACTACAGGAACGAAAATTAGCAGGTAAGAAGTAATTTTCTTTTCCCTGTACGTACTAGGATCAGTCCAGACGGTGGGATGTACCAAAGCTTCCCTAAACCGGGTGGGTCCCCGGGAAGCCTGCTCGAAGGACCCTGTCCCCAAAGGAACCAGACTCAGATACCTGTACATGAAGCCGGTAATGTCTGGAGAACGTATGAAGAGACTTCCAGGTCGCCGCACGACAGATTTCCTGCGTAGAGACGAGCTGGGACTCCGCACAGGAGGCAGCCTGGGCTCGGAGAGAATGAGCCTTGAGACCCGTCGGGGGATCCTTCCCGGACCTGATGTACGCCGAAGTCACCGCCTTCTTGAGCCAGCGCGCAATCGTAGTCTTGGACGCTTGACTACCCTTTCTAGGCCCCGACCAGAGCACGAAAAGGTGGTCGGAGACCCGGAACTCGTTAGTCACCTCCAAATAACGTAGAAGGGTGCGCTTCACATCCAGGCGGCGAAGAGACAGGGGAGCATCAGCCGGGAAGGCTGGCAGCTCCACTACCTGGTTCACGTGAAAAGAGGAAACCACCTTCGGCAGGAACGAAGGAACAGTCCGGATGTGAACCCCCGAGTCCGTGAACCGGAGGAAGGGTTCCCGACACGAGAGAGCCTGCAGCTCGGAGATGCGCCGCGCCGAAGCGATGGCGACCAGGAAGACCGCCTTCAGTGTGATGTCCTTGAGAGCAGCCTGCCGCTGTGGTTCAAAGGGAGGGCCCCCTAGAGCCCGCAAGACCAGGTTGAGATTCCACGAAGGACAGAGAGGATGCACCGGCGGGCGTAGGCGCTTAACTCCCCGGAGGAATCGCGAGATGTCCGGATGAGACGACGGATCAGACCTTCCCGCGGCACGAGCCAGCGAAGCGAGAGCGGAGACCTGCACCCTCAGGGAATTGTAGGAGAGGCCCTTCTCCAGCCCCTCCTGCAGGAACGCCAGCACCTGATGACGGGATACTGCAGTCGCGAGAGCACCCCGCGCCGAGCACCAGACCTCAAAAACCTTCCATACCCGCACATAAGCGACCGATGAGGAGGTCTTCCGCGCCTGGAGGAGCGTATCTACCACAGGACCGGCGTAGCCCTTGAGCAAGAGGCCCCTCCTCTCAAAAGCCACGCCGCAAGACAGAAGTGTTCCGCCTGCTCCGAAAATACCGGGCCCTGGCGGAGCAGACGTGGCAGGTGCGAGAGACGAAGGGGCTCGCCCACCGCCAGGTGAAGGAGATCCGCAAACCACGGGCGCCGCGGCCACTCCGGAGCCACTAAGATGACCCGACCGACGTGTTTTTCTATTCTCCTTAGCACCTTGCCCACGAGGGGCCAGGGGGGAAAAACGTAGAGCAACAGCCGAGGGGGCCATGGAAGGGCCAGGGCGTCGACGCCCTCCGCGCCGCGCTCCCGCCGACGGCTGAAGAACCGAGAGGCTTTCGCGTTGACCGCTGACGCCATGAGATCCAACGCGGGCGTCCCCCAGCGTCTGACAATGAGAGCCATCGCCTCGTCGAAGAGGGACCACTCTCCCGGATCCAACACCTGACGACTCAGATAATCCGCCTGGATGTTGTCCACTCCGGCGATGTGGGAGGCTTCCAGACGTTCCAGGAAACGTTCCGCCCAAGCCATCAGACGAGCCGCTTCCAGCGCCAGTCTGCTCCTGGTGCCCCCTTGCCGGTTGATGTAAGCCACCGTAGTCGCATTAATTAATAGGGAATGGCTACAGCTTGTTGCTAGCATTAGTAGCATGGGATCTATTTAACATTTGAGTACTTGTCAGGTACTTGGACTAGGATTGGCCACTTTTGGAGACAGGGTACTGGGTTTGATGGACCCTTGGTCTAAAGCAGTATGGCATATCTTATGTTCTTATGGTTAAGCTTTGTTACAGGTTTACTGAGTAACTGCAAGTAGTACAGTATCCTAATTACCAATAGTACAGTGAAGATTTTGTTCTGTCTCCATCTACTGGAAGGGGAGAAAAACCCATCCGTCTGGACTAGTCTGGTACATCTCAAGTAAAGGAAGTTAGCAAGAACCAATTTTTCCTTCTTCACCAGGACTAACTAGGCCTCAGCTCATAGCACAGGATGTTTGCCTGCCATCTGCTGGAGACTAAGAATACTTGCAGGCTGGGAGCCTATAAGGGGTGAAGTCAGCAAATCTGTTAGTGACTGTATCTACTGGCTGGGAGGTATAACCTATGCGTCTGGACTGGTCTGGCTGAAGAGGAAAAATAACACTTTATATTTTTACTTAGCTTTTAGTTCCACACATTCAAATGGACTAATATGGCAACCACACAACTTTGAGCTTTGAAATAACAGATCCTTGCTAATAATGGGGCGGATTTTAAAACCCCCGCGCGCCGGCGCGCCTATTTTGCATAGGCCGCCGGTGCGCGCAGAGCCCCGGGACGCGCGGAAGTCCCCGGGCTTCCTGAAAGGGGCGTGTCGGGGAGCATCGCCGAATGACGCAGCATTTGGGGGGGGCGTGACAGCGTTTGGGGGCGGGCCCAGGGGCGTGGCGCCGGCCCGGGGGCATTCCGGGGCGTGGCCGCGCCCTCCTGAACAGCCCCCTGTTCGGGTCTTGGCCCGCCAGCCTGCTGGCAGGCATAAATCCATGGATAAAGGTAGGGGGGGTTTAGATAGGGCCGGGGGGGTGGGTTAGGTAGGGGAAGGCGAAAGAAAGTTCCCTCCGAGGCTGCGCGGCACGGCGCGCGCAGGCTGCCCAAAATCGGCAGCCTTGCGCGCGCCGATCCTGGATTTTATAAGATACGCGCGGCTACGTGCGTATCTTGCGCCTGGTGCGCCAACAAAAGTACGCGATCGCGTTATTTTTTAAAATCTACCCGAATATGTATTGCCCTGTGCAGAGGAAAATATTTATTGATAGGACCATTGTATCACATAGACAAGACATGCATTCAGTTAAAGGTATAGTTACCTGCTCTTATTGAAAACATATTGACAGAGGAATTGGGCGGAGCTCCAGATCCAGTGGGTACAGTCTGAGGAACTTTTACTATGCCAGGTGGTGGTGGAGGTGGTGGCTTGTTCTATAAGCAGATAAAGCCCATATTAACATTTTAATCCCCAACCCAAAATGGTTCCTACATCACCTTCATAAATTGTCAAAAGATGCATACAGAAAGTCTACTCCTTATAGTTTCTGAGGTGGTGTATAAAAACAGCACTTTTCACTGACTGAGTTTGAGGAAGTATAAACACAGCATAAGTAGATATAATTCAAAATGACAAAAAAATTAATATTTGTCATTGAGATCTAAAAAAAAGGAAATTCCGAAGCCTTAAAAGCTCATGTACAATATCGTCCATATATAATTTATTTTGTTTGGTCCAAACAAGATCACAACCTGCAAAGTATCCTGTCAATCCTGGAACCAAAACATCAAACCTCTTTAAACACAATTTTGCCCACAACTGTTTTCAGCCATAAATGAAGCATTCTGTAACCATGATTCTCTCCATACTAAAGATATTCTGAGCCAGTTTGGTGGCTGACTGTGCTGATGGTTCCCAGTTTGATTCCTGGATTGGGATTTGTGCACCTGGGTTGTCTGGAAATGGGGATGGAGATGTTGCAGAGGTAGTATTCACAGCCCCTGAGGCAGGGAAAGGATTCATTCAAGGTCAACATTAAGGGTGACATCTGGTGACCAGATTTAGAGCCCAAAAAAATCCCCAGCTAATTGCGAATGAAGGCTCATGATGTCAGATCAGTCCTAGTTCCAATTGAGTTGGAAGAAAAAGAAATAAAGAACTCCCAGGTTAAAATAAAAAGGATTTCTTTATGCAAATTCTGATATTCCGTAAATCTAACAGTCTAAAGCAAAGGTCTTTGTCACCTCTTCTTCCGGTTCATCTAAGTTAACCCAACGCTGTTTCTTCTCATCCCAAACAATCTAGAAAGAAATCATATTTCAAAGTAAGGTCAAATCTGTCTATTACCTCAAGTTATCTAATTCCTAACATAGGTGCTGTAACAACCTAACACCCAAATGTCACTACAAAATGCTTAAAAAAGTACAGCATTTTCAAAATCTTTAGGCAGTCACTTTCAGAATGGATGGCCAGGTACATTTTTACAGGGCCTCATACTATGATGGTTTTGGAAGTAATGACAGAGGAAGAAAGAACATTATGATGAAAATTAATATATTATAATTACATAAACAAAAAGAGGTAAAGGGACTTGCTTAAGGTAACAGAGTCTGTGACAGAGCTGGGATTAGAATCTTCCACACCAATGCTCTTTGAACTAACAAACACTTCCCTACATACCGTATTTTTCGGACTATAAGGCGCACCGGATTATAAGGCGCATTATCAAAAAGCGCCTGCTAATGCGTCCTGGTTCATATATAAGCCGCACCGGATTATAAGGCGCAGCAGTGGCGTAGCGAGGGGTGGGCGGCCGCCAAGAAAAAAATCACGTTTAAACGCGCTGATGCTCCTCCTCCTTCCTGTCTGTGCGTCCCCGGAAGTAAACGTTGCCGGAGCCGCGAGGGCAGGAAGGAGGGGAAGCATCAGCGCGTGCAGACGTGGAGCAGCACTTGCGTTTACGGACCGCTGCGAATCTCAAGTCACAGCGGCCCGAGAAGAAGAGGCCTGGTAGCAGGGCCACTGCAGAGCCCATCCTGCGGCGACCCGCGAAGAGGAGGCCTAGAGGTGAGTGAGCAAGACAGCATGTGGGAGTGAGAGACTGAGTGTATGAATGATTGTATGAGACACAGCATGTGACAGTGAGAGCCAGTGTGTGTGTGTGTGTGTGTGTGTGTGTGTGTGTGTGTGAGAGAGAGAAATGCATGTGAGAATGAGAACCTGTGTGTTTGAGGGAAGAAGATGGAGAGAAAAGAAACAGAAAAAAAGACAATATAAAAGGAGTGGCAGCAGAAAAATTCATATATAAGGCGCACCGGATTATAAGGCGCACTTCCGATTTCTGAGAAAATCGACGGTTTTTATGTGCGCCTTATAGTCTGAAAAATACGGTATATTCATTTCTTGCATTAGGCCTCAAAAGCAGGAATGTACAAATGTTGAGGAGAAGACATTGGTTGAGTTGCCACTATGAATTTCCTGATATGTTCTGTGATTTTAAAGATCCTTACCGATCTGTCCGTATCATCTGGCAAATGAGCCTCATTCTTTCCCTTCCCCATCAGCCAGCCAATTTTCAGTGGAAACCAACTTCTACCACTCTAAAACAAGTAAAAATAAATGGGCATGAAGCTGCCTCAATTTATTATTCTACACATCTATTTAGGCCAGATTAGCCAGGCTCAGGAGGCCCAGGAATAAGGCACCTTTGTCACACTATCTATGAATGTCAGTCACTCTGAAGGCTGACAGCTTCAGTCACCATACAAAAGGTACCTTTCCATGTGATGTGTTTGCCTTGGACTCTTTACTTCTGGGTACTTCAGGAATGGCAGGAGGAGGAGGAGGAGAAGGTTGCTTTGCAGCAGAATTACGCCTTCCGGATCCTACCGAGTGGTTGGATGATTCAGACGTTGTCCGGGACCTTCTTCCGTAACCCTGCACCACACAGATACTCTGATTTACCATCATCACCATTATCCCCAGCATTACATAAGTCTTATGATTACAAAAGTCTTATGATTACAAAGTTGTAAAAGCAAAGACAGATCAAAGCTCCTCATGCAATGCACATACAGGCCGATACAGAAAAACACGCGGGAGAGCCGGCGAGTGCCCGCCCTCCCAGGCCACTCTCCTGGGCATGCAATTCACTAAACCGGGGCATGCAAATGAGGGTCTGACAGCCAACGCTCAATTTTACTGGCATCGATTGTTGAGCTCGCTGACAGCCACGGGTTTGGAAAATGGACGCCGGCATAATTGGGCGTCCGTCTTCCAACCCTCAAGCCGCAGGCAGATTTAAAATTTTTTTTTATTTTTGGGGCTTCTGACTTAATATCGCTATGATATTAAGTTGGCGGGTGTACAGAAAAGCAGTTTTTTCTGCTTTTCTGTACACTTCCCTGGTGCCGGCCGAAATTAACGCCTGCCTTTGGCAGGCGTTAATTTCTGAGAGTAAAATGTGCGGCTTGGCTGCACATTTTACTTTCTGAATCGCGCGGGAATAATTAATAGGCCCATCAACATGCATTTGCCATGTGCGGGGCCGCTTAGGAGGGGGGTAGGGGGGGGGGGGGGGGGGGGGGGGGGGTTGGGGGGGTGGTGGGGTGGGGGGGGGGGGGTGGGGGGTGGGGTGTGGGGGGGGGGGGGGGGGGGGGGTGGTTCGGCCGCGCGTTTTTGACGCGCTATTACCCCTTACTGTATAAGGGGTAAAACAGCGTGTCGAAAATGCGCGGCCAAATTCGGGCTAACAGTGCGCTCCGGAGTGCACTTTACTGTATTGGCCTGATAATGAGCCGTGATCTTCACTTTCTGCAGCCTGTATTAACCATAAAAATAGAAGTTTCTTTTTCATGCAGCTTTCCTTCTCCTTGGAAATAGTTATGGTACCATAAGCAACAGACAGGTCCTTTTTCTGAATTTTAGATTTGATCATTTGTCTTTCCAAATCTAGACTCAAGTTTGCTTTTGAAGCAATGGAATATTAAGTGACTTACCCACGGTCAAAAATAGCATTAGTGGGAGAAGCAGGATTTGAGTCCCGACTTCCCTGGTTCACATCTTACTGCTCTAACCATAAGTTCAGTCTTCCACTTGGCAACTTCCTACTTGACTGGAACTTGCCCTACTAAAGGCTATGGTAGCACAAGCCTTTTTTCGTAGTTATAGGAAAATTGGTTCTTACTTGCTAATTTTTGCTCCTGCAGTACCAAAGATCAGTCCAGACTCATGGGTTTTGCCTCCTTTCCAGCAGATGGAGGAGAGAGTTTCGCTGACACAGTCACATAACCTGGTGTGCCACTTGCATTCCATCAGTATTGACCTGTACCCAAGCCAATATGGAAATATCTCTAAAAACACAATGTAACCAATGCCAATGGAAAACATCTTCAGCTTATATACAAACACAGATCAAGCAGACTCTCCAAACCTGGGCAGGACTCTGGACTGATGTGGTACTACAGGAACGAAAATTAGCAGGCAAGAACCAATTTTCTCTTCCCTGTACGTACCCAGATCAGTCCAGACTTCTGGGATGTACTAAAGCTTCCTAAACTGGGTTGGACTGTGAGAGTCCCGCTCAAAGCACGCTTTCACCAAATCTCCTAGACTCCAATGCCTGGATGTCCAAACGGTAAAGTCTAGAGAAAGTGTGCAATGACTTCCAAGTCGCCACTCTACAATTCTCTTGTGGCGACACTAACTGGCATTCAGCCCAGGATATCGATTGTGACAAGTCAATTGAGCTCTCAGACACTGAGGCACTGACCGGCCCTGACAAATGTATGCCCGAAGCTATAGATCAGGGGTCAGGAACCTTTTTGGCTGAGAGAGCCATAAACGCCACATATTTTAAAATGTAATTCCATGAGAGCCATACAATATGTTTAAAACTAAATACAAGTAAATGTGTGCATTTTATGTAAGATCACACTTTTAAAGTACAATAAGTCTCTGAAAATATTACACCAGGCCTTAAGACACCAATACATCTCCTATTAGGAAAACGGACCAAGTCAGGCTGCTATAGAGTCCTACACAGAAACTACACGCCAGCAGAAAACCTCACCTGAATCACGTGCTGTCCCTCACCTAACATAGAATAAAGAGACCAAAACGCATAACAAGAAGCATGCAGACAAAAACTGAATTGGAAACTGCAACAAGCCAGAGTCTCTGTATGCAGTGTAACAAAGGAAAAAAGAAACATCACACATCCTTATAAAACAAATCAAGAAATATAAAATCATCAGCAGTAAAACTGTACTAACAAAAAGAACATATTTCGAAACAGCTGATGAGTGGAATATCCAATAATTAAAAACTCATATAAAACATTTCCAGATACCAACAAAATATTTCAAAATAGCAGACACAAAGATCCAGTAATGAAAAATAATAAGGATACAAACATTTTTTTGCTCTGCATACCTGGGAACGTTTGATATCCAGGTGTCCTGAGATTGTTCTGAATTAGCAGGAGGTGGGGTGGTTTGCTTGGAACTTTCTCCTCTCTCAGTCACATACCAGCGCTCTCTCTCACACTGGCTCTCAATGACACACCTATACACACATGCTCTCAGTCACTCACATATACAAATGTTTTTTCTCTCTCACTTATATAGGCTCTTAATTACACATTTACACACATGCTGTCTATCTTCACGCTTACACACACACAGGCTTTCAATCACATAAATACATGCTGTCTTTTTCTCTCACACACAGACTCTCATTCACATGCTTACAAACATGTCCTCTCTCTCTCTCATTTACACACAGGCTCTCAATCACATACTCACATGCTCCCTCACCTAAATCAGCTCTCAATCACACACATACACACATGGTCTCTCTCTCTCATTTAAACACAGGCTCTCAATCACATACTCACATGCTCCCTCACCTAAATCAGCTCTCAATCACACAGACACACATGGTCTCTCTCTCTCATTTAAACACAGGCTCTCAATCACATACTCACATGCTCCATCACCTAAACCAGCTGTCAATCAGACACAGACACACATGATCTCTCTTACTTATACACACAGGCTCTTAATCATATATACACATGATCTCTCTCACACACAAAGGATCTCAATCATACACACATACTCTTTCAAACAAACAGGTTTTCAATTACAAACTTACACATACAGGTTCCCAATGGTAAACTTACATTCATGCTCTCTCACAGGCAGGATCTCAATCACAGACATACTCTCTTTCACATATACAGGCTCTCAATCATTCACATACATGCAATCTCTCACTCACACACACAGGATCTCAAACACTCATGCTTGCTCGCTCATTCATTCACTCTCTCTCTCCCCCTTCCCCCCCCCCCCGGGAACTCGCGGCAGCAGCAGCCACCTCCCAACGCTAACCTCCTTCATTTTCAGCCCTCGCGGAGGCGAAGGCGGAGTCCCATCGGCCGCGGTTGAAGATTTTCATTTTCCTCCGAGCCGCGCTGCAATCTTCTTCCCGTCGGACACTAGCGTGCCTGCGCGGGTCTTCCCGCGCAGGCACCCGATGCTCTCCACTTCCTCTTCCGGGCCGCGGGGGGGGGGGGGGGGGGGGAAGAGAGCACGCCGGTGCCGCTGACTCCAGCTGTCCTGCCGCGTTCCGCCCGGGCTGACAGCATTTTAAGCCCGGGCGGCGGAGGACCGGGGAGCAGCTGGGTCAGCGGGGAACCGCGAAGTATGGCGACACTTGTCTGCGAGCCAGATGCAGCCCTCAAAAGAGCCATATCTGGCTCGCGAGCCATGGGTTCCCGACCCCTGCTATAGATCCTTCAACTATCGTACTATTTTAGCTTTGGAGGCCTTATGCCCCTGCTTCGCCATACTTGAGAGAATGAAAAGATGATCGGAAACTCTAAAGCCATTAGTAACTTTCAGATAGTGCAACCGTGCCTGCTTCACGTCCAGACACTTCCACTCCTTAACCAAAGGAACCTTCGTATCCAGATTTGCAAAGGCTGGTAACTCCACGGACTGATTCTAGAGAAAGGACGAAACAACCTTCGGAAGAAAAGAAGGCACCATACGCAAAGAGACACCAGAGTCTGAAATCTTTAGGAAAGGATCTCTACATGAGAAGGCTTGAAGCTTGGAAATCCTTGTAGTTGAACAAATTGCTTCCAGAAAAATGACCTTTAAACTAAGATCCTTCAAAGTCGCCCTGCGCAGCGACTAAAACGGCACCCTATACATCGCTTTAAGAACCAAGTTTAGGCTCCACAGGGCTCACACATTCTACACCGGGGGATGCAAATGCTTCGCACTTTGCAGAAAAAACACACCACATCCGGATGTGCAGCCAAAGACATACCATGCATCTTGCCTCTAAGGCACCCCAAGGCCGCCACCTGGACCCATAAGGAGTTGAAAGCCAAACCTTGCTGCAAAAAAGAAAACGTGGGCCACTGACGTTTGAGTCAGATCCACACTGTGCTCCTTGCACCAAGCCTCGAAAACCTTTCACATCCGCACATAAGCCAAGGAGGTGGACTTCTTTCTTGCTTCTCTCAGGCACCTCCTCAAAAGCCAAGCTGCAAGAACAGCATTCTGCCTGATCGAAAAATATGGGATCTTGGCGCCGCAGATTGTGAAGATGAGCAAGACGCAGCAGCCCGTCCACTGCGAGATTGATTAAATCCGTGAACCACAGCTGACTAGGCCATTCCGGCACCACCAGAATTATTTGCCCCGGGTGAACTTCTATCCTTCACAAGACCTTGCTCATAGTAGACACGGCAGGAACACATAGGAGAATCCCCTGTGGACACAGGAGGACTAAAGCATCGACTCCTTCTGCCCCGTGCTCCCTTCGACTGAATAACTGTGGAGCCTTGGCATTCTTCTGTGTTGTCATCAGATCCATGCAAGGGTCTCCCCACTGGCGATGAATCAGGAGCATGGCCTCCTCTGACAACTCCCACTCTCCGGGAACTATTTGCTGGCGACTGAGGAAATCCATCTGCATGTTTTCCGACCCTATGTGGGAAGCTGCCATCACCTCCAGATGCACTAACTCCTGGGCCTCTTGCATCACTGCCTGACTCTTGGTACCGCCCTACCGGTTGATGTAAGCTACCGTTGTTGCATTGTCCAACAAAACTCTCACTGGCCTGCCCTGTACAAGAGGAAGAAAGGCTTGCAACACTAGACGCACCACTCATCTCTAGACAATAGATGGACCACAATGCCTCCTCTGGAGACCAGCACCTCTGCGCCACTTGAATCTGACACGTAGCCCCCCAACCTGTGAGATTGGCATTGGTTGTGACTACTATCCCACTTGGGACTTCCAGGGCCACCCCTGGCTCAAATTGTTCCGGCACAGCCACCAATTCAGACTTGACCTGGCACTTTCCATAAGAGGCAGTAGTAGATGAAATTGTTCAGATACTGGGTTCCATCTGGAGAGCAAGGTCAACTGAAGTGGCCGCATATGAGCACGTGCCCAAGTGACCAATTCCAAAGTGGAAGCCATAGACGCAAGAACCTGCAGATAATCCTATACCCTGGGAACCGCACTGCTCAGCAATCTGCAAATCTGTACCTGGATCTTGCCTATCCGCTTCTTGGTAACTCACTCAAGTCTAGTGTTGAAGCGTGCTCCCAGGAATTCCTGAACTTGAAATGAAACCAGCTGGCTCTTGGGAAGATTCACAACCCAGCCCAGGGAGCGTAAGTGCTACAGCACCACCGCCACCGTCCGCTGACAAAGGTCCTCTGATTTTTCTCGAATCAACCAGTTGTCTACATATGGGCGTACTAGGATGACCATATAGCATATTTCTCCAGTCCTATATAATCTGAATTGGCTACCAATAACTGAACGCATTACTTACAAAATAGCTATGATTGTTTTTAAGTTGTTAACTTCAGATTTCTCTTACTGGCTAAATGCTCTTCTACGCATTTATAAACCATCAAGATGTTTACGTTCTTCTCAATTGAATTTGTTAGAAGTTCCTTCTGTTCAACACGCTCACTTATATAGTACTCGTGAGACCTCTTTTTCCATTGCTGCGCCAACACAATGTAATCTTATTCCATTTGAGCTTAGGTCTTTGGATGATGCAAAAAAGTTCAGAGTTATTGAAAGAGCACCTTCTCCATCGTGCATACAACATATTCTAGAGTGCTGCCTGCAGAATAAATACCTTTACAGATGTGAGGATTCTGTTACATATTTTGGGTGATTGACTATTTATTTGTTTATAGGAGATTGGTTATTTTTGTTTTTGTGAAATACATGTAATTTGTGTGGTATTGTATTTATTATTTTTATGTTTTCATTATGTATGTTAATGTTGTAAATCGCCTAGGCCTCTCTGTGGTAGGCGATCAATAAATTTTAATAAATGAAATGACCTCCTGCCGAAGAGCTGTTGCCACTATAACCATCACTGTTGTAAAGTTCCTTGGTGCTGCTGCCAATCCAAAAGGCAGGGCGCAAAACTGAAAATGGTCTCAGAGAATCATGAACCTGAGAAACCTTTGATGATTCAGGTGAATTGGAATGTGAGGATACGCTTTAGTCAAATTCAGAGAAGCCAAAAACTCCCCTTTACGTACCGCAGCAATCACAGACCTCAACGATTCCATCCGAAAATGAGGAACCTGAAACACCACATTCACCTTCTTAGACGAAAAGCTCTGTTTTTCTTTGGGACCACAAAATAAATGGAATACCTACCTGCTCCCTGCTCTGCGACTAGTACTGGAATTATGGCCCCCCAACATACATAGATGACTGATGGTCTGGCGAACCACACATCTTTTTCTCGTCGTAAGCTCAAGAGGACCTTATGAACAAATCCTTTAATGGGCGTGTAAATTCTAAAACGTAACTGTACTCTATCACATAACATAAGAACATAAATTGCCATACTGGGTCAGACCAAGGGTCCATCAAGACCAGCATCCTGTTTCCAACAGTGGCCAAAACAGGCTACAAATACCTGGCAAGTATCCAAACACTAAGTACATCCCCATGTTACTGATGCCAGTAATAGCAGAGGCTATTCCCTAAGTCAACTTGATTAATAGCAGTTAATAGACTTCTCCAAGAACTTATCCAAACCTTTTTTAAGCCAGCTACACTAACTACAGTAACCACATCCTTTGGCAACAAATTCCAGAGCTTAATTGTGCGTCGAATGAAAAAGAATTTTCTTAGATTAGTTTTAAATGTGCTGTTTGCTAACTTCATGGAGTGCCCCCTCCGACGTGATCTTGTCCCACTCCGAGAAAACTTGTTAACCAACCTCAGATTCTTGCAATGGAGGAGCGGACCAGCCTCGCTTCATTGGAACTGGAGACCCCCTGATAGGTACCATTTCTGGTTGGTCTCCTGCCTCGAAAAGGCTGATTCCAAGACTGCTGCCTCCTGGCGCCTTGTCTCTGACTTCCTCCTGAAGGATGAGACTGTTGGGAACGCTGGCTCGACTGGAAACGAGTTCATGCTGAAGAGAAATCTCTGCCAATCCTTGGCTTGTCCTGTGGCAGCTTGTGCACTTTGGACTCTCCAAGATGCTTCACAAGTTCCTCCAAGTCCTCTCTAAAAAGAAACTTCCCCAAAAAAGGAAGTGACCCCAGCTGAGATTTAGACCAAACATCTGCTGACCAGTTCCTCAACCAAAGAAGCCTTCTAGCGGACACCGGGGACATCATAGATTGAGAGGAAGTGCATATGAGATCATACAAAGAATCCACACCGTAGGCCACCACGGCTTCCAGCCTCTCGGCCTGCTTTACATCTTTCACAGATAGTGTCATACTAGATTACAATTTCTGTACCCAGCGCAATCCAGCCCGGAGCATAAAACTACTGCATACAGCAGTGCGAATGCCCAATGCTGACACCTCAAAAATCTTCTTTGTGTGTACCTCCAACTTCCTATCATGCATATCCTTAAGCACTGCCGATCCCACCACCGGAATCATAGTCTTCTTCGCTACCGCCGAAACCGAAGCATCTACCTTCGGCATTCGCAGCAGATCCAAGGTGTCTTCCAGCAAGGGATACAACTTCTCCATGGCTCTGACAACCTTTAAACCCGCGTCTGGAGCTTCCCACTTCCAGAGCACCGTCTTCACAGATTTATGGAAGGTAACACCCTCGCTGGCGTCCCCAAATCCTCCATAACTGATCCACCTCCTCATGGTCCGAAACAGCCTGGGGTTCTTTAATCCCTAGTTCCTTCAAGACATATGGAATTAAGGGCCATAATTCTTCATGGCGGAAAAGACAGAACACTTTCGGATCATCTCCTGTGCATCCTCAGGGTCCAGACAATCCAGAGGAGGATCCACCGCCGATGGATCAACCACCAGAGAATCCCTATCCTTCAAGGCCCCTGAGGGATTGTCTGCATTCCCTGAAAGCAAATGCTGGCCGAACTCTGGCTGCACCTCCAGCTCAAGGTGATCTAGGCCTCTTAGCTGAAAATGGCTCATGCAGGTCCGCTGGCTTGTGAAAGCAACATCCCGCCAGCTGTCTAGCTGTCTAGCCAAAAAGGCCTTGTGCTGAGCACAAAATCCGGAGAGAAAATAAAATAAACCTCCAACAGAGGTTTATTTTTATTTAAAAATGTTTACATACAGCTTTTACAACAAATGTTGCTCAAAAAGGTTTACGATTAAAATATACATAATAAAATAAAAAATAGACATATCAAAAATTGACAAAAATAAACAAAACAAACAAACATCAAACATTAACAGTCTGGGGTTTAAAACCTGAAGGTAGGACTGTCTCTGTGTTCATTGATGAGCACATGCATTAACCTTAAAAGGGTTACTGAGAAGTAGAAAGTGAGCCAAAAGCTAGAGAGAAGACCCCAGGGGGTTCTGAGGGCCTTTGAACTGCCATCGATAGCGGTGGGGGCAGAACAGAGTCCTTAGAGGCTCTCTCAGCCACAGCAGCAAAGGAGGACAAAATGGCCACCATTCCCGCCAAAACCAAGAAGGCAGTGCTGGGTTGCTCGACACCCCCTGCACTTCCTGCAGAATCTCGCTGCCTGTCCGGGCCTTTAACTGCACTCCCCTCTCCATCAGAGAGGCAGCAGGAGCAAAGGCCGGTAAGGGAAAGTCGCGCTTGTGCCTCACCACACATCATGGCCATCTCTGCTTCACCAGCCATCCTGCAAAGTGCCGCAAGAATCGGCTCCTAACGCGTCCGACCTCCCCAAAGCTGCACATAGCTATGCCCAGCTGAATCACCTTACTGACAAGTTAAAATGCCTTTTAAAACTTTTTTTTACATACGGTAACATCAACTTCCCTTTGGCGGCTGTAGATTCCAGCTGTCCACCTATAGGAGGAAGGAGAGGGAACTGGCCCCACCAGATATCTTCCCCCTCAGCGGATCAAGGATCTGGAGAGACCTAGGGGTTTCCAACACCCCCCCACCTGAAAGGATGGCTCCCACCAGGACCTATCAACCTTCAGGGAGGATAGCCAGCCACCAAATCCTAAACCTATTTTTTTAATTATTTTTTTCTCAGACTGCAGGTTTTGCACCACCTTCCATCTGTTGGAGACAGAGAAATACTGAAGGACTGCAGGTGGCACACCAGGTTATGTGATAGAGAAAGTTTCACTGACCTGTCTCCAACTGCTGGAAGGATGGCAAAACCCAGGAGTCTGGACTGATCTGGGTTCATACATGGAACTGTAGTTAATTTGTGTTTAATTCCCTCACCTTCCACCCTCTATAATCCAATTACTGCAACTGCCTCCAGAGTAAGGGACAACACACTACAGTTCTCTTTGCAACCTGGTGTGTACATACTGTAAATCACTTCAGATGTGTCTGCTATGCAGTGATAGGAATTCTCTTCTCACCCCCATAGCATCCCTAGCCCTCAGTGAACAGAAGTCCAGTCCAGGCTTACTGAATGATTGAACTTTCAGCAGGCAATTGGGATGGGTGAACATTGCACCAATATTTGAAGCTTTCTAGATCTACTGAACCACATGGATCCATACTGCAGAGTGTCATCTGTGATATGTCTGTCATGTTTGCAGCACCTAGACAAGCCAAGGAATTGTAAGAAACATACTTACAGAACCGTATACAAGAACCAGGGTACAGGAAAGGGGTGCTTTCTTTGAAAGTTTAAGCACCGGAGATTTTAGGTCCATTTTTAATTTTGCTTTTTTTTTTTCAGTTATTTAAGAAATATTGGAATTGCTGCATATTCTATGCTTTCTAGGATCCCCTTTTTGTCTGATTAGCTGGCCAGCTGGCCATTTTAAGTATAGTCACCAGCCCATCCTGCTGCTCTACAACAAGGTTATCAGAGTAAGCAGAAGCTTTCATCTGGAGATGATTCAAATTTTTGCTATTATAAAATATTTGCAATTACGTATTGTTTACTTAATGGCTTCCATGAACTGTTTTGTAGGTTCTCATACCTTCTATTAGATCAACAAGAGAATAAGAGAATCACCAAAGTACATTCTAGAAAGCTGTAGGATGCTAAAGGTATACAATTCACATTAGGATAAATTAAACTGAAATATGATAAATACAATAGGAGCTGCACAAAGTATAATCTCATGGAGTTCTACATTTGTGGAATTAAGATACATTAAAAGATTCCCATTTACTGTATAGCATCCAGTTTATTTGAAATTAAGTTATTAAAGCTATAAACTGCATAATGTGTAGCATACCAGGTGTGCTGAAGACTGGGACGTTGTTCTTGATCTGGGCATTGGTGCCTGTTCAGACACAAACAAAAAGTTAATGGAGAAATTACTTACTTGATAATTTCATTTTCCTTAGTGCAGACAGATGGACTCAGGACCAATGGGTTATGCTCTCCTGACAGCAGATGGAGACTGAGTCAGGTTGCAAAGCTGATGTCACCATACATACACCCCAGTAGTGACCTCAGCCCTCCAGTATTCTCTTCAAAAGCCACTGTGGACGTACTAGTGAAAAATGATTAAAAATGTGATTAAAAATGGATAACC
Source organism: Rhinatrema bivittatum (assembly GCF_901001135.1). NCBI lineage: Eukaryota > Metazoa > Chordata > Amphibia > Gymnophiona > Rhinatrematidae > Rhinatrema > Rhinatrema bivittatum. The sequence goes on along the minus strand of NC_042622.1, from coordinate 95,707,251 downwards.
GTAACTGTACTCAACCAAACACTGAACCTCAGATAAGAATATAGGTGCCCCTGATCTAGGGACTGGATGAGTTTACCCGTAACCTCTTGGAATTGATATCCACTCCATGAGTGAATCCTTGGCACTGGTCCTGGACAGCCGAGGGCAGGATGCTGAGTCAATCTGTCTACACTAAGGAAAACGAAATTATCAGGTAAGAAATTTCTCCATTTCCTAGCGTGTAGCCAGACAGACTCAGGGCCAATTGGATGTACCAAAGCTACTCCTGATCGGAGCGGGAGGCCGTCCACGGTCTGGTTAACACCGCCCTTGCAGAGGCTGCACCCTCTCGGGCCTATACATCCAGGCAATATAACCTGGAGAAAGTGTGCAAGGACCACCCGTCACTGCTCGGCAGATATCGACAGGAGACAGCAGTCTAACTTCCACCCATGAGATTGCTTGAGCCCTAGTGGAATGAGCTTTACCCTGAGAAGGTAATGGTTTTCCTGCCTCCACACAGGCTCCCATGACCTCCTTAATCCAGCGAGCTATGGTAGCCCGCGAAGCTGGTTCGCCTTGCTTCCTTCCACCGTGAAGGACAAACAGGCGGTCCGTTTTTCGGACCGCCCGTTCTGAAACTGCCAGATACCGCATCAAAAGTCTACTGACATTCAAATGACAGAGGAGACCGTATTCCTCCATGTCCTTGTGCTTATCTAAAGATGGCAAAGAAATGGACTGATTCAAATGAAACTCTGAGACTACCTTGGGCAAGAAGGATGGAATGGTATGAAGCTGTAACGTTCCTGGAGTCATCTGGAGGAATGGTTCCCGGCAATAC